>NC_140769.1:217854688-219104688 GCF_044657685.1 Stegodyphus dumicola
TAGCACAATGTGGCGTTAACCCAAATGCTCTTGAAACCTGTATGTGTCTGATTAAAAAAAACTCCCGTTTGGGGGTAATATAAAATATGAAAGCTTTCAGATTTTATTTTATTTTTAGTCAAAAGGGCTATTAATCTTGTTTTGGCATTTTGCGTCGATTTTCTTTCTGCGTTGATTCACTTTTGAAACTATTGCCACCAATTATTATAACCCTGTATTATATTTAAAGAAATTAAATAATGAACAATCTGCATAAATGCATTTGTGTTTTTCGCATTGTGACAAAACAACGGTACCTAGAGTCATCGAATTTTGAATAACGTAATCCTCCAGCGAATATGGGCTTCCGGAAGCCCAAATTTGGAATTTGTTTTATTATCTACTTCATATTTTGTGAGCCATTAAAGAATTTTTGATTAAAAAACTCAACGATTTAAAAACGAGGAATGGCAACACTGTATTGGGGGGGGGAAGTATATCTCCAGTGCGCGAAAATGTGTATTGGAAATTCTAAAGATACGCTCATTTTAAAATAATTTTTCAATATTGCTGTTGAACTGAATTTTATAATTTAAGTGTGAAGAACATGATATTTAATAAATAAAGGCAGCACACAAAACATTAAAAAAACGTCCCTTTAGACGTAATGTAAAATCTGAAAGCTTTTAGGTTTTATTTAGTAATTTTTGAATAATGCTATTGCAGTTTTCATAAAAGGGGGGTGGTTATTTTTACTCACTACACAAATTTTAAAAAAACGGGATTGATATGAAGTTAAATACTACCGAAGTCTTATGAAGATATATTATGAAGGAACTGCCTGAGATTAAAAGTTAAAGTCAGTTAACTTTTAATCTCAGGTCAGTTATCCTTCGCATAGCCAACAGGTCAGTTATCCTTCGCATAGCCAACTAGTTCGAAACTTCAAAAATCACGTTCCTGACAATTGTAAGGTGATATTATCCAACTATTGCAACTTAAAAAATAGATTATAACTTTTTCTTTACATTAATTACGGTAAACATTTTTAACATTTTCGTTAAAATTTCATTAAAAACCCGACAACTACCTAAATAACTATTCTTTTATCGTTGGTATACATATACCATGCCTTGGTGCCTTTAATTTAATCAGTCGCGTTTCATTCATTTTTTTTATTTCATTTCCTTTTTTAAATACGTTAGCTTAATTTAATTCATAAATATTTTATTTATCGTTTTACATATTTTTATAGTCTTAATTATCAATTATCTTTTATTTCATTTATTATTATTGTAGAATCGATACTTACTGTCTAGGAATATGATGTTTGTAAACTTACTTCTTAGGTGGCTGTCTAGAGGCTAATAAACTAGTCCGATTTATGTAAAACTTGAATATTTAATGAAACATGAATAGTTGCTACAAACTACAAAGTAATTACATACGTAGAAAGGAAATAGGTGAGATTATTTACAAATGAAGAGAAGGAATCGTCTTTTATATTCAAACATCTTTCAGTCGCGTCATCGTCTTAATGGCGGAATCGTCTGATTTCTATCATCGAAAAAGTAAAAGATTTATTGTCACAGCTTGTCGCGTCATTCGATTATAATGAACGATGCCATCCCACAAGTGCTCGTCCATCCTGATGGAATGCGGCCTCGCATTCTCGTAGCACCATCATCTACATCTAGGTATCTGAAAAATAAAATTAAAAAAAAAAAAAAAAAAAAGGTTTTTAGTTACTATTGAGGGAAAAGTCGTCTTAAATGGTTTATTTCAGCCATCTTCTCTCATCATCTTAACATCTTCAAAAATAACGGCTTTACCTCTTCTTCAACATTCGTTCATCTTTAACAGTCTATCTGAATGCATGTATTTCCCAAACACGTCTTCCTTTCATGTTGTCTGGAACAATTCGTCTGAATTCGTCTTCGTATTTACGTCTTCTTAAATATCATCTGAATATGTCTTCTTAGATACCGTCTGGATACGTCTTCTGAATGCGTCTTAGATATCTTCAAGATCCATCATTCGAATGCATCTTCTCAAAATCATCTTCTTTAAGCCGTCTTCCTTCATACATTTCATCCTTAGACATCATCTTCAGTCTTCTTAAATTAGTTCACGTCTTTAAAACAATAGTCCATTAGTCAAATCGGGAGAAATTTGTCTATTCGGGAAAAACGTCTAAATCAGGAAACATCAAAATCGGTATTTCATTATCAAAGATTTTCAATTTTCTTCCTGGATCTTCTGAATCTGCTTTTTCTCTTCTTTTTCTCACCTTCTTTAATTTCTTTTGTTCCATCTTTGCTTTCCGTATCAGCGTCGTTGTTATCAGGTTTTCTGACTGACTTCTGCTTTTCAATCTTCTCTTCTTCTTCTGTGGTCTCTGTAGTTTCTTCGTCTCCAGTGGCTTCTTTTGCTTCTCTGTTGCAAGGTATTTTACTGAAATTGTTCTAGTAGAATTCGCATTTGATTCATCAGCTTTAGCAAATAACTCTTCTTCCGGAAAATGCTTCTCTTCAGAATCTCCTTCTGCAGTGGCTTTTCTCCTTGTTGGCTTCAGAGCTAATTGTATTGTGCTTGAGTTTCCTTTTTGCACTAATTCATCTTTCATAGCATCATTTTCATTTACAGCAGAATCTGCATCACTCGGGACATCATCAGAATTCACAATCAGGGAATCAATGCCACTTGCTTTGATTGTAGATGAAGTGTCCAGTTTGATCACATTCTGTACTGTAACAGGAACTATACTAACAGGATCAGTTTCTGGTTTTGGAAGTAAAAAACCATAATTAACAACTTTTTCAAATCCTTCTTCAGAACCATTTCCATTGCAATAAGCATTTTTTTGCTCTTCAGAATCATTCTCAGGTTTCTTGTTTTCTGCGATAACACAAATATTTGATCTAAATGAAGAACCATCGATTTCGAATTCACCTTCAAATCTCTCTATAGGCTTAATTTTCCCATTACCAAACCCCGTTAACTGTAGATCTGCCGACTTAAGTTCAGGAGAACCTATCTTCTTATGTATATCTTCTCGGATTAACGTTACCTGACTATCAGTATCTATTAAAGCATCAATTTGCAAATTACCCAAATTAACAGTTTTATGCATTTCTTTCTGACAAGTCTGAGTTATTGAAGTAACAGCTTTGGCATCTTGGATATTTTTAGATGATGTTTTCGAACAATCTACGGCTTTGTGTCCAAACAAATAGCATTTAAAACACTTAAATCCTTTACTCTTATTGTTACAAAAATTCGACTTATGGCCTAAACTTCCACAATTATAACACCTTGGCTCTTTAATCTTACTAGGTACAGCGCGTGTTTTATTTTGTGTATTAGTACTTGAATAACCCTTATTTTTCGTATCTGGAACGCGAATTTTCCCATAAAGTTTTAATTTCTCTTTGAATTCAGAAATAGTTTTACACCCATACAAAACAATTTTGTTACTACTCTGATCTGGTATCCCATTGATTACATAATCAAGAATTGATGAATCATCAACAGAACCGCGACTGGCTATTTCACGCATGGCAATTAAATATTCGGAAAGTGATTCACTAGGTTTTAAGTGTCGTTTCTGTAACAAATTATGAAGTTGTGCACTGTTTATTTTAGAACCAAATTCAGATAAAAGATTTTCTTTTAATTTGTCCCATGATATTATACCCTTCAAAGACCTAATAAATACTTTAGCAGAACCAGTAAGCAATTTTTTAGCAAACACAATTTTCTGTAATTCCGATAATTTAAATAATTTAAAAGATTCTTCTAAATCACCAATGAAGGATTCAACTGAATATGTATCAGTGCCATTAAATTCAGAAACAGTTTCTAAGATATCACGAAAATGTAGGGAAATATTGCTAGGCATTATAATGTTTTCATTCACTGAGTTATTTATGGGAGGTGATTCTGACACAACAGAATTAATGTCATCATTTTTATCAGAATCATAAACACTTTCGTTTTCAGATAACTCATCATAGTCATCACTTTCGGATTTTAAAAGCTTAAAATCACAAAGACTATTCAATATTAAATCACAGTTTTTATCAGGATTTGAATCATAATTAAGATGTAACAAATTACACACAGAAATAAAATCATTTGCAGTTAGAGTTTTAAGTAATTTTTGTTTTGTTTCTTCAATATTAAAATCAGATGGAAAACCACAAAAGTTACGCAATCTAGCTCTATTTTTTCGATCACCCAAAGATCCAAACACAATTTGATGTAAAAGTTTAATTGACTTAGTAGGCCCAGTCTTTAAAGAATTTGAAATTCTAGGAATAGAATTTAAGGTAGTCATCTTAATTTACAGTATCATAGAACACTATTCTTAGAAGTATCAATGTGGAAATAATCGAAACAAAACTTACTTCTCTTCTTTTGTAATATTCATCATGCTTCTTCCTAGGTTCATCGCGGCCTAAGTGCCCAAATCAATAGAATCGATACTTACTGTCTAGGAATATGATGTTTGTAAACTTACTTAGGTGGCTGTCTAGGGGCTAATAAACTAGTCCGATTTATGTAAAACTTGAATATTTAATGAAACATGAATAGTTGCTACAAACTACAAAGTAATTACATACGTAGAAGGAAATAGGTGAGATTATTTACAAATGAAGAGAAGGAACCGTCTTTTATATTCAAACATCTTTCAGTCGCGTCATCGTCTTAATGGCGGAATCGTCTGATTTCTATCATCGAAAAAGTAAAAGATTTATTGTCACAGCTTGTCGCGTCATCCGATTATAATGAACGATGCACATTATTATTTTACTTAGTTATATCTCTTCGACATTCCTAACGGCTTTCATCAGTTTTTATAATTTTAGAGGAAGCCTTTATCTTACTAGTCAGAAAATTAGCTATTGCGAATTAATTAGTTTAGGGAAAATAAAAGATTATTAATATCGTCAGTTAAAGTAATATATAGGATTCAGATCTGTAAACTAGTGATTTCTTGATCTTTTATTTACAGTTGATTTACTTCAAGTAAAAGAAATTAATAAAAGATATTCGAAATAGGTGGATGCAAGTTGACTGTAGGGTAATTTATAACTAATTACTAACTTAATAAGTTTAAGGGTTTTGAATCAAAATATAATGCACGCCTGGAATGGTGGGTATTAGGCGCGCTAGCAATAAGCACAGTTGCAAATTTACTCGTAAAAATACGCTGTCTTCACGCAGTAAAATGAGTTAAATTCTTATTTACAAGTGCGAGCGCTGGTAGCAAAGCAAATAATAGCATGATTATTTTATGATATTCATCTACACGGTTGTTCGCAGTAAAATGCACTCAATGCGATTATTTTTGTTTCGCGCAGGTCAAGCAATCAGAAGGAAGCTTCTAACTAATGCATATGATCACAGATCCTGGATCTACGTAAAATTCCTGGAAGTAAAAATTCTCCAAATAACTGTACTCGTTAAAGCTTTGGAAACATTTTGCTCTGAGTCATAAATTTTTACGATATATCATAACATATTGCTTTATATAATAAAGATCTAAAAGCATTGTTCTATTAACAAATTAAAGTATTTCGATTTTATAATTTTTCTGGGCTTCTTGGAAATAGTTCCAGCATATCAAATGTATTTTGTTAGGGACGTCTTGCGTTATTTTAGATTTGTAGTATATTGTACTAACGTGTAATGAAAAGTAGAAAACCATTGCAACAATTCTCAGTTCACACGACAATGATGGGTTATTTAGGGAATGAACAGCTGTCCAAGGCCTTTAAAAAGGTACTCATAGCAGCTGAAATCACCACACTATTAACGCCCACCAAGCGACAGAGCGGTCAAATTGCTGAATGCTGGTAGTTCGATACGATTCAAATCCGGATGAACGTCTTGCTATATGGGAGTCTTCATAGTTTTCCGCATATGTAACATGAGTACGAGCCAGCTTTCCTTAAGAAGCCCTCTACGGAGGGCATCTCTCCCATAAGACCTAGAATGAGGGCATCTCTCCCATAAGGCCTAGAATACTTTGCCTTAATCTAATTAACCCCTCTCACTACAATGCTAACAGCAAAGTAGCTGCAAAAAAATTATAACAGCACAATGTGTATTACCGTTAATTTTGTACAAATATAATTCATCTTTACATTCTTTGCTCTTCTTTCACTGCTATTGAAGCTAAATAAAATCTGTACTTGTTAGTTCAAAGGGGCAATTTGCCCAGAAGAACTATTAATTTCGTTTTGGTGTTTTGCATTGACTCATTATAAACGTTAATTCACTTTTCAAATTGTTGCTACCAAATATTAGAGCCTTGTATTATACTTAAAGGAATTAAATAATGAAGAATCTGCATAAATGTATGTATGCTTCTCGCATTGTGATAAAACAACTGTACCTACAGCCATCAAATTTTGAATAATGTACGTTTCCACCTGAATATGAGCATCTGGAAGACCAAATTTGGAATTTGTTTTATTATTTATTTCATATTTTGTCAAACTTTTACGAATTTTTGATTAACAAACTCAACGATTTCAAAGCGAGCAATAGCAACACTGTACGGAAAAAAAAAAATATATATATATATATATATATATCTAGCGCGCGAGACTGTTTATCGGAAATTATAAAGATATGTTCATTTTAAAATTATTTTGCAATATTGCTATTAAACTGAATGTTATGATTTAAGTGCATGTTATGATTTAAGTGCAAAGAACATGATATTTAATAAATAAAAGTAACACACAAAACATAAAAAAACGCCCCTTTTGGCGTAATGTATAATCTGAAGGCTTTGAGATTTTTATATTTATTTATTTGTAATTTAGATTTTAGGAATTTTGTAGCGCCACGTATTGTTTGTGTACTTGTCTTGGAAAATTTTAATTTTACTTAGTAGCTGTCTTTTATTTTATAACAGTAAAATAGATTAATATCTACGTATATTTTATGTATGCTTAATATACTTAAATTAATTATTATATTATTATAGTATTATTATATCTACTATTATATATTCTACTATTATTATATATATTATATATTCTACTATTATTTGCTATAATATTATTGTTATATTATTTTAATATTATTATATTATTATATTATATACATAATTATAATATTATTACATAATTATACTGAAAAGTATATTAACATTATAAGCTACGTGGTTTTTAAACTGACGTGAATCTCATAAACAGCATATTAATCCTGCATATTTACTGGGAGGGAAAAAAAAAAAAAAAAAAAAAAAAAAACGCGTATCATTCCTGCATACTTTAAAGGTCACATGCAGTTTCCAACGGAATTTCGAAATTATTTTAAGTTCAAAGGAATGCCATGACCTTCTTTTTCGAGACGCTGAAGGAATTTTAAAGACCATAAATCGCGTTTCATTCCGGGATCATTTTTGGTAGATAAGTTTTTAATCTGAAAGTTTCTTATTTTGTCTAAATGAATATTTTGATCACTTTCAACCGTCTTAAATATATAAACTTCCTACATTAAGGAATATTTCAAAGAAATTAAAGCATAAAACTTGATATTTTTTGTTACGAATAACGTAACTTTACATAACATCATGAACTTGAATTCTTGCGTACAAAAACGATAGAACATACGCATCCCAAGTATTATCATGGGAAAATTCGGTATTGCTGAAGCACAATTTATATATTTGACTAATTTTTTTAGTATTCAACTTCCTGTTATATTTATAAGATTTAAAAGAATGAACTAAGCATGACCAATCTAAGTTGCATACTGGATCAGGCGGTTGGAAAAATGCGTGATATTCTTATGGCTTAACGCCGAAGGAAAATTGGACATAGGAATTAATATTCCATACGAAAGGTGAACTTGTTGGTCTGTGAATGCAGTGTCACGACACTCAGACAGATCATGTTCGCGTGAGATGCAATAAAACAACGGTTATAGTTATTTCTGCGGCTTCCGGGCGTAGCATACGTATTCTCTTCTTTGGGTGTTGAAGTGTGTCAGAAGTTTCTTGCGCTTTATTCGTTTTGTTTGTTTATTTGTTTCTGTTTATTTATAGCTGGATATCTTCAGTTACAGAACAGTGTCTAAATTCAAGAAAAAATTTTACCACTTGAGGAATATGAAGAAAAAATAGCAGAATTTAAATTTAAAAAAAAATAGTTGTCTCATGCTTGACTTTCTAGTTTAAAGCTTGTGGTGCCCCGAAATGGTATTCTTGCAGTATGTTTCATCAAAAATCATTTTGAACCCCTGTAATGGATTTTTTATTTTTAGTCCGAAGGGGCTTTCTCCCTGAAGGACTATTGTTTTCGTTTTGCGATTCTGCGTCGAATCACTCTGAATGTCCGTTTCAATTTTCAAACTGTTGGCATAAAATATTATCGCCCTGTATTGTATTTGAAGAAATTAAATAATGAAGAATCTGCATAAATGTATGCATGTTTCTCGCACTGTGATAAAACAACGGTACCTAGAGCCATCTAATATTGAATGACGTAATCTTACTGCGAATATGGGCATCTGAAAGCCCAAATTTGAAATTTGGAATTTGTTTTATTGTCGATTTCATATTTTGTAAAACTTTAACAAATTTTTCATTAACAAACTCAAAGACTTCAAAGCAAGTCACGGCAACGTTGTGCGGAGAAAAAAAAAAAAAAAAAAAAAAAAAAAAAAAACATTATGTCCGGCGCATGAAACTGTGAATCAGAAATTCTAAAGATATGCTCATTTTAAAATTATTTTGCGATATAGCTCTTCAGCTAAATTTTACGGTTTAAATGCGAAGAACATGATATTTAATGAATAAAGGTAACACACAAAATGTTAAAAAAAACGCCCTTTTGTAAGTAATTTAAAATCTGAAACCTTTCAAATTTTCTTTATTATTATTATTCATTTACTTTTATTTTATTTATTATTTTACACTGAGAAGAGTGAAATAATATCCTTATGTTTAAAATATAATTCCTTATCTGTATATCGTATGCAAGGTAAAACGAAAATCTCGCTCTGTGCCAGACATGGTACTCTTTTCTATGAAGTGAAGGAGTTGAAATACAGTCCACCAGTAAATTATACGGAGTTCGGAGACTGGAGATCGAAAATCGAAGCATAAGAAAAGATTCGGTAACCTTTTGTCATACATTAATATGTGGCCTAAGGCGATAACGTTAGTTCAGTGGTGAAATCAAGCGAGAAGATGTGCGTTGCCGATGACAAGAAGATGAGTGTCGATTATCAGGTTCTAAACACAAGAAGCAATAATTGCAATTTACCAGTGACCAATTGTGAAAGGTGAATGCTTCTGCCTGCAATCGGAAAAAACTTCACATTGGATAATCTCAAAAAATTATTCAATTTCACTGGAAAAGCATGTGAATCGATTGAAGAAAATGATCCGAATGAAAGAAAAACTTTGAAACGAGACAAAATTAAAAAATGCAGTTCTTTGTTATCGCATTTGATGAGAGAAGAAAAAAGAAAAAAAAAAAAAAGGTGTAAAAAAAAACTTTGATTTTCTGGTTAGAAAATAATGTTTTTCTTTTTGATTTTTTAAACAAACAATTAAAGTCTCCTATTATATAGTGCTCTTTTTACCCTTTTATTATTTTCCATTAATTTTAGGTGAATTCGTAATAGTTTTGTTTTAGCAAAATTTGATGAGAACGAATTACTAATTTTCCTGTAGAAGTGATGTTTTACTAATTGAGGATTCATTTAATATGATACTTTAGAATAACCAACTAACAGTACTAAGCGAGATATCCCTGTATTGTAAATTATATCAAGTAATCCTACTAAAATTAAAATTTAAAAAAATCAGGAATAAAATTCGTTCAAAATATATTGAATTATTGGACAAATTATATACTATTTGAATTTAATCCAAAGCCTCTGTGTCGTTTTTTATTTTTTATTTATTTATTTATTTATTTATTTTTTAAGATTTAGCCCAAAATGGCTATAAGTCTCGAATGTTTCACTTGAATGCCTTGTTTCACTTTTCATTCAAGTCTGTTGCCATTCGGAAAAACATATAGAATTATTCTTTTATATTAAATCTGTCTATTATTATTAACAAACTAAGGTTTTAAAAAGCACTGGATTCAGTTTTTAAGAACATAATTTTTTTTTAATATGATTGATCTACGCATAAATGTATTTAATTCATGATATATATAATTAAAAACATTAAGTATTTTTATAGAATTACATTACATATTTTTCACTTTTTAAATATACAAAAGATATATAACGTTCGCATGTTAGTTTAAATGCATATTCACCTAATATTCTACAAAATGTTTCAGTATTGCACCTGGATCATCCCTGTCGATAATCTATACTGAACCATATTAAACTTTAAAAGAGCTCTTTTGGGCGATCATTCAAATCTCAAATCTTTTCAGATATTTTTTTTAAATTGTTAGCTCAAAGGAGTGTTTCAGAAGGCCTATTAGTCTAGTCTCAAAACGGAATTTGGCGTTGAATCGCTATAAAGGTCTGAATCACGTTTCAAATTACTGCCACCAAATATTATATTTAAAGAAATTAAGTAATGGAGAATTTGCATGAATATATGCATGCTTTTCGCATTGTGAAAAAACAACGGTACCTAGAGACATATAATTGTGATTAACGTAGCCCTCCACCCGATTATGGACAACCAGAACCCTGAATTTTGAATTTCGAAATATGTTTTATTGTGTATATCATATTTTGTAAAGCTTTAACGAATTTATGTTTAACAAACTCAATGATTTCAAAGCGAAAATGGCAACACTGTACTGGAAAAATCATTTTTATCTCTAGCGGGCGAGACTGTTTATCGGAAATTCTATAGATATGCTGTTTTTAAATATTTTGTTGTGTATTTCAAATTTTTTAAAACTTTAACGAATTTCTGATTAACCAACTCAAGGATTTCAAAGCGAGCAATGAGAACATTTTTTTTTATTTCCAATGGCAGATTATGATCAGTTACAGCAAAAATACAAGAACAAAGAACATAGAATACAGCAATACAATGAGAAAAAAACAGCTGCTACAGAGTCCATTAATCTAACATATCTCTTGCCTCCCAGAGAATTCTTGCGCAGAGCAGGACAGTGAGGTAGATGTGCGGCATCCATCACCTCTCCAGAGCTGCACAGAGTGCATATCGGAGAAGAAACAATTTTGAACCTAAGAAGATCATATTGTAGGCAGTCATGTCCGGTGGCAAGGCGGAATTCAGCGACCGCTCTACACCTTGGGCCATTGAACAAATTCGGGATAGCATTCTTCCAAGACTTATGAGAAACACGATGATAGAGATCTTCTTAGCACGTACTTTGATAGATCTTTTAATAAGGTCCCTAACAGTATGGAAAGGCAAAGGGCGAGAAATATTCTGCATGATTAAAGCACCCTTTTTTGCCAAGAAGTCGGCTTTCTCGTTACCTGGAATCTCCCAATGGATATGAACCCACTGGAGAACACTACAAGCCAGGTTTTGTAGATAAAGTCGATAATCCAATATGCCCTGTGATATGAGATTTTTATGTGAAACAATACCCAAGAAGCTCAGAAATCACTGAGTATAACAGCTCTTGAGAATTTTTTCAAGAGCTGTGCGAATCGCAGCAATTTCACCGTCAAACGCAGAACCTTGGCCCACAGGTATGTAATAAGAAAATATTTCGGAGAAAACTCCGGCACCTGCATTAGGGCCATCAGACAGGAGGGATCCATCAGTGAATATCCGAAGCCACTCTATCTCAGGGTAAAAATTATTTAATACATCGAAACCGAGGGCTCTCAAAATAGACGGATCCGTATTACGTTTCGTTACGTTTTGACCCAGGTCAAGATTAATCCAGAAAGATTTCAATTTATTGGATTTTGTAGTGGAACAAGTAATTCTGGTTCATTCATTAAACCAAGTGAATTTTTTAACTGAAAAACTCTCTGTAGAAAGCCCATCTGGGTCTTTAGATTTCTAGTCAGATGATTGACTTCATTCCAGAGTGAAAGACATCCAGGAACTCTAATGATCTTTTCCCAGAGAATTAAGGCCCTCTCTTGGGTTACGGTTCTTAAGGGTTTATCACCAGGTAACATAAACATGGCGTCAATCGGGGTGGTCTTCATGGCTCCATAAACAATACGTAAGCATTGATAATGGATTTTTTCTAGAGTACATTTTCTACGGCCACAACAAGTGGTTCATAGCAATAAGTCAGAGGGGGGAGGATAAACGAACGATAAGTTTGGAGCAGGGTTTGTCCAGTGCAACCCCACCTTGCCCCAGCAAGGCGTTTAAGGACACTGAGTCTCTTCGTAGCACGGTTGTACAAGTCCTCAACATGTGGCTTCTATGTTAATTTGCGGTCAAACGTCACACCCAAATATTTAAATTTATCGTACAAGGGAATTTGGGTACTCTTATACGTCAGCTGAAGATTCAAAGATTGGTGCATGAGGGAGAAAGTCAGGCAGTATGATTTATTTAAGTTCACTTGCATATTATTAGTATCACACCAAACTTCCAAAGCATTCAAGGCAGCAGAGAGTTTAGTCTCTGTGTTTTTCACTGCACTTTCTTTTTTAGAAACATTCCAGAAAACCAAATCATCAGCGTACAAGAGGCACTTGACGCCAGAAAGCTCTCGTATTTTATAAATCAAATCATTATTATAGATGTTAAAAAGGGAGCAGCTACTAACAGCTCCACCTAACTGTCTCCACCGTGATAGCCTGATAATCTGGAAGCTGTGTCGCTGAACGTGTCAGCGTGTTTATAACAGTTCGGCGATTGTAAAAGTGTTTTTGGAGCTGTCCTGATTAATATTGGTAAATAAAGTATTCCATCCATATCGATATTCCATAAAGTGCTGTCGTCGTTATTCACTCCAAATCCATGAAGGAAGAAAATAACGTCACAAATGGTGTCAGAAAAGAAAAAAGTAACAATATCATTGTATCCTTGATAATTCTATAAACTTTATTAGGATTTAAAGTAAAGTTTATTATGATTAAGGCCATGTTCCATCAATTCAGTAAAGAGAGGCCAATTCGCTTTCTTAAAATTCCAAGAGACCTTTGATGGCGAAAAGGGTCTCCGATCCGCTTTGGGTATTTTAACTTCTGCAAGCACCTGTTTGTGTCCTGATCCAGGATCTTTCAAGACGCTACGCTTTGTGAGATTGTAAAAATCAGCAGTGACCATCAACAGATCTGGAATTGTACTTTTACCAGTATAATGCAGATAAGTATGGGGATCCTTTTTATCGTACATCAGTTCGAATGTAGTCGAGCTCAAGAGGTCCTGGACTCTCCTTCCAGCTTCATTTGTGTCAGAATATCCCCACATGGGAGAAAATCTCCTAAAAGAATAGAAAGTTTTAAATGATTAACATAGGAAAAGTCCGGATGATTACAAGGAGGGCTGTATATAGCTAGAATTTTAAAATGAACTCCACATTTCCATACATCTAAATGCATGACTTCCCTCCTATCCCCATCAACACCCATCTCTTTTATAATACGAAAATCAGCTGTTATATCTTTCTTGACACCAATTCGTATACCACTGGCAACTTAGTGGCAACTTAAATTTTGTAAGTACGTAAAGATAATATCCTTTAAAAGGATAGTATTTTAGGTTTTCGATAGTCAAATTAGCTTCCATGATAGTAAAGACATCAATGTCCTTTTCACACAGAATCTGCAAAAGCTCCGCCAGCATTCCACTTTAACACTCAAGTATCAATCCGAGAAGGATGAGACATAATGCCAGTTGTAGATCTTTTAGCCACTATAAAGTGTTACCAGGTGCACCACGAGGAGGTAGATCTACAGCAATGACAACAATGTCAACAGCAATGGCAAATTTTTTTTTTTTATCTCCAGCGCGCGAGACTATTGGATATTCTGAAGATAAACTGTTTTAAAATATTTTAGCCCAAATGCTCTCGAAACGTGTATGTGTATGTAAATGAAAAACTCTCCCTTGGGCTTAATATAAAATCCGAAAGCTTTCAGATTTTGTTTGTTTGTTTGTTTGTTCATTTCATTACTTACAATTTCACGTACAGTGAGTTTAATAAATACAAACGTATATGAACACAATTCAGAGATACAGAAAACTAGTAAGATATGTGTCACTTAACACTTTGATAACAAAATTCCCAGTGACTTTCTGTCTTAGACTTAGTTTACACAGTGTCTCTGAGAATGAATAAGTGGGATTTCATGAGGTCTCTATTGAGTATATGTTATGTGAAATCAATTGGAAATGCTCCAAACGATTATGTGCATGCATCTTTGTTAGCTTCAGTTGTCGAATTTGTGGTTCTGAAAAATCCTTGCGTGACACGTGTACACGTTCGAAATTCAACTAATGAGTAATTTTTATATTGGAGACTATTTAATTTTAAAAAATTGGACTTCCCTTATGATAAATTGGACTTAAGTTAAACTTCCCTTATGATATTTATATTTTCACGTTTCAAACAGAGAAATCATTTACCTAATTAGACATAAAGTTTACTTTTAATTAAAAAAAAATTATACCTGCGAATGCATCGATTGTGTCAGATTAGCTTATCAGAATGCACCACTATATAGGTAAAAAGAGAAAGCTTTTAAGAGGCCTTAAAAGCAAAGAAAGGGCCTTGAAGAATAAATCATGAAATCCCTACAAGAAGTAAATCTGAATTTAACAAAATGCTGAGGCAAGAGTTCGATGGTGCAGAAGTAATGAGTGGGTTATGAAATGGTGTGTGCAGCAATGAATAACAGAAAAAGCCCGACTTGCTTACTTTGTACACTGAGCGGCCCATAATCTAAATTTAGTTTTAAAAGATGCTATGGAAGGAAGTATAGAAATTTGCCAGTTTTTCAAAACAGTGCATTTTGCCGTTTTTTCAAAACATGTATTTTGCTATTTTGGTCATGAATGCTATTAAAATGAGAACAAAAGTTCTAAACCAAATTCGTTGGGCTATTAGATATATGCAGTACCGCAGTGTGTATATGTCCCAAATATAGTTTTGGTGATGTGATGAAATATTTCAATGGTATAATTTTGACTAAGAACACCAAAGAAGTGTTTTTTTCTCTGCGTGTGTGTGTGCGCGCGCGTGCTTTTTATTAGATCTACCTTTATACCTTACCTTAATATCTAAGTTTAGAATTGTGCATACTGTTTAAATGTGGCTTTTGCAGGAATTAAAAATGTAGCCAACAGAAGTCTTTTGCAGGTACCAACCGTTAGATTTCAGGCAGAAAATAAATATAAATTTGAGTTTTTTTCTTTGGGTTATTATAATTAGTATTACTTATGAATTTTTTAAATGTTTAATAAGTGAAATTCAAAATTTAGTTCATTTCTTCTTATTTTGTTAAAAAAATATATTTTTTATTTTGTTTAAAAAAATCAGTTTTGTCAATTGCTTTAAGATCGTGCTTTCGGCCTGCATTTTTATTGTTCACATTCCACTGGCAGTTGAGATCACTAGTTTAGGCTATTTTGGTTTGCTGTGACATATGCCTTGATAGTCACTGGTATGAGGCAAAGCAGCATTTCTTGCAGTGAAATCTATTGCTGCCGACCAACTGGTATAGTGGTTAGTGTCGCTGATTGCTGTGTCGAAGGTCACGGGTTCGAATCCCGGAGAAAGCATGGATGTTTGTAAATGTATAGTGTCGGTGCGGCATGGCGGAACTCTAAATATGTGGCCAGCCGAAAATCCTTTCATGTGGTTTAGTGAAAGGAGAGAGGAGTGGGAGCCCTCGGGCCCGTCTGCCCGTGGAGATTTCCATAAAAATAAAATAATAAACGAACGTACTATAGAAGAATAAACAAATAATGCAATAAACAAGTAAACGAATGTTCTATAGAAGCTTTAGTAGGTGGCAGAAGAATGAAAGTTTTGATACGCGAGAGCAACAAAATCATTTAAGTTTATGGAGTTGACTTCGGTGTTTATGGAGTTGAAAGCCAACAACTTTCATTTAAGTGAAATGTATAAGCAGAAACCAGTATGGTTCCAAACGTCCAGATCAAGGTTAAAAATACCTCAGCTTCTTTCGAGGACCGTGTAATACATAAAAATAAACGAATACACGACTTAAAAAGTCATTTGCAAAACAGTACAACATTTCACAACAAAGCCTATTCTTCAACTTCTGCTATAATCCCTTTTACTACAAACTGAATGGCAACCTACAAACCTGAAATGAGATTCCATTTTCTCACGAAGACCTCGGGTCATCAGCAATTTCGGCCTCACCCGATATGCCAAAGGTTAGCTTACTTGCGATTGTGTTCGTCTTTATCGGACACAATGAACTCGGTAAAGTTCAAAATGTCAAGATCAGGGTTAAGTTTCTACAATCATTTTGTATACAGCAATGCAACTTTCGCAACGGAAAGATTAATTCCAGTTCATGCATCTTACTTGAAGTTCAGAATTACTTTCAAAGAAAGAACTTACTTTTGGAAACATGCAAACCAAGGGCGTTCTTTGTTTCTAGAAGGCCCAGACAATGATGCTTTGAGTTTCTTTTATGAAAGTCGTGCAACTATGACAGATGCTAATGAGCTGTAAAATATATATATTCGGAACATTCTAAGTTACAAATCAGTTTAATAAAATGCGCAAAAACATAATTTTTCTACGTATCCCTATAATCTTTTTCGTGTGACTAAAAATAAAATGATAGGAGAGTTAACAAAAAGATTTTTAAATCAAAAATTTCAAAGATAAATTTAAGATTATTGAATGGAATCGTGGTTACACATGTCATTTCTATACTCTCACTTTTACTGAAAATTATGTTTATGTCCCAATGTGCTTCTTGTATGGGTACCGCTTTATTTTATTTTTCATCATACATGACTAAAAACATTGAGATAGTTAAAACTTTTTGTAATTGCCGTGGATTCAGCGAAAATCACATAGCTTAAAAATATGTAAATATATATATATATATTTATATACACATTATTTTATGTGATTTAGTCCAAAGAAGGGGATAAAATAATAAAGGAGGAAATTCGTTATCTCGAATGTAGAAAAATTATTCTTTCTAATGAGCTTAAAAATTAAATATAAGACGTTATCTTTTTTCTCAGGTCTTCTGTTTTATCCGCAGATACAATATTCCATTGAATTTATTTTAACATTCCTAGTCTATTTAAAAATTCAGCATCCTCATCACTTAAAACCGTGGCACTTCTGATGATTATAGATTATATATCTCTGATTAAAAAATACGTCATGATAAGTAAATGTGCGACACCTAAAAATCAATAGAATTAAAAAACAAATCCATTGATATTTAGAAAATTATATTATCGTTTCAAATAAAAAGAAATCTTCATTTACTTTTCTGATCTTTTCGACGGTACAAGATTGAAATTTTGCAACGATTTGTTTAATCTTTAAAGAAAATCTTTAAAAAAATTCAAAATCGAATTTCGAAGAAGAGCTTTATAAAATATTATAACGCCATCAACAAGAGCATAACTGCAAATTATTTTAACGACATCTACTCTGTGAAGAGATTTAAAAATTTATTTAAAGGTTTCGTCGAAGCAAACAATAACTGAGAAAAAACTAAATATAAACCCTGAAAAGAAAAAATAAATGACGCTTTGAAATTTTCAGACTCCATAGTAATTTTATGCTTTAAAAAGCCATGTGAACTGGTGCACAAAAAGGAACGTGCCGCCTATGAGACTGCTGTTTTTAAAAATCTCTTTAAATGAAAGAAATGCTGTTAAAATTTGTTACAACTTTGACCATAAACTTAACTATTTATTCTTTTTTGGCTAATGTATTGGCAGAGGCAACTTGCCAAAAACAGCAGGCAAAAGGGGATGTAAACACATCAAGCTCAAAATTTGGTTTAATTGGCGTATGGTGATCTAAGCAGAGACTAATGCTATATTATTTGAAATAAATGCTAATATTAAAACTTACATGTAGTTCAAATAAGTTACTTCTGATGGAACAGAAACGTAAAAGTACTTGAAAATGGTATTTGTAGCATGTTCTAAATCTCAGTGTTTCCTTGCTTCGTGCAGACTTACTGCATATGGGTTTAGAATTCTCCAGACATTTTTACTTTCTATACTATATAGAGAGACATTTTGTTATTCTTTGTTTCGTTCTGTGATACAACAAACAGGCTTTCCATTTTTGAACTACTAAATTCCTATACTGGTAACGAATTGTCATCTGGTCTATCAAGAATATGAGTTTCTTTGAAGTGTAATTCGAGAGATAGGTGAGGAATGAGTAGTCGGTGTTCTTAGACCAATCTAGATATTGATACACTTTTAGATTTGCATACTTTTCCTTGCTAATCCCATAGCACTGATGTAAGATGCAACAATAACTGCCGCACAGAAAAACATACAGTTTAGTTATTGTCCAAGCTTTCGAACTCTTACCTTAAATACCGACATTTTTATGATTATGTTTTCGTACTTGTATGTGCCATGGCAAAAACTTCTAAAGTACCTCCTCTGTGTCGATTTTTTCTATGCATTTATTTACATCCTTCTAATTTTTTTTTTTTTTTTTTTTTCATTTTTAGGAATTATACGTTTGCTGTCTTCTGTATTTTCTGATAAGAGTGGCTCAGTACTATATTCACATTGAATACATTCATTCTTTAAAACCAGACGTTGTATTATGGGACGTACAGGTTGTAACAGTTGTCGCTGTCTTGTAACTTCATTGAAAAAATCTCAAAAATAGTCTTTGAATTCTTTATCGCCGTAATGTGTACCACTTTGATGAACATGCGGAGCAGGTGTTTTGCAGAATTCACTATGTATATTTAGCGTTAGAAATTTGAAAAACGTTCATAATAAATATGTGCTGCAAATAGGTTGGATGAAGGAAACGATTAGATTTAAGACCAAGTGGAATGATAAAAAGTGTGGGTGTGTTCATTTTGAACCAGAAAATTTACAAATGGAATAACGTCAGAGACCAGTAAGGGCTAATAGTAAAATATTACAAATGCTATTAAGATTTTTAGAAGATATTAATATTATTAATTAATTTCATTAAATTAGTTGTTAAGTTTTAATTTATTTTAACTTGCTAAATTATTGAAATTTTAACATATTAATCTCGGGCCACTAACACGGCTTGAATGATGGTCATACGCTAGATAAGTGTGGTAGGTTACAACTATTTGATTTATTTTAAAAGCTATTAAATTTCTAGCCACCAAAATAGTTATTATAAAAAGAATATATTTATAATAATTCTAATGAGCATGGTTTGTGTAACTGCAAGTCTCCAGCTAGTAATTATTAATAAAAGAGATAGAAAACTGAATTTATTGCTTAAGTTTTTCAAATGGCAATAGTCAGACTCATGGAAAACAAAATATTTTATTTTGGGCACTGGCAACATATTATATCGCTGAGTTATCTGATTAATATTCAAACATAACTGTTTTCGGATTTGTCCAGTGGTAATACTTTACTTTTAAATCGTTGAACTTGTTAATTAAAAATTAATTAAATTAACATAAAATGTAAAATAAATAAATAAATAAAAAAGGTCTCCCAAAAGGGTTTGTTAAGATTTTTTTACCCTCTCGCTAAGCCCGCAGTCTACCAGTCTGCTGCTACACTTACTCCTGCATTAAGCACCATTTTCTTCCCACTTAGGCCATATTCAATTTAACAACAAAACTACAAAAATTTTAAAAGTAGCATCGCAGTATAAGTTTAGCATTCCCACTGCAACGTTAAATGTTGGCATACAGTTTCCTGTTTTTTTTTTTTTTTTTTTTTCCAGTCTTTTCTCAGTTTATTATATCCATATTCAGTTTCTTACTAAAATGGCTTTAAAAAACTATTTTATGTTTAAATTAATTTTATTATTTTAATTTACAATTATTTTTAACTCAGAGAGGCGTGTTAGCCCAGAAGAGCTGCTAGTTTCGAAACGGCATTTTGCGTCGAATATCTATAAACAGCTATATCGCTTTTTAAATTGTGGCCCCCAAATATTATTGTATATTTGGTGGCATTTGTGATTCTTCATTACATTTAAAGAAATTAAATAATGAAGAATCTGCATAAATGTAAGTATGTTTCCGGCACTGTTAAATAACAACGATTCCTAGAGCCATGAAATTTTGAATTACGTAGTCCTCTACCTGAATATGGGCACTGGAAACCGGAATCTTAAATTTTATTTCGTACAGTGTTGCCACTGCTCGCTCTAAAATCATTGAGTTTGTTAATCATAAATTCCTTAAATTTTTCCAAAATATGAAATAGGTAATAAAAAATTCGAAATTCAAAATTCCTGTGTTCAAGTGGAAGACTACATTATTGAAAATTTGATGGCTGTAGGTACATTGTTTGTTTTTCCACAGTGCGAGAAACATACACACAATCATGAAGATTCTTCATTATTTAATTTCTTTAAATATAATACAGAGCATATGGTGGCAATATATGATGGCAACATTTTCAAAAGTGATACGCCGTTTATTGTGATTCAACGGAAAATGCTATTTCGAGACTTATATCACTTCGAGTTGTATACGTTGGTGTAGAGGGTTATATCGTGGCCTTCGAGAAACAAGGCCGTCCAGCTTTATCGTGACGTCACCGTATGGAGTGCGAAGAAACATTTCTTCTCCACTGAAAGCGAGCGATTCCATTGCGCGCTTATTTATTAGTAAAAGCTAATTTTATGTTATTCCGATGTAAAGTAAACAGGAAATTATTAAATAAGTGATACTATCTTAGCATTTAATTAAATATCATGTTTAAGACTTCAGGTATCTGAGCCATTCCCGTTAAATTACGCCCTTTATAATCAAAATAAGATTTTACATGAATTTCATCTATTAGTAAAACTACCTTTTTATCACTTTCATTTAAAAATCCGAATTTCTGTTTTGTGTACAATAAGAAATTATAATCCATTTGTTCTTGTTTAGGATCAACATTGTGCTTTAAATTAATATTACGAATGGTATTTGGATGTGGAAGTAAAATGTATCCACTTTGTCTCAAAAATTTGTACAACTGAGGTGATATATAGAAACATATAGAGGCAAAAATTAGTATATCTGGATTATACCTTTTCGAAGTTTGGAGAAGAATTGAGATTTGTTCAATTATAAATTTAATAATATTTTTATCAATGCAGTTAATATCAGAGAGTGTATTTAATGCAGCAAGGAGTTTTAATCTTATGACTTCATCTTCATTACTGCTAGCATGTTTAATTTAAGACTTCATTTAGCATATTTATGTTAGTAATTTTCATGGGAAATTTTAATTTTCAATATTTTTCAAAGAAGCATTATTAGAAAATGCTTGTACCAACATTTCATGATTAATCTTTATGGAATATTGTATTTGAGGTACAGGTTCATCTTGAATATTAAAAATCAAGACATAATCTTCAGTTTTCAAAAATTTCCAGAAATCCGAAAGCTGTAGCATATTTTTCTTATTGCATAAATCGTTCAAACTTAGCAGTTCTCTGTCTTCATCATACTTTTGCTTTTCCTTCATGCTTCTTTGAATAGCGGCAGCAAGATTTTTATTCTCTAGCTCTATCTTTTTTGTCACAGGATCTTTACGGATTGCTTTCGAAGTAGTCAAATATGATGGGCAATTAATCATAATCGATGATGGCACTCCACCTTTTACTAATCTCGGAACCTTCAAGCATACTGATATAGTATCTTTCCCAGTTTTTTCATCGAAAGCCCTTGCCTCACGTATGATGTCAGCTGGCTGAAAATGGAGCTCGCATACCTACATATCCCGAAAATGAAACAATTGAAACACATTTAAGAAGAATTATTTTTAAACACGTCATTATACAGTGAATTCTAATATCATTTCATTCAAAAAGCTCTTTAAGGGGACACAGTACTAAACAATATCGTCAAACTATCGAATTTTTTTATAGGCTAAACTGCAACTTTTTAAAATACATATGGAAAATCTCAAAACTGCACCTTCAATAGTTATTTTTGAAAAATTATTTAAATTAATAAGATTTCCTTTTTTTCTATTTTTTTCTAATCATGACAACAAAATGTTTCATTAAATCTTGTAACAGAAGCATACAGTATTCCAAGCACAGTTTTGTTTACATTTTCAAGGAATACACAAACGCACACACACACACAAAAAAAAAAAAAAAAAAAAAAAAAAAAAAAAAAAAAAAAAAAACCCGCTATTTAAAGCAAAAATATTAATATAAAAAACGTAATAACAAATTTATAAAAATGAAATTTTTTAAAAAATAGTTCTATGTTTTATAAACAACTGGTTTAACGATATTTTTTTATAATTTTTTTTAGATATAATGTTAATTACAATTTTCAGAATAAACTTGAACATGTGACAAAAAAAAGAGTTGAAAGGGTAATGTGTTCCCTTAAAATATTATAAGCACACGAATTTGAATTTTTAAATTAAAAACATTATTACTTTCATATCTCTAAAACTTACAATGACAAGTGGTTTTAAAATAAAAGTCGAGATAAATTAAATATTACAAATGCTATTTTAAGTTCCAGATTTTGTTATATTTTCCCGATTATTGCTTTATATTAAGCACTGAATTTTCTACTGAATATTTAATCTGCAGTATATGAAGTAAAATTTATTATACATTAAATAATACTATAGTATTATGAACTTAATTATTCATTAAAATATTCACATGCAATTTATGAAGCAACATGCATTTATTAAAAAAATTATAGAATTCACTTTAAGACAAATTGCAGGAAACAAAAGCTTAATATACTGCTTATTTACATTGGCAATGATTTATTGTATACTTTTATATTTTACACTAGTTATTGTTTACTATTATATTTAACACTAGTTTTTCATTGGAAATGATTTTGGGTTTAAAAACAGACATATTAAACATATTAAATATTTAATTTACTTAATTTTTCTTTGAATATCAATGAAATCATAAGAATAAAAGCTCACCCTGCTATTTTTAGTTGGAATGAAGTCCTTTCGCTTTATTGCACGGATCCACTTTTCAGATCGGCATCATTAGGAAAAGCGAAAATGTGCACTTTAGGTTCAGATTTGTAATTGCCGTTACATCGCGGCACTGAGCACATGTAAGGCATTATATTGTTTCTGGAACCACTCACAAATTGCCAAAAACCTCAAATTTAATATATCCAGCTGCAGGAAAATCCGGAATGCAGTTAATATCTCAAGATTTTAGGTCAAGAATTTCAGTTCAACCTCTTCTTTCGAAGCAATGGCGACTGAAAACCTTTGACCCAGCGTTGCCCTCACCCCACGAAGGGGTGCACTCTTCACCCCAAGAAGGGATGCACTCTCTGGAATGACGTCACACGCTCAACGTCACTGAGCTGTAGGGCCTTGTTTCTCGAAGGCCACGGTTATATGCATTCAAATTCTGGAGGCTCTAGATACTGCTTTTCCTATAATAAGAGAAACACGCAAATTTGTATAGAGATCGTTTAATAATTGAGATTACTATAATTTCATGTTCTCGCAAAGCCAGGAGAGAAAAGCACTTAACTTCAACAAACATTTTTCTTTTTTAATTGGGGAAAGCATTTTTGAAGAGTACAGAAAAAGCATAAATTTTGTTCCATAATTTTGAAAGCCTGCTTAATAAAGTAATTTTTAAGATACAGTAACACTCCGATGTTTTTGACACACGATGTTTTTCACCATTATTTTTTGTCGACAGATTTGGCAAAATACTGCGATAAGTCACCAAAATTGGTGACCATTTGACGACATTTTGGTTCGGTCCCTGCATAAGTGCAATTTATACTGTAATTGATCCCTATATGTAACTGTAACCGTATCTATTCCTTAAATGTAACTTTAACCGTATATGCCTTCTAGTAATTTCGAGAAGTGGAAGGTGCTAGATATTTCTTGGCAAAATGGACTTCGGGGTATTGAGATATTGGCGTGAGGCTCTTTAGATGCGCTTTGCAATGCACTGTGTTAGTTCTTCGTAGTTTGAAGTGTAACTTTCTTAGTAGTTTGAAGTGCAACAACTAATTGTGACCTGTGATAAAGAGAACACTATTTTTGTGGAAACTTCCAGAACTGTTAAGTGTTTCTTTTGATAAAATAAATTTTATTAAGCTATCTTCGATTCTGTATGCATTCAATCTATTACGAACCCGTACGCAGGCAACAGTATTATGCTATTACAATAAACTACAAATTGCATAATGTTTACATTTAATACAACATTAACCATTAAATAAAATTCTATAAATCTAAACATAGCTATTTTTTTTCAATTTCGAATCCAAATCATACGTTCCATAATGGTATTGCTACAATTAACGTTTATACTTTGTGTATAATTTTTAACTTTCAACTTTGCATATTATGTACCTCTGCTAGAGGATTTAAAACACTTTGATTAAGCGAAAGTTGAATTCGAAACCGCTCTTTCCATTTTAAAAAAGAACAAACATTCTAAGATTAAGAAACGGAAAAAATATAGTTGGGTTAATAAATTCGTATCATTTAGAGTTTATTTCTCTGCAGACGTACCAGTTTTTATTAGCGGGTCATTGCCATAACATTATTCGGTTATAAACCGCTTTTAGCCTTAAGCGACATATTTACTTTTGCTTCGTCTTCCCAGGAACTTTGCCTGCTTCTCTAATGAATGCATTTGGGAAGTATGTCGTTAACGCAGTCATTAGAAAGCCATCTCCGTAGCCGTTGTCACCTACTTTCATGCGAATGGACGCTGCTAGAGGCATGCCAATCTTCTTGTTATATTTTAATGCACGCAGTTGTCTGAAAATAAGAAAAATAAATCTTGCTAATTATAATAATCAAACATATTACATATACTCCCGATGTCATTCATTTATATTGCTTTACGGCAAAAATAAATTATGTAGTTTCATGTGCATATTTTAACACCTTGAAAATTCTTTCATTATTGTCTGAGATGGGAAGAATACTGAATTTTCTCCAATACAAATCATAAAAAATTCTCCAGTTTTTCGAAACTCGTGTTTCTTGAGTCCTTCACTTAAAAATTGTCGTAACAGGAGAAGAGGAAACTTTGTTTAATATTATAAAAGCTTTTACTAATTAAAAAAATCTAAACCTGAGTTTGATGAGGAGCAAATTTAAGGTGCAGTTTTTAAAATTTGCCCGTATCTTTTAAAAAAGATACAAACAAAATTGAATAATGAAGCACAAAATTAAAAACTTTCCAAACTTCAGATTCATTTCCTCAGTATGATTTAGGGAAACATACTGGAGAGTGAGCTTAGTTTTTCTCCTTTAAAACATTTCTAAATTAAATCAAACGTAAAGGAGAAGGCATTATTTCAAAACATTGGTAAACACTAAAGCTGAAGCGCATCCTCTTTTTTGTCTCTTCAGAAAATTAACTAGCGTGCTCTGGCCGCCATGTGGAAATAGTAATAATTTATATCTAATAAAACTTAGAAAAAATGTAGAGTCATTAGGATTTTTTGGGACATTAGGACAAGATGAAAAATTAGCAATCGCCTTCGCAGGGAATCGAACCACGGACCTCTGGAATACAGGCCCAGTGTGCAGAACCACTACACCACGAAGGCACACTAAGAAGGCGGAAGAAATACCTTATAAAGAAAGAAAAATTTTAATCTGAAAGTTTTGAGGTTTTATATTACTCCCAAAGGGGAGGATTCTCTCCCCCCCCCATTTACACACACATAGATACTTCTAAAGCCGTTACGAAAGCACTTGGGCTAACGCCCCTTTGATCTAAAAGTATTTAAAAACATTCTGATAGACAGTCTTGCGCGCTGGAGATAAAAATGTTTTATTTCATACAGTGTTGCTACTGCTTGCATTGAAATCGTTGAGTTTGTTAATAAAAAATTCATTAAAGTTTTAAAAAATATGAAATCAATAATACAACAAATTTCAAATTTGGGCTTCCAGATGCCCATATTCGTAGTAGAATTACCTAATTCAAAATCTGATGGCTCTAGGTACCGTCGTTTTTTCCAGTGCGAAAGCCGTACATCCATGCGTGCAGATTCTTTATTATTTAATTTCTTTAAATATAATACAGGGCGATAATACTTGATGGGAATATTTTGAAAAGTGATTCAGGCTTTTAGAGTGATTCAACGCAAAATGCCGTTTCGAGTCTAATAGCGCTTCTGGGCTAATGCTCCTTTGGGATGAAAACTAAAAAAAGAAATTAAAATTAAAATATAATAAAAAATTATTGTTAATCTACATAGCATAAAAGTTTTATTTATTTTTCAAATTATAACAGCATACTGCTATGAGGGTAGGAAACAGTGATATTTAAATGTGAATTTACTTTAAAATAACATTTTCATGCATTTTTAATCATATTTTTAGTTACATTAGCCTATGAGTGAGAATTAGTTGTAAACAGCACGAAAGCGTGGACGCTAAGGGCATTGCTCTAACCCTATACGCTAGTGGAAACAACGTGATAGTTTGAAGAATGTTTTCCTAGCACGGTCTGGGGCCTTTAATTTGTGTTCATGAGCATATAAGGTATCATATATAAACATCGTTGATAACCAAGTATCTTGTTAAGTTGGTTTATGCCAATGGAGCTGGCTACTTTCAAGAAGATAATGCGCCGTGCCATAATATTGGTATTGTTTTGATGAACATTAAGCAGAATTTACTTTGCTTAGGTGGCTTCCACAATCCTCAGATCTGAATCCCAGAGCATTTGTGGAATGAGGTTGAAATAGCCATCAGACATATAAATCCCCAACCATGGAATCCTCATATTATTGGAAAGTATTATTCATTAAACATGGTCTCTGATTTAACGAATGACCTATCAACATCTCGTTTTCTTGCGAAAGAAAAATCAGTTGGAGGGTAGTCGTAATAAAGTGTAATAGAAAGAGTGTAAATAGAAAGACTCAGTGTGTAAATAGAAAGACGTACTGAAGGTATTCGTAACTTATCTTCTAAAATTTTGTTTTTTATTTAATATATAAAAAATACAGTCAAATATAATGGTGGCTGGGGTATAATCGATGGCATCTATGAATAATGCAAAATAACGTTAATCCGAGGGCAATTAAAATAAATATAAGAGGAATAGCCCATATTATAACTAACATAAAAGTGCTATTAACTATTTATCTGTATTTGCAGGCAATTTAATCGGTAGAGTTTATTTATTTATTTAAGTTAATTAAATCAGCATTCAAAGTTATTCCTCTTTCTTTCGAACATTGTTTGCGCAATTTCTTGTTCTCTCTCTGTTTCTTCCTGTCCCTCTCTGTGTTGCTTCCTCACTACAGGATGCCCACACTCTGTTTTTCTTAAGATTATTTCGGTATTTAGTACGAATAGGTGTCAGTGTGAAACACAACGAACGTTGAAAGTTCCATCTCCAAAAAGTAAATTTAGTTTTCGCTTCGGGAATGTAGGGAATGAAAGTCACGTTCCACAGTCATTTGATGCATTTTCCAAATTTTAAACACTTTCATTTTTCGCGAATGAGTTCTGCGAGTACTTAATATTATAAGGAACTAGGTTCCATTCTGGGCGAGGGACGTGTTTTAATTTTTTTGTTTCTCAATGTATAAAAACCTCAAAAGTATACAATATGATTAATAGTTAGATGGAATTCACGTATAAGGTATATTTTAAGTAACACTTTATTTTTCATGTTGAATCTTTCCTATATTTCTGTTGTTTGTCCACTCCACCAGAAAATGGAAATGAAGCAAATTTAAATAAGGAATAAAAATCTATGTTTAAAAGAGAGTTGAGAACATCACCTTATTGTTTTGAAACTCTGCTATTGTTGGATGTATTTCGCTTTTTGTTAT
Source organism: Stegodyphus dumicola (assembly GCF_044657685.1). Lineage (NCBI taxonomy): Eukaryota > Metazoa > Arthropoda > Arachnida > Araneae > Eresidae > Stegodyphus > Stegodyphus dumicola. The sequence continues at coordinate 217,882,562 of NC_140769.1, forward strand.
GAGTTTAGCAAATTTACCTTTAAGTGATACTGTGTTAAAAATTGCGGAGAAGCGGAGCCAAGTTGTTAGGCCTTAAATTTTGACATGTAAATACTTTTAATCATTATCGTTTGTCCAGAAGTCCAGACGCGTAAGTCAATTTTGTTAATAAGAATCTGCACGAATGGATGTATGGTTTTCGCACTGTGAAAAACGACGGTACCTAGAGCATCAGATTTTGAATCAGGTAATCCTACTGCGAATATGGGCATCTGGAAGCACAAATTCGAAATTTGTTTTATTACCGATTTCACATTTTGTAAAACTTTTAACGAATTTTTTACTAACAAACTCAACGGTTTCAAAGCGAGCAATGGCAAAACTGTACGAGGGGAGGATATCTTCAGCGCGATAGAGTGTCTATCGGAAATTCTAAAGGGATGCTGTTTTTAAATATGTGATATTGCTATTGAATTAAATTTTATGTGGTTTAAGTGCGAAGAACATGATGTTTAATATGCCAAGTCCGAAAACTTAATCTGGAGTTCGAGTAACGTCATAAGTTAAAAAAAAAATAACCATCTGTACTGTAAATAAATTCAAATGATGTTCGAAAAATATGAAGGCAAAAACAACACTTCGTTAAATTTGCGACGCATAAATTTCTAGTAGATAACAAGTATTAAAACCGTTGTAAAACTTTTTATTATTTTTTTTTAGCTCGGCGGTTTAAATTATAACGCATGACCAAACGTTAGAAATAAAATTAGCACAAATGCCACTCATTGCTATATTCTTAACATACATTGTTCTACTTCTAACTGTCCTGTTTATGCATAAATGCAATGCAAACCAGCAAAAAATGTAATTTGTTAAACATTTCAATAAAATATTACAAAAAATTATATTATCCTTGTTATCATATTTCATCGTCATAAATCCAGATAACATTAAAATGGATGTTCGTAATTGTACATTTTCAATGGTGCAATAATCCGATGTTCAAGAAGCATAAGGTTAAGCCAGAGCGGACTGTAACAGGATTATAGATACGATAACATGAATTCACTGCCATAACGTAGATTATCCCGAATCATCGAAGCATAAAAATCTAATCTTTGATGTGTTGAGTTATATTTTTTACAATGAGTGGATAGAAGCATGTCAGATATTGTGTTTTTTCGTTAACATCTTCAGCCATCACCGAATCACCACACAATAACAATGCAAAGACTATCAAAATAAAAATGTTACCATAAGCGAAATAAGAAATATCTCTAAGATTATTATCTGCAAGTCCTTCACAAGAGCATTGCACTATATGTTCTGATTTTATAGAAAACCGCTTTACGTTGTAAGATTAAATGACAATGCATTGCAAAATAATGTGAATGATGATAAAAACTTGGACTATTGCGCAGTAAACTGACGATTTCTATGCGTTATTATACATGTCAAGTCATCTCAACCATTTTCGAACCATGAAATTTGAACCCGCAACTAAATTTCGCATACTCGATGTTCACGATCATTCTTTTTTATATAAATATTATTAGCCCAAAGAACATTAACCCGGAAGGTCTATTAATTTCGTTTCGGCATTTTGGATCGAAAACTTTAAAAGTCTGAATCACTTTTCAAATTGTTGCCACCAAATATTATCGCCCTGTATTATATTTAAAGAAATTAAATAATGAAGAATCTGCATAAATGTATGTATGTTTCTCGCATTGTGATAAAACAACGGTACTAGAGCCATGACAATTTGAATAACGTTCTCTTCCATAGAATATGGGCATGTGGAAGCCCTAATTTGAAATTTGGAATTTGTTTTATTATCGATTTCATATTTTGTAAAGCATTTATGAGTTTTTGATTAAATTCGACGATTTCAAAGCGAGCAATATCAACACTGCGGAAAAAGAAACATTCTTATCTCCAGCGCGGGAGACTGTGTACTGGAAATTTTAAAGATGTGCTCTTTTTTAATTATTTTGCGATATTGCTGTTGAACATAATTTTATGATTTAAGTGCGAAGAACATGATATTTAATAATTAAAAGTAACACACAAAACGTTAAAAATCGCTCCTTTGGGCGTAATATAAAATCTGAAAGCTTTCATATTTTTTTTAATATTGTTTTTAGAACAAGCATTGATACTTATTATTATTTTAAAATACAGATTAATCATGTATTTTAATAAATGTTTGATTAGCATTTATGCTAATATTTCATCTACTGAAAATTAAGTACCTTCGGGAGAAAAATGTGTTTACTTAATTTTAAAAAATTCGCGACATATTTTATTAACCTCGAGAGTATCGTTTTCAACTTCTTTGCCTTCCGTTGTATCACACCCCCCCCTCCCATTTACAAAAATATATACAGGCATTGGAGACTGGTTCACAAAATGGAAAATTCAAGTAAGCATTGATAAAACAGATGCAGTTCTGTTTACCAAGAAGAAAAAAATCAAAGGAAATCTTCGGCTAAGCAAATTTCTTATCTTGGGGTGATCCTCATTAATTCTATCACATGAACTTCACACATTACATCTATTAAACGTTTCGTAATGCGGTGTGCATTATCATTAAATAGTTTTAAGGTTTCTTTATTGATTTTAAGAGCTGTGGTTTTTTGGTGTTATGTTAATTTATCAGGGAGCCAACAACAAATTAATTTTTTCATGTGCAGTTCTTCATGAATAATTTTATATATTGCTCTTATGATTCTGTATAGCTGATATGATTCAATGTCAAGTTCCTTCTGTATCATTTGATAGGTACAGCGATTAGCTTTCCTATGGCCGACTCATTTTCTCGAACTGTAATACAAAAGAAATGTAATGCAAAGTGTAATCTAAAGAAATATAATGCATCATATGAGCAGCTAAATCGTATTTAAACTAAGCAGCGCTCTGAGAGTGTAAGCCACACGTATGAGATTCCAGAACGTAATAAAGATTTTCATTAGGGACATCAGAGGGCCACATCACGACCTTGTTAGGCGGTGCTACTATCTCGTGGGCTTAAGTAAAATGATAGCTCTGATTATAGTATAAAAACACACAATTCGTGCTTTAATGTAAGTGATATTAGTCTGTTTTCTGCCCCTCACCCATCTTTTTTAATCTCAGTTGCACTTCACTAATAATGCTCTTAATTTTCTACATTAACCTACATTTCAAATCTTTGGTGTTTGGAAATTATGTACTTTCTTAAAAAGCTGTTCTTAAAAAAGGGGGGAAAATAGCGGTAGCTAGAGTCACCAAATTTTCAACCACATGTAACCTTTTACCTGAACGTGCGCAACTCGAATTCGAATTTTGAGTTTCAAATTTTCTTTATCGGTGAGTGAAAGATATTTATGCGTCAAATTTAATCAGAAAACGCAGCGATTTCAAGACAATGACTCTCCGCAAAGCGTAAGGTATTTGTCTTTATATTTCAGTCAACAAACTCGGCCATTTAAGAAAAATGTGCTGGTACTGAAAACATTTTTATCTTCCATGTGACAGTGCGTTGCTTTTCGGCAAAACGTAAGATATTTGATTTTCTTTAAAATTTAATTCATCTGTTACTGATATGCAAACTTAGCAATTTAAAAGCACGCAATTCTTTCTGTTTATCATTACTATTAATTACAAGCTGGACCTGTGAAATTACATTTGTTGGACCTTTGTTGTTGGAATTAATATATATATATACAGAATGATTAAAATCATTCTGTATATATATATATTATATAGTAACTATTAAAGAGGGCTGGCCGCTCAAGCGGTTAACTGCTGGACAGTTACTAAGTATAAATCCCACTAACACCTATAACAGTCACAAAATTAAAGGAAGTAAAATGTGGAAAATTAGAGTAAGTGCCTTATACCATAAGAAAAGGTATGTGTACGCAAATTTTCATTTCCTTTCCTTTCATCACATGATAGCGCAGATGAAGAATTTAAATGATTTGAAACATACCGACAGTTATCGTATCAAGGTGAATGTTTTATAGGAATGATTAAATGACGATCTTGAAAGTTTCTATATATATGTCTTCCCGACTTCACTTATAATGATTTTACATTTGTCCCTGTCATTGGAAATATCGAAGAAGGGCAAAAAAAAGCAGATGTTGCCAGAGAGGTCAACAAGTTGTTTCATAGCTGTGAAAAACATTTAAAACCACTGGAACGTGTAGCCAGCGTAAGGAGAAAGGTCGTGTAATATATTCTATGCCTGCAGGACACAGATACATTGCCCCATAGGCGAAAAAGAAACCAATGCACAACAGTTCAGCAAGTAACGAATGAGTTTGGAAGAAGGATGACGCTCGAAGACCTGCTGTGTGAGTCTCTTTGTTCACAAAAACATCGTACTTTGTAATTAGAACGCTGTCGCGAGCATCGAATCTGACTGAACAGGACTGAGCTTGCATACTACTCTCAGTGAGTAGGTTCAATTTGGCATCAGATTGTAGACGCTAATTGATCTGGCGTGAGAGTGGTACTGCTTATCGTCCAGAAAATATTCAGGAAAGCGACCGATATTCGAGATGCAGTATCCTGTTTTGAACGGCATCTTGATTAATGGCTGCAAGCCACTACGTGTGGTTGCATATATACCTAAGTATACCTAAGTATGGTACTATGACCGGCCAAAGATACGTTGATGAAGTATTTGTTTACATTTTCAGTGGAGCTTTAGGTGATAAATTTCTTTTCATGGACCACAACGCACATGGCATTGAAGAATCGGTGTTCAGGATTGTCTAGCCCAGGGTCTCTTAAACTTTTTGGTGTGGAAACCCCATAATATTTACAAAATTTTGTGGGACCCCCCCCATGAGCACTGCGCAGATCCGGCATATGTGAGTGAAACTAGCAGTTTCTGCACTTGTACTGTAATATACTATTGCAGTTTTAGGTTATTAACTTTAATTTTTAAATTATTAGGTAATTAACGTTTCTGTTATAAAAAAAGTGCATCGAAAAGTTTTCATCTTTTTTTTGTCTGTATTGTCTTATCTTTATCTATTTTCAGATACATTATGTCAAAATATTTGGTAATTGTAAAATTATAATAAGTTAAAGAAATATCAAAATTGCTAAAATTTTTCGCAACCCCCTACTGCAGGTCCCGCGACTACAATTGGGATCGTGACACACAGTTTAAGAAACTCTGGCCTAGACAATTCAGCGTCTCGAAAGGCCAGCACGTTCTCAAGATCTAAACCCCATTGAAAATGATGCTGTGAAGAAGCGACTTCGTTAGAAAATATCCTTCTACAAGCAGGAGCATCCTCAACCATGTACTGATAGAAGAGTGGCATCATTGTCTCAACAGCTGCTGAATAATTGCAAAATATAACAAGTCAGATGAAAAGTTGCATTGCATTCCGCTGTGGACATATCTCGTACTGACGCCTTTTTCAAAGGTGCCTGCTGTCATTCATAGGTATGTATGCATTTTTCCATTTCTCCATACATAGCATCAAAAAAACGCTTTTTTACTTTTGGATGCTTCAAAACCTTCTTCTTTTCCTGAACAATAAATGCTTCTTATTCTAATGTCCGAACATTGCGACAACAATATTTTATCCTACCTATGCTACATTGCAATCCGTCCTTGGCAATTAACGAGCAATGCATATATATATAAAATATACGATGGTTTTGCTCTACGCGAACAGCCAACCTCTAATTAACTTTCCGCAATTTCAGGATCTTTTCCCTAGACCAGTACTTTCGAGAACATTCTGGCTTGTTATGTAATCGCTACTATAAATGCAGAGTTCGCGCCATTTTTCGTCAGACTGCTCCTTGTCATCGCTGCTATAAGAACCTGCGCGGCTCTGTCCCTTCTTTTTCCCTTTGTTAGAATATTTATGGCGTCGAAAGCTTAAATTTAACGTTATTTTAAGTTAAATCATTATTTGATATGTAATTTTGGAGAATCTAAAACAATAGTGATCAGCCATTTTAAGTGAAAGATATGGAGTTTTCACAGAAGTGAAATTCTTCTGTGTCTTCGATTCGGCTGCCTTCCACTCCGCAACAACCACACCCGGACTCTGATGTGACCAGATTGCCAAGCTTCATTCATGTGTGCCCGACTTCCAATATATAAATATGATGCCACAACGATGACTCACCCGGCTAGTTCCTTTTTGAAGAATTGCAGCTTATAATACACTACGAGTCAGATTCTATTTGAGATTCGTTCAGCATCTGGAAACAGCATGATAATTCCTCCTGCTAAACGTCAAATGAAACACCAAAATATTAAAGTATCAGTGACGCTGGACCCTTAAACTTCGCGTCCAGGCTCTATTATGATGCAATAGACATCTTACTGATTGCGATATCTAATAAAGTAAGTATGAAGACTGTTTCATTTGATTGCAATTAAAGTGTCCGAAAACATTTCGAGTACCTTTTTTACAAAAACCTAACATACAAACACTTTAACAGTGTTTTTAGATTAACTTTTTTAAACATTAAAGATTGACAATCAGAATATTAAAACTATCCTTATTATTTTACAAGAATTGCAAATTAAGTGTAAAAAGTAAGGGAGGTTTTTAAAAAATTTCTAAAGTGCTGCATGAAAATAATTGAGAATTATTTGAGATATAGTAGCTCAGAATTAAACTAAATGTTTTGTTGTCGTATTTGTACAATTTTTAAAAGATAACAAATGAAAATTTTACTTATAATTGAAGAATTAATTACAAAATTTTCAAAAATATTTATGACGTCATGACTCAAAAAAAAAAAAAAGGAATTTTTCTTTAATTAAAATTTTAAAAAATAACTCTCACACTCAATTTTTAATACATCTAATAGTCTATATAAAATAATATGAAAGAATTAGACAATCATAATAATGGGATTATGGTATTTTGAACTATCTTATTATTTGAACTGTGCGCAATGATCAGTTCTTAGGATAACGCATTTAAAATTCGAATTTTCGGATTTAAACTAAAGCATGTATACTAACATATCTAAAACTTACTGCATTTCTATATTATATTCTCTTCACTGTGTATACTATACACATTGTAGTCATTTTTCTCTCTGAGCAAATTTTTCCCTGACAATTTTTACTTCATCGGGTGGAGGACGCCCGCTCTCGCTACAAGTCTTTCAGTTTAGAACAGGCACTTCAATGCTATTTCTTTCTTCCCAAACCATAAATAATAACCATGGAAATGGCTATATCAGAAAAAAGTTCGAATCCTCTAATTCTCTATGCAGCCATTTTGCACCATTTTCTAATCCTCTAATTCTCTATGCAGCCATTTTGTACATAAATTTAAATTTCATTATGCTGGAGTTAAGCTTATATATTTCTGAAGTTGAGCTTTTATATTTTTGGAGTTCAGCGTTTCATACTTTGAAAATTAGTGGGTTTTCTGCGCATTGCGAGTATATAGTTGTAAGATTCTCGCTAGTGTAAATCTCAGTTACTGTAGAAAGTGACGAATCTTAAGAACTAGTTAGCGAATAATCGCTTAAGTTCGTGTGACAAGAAACAACAAAATGGAAGGGTAACTAACCCTTTATTATTCCAATAAGATTTAACAAAACTCCGTCTTGGAGTGTACAATCAAAGCCGACACTTGGGCTTGAACTTAAGAGACTAAAAATCAAACTGAAACTAAGATTAACTAAAGAAATATAGCCGAAGCTATCAAGGTTCTGGACTAGTTGGCCCCTTAACTCTATCTGACTACGAAGCTTATCGAGGGCTTGAGTACGGCCGAGCGTAATAACAGCTTTGAGAGAGAGAGAGAGTGGCCAGAAGGCAGACGCGCGTAAATCAGAAACTCTGATTCTCTCTCGCTAAGACCAAAGAACTTCGCGGTTAAATACCGCTCTTCCTCATTATGTATTCAGACGTGATTCTAAAACTGCGTTCTGGCCGGAAGTAGTAAGATTAAGTTAAGAATTTGATAGGAAAGGAACTTAAAATTTAACTGTTAATAAAATGAACATAATCCTTACATAGTAATTATGAGGCTTATCAAAGAAGGCATTACTTAATTTTCTGCAATTTCTTTTGACGCCTAGAGCGGACATGCTTTTAAATTGCTCAAAATATTTATGCTTCATTATATCTATTTTCAAAACATTTACTATTGTTTCAAAACCTTACTGAAAGTGTAAACTTTTGAAGCTTACAAAGGGTTAAAATTAATTTCCAAGTTTCTAACAGAACTCCATTCTTTTAAAAGGTCACTTTCTGCGATTTAAACAGTTACTTACTGTTTCCTCTCTACTTCGTATAATTTTAGTAATTTTTCTTCTAGTTAATCAGAAGTAAAAACAAACTTCTAAAGATAAAAATAAATGCTTTATCAAACAAAGCAATAAAACAAAAACCAAAATAGCCATTTTTGAGTTTCGGTCTCTACTGGTGTTATTTCCTTGAAATAATGGCCATTTGGTTTTTAGAAAATAATTGCTGCTGAAATATTCTCAGAATTCCTAACTGAAAGCAAAAATAAGTTACTATTTAACTGTGAGCAAAAAAAAAAAAAAAAAAAAAAGAGATCTTTTGAGGTTTTGGCTAGCATTAAATCTAATTTTAAAGTATAACAGTTCAAAGACTCTTAAAAAAATCACTGGTTTTACAGTTTTTACAAAATAGATTCATTATGTTACTGGCTAATTTTTCAAAAATGTGTATTTCACTGTAGAGGAGAATGTTAATCCATATATAGGGTAATGGCTATTTTACAACGATCCACCAAACAGAGTTGAGATGTAGTATTCAAATAAAAGATATGCCTTTCTTTTCAGACAGAAACAAATGTTTTTCAGCTCACTTAAGAAGTTCTTTTTCGATTTGCCTTGTTTTACGCCCAGTTTATTTCGGAATTGCTTCAAATGTGAATTTTTCTGAACTTTATGTTATAAAACAAATAGTGAGAGGGTTTTTCTCGTTCATTTTATACTCAACGGCAAGAAGAAAAGAAATCTCAGAAAAGAATCTGGCAAGTACACAATGCAAATTTACGATACGATGAGTTTTAATCTTTCTGCAGTTATTTGTTAAAAAAAAAAATCAAAGAATATTTTTATGGTGTCAGAAGCAGAATGTTAAAAAAAAAAAAAAAAAAGCACTCAAATACGTAGTATCGGCGTTCTGAAAGTTTATTTTAACGCATTTCATCGTAATGGACCTTTTATTAGACAATTTTATCGCTTTTTCTTACTGCTTTTCTTCAATAAAGAATAAATGTATACGATTATTTTTAAGTTAATCTTTTTTAATGTATGTATTAATAAGCACAGTAAAGCGCATAATATCATTTCTTTTAGCTTTTTTCTTTTAACGTCTGTTCTTCTTTCCGATATAACCCCATTAAGTAAAGCAAAAGAAACGCTAAAAATGAAAGAAACGCTAAAATGGCACTATTTTTGATAGTCATTCCCAAAATGCTTGGCAGAAAGGAAGAAAAAGCTTTAAGTGGCATAATTTTTGTTGCTATCTCTGGAAAGCCTGAATGGTACAACAGGCCAATGTTTCCAGCCTTTTCGACTGATGATACACTTTACTGAACTCCTGTGGTAATTGTGACAGTATAAATTAATATTATTATTGTCGCCCAACCTTCTCCGGGTGGTTAGCGTCACTGACAACCGTGCCGAAGGTCCCGGGTTCGAATACCGGAGAAAGCATGGATGTTTGTTAATGTATAGAGTCGGTGCTGCATAGCGGCACACTAAATATGCGGCTAGCCGAAAGTCCTCTCGTGGGGTTTGGTGGAAGAAAAGAGGGGTGAGAGACCCTCAGACCCGTACTTCCCGGGCTGCTCTTCATCATAATTGGTGGTCGGAACTGAGTTAAATCATGCTATCATCTGTAAGGTGCTCAAGGCTATTGCCAATGACTGGCATATCTTGCGCTCTTTGCCACAAGGAATTTCGTGTTCTTGGGCTGATGTTACTGAAGACGTCGATTCTTGCTTAGATATATTTTAAAAATTAGTCATAATTTCTTACTTACAGTTTCCGTTAGTGAAGCAAAATCCTAAAACTAGGAAATAATATGCCATGTGAATTACACAGGCTTGTCTTCTAGCCATGAACATCTGGAAAAAAAAAAAAAAACTGAAAGCTTTCAGATTTTATATTACGCCCAAAGAGGCTTTTTTTAACGTTTTGCGTGTTACCTTTATTTATTAAATATCATGTCACTGACAGAATTTTATGGTGAATGCACTTAAACCATAAAATTCAATTCAACAGCAATATCGCAAAATAATTTTAAAATGAGCATATCTTTAGAATTTCCGATACACAGTCTCGCGCTGAAGATAAAAACTTTTTTTTTCGTACTGTGTTGCCACTGCTCACTTTAAAATCGTTGAGTTTCTTAATCATAAATTCCTAAAGGCTTTACAAAATATGAAATGATAATAAAACAAACTCCAAATTCCAAATTAGGGTTTCCAGATGACCATATTCGGTGGAGGATTACGTTTTTGAAAATTTGGTAGCTCCAGGTACCGTTGTTTTATCACAATGCAAGAAACTTGCACACATTTATTCAGATTCTTAATTACTTATTTCCTTTAAATATGAAACAGGGTGATAATATTTCGTGGCAATAATTTGAAAAGTGAAACGGACATTTAAGGTTTTCGACGCAAAATTCCAAAACGAAATTAATAGCCCTTCTGGGCTAACGCCCTTTGGGTTAAAAATTGATCGTATACCGACAAAGTAGATCGGAAATTTTTCGCTGGTTTGAATAAAAGCAAATAAATAGCCACGTATGAAATATTAACTTCAAAAATAATTCTAAAATATTTCGACGAGAAGGAGTACATATAATGGAAAGTAAATCTGTTGTTCCAGTTATCTTAGAGTCTTTAGATTCGTTTTGAGTACAAAAACCTTTCGTTTATGAAACAATCGCTCGAAAATATTTGTAATACATCGATTCTTAACGAGGGTGAGCTTTATACTAGACTAGTCGCTAGCCCGTCCAGCCGCTCCTTATAGTTATTGAGTTTGATGGTTAAATTTCAAAGACAAACGTATTAAGCTTTACCGAGTGGTTACACATTTCTTTTAAATCGCCTAGTTTGATAATCAAAAATTCATTAAAACTGTACAAAATATGATATGAATGAGGAATGAATTTAAAATTCAAAATTAGGGCTTTGAGATGCATATGTTTGAGTGGAAGACTATTTGCGTTCAAAATTTGGTGTCTCTACGTGCCGCCGATTTTCCACAATGCGAGGAACATACATGCATACACATATATAGAGAGAGATTCATCATAATTTAATAAATTACGAAAACCTTGCACCTTGGACCGTTTGGCCTCCGCTGTCTGTCTATAGCGAGAACAACTTTCACTAGTGTGTCTAATTAACTAGAATGTCACAGTAGTGACATGTCTAGCACATTTCAAATAGGAGTGGGCCAGATAAAAATTTTATTGCAATTTTGAGCTTGGCAATTATTGTCCGCAGAATGGACAAAACAATGTTATAATGACTATTACACTTACAGCAAAACATTAAAAACCACATATTTCGAATCTGTCATTAAGCGCAATAGATGGCAGTATTAATGCATTTTTTTAAAATCACACGTATGAAAAGCAGGTTGAGGTTCGCTTTTACGACAATACTATAAAACATATATATAGACGTAAACATAGCTATAGACGTATTTCTGAAAGGAGTTGTTTAGTATACAATTAGTAGCAGACACTGAAATTGGAAAGAATTATTGCCCGTGTTTCGAAGTATTTCTTCTTCGGTCAATGATGAAAACAAGAAAAAGGGAATTTATCCTTGCATTAGGCGCTGTCATTGTAAACATGTACATTATGGGCTGAAAGTAATTAAGTGATTAAAAATTGCGGTACCTTTATTAGTATTTATGGAATCCCAATTAAAATCACATGCATAGGCATATTATAGAATAAGATTACAAACTTATTTAACACTTTCAGTGTCACGATCTTTTCTGCATGACACAGCGAACGTTAGCTGACAATGTTGCAAAAATATATTTGGACCATCGTATTTGGCTGGGAAAGCATCTACGAACATATCTTGATGGTTCAGCTGCACACTTTGAGAGCTTAACGTTAGAGTTTGACTGTATCACATATTGCCAGTCCTCCGATTGAAATGACGAGGACACATTGAAAAGCCTCTCGAAAATCCAGATCTCACGCCTTATGACTTTTAATCTAAGGCTGGGCAAAGATAGTAATGTACAATAATAAATCAAAGCCTCTGGAATACTTGAATGCAAAGATTAGGGATATGAGGGCTGTCATCCCAAAGGAATTCCTGCAGAAGACCGTGGATTTTGCCCATGTTCTGTAGAAGTTGGTAAGTCGCGCCCGTGGCCTTTATTGAAATGTGAGTCGGTACGTATGTAATCCTAGATTATAAAATACTATGAAATCTGTAGATACACTACTTTCATTAAAATTGTCTAAATACTAGCAGAGATACAATTGTTTACTAATGCTTCATATTCCTTTTTGTGTATATGGTGTGTATTCCTTGTGTTTTGTGTATACAGGTTTAATTTCTGTGTCTGTTGAGTGTAGCAGTGTTTGGTCATATATACCTCTTCTGCCATACACAAACGCCTTTGGGTTAAAAATTGATCGTATACCGACAAAGTAGATCGGAAAATTTTCGCTGGTTTGAATAAAAGCAAATAAATAGCCACGTATGAAATATTAACTTCAAAAATAATTCTAAAATATTTCGACGAGAAAGAGTACATATAATGGAAAGTAAATCTGTTGTTCCAGTTATCTTAGAGTCTTTAGATTCGTTTTGAGTAAAAAAAACCTTTCGTTTATGAAACAATCGCTCGAAAATATTTGTAATACATCGATTCTTAACGAAGGTAAGCTTTATACTAGACTAGTCGCTAGCCCGTCCAGCCGCTCCTTATAGTTATTGAGTTTGATGGTTAAATTTCAAAGACAAACGTATTAAGCTTTACCGAGTGGTTACACATTTCTTTTAAATCGCCTAGTTTGTTAATCAAAAATTCATTAAAACTGTACAAAATATGATATGATTGAGGAATGAATTTAAAATTTAAAATTAGGGCTTTGAGATGCGTATGTTTGAGTGGAAGACTATTTGCGTTCAAAATTTGGTGTCTCTACGTGCCGCCGATTTTTCACTATGCGAGGAACATTCAGTCTGTTTGGCCATGAATATCTTTATGTGAAACTTCCTACTTGAACTGTATCAACACTCCTGATTTCCTGGATTTAAGGTATATTTTCTTGATTGGCTTAGGTCAGTGGTCTCCAAACAAGCATTTAAAACAGAAGCAAAAAGGCTAAGGAAGGTAATAAAGTCATTTTCTAATTCAAAAAATAAAATTCATTGCTGGATTAAATTTTGGAAAAGTTAAAATTATTTTCTGATTTTTTTTAAACTTTTTTTTATTTGTTTATCATAAATCAGTTGTGTATTAATCGCATACGCCTTAATAATCGCTAAGCAGCTATTCCGGGGCCTTTTTATTTTGAACCACCAAGTAGTAATACATTCTTAAAAAATGTACTTTAAGCAGAGCTTTAATTGCGCCGGAGCTCACCGGAGTCCGGCTCCGGTTCTTCTTAGTTTTGGGATAAATCATAATTCTAGCCATTGCGTACCGGAATCCTAAATAAGGCTCCGGCACTTCATGTATGTAACTGAACAACAATTTCAGTAGAAATTTGATCTCGAAAATTTTATTTTTTGCAATGAAATTATATTAAAAAAAATCGCTTATTAAATTTTAATTTATCTCTTTACATTTTATTTAAGTACTTTAATCTTTAATTATTCATTTTAATAAATAATTATTATTAATTAATTTTATTTAATTAAATAATAATTTACAAATATTAATTATTAATATTAATTAAATAATAATTTATTGATTTGATAATAATCAACTATTTAATTTTTAAATTATTAATGATTTTAATAGTCATTTCATTTATTTATTTATTTACTTTTGCTCCTTTTTGGTGACGGTCTTTCATAGGGCTTCGGCACATCTAATTTTAGAAATTAAGCCCCGATTTTAAGGAATGTCAGGTCGTTGACAATTTATTTCTGGCACAACAATTTATTTAAAATAGTTGCTTCAGTCAAAAAAACGGATATTTTTGCCACAAATTTACAATCATTTTCTTTTCTGAAATTATATGAAAAGGGGGAAGGATTAAGGTTGATTAATAAAAATATTACAAGTTACGCATATAATTAAATTTCATATTAGACAGCAACGCAACATCCAAGTTTTAATTAAAAATCTAAGTTCATAGATGGCAGCACAAAACACAATTTATCTTTTTTCAAATGACTAACTTGCTAAAGTTCACATTTTAAATTTAATAATATCATTTTTTATTCGCGTAAAATAAAAATGCCTCTAAATTTTCAGAAAATCTGAAGGAAATTTTTCTAAAAATTTCTATTTACTTTACCAGAAATTGATTCTTCACTAAATAAATGGAAATTTCATTTCTATTTATTTATAATTCAAATTTATTTATTTATTTTCTGTTAGAAATAGGTAATATATAAATGTATGAAAAGAAATAAGTAATAAAATAATATATATGCATATACGTATATATGTATGTATAAAATTAAATTTTAATTAAAATTCTGACTTAAATTTGCAGTACTCCCTTAGTTCTTCATTTTCACTTGCATAGTTCTTTTTTCTGTTCTAAAAATTGCAATGGGTTATAATAAAATTTTTGTAAATAATGTAAATTGTAATAAATTTGCGTCGCTTCTGGATTAATCCAGACCATATGATTTTTCACATAACGCTGATGACATAAATAATGTTACGAACCAAAATTCAAAGCAGCCGATAGCAATTTTAGAACTTTATTAATTATTATTTCTTCTCATCATCCGCATACTCTCGGTATACACTGAACACTGTCGACCTCTAAAACTATAGCCCTCTGACGATTTCGGAAACTGAATGGCCCATGTGTCGAGTGCCTACTATCTATTCGCGATTGAAGGTGTCTAAATCGGAAATTTTACATATACTGGAAATTGGAAACACTGATTAACAACAACCATAGTACTAGCTATATATGCAATTATCAGAGCGCCTCACGTGAGCATTAATGCGGAGCGGCGTTACACACTTTGCATGGTCATGTCTATCTCTAATTTTGCGGCATTTCAGTGTATATATGTTAAATAACTAAACATTCTGCATAATCTGAAATAAAGCTCTCTTGCTTCATTACCTTGCCTTGCTTCATTATCTATTGTTATTTATTGCAGTTTAGTTACTGTATGCTAACAAGTTCAAACTTAATAAATAAATAAATAAAAATCTGAAAGGTTTCAGATTTTAACTTACGTCCGAAGGTGCGTTTCTTTAACATTTTGAGTGTTACCTTTATTTATTGAATATCATGTTCTTCGCACTTAAATTATAAAATTCAGTTCAAGAGCAATATAATTTAAATTGAGCACATCTTTAGAATTTCCGATACGCAGTCTCACGCGCTGGAGATAAAAATATTTTTTTCTGCACAACGTTGCCATTTCTCGCCTTGAATTCTTTCAGTCTGTTAATCAAAAATTCGTTAAATTTTTACAAAATATGAAATCGATAATTAAACAAATTCCAAATTTCAAATTTGGCTTTTCAGATGCCCATATTCGCAGTAGGATTACATCATTCAAAATTTGTTGGCTCTAGGTACCGTTGTTTTATCACAATGCAAAAAACATACATACATTTATGCAGATTCTTCATTATTTAATTTCTTCAAATATAATACAGGGCGATAAGATTTGATGGCAACAGTTTGAAAAGTAGCCATTTATAGAGTTTCAATGTAAAATCGCAAAATGAAAACTATAGTCCCTCAGGGACAAAGCCCCTTTGAACTAATAAATAAAAATTAATTAATTTATTTGAAATTATGAGCAATTAGTAACAAAATAATTATGCCAGTTATCGCTTTTGCAGAATTTGTTTTGCCCTGAAAGGATAGGCGTATATCTTATCGCCTTCGAAATTGATAAGATTTTTTTCTTTTTTTCTTCTGCAGATCCTCATCTGCAGATGAGATGCAGATCTCATCTCGACCGATTTTCCCAGTGATCAATGTCTGATCACTGGGAAAATCGGTCGAGTTTTTTTCAAAATGTGCGCCAAACTAAGGTTGCTAATTTTAAATCATTCCATTTTTCCATTAGTTTTTCAGCTCATTGGTAACAATCGCACGTGCACATGCAGTTCTCGATATAAAGATATAATCTAATAAAATGAACCATCAGAAAATCTGTACTAGTATTCCATTAACCTAATATAATAATGCTCTCAATGTAACGATCCATAGATTAGGAAAAGGCGTTATAATTATCTTTTTCAGTGCATGAATAAGGTAAAACGTGAAACGTTTCCGAGAAGCTCTAATTCCTTTTGTTCTGGAAGGTCATAAACAGGCAAATTTAAATGTATTTACTACCAGACATTTTCTAGTCCCTTTGTCTGAGTTTTAAGTTTTCTCTTCTCAAGGTGAAAGGGGGCAAATGATAAAATGATACTCTGCAAGGTATCATTGGCTATTATGATGCAATGAACAAATTACAATCATTTTAAACATAGGTCTTTAGATAGTACCCATAATTTTTATGTAGCTTTCTACAGTAGATTTTTTCTCCATTCTTTTAAAACCTTTCTTTTCCAATAGTTTTTAGTATATGTTGACAAATTTACTACTCGTTGATTATTTCGGTATTACTGGTTTCATTCGGAGAAAGAGAGGGCTAAAAAAATCGGAAAAGTGCTGTCAAATATATGACGAAATTTCATGAAAATTCCGAGTTTCCCCATTTATACTTCCAAAACGTCCATCATGTACATATATCATTATTATATATTTATTTTTAATCTTTCCTTTCATTTATAACGCATTCATTAATCCTTATTTGCATTCATAAAACCAGACAAATTTTGCTAATGTTACCAGCGTCTCTACAACAGATTCCTGAGGTATTTTAATACATGATAAGCTATACATACATGCAATTTTTCGTTGGGTCGTTCTAAGAAAATTGGTTCGTATCCACATTACACATATGGAAAACCACGAAAACTGCCATGCAGATAGCTCTTTCGTCGGGTTTCAACTGGGGTCGACCACCTGTTTGAAGCGATTTTACCGATGGATCGCTGATGGGTCTTAACAATTGCTTTAATACATGCCAAAATTCGTAGCGCTACTACTGCAATTACTTATAGGCACCAAAATGCATAAGCTGATGTTTATTGCATACCCAATGGATAATCGGTTAGCTAGTTCCTTATTATAGGTATTAGCATGTAGCTTTGCAACACTTCCCATTTGAAAAAGAGCTGAATTTTCCTGCTCAAGTGAAAACAGCAACACTTACTTCCGAGTGTTAATAAAGAGCTCAGACACACACACACACACACAAAAAAAAAAAAAAAAAAAAAGTAAATTTACTCTGTATTCATATAATTTGCAGATATATATTTAATTCTTGTGATATCAGACATAACATATGTACATATTATTTTATTTTAAGGATGAAGAAAATATCGTCTTCAATATGTGATTTATCGTTTAAATTGAAGAAATTTACAGAATAGAATATACCTTTTCTAAGACCTCTAACAGCTTACTATAAGGATCAAAAACCTCATTCTAGTATATTCCAGTTTTCAAACTTGTACTGGTAAAAGTGTGTAACCCATTCAGATTGAAGCCCTCTCATATCAAGATTTCATCACTTTTGTAGAGATTCCTTTCACTACTGTTCTCTAGTTTACTATGTGTGCTCTTTGCTCCCTAAAGATTGTAACACATCTGAAATTATTCTTCAAACGGAATTTCTCATCAGCTGGAGCTTAGTACCTCTGCAACCGAGAACATTTCCTATCCTGAGTTAATGCTACAAAATTTCTTTGCATACAGGTTTCTCTTATGCAGCCATGTCACTCACTGTATATCTAAACACTCCAGTACTTGTAGCTGGAGCGAACTTCCTTGCAATCTGGGTTGACCGTAACTATATATTTCTTTTATCAGTCTCGTTGCCAAATAACAGTCCCGGTCCCGAGAATATGTGGTTGCACGTTTTTAACTGCATGCAATACTGGTGCCTTTCGATCGTTTCCTGATTGTTGACATGAAGATTTTAGCTATTTTTAAGTCCTTACAGGCGTGTATCAGTGTCTGCTTGCATTAATTCTCCTAATTGCGCTTCATTTCTTAAAACCAAGGAAACCAAGGCAGATAGCCCTCACGTGCTCTTCCGAAATTAAATAAAACCAGTTCTTACAATTCCTCTCAACGAAATTTTACCTTTTAAGAATAAAGCGAAACTTTTATCCAGCTACTCTTACAATTCTTAAAATTAGAATTGAACCATCTCTTTTCACTCCTTTCTCCATGTGCCGGAAAAAAGGGGCAAACATTTTCATATTTATGTGTAACGAAGGTGAATTCTATTGGACTAGCAGCGGTAGATTTTGATCTGCCACTGTTGCTAACGGCTGTACTAAAACTGATTAATGCATTAATTTTCGATTGAAGGATTAAAAAATAAATTGTTTTTCACATGCAAGTTTACCCCCCCCCCTTTTTTTAAAGCACCAGATGAGTTATTAGTCTCGATCCTCACTTTTTCGTTGACTCATTTATGCGTCATATCGATTTTGACATCCAAAACACTTTTCAAATAAAAGGGTGTAACCACCCTGTATATTTTCTACAAAATGTTACCACGAATGTAAAAAAAAAAAAAAAATTATGGCAACACTTGACACTCTATCGGTAAATCTACAGATATACTGTGTCGAGTCATTGAGACTTTTTTTTTTTTTTTTTTTTTTAAAGCAGAAAGACGTGAAAAATGAGAAATGCCCTCCCCGGGCCTCGAACCTCGGACCTCTCGAATACTCGCCGAGCATGCTGCCCATTACACAATGAAGGCATGTTAAGAAGGCGGGAGAAATACCTTATATGCTCCCCCTTTAAAGGACGACTGGGGATTAGGGGACCCAATCGCCAAATCCTGGTGGCGGAAAATCATCATCTACCACCTTTCTTAGTTCGGGCGCCACCGTAGACACATTAGGTTATTTTGAAGCAGAAATCATGAAAAATGAGCAATGCCCTCGCCGGGACTAGAACCACGGACCTCTCGAATACGAGCCGAGCGTGCTGACCATTATACCACGAAGGCATGTTAAGAAGACTGGAGAAATACCTTATAACTATTTTTTAATATTTTGTGATTTTTTTTAATATTTTGTTCAAAGAAAGGGATGTTTAATAAACAAAGTTAAAAAGGGAAAATGTTAATAAAAAAAGACAAGAAAATTTGTGTAAGCCGCCTTGCTAAAAAGAACTAATTGATATGATGAGCTGAGAAAAGATTGAAAAAAATTAATAGCAACACTTAACACTGTATCCGAAATTCTAAACATAGGCTTATTGTGAAGTATTTCATGATTTTGCTGCTGAGTTTTAAGTGGTGTAACTGCAAAGAAACTAAGGTTTAATAATAAAGACGGAAGAAGCTATGTAGGCTATCAGGGCAACCAAAGAGCAGATAGTCTCGCGGAACGCTTCCTTAAAGAAAAAGGAGGTGGAGTTCGTGAATTCTAAAGATAAGGGACTTTTGAAAAATGTTGAGAAATGACTGTTTTAAATTTTATGTGATTAAAATCTTACGAAAGTAAAGTCTAATAAATTATATTTAAAAGTTAAAAGAGAGTATCCACAGTGTTGGCATGGATGTGGAAGGAACAAAATGGCAAAATGGTTTGCATATCCTGGTTATATTGAGGGTCACAGAAGCACAGAATTTAAATAACGAATTAAAAGAGAAAAAGGATCGAGTATAACGAGTTAGTTAATACAGAGCTTGGCTCCAAAAATGGGAAAGATCGATGGATATAATAGGTTTCTTTGCAAGAAGTCAACTTGAAGTTGCCGCATCCTTCCTTTTATTAGTACAGCGCAATCCTAAATTTGGTGTATTGCGTAAACAGCTTTGCATTCATCCTCGTGATATTATATTAAGCTTATCAAATGTAATAAAAGGGTACATCATTTGTGATTCTCTGGAAAGTTTTCATGTTGCTATTTTTCCAACGCTACACGAGATTAGAACATGAGGTCGCAATAACCATCTTGTTGAAAAAACTGAATATTCATGACTGAGGACAGACTGAAAAAAAATGGAGAAATATATGACAACACATAACACACGCTATTAGGAAATTCTAAAGACACGCTTCTTGTAAAAAATTTTATGATTTTACTGTTGAATTTCATACGGTGCAAATGCAAAGAAAGAGATGTTTAATAATAAAGTTTTAAAGAGAAGTTACGTTAACAAGGGTGACTCCGAGAACAGACTGGTAACTACGAGCTCTGCTTTAGCCCAAAGGGACAATTTGTCCAGACGGGCTATTAATTTCGTTTTCGCATTTTGCGTTGATTCGCTATAAAGGGCGAATTACTTTTTAAATTGTTTCCACCAAATATTAGAGCCCTGTATTATATTTAAAGAAATTAAATAACGAAGATTCTCCATAAATGTATGCATGTTTCTCGCACTGTGATAAAACAACCGTACCTACAGACATCCAATTTTGAATGACGTACTTCTCCACCCGAATATGGGCATCTGGAAGTCCAAATTTGGAATTTCTTCTATTATCTAGTTCATATTTTATAAAGCATTTATGAGTTTTTGATTAAGAAACTCCACGATTTCAAAGCAAGTAATGGCAACACTGTGCGGGTGGGCAATTATCTCCAGCGCGCGAGACTGTGTATCGGAAATTCTAAAGATATGCCCTTTTAAATATTTTGCGATATTGCTGTTGAGTTGAATTTTATGGTTTAAATGCGAAGAACGTGAGATTAAAAAAACGACCTTTTGCACGTAATATTAAATTCTGAAAGCTTTCCGATTTTTTTGTTTAACTAAAATTTACCAAACACTTTTATGAGACAAAGCTGGGTAGGTATTTGATAGTAAGCTACAATATATATAGTGTATGTAAAACCATTATCTTAAAGAACAGTACTAACATTCAATCTAGTTTTCATCATATTCTAAACTGAATGCCGTTCTTTACTTTCTGAAAACGAAATAAACGAAAGGGCTGGAAAGAAAGTTATATGGTGTCCGTAGACATGGTAAACCCGAACCTAAAGCCTTGAAAATAAACCAGAGCTTTCTGGGGAACTTCCCAGTTGCAGAAACACACATACCCAAGGTGAAAAATGTTTGGAGGAGAGAGGTTGGAAAAGAAAAAAGAAAACTGATTTTATTTTTTTACGACCACGCGTAATCGCGAGAAATACAGGTTCTAATCACGTGTTAACACACCTCTGTTCTACGCGGGAGAATATGATCGACTTGATAAAGGTAATTCAAGAATCTTCTGTGAGTAAACATGCATATTTCAGTATGTGGTATAATAAAATTTCGTTAAGGTAATTTTCACAAAAACTAAAAATTAATAACAATTGCGCTGAAATGAATAATATAATGCATATTAACAATGAAAACCATATATGTGAACTAAAAATTTACATTAAAAGAAACTACCTGTCTGGAAGATATATATATATATATATATATATTTAGTATTATTGCTTTATTTTGCAGGTCAGAAACAAAGTTGTGGATCATCTGTATAATCTTTCAAATTCTAACAGTATTCTAAATTTAGAAATATTTCTTTTCATTAGATTAAGTAATTTTAAAAATTAAGACCCATCTTTCATGATAGGAGATATTTCAAAACATCAAGATATTTCTTAGTTTCTAAAATTAAGAAATTCGGAGATTAATTTGATATCGAGGTATCTGGCAGCTCGTGTAGTTTGTTTAGATTCGAAATGCGTAGTTACGCAAGTACATTTTTTAGATGTTTTTATGCTTCTTTTTTTAGATTTTTAAATTCAGTGAAGATTTTAAAAGTTACGAAATCATCCGTTGGAAATATTTTCGAGTTCTGATTAGGACAACTGTATCATGTAAGAGAATTTTCTACTTGACTTCCTGACTCCAAAAAAATTTGCAGAATCTGCGTGGTTTTCAGGACTTTGTAATGATCATATAGATCAGTGTCTCAAGGTAGGGTGCCGCGAGCGCTGCTGTATGCTTTTTTTATGTGGTATTTCAATAATAATACATTTGTTGCCAACATGATGTTACGAAGATTTAAAGATTTTTATACATTTTAAGACAGAGTTTACATTATTTAAATTTCAATTAAAAATGAACATGAGTACGCACGAATAAAAGTTTATAATTAGTCCAGTAGTTAATTAGGCACTGAAAGATATAAATTTTTATCTATGCCTCGGAGAAAATTTAATGAATAAAAGAAAGAGACTGTATTATTATTTATTCTTTCGTTCCTTTTGGTAACTTTTCTCTGTAGACATAAAGTTTTCAAAATTTGTTTATTTTTAGTTTAAATTTAAAGCTATTTAATAATTAATTAAACATGTTAGAATTATTTGAAAGAAATCTCAATCTAAGGACTTTATTATTCAAATATAATTATTCAAATATACTAATATTTAACTATTAGTATATTTGAATTACAAAGTGTAACCAACAAAAATGTCGCACATGTACCAAACTTTAGATTTCGGATAGAAAATAAGTATAAATTTGGCCTTTTTTGCGATATTATTATTATTCATTGCGTATGCTTTGATATATATTTAGTTAGCAAAATTTAAAGTTTATTTAATTTTTTTTATTTTGTTAATAAATATTTCATTGTGTTAAAAAAAAAATTGGTCCGAAAGCTCCTTTTAGATGGTACATGCAGTCTGAGTTGGATACTACTGATATAAATGATCTCGAAGTATGCAGAGGTTAGGGACACCAGCAGTTACGATAATGCGTATAACTTTTGAATTTAAATATGCATTATGATTAATATCCTTAAACCTTAGAAATAGCATTAACAAAAGGATTGGCACATATTTTTATGCCCCATTTGCATCACAGAAATGCATTATTTTCACCTCTTTCATTTACAGTTTTTTTTTTAACATTTATACGAATTTTTATCTTTAGATAAATTTCTGTTTTTGTTAATATTAAAGTATTTCATTTATATTTATATGATGCAAAATTTCCATTATGCGCTATTTTTCTTCTAATTTTTTCATTGAAGTACTGTTCGCAGTTCAAATGATTTCTTCCGAACCCATTACTTTCTTTCAAGGGAATTTGCAGTGTATAGCTACAGACAGAAGGGGATAGGAAAGAAGATATGGAATATCTCAGACAGGAGTTCAAACCTGATTGGTTCATGAAAGGGAACCGTTTAAGCCCATATCACACGACGTTTGTTTTCATACGAAGAACTGTTTCAGACAATTTTTCTGCCTGGTTTACTACTGAAAGAAAGACGTCCGACTTTTGACTTCCTTTCCAAAAAAATTGCAAGTTGTTCGTTTTCAACCAATCAGCTATCAGCTTCGAATGCTATCAGTTTGTTTGTAATGGGAAACCAGTACCTCTGTACACCGGCAACATTTCAGCGATGTATGGACATTGTGCTAAGGCCTGTTCTTGGAAAGTCCACATTTATCTATTTAGACGATATCATTATTACTAGTGATAATCTGGACCAACATGTACAGGATTTAAGACAGGTGTTTTCATTATTAAATGACGCCGGTCTAAAAGTTAATGTCGAAAAGTGCAAATTTGCAGCCCCTGAATTAAAATACTTAGGTTACAAAATATCTCAGAAAGGAATCGAGACAGACGAATCAAAATAATCGCTGTGCAAAAGTATCCGCCGCCAAATACGGCGAAGAAGCTCTCTTCTTTTCTAGGACTTTGTTCATATTATAGGTCCTTTATAAAAGATTTTGCAGCTATTGCTGAACCATTGTTAAAATTAAAAAGGAAAAAGGCAAGATTCTCGTGGACGGCCGAAGCCAATAGTGCTTTCGAAAAATTAAAGCAAGCATTAACGCAAGCCCCGGTTTTGAAATTTCCTGAAAAGGATGAAAATTTAGAAATTTCAGCGGATGCTTCGGATTATGCGGTAGGAGCGGTACTTTCGCAAAATCAGCAGCCTGTGGCATTTTTTAGTCGAACTTTAAATCAAACACAAAGAAATTATTCCGCGACCGAAAGAGAGGCACTTGCAGTTCTGTTAGCAGTGCAAAAGTTCCGAGTCTATTTTGGAAGGGCGCCAATAACAGTGTATTCTGATCATGCGGCGGTAACTAGATTGTACTCAGGGAAAAACTTATCCCCAAGGTTAATAAGATGGGCACTCAAGTTACAAGAGTATAATTTGGTAACCAAGCACACCCCCGGAAACGAAAATATCGTAGCATATGCCCTATCCAGAATAAAAATAGATGAAGAAGGTAATACTGTAAAGGTGGCAATACTCACAGCATGTACAATAAATTCCTGAGAAACTGTAATAACCGAACTGGGTAAGGATCCTGAGATTAGAAACATTTATGAGTATTTAAAGGATCCTGAAAATTTTAGTCACCAAGATATTGTGGCGATAAGAAATAGGGCGGCCCATTACGAACTAATAGATGGTCTATTATTTTATACAAAAACTACAAATTCCAACAACGAATTTCGACCTGTTATCCCAGCTAGTCTTAGATTAAATATACTGCAGGAGTTACACGACAGCCCATTAGCTTCTCATGCTAGTATTCGAAAAACTATCCAACGCGTACGCGAGGCTGTCTATTTTCCTGAACTGCAAAAGTTAACAAGGGCGTATGTCCAGTCCTGCCCAACATGTCAAGCAGTTAATTATATTAATTTCCGCCCGGCCGGGTTTCTAAATAGTATTAAATCCGAATTTCCAAATGAAATAATTGGCATCGATTTATTGGGCCCTTTCCCAAAAAGTCAGTTAAATAAAAGTCGCTATCTCCTTGTTATGGTTGATCATTTTAGTAAGTGGACCGAAATTGTTCCCTTAAAACGAGCCTCCGCGAAATTAGTTACTGATTCTATTTTAAATAAATATATTATAAAATACAAGGCGGCCCTAAAAGTTATATCGAATAATGGTCCTCAATTTGTAAGTAATATATTTGAAGACATGTGCCAAAAACTGGGCTTACGTCATTTAAAAATGGTCCCGTATCGGCCGCAATCAAATATAGCGGAACGGGTCAATAGAAATATAGTGAAAATTATCCGTAGTTATGTTAAAAATTTTCATAAAAGCTGGGATAACTATGTCAATGAATTTGCTTTCGCCCTTAGGACCGCAAAACATGATACAACAGGCAAAACTCCTGCTGAGTTATTTTTAGGCAGAAAGATTATAACGCCGTTAGATAAATTATTTTATGTTCAACAAAGAGCCCCAGAATTTAAAATGGGTGATATAGAAAAATTAATTAAAGAAGCAAAAAAGAACACTGAAGTAGCACAAAGAAAACAGAAGCTCTATTATAATATGAAACGACGGGGAGTAACTTATAAAGTAGGAGATGAAGTATTAGAAATTAAGCATTCACTTTCTTCAGCACCAGAAGATAAAACCGCCAAATTTTGTCCACGATTTGAAGGACCATATGTCATAGAAAAAATAACTCACGCTGTAGTGGTGTTAAAAGCCAGGAATGGTGAAACATGCTCCGCAAACATTGACCAGATAAAACCATACTGTGACCGTAATAAAATGCAAATATTTAAAGATCTTTTGCAGGATCCGGCACGGCAGGCACAAGCTCCAGAGGTGGAACAACGACAAGCACAAGGGCAAGCCATTAGGAGGCAGGAGCATTTGAAAAGAAAGTTTCCCCGTTGGAAAATTGAAGGTAACAAGAAAAAGAAGCCGTTCCACCGACCAGAAAAGAGAGCGCACGACCACCCCCAGAATGAAGAAGGGAGAAGTACGACGAATGCAAAGAGAGCCAGGAGAAATAACGGCAACTATAACCCGGCTCCCAAACGGAAGATCTACCCATCGGACAGGACTCTACGCAGCAAATGTCGACGAATTGCGGAAGGAACACCAGCGGCGGAGGCAAAGATACAAGGAAAATTTGAACGGCCAGCAACGATATCCAAGCAGGAACGAGAGAGAAGTGTCCCGGTTCCGCCAGGACCAGCTGCCATCAAACGGCCAAGACCACAGGCAGAGGCGAAAAAGAAGGTCTTCAAGCGTGACCGAACTGGAGGGAAAAGAAAGTTCATAGAGGAAGGAACTGAAGGGCGAGCCCGCACAAGAAGGAAGATAAACCAAACGCTAATCTTTGCTACCTTCCAGGACTGGGTAGAAAAAAGAATGTCCGAATATCACAAAGATAAGTAAAATTTTATGTTACTTTGCAACCTTAAGTTAATCTTTCAGTCTTACTGCAAGTGGCAGAGTTCAAGACGTTTTACCTCATGTGAGGTCTACCTTTATCGCCAAAAAGGCGAGAAATCAGTTGTTACCTATTTTGGTATTATGTTTTTCAATTACTCGCGAGTAAAACTAAAGTTGATGTATAATAGGAATGTGTAAATACTTGAATATTGTAAAAGTTATTGTATAAAATTTTATTTAAAAGATTCTGACAAGAAAGAAGTTTTAGTCTGAAAGACTTTTGAAATGTAATATTTCAATGTAGAAGAATTGGCACTTGCTTGAAAAAGAATAGAAGTTAACAATGTACTACTAATGTATGTTTTAAAATGCGTAAAATTAACGGCATGTTAATATGTTCTTATATACAATGTGAACTGTTATGTTAAACGTTAAGAAATACTGTGATATGTTAAAAGTGAAAGTAATGCCAAAAATTTTTAACTTATTCATGTGACTGTAAAAAGAGAAAATTATTGTGAATATGTGTTAAAGGTTGAATGAATGTAGTTAGGCTCTCTGACGTTACACTTCAGAGTTAGCCACTTTCAGAATAGTACCTCAGGGTTTAGAGATGAATATAAGGTGTGTTATGAGGTCTTGTTATGTTGAATTTTAATACGTTAGAGTTTTGATTGCAGGCGGTAGTGTTGAACACTTGTACATAAACACATTCATGTTTGGTGTTTTCTTTTACAACACATGTCAGAGAGCACGGGGAGAGATAATTAAATAAAGTCATGAATGAGATAAGAATGTTAAGAGAAATATAAATATTCATGTTACTTGCCATTTAATTGTGTAACAGTTCATTAAACTAGTTTTCCTTCCAGACCTCTGGAAGGAACCAGATTTCAACTAAAAGCTCCTGTTTAGATGCAGTACAGATGAAAAGTAATTGTCCATGGAGTTGATAATGTAAAAACGAATTTTTTTTTTTTTTTAATTTCTAGTTTCTAGTGAGAAATGTTTGTAAAAGATTGGCCTCGCGTTAGATTCTAGAGCTAAAAGTTTTCAACAAGGTCGTTTTAGACCTCAATTTCAAACTAATTAACTCTGGCGGGAAGTATGTAAGGATCTTAAGTTTTACTAACGTTTATTTTATTTTAAATCTTTACTATCACTTCTTATTTTCTACTTCCGGCCAGAATTAAAAGCTTTAAATTATTTATGCAAATTTGTCTTGCGAACGCCAAGTACTTAAGTTGTGGCTTTTTGCCAAGCAAGAGAGAGAGGAAGGAGTTAGTACAAGCAGGCCGCTTGCCTTAGCAGTTTTACTCGGTTGCTGGTTGCCTTCAAGGCCAGAGGTTTAATCCTCTTGATAATTTTAAACGTATCGTAGTGTTAACAGTTCTCTGTACTACATACGGCCTTTCTGTTAATATACGGCCAATCTTCAAGTAGCCACTTGTTTATTAATCCAAAGTTAGTTTAGTTAGAATTTAGTTAATATTTTTATATTCTTACGTTCAGACCACAAGTGGTTGGTCTCTGTATTCCGAAGTCCGGAAATCATTGTAAAGAGAGAAAAATAAAGGGTTTCGTATACCCTTCATGTGTATCTTGTCTACTTCTCACATTTATTGAACATAGCTTTAGTAAGCTCCCTGTTCCGAGTCAGGTCATTGAATGTTCCCCAAGCAAGTAAGGAGGAACACTGAACCTGATAAGTCTTGTTATTTATTCAGAATGAGCAACTGAAAATAAAGGTGAGGTCGTTCGATTTGAATTCTTATAATCTTCAAAATGAAGTATTTTAACTCTCTTAAAACATAGATAATATTTTAAAGAAATTAAAAGCAGAATAATAAAACTTAATTTGTATAATAATAGTAATACAGTAATAATATAAAATTTCAACGTAAAATATCTATCTATCATCTATCTGTAAATATATATGTGTGTGTGTGTGTGTTATGTATTTGTGTGAGGTAAAAAGTATGTGAATAAAAATTATAAGCTAGAATAGCAATAGCCTCTTTAATTCTCAATTTTAATTTCGGTCCATCCCCTCTTTATTCTAAAAATAGTAGTAACGTTTTTGGACTGCGTCATTTCTAGACTAAACTATCATATGACTTTTGAATAACGATGATGGCATAGCTAATTAAAAACCTGAACAGAAATTTTTCGCTTAATAAGCTGTCAAAATGGATAACTACGCACTTGCTTTCTTCACCTCGGTCTAGACAGACTGCTGCTTGCTGCTTCTCCTCTTCCCGCTAAGCTGTCGAAAATGTAAAATGCTTGAAATAGGCACAATTAGAGTACCAAGTGAACTGCAGCCTCAAATGCGAATTGAAATAAAAAGAAATATTTCTGTCTTGCTGTCAAGTTTCCTATTCGTTAAAGATCAATACCTTCAACATCTACGCTATCAATTTTTCTACATCATTACATCCAGTCGACAGGATATCATCTGTCTCAGAAATCCCTGCCTGAAATTTAAGTCCATCTGTGCAGAATGATCCCTGTCTTAAAAGTGCAGTTTATCTACAAAATTCAATTAAGTGTGTGAACGACAAGGATTGAAGCTTTGCTATGATAACTAATTTTATGTTATTCGGGTTCCATGTGAAACATCATCTTGATCTATTAAATATACACAAATGGAAAAAAAAATCCTATCTTTGTCTAAGGAGCAGCAAGTTGAAATAGACAAAAAAAAAAAAAAAAAAAAAAAAAGAGGGTACTGCACAGTAGTAACAGCGGTGTTAAAGACTTGATTTCTTTGTTTAAATTTTGAGCTCTGTGAATGGATGAGCGCCATCCGCAATGCAGGAGGATAAGATGACATAACCCGGATTAGATTTCATATATGACGTAGTTTAGATTCCAAGAAGGGGACGTAGCCAAATTAAAGTCAGTAATTTTAAGTTTCATATTTTTCTATCTTTCATACAAATGTAATGATGCAAAAAAGTTGATAGCATAGATGTTGAAGACGAATATTAATAATGAACAGGAAACTTGAAAGCTAGGCGCGTTATTCTTCTTTTATTAAAGACATTCCCCTTCATTTCAACTGACATTTGCAGCTGTAATTTACTTGGCTCTCTAATTGCGCTTATTTCAAGCATTTTGCATTTTTTGATAGCTTTATTGTAAGAAGAGAAGCAGCAAGCAGTAGTCTGTTTAGATCGTGGTGCAGAAAGTAATGAATTAAAAGAATCTGTAATAATACAAAATACCTCCAAGAAGAAGTACTCTACTTTGTTAATATCTTACAAAGCAATCTTACTCCAAAAACAGTCATTAAAAATTCATTAAAAAGAGCTGTCATTTACCTATTTTTTAGATTTTTTGAGTTAGATAATGAAATTACTTATTTAAATCCCTTAGGGAAGGTTATTAATGGATGGCTAATTCAAATGATCTAATGTAAAAATGAACTTGAATTTTATTCTACACGTTTGGCTCAGTACTTCAAATTCTACTCTTGAATAGATGTTTAAGCTTTTTCTGGCCATTCCTAGCCTTTTATTGATTTTATGGGCCTTTTTCGTTTCAAGCAGCTTGAAAGCCCTCTAGCTGGAAGAATTTCGATTTTAATTAACAATTTACTGTATTTTTCCAATTTCTACTGCTTTATGGCCAATTTTTTACCATTTTAAAATTCACTCATCCCAACTTTCTAGAATTTACATCGAGCAAGACGCCATCTTGAACAAATTTCTTCCTTCTTCAACCGTTAACACCCCCACACTACCTGAGTCAGGTTTTGCCAAATGTCTGTCACGTTTCATTGGCTGTAGCTTCATGAAGTTTCTTCCCCTTTTACGTCATTCCACCGCGTTGGTGAGCTTCATTCTTATCTTTTCTGGAGGCAAACGACCATTTTAGCACACAGCATTTCGCAGTAGAAGTCACCAATCAAGGTCTGTTTTAAAAAAAGTTTTTTCTTTCCCTTGTTTTAATTTTGATCATAGCAAAACCCAAGTTGGTTAGCCTTTAGTTTTAAAGTTTTCTCCTTATTCTACAAAGTTTAAACTCTTTAAGCTAGTAGGTTCTCCCTAAAAATCTTGTATCAATTGACTAATAGCAATTCGCTATTTACTTTACTTTGTATATTTGCGTAACCAGGCTAGTTTGTATAGCTTTTTCTTACACCCTTAATGTGTTTATCATTTACTTTTAACAAGCGGACGCGTCAGGAAATGAAGCAGAGAAATTAGAGACTGAAGTTTTTATCTAGGTTATTTTGTCAATTATATAATCAAAAAAGTTTCGTTTACAGTCTCGATTCTTCTGTTTTGACGAAACGCGATATGGAATTAGCTGGATTCGAAAACCCTTGTGCATTTCCCCTGAAGAGTCCATAATGAGATTCGAGGCTATCCATAATGATGTCCATAATGATGTTCGTTCATAATGATGTTCGTTAGGCTAATTTACCATTTGCCGCTTCTTTATATCTTTGTATTTTTGCCTATGTCTTAAATAACTTTTGTATTTCTATTAATATGTTTTAGGATAGTTTAAACTTTAATCAACATTTTACTTTCAATTTGATTTGAGTTTTAAATTGGCTTTTTATTTGTAAGTATTCTTGTGATAATCTCATTTTTTTTGTAATTACACTTTTAATTGCAATTTATTTTAACTTAGTGTTAAAATTATTCACCGGAACCACAGTATCACATCTTCTATAAAGCAAAAGCATAAAGAATATTCTTTTTACCCTGTTTTCTAATTTTTGCAGCTCAATGCGCAAAATACTTGACCACAAAGGTCTTTTTAGTTTTTTCTCCTTTCTTAAATTATATATATATATTATGTGTAAGATATAACAAAATACGATAGCAGCTTTAAGATTAATTGTCGACCTCAAAATTATCTATTCTAAATTCATCTGATCTCTCAAAGTCGAGATCTTTCCAAGTTACATAAGGCTGCCTGAAAAAGGTAACTAAAACTAAAAATTAACCAATCATACCTTAGAGTATATTCTGCATATACTCGGTATAAATAGCCCTCACAAGTTACGTACGCCATTCTTCCTCTCCCTAGCTTCCGCCTTCCAACATCTGCACGCTGCTATACCCACTTGCTTAAAATGACGTCGTATCCCTTTACCTGTGTATATAAAAATTATTGTAATTGCTAATGATATAGAAGTATCTTATCTATTAAGAAATTATTTGATATGTGCGAAAATAAAGATTGGTGATTTGTAAAAATCCAGTTTTTTTATCTTTGTCAGTAAGCATTCAACCCTCAGCCATGACGGATATCGAAAGCTGTTAAAAGTTCCAGTGTTTTCTTCTACGCATTAAATTATGAAATACATATATATATGCATTGCAGAATGCAGTTTTAAATATATATATACAGGGTGTTTGGTAAATGTTGCGACAAACTTCTGGGGAAAATAGTGAACATCGTAAAGATTAAGAATTGAATAGGAACTCTTGTCCGGATTGAAGCATTTATTGGACATGAATACAAATGGTGTACGACAATTTGAATGTTACAACAGATGTTCGAAGTTTGCACCATTAGACGCCAAACATGTCTGACACCGACGGACCATTGACTGCCGCACATGTTCAAACACACCGGGAGTTTCTTTGAGTGTAGCAGCTGCGCAGGCAAGTCTTTCCACGAGATCCATTTCGACACAACAGGATGATAATACACAACACTTTTGTTGACTTCCCACAAAAAGAAATAAAGGCTTGATAAATCCGGTGAGCGTGGGGGATCAGGGAACCGGTCCACCATGTCCAATCCATCGACGCGGGAACGATCTGTTCAAATGGCTACGAACAATCCAGTCCAAAATGAGCAGGCTCCCCATCATATTGGAAACACATGTTTCGCCTCACATTTGGTGGAACATCGGCGAGCAAGCTGAGAAGAACCTACGTTAACGTTATAACGTTACATGTTCTTCGTATTGTACCTACCGCTCGAATTAGGCAATCCTCACTTTCCACTAGCACTCTCCTCTACATCACCCGGTGGCGACGTATAATGAAGTTTCAGGGCATGGGTTCCTATGTAATTCTTAATCCTTATGATGTGCCCTACCTCCCCCAGAAGTTTGTCGCAACATTTACGGAACACCCTGTATATACTATATAACTACCATATGCTACTACATGTATAATCTTCTACTTCTTCAGTAAACAAAATTTTATTTGTCTTCTAGCTTTTTACTCTCACCTCCCGATTTTACTCTTATTGACTGGCTTTTACTCTACTTTTGACCTTGCTTTTAGTTATCAAAAACCTGGAAGACCACAACTAATTATAAATTACAAAATTTCTTTTAGGTATTATCAAGTGGTTAGGTTAGACATGTCATATTTTCTGTTGAATCGAAAGAAAGTTTTGTATTTTTATTCCCTTTCTAACTTTATTCAAGTACTTACTTTTTAAAGTTATATTCTTCGGTAGACATTGTTAATTATCTCATACATATGTCAAGTATTGCGATAGTGGGAAATTATACAATACTTGACGTAGATGTATATAGACTTAAAGTTACCTTTTATTCTTCTTTTTTCCTTTAGCGAAGAAAATAATAACAAAAATGAGTAGCAGGAAAAAGTTTTTTGAAAAAAAAAAAAAAAGCTTTTCAAGAGCAGCTGTCTTTTCTTCGATTCCTCAATTTTCAAACCATGTATTGACGTAAATCTTTGAAGAACTGTCACTCAATTGAAGGAAATAGAACATCTCAAAAGAATAAGTGAGAATTTTATAATAAACCTTGCCCTTGAAATTCAACATCGAAATATTTTTAGCTCAAATTATTGCAGTTTGTTGTACAATTGCATCCTGATTTGTGAGCAACACAGTCTGTTTCTATGCTTTCATACCTCGAATCAGCCAGAGAGAGATGACCTCTAGCAGACGAATAGCAGTATTTGAATTAGAGCCAAAATTTCGCTCTTACGTCAGCCACTGTTCTAAAGAGAGAATGACATACATCGTCTCACAAAAAAAAAGTGACAGAGCACTTTTGATTTCCGAAAATAACGAACAAAAAATAATGCATGAAATTTTAAAACTTTGAAATATGGTTTTCTAGACGTCTATGTTTAATGTTAAATATTTTTTCTAGAAGAAAAGTATTGAACCTAATTTCTTCCCTTTTAAACCAGAAAAGCATGTCGGAAAAAATAATCGAACACTTTATTAAAGAAAAACATTTCTTAAATTTTTCCCAAATTTTGTTGGATTATTATTACTTTTCCAAACAAAAACATTTAATCTTCTTGGCAAGCATTCCACTAAATAATTTCATTAATTCTCGCTTGATTTTTCTTCATTCACCTTGTACTATTAATTTCAGTCGCTATTTAAAAAATATATATAGTTTCTAAATTTTATATTACATTTCTTATCAGATATGTTTCATACAATTTCAATCTGGTCGTTAAGAAAGTACTTCGAATATTTCATGAATATTAAGCAGCAGTGAAAGTTTAGAATTTTTATCTCGGAATTAAATTATTCTCCAGGTTAGGTTTTGCTGCCAATGACTTTTTGATTTTAAAACAAAAATTTGATTTTAAAATGGCGTCCTTATGCTGACCTATTATAGCATCAGTACACTTAAATAATATTTCAAACAGTGATATATATACTTCAATACCATAATTCCTCTGCCACCATTATTTTCTACTATTGAAATAACTTTGTACAGAACCTAACTATTTTAAAGGCAAATCTCTGGCTCCATGTAGACAATCATATCACTTATAGTCCCGTCTTAGTCTTTCAGTGAAATAATACCACGCACAGAAGAAAGTTTAAAACAAACCTTTTCATTAGTTCTTCAGTCTAACAAATTTTACACAGCTTATGTTATAACAGAAGAGCTCTGATGCTTGAAGGATTAACATACCACAAGATCCACAAGATTTAAAGTAAAATTTAGTATGATAAAGTAAATTAGTATGATATTCACAAGACAAAGTCTACTTATACGTTTGGGGTCAAGTTCTGGATTCAAAGCTCTCTGTTAAATATCAGAACCCTGTTCTTATATACATGAACTATTCGCATCCTTCTGGAAGCAGACAAAAGTAAATTAGATAATACGAGCAAGTGGTTAATGAACATAAAATCCTATAACTTAAGTTTTTAAAATTCTTCGTAGTTTCTTTAGCTTTCTAAAAACGGGTCATGATAATCAAAACTATTAAATTTGATTCTCTAATCAAATACTACTTTATTCCAGCATTCATAATTCTTACTTTCATAGATTTTGAGAAAGCAAATTAAAATACTACCTGGCCGTTACATTCAGTATATCAAACTACTAGTTTAACAATGGACACTTTAGATATACTGTTTAAAGTTCGGCAACATTCAGTCTTCGATTATTTAATCTCTTTTTAATATTGTTTCCTTCTATATTTAAGTGCCACCGAATTTGGGATTTCTGATCAGTAAGGAGTTGCTGCTTTTTTGGCCTTCATTCGGTGAGGCATGCTTTCAACAAGTCTACGGAAGTGTTTCAGAGATTATTTTCTGAAAAATGTCTTCCATAAATCCATTAAGGATATTGGTCGTGGACGAAATGTTTCCATACCTTTTTCAAGAATATCCAAGGATTTTCAACGGCATTTAAGTTTGGGCTTCTTGGTGACCATTCCTGTATAATCTAATGGAATACTCCTGTAACAGGATGTTAGTCAACCAGGAACTGTTTCAGGAGTAGTTGACTTGTTGGTACTTTTCACCTCTATCCAGATGAAAAAACGTAGGAAGGTATGTAAATAATCGGCTAAGATCTACGTACTTAGCTCCAGTGAGTTTGTTTAGTACAAACACCACAAATCCCAAGCATGGAAAAAAAAAAACCCAAAACATAGCTTTTAATCGCCATGACTTTGTATTATTCCAAACAGGCTTTCAGGATCCTCGGTTTCATGGGATAGGCAAACAAATTTTAACCTAGTATCAGTGTGATGCAATCCAAATCGAGACACACCTTTTCATGCTGTTCGTTTCCGATCACCGATGGCCCAGTCACGGCATTGTTTGGCTTATTTTAAGACGTTGAAAACAGTGGCGTAGAGTGAGAAATGATACTTTCGTGAGTCTTTGGCTTCTGGAGCTATTATGGAGAAGTGTTCAACGTAAACTAACCCCACATTTCGTCTGCGCTTCTCATCCAGTTGGATAGTCAACTGAACTAAAGTTTGGTATATCTAGCTACCTACGATTCGGCCGAGTCTTCGATCGTAGATCAGATCGATGATGAAGCCGATCGATCATTTAGAGCTGCTTGTCTCTTGCAGTTTGCCCACTTACTCTCTCTCTTTTTCTGTCGGTGTATTCACACCATACTCTTTTTGTTATGAAAAAACAAAACCCAATTCTGAAACTATTTCTCATTCTGAATGATCCATGCTCGATGAATCATATTATATAATGCATACGTGCGTTAATGCAAGAGCATCGAAGCGAAAAAAAAAAGATGCTCCGTAACGTGTTTGATCACGGCATAGGAATACACAATAGGAATTTTCGTTAGTAACATCCTGCCGTCCTAATTGGTGGAGTGGTTAGTGCTCCTAGCAGCTGTATCGTTCGATTCGGTTTTGAATCTCCGAGTGGGCACTATAACGTCACCGAGATTTCGTGATAGAAAAACTAAGATCGGTTGTTATTTTTTAGATTTATTTAAAAAATTAACATAGGCTTTCTTAAATAATTAAAAAGTATCATTACAACATTATTACAGAAGGGGAAAGACAGCAGTGATGCGTATTACACTGTCGGCATTTCTCAGACAAAAGCTACCTTTTTACACTTACAAGATGAGTCAACGGAAACTTGCCAAAGAGGAGTATCCTTAACAAGTTTTTCCTTGATCACTTTTACCGGCCTCCGCGGTGGACACTCCTGTTCGTTTCCAAGAGACTAGGAAGTTCTCTAAGGATATACACCTGTTGTATTGTTACTGCATGGATGCTTGTGAAAGTATTGCGTTTCTGCGGCGTCGGGACACTCAAAAAGTAAGTTCTTTTGAGTGGTTTAGTGGTATAAGAAGATAAGAGACCTTCAGACTGTCCTAGAGTGTTCTCTATCAAAACTGAAGTGGAGCTTAGCAACTAGTGCTGAGGGGCTACATCTGTCTATCAATGATAAACGATAAAATTATGGTACTCCCCTTACCTTTTAGTAACAATTAAGGGAGTAAATGCTGTGAAATGAAACAGAGAACGAATAGTATTAAAGTTTTAAGTAAAGAATCCAAAAATGTAAGTATCTTCACAGTCATTTCTTCATTATCTCTTGTGCGAAACGCGTCTCTACTATTTAGTATGCCCTCTATTTCTGTGGTTACACATAAATAATTCTTCAAATGTAACTCTAGCTGAGCGTACTACATGTCTTAAATGGTGTTTAAAAGATTTTTTCCTAATTCCCATAGTCTATCGAAATTTGAAGCGGTATGCATTATAAGAATACATAAATGAGAGGCTTCTAGCAGATTTATCCAAGAACTCAAATGAACCTCTTCCATTATCAAAAGCTCATTTTCTCCATGATATTGGTAAATGAACTTATAATGAAAACATTGGTTTTGATGTAATCGATGGAAACCATATAATGTCAGAGAATGGCATCTAGTTTCATGCAGAATGTCAAAAATAGTTTTCGAAAGTTAGATTCCAAAGAGAATATCTTTGTGAGTTTGTTAAGAACCCGAATATTAAACGAAGACATAATATTCAAATAGGAAACAGTGTTCTTATAGCATCTGATAACATCAAGAAGATTAATTGGCCGTTGGAACAGGAAGAGATTTTATAAAGCGAATGGCTCGGTTTAAGCTAACAAAAAGCGAGATTATTCGACCATTGCAACGCATATTCCCTTTGGAGATAACGTCTTCAGATGCCCCTCTCCCTCATCCAGATAACTGAGACTGATAATCTGGAATAAAGGATGATAATCTGGAATAAAGGAACAGTTAGACATCAGACTTCGGATTTGAATGCAGAAGATGAAGATTTTCATCTATTTCCGGAAAAAATTCCATTACAAAGTGATTGTCAAGTAACGAAGCCTGAAAGACTAGATTTATAATTAATATTTAATTATTATGTGTAAGTACTGTTTATTTGTATGAATATTTGGTTTAACTATACTTGATTTTAATACTTGTAGTTTTGTCTTGATAATTATTTATCAAGACAAAAGGAAAGAGTATGTTATAAAGTGACATGCTGTTGTCCGTGTTAAAAGTGAACAATAAATTTTGTCATTATTGTTACTTCGCATCTGGTAACAGTATAAAACTGAAATTTATATGTCTACACTTGTATATGCCGTTAAGAATAGTGAATAAGTTTTAAATCAAACTACGTTCTATATAAAATAGCAAATGAGTACGTGTTTTCAAGAAGACATAAGTTTTTCTTCCTCCATAAGCAATTATTATCTGCAATTAAATTGCTGTTTAAAGCTGCTAAAAGTCTTCATAATTTCCTGCGTATTTTGTCTCAAAAGTAATAATAACACCTTAGTGGACTGTAATTTCTTTTATCAATCCTATAACATCTCAATCTTATAATTCTAAAATTAATAACTCATTGCTCTCAACAAGCCGTTTCACCTTCACTCTCGAACGCCGTCAACGGCGGCTCTAATCCACATCGCAAGTCACGTAGCTACACTGCAGACACAAACACCGTCAATATTAGCAATGGAAATTCAAGAAGCTTTAAGTTACGGAACGTTAGTTTTCATTATGCACTGATACGCAACGATTTTAAATCTTTGAAGAATTATTTATTTTATGCGTTCAAAAAAAAATATTTAATTCTTACCTCCACATTATCCAATGATGAATCCAGCTCTTCCATACTTTTTAAACCTTCATCAATATCTAGCTTTTCGTCAACGCTTCAATAGTTGTTGTAGGAATTTGTCATGCTATCCTTTATTTTTTTAACTTTTTTTAATTTAATTTCGGAATTAAATTAATTAAACTTCCTTCGGATTCTTTGAAGTTAATCGCCAACGTATCCAATTTAGCAGCTGTACCTTTGATTGCGCCTCTTTGGCCATTTAGTTACGTTAACTTATTCATTATATTTGTTTTCCTACTTTAAGTGGCAGCAGCTTTGTTGATCTTTTCTTCGATAGACCACTTATGAATTTTACCTTTCGCCGATTCTTTTAATGGACTGAAATTTTCTTTAAACTAGATAAAGAATGCAAAAACATAAGTATCTTCACATTTTTTTATGTTCAAAATCTCTGGAATGAAGAATATGTAATTTTTAATTCTTGCCTTACCTAGGACTCGATCTCGATCTTGCTCTTGCCACTTCTCATCCATATAATCTTCCTACTGCCTACAAAGCTCCGCTGGAGGACCATGCATACGTAGGTGCCACTAATGACGTAAGAGATGGGATTCCTTTCATGCAAAGACGAAAGTTTGTTCCGAGAAACTAAGAATAAAGACAATGCTTGTAGCATTCTTTGACAGCCAAGGCATGATTCATAAAGAATTTCTCCCAGAAAGGGAATGGAAAGAAAGAGCAATAACTAATGCTAAAATGTGCAAGGTTATTCTGGCAAATATATTGCAAAGAATCTATATAACGTCCAGAATACGCCGAAGCTGGCTCTTGGTTTTTTAACCGTGATAAGGCACATCAGGCCCTCTTCGTGAAAGGGTTAATGAACTGAAGTGGAGCTGTAGCTCTCAAACATCCACCATGCTCACCTGATCTTGATCCTGCAGACTTATTTCTTTTCCTGCACCTGACATAAACTTAAAAGAAGAACGAGAACATCCCAGAAATTCAAAGACATGTGGCATGTGACGAGGATTCTCAAGGCGATATCGAAAAAAGGAGTGTGTCCACAATTTTCAGGAATTGTATAGTTGTTGTCTAAACTGTATTTCAAATGACGGACATTATTCTGAAGGAATATAAAAAGTGTCCCCTGATTTTAATAAGAATCTTTTAGTTACTCTTCACCAAATTTTATAATCATGCTTCGTATGATCCATTTCCGTTGGTTATCAGATATATGATGTGATAGCAAAATTTTAACCACAGACTAAAATTGTAAATTTAAATATACAAGAACTCCCTTTCAGTTATTTTTCTCAATAATACTTATTTCACAGGACACTTTAAAAAAGTGTGACTTACAAATTATGGTAGTAGAATATGCAGTTAATGCATGCAGAAATATGCAGAAATGCAGTTAATGTGTGATCAGGCTAAATATATAAAATAATTCAGAGAAGGCATATCTCATTTCATTGCTAATTGGTTATGCAGAGTTTTTCTGAAATTAAAAAAATTTTTGATAATTTGTAGTATTACATTCCAAATTTAATCTCTAATTCAAATTCATAACTTTTTCAGGGCAAAATTTTGTACGAAATCTAAAAATGAAAATGCAACTAGCATAAAATATCATTTTACTTTCCTCGTCCCGTAACTTTACAAAAAATATTAATTCAATTCTATATTTTAAAGTTGAAATTATTTTCATGAACCTTTACAAATGAAAGCGCTCAAGAAGATGCCAGCTGAAATGCGAAAACTTGCTAGCAACAGAAACGGATGATGACGCTAGAAGAAAGACTGTTACTGTTGTTTCCAGTCCTCCTGAGCTGAATCTCCAGTCAGATCGGATCCATGAATATTGTCATAGCAGAGAGGTTTAGGCCTTTGGCACTTTATAGTGACAGCTGCCCAGCTCTGTTCCAGGTTTTGAAGCCGAATTACCCGGAGATCTCACATTCTTCTCCTACCATTGATTTTTCCAGAAAACGTTCGGCTCGATAGTAATTTAAGTGCCTCCATACCACAAAAACGTTATGTATTTACAAACATCAGTGCTTTTTCCTGGGTATGAACCAGGCCCAAGGCTATGGTAGCCGGTTTCCCTACGATGTGGGGCGTAGAATAACAGAAGGAGATATTATTACTGTGTTTTGAGATATTATTACTTATTTATAAAGAAGAAAGAGAGTAACTTTCAATTTGGAAACTTTCGATTACGATTAAGTTCTTCGAAATAAATTTTACCATTAAAAAGTTAACATATACAGAAGAAGAAAAAACTTTTAAAGGGTAAAACTTATGTTCATATTTCACTTTTATTGTCAAATAACAATATTCTTACTCACTACTAAAATTTAATATTTATTGTTAATCACAATTAGAAGGTCAACTCAAAAACATGTTCAGTTTTTAAAGCCAGAGTTTTGAAACCAAAGGACTGGACAGCTATTTTGAGTTTAATTTTACTTTGTTTTTGGTTTAATTTTACATGTAAATAATATTATTTTTAGTTAATTTATAATATGTCTAATTGATAAATTCTGTGTTTATTTGAAACATTATCTTAATTCAGAGAATCATTTAGTTACGCCTTCGTTAATTGAGTATTGGAGGGGATTTAAAACCTAGTTTCATAAAATCAGGTTATAAAAACTAATATTTCGTGCAATCTTCATGCAACAGAAGAAACATTAAAACACTCGTGCAACCAGAGCCTTCTGCCATTGGGAGTACACGTAAAAACAAAACTAGTGGTTCCTGATTTTTTAACTTTTAACTAATGTAAAATGAATGATGTTATATTTTCAATGAAGTGAGGTATCAGAAACTGCTGATATAAATTATTTATAACTAAAAGTTTTATGAAATATAGTTAGTCTGGCATTAATAATAAAGTTATTTACATGTTAAGCATCTTATCAAATTATGATAACATTAAAATATGAGTTTTGTTGTAAAAATGAAGTATCAACTTTATCGTAGATATGGAGTTTACAGAAAATGAGGAAAATACACAGTTAAAGTTAAGTAATTGATACAAATCATATATAGTTATTATATATATAGTTCTGAAACCATTTCGTTAAGGTTCAGTGTAACCGGTTTCTAGTTGGTCAAATACTTTTAAATATTTCTAAATTACAAGCTATGTATTAATATTAAAGTTAGCAATGCAAAATAAATTAACAGTAACAAATAAATAACGGTATAAAATGACAATTATGTTCCCTGCAAAAAATGTCTTTCAAACTAGAAAAAGTATGAAGAAACCACTTTTAAGATACTTTCGAAATAAAATTCCATAAGATGTTTTGTAAAGCTTTGAGCTCCGGTAGCAGTTTCCCACACGAATTTCTTTCAGCGAATCACCTGATCACAAGCCAGAAATAAGCTTCCGTAGAGCGTTTAAGATAAAGGATTGCAAAGAAAAGAGTGTAAGAAGACAGCGTTATTCTTTTTGGATCTAAATTTAGCGTTCTCTTTCTGAATGATTATTACTTTACACTTTCTTATCTTTAAAATACAAAGTAATCGTAGTTTTGGATCTAAATATAACTTCTTTCAAGAGCATCGTCTGATTTTGATTTCATATATAAGTGGTGTGATTCTTGAGCAACAGTAGCCCTTCTGTTGACTTTTTATTTTAAAAACAGTAGCACCACGCGTTAAGCATTCGATCATCACCTGTGCAACAAAAAATATTTCAAAAAAAGAAAAATATTTCATTTAAATTTGGCTCCAAAGATGCAAAGGAAATATTTTCCTCGAATTTTTTCATTGCAGTCTTATGTAATAGTTTAATTTAAAATTCTGACAGTATATTCTATTACAAACACAAAAAATATCTTTATTATTATTACGTCACAAAATCGAGGTAAAAAATACAGAATTAAAAATCGAATATAATGCATTTTGCTTCTTTCACGTTGCAATAGCATGATACGATCCTATTGGCCGATCTTCATCTCATGTCATGTGACGTCAGTTACGAATCTGCGTGAAGATGGTCATATAAGATGGCGCGCATTTAGCAATGTCTCGGCGATTAAAAGATTATAATTCGTGTTCCTTCGAAGCGGTTTTCTTTTCCTTGTTAAATTTAACACTGCGCTCTGTATATTTGAGTATCAGCGAAATACTTGTGTTAGTCTGACTATTTTATATGGAAGATAATTGCATTTAAAAGTAAATAATAACGTTTAAATTATTTTTACTTGAAATTGTACAGATTTTATAATTATTTAAAGAACTAAATAATGCCCGATTTTATAGCAAATGGATATTCTGAAAATGGATTGCAGACTAAAGCTAAATTTCAAAGTTTTCAAGTGAGAAATATGGATGAATACAATAAACTATATAAGCTTTCTATAGAAAAACCTGAGGTGTTTTGGAGCAGTATAGCAAATGAATTCGCATGGAAAACGAAACCTAGTGGCGAATTTTATAGTTACAATTTCGATCCAAGAAAGAATTCTGTTGGTGTTAAATGGATGGAAAATGGTGAAACTAATATATGCTACAATGCTTTAGACGTAAATGTAAAGAATGGACTTGGAAACAAAATAGCATATTACTGGTAAGACTATAAGGTTCATTTATTTGTTTATTTAATTAATTTGTTTTTCTTCCAATTTACATTGCTTTTCAACGTAAGGTAGAAGAAAATTTGGCATTTAAGTAAACTGGATGAAACTAAAGGTGTCAAAATATGCAATTTTAAGTTTTTTTTTTTTTTTTTTTTTTTTTTTTTTTTTTTTTTTTTTTGAATTCAAGAAAGAAATTTTAATATCAACCATTTTATCATCAACTTGAACAAGGCGTTAAAATCTAAGGTGTGCTGTTGAATCAATAATCGAATCTTTGTTTCTGAAAAACAACATAGACTTTATTAAAACTAACAGGAATTATTGAAATTAGATAATTTTTTATGAGATCAAAATTTTCTTGTTTTTGTTTGTTGTATACTTTATTTCAGGAGCGTAAGAATAAGCCTTTTTAGAAAGTTTTCTGATTGTTCTCTTTAATCTTATTTAAATATATTCTAGTCGATTTTGATGCGATAATTTTCATCTAAAATGAAAATTAGATCATAAAATCAGGTACTTTATTACCATAAAAATTAATAGATATTTTAAGGTAATTTGGGTCATTTAGAGACAAAAGCTGGATAGAAAGTAAAACATTTTGCTTTATTATTAT
The DNA here is from genome assembly GCF_044657685.1 of Stegodyphus dumicola. Lineage (NCBI taxonomy): Eukaryota > Metazoa > Arthropoda > Arachnida > Araneae > Eresidae > Stegodyphus > Stegodyphus dumicola. Next base: position 217,925,956 of record NC_140769.1, read on the forward strand.
TATTAATTTTTTAGCAATATTCTTACTTTCAAAATTAATTTTAGACGTTAGAATTTTATTAGTAGTAGTAATAGTAGTAGTATTTTTATGTTAAAATTGTAAAAACATTTGATTATTGTCTAATCTTCCTCGCTCTGCGTCACCTTACTTTATGATACTAGATCTGCTTCTGTTCTAATTTTTTACGCGGCCTAGCAAGCCGCTAATTTTACGAACTGTTGCCACGCGGAATGAGATAATTAAGTTATTTTTCAAAATAGCATTGCATTCAAAAGTGCATTGCATAGATGCATTTTAACAACATTTTTAACATTTATAACATCAATATAATTAGTAAAAGACGCTACAGTTATGTACGTACGTTACAGAATTTTTTGTTTATTACCATATGTCCATAATAAAATTATCATTACATTTATTTAAAACAGGAGGTAAGCGGTTTACTGAAAAATTTTACAAGTAGTTATAAAATGAAATTTACAGCAACAGATAAAAAATTTTCTCCTTCAAGCCACGGTATTTGTTAAAATCAAGCAGGAAGGTGTTTTGCATGATCATGGACCTTATAAGAAATAGACTAACCCAAACGGGTTTTCTCCCTCGTCTGAGGCGTTGCCGGCTGTCACCTTGATCACTTCTGGAAGAGTAGGGACGACTTGCAGAAATTTAACATTGGTTGCCTATTGCAGCGTGTATAATTGTAGAGAAAAAGTTGTTTGTAGCGCCTCATTTCACAAATTAGAATGTCTACATATTTTTATTTTTGAAACTGAGATTGATTGTTAAAAATTTAGCATATTTATCAAGCATAATTAACATTCCAAATAATTATAAAGCTATTGCATGCTTTCAGGACTGGATATTTTTTTGGCTTTTCCTATGCTGTTAGGAAATTTTTAACCACTTCTTTTAGAAAATAATATTTTAAATTTGAACTAATAAAAAATTTCAAACAAGCAATTTTCTCTTGCAATTTTTATGCTTTTTATTGGTGTAAATAAGTAAAAAATACTAAAACATTTAAAAACGAATTTTTGAAAGTTTTGTTTAAAGTTCTAAATTGTGCTGCTTTTTTAAAATTATAGATGAGTATTATAGCACAATTTCTATAAAGGTATTTTATTTCAATTATATTTCATATTTCATTATATTTCACATCATAGTGGTAAACACTTTTGACTCCTTGGAAATGTTTATACATTTAATTCTAATATTGAAATTGTATTTAACCGTAATAATCAATTTTGCGGTTAAATACGATTTTGTTTGTATTTTATAGTGATTATTTTTTAAAATTTTTTTTTAGTTCAGCATAAGATTTTTTTTATTTACCGTTAATTTAATTTATTAGCCTAAAGGGGCGGTAGCCTAGAAAGGCTGTCAGTTTCGAAGCGGCATTTTGCGCTGTTTTATTATAAATGTCCGTGTCTCCTTGCCAATTGTTGTTACCATATATTATCGCCCTGTATTATATGTAAAGAAATTAAATAATGAAAAATCTGCATGAATGCATGAATGTTTCTCGCATTTTCAAAAACGACGGTATCTAGAGCCATCAAATTTTGAATAATGTAATCCTCCATCCGAACATGGGCATCTGGACGGCCGAATTTCGAATTTGTTTTAATCTATTTCATATTTTGTAAAACTTTAACGAATTTTTGATTAACAAACTCAACGAGTTCAGAGCGAGCACTGTACGGAAAATAACAGTTTTATCCCCAGTGCGGAAATTCTAAAGATATGCTGTTTTCAAATGTATGTGGTTTACGGGCGAAGAACATGATATTCAATAAATATAGGTAACACACAAAACTTTAAAAAAAGGTTCCTTTTGGGCGTAATATAAAATCTGAGTGCATCTAGATTTTATTTTATCTTTTTTTTCCTTCATTATGCTCAGAAAATTTTATGCTCCGAATTTTATGAATTATTAAAATAACTAATTTATGAATTATTAAAATAACTTTTAATTAATAAAATAACTAATTTATTTTATTATATGCTCATTAATGTTATTAATGAGCATATAATAAAATAAATATGATCGCTTTGTAATGTTATTATAGTTTGGAAAATCACTGCCTGAAAATGTTCATTAAATTTAAAAAAAAATATCAGATCTTGTTTAATTTTACCTTATTTATTTCAAAGCATCGCGTACTATCAATCTTATTTAATTTTACTTTATTTTTATGCAAAATTAAGTTCATAAATTTTGTGCTTAGAGTTTTTACCGTTTTACCAAAGTAAAGATGTTTGTGCAAGAATTAAGCATGAAAAAAATGCGCGAAATGCAGTAAAAAGTGGTTTAATGAGATATATTAAATCCTATTTGGAAAAAACTGTGGCTTCATAATCTCATCAGTATACAACGTATCACATTTAATAATTAAAAAGCGTTATGTGATACAAACGTCATAGGTTTCAGTGTTAAAGTAAACCAGATCGTCCCTACTCTTTCTTGCCGACATGTCGGTGACGCGCGCCCCGCCCACAGAGTTAGTCTACCTCCTACAAGGTCCATGTGCATGATACTGTGACGTCATTAACAGCGGCGAGAAATTTCCTTCGCGCTGCATGGCTTGCGGGTTTTTTGTCATCGTGTTTTTGCTCCAAGTAGCAGCACAGTTGTTTTTTCTCCATTTCGCATTTTATTATTTTTACCCTCTGTCCTTGAACTTTACTCGCTCGTTTTCTGCAATTACTTTATACTGCAATAATTGTTGACTGGTACAGTTCCTATTTAGCGTCTAGGCCGGGGGTGGGCAAATACTTTTAAGGGGGCTCCATACATCTTAAACCTCTTATGATCATCGAATATGTGACTGTTGCAAGAATTGGGATATTTTATTTATTTTAAAAGCAATTACTTGCACCTTTTTACAGCTGACTATATGACTAAAATATTTATATTATGTATGTGTTGACGTGTAAAGAATGATTAATACTTTAAGGAGGTGATAAGGTACCTTTAAAATAGCAAAATATCCCAAAATACAATACATTTTAATATCCCAAAATATAAGACGTTCCGTTTATTTACCCAAAATACAGTACGTTACGTTTAAAGCTCAGTATCTTTATAACTGGTTTAACAAGCGGGAAATTTTGTATATGTATTTCGACACTCTTAATAATATATTTGCTTCTTTTTTATATATTCACATATTGTAAATAAAGTACCTTTTTTGTCATCCACATAATACTGTAATATGTACTGCGCGTAGCATTATGTAAACATATTGGTATTTTTAACTGATATTTTTTAAGTAGAAAAATAATAGTAATTATTAAAATGTATCACGTTAAAAACAACAGAATTATATTTTCTTAAAAAGTAATATTTTATTTATTTATTTTATTTTCGCCGCTTCAAAATCAATTATTGTTTAATATAATTAAAGATAATTTCTAAAATTTTGGGCAAAAGGTATAGTAGTTTTTCGTTTTTTAACTTAGGTATTATGAAATTGGTCAAATGGTTTCAAAATTCTGACCAATGGTTTCGGAGAAATCGTGCACGCAAGCAAGAAAGTTGTAGTTAACATATATCTACCGTCAGAGCAAGAATAGACACTATTTAAGAAAAATCTTATCTATAAATTATAAGGCTGATTGATTGTTGCTGACAGACTGTGCAGAAATGTTGTCCATAAGTGGTAGAAAATTTAATGTTTCCCAAGCGATGATGTGCACAACTGCCGTGTGCGCAAATGTCACACCACCGTTTTCAAAAAGCGATAGGGGAAGGAAAACTACCCTCCCCTGTAAGGTTCTTTTTTTTAATTGATATCATAATTTAAAAAAAAAAACTAAAAATACGCCGATTTCATTGGTCATCAAATGATTGACATAATATATATTGTATATTGTTTCGTTTTCGGATAAAAATTTAGAAGTGAAATGATTTAAGCACCTTTTCTGAGCAGTCTTTTTATCTCAACAATGTATGTCATTGTTTAATTTCATTCATATGCCATCGTTAATAATTGAATTTGCTAGAAATTATAGAGTTATATTCATGGGCGGATGCGCATGCTTTCATAGCATATCTAGAGTTCACAACTTAGGTCAATAGCTAGTACAATGATATGCGTACTATATGGCAATCAATTATTTCCAAACTTTATGTATAATATAATACAATATATATGCGCTCAAAAGGCGGGGAATTTATGATACTGAGCTTCCCAGACAATAGTGAAACTAGTTACAGCGACCATTGAGAGAACCTCGCGATCACGTGATTCACTATCATACACTCGCAAATAATCGTGAGAGCCAACTTCTTTGCCTACCCCCTAGGGTACGACATGGAGGTAGGAAGTAAGAAGGAGTCGCCCTAAACAAGTTTCTCCGTACCCTGCTCTGAAGCACCGGCGATCCCTACGTGGTGACCAAAACATTGGGTCATTTACCATTGAGTTCTATGGGATTTGACGCGTTCGGGTGTAAATATTTTGTAATTACATCGCAAATATACATATAAATGTATATATTTTCTTTTTCTACAACACTTCAGAGTCCTAAGTATGTGAAAACAACATATTTTTAAACAACATTTCATTCTGAACGGAATTAAATGCTATACTTTTCACAGGACAGTTTTCTCAGAATGGTTTAATTTGAATGAAATATTTTCACAAGTTTTCGTTAATTACATTAGAAAAAAAATTAAGGTAATTCGATTTTATTCGGTTAAGGTACAAAAATTAAGATCAAAGTTTATTGTATTATTAATATTAAAATTATGCATTATTTCTTTTCTATTTATAGAGCTTCTTCCTAAAATACTTTCTTAAATATGACATGATTTTTTGGCTTCTTTTAAATCGAAAAATGTAAGTCAATTTATAATTAATGCTCTGTTCGGTTCATTTTAAATTAGAGAATTATTAGGAATTAGCGAAATTCTTTAAATAAGTATTTCGCTAATTCCTAATAATTAAATAGGTATTAAATAGTATTTGACTTTCTCTGAACATTTCTGAAAGGGAATAAAATAAGTTTTTTTTTTTTTTTTTTTTTTTTTTTTTTTTAAGTATTATTTAAAACTTGTAACTGAGTTATTATAAAATGTAAAGGGAATAATTCTTTTAATTATACTTATCAGATTTTTTTTACCCTTCATTTCAACAATACATATTCCAAAACTCTTTATTACGTTCTTAAGTGCGCATCTCATAGCATTTGCTTTACAATACCTTTTAACAGATTGCTTTCCAATGCGAACAATTCTTCCTTAAATAGTTTTATAACGTATTTGTCAACAAGATTTCAATTTATGTTTACAATTCAATATTAAGGTTATTATATATTTAGATAACATTTATAATCATTATAAATTAGATACATTTAATCATTAGATTTCTTCACAGTACTTTCACAGTTTTTTATAAGTGAATAAATTCTTCATTTCAAATACATTTATAAATAATTTAATGAATATTTAAGTATTTTGTCAAAGACAGATACGCGCTTTTTGCAAGCACATGCATAAATACCCATACATATTTCCTATTTATCATTTCCGGCATGTGCAAATCTTTAATTTCTGTGCATTCACTATATTTTTCGTGTAAAGTAATTTACACTAATTTAGCATACACCCGAAAGTTTTACATAAAAAATATATATGAATATAATTTGAATGAAAATTATAAGTATTATTTTTAATACCCACTCAAAGGTCAGTTTTCCTTCAAAATTCCTCCACGACGGCATCTCTCTCTTTAGGCAGATAGCCCTTGCCTGCGTTACTCTATTTAATAAAAACTTAATCTGACCTATGTGCCTAATTACAAATATTTTAACATACATAATTTTATATTTACATTTAGCCATCAAGTTTCAAACTTTTCAAATCTTCTAGAAAATAAATTTTGGCAGATCTCTTTTAGCAATTTTCTTAAAATCTATATTTTTGTAGTGCAACAGCTTAGAATTTTATAAAACAAATTCATAATCAAAATCGCTGTTGTTAGTTATCGAAAAATAACCAAGATGTGATTTTTGCGTAAATGTCAGTAAACTATACAAATTGCTATTATCCATCCCACTATGAATGTTTCTTTCATGCGAGAGTGTCCCTTTTTCGATTTCTATGGAACTGTCGTGTGTCGAAATACTATCAGAATCGTGTCAAGCGAGCTTCTGAATGTAAACAAATAACACCCCGTCTGGTGACCCAAGCTTCAAAGCAGTGCTTCACTTCTAGCGCGGAATGGCCCCTCCTCCCTTTCCTACCTCCATGGGGTACGAGTACCCCACTTTAAAGATCATTGCTAGATGCGCACTCGTGCTGCTCTTTTAAGGGATATCAGAAACCCCTATACCGACAGTGTTAAATTGGCCATTTTCGATGTACCTTTTCTTAAAATCTGCTGTAGATACAAGCTTGAAATTTTTTCTGTAATTAAAGTATACCTATCTGATTATACTGAAATGAGCTTTTGAAACATTTTGAATTTTAGAGTAAATTACAGGATATTTTGTTAGGCATAGTAAAATTTAGCACTTTTCTCACACAAAAAAAATTAAAAAAATTTTTTTTAGTTATTACGAAAAGCTCATTTCAGTAAATATTAGGGAACCTAATAAATAAGCCATAAAAAGTTTAGATACCTGTGAGCAGTAATTCCTGAGAAAAGGTACATCGAGTATAAAAAAATCACGTTTGGAGAAAAACGCGTTTTTATGTAAAAATCCCCATTGATCAAAGCAGTAGATGACAAATTAAAACTAGATTTTTTTACAGTTCTAATTTTCATAGAGATTAAAGAAGGGTATTTTTAGAAAGATAAAAGTGTAGAGAATTTGAAAATGCAAAAATCCGAAATCACAATTTTTTGAAGATTTGGGGGTTCCAACTCACCTTAAGTAGTTTGCACATAAAAATAGGTAGGAAAGAAATGAAAATGTCTTTGCACAGGATTTCATAACGGACCGGATTGAGCAATTAGAAGGACCGGCTTTTGTCCATTCCTGGTCTAGGCATTTACCTCGCAAAATCATGTTGTAATCTCTTATTGGGTATCAATTTCGAAAATTTGTGATTTCATTTTTATTAATTTGTTCTTGTATAGCTTTTAATTTACGGTAAATTAGCTTGAATTCTGCATACCTTTAAAAATAGTATTATCCGCTTGCAGCATATTTATTTCATAATCAATAAAAAGACAGAATTAAAAATTCGAATATTCAATGAATTTCCTTGGTTTAAAATATAATTAACTGACATTCTTTAGGCAGCAGTATTTCTAAAATTTTCAAAATTATCAAAAAATAATCATAACAGGGAGGGGAGTATTTTTAATGTAATATTATCCCTAATTTGGGAATTACCATTCTTAAATTTCATCTAAATGAGCGAGCGAAAATCCTAAACATTAAATTTTAGCATTTTATACTTTTTGTTATATTACTTTGATTAATTTTCTTACATACTACCTTGATTTTTATTTCATTTTATTAATTAGGATAACTTATATGATCCTACAACAGAATTACCACTACTTAATGTTTTTCACCTTGGGAGCTATTAATCTTACACGCCTTCTTTTTTAATTGCGAATTACCTTCAGATACAAATGGAAGGGCGTTTTGTGTATCTTAAGCTTTGTCAACAACGGCAATTGTAAAAAAAGCAACTCTCTAGCTAATTCACTGGGTTTATTGGCAACCACATTACCAATATTGCAGTGTATTTATTCGAGTTTAATGTAGATCAGAGATTCTTAAATTATGGCTTGCAGGTCTTTATAGGTCGTTTTTAAAAGTAGTTTTGTAATTTTTAAAAGTAAAATTTTATTCTTTAATTTTATTCTTTATTCTTTAATTTTATTCTTTGTTTTTATTCTTTATATTGATGTAAGAAAAATTTTTAATTAAAAATTGTAATAAAAGTATCATACAAGTTAACCGTTAAGAGACCAGCAAAATACACGTCATTGTGAAAAGTATCCCCAAACTCGTAAGTTTAAGAACCATTGGTTTAGATTTATTTCGTAAAACAGCTAACAAACAAACTTTGGGAAAAAATGCGAAAGCCAAGTTCAGCGTTTTTCATTCATCGAGAAACCCAGATTATCAGTTTTATAAAATTAAGGCGTTGAAAACCACACAGAAAAATGCCTACGTTGTTTGTAAAACAGAGATTATTTAAAATATATCGAAAATTTAGGGAAGAACAGTGAGGTAAGACTAAAGACAAATGGACCAACTGCTTCAAAATTGCCATCATGGTTACTCGATCCCACGGCCTTCAGTACCGTTACCGAATTATTCTTATTTGCTTAAAACAGCAAGTTTCGTGTAGCGGCAAAATCCGTCTAAACTATACAAATAACCTATTGTTAACTCGCAAGGAAAAGCAAAATATGCTATTGCATGAGATGGCAAAATTCCTTAATCCAGCACTGCACGTAACTTCAAAATTAGTCCAGGATTAAAAAAATCCAAGAATATTAGCGTTATCTGATTACCGGCCAGACTAAAAAGTCCGGTCTTAAGATCACCCAAACCAGTCTGCAATTCTTCATCGAATTCCATCAAAAGATAAAGAAAAAAAATCATTGAGAAGACGTTGGTTAGAAGGAACGTTATTTCTAGAGCCCCAAAAATTGTTTTAAAGAGAACTGAATATAAGTGGTAAACAAGCTAGCAGTGTGTATATCTTTCAAGAGCATACAAAAGGGCACTGATTCTATGGATGTGATCTTTCCTGTCAGATGGTCCAGCTCCAAAGGAGGTACCCAGTGTGGTTACAAATGCCAATTAATTACAGATGTTAGGTGTTTACACGGCAACATATTATAGTGCAACAGGAAAGACCAGTTTGTTCGTAAGCACACTCGTGCGCAAAATTAAAAGAATTGGCACATCATGTCGAATTTCCGAAAAACTAACGGACAGATTTTAATGAAATTTGGTAAGCACGTGCATTTATACCAGAGAAAGAGATGTACCATTCAAAAGTCATTTTATGTATGCATGATTATCAGTGAAGCTCATAGAGCAGAGATGTCCAAAGTCAACATTGGGATATCGAACTGAAAATGAGTCTAATATAGGATATGGTCTCCTCTCACAGACAGAGAGGTCACGTAGCGTGACGGCATACTGGACAGGAGAAAGGTAAAGAGTCCCTATGGCAGTCGATCTCACACCTGCAGCAAGGTAGTTTTTAACTCTGGTGTGGTTCTTGGAGAAGGCAAGATGAAATTACTCTCCAAACAAAGCAAACAGCCCTAGCCTCCGGAACCTGTAGACTGTGAAATTAGTAGACTACGACCTGTTGACTGTGAGCCAGTGTCAGCATACAGCTCACTTAAGAGCTGTGAAATTGTAGCAATATTGACTCGCTGTCCTGAAAGTGCCAAATAACGATCCTCATTCGTCGTTATGGATCTTGATTGACCTTTTTCGGGTTTTCTCGGTATGGATTCAATGTCCTGAAACTGTTCCCACAAATGGCAGACGACACTGGGCATTGAACTCTGTAGCGACTTGCGCTTGTGACTGCTTTGCCTCTAATTTGCCAAAAATTCCCCATCTCATTCCGTCATCAATACGTTCGTGGCCATAAATTTTACCTGAGATCTTATAAAATTTATCCAACTCTTGCGATAAACACAACGAATGTCGTGAAGGAGTACGATCACACAAATCGTCTAAAACTCCTCGTGTTGTTATATTTTCTCCATAATAACCAGCTCTGCAGATAGTCACGTGCAGGCTTACGGGGGCATAATTAATATCTTTAGTTCAATACTTTTCATAAAAATAGACATAATTTGCAAATTCTGTTAATTTTGTGCACTAAGTGTATTATAGTCATGAATTTTATCCAGGTGTTGAAGGAAGTAGTCATCACTTCACTACGTTATCTGTTCTGTTACTTTCAAGTGGTATTTGCAGTTTAGTTGGAATATTAGAAATTTTTCACTTAAGAAGTAGTAAACTAGATCAAAAGGCTTTAATTTTAAGGAATTAATATCACTTCATTTTTAATGAATTGAATCACCCATATGCTGCACGAATAACATCAGTTGTATTTGGACTGTGAAAATGTGCTGACTGCATGGACATTTTCACACGTATAGTAAAAATAGGTAGGAATAGAAGGAGATATTTATGATATATTTTTAACAAGGAGATAATATAAATATGGACCGCTTCCTCTAAATGCTCTTCCGTGATGTCAGCCCACCTTAAGCAGATACTTACACTACGATAATCAAATTGAATTCTAAAGTGTTTTTCAGCACTTGTTGCATTTCATTTGCAAGCGAAATTAATTTTTAAACAAATCTGTTTCGGAGATTAATTATGTACTATTTTTGGTTGCAGGGAAGGCAACGATGTGGACGACAGGATATCTATAACTTATCGACAGCTGTTGAAAATGGTATGCAAGTTTGCAAACGTATTGAAGTCCAAAGGTAATATTTTAAAATTTTACCTCATTATATAGATACGGCCCACCAGCGGCCGAGCGGTAAAGACGCTGAACACTGGTAGTTCGGTCCGAGGTTCGAATCCCGCGAACGGGCTGGCTGCATGGGCGTTTTCGTGGTTTTCCCCATGTGTAACGTGTATACGAGCCAGTTTCCCTTAGAAAGTCCTCCACGAAAGGCATCCCTCCCCTTAGGCAGATAGCCCTAGTGTGCTTTGCCATAATTAAATACACCAACACCATTATATAGATATAAAATGTTATTCTTAATCTAAAAATTTCCGGAAACAATCAAAAAGACACAGAGTTAGTCAGAAATTGTAATTAAAATCAATTAGTTATTTTTCTATCTCAAAATCTCAGCCATTGTGTGTTCTATATTTGTGTGCTCGGATAGAAGTAATATATTTTATGAATAATTTTTGTTTGTTTTTAAATTTTTTAAGAATAAGAAATTTCTATTCATAGTTGTTCATAATAAACTGTGAGTTTTTGATAATACACTACATTTTAGTGTTTTAAGAATTACTTTCATAATTTAAAAAAATGTTTTGTAGAAAATGGTACATGAGAATTTATAAATAATCACATAGGGTTATTTTTTTTTTTTTTTTTTTTTTTTTTTCCCGTTTTTAATTGTTTCGTTTCGAGAGTCAGTAAAATGTTATGCCTTAACATTATCGAAAATATCAAATATAATATTAAAAACAAAACATTACGCTCAAAATGTTAAGTATAATATTAAGTGATAGTAAGTAAGCGTATCGAGCCCTTTACAAAGTCTGAAATAATAATTAATTCATGATATAATAGGTAACAAATGCTATCATTCTTTTTTAATTTTAAGTGCATGTAAACCTATGTAATTTATTTTGCTCTTTGACAGGTGTAAGGAAAGGAGACAGAGTTACGATTTATATGCCAATGATCATCGAAGCAGTCGCGGCCATGCTTGCTTGTAGTAGAATTGGAGCGATTCATAATGTTGTTGTAAGTTACTTTTCAAGATTTATTTTGCACGTTACGGTATGTTAATTTTAAATTAGGTGAGGAAAATCTTCTTAAAAATAAATGCAGCAGAAAAATCTTTTACTGTTATGTATGCTAATAACATAAGCATGTTTTACATAGGATATTCATGATTACATTAGCTAATTACAGCAATGAGCCCAAGTGGCGCAGTGGCTAGCGCGTCGCGTAGCAGCACCACAGGTCCCGGGTTCGATCCCCGGGTTGGGGGGCAGGGATGAATCAGCCTTTTTGCGACAAGCTGACCACTTGCCTGAAGCATATGCTCATCCACCCCAGGGCCCACGCACTAGAAAGCAGATATAGTGCACTGCCTGCCATGGCTCTTTAAGGGCTGTTTGTGCCGCTGAGTTTAGTTTTAATTACAGTGATAGTTTTATGCAGTCAAATCTCACTGTATCGAAACCGGTTCGTAGTGAATCCCCGGATATAACGAATGAATTTTTGGTTCCTCTCTATATATTCAGAATTATTTTATGCAGCTATAAAGAACCTCCAAAAATATGAAAATTCGGATATAATGAACTTTATGGATAATTTCGACTGAAATAGCTTTCGCATTTTTCATAATTTCTTCTGAGTTTTTCATAATTTCTTCTGACTTCTGAGTTTTCCAGTACCCTTCTCTTTCTCTATATACTAAACAAAGGCTATTCAAGGCAGGTACAACAGACAATTCTTGGAAAACCGAGATGCACAATAAGCATATCTTAGGACATCGTACTATGCTCACGAAAATCGTTATTTATAATTATAAATGTGTATTTGGAGAAAAGAATCTAAATACTTACTTTTATGTTAAATAATTTATCGTACAAAACTTTTAACGTATCGTGAAACTAAAAAATCTGACGTGGACACCACATGACTTCCTTGTATGGCCTATTAAATTATACACATTTTTACTGCATTTCAGTAGATATATATTTCTCATTCAATTAAAAAAAACACATAAGGCAAAAATACATAAAACCTCAAAACGCTTTCATTAAATTTGTAAAATACAGAAAAACTTACAACACCAAATACAATTAAAAACACTTTAAAAAAATTCTACAATTAAAATTGGAATTTCATCGCAAAAACCAGGAAACTAGAGGGCAAGAAGACAGATTTTTCAGTGCACAAAACTGAAAGTTTGCTTTTGGTTCCGCTCGGTAAAAAGTCACTGAAGTTGGTGCAGAAACTGACTTAATTCACTGTTCTACTAAAAGTTTCAAGTGGAAACAAATGGTGGATTTAGGCTTAATACTACTTAAACAACTTTTAAATTGTTGATAATTCTACAACTATTAAATGCAGATTCAATAAAGCCATAAAATCTTTAACCGGGGAACATAAGAGCAACATAATTAATTCTTTTCTAAAGGAAAAAATGCACAATTTACCAACATATAAGAATTAAAAAAAAAAAAATTGAGCTCACTGAGCCGGGTAACAGAATGGGTATGTATATATACAATTACAAAACAATTTTTAAAAACAAAATATAAACATGCCTAGTTCACGCATTTAAGCTGCTGAAAAATTAGCAATAAAGACACAAAGTAAGAATTTAAGAACAATTCAATTTTTGGTCTTTTTGAAAAATTAGTTCTTAATTTCTTACTTTATGTCTATATATATATAGGAAAAAAAATTAAAACCCTTCCATTAAAATATTAAAAGAAAAAGCCATTAAAATATTTAAAGAAACCTATCTTTTTTCCAGAAACACTTGTAAAATGAAATTCTTAAGAAAATTACAAATAATTAACTAAAAATGTTTTTTAAGAAACAACAGGAAAAATGGAAAAAATTCGAGTATAAAAATGTTTACAAATCCTACAAATTTATTTAGTCCTACAAATTAAAAACTAAACTGAAACATAAATTTAAAAAAAAAAGGTACTACAAATTAAAAACTAAAAAAGAAACATAAATTGAAAATTAGAATCTAAAATATAAATGGCCTAGTAAGGCTAATGATCAAATAACAAGTAATGCAAAAGAATAAAAATATTCAAACAATTTTCAGAGATGAAAATTTAACTTGAATGTTTTATAAAAAAATAAATTATTAAATTCATTTGAAATAAATTATTTAAAATGGATTCAGAAGAGGGGGGGGTTTTTTGGTCGGGTGTGAACGTACGTACGCACAGATTTCACAAAAAAATCTCTTTTAAATCCATTTTACAATCCGTTTTGGATAAAACAGTCCTTTATTCTGCCCGTGCGTACCGATGTAAAGCAAAAACATGGTTCAAATGGATTCGAGAGTGGTCAAAATAGATATTTTAGTTGAAATGTGATGCCCGAAATATTTAGCTATTACAATACTTCCTTTACTTTGTATAAGGAAGTAAAAAGAACAAGTAAATAAGTAAGTAAAGAATTGTACATAATAAAAACTACAATTCGCTATTAACATAATTTTTTTAATTAGATTTATTAATTCCTTCTTACCATATGGTGAAACTGAAAAAGAATGACAAACAAATTTAATAATTGCGCATAATAAAAACTGTAAATAACCCTTAACATAATGTTTTTAATTATATTTATTAATCATCTCTTTTGTAATAGAAGTAACAAAGCTAAGTAGTTTTATATTTATTGTTATTCGCCAATTAATTTTTACATTTTTTACTGTGGGATAATCCATTTATCTTCACAGATCGGACTCAGCGAATCAAACTGTCGGTTTCTTGAAATTCACTGAATTTAGAGAGTCACATTTCTTGAGCAACAGTTACTTTGAAACTTATCTATATAAGAAACATATTGAAATAGACACCATTCTAGTTAGATTTTAAAAAACAGAAATATTAACCAATGATACAAAAATACTTTAATTATGAAAAATTAAGGTGGAGTTTCTAAACGCTGCTCCCAATATGCTAAATTTGGTCAAAAACAATTTTTTTCCAGCATATTTATTCAATGCCTCATGACTGCACGCCCTGAATGTGTAGGATTTTTGTGGTTTTACCAAAAGATAGCATGAATACAAGCCAGTTTCCATTAAAATGGTATCCACGAAGGCACTATTTTTATGTAGCAAATATCTCTTTTTGCTTGTTTTAATGACCTAACCTAACTATAACTCTTTTCTTTTAAATCTTGAATTAGAATTTTTTAAGATAAAAGCTTTTAATTGTTCTGCGTTAAATGGTGAAATGCAAGTTTACTTAACTTCTTTGATTGCTACAATAAACAATAAGTTGTGTGTATTAAGAAATAGAAATACAGAGGCACACACAATCCTGTATGTGGCATGGGTAGATGAAATAGATCATGTAGTTAGCAATTTCTGTCTGTTGAACACATCTTGAGCTTGATAGTACAATCCGCGCTATCTCTTCATCTTGATAGTATTATCCGCGCTACAATTTGAAAATGAATTTTTAATTACGGTTATATTTAAGACAATTAGAAATTCTAATATATTAATTACACATATGCATGCATGTACATTACAAAATGTGCACATTAACTCAAATGGACCCGTTTTATTAAGTGAAGTTTAAAATTTTAGGTTATGATGCTCAAGGTTGGGATAACATGTCTCCTTTTGAAACAGTTAGAAAAGGGCAAGGAGCCATTAAAAGAAGTATAAAGAAAATGAAAACTAGAATACTCATCGCAGACTTTCATCACTGCCGAGAAGAGATTCTGCGCTTTGGAATGAATGATATCGTCTTCAATAATGAAATAATGTTGAATGATAGATTGATCACAGATATGATACATTAATAATTAGCTTGTTATGCATATTTGTGATCCTTGTGAAGTTTCATTGACATCAAGTACTCGTTACAAGGTTTATTACCACGAAGCGAACTTCTAAGAATTTGACATAAGTAAGGCGAAAGTTCGAGCAAATGTACTTTGAAGGAAGAAAATTTACAAAAGAAAGAAAGGAAAAAAGAACACGTAAAATTCGGTTATTTTGAAGCGGTGACTTTTACGGTGATTTTATTTAAAGTTCAATTTATAAATTCTTCTTGAATGCAATAAAAAAAGTATGGCCACGCTGTCTATCTTTAGAAACCTTATGTTTCAGCATGTAAATTTACATACATTATTTTAGTTTCGTGATTTTTTGCAATATCGACAATTTTTATTTGCAGTTTTTTAATAAAAGGTATTAATAGGAATATGCTTACAGATTAAGCAGTTTCTCGCTGTTAGGAAATCATCTGAATAGATATTTATCTATTTATTTTTTCACTCAAATCACGAATTTCATTATGCAATCTATTGCTATTCCTAAGAGTATTAATGTATGTACAATTCTGTCGAAGAAATGTTTATAAATTTTATACTGTACTCATTCGCTCATTAAATTTTAAAACAAACTTTAATCATTCCTGAAGGCTGATAATACCAAAACACATAACTGACGGAATTCTTAACAACAAATCTTTCGGATTCCTTGAGGGAATTTTCTTCAAAACTGAGAGGAAGCTGAGCAAATTCTCACTGTCTTTTATAAGGCGCCGAAGCCAATCACAGGTGCAAACTTCTATCTGATGGAGAACACCTCGAAACCTTGGCCACGATAAGCCCACCCTTAGCCACGATAAAATTCGTGGACTTTATTTAAGGTTACCGTCAGACAAATGAAACATATCAGTACAACAGCGTCTTATATCACTTCAGAAGTTCTTGTTTTTGACACAGTGTTGTCCTCAAAGGCATGCTGCAACATTTAAAGGCTTTTACAGCAGAAATTCCGAAACCAAAATTTAACGCATGTGTCTTTGCTTAATTGCATTCGCCATTTTGAGAAATCACCAAAGCAAAAATTTTATTCATTAAAAACGAATTCGTTTGCATACGAGAAAACGAAATGGAATCCGGATTCTTGAACACCTTGACGAATATCCATCGGAAAATAAACTGTGCTATCGTTCGAACTCTAACGCAGAACTTTGGAATTTTGGACTATGGTGAGGTCCACTGTAAAACCATCCTTGTTTCTTTCTAATACATCCATATGAAGCATATCTATGTCTGAATTTTTATTTAATGTACGGTAGTTTATTAAAAATTGCTGCATATTCAGAGTATCTGGAATAAAAGTATACTCAGATTGACTTCCAATGCAATATGATTTTTACTAGCAACTATTAGTACATACATACTAATATACTACATAAATGATACAGCTGCACGTGTAAATGTTCTCTCAGTGCAGCAGGTATTTGAGTTTGGAACTAGCTTCCTGTTGCCGGCAGGCACAGATCAGCTCTTTTTAATAAATTTGCGCATAGCGATTTTAGTTCATTGTGCAATTTGAAATTTGTCTGGATAAATGTTAACGAAGATATGGTTAGCATACGCTCTACGATGGAAGTTTTTGATGTGATGGTGGTGATACTATTTTTATATTCTCTACATGTTCTTCACTAATTTGCTACGACTCACCAAAAACATTTCCCATTGTAAAATTTTCTGCAGTTGTATCTAAGAATTTAAATACAACTTGAAAAAAAAGAATATCCCCGAATAAAGTTACGCAAATGAAATTAGCATGCTTTTTGGTTCCATTTGGATGTTCTTTTATTTGGAACACTCCTTAGTGTATAATGTTGTACGCTGCTCTGATAAGTGAGGTGGTTAGAGCTCTAGTTGCTGTGCTGGGCTCGGAATGAAGTCACAGAGAAGGTTTTATGTTTGTTAATGTGTAACGTTCGTATGCTAAAATACTGGGGAGCTGAAAGTTGTCTCGTATGACTTGGAGGTAGGTAAAGAGGGGTGGAAAGCACACCATTCGTTCTCTCGAGGAATTCGAACACAGCTTGGTACTCTTCTGTTATTGGGACCAGATTCTGAAATGTATATATGTATGCATGTATGGATGGATGGATATGTTCATGTTTGCGTGTATACATGCATATGTGCGTACATATATTCATATACACGTACGTAATACGTATTATAAGGATTTTAAGTTTTACTAACGTTTGTTTTATTTTTAAAACTTTGCTATCCTCTCTTATTTTCCATTTCCGGTCATAATAAGCGCGAGTAGAAATTGTTTATGCTAATGAGGTTGCAAACTGTATAGGTATTTAAGAAGTGGCTTCTAGCCAAGAGAAGAGAACAGCCTTCCTGTTGCCCAGCCACGCCTGTGCTTTTCAGTCAGTTCATGTCTGTCAGTTAAGACCAGAACTTAGTTCCTGCTGATATACTAAGACGTATTGTAGTATTTGGATTTCTCTCACTACATACGTAGTGTCAAAGGGCCAATCTTCGCGTTAATAGTCTCTGTAAAGCATTTAAATTTAATTCTTGCTTAGTTAAGTTAGTTTGTTTCTTATTTTCTACGTTTTAGACCAAAAATGCTCTGTATCCCAAAGAGCGGCTGTACGCTGTGAGAAATAAAGGGTAAAGTTAACCCTTCTCATTTATGTTGTCTCTTCTACGCACACACGAACATAGCTTGAGTAAGCTCTCTGTTCCTACTCAGGACTCCAGTAATGTTTCCTAAGGCAATTAAAAGGAATAGCAGTCCTGACAATATATGCACATACTTATATACATAGATTTCTGAATCTGGTCCCGATAACCGTAGACTACTCCGAACTGTACCTTTAATCGCCTGTGTCGTCGCCCCATTGTGATACACTTTAGGTGACGTTTTTGGTAATGAGACAGCTAAATTACCATTGGGTATTGACCATTCCCTACAAATGCATTAAACTGCCATCTGAAACAAGAACAATATATAATGCTATACTGCCATCTGAAACAAGAACAATATATAATGCTATACTGCCATCTGAAACAAGAACAATATATAATGCTAAATTACCATTGGGTATTGACCATTCCCTACAAATGCATTAAACTGCCATCTGAAACAAGAACAATATATAATGCTATACTGTTAGAATCTAATATAAAAAGTCGTGAACGAAAATGATAGGAAGCATTTTATGTTTACATCGTTTCTCTCTCTTAAATAATTATTTGTGTGCGATTTAGCAGTAATCAAGGTTACAACCTAATTTTTCCTACAGACATCGTGAGAAATCAAAAATTACATCAATTAACCTTTACATGTTGCACAACGACAGGCTTCATTGAAGTAAAGCATTATATCGTCATATGCGGATTTAAGTAACCATCGTTTTTCAATAGTGTTAATAGTTTCTCCCCAAAACTGATTGTTAATTTTTCAGATTTGGTTCTCATTTTAAAAAATAATTTCGTAGAATAGTTCATCGAGGTCTTCCAACGAATGTTATTTTTCGATTATCAGGGAAGTCATTAAATAGAACAAAAACAGAAGAATTAGCAAGATCATAAAGACTTCCAGGAAAATCAGTCTGAATGTCAACGCTATGAACGTAGTAGAAATGTTTCACGGAACGTGCACGTGTAAGTGCAGTAAAAAAAAAAGTTAGCTAAGATTTACATAAATTTCTACCAAAAAATAAGCTTTAATGCAACGTAAGTAAATTTTTGCCTGGAAATATATGTATAAATGAAGTGAAAGATAGGAGAGTTTTAAGTAAATATTTATTAAAATTTAATATATATATACGAACTGGGAAGAGAGAAGATTTGCTTAAAAAGCAAATTGCGAAAATTTGTCTTTAAAACTTACAATGAAAGCATTGTAATGTTTCGTAAAAACATACGAAAATGTAAGTTATGCATAGTGTAAGGTAAAAATAAACGTAAGCATTTAACTGTTTTTTGCTGGACGTTTAAAATGATAGTTTTACTTTTTTTTATATGAAGGATTATTCATAAATTATAACCATTTTTCAAGTGCAGTTAACAAATATAAACTGCTTGCAATATATTTATTCGTAAAATCTTTAAAAATCCATTATTCTTGTTTACAACTGTTAGTGTATTCCGCTTTTGTAGGGTTTTTTGCAACAACTGCTTACCATTTTAGGCACTTTAAAACTGTTCTTTCAATTTATAATTTCTCAGAAAATTTTGAGAGTTTAGTACAATGCCAAAATGTATGATTAAATTTGTAAAAGTGTTTAAAACAGCTGCAGTTAAAGAACAATTATAGCATCTGAAGTAATTCCTCAGTCCCAGTTTACATTATGTAGGTTACATTTATCCTAACGTAGTGAAGTTATCGATATTCTAATGTTCTAATCAGGGCTTCATTCTTAATATTAGAAGTGTCGAAGTCCTAAGGAAGGTGAACAAAAAACATTAAATTAAATAATAAATAATTAATAATTAAAATAAAATATAATAAGATTAAAAATGAGTAGATAAAGTAAAATTTTTTATAAAAAATAAAATAATAAATAAAAATTTAAAAATAGTAATGAAAACGAATAAGTGAGCTAAAAGGAAACCATAAAAATTAAATTAAATGATAAAATAAATGTAAATTAATTGTAAGAGCAAATAATAGTGAGGATTAGAGAAAAATGAGGTATTTAAGCAATATTCTTTAAAAAATAGATAAAAGTGCATCCTTATTCTGATTTCTGATGCATTTAAAACCCTCTTGGCCAACTTAATATACAATAAACCCTTGCCAAACATGAGGGTTGCGTCATAAACACATTGCGCGTAAGGCACAATCTCATTCCGCAGAGTTAACTTTCTCTGGAAAAAACTCGTTGGGTAGAGTTCAGCCTAAGAAAGAATGTATTATTTATACACACTTTTAATATTATTATAATTAAAAGGTGAAAAATGAAACAAATATTAATTGAAAGGATTTCTATTTCTGCTTAAAAAGTTCGCACGATACAATTATTTTTTTTTTAAATAGCTGGTGATTTTTCTTGGATAATATCTTACCCAATTCATTAAACGTTTCTCAGTAAGAAGTGGAAAGTTTTTCGATAGCTTTACTAAAATGCTCTCTTCTTTCTTCATTTAGATCAACTTCCATTACAAAAACAAACAGTTCTTGTACCTTATTTAATAATTCGTTCAATTTCTTGCACGTTAAAGGCTCTTTATCTTGTTCACTATTACTGTTTTCTCCGTCGGCTGATGATATAAAATTATCAGATTCTTCCTTTTTCAATCTCGACTTAATTCTTTAATTTCTCCTTCTTATGTAACTGAAAAATCTTTCGCCATCTATTGCTTTTGTAATTTTCAATCAACAGAAATCCTTTAAAATTGTTGGCCCCTCCTGGCCAGCGCTGAGGCCAGTAAGCATTCATTGTTTGTGAAATCACTATTTTCTATGCAAGTTTAATCATTTGTGTGTAATGTCCTATGTTAAACTGCTTCCAAAATGCCATTAGCGTCATCTACTGCGTTATTTGCAGAGATGTTAACATGCCTGTCATAATACGCTTTGAATTTTCTTATGATTCCTTAATCCATTGGTTATGTTGGGTTCTGTGGAAGAATAAAACTTTTACATTTGGATGCAATGTTGTCAGGACTTCAGTCCTGTGTCCGGGGGCATTTTTGAGAATTAGGAAATCTTTAAAACACGGGTTTTGCTTTTCCAAGTAATACCAAAGTTCTTTAATGAATGAATTTTCAACCAGTCATAAAAGACGACTATCGCTAAGCCGTCGAAGCTGTGCAGTGTACCACGTATAATCGAAATTCTCACGTTCTACAAATTAAATGGAGACAATTAAGAAAACATGTATGCGCAAGTCCCCGTTCGATGAGGGTTACTATACAGTCAATACAAATGCTGCCTTCCGATGCGATCGCATTTCGACTTCTATCAATAGTAATTTTTTAAATTGAGGTCTCGGGGAGAGCCATCTTCTTCCCGAGTACCTACCTCTGATTTTGGTCTTTTATTGTACACGACAATTTTTTATTAATATTATCATTCGTTCTTTTCTGAATACTTAATTTTTCAAAATATGTTGAAATACGAATGCCACTAGCAGAAAAAATAAATAATGTAAAATATTTTATAATTATCTAACAATATATGCTTTTTGCAGTTTGGTGGATTTTCTTCAGATTCTTTAGCTGAAAGAATGCTGGATTCTAAAAGTTCTGTTTTGGTCACAGCAGGTACGTTTTGATTAAGTAAAATTATATATAATTTCGATGGCACATTCTGCCTTATTTATTCACAGATATCCTTCATATATAAGGATGCGTTCAAATTGTGGCGTGCTAGCTTTCTTATCAGAATGGCTCACATTATTATTAAAATAGATTTATTAAGGAACTAATTATTTACTATATATTAAAACATCCAGCTATAGGCTGAGAAACATTACACATGGTCATTACATTCGTTCGCGTTTTTCTCGTCTGCCGCTTCTCAGTTTTGCGTCCTCTACGACGACCTCTAACGTCGGCTTTCTTGCAACACCATCTGTCGACGATTATACGTCTAAGCATCAAACTTGTCGTGAGCACAAGATCTAATCGTTAATCTAATCTAGCTAGCGACAGCTTTTGAAATTAAACCAGAGCTAATCGAGTAGAGTATAATTTCTGCATTGTTGATCTTCGCTCAGATCTGTTGGGATTCGCAATAAATATTAAATTTCTGTAGTTTGTTTCCAATATATATTTGCATTTAAGAAAATAAGCAGCTGCTGTTGGATAATTTTGATAGACCAAAGAGGGAAACAAAAATTAAATATCGACACTCCTAAATTTTCTGCGTTAAAAATGGACAATTCATTTAAAATTAACATGGATACGTAATGCCGTGAGCCCTCTCAGCCCGAAAGCGATGTCACTGTACTTTATTACAACTGGTCATACGGTACGTCAGTTCCTGCTATTGAAGACATATTTATAACAAATTTGACTGTTATGTCAGGGATCTTACGGTTTAAAAACCTACCAAGGAAACTGTGCTTATGAAAGTTGTATGATGAGTCACTTTCAGTACTAGTAGATCCAAGAAATTATTTATTAAATTTTGAGCACAAATGTGTAACTACGTACCACACACCATGCTAGAAATAGTTACACTGCCCAGTCATAGCTGAACCAAACATTTTACGAGGGTTAAGTACCTCGTCGCGAGCTATGTTCCAAGTCCCACGTTGCGTGGGCGTAAAATGGAAGCAGTGGCCATCTAAGCTGACGTAAAGACTTCCGTTTTTTCCAAATGCCCCATGTTCCTTTGATGCAACTTTGATAAATATGTGTCTCATAACTTGCTGATTATTATCATTTTTTGGAGTCTACTACTGGAATAATTACCTTGTAATATTACGTAATGTTATGAAATATCCAGTAAAAGAATGCAATATTTGTTTCAGATGGACTCTGGAGAGGAAACAAACTCATCAATTTAAAGCAGCTAGCAGATGGAGCTATTCGTCAGTGTGTTTCAAAGTAAGTTCCCTAAATTTCTGTAAGGAGAATGATTTTGATATGAAGTAAGCTGTAAATTCATTAATCTGTGCTATTAAACATTGAACTAATGGTTTCCAGGTTCACAGAGACGGGTGAAGCAATGAGAGATTAATGTACCTAAAATAGGCTAATTGTAAAAATAATAATTAAAATGCTAACTTATCCTTAAAGAGCATAACTTTATTGTCACTTTACAAATACATTTCATTAGTTCTTAAAATTGCTTCAAAATGCATATATATTCTCTCGTTTCTTCTCTTACAAAGTGAACAAGAATGAACGCTAACATTCCACCATTCTTATTATTTTGAGAAACATAAATAATTTTTTTCTGATTACAGAAAATTGGCTTAAGTTAGGCAAATTATTCGAGAGCTAACTAAGTTTTGAAAAGCATATTCAACGAAGACTTCTTAAGGAAAACTGACTCTTATTGCAACAGGTATGCGGGAATCCGTAAGAGCTGTATTTAGACAACTCAATCAATAAAGGAAAATCGAATCTTGGACAAATTACGAATCTTAAATAGCCTTACCCACTTAGCTATTGTTGAACTTAATCACAGATGAGAATATAAAAATTACGACGAAATAAGACTGTTGAGAAAACTTCTGAAAGAAATAATAAAAAGAGCTGAATAATGTAAATTTGTATCGCCAGTCCCAGTAGGTATAGAAAACCAAAATAATAATGATAATGGTAATGATAATAATAAGAAGAAGAAGAAAGAAAGAAAATAGGACAGCTAGGTCTTTGAGGAAAATCTCAATACTTCCCCCTCTCATATATAATCAGCCTCAACTACTCAGTTAGCAGAATAAGCCGTCTGTTAAGTTTAAAATATATTGTAACTTAATGTATGTCATCGAAATAACGGAAGTAGAAAAAATCATCTTCGATTAATGACTTTTTAATAAATGAAAGACAAATAATGAGGTTTAAAGCATCTTGTCTTAGAGAGCTATACTAATTTTACTAGCAAATAAAGCATTTTTTGAGCAGAAAATGGCAGGATAAAAAAAGTAAACGTAAAAGAAATAAAGGGATAAAATGCAGGCTGTGCAATGTCGATTTCTGTAGATGGTAAAATTTATATATCTACTTGATTATAGAAATATATATCGGCTACTTGAAATACAAAGTATTAAAAAAAAATCTGGTGTGGACACTATGTGACTTTCTTGTACGACCTATTGAATTATATACATTTTTTGCTGCATAGCATTTAAACTTATTTCCTTGAATTTCATTAGAGATATATTTCTTATTCAGTCAGTTCAGTTCTCACTTTGCGGCCTGGCAAAAATACATAAAACTCAAAACATCTTCATTAAAAATTGCAAAATACAGAAAAACATAAAACACCAAATACAGTTAAAACAGTCACAAAAACAATTTTTACAATTAAAATTAAAGTTTCGACCAGCAATTCGACCAGCGTACAAGAAGACAGATTTTTGGGTGCGCAAAACTGAAAGTTTACTTTTGGTCCTACTTGGCAAAAAGACACTGAAGTTGGTGCGCAAACTGACTTGATTCAGTATTCTACTAAAAGTTTCAAATGTAAATAAATGGCGGCTTCATTGGGCTTAGTATCCCTTAAAAAACTTTTAAATTGTTGATAATTCTACAACTATTGCATGCAGATTAACCAAAGGCATAAAAACCTTAAATAAAAGCATAAAAACTTTAACCTTAACTTGTAAAACAAAACTATGATTTACACCAGCATTAGCCTCTTCATTCCCTCCCCTCTATAATAAAAATAGCAATGCCTTTTTCTCGACTGCGCCATTTCTAGATCAGTCTGTATCATATGAGTTCCATAACGCTGATAACGTAACTAATTCGGAGCCTAAACCGAAACTTTGACGCAACTAATTCGGAACTTAAAATTTCGAGAACTGAAACCTTTCTCTTGGTGATGCCACACTGGATAACTGCGCACTTTCCTTCTACCTCTGTTTCCTTTAAGACGCTGCCTTCCGACTCTCTTCCTATAACAAGGGCATCAACAATGTAAATGTTCTTTAACGCACGATTAGAGTGCCAAATAAATTGTGGTTGCAAATGTCAATTGAAATAAAGATGAATACTTAATATGCCTCGACTGCCAAGTTTGCTGTTCATTACAGATTCAGCATTCTGCGCCATCAGTGCTTCTGTGTCAATATCGCAATGTCTTTTTTCATTACAAATATATATTTATCTTTCGAGTTTGGGAAAGGAGTGAGGGAAATAATCTTCTAGCAGCGGTGAAAGGGGTGGGTGGGGCAAAAAAATTTGATAACCCCTGAGCTATCGCATTCTATTTAGCACAGATTTTTATTAATTAGGTTTCAGTCTTTGGGGCAGAGAGAAGAAAAGTGTTTTGAGAATGCATTATTCCTTATTATGATTTCAAGATACAAAACAGTTTTGATTTCAGTTAAAGACAAATTTGCAATTTTCACTTGTTTATAAATGGTAAAGGAGCAAGTGCGTTTTATTTTAATTCCAGAAAGTCATTAATCGTAGTTATTACGTTTTCGTTTTCCAGCTGTGTTTGGAGAACGTAGTACTAAGATCTAACCTTTTCCGACTTTTAAGTTGCTTTTGATTCTTTTCTAATGCAGACTTGAGAGACTTTAAAATAATAATATTTTACATTTACATCTATGAAAGCCTGGAAACCCAGAGTAAAGAAGAATATTCCGATATTTTATTCAGGAAAGTTTTTATATAAAAAAATTAGTATGGGAAATATATGCATAGAAATATATAGCTACAAAAATTTTTTAAATGCACATAAGTACAATTTAATGTATCTTAACTAAATTTTCAAATTAGATTGCACTTTAACAAAAGTTGTGATAATGCTGTGGTGGTCGTTGTATTAGTAACATTAAATTTGCAGTTGAAGCGTTTCTGAAGAAATGCATAGCTGATTATGAATTATTTTCTACGAGTAATAAAATGTTAATCTTTTAGGCATTTACAAGTGAAATGCATCGTTGTCTGCCATATGGGGGACAGCCTCAACAACAATATAAACGGTTTCAGCACTCCTCCGAAAGCGAAGCGAATGTCACCAGATCTGCAGGTAACTCCCATTCATAAATAAATTAAAACAGTTTTCATAAACTTTATGCAGTCAACTCAAAATCGAACTTCATCG
Source organism: Stegodyphus dumicola (assembly GCF_044657685.1). Classification (NCBI taxonomy): domain Eukaryota; kingdom Metazoa; phylum Arthropoda; class Arachnida; order Araneae; family Eresidae; genus Stegodyphus; species Stegodyphus dumicola. The sequence goes on from NC_140769.1 coordinate 217,951,893, forward strand.
TGGCAAGGAAAGCAAGACTGTGTCTGTCTTTGGCAAGAACCTTGAGCTACATACAACTGACAATACGACTTCGCTCAGATCCTCCCCCCCCCCTTTTTGATGAAGAGCACGCCGGGGGATATGGGTCCGAGAGTCTCCCACCGCTCTTCCCCTACCATCAACCTCTCGAGAGGACTTCGGCTCGCCGCATATTTAGAGTGCCCCCATACCGCACAGACACTATTCATTTACAAACAACCATGACCTCTTCGGGATTCGAACCCAGGTCCTTCGGTACCTTAGTAGTACCCTAACCTACTATGAAGTTATTTTAAAGATTAAACTTTCGAAAATTCAAATTCAGTTGTTAATAATATTTTTCTGTTCATTATAACATGGGTTACTCCTCTCTCCTGCGTTTCGTTAACTGCCCTCGCACTGATTTTCAGTTAGCCATGGACGTCGTCCCTGCTTTTACTCTTGTGAAGTGGAAGTTGACTGTACATCTCTCCGTTTCTCTGTGTTATAGACTTCTTAAAAAAAAAAAAAAAAAAAAAAAAAAAAAAATATGATCGCATAATATTACAAGCAGCGTTCTTGCGTTCTTCTAATTAATTATAGAATGTTTTACTTCCGAAAGTTTTATGGTAAAAAAAAAGGACAGAGAATGTCTTATTTTGCTCTTTCATCAAAACACTATTAAGATATTCGATCCCAAATTTTACAATTTAAAATCAGATTTCTCCTTAAAATTTTATGATGAACCCATGAAATCAAGGCGTTAGAAAATGCAATAGAAGTGCAGTAAAAGCAATCTAAGATCGTTGATGTGCAAATTATAAGTAAACGCAGGATTCCTACTCCCCTGGAAGATTCCGAAAACTAAGTATTAAGTATATGTTAAGTATATGGAAAATTAAGAAAATGTAAAAGTAGTCAGGGAAAGTAAAAAAAAATGCAAACATTTGTTTCAGAAAAGTCAAAAATCAAAACTTTTTCCGAAAATTCTGGAACGTTAAAAACAGTACAGGTCAATTCTTTAAAATAATAAAAAACTCAAGTGTTTTAAATACTGTAATGTTTGTTTAATTACGGTAATCTTTGTTTCACTGCAGAAACTATTTTACCCGTGTCATGCGTGACTCAATTTTAACAAATTGTACCTTTCATTTCCACTTGCTTATGAGCTGTTGTTCATTCCTGTCATTATATATGTAATTGTTTTGTCAACCCTATTTTTAGAAGTATAACTGTCCTTCAAAAATAAGTAGTAGAATAATAAACTATTTTCAGAATGAACAGTTTTTCCAGAATTTGATATTCCTTTAAATAGCCTACCTACTTTCTATTCATGTTCGTATATTCATATGTGATTGTATCACATATTTTCTGTACATATTTCTTTCATTTAATTTAAAATAATAAGAAGAATAGTATAAAAACTGAATTAAACTTTTATAATATTCTTGTTTATTGCATGTTAAATAAACATATATAATTATTTATTTACTCATCTGACATTATGTTTGGTCATGAAAATAAGTCCATTTTGTCTCGGAAAATCTGGGAAATTAAAAGTTGAATATCAGAGGGAATGCTGAAATAAAATTCCAAAGATAAGAGGCGTAAATATAGAGGTAAAACATATTGATCAATGTTAAATAAATAAAAATATAATGTTATGTAAAAGTTAGAAAATAACATAGCAATTATTAATATTTTTACTATTTTTGCAAGGAATATACGATATGTATCTTTTATTGAAGGTTTAATGGAAGAACTTTATTCCTTAAATTTATAAAAAAGTAAGAAAAGAATTTAATCCCACTCTTTTTAGTAATGCAGTTCTATTACCTAATTTATTATTTATTATGGCAGATTCCTTGGCATCCAGATGTAGATAGCTGGTGGCACGAAGAAATGGCCGCGGCTTCTGTGACCTGCGAACCCGAATGGGTAGAATCTGAACACCCACTTTTTATCCTTTATACTAGGTAAGGTTTCAGTCTGAAATAGGGCGAATGCATAAGTGTTCAGAAATTAATTATTACATTATATACATTAATTTTCTAAATATTTCTTTTATAAGCATTTTTGACACACTCATTAGTGGATGTATAAATTTATAAAAAAATTTATTGAAAAAAGCTTTTTCTTTTCCCCCTTTTTTTTTCTTTTTTTTTAAACTGCATCTCGATCAATTTAAAATTTTTTTAAAAGGGTTATAGCTTTCTGAGTACATATTTTCTGGATACTGGTTGCGGGCAGCAATGTAGCCTGCTATCATGAGCATTTGGAGCCAAAAGAAATTATAAATCATGAACGATTTTTGTAGCTCTGAATAGACTAGTTGTCAGAGTTTCAGGTTATGGATTACTGACACCCCGGTCTTAAGCACTTCATAGCTCCATTGGCATGCTCCTAGAAAAACCTTGGAGTAAAGACAAAATCATCGAAGATGGAATTCAAGTATTTTATTCTTGATATTTTAGTCACTGTAACTAAAGATTACTTCCATCACTTTATTTAAATTCGTTACGTGCAATCCTTAGAAAAGACAGATGGAAAAATTCAAAATCTCAGATACTTGTGAACCAGAAAACTACCTGAACAATGAGAATGTTATATTGTTCAAGAAATTCTTTGAAATGGAATATAGTTAAAATTCTCCGTTACTATCATGAACGGTGCAAATCATGAAAAGGAAATATCATGAAAGTGTGCAAATGACTTTGATCCGGATACGAGATATTAGAAGTTTTCTTCTAAATAATAAAATCATTAGCCATCTAAACTAAATACATTTTATCGCGGTTTGTTTATGTAATGTTCAGAATATGGAAAGGAGGTGAAAGAGATTCAAAAATTTTGGATTATCTGAAATAATTTTTCATTGGTCTCTCATATGAATGTTTGTTGTTTCGTATTAATTAGGTTTGGTTTATTTGATTATGGCAAAGCACTCGAGGGCTGTCCGCCTACCGTATTAATTTGGTGACAAAATTTAACTGCTTAAAGCTTCAGCCCTTTTTGTTTCAAACACTCACACACGCACACAAAAAAGTAAGTAAATTGCAGGGTTTTCGATGAAGCTTTCCAGCTTATAATTTTAAACGTGCTTTCATACCGTTACTAAAAATTAAACAGAAACAGAAAGCCGTTGAAAAGGTTATCGATCTAAAAAGTACATGTTCGCTTTATCGCTATGAATCTCAAGTCACCGTAATTTTATCTCGAATCAATAAATAAGCTTATCTAAATGTGCCTGATAAGGAACGAAATTCGGGATATTACTCTACACCATTAACGTAAAGAGAAAAGGAGTGTAATGGAAAGTCTGTCGTAATGAGCTCACGAAAGTATCTCGTATGACTCAGAGCACATTAAAAAAAAAAAAAAGAAAAGAAAAAGACGATAAGAGAATATACTAAGAATTTTCAATGAAATGTAAAATTTTGTACTTGTCGCATGTAACTGAACATAACTTTTGCCGTTTAAGTAGGGTATTTTCGTTACGGATTTGCAGGAAAAAATTATTTAATAATTGTTTAAGTAACGTATCATAAATTTTCATTTTAAAAAGTCTGAATTTTTTTCCAAGATACAACAAACTTCACGTTTAATAGATTAATTTGTACAGTGCACTAGAAAAAAGGCAACAGGCTTTATTTCATTGAACTTTAATCCTAAGGATACATTTTCAGTTACAAACTATCTCAAAACAAACCTCGAAAGTTTCATAAAAGTATTTTCAACATAGGCTAGAAAGCGTCTCTGTGAAAATAAAACTTATCTTCTTTTTTCATTTGCTTATTGGAGTAAAAGTTAGAATCAGTACACCGAATAAATCACCGAAACGCACATACATTTATTTCGTTTATACGGATTCGAAAGCGGTTCCAATCGAATTACAAGTACAGTCATATGCAAAATTGAGAGAACTTGCACATTACTTTGAATTTCTGAAAAAAAAATGTCTTTTAATGGACAGATTTTTAGTGCAATTTGCTAAGAATATACATTTATAACAGGAAAAGAGATGTTCTATTCAAAAGTCACTTTATGTACGTATGATTATCAGTAAAGATCATAGGGCAGAAATGTCCCAAATCCACATTGTAATATCGACCAGAAAATGAGTCTAAACTGGAGTTTGGTTCCCTCTCACAGCCAGACAGGTCGCGCAGCATGACAGTGTTCTGGACAGGAAGCAGTTGAGGGGTCCCTGTAGCAGCCGATCGCACTTCTACAGTAAGGCAGTTTTCAACTTCGGGAGGGTTCTCGGAGGGAAATGGCGAGATGAAATGCCGTCCCAAGAGACCAATTTACAAGAGATCTGGCTGGCCAATCCGCGCATCGAATATCTTCACTTTCCAGGTAATCGTCGACAACCTGAGTCCTATGTGGACAAACGTTGTCGCCGATTAACAGAAACCCAAGACCAGCTGCACCGCTGAAAAGTCGACCATACGGCTCTAAGATCTCCTCTCTATGCCTCATAGTAGTCAAGGAGCCTTTGTCAAACACATGCAAGGTTGTGCAACCGTCCAACGTAATACCTGCCCAAACCATCATATTTCCATTATCGTAATGATCCTTTTCTATGATGAGGGATGGATGGTATAATGTTCCAGGTTCTCTCTAAAAACAAGTACGCCGAGAATCAGTGTCTGGACTGAATCTCTACTCATCTGTGAAAAGCACAGTTCTGCACTGTCCAAGGTGAATTTTGTCTGAACCATGCTAAACGCGTGCTCTTTTTTGTTGCAGTGAGCGAACCGCAAACAGCGGGTTCCAGAAAACAGCGCAAGCATCCAAATTGCACTATTTGACATTTCACTCAGCAACTTGTCTGTAGATTGAAAAGGAATTTGACAATAATTATATTTTCTTCTTTTTGCAGCGGTTCTACTGGTAAACCAAAAGGTGTTCTGCATTCGACTGCCGGATACATGATTTACGCTGCCACTACATTCCAGTTTGTATTCGCGCATCAATCCAGCGACGTCTATTTCTGCACTGCGGACATTGGTTGGATCACGGGGCACACATATGGCGTGTATGGACCGCTTCTTCAGGGAGCGACAAGTATTTTGGTGAGATGTGTATATTACAATGTGTTTTACATACTGAATGTGTATTTACATTAATGTAATAACTTCTGTGTTTTCATCATGCATTTAATTAGCTGTGGCCCTACTTTCCTCAACTAAACACAGCATTGCCTGTTTAAAAATCTAAAATTCTGTGACTAATTGGTGAAATCTGCCTTACCACAGTTATTAAATACTTTAGTCACACAGTGTGAATCGTTTTTAAAGTGCTATACATCGAATCAGGAAAACAAATAATTCTTCACAGCAGTTGAGAACATTTTTAGCAATCTAGTAGGTCCAACACGTCGGAGATATAGCATTACGTAAACCGGTTGACGAGGCTTTCGTGCTCATATCCTCTTCGTTTAAGGATGTAATAAACACAGTATGCTTTCAACTTTTTTTTATTATTTTCAAATTTATAGTGAAAATTGTAGTTGTGTTACATATTAACAAGCACTGACCATGAGAAATTTAAAAAAATTAAACTGCTTATTCAAATAAAATTTTAAATTATTTTTAAGCGTTTCATTTTTAAATTTACTACTTCGGTTTTAGATATTGTTATTTTTTCTCTAATTTTTCTGCATTTCTTGAGACTACTATATAGAGCTGCGTGTGAAATTTTGGATGCTTCTGTTATTAGATCTAATAATATATTTTTATATATTTCTAGTGAAAAAACGGTGAAATCTAATTAGTTCTTTGTTTAACTATCTAAAAAAAACTGCAGATGCTAATATTAATTTTTTGAATTTTTATCAAAAATGTAAAATAAGCATGTGTAATAAATTTAAAATCATTGTCCTTAACTGAAAAAAAATTGCTTTAGCATTTTTTTAAACGTGCATGTCAACAAAAAATAGACATGCAGCAAAATCAATGTGATCTTCAACTGAAAAATTGTCCAGTTTAACAGAAAATGTGTCTAAATTTCATGCACAGTTTCACCATGCATATAAATCAAAGAATGCCTAAAATATTTCATGCATCTAACTCCAAAATAAAAAACTCTACAATGTTTTAAAATGCTGAACTGTCAAAAATGCAAAATAAGTAAAACTTATTTTTATTAGTGTAAAATACCACTTCTTTGATGACACGTATTTATATTATGCTTTAACTAGGAATTGCAAACAGAACTTTAAAAAAAGTTATTATTAAACAAAAGTTTAAAGAAAGTTTTTGATAATTTAAAAAAATTTGTATTTTAAAATTTGTTACTACACTTTTAAATATTGACATTTTTGCTCTAAATTATTTTATGCATTCTTTGAGATGAGAAAAATGAGAAAAACCTAAATAGTAAATTTTTTAATAAATAATTACTAATGTTAATGTTAATTCCACGCATGATTTTATTAAAATTATCGTAATAAACACGTATAAAAATTAAAACCTCCACCTTAATTGCAAAAAAACCTTAATATTTTTAAAACGTAAATGTCAACAAAATATGAGCATCGAGAAAAATTTTATTATCATTTTTTATTTATCATTTAGCTTTTATTTATAAAATGAACAGTTTAATAACAAACCTTTCTATATTTTACTTCTCTTTAATCGTCACATTTCTTCACTCCTGATTTTCAACTAAAAGAAATAAAATAATTTTATAAGGTATTTTCTTCCTCCATTCTGCATGCCTTCGTGGTGTAATGGGTAGCACACTCGGCGCGTATTCGAGATATCCGAGGTTCGAACATCGGATATCTCGAATCCCGGTGAGGGCATTGCTCAATTTTCACTTCTCTTGCTTCAAAATAACCTGTTGTCTCTAGAATTTAATATTCCATTAGACTAGATTCGGTAGCAGATTTCAGCCATTTAAAGGGATTATCTCTTTAAAAAACTTTAAAGACCTACTGGCAAATGTCTGTTTTTTAAAAAGACAAACTCTTTTATATCTTTAAATATTTTCTCTTTGTTTGCAGTTTAAGGACACTATCTCTTTAAATTGCTGACACTAAATATAAAAACTTCTGGGACATTATGCTCATTATCTGAAGTATCATTTGTCCATTTGTACCTTGTCAACAAAAATTACTGGTATGCTATTTTCATGTTTGATTTGAACAAACTGCTTTTTCTGATAACATGTAGATACAATAGACTATTTGTTGGAAATCAAAATTCATAATTGCCTTGCCAAGCGATGAAGGAAAGAACGGGACTCCTCAACTCTTTTACTTAATTTCTTATTATAAAAACAATTGAACGTTATGTATCAGGCTAGATCTACTTTGCTACCGTTAAGCTTAATATTAGGTTTCCGAAGCAGCAGGGCATTCTAGTCTCTAGTTTTTTTCAAGCTACTAAATTCTTACTCAGTTTTCAGCTAACCTGTTAATTAGGAAGAGAAAAACGGATTTATCTTAATATATATTGAAAGCATTTCTGGAGCGAATGTGACGTATTTGAAAATTAGCGGAACAAATGAGAGTCAAAATTAAAAATAAGATTGGCAAATTTAAGTAAATGTATAGTTTTGCTGTTTATCTAAATAAGTTACATTAACATTAAGCAAAGTCTTGTTGCCACGCAATGCTATTTGAATCTCCTTTAAGAAGTTTCCTGCTAGAGAAGCGCTAGTTTTAAGTGCCATCAAAACATTAATTTCTGCATTAGCTGCTAAGTCATTCTAAATACCCTCCATGTGCTAAACTTCCTCTTGATGAAAAATGGTCCGGGAACCCAAATTGTGGAACCGTGTCAGCTTGTTTGTTTTTCAAATAAGTCTAATCTTCGTTTCCTTTAAGTTCTGTTCTGCGTTTATGCTTCGATCGTAACGTTTGCATAATGACTAGAATGCTTTTGGAAGAGTTTCAGTTAAAGTGTATCTAGCACTTCTAGGAAGTCAACGGGTTTAATTTACGGCTACGAATTCAGACATGAAGCAATTAAGTCTCAAAATAGTCTCAGAATTAATACGGAGACCGGGAGGACAAAAAAACCAATGTTGATAACATTTCTGACATAAATGTAATTGTTCAAAAAGAATTCGTCCCTTCAGGCCAGGGAACCATTGAGACATTTTAATTTGATGTTTTGAAGCAACTGAGATCGCCAATTGTCGTAAGAGATACTACCATTGCAATGATGGAATCTGGTTGTTCCACCACAATAGCGCACTAAGCTATAGTACTTTCAGAGACAGAAACTAAACTTATTGTCCTTCTTAATCTTTTTACCCCCTAGATTTAGTACACAGAGACTTCTTTTGCTTCCAAAGCTGGAATCTAAATTAAAAAGTCACCGCTTTGATCCCGTATGGAACATTCAGCTCGAATCGGACAGCATGTTGGATAAATTTCGGTTCAAATGCTTTTAAAGAGCATATCACTTATAGTGCAAATGCAGCATCGATGCACAAATGAAAAAAAAAGAACTGTGAGTATTTGAAGAGGAAGTCGATCAGATTTAATTAGGACAATTATTTAACTTTGTCGTCTCAGAAAAATCACAAAACAATTTTACTTTTATTTGATGGGATCTTTGCCATTCTCAGGAAAATAAATTAGAAGTTCGAAAGCATTAGAAATGCGTCATACTGTGTAGACAAACTGCATAAATATATATAAAAAAATCATTGTTTCAGTATCATTTTATTCACAAAAATAAATCTACTACTTGCTGTTTTAGAACGAAATAACATTAAAAATAGAAAGAAATACCATTTCTTCAATTATTTTGTGTGCTTAACTATGCGATCACACAGTATTCAAAAGTCTTTTCAAATTTTCATTTTGAATTGCGGAACATCTAAAGGCGTTTTATAAGGAAAAAAAGGCGTTTTAAAGGCCCAGGATTCCGCGGAACATAATTTGATGAACACTGAATTGATGTATGTTTTCAAAATTTGGCTGGTTTTAAAGGCCCAGGATTCCGCGGAACATAATTTGATGAACACTGAATTGATGTATGTTTTCAAAATTTGGCTGGTTTTAAAGGCCCAGGATTCCGCGGAACATAATTTGATGAACACTGAATTGATGTATGTTTTCAAAATTTGGCTGGTTTTAAAGGCCCAGGATTCCGCGGAACATAATTTGATGAACACTGAATTGATGTATGTTTTCAAAATTTGGCTGGTTTTAAAGGCCCAGGATTCCGCGGAACATAATTTGATGAACACTGAATTGATGTATGTTTTCAAAATTTGGCTGGTTTTAAAGGCCCAGGATTCCGCGGAACATAATTTGATGAACACTGAATTGATGTATGTTTTCAAAATTTGGCTGGTTTTAAAGGCCCAGGATTCCGCGGAACATAATTTGATGAACACTGAATTGATATATGTTTTCAAAATTTGCCTGATGGTCTTCAATTTCTTCATTGGTACTCTAGTAAAAGTGACAAATGAAATCGAAAATTTTCTTATCCTATTTACTACCTCTATCTTACATCTGCTGCCAAGTCATTTTACGTGTTTAGCATCTCTTCATGATAAATTTCATTGCAGAATTTAATCATATGATACTGTGAATCTTCATTTTTAAAACTCAAAATTAAGCTTCTTTGTATTCGTTTTTTCTTAGTTTCAAGGCATTCCTACGCATCCTGATCCAGGTAGATATTGGTCTATCGTTGAATACTATAGCGTGAGTAAATTTTACACAGCTCCTACAGCTATCCGAGCGCTTATGAAATATGGAGAATCATACGTCAAAAAGTAAGTTATTTAATATAAACTTGCTGAAATAGTCCGAAAAGTTTTATTTTATAATTAATAAACTAATACATGCATTAATTTCTGTAAGTAAGTAAATGCTGAGCTGACATAATAAATTATTCTAGAAATGCCTTTTATTAATGACATTAATAGTGCAAATGTTTATAAAAATTAACAATTAGCCGTATTATTATATAACACAAACATGGTAATTTTCAATTACTTTATGACTTATATTAATACACTGTTAGACATTAAAGCCGCAGTATCAACAAGGGCAAAAGAAGACATAATTATGATTATTTTACAGATTTCTTATTACCCAATAACGAAATTATTAAATTTCAGGGCAATGTCGTACAGACGTTGTAATATTGCAGTCCTGACAACAATTCGTTCTATAGTCGTTCTATTATAGGTGCAGACAGTCTTTGTCATGTTACTGTATATGATATCACAAACCAGATTGGAGAATTTATGGAAAAACTCTGGTGAACGTGCCGATCAAGCTGAAACATAAGGGGTCATTCTCACGAGGGCTTTGCTGTCATACGTGGCATAGGCTAAGCTTCGTTGCTAGGCAGCCAGACCTTGCTACGTTACAAGTAACCACTGAAAGGCTTTTGTTTAAATATTTTAACTATTTATGTCAGCCTGGTATAAGAAGCAACCAATCGCAACTGCACATTTACGCGGTTTTACTTTCCGTGATAGGCTACAGTTTAAATTCTGTTCCACAAATGGGAAAGGACTTAATGACATTTGTGCCTTAGGAGTGTGAGAATAATGACGACTAAGTCATCATCTGAATGCTCCTTTACCTAGGTTGAAATATCGGATGTTGAGCACGACGTATGACCGCAATTTTTTTAAATGAAAGTTGATTGCAAAATGAACAAAAATAAATTTCCACAATAAACATTTCAAAATTAACCTAGAAATAATTCTAGATAATAATCTATTCTAGAAACAACTCTAGATAATAATCTATTCTAGAAATAATTCTAGATAATAATCTATTTCTTGATAATAATCTAGAAAAATCATAAAACTTAAAGGTGCTTTTTAAAGATTTGCCTTTCATGTAGTAACGTGTATTTTGAATACATGTTCCATACATTTAAATGTATTTATATATTTCAAATTAATAGTAAAAAAGAATTGAAGTTGATGAATTATTATGAAAATTAGTTTTCAATTATTTTAATGGAGTTTGGTTAACAATATTTCTTACAATAACTTTTACAAAATCAGAAATTAGCTGAGCTAATTAAAAAAAATCGCGGGCTTCAGTTCTTAAATCTAGCACCTTTTGCGTGTACTACCAACCATTTGCTTAAATTCTTGAGCTTGCCACCACACTCCTATTGCTGCGATATAAAAGACTCAGCAATGTTTAAAATGCTCTTTGATTGTTGTAGGTGTTAGCGGGCCGACTGCCATTTCACTGGTATCGAACTGGATTCCCGAAAGAACGTGGATGTTTGTAAGTGTAAAATGTTTTTGCAAGAACAGGCCTTTAAGAGTTATCGTTTGAAATTCTCCTCTCGAGAATTTGGTAATGATAAAAATAAGACATTTAGAATACGTCTCGGCCCTAGAGTAGTCTCGATCAAAATTGGAATAGAGCTGGACAAAGTGGGTACTATAACTTACAAAATGCCCAAGACCTTGACCAACCATAGACAGTTTACTGTTTCTCTTTCTGTGATGAATTTATCCAACTGACGTGTGAATCTGATCCGAAGTCAGAAGGAAATTTAAAAACAAGAAAAAATGTCTCGGAATATTTGTGTAGTTGTAGATTCATTAAGTTTATATCCGAGGAGGAATCAAGAACAAACCAACAATAGCAACTTCCTCTCAGGGAATCGAATTCCGGACTTCCTGATTGCCAACGAACGTACCTCCAATTACATTACGAAGGCATGAAATAAGGAAGCAGAAAACTCCGTATATCTCCCTCACACAAACACACACTTAAAGTGCGACTGGGAGGGAGAGGATTCATTTTCAAAATTCAGGTAGTGACGAATTATCGCCCCAAAATAACTTAATCCGAATGCCACTTATAGATTCATTAGATTTTTATCGGAGCCGGAAAAAGGAAAACTCAGTAATGCCCTCGCCGGGATTAGATTTTGGACCTTCCGATTCCTAGCCAGCTTCCAGTTACACTCCAAAAGCACGCAATAAGGAGAAACGTTGCAGGCATTCAACGTAATATTTTAGCTTTAATTATGTGTAAAAACTCTGGTTCATTATAGCATTTGCGAAGAATATTTACTCCTTCATTACGTGGAGATATTTATTGCTGAAACTTCAGAGTAGTTTTTCCAGTAAATTCACAGTCTAATTTTATACTCCTGGCTCGTTTCAAAGCTTTCCCACTACTTTAAATCTTCCAGTTTCCATTTATAGTCCTTCTAATTTACACATGGCGAATGCATTCTAAATTGCAGCAAAGTTCTTTTATCTATCTTCGCCGTAAATCCACTGTTCTAACTATGAATAACGACATGCACTTAATTTTTTCACTTTTTTTTAATCATTTACATGGAGCCCTGAAGAGCACATCACAACTGAATTCCAGAAATTACAGAGCTGTAAAACGAAAGCTATAGGCTGAAATGTAAATGAGTTTTGAACACTACGTGTCAGTCTAGAGGCATATGCGCAATTAATGATTGCAAATTGAAAACATATCAGATATCAGGACTTGCCGACTGCGGAAGTTAACAAATTGCAACATGTGCTTAAAGATGACATCAGAAAAGCCGCTATGCTAACTGAAATCTACTGTGATAAAAAAAAGTTTCAAGAAGAAAATCTGAACGGGCAGCTTATTTAATCAATTAGTGTATCCAAATTGAGAATTTTAGAGAAGTGTGACATAATAGCAAAACTTCAATTCGCAACATCGAATTAGGAATATTGTTTTGGTTTGGGATGGCAGTTTTAAACGTATTTTCTCGCTTCATTATGAGAAGATGTATTTCATTTCTTTTCGATTTCAGGTACAATCTTGAATCTCTGCAAGTATTAGGATCCGTGGGAGAACCAATCAATCCAGAAGCTTGGCAGTGGTACCATAAGATCGTAGGTGGTGGAAATTGCTCCATTGTGGACACCTTTTGGCAGTCTGAAACGGTGAGAATTTAATTTCATATCTAAAATTTGTTACATTAAAATGAGCTTAAAATAAACAAAATTCAATTTTAAATCAGACTGCCATTCTAATAAATATCAAATTGGATGGATGCTCTCAAACTTCAATTTCAAGTTACTTTCATTTCTTCAAATAAAATATGTGGTTTATTCTGAAAGTATTTTAATCAATCAAACTGACAAAACTTTGAGATTGCATTTAGGAAACATAAATGTTATTTCAGGGAAAAAGAGACTGTTACATTTCTGTCAGAAATCATTTTTGATATTTCAGCCTTCCTTTTAACTCATTTTCTATACAAATCATCCCAGCCCCCCCAACAAGAAAACAAGAATTTTTTTATTTATTTAGTAAATTTCTAGTAAGCTGCCCAATTCTCAAACGAATCAAATAAACATAAACGGTAAAAAAATACATGCCAGTCAGAAGGGCGAGAACTTTTGAACTTCGAACGCATGGCGCTTTGGACTTGTTGCAGAAACAGTATTCACCCACGCTTGTCGTATATCTTGCCAGAACAGAAATCACGTAAAAGCGTTGCCGGTGTAGCGAGGAGCAAATACTGCCGAGTGCAAGATGTGCGCGTGCAAAGTTTCTTTAGGATACGTTTAGGAATATGAAGTGACACACAATTGTACTTATAATACTGTCTGAAGTAATACATGTAAACGATTCACAATATATATTGCAGAAAATACCGTTTCTGTAAGACATTCATTCAGGAAAAGTTCCTTAAGATGAATAAGAAAAAAAAAACACATTTAAATATTAAAAAAAATATATAAAATAGAAAATTAACAGTTGCAACTAATTACGTTTTCGTTCAAAAAGTCAAGGCGTTCCATGATTACTTGTATTTTCCTCATTCTAGAGTTAGTTCGTTTCGACCCCTCAAAGAGAGATTGAGTTTTTCTTGGGACGTTTTTAGCCAGGTCTTTGATTCCTTGTCGTCTGCTAAGGTTTGTTCACTTCGAATTTGCTGTTGAGGTTTAGCAATAGAAGCACCATCTAGAGCTGGAAAATGCTCATCATTTTTTGGTACAGGTTCTGGAACTTTTTTTTAATATTTTCAGAGTAACCGTGGGCAAACTCCATAGCAGACTACGTGGTCCCGTCAATAGAGAACACACTTCTCGGGAATATTTTTGTCTTCCCTACAAATATTAGCCAGGTGATTCTGAGCACATCTAGGAGAGTGAGCCGCCCATAACGCTGACAGTTAAAGGCATTGAATAGGGCTTTTGTTTATTTTAAAAGGTTTTGCATAAATAGATAAGTTCATTAGGTTAGTTAAGCTATAGGTTAACATTTCTTTTTATTTCGTACAGTCTCAACGAAACATATAGGAAGAGGCTTAATTCTCTTCTCCGACCTTTCTTCGGTAACTGACGAAAGAGTTTTTACTGGAATTTTTTTTCTAGTAGTACCTGTTGGATATGTGCAGAGTTTGTGCCTTTCGCGTGTTTTTTATGACATAGTTAAGTATTTTCGCTAATACAAATTTTGAGTGAAAAGCAATTTATATAGTAAAATTTATAAATTACTTGAGTAAATGTCCCCCGCCACCTTCGCTTTTATGCATGTTAATTCAAAACTATTTGTATAAAAATTAAACAGTGGCAATCTTAATTGGAATTATGAAATCAAACTCAGAGTAATTGAAATAAAGATTAGAAAATTAAAAATTCAGAATGAGTTCTTTGGTACTCTACTTTGGTTCTAAATCCCATCGCTTCACGGAACTATTTGGCCTAACTTAATTTGCCAGTTTGGCATAACCATTCTTACTTGAGTAAAAGACGAAGCACCTTCATATTTATTAATTATTGTTCATTGAACGGGAGTTGGTTTGTTCCCCTTAAAAAGTCAACTAATTTCCTATCAATAGCGATAATTACTTGCTTTTAATTTAATTTGTTTTTCAAAGTTTGAAATTTTGTTATTCATAATTTAATTCAAGTCCCCGTAAAACATTTTTAATAATTTACATTCAAGTTACTTTAAAACACAATTTTCGAAATTAAACTTTCTACATATGGGTTCACTCTTTTTTGATACTTCTACTAAATTTATATTAGGAGATAATATAATCAATATTTCTTTAGTAAATATATATAATAATAATATATATAATATATGTGTGTGTTGAGACTAGGCAATAAATTTAAATAACCATTAAACGAATTTAAATAATAAATAATTAATATTAAATAAAGATTAAACGAAGATAGATCAACTAAAATATAACTCAAACTTTGCGCAGCAATGGGCAATAATGTTAACAAAACATGTTAACTCAAGAAATTAATCGAAAAGTTCACTGTGCAAAATATTTCGGGTAAAAGCATTGTTAAATATTATTAAACACTAATGTGATACACACGTAATGTAACTAAATGTAAACTTCGGAGCAGAAAAATTCTCCTTTGCTTTAACCAAAATGTATAATAATAATAAACTGCGACACAGTCAGTGTTAAACAACGAACACTCACCTTTTTCCCGAGATAATGGAAAATTTGTCCATACTTTCACGTTGCGGAAGGAAATGAGGGAAAAGGAGAAACCCTTTCAAAGCTGACTGCGTCTACGTACCCACATTCGCCAGTTCTAATATAAGATACCTACTTCGAAGTACTTTACATTCATTAAAATGCATAGAAGGTTTCATTCTATCGCCTATGATATCATTATTTTTATACATGACATCATTACATCACAGCTAAAATCGGAGTGAGTGGCATGTCACCATTCACTAGTGTTGGACAACTATTTTCGAGATATGAAGTTAATTCGCCTTTTGCACGCGTCATTTAATTGATGTTAATGAAACTAGATGCGGATATTTTACCATAACTTTTATCTTTAGGTCATGTTCAAAATTAATGTTAAAAGTAGAATAATTTTTTGCACTCCTTTAAAATTTCATTATTATCAGCTTGATGACAGAAATTAATTAACTTAATTTAATAATGGATTTTTCCCTTCATTGTTTTTATTACTTCCTTGTACGAAGTAAAATGGAAGTATTGTAATCGCAAAAAGTTTCAGGCAGCATATTTCAACGAAAATATCCATTTTTACCGCTTTCGAACGCAATTTAACGATGTTTTTGCGTGATATCTGTACGTAAGGACAGAATAAAATACTCTTTTCCTCCAAAAATTTATAAAACTGCTTTAAAATGAATTCTGATGAGAATTTTTCGTGGCGTCTGTACGAACGTATGCACGTACATACGTACTTACGTATCTCGCATAACTCAAAAACGAATAGCCTCAGAACATTGAAATTTTGTATATAGGACTGCTATAACATGTAGATGTGCACCTCGTATTTTGGTTGCAATCAGCCGCACTAAACGTATATAAATATATTTATATATACCGTAATTTCCGGAAGAAACGCCACGGCGTTTACGTGTTTAAAACTTAAATTTTCAGCGGGTGCGGCGTTTCTACCCATGCGGCGTTTAGGTGCACTGAAAATAAAATATTTCCTACGATGGTCATTGTACATAGTTTGGATGGCCTTGTCATTGTGCATAGACTGGTGCTGTTCCCACACAAAAGACCACTCAGTTGCTTTTTGCGAACGTTATTTTGTTTACATTCTTTCCCTTGAACGGACCTACATGCCTTATTCACCCTAAACGAGATCTCAGAACAATAACATTCTTCCCCCTTTCAAATCAACATTCTCATCAGTTTGAATAGTCTCTCTCCTCTGCGATTCGATGAATCTTCCATTGCAGAAAAGGCAGGGTGGGGGGAGGAATCCCATCCTCTCCCCCCCTGCCTTTTCTGCATTTTTTTTCAAAGGCGGACACGACTCCACCTGCCTCGCAATAACGAACTCTGACGTATTTCTCCTTTAGCATGAATGGATTTTTCTTGGCATTCTGCCAAATATAGATCCCATCAGTTTGAGTACAAGTACTTGTTGGATAGTTTTTAAGTAAGAAGGGAGCGTAAAATTTTTGAAAATGTCTCTAAACGGCACAGAAGCTATACATTTCTTACCTTTAATTTATTTTTGAGTTATGGTTTCATTTCATGCATTTTTCTTAAATGGTATGTCATATATCAGGACTTAGGTTGAGTTTTTGCATCTATACGGCCCACGACGATGTCACGCGCAATTTAATCTGTTGTGGCGTTTACGCTGATGCGGTGTTTCTGTGTAATTTTAATTTTTTTCCTGCCATTTTGCTCGAGTGCGGCGTTTACGCTGATGCGGCCTTTCTTCCGGAAATTATGGTATATCCAACTCTGTACTCGGCTCAGTGATCTCAGTTTCTTTACTCTTATGTGTTTGTAAATTGTACATTTTTTGCTTTAAAAATGATTGAATTATATTGTTCTTATCTTCCGGTTAAGGTTATTATGCCTTTAGTACATCTGTAGGCAATATTTTTAGAATTATCAACAATTTTAAAGTTGTTTAAGTGCCGCTAAGCCTAATAATTTTTTTATGGCGGCCATTGCTTGTTTACATTTGAAATAGCAGGATAGTGGATTTGTTGGC
This sequence comes from Stegodyphus dumicola, assembly GCF_044657685.1. NCBI lineage: Eukaryota > Metazoa > Arthropoda > Arachnida > Araneae > Eresidae > Stegodyphus > Stegodyphus dumicola. The sequence continues at coordinate 217,969,335 of NC_140769.1, forward strand.
AATCTAGAGAAACTTAGCTTCAACAACAAAGATAACGCCTTCATTTATTATTGAGAATTAAATCATACTTAATCCTATCTGGAATTATTTCAAGGAAATAAGTGTTTAAGATTTACTTCGTAATTTTTAATACAGATATTTTGAGTTTTTATGTATTTTTGCCTAGTCGCGAAGTGAGAACTGAATTAATTGAATGAAAAATACTCAATCGTCTGTGAAAAACGGTTTCTTTTCTGTTTTGTTTGCCTAATTTCTTTTATACATCGTTCTAGCTTTATTATAGTATTTGAATAGATTATGTGGCAACGATTCGATAATTCTTTAAATGATATAAATTTTGTGCATTCTGAGTTATAATATGAACGAAATATAATACTGTTAAGTGAACCTAGCCAGAGTGTCGCTGTGGTAAACAAATAGAGTGAATTTTAAAGAATGCATTTATTCTATTGTGGTTTATGCGCTCTCGGCGAAGTAGATTTAATTCAATCCAATAAGTTTAAATGAAATGCAAGAAAAAATGCGTATAATATGCTGTCGTCTTCCATTCACTTCGATTTCACTCATATCCGTGGCACACCATATACAGCAATGACATAACTACTGAAGGCACAGAAGGACTCTTTAGATTGTCTTGAAATGAGTATACCACATCATATCAAGAGAAGTATGGCATTTGAAGACTAAATTTTGTCTAGGCTTTAAGCCTAGACATATTACTCTCATATCTTTTATTATTTGCATTTAGTTATTTAATTCATTAAGAAAATCATTCTAGGTTTATCTACCTCACGAGGTATGCCTTAGTAAATACGTACGATCCGCTGCGATATGTTTACGATGAAAATTCGGTGTTCAATTCAAAATGATTTAATTTCCGTTCAGATTTGTTCCCACTGACAATTTTAGGTTTTGATTTTCAAATTTAAATTATTATTCTCTGTCCGTATGCAAATACATTAGCACTTATGTAAGAAAGATATGACAGCGAACAAATTTGAAAAAGTTTTATTTTAAGAACTACTGTTTTAGAGTAGAAATCAGAAATAACCAAATTAGAATATTGTAAATCAAAATTAGAATTTTGATATATATATATATATATATATATTTACTTTACACATATTTACCGCTTTGTCACATTATGAAAACAACAAATATGGTATTGCTTTCACTTCTGAAATTCTGTGCAACAGTGTACACAGAGGTAACAACTATCGCTGTCACTAAACTGTCAGATGTAAATGACATTTTCGATTATATTGGGAGAGTCATGCGATTTTATCAAGTTAGTGGTTCAACTTTAAACCTGTGACGTAACAGATTTTTGATGACACAGCAGTCACTTTATCTTCTAGTTTAAGAAATAACGATAAGCATTTAAGTTGCTTTTAGTATCTCGTAAAAGAAACATTGATATAATTCCAGAAAGATAGAATAATATTCCAAAGAAGGTAATGTATTGAACAAAGTTACGGTTCATATGGTAGCTTGATTAAACAGTTATTAAAGTATTAGAATAATTGATTTCTCGGTTGTGATACAAGAAGGTTAATACACTTCTGTGTAATAATATTCAGAGGGTTTCCTATGTGAGAGAGTGTATTTTCTTCATGGTGTTATAGAAAATTAAGAAAGTTTTACATTTTATATTTTTATGTAATAGAGATCTTTATTTAGCAAAATAATGAAGGAAAAATAATTTTCTATTCCTCCTCAGCAGTTTCCTTTTAATGCAATAATTCAAGAACTCTAGCTATTTTTTTAATTTAACTGTAGTAACCAAATAACCTATATCAAGTTTCAGTAAATTTGTATTTATAGCGCGTTTCGAATATCTGTTATTATAATTTAAATTTAGCGCATGCAAATATATATTCGAAGCAGTATCGTATAGTAGAGGGAACATTATGGGACATTTCGATGCTTAGACATGATGATCTGTTCCATTCACATGTGACAAAAAATCTATTGGCGTAAGAATTTTAATTTGAGAATGCATGAATAGTAGTGATGGCATTGACCTGTACATAATCAAAAATAAAATAAAAGGCAGTAAGGTGACGGAAAAAAAATCATTTGGTCTTTTTTATATCTTATTTTGATGCAGTCGAAAATTCTTTTGTTGTCGTCTACATCAAGCAAGTCAAACTCGTAGCCCACGGTTCACTCCGAGAAAATGACAAATCATTGGAATTAATAAAAATTAACAAAAGAGAGTCTGGTTTATGTGATATGTGGATCGAGAAGCTTCGGCGTCTGTATACAGAATTCGAAGAAAATTTCCACAATATCATATCTACAGAGGATAAAAGCTCTTCCTGTTTTTTGTCCATTTTTCAACGCACGTTTAGAAGTGCCACTCCATTTACAGACAGAATATTCATAGAAATTCGGCACGATTCAACTATATATATCCACGAATTTTACAAACATTTGCCTGAGCGTTTTCCGAATTTCCGCAAATTGGCATCGTTTTTCCTTAAATGATGCTCGATAATGCGTATCAGTGGAAACGACTTTGCATGCTTTATTACCAAAGGAAGAAGTCCTCAGCGAGATTCAGGTTAACAAATATTCATCTGGTTTCTGTTAGCCAATTCCAGCAGCATGTCTCCAAACATCCGAAAGTTGGTTGCAGGAAAAAGTTATGGGTATCGAGAAAAGATACCAGATAAAGAGGAGAGAAGGATATCGATACCAGATATCAGAAAAGAAATAAGAGTATCAGTCTACCACCTGGATATTCTTACTTTCCTTCCATTTTTTTAAGAGAACTTTTTCCTCTTGCTTTTCGCGCTATTCTGCACTGATGACTATTTAGCCCACTTTAGACACTGAGATTGACATGCCTGGTCTTAAACGTTGGCAGAAGGCATAAATAATTACAAATATGCTAGAAAATTATATTATTTAACATATAACCAGCGAGCAAAATGCATTTAAATCCAACTACAGATGCTTGGGACATAAACCACAAGTTGCTGATAGTCAACCATATCCACGGCGGCCATCTTAATTATAACGTGCTCTTCTAAATGTGAATAAGTATATCGTTAGATTATAATTTTATTTTACCTGTGACAGACAAGTGGGATGTGATTATAAGAGTTTATTATAACTTGAGTCATTATGCAAAAATAAATCACGAATATTATCTGGCGATAGTGTGTTACTTTAAAAACTTCAACATCATATCAAGCCTCCTTTTTACTATCATAAAGTGTATCAATATCATTCCACAGCGGAGGTTTAAGGTATTTTAGCGAATTAGATGACATGACCGTATTGAGAAATACGGTCATAATTAACACTTACGAAGTTAACCATGAAATGCCTATTTTAAAGTAGATTATAAGAGATATTTCTTTTTTAATTTATTGTTTTTCGACATTTTAAATTTTCTGCTTCTTCTTTTAAACTGTCAGTTGTGTACTAATTAAAATAAATGAATTTTTAAGAAGTTTATTTTTCATGTCATAGTTTCACACTTTTCACTTTCTTGAGAAAACTTCACTGATCAAACAGTTATTCTTGTTATTGCTGTATCAATCCTTACAGAGAAAAGATGATACATGCTGGGTAGACTAATAACGTGTAAACTAGAATCGCTGAGTATTTCTTATAATTACTAATTTTTATTTTATAAGGTCTAAATGAGTTTAATTAAAGGGAATCACACTCGAATTTTACTAAAACACTAAACTTTATTCAGCCAATTTATCCTTTTTTATTTTTTGTACTTTTAGGGTGGACATGTTATTACACCTTTACCTGGATGTACACCTTTGAAACCTGGATCAGCAGTGAGTTTCTGAAATGTTAATAATAATTTTCGTAACTTAATTAGTTAACAGAATGTATTGCTTGGGCTTTGCTGTATTCTTCTCAGAAATAAATTTAATAATTGCAAGCTATTGTACACTGGATTTTGACGAAGTTTTTTTTCCCCAGACACTCCCATTCTTTGGGATTGTTCCCGCTATTTTGGATGATCAGGGGAAAGAAATAGAAGGTCCTGGTGAAGGATATCTGGTAAGATAACTTGATTATAACTAAATTAATACAGATTAATTGTAATAATTATTATAATAATTGAGGAGATTATTTTTAATAAAGAATAAGCGTCAAGAAAACTTATTTATAGTTTAGAAGTTTAAATACATTTTATGAAGAAGAAATTTGTGGAGATTTTACATTATTAATTAAAAATCTAATTTAAATCATCATAAAATATTTAATTATGAATTTCCGAACGTTAACTCTAAACTACATTCAATGAAGTGCATCATTAAACACTTCATTGAATGTAGTTTAGAATGATTATTACCACGCTATTTTTCATTTAATGTCTTTAGTTCAATTTAACTGAGATAATCTAATCGAAAGTGCATGAAAGTAATTGATGCTTTTATTTTTAATAACTTTCTAGGTAATTAAACAGCCCTGGCCTGGTATGATGAGAAGTTTGTATGAGAATCCCGAGCGATTTGAGTCCACTTATTTCAGTAAATTTCCTGGCTACTACTGCTCCGGGGATGGTATGTAAGAAAAGATATTGTAAGACAACAAATTTTATAATGAGCTTGTAGAAGCGAATTATAGGAAGATATGTAACATGGAATAAAGACAGAGCACTACAATCTTAGCTAATACGTGATTCAGTGAATGAATGAAATTGTTTTCAGTCTTAATGTACTCGCATATATATATAAAGGTGTCGTATTCCTTGGTAGCAAAAAATGTACTAAAGTCTTAAGCGTTATTAAAGTGAATTATCACTGTGTCTCGTAAAGTACCACACAGACTGAGAAAGGGTGTAAAGGACTCTTTTAGTTAACTCAAATAAAAATTAACAGCAGTCACCACTCCTACTTACAAAAGCCAGCATTTATGGCTTAAATCAAAGACAATGAAATTTACTTAATAAAAGTAGTTAGCCTAACGGCTACACGATTAGAGTAATGCGCAAGCTGGCTCTGACTTGTGACAAACCTAATGGCAAGAATAAAGCAACGTCGCAGAATACTACTCTGAAAAGAAAAAAATTAGCAACATGGCCTTCAGCAGCAGAACACGCTCTGATTCTACCCTCTAAAAAACCTTTAAATACCATCTTTTTATATCCCTTGATTATCACGCGAGCTAGAAATTTGCATTCTGGCATGAAAATGGCAAATGAGGAGGATAGGAAAGCAAATTAATGTAAAATAACTGGTTAAAGAACTAAGCGAAACTTTACAATATTATTATGTTTAAATTAGATAAAACCACTAATACGTTTTTCTCTTCATATTTACAGAGTACTCTATGCAAGTGATTCCTAAAACTTTTATAGCGTGTGATGTAAGAAGGAATGAAAACTCTCCTCTTCGTAGTTTAGAATTTTAATTTCATATTTGTTTGCTGATAAATCTGGAATATTTTACGCATTCAATGTTTCACTTCTACAAGCTCCACGCGTGGATAAATATTCAACTAACTAAACCAAAGAAACTTTTGCCTTGATTTTTTTAAGAGTGGATCAGTATTTGATCATAATACTAAAAAATTTCCGTATGTTTTTTGTTAGAAATTGCACTATTAATTCCCTTAAAAATATTTATTAGCAGTTTTTCTTTTAGCATATTATTAATTGGAGTTATTTATGTCATGCAAAATGTTTCAACCATGCTTTTTTGCAGTCCTTTGATTTTCGTATTTTAATTTTGTATTATCTCACAAACTTTGTTGGAAAGTTGGAAAGTTTTGTCATATCTTTTGCTGCTGCATAAGCTTCTACCTGTTTAAGCGGCGATTTCTCTTACCAATTTTATCTCTGTTGCCGAGGCAAATTGCTTAAATTGCAAAAATGAGATTTTCACTTTTTTTGCGGTTTATGAGATCAAACTGGATCATCAGTCTGTGTAGACAGTTTGAAATACACAGATGAAGATGAGTTTAAAGACAAAACTGAGAGAAAAATTTGGGGAGTTGATAGGTTTGAAACATAAAATTTCCAACACATTGGAAAAATCTTTTTTATTTTAATGACGTATTTGAAAAAGTCAGCCCGAAACGTTTCTTTAGAGATTAGTGGAAAAGATTATTTGTATTTTCTGAATGTAATCCTTATCAAAAAGTGAGGAAAACGAGTGTCATACCAGTTCTTCTTTTTATTCAGTTGTATTAACAGTCTATCACAGTCCAAGGCCGTCTTAATAAGCTTCCTCCAACGGATCCGATTAGTCGCTACGATCCGCAAAAGATTGAATTTTTAAATCTTGAGATCTGCCTCCACAGAGTCTATCCATCTTCTGCGAAGTCTTCCTCTTTTCCTGATACCCTCTACACTTACAAAGGTCACCATTTTAACAGGTTTCAAGTTTTAACAGGATCCGATTAGTCGCTACGATCCGCAAAAGATTGAATTTTTAAATCTTGAGATCTGCCTCCACACAGTCTATCCATCTTCTGCGAAGTCTTCCTCTTTTCCTGATACCCTCTACACTTAAAAAGGTCACCATTTTAACAGTTTTAAGTTGTCATATCTAAAGATATGCCCAAGCTGCCTAATACGATAAGATCTAATGACTCGGACAACATTAGGTTGCATGTATCTTCTATATATTTCATGGTTAAACAAAATTCTCCATCTGTTATTTTCTCTAAATGGGCCATATATTTTTCGTTCAAAGATTAGAAGTTTCTTAACCTGTTTTTGTTAATGGGAAGCGCTCACTACCATACAATATGATAGGTCTAATAACACTTGTAAAAAGATTTATTTTTGCCTTGAAGTTTGATTATTTAGACACTAGCACTTTCTTTAAACCATAATAATATCCATTAGCTCTCGATAATCTATTGTTAATTTCTAATAATAATCTATTGTCATAATAATAATCTTTTAAAAATAATCCACTGTCAATTTAATATTACAGTGTAAATACATTAGAGATGATAGGACAGAGATACGTAAACTGAGAAACGTCCTCGAAAGTGTAAGAATTCGTTTGCAGTGGGAGAGGATTACGTACTGTACTAGTTACTGTTATTTTATACTCATTAATGGTTATTTTACCAATTAACAGCATAAAATTTAGAAATGTTTTGATATGAATTCTTTGCTGCTTCGGCATAAGGAACTGCTAGAAATGCATCCGCCATTTCTGTTCTGGAGGAGCAGCGAGAAAAGTCACGAAAAATACACCTCGCACTACGTAGAATAGGTCAGTCACGGTATCTCTACGGTACTCTACGGTAGTATGATATCTCCTCGAAAGACTATTCTCGCATTTTGGTGATCAGAGGCTACCCTACCTGATTGCAGTCTTCTGAGATATGGATTCACAACTGACTATAATAGAATTGTGACATTTCATTTGAATTGAACTAACAGTTAAAGGTTTAACTTCCATCATTCCTTTATGGCTCATTTCGTCTCATACTCGCTCAGTTTAAGAGATTTGTGCACATTAGTTCGGCAAATGGCATAGTATAAACCGAAAGAAAGAACAATAACGGATGACTTGTAAAAGATAAGACATTTGGCTCTGTAACGGCCGCCGCACTTGCCTTGCATCCAGAAAAGCCGCTGTTCGATTGAGAAAGCTTGGTCGACATTAGTCTCGGTTGATAAGTTCATCTTGATTTATATTAGGTTGTCTGATCTAAAGATATTGATTGTAGCCTTGAATAGAGATATCTGTGCTGCCATTCGATTGAATTTAAGTTCCAGTTTATTGTTGTACAGTCAAGGATACTTATTTAGGTTTTATAATATTTTAATTTAATACTCAGATGCTGTGAGCAGAATAAAATTCACTTTTACTTGCTTGTGTGTTTATACTTCTATAGTTAGCTTTAGGTAGAGAGGATAATTTGCGTCATATCTTTAAGGCAATACTTTAAGGGTGGGAGTTTGATGTAGGTACTTAGATTAGTAGAAAGGTCTTGCAAGTGTTAGAGTTACACACTGTCCAATCGGAAGCTAAAAAGACAGCACTAATAAAAAGAAAAGGTCACATCCGTCGCAATGATGATGCTGGAAGTCGCAAGCATGACCTCATAAAACTACACGAATTGAATGATGAAGCTCTCCTTTATCTCTTACATTTTCGTGATCAGTTACCAACTCACTACTTTTTTTTTTTTTTTTTTTTTTTTTGTTCTTTGGATGGCTTTCTAACTGGTCATCAAAATTAAAGGATAGTGAGAAAAAAATGTGCTCACTAAGTTAATGTTGCAACTAATGCCCATTGCTGTAATTCATTAAATGCAGTTGAACACAAAATTGCACTTCCACGCATAAATTAGCGACGGAAATATGCAAATTCGGTGATTGACAATGTGGTGCGCAATGGAGGCATGTTGGAATTCCGGTTTGTAGTATTGTTTACAGTGAACGTGGTTTCTGAAAGTAATCAGTATTCAATAGTTATGGCTCAAAGGTATCATTTAAGTGAAGGTCAAAAGTAGCGAATAATAGGTAGAATCGAGGAAGATCAAATACAAATGGAGGTCGCCAAGATTTGGATATCTCTCAAGAGTGTGATATTAGGAGTTAGGAGCTGCTTTGTAAGCAATGGATCAGTTGATATATAACCTGGTCAAGGGAAATCAAGAGCAACAACTGTATCATAAGAGCGTTTTTTGTCGTTGTCTGCTCGAAGAAACCGCGAAGCGACTGCAAGAAATTTGGTTTTAGACCTTCAGGGTGAGACAGAAACTCAAATTAGCTATTCTGCTGCTGCACGATGGTTTAACGAGACTAGATTGTATGCGAGAAAACCAATGGTTTGTGTCTCTCTCATTCCGGCTTCCAGAACAGCCCGTTTAAACTGGTACCATCGTCACGTTCAATGGGACCAAGACAACTGCGCCCGAGTATTGTTTGCTGATGAGTCTCGATTTAGTCTGAATAGCGATTCTCGGCGTGTTTTGATCTGGAGACAGGAATGAATACGCAGTTTTGCCTTTCCTTATCCGTAAAATATCCCATTTCCAAGAGCGCGGTTTAAAGACTTGGGGAGTAATCGTGACAAATGACCGCACTGAGCTGCATATCTTCTAATAGTTCTATAACCTTTCGGAGATATGTGGACGAGATATTGGAACCCGATTTAGACATTTTAGGAGTGCTGTTGACACAGAGGTTTTGCTAATGGATGGCAATGCTCGGCCTCATCGAGCATATGTGGTGTCAGAATACTTGCAAACAGAAGATATCAGTCGAATGGTTTGGCCGCCTAACTCATCTGACTTGAACCCGATTGAGCATGTGTGGGATGCCTTAAGGCGCTGAATTTCAGTTCGCCAAATTCCTTTCCGATCCTTCAGGAGCTAAAAAGAGCATTTTTAGAAGAATAGCGTGCAGTTCCATAAGATATGATCAACACTTTGGTAAAGTCTACGAAAGCAAGATGTGAGTTATGCATATCTGTCCGGGGTGACCATACATTATATTAAAGAAAAATGTTTTCCTCAAGAGGTGATTTAATTTTTCCATCATTTTCCAGTTTCCATAAATTTGGTTTTAATTTCAGTGTCTTGCGAATACTGAACTACTAAACATTGTAATTTATGTTAACTAATGATTTTATACAAATTTGTATTAATAGTTTTTTATTAAGTATCAGTTACATTTTATTTCTGCCATTATTCTTTAACTATGATGACCAGTGTATTTTCATGAAGAATACAATGAAAAAAAAATGTCTTCTGAGAGTCTGGTATTCTTAGAGAAGGAACTTTTTTTTACGATGTTTTAATCTTCTTGTCACAGAGCATTCGAAAGCCATTGATTGCATGGCGCTGATTTTGACTAAAAATCTCAAATTTGGCAGTTAAGAGCAAAAGTATGATTCTTGTAGACGCAAGAGTATTAAATTATGATTTGAAAATGTTTTTGATTTTCAAACAAAATACACTTTACGTATCGTATTCTACTCTATCTAAAAAGAAGGTTTTGTAGTTGTTCCACTCATGTAGATGAATTTTATATTTTACACATACGAGACAAATCAGGTTAATAAGATAAATTATGCAACTTCATTCAACTATGATAATGGCGGCAGTTTCTAGACATTTCCAAGTCGAATTTTGTTTTTATTCAAGAAATGATAAAAAAAAATTTTTTTTCTTGATGAAATTTAAAATGTTTTCGTCAAAAATATAGTTCTGAACTTGATTATACATAGGCAAGTTGAACAATTTCTGATTTTTCGTTTCAGGTGCCAGAAGAGATTCAGATGGGTTTTACTGGATTACGGGTCGTATGGATGACATGCTGAACGTGTCTGGTCACTTGTTGTCAACTGCAGAAGTGGAATCCGCTCTCGGAGAGCATCCATCTTGTGTGGAGGCGGCAGCAGTTTCCCTTCCACATGCAGTAAAAGGAGAATGTCTTTACTGCTTTGTTGTTCTCAACGAAGTAAGAAATTAGATGAAAACTTAAGTCTAATTTACAGAGGTTGTTTACACATTTTTCCATCCCTGTTCGGTATAGTAGTAAGCAGTAATGACAATAAAATCGTTCGGAAAACAAATACAATCTAAATTCGAAAGAGTCCTCTCCGACTCTAAAGGAGTGATATTCCACCTCCCTCTAATGCCGAAATGGCACCAACCTCGAAGGAGCGATATTTCACTCTAGTAAAAAGCGGTCCCTTTTCACACAAAAACAGGAGTGACCCTTTCTTCGTTCGCTCTTTTTCGATAGTCAGATATCGCCCGATATTCGGGTGAAACCACACACATTACAAGGAGTTATAATAATAGTCTGCTCGCTCCTTGATGGTGCGATTTTTATATAATTATTTTATAGGCAAACTGAAAATTGGTATTTGATATGTAAACTTTATAGCTGATGTATTGTTTTAGATATCTGGTTAATATTATCTCTTGAAAAAAATATTTTACACTACTTTTTAACATGCTATTGTGATTTTAATTATCTAATATATACATCTGTTTTAGATTTGCTACCTGTGTACTTACTTAAACATTTATTGGCGATGAGATTTCTTTCCAGATCTAACGAAATATACATATAAAAAAATTACATCCATATTAAAATATTGGAAATTCGGTGTAGTTAACATTCTGAAATACTTAACACTATCACTTTCTCACAGAATATATTTTATTTTACAGAAACATGGCTTTTGCCTTTATGTGTAGTAAGCAATAAAAATAAGAACGTCAATGCAACTTATATATAAAAACTAGATTATGAATCAAAGTAGACCATCACTGAAATAAAAAAACACAGTTTAAAGACAATCATATCTTCATTGTTTAGACATATAGTTTTTCTTCCAAATCTAACGAAATATACATATAAAAAAATTACATCCATATTAAAATATTGGAAATTCGGTGTAGTTAACATTCTGAAATACTTAACACTATCACTTCCTCACAGTACTTCTGATGTGAAATTACTTTGAACTCACAGAATATATTTTATTTTACAGAAACATGGCTTTTACCTTTATGTGTAGTAAGCAATAAAAATAAGAACGTCAATGCAACTTATATATAAAAACTGGAATAGCAAGATATTCGCAATGAAAAACTTAACTTTTGAATAAAAAATAAGGTTTTTCAGGTACTTAAAACTTTGAATAAATATTTCAGATATTTTCAAAATTTGATTTGAGAAATCAAAAAATGCTTAGTTTCATAAAAGAAATTTAAAAAAAAATCATTTTAGATGAATCATATATATATATATATATAGTGATATACATTCTAAATTTTGTATACATATTTTAATTTAAAAAAGCAAATTATGCTTATTCACAAGATTTGGGCACGTAATCATGTAAATTGTAAGCTAAATTTTCCATTAAATAATCATTCTAGTTGGAAAAGTAATTTATTAAAAATAGTTCTTGACAGAATTTTATAATGAAAATTTGAATGTGTTAGAACAGCTGATCATATATATATGTGTCAGTAAACCTGTATCATAATCTGATAGATTTAACTTCTTAAAATGCTACTTATAAGTGACTATATTAATACAATTTGTGAATTGATGTTACTAGTAGTTTGTCTACTTGAGCATAATATGCATAAAAAAATCGAATAATAAATTTTAATATACATTGAAGTAAGAAACAAATGCGAATTTAATTTCCCTTACATGAAAACTATTCAGCTTTATTTTTAATGTATGAGATTCAGAAAATAAGTAACCATAAAATACTCTCATGCTATTGTTTTTAGCTTCATATATTGCACAAAATATTGCAAAAGAAATGTTTCTATTTCTTATTACATAATTATGAAGAGCTTAAAATTAATTATTCCCCCAAATTATGAATAAAGTCTAAAATCTTCAGTTAGCTTGTTACGCTTTCTATTTTTGAGAAGTTATATGCATACAAATTCCTATACATTAATCATTACAGGTGAATAAATGCTTACATATACTTTTAGACTATAACTTATTTTTATATATGCTAATTCCAAGTCTCATTTGGGAAAAATAAAGTAAATTTTAAAGTGAAATAATATGGATTATAGCTCACATGTGTAAGCTAAAAATTCATTTTTCATAATTCTGCTGAAAATTATTATGTATTTCATTTATTGATTAAATCCGAATAGGAATCATTACCATAACTGCAGAATTATAATAATTTCAATGAACAAAGTATTTTAAATATAAGTGAAAACAAGCACTGCATGAAAAACTCTTTATTAGGAAATATATGTACATATATATAATATATAAAAATGGAAAATATGACACTAAAATGACATTAAAAATATGAAATGTAATGCATGTACAAAATGCAATAAATTCAGACTCGAACATGTATTTAAAGAGTCCACACAAGCTCTAGGAGTGCTGACATTATACAAAAGGCTTGCCACAAAATTATAAAAATTTGTTGATGTATGTGCATATTGAACGCTAAATACAAAATTAGTTTTAAATAGAATGTCAAATGCCTTCATGGCATGATTTGGGCATGCTTTTAAGTGATTTACTGCTTTAATATAGAATGAACTTGTAATACACACTATAATGGGCTGTTTATTCTGAGCTGGTCCAAGAGATTCCATGTCTTCTATTCCCTGAAAATAAATTTCTTTATTAAGAATACATCCATTACCTATCTATTAGGACAAGTCAAATACCAATGAGCCATACTAGAAAGTTTATCTTTCCAATTAAAAAATATCGCCAGAAAATTTTTTCTTCTTTCAAAAATAAGTAATTCCTAGTAATTTTATTCATATAGAGGTCTTTTGCTTTTAGTTTCTGTAAAAATGCAGTATAAATACATATAGGAATATGTAAATATTATATTGATGCAAATATAAAATAGGATAGTCTATCTGTGCGTTGCTTCTTAATGAAAAATGTAATAAATAATGTACATAAAAATGTAAAAAAAAAAAACAAACTATATGGAGAATTAGTCTGTCTTTTCCTTATGAAAACAAGTATCATCCCTTCATAATAAACTATTGTTGTTCATAATAAACTATTGTTATTGTAAAGATGTTTGTTCTTGATTTCATGATCGCTACAGTCTGGCTGGAAGTGTATCTTTTGAATTTCACCTTGAAGCAATTTTTCCATCACTTTACAAGTTAAATAAAATTCTGACAGCTTTTCAAAGCCTTTATTTGTCCTTTAGTTGCTGACATGCCATCAAAAATCTGCCTAATGGGAAGGATGCCTCCATGGAGGTCTTTGTAAGGCAAACTGGTTCGTATACACGTTACACATGGAGAAAACCACAAAAAAGTCCATGCAGCCAGCTCCTTCATGCGATTCAAACTCTGGACCGAACTACCAGTGCTCAGCGACTTTGCCGCTGGTGGGTAATATTTAGGGGATGTGCATTAATGTTCGGAGAAAAAGCATGATATTAAGCATTTGTAAGTAAACAGCCTGTTAAACATGCTATTTAGGGCATATAAATTAAAATGAGCGCAGGGGCGTAGCTAGAGGGGGGCAAGGGGCATCTGTCCCCGGGCGCAGGATCCAAAGGGCGCCAAACTGATGTTACGGCATTTTAGAATTAAATGTTTTCCATCCTTGGGAAGCAGTAGGGGGCGCGAAATCTTCAGTTGTCCCTGGGCGCTGAAAACCCTAGGTACGACTCTGAATGAGCAGCAAGAAATATAATATTAAGCATACGTAAGTAAAATTTACATAAAGTAAATATTAGTTACTGAAATCAATTTGGCCTTCCCCCATTTTCTCAAAATTGTTCCAAAAACTGTTCCGTTAAGAAAATTTTCGACAACATATTATCTTAGAAGGAAACATTCTTTAAACGCAATTTAATAGTTCTTTGACTGTATCTCAACCATTATGCTTAATTTCATGCCGAGACAAGTACTCGAGTATGCAGTTTTGTAAATTTTCTTTGCAAACACTTTAAAATCACTTTTAGGAAACATAGCACGGAAATCAGATAAAATAATAATAAATTGGGAAAAAATGACACATGCAAATAAATTTTGAACAGCAGCGAAAGAAAGCGAAGATGCCGTAAGAGAATTCTACCAGCTTTGTGCTTTTGCAGCGTTTACATTTACTGGATTCTTTGTGGTAGTGTTTTCGAAGGCAGGTGGAAGGATGGTAACTTTGAACTTCTGCAGTTCATAAAATTTCAGACTGCAGTTCCAAATACTGATATACATCTGTAAATTTTTTTCATGACTGTTGCGAGAAGAATTTTGCAAAGTACAAATGGATTAAAAAACACCTAAGACTGAGAAATTGTACCATACTGTCTACAAATCAGCTGATAGAGTAGTAAATCAAACTTTTAGAATACCATTAATGATTTTGTGTATAAGGAAAACAAGCAAAATAGTACTTTACGGTATTAGAATTAATGTTTTATTTCAAAAATAAACCCAGATATTTTGTTTTTATATATATCATTTTGACATTTTATAGACTTTTTATTGTGCACTGAGTGAGGCAGCAAGAACTCTGGCTACACCTCTAACAGTGTTCACATAACTTAGTTATTGAAAATGTAAACAAGCTGTGTTACCTGAGTCTTTAAATCCTATCTAAACCAGAAAATGAATTCATATCAGTTTATTAAAATCAGGTTACTTACATTTCTTTCCTACTTTAAAGGACTGTGGATAAGAAAAGGTTTATAAGACTTGTTTGATACAACAATAGCTTTTGCTAATGTAAACAATTATATTATTTTGAACATTACTTCATCAGATCCTCACTCATTTTAATATCACTAGGAGAAGATATAATAACTAATTGAAATGAAAAGGCAATAATCTTGAAAAGTAATAAGTAAATGTCATTAGTTTAACTTTCTAACTATTGAGTTGATGTATATGAATTAATCTATGAATCATTTTAGAATTATCGTTTAAATTAGTATATATTTCGACAATTTTGAAAGTATGCCTGACAAGTTTTCTTAGAAGGGGGAAATAAATAAATAAAAATAACCCGTCGAATTAGGTTTTCTCCCGCAATAGAAGGGAGGGGAAGCTGTTTTTTAATTGTGCATTCTATTATCTGTTAATAAAATAAGTTAATTTTTTAAATATGATAGGCGCTGCCACAAATATAAGGCAATATTGCTTAATTTTCATATTATAAAATAAAAATGCATCAAACATTTAGGTTTTATGGCTTACATATAAAAAGTCGTTTTGTTTCAATTGAAATAAAAATGTTTAGACATAAACGAATTTTACTATTTAATTAAGTCTGAAAAAAACATGCCTTACATTTTTTAGAAATAAATACTGTTTTTTTTAATTTTCTTATTTGCATTAAAAGAAATAAACATTTGGTGTACATATTATATATTGGCATATACGTATATTTGTCAGTAAATACATATTTAGCATAAAATAAATACATGTATATAGCATATAAAGTCAACTGAATATCTGGAATTTTCAAAAATCCGGACTAGGTATAGTTTTTAATTTAAAACAGAGTAGAAAATAAAATTACCTTTTAGGACATTAACAGCATCTTCGGGAACTTCTTGCAGTTATAAAAATCTGATAATTTTGAACTATTATGTAACGCCTTCTGAAAAAAAAGTATTTTATTGTGCTACAGTTTAAAAAAAAGACAAGGGGCAGATAAATTTGACAATTTGCTGTGGCACAAGTATTAGGAATATAGAACCTATGTAGAATGGGACAAGGTACTAAAATTTTATGCTTGGTCTTTGATTGAAAATGAATTCTCATTAAATAGTTATCTGCATGAATTACCTGGAATATTTAATAATACAATAGTTTTCAGTTTGTCATCAGAAAATCAAAACTTATTATTTTTTTAAATAGCTGGGTTTTTTTTAGTCCAAAGGGGCAATTCTCCCAGAAGGACTGTTAATTTCGTTTTGGCATTTTGCATATATTTTGCATTTTGCATATTCCCGATATGTTTCATTTCAAATTGCTGCCACCAAACATTATATTTAAAGAAATTAAATAATGAAGAATCTGCATGAATGTATGTATGTTTCTCGCATTGTAATAAAACAACGGTACCTAGAGCCAACAAAATTTGAATAAGGTAATCTTCCATAGAATATGGGCATGTGGAAGCCCTAATTTGAATTTGAAATTGGTTTTATTATTTGCTTTATTATTTAATATTTTGTAATACTTCAACGAATTTTTGATTAACAAAGTAAACAAGTAAACGATTTCAAAGCGAGCAATGGCAAGACTGTACGAGTAAAAAAAAATATATATATATATCCAGCTCGCGAGACAGTGTATTGGAAATTCTAAAGATATGTTCATTTTAAAATTATTTTGCGAGATTGCTGTTGAATGTTTTTATGGTTTAAGTGCGAAGAACGTGATATTTAATAAATAAAGGTAACACACAAAATGTTAAAAAAATGCCCCTTTGGACGTAATTTAAAATCTGAAGCTTTCAGTCTTTTTTAAAGAATGCAAGATTTTTTTTAAATCGTAAACGGAAAGCCGTCTTAGCAGCTTTATTGGCCTCCCGGACTTTTGAATGTTCAAGAGGCCTTAGTTACATCTACACTCTCGAGAATAACAACATATTTGCAAAAATATAAGTTTTAGAATGCTGATATGACCCAGGTAGTGCTAGTATTTATATTTTGGAAAAATTCAGCTTTGCAACAGTAAGTGAATTTTATTGTCACAAACTATAAGCAGAATTTATAAAAAATGAAAGTTAAAAATCTATTAAAAACTACTAGAAGCTGAAAACGATATGAGT
The DNA here is from genome assembly GCF_044657685.1 of Stegodyphus dumicola. Lineage (NCBI taxonomy): Eukaryota > Metazoa > Arthropoda > Arachnida > Araneae > Eresidae > Stegodyphus > Stegodyphus dumicola. The sequence continues at coordinate 217,986,559 of NC_140769.1, forward strand.
TCAATAGGAAATTCAGTAAAGTATACGGTTTTTATTTCTTCCAATACTACCAAATAATTTACACACTTGTGTTATAAAAAAAAATCAAAACTTTAGTATGCATTTTTTTTTCCGCCGCTGTTCTTCCTATTTGAAATAGGAATGCATGCAAAACTAAATTTAAATAATTAAATTCGATAGCTTTGTGTAAATTGTTCAAAAATAAAAATAATGTTAAGAATTATTTACAAAAAGTACCATCCATACGTACAGCTTTCATTGTGTTAGCAGTACGTAATAAATAAAACTACGTTACAGCATTACACTCTTAAAGCAAATTTACAGACACCTAAAAAAAATGAGCAAACTAACTATAATTTATAATAATTAAGATATTTATATTAAGAAATAATTGTATCAAGGTTCTTTAATATCTTTAGTCTGGGTGGACAATGACAAGACAGGGGGTCGTCCTGCTCCTTCAATTCACTCCCTTCCCCAAGGTTATTATTGCAAGTGGGAAACATGTTCTGCTACCAAGACAGTAAATTTGCGTTGTTTGACACGAAGCGGAGCGAAAACTGCTGTCACCCTCCAAATCCCACTCTGCGAGATTTAGAGTGTAAATACAGCTGAGAACTGCTCAACATCTTTATACTGGTTCACATCGACACCGCCTAGAATCAAGACTGCACAAGATCGACATATTATATCGATTCCATAATGTCGCTACGGCGTAGAATCGATAACGACGTAGAATCGGCACCAGTTGAAAGCATGCAATTGACAAGATAAAAAATAAACTTTGATAATGATGTAATAATGAACAAGAAAAATCATGAGCGAAAAATTCGTCTGTAAATACGAGCATTGTAACGAGCAACGAGCCAAGCTGTGGGTATGCGTGTTGCGTTTCCTGATCCGGCTCGACTCGGGAAATCTTGTCATAAAACTCAGTGTTCTTTGATTAGCGCACAAACGTGCGCTTGTGAGTTAATTGTTTTTTATATTTAAGGTAAAAATAATTATTTTAAGATGTCTCCAAAAAAATTGCTGACTCAGATAGTGTAGCAAAGAAAAAGAAGGAAGCCATGGCCGTTGAAATTAAGAAAGAAATCCTACATAAACATAAGCGTGGTGTAAGAGTGACGAAACTGGGCAGACTTAGGCCATTCGACATCAGCGATCTGTACTATTCTGAAGAAGAAGGAAGCAATTGAGAAACTTGATGTGGCCAAAGGAGTTACCGCTATTTCCAAGCACCGTCCAAAACTCCTAGAAGATGTTGAGAAGCTGTTGTTGCTGTGAATTAACGAGGAGTTAAAAGGAGATTCGGTGTCGGATGCTATCTTTTGCGCTAAGGGCTACGAATCTGTACTTGAACCTTCTCCGAAAAACACCAGGTATGTCGACTGAAGATGAGATGGCAATGAGATTTTTGGGTGTTAGGAACGGATTAACTGGATTTCCATTATTTTCAATGGGGAAGTTTGTTTCTAGATACGAGAAATTCGCTTCGAGCTCAGCGCTATAACCAATTAAACTCGCATCTCGAGGTTCCACTGTATGTCATCTGCGCGGAATCGTGGCAGGCAAAGGATCGATACTGCGATGAGTTGACACCCGCATAGTATCAAAACTGAATTTTGAACTGGCACATAAATCTTAGGCTGCCACAGAGAACGTCGATCCTGTTTCGCATTCCGTATATGCACTAGCTTCTCTAGTGTGACTGAGGTGCTTTTTAGTATTCAACCGCGACAACAGAATTCGCAAACCTATCACAAATTTTAAATGGAAAGCTATATTTTTTCCTTTCTCCAAAACGAAATATTCGGTAATTAAAAAAATCAGTTAATTAATATTTTTGAATACGTAAAAAGTAATATGATTCATACATGAGCTAACATACGCAAAGCATTGTTTTAACAAAGAAGGAGAAAGAAAGAGCAAAGAATTATCTGAAATAAGCACCTATTTTTGATATTTTTTTTAAAAGCATACTTCACTAACCTTAAGAAAGAAAGAAGAAAAATGAAAGAAGACTTCATTTAAAAAATTTCTTCAGGTACTTCTACACCAAATAAGAAAAATAATAACAAAGATTTAAATCTTTTAAAAAATCATTATTATGTTTTTCATCGTTTGCATGTGGCCGATGGCGGAACGTATTATTGTAGAAGTCTTTATCAAAATCTTTCAGTTTCAGACATGAGTGTTGTGTCTGATGAGGGAGCATGCATTTATTTATGTGAATGAATTTTTAAAGTGGAGAAAAGATTTGATTTAACGAACCCAAAGATAATTTCTGTAAAAAAAACTTATGGTTATTGCTATTTTCTCATAAAACAGGAAATTAAAATTAAAAGGAAGTCCAAATTTATTCCTAAATTTCGAGTAAAAATTATAAAAGGGACAGAAAAATCCTTTTCATCTGGATCACACTCCTTTAAAGCCTTCTGATGTTCCGCTAATAGATTATTATGCTTTTAGAGAGGTAAAAAGAGCACTTTCTATCAATGTATACCTGAAACATGGAAAAACAGTGAATGAGTAGTGGAGAAAAACATTATTCCTGTATATAATAACTGCATTCTTATCTTGGAAATCGAGACAAGGTTGTCCTAGGAAAGAAAAAAATAATATTGCTAAAATTTATTTATATTATTATATTTTATATTATTTATTATATTATTTTATATTATTATTTTATATTATTATATTTTATATTATTATTAAAATAATATAAAATAATATTTTTTAAAAAATAATATTGCTGTTGTAAGCAATTATGATGAGTAGATTCGTTCTAAAATGTGTAAACATCCTCTGCAGTAATTAAATGAAACTAGTGCAAGTTTAATTTTAGTATCTCAGTTGGGCTAAAATTATTTGCCCCCTAATATTAGCGAATAGCGTTACTGGTTAAATATTAGTTTGTTTTTGCTGTAATTGAACGTGTTGCATAAATTTGTTGAGAATTAGGCCTATGGCTAAGTATAGTTTGTGCTCCTTTGTTACTGTATTCAAATGCAGTTATTTAATTACATCTATCTTTTTCCATTTGTATGTTTGCTTTGTTTATAATTCTAATTACTGGATGATTTCTTCTTCTGGTTGCAATTACTCATTGGTCATTTTAAACTAATTGTGTAACTGTACAACTACGCTGTGAATTAGAAACTTTCTAATGATATATTTTTCCTTTAGAATGTTACTCCAAGTCCAGAACTATCATACGAGCTTAAAGAACAAGGTAAGCTTTCAATGATTATTCTAAATAGAAATGTTAGAAAATGAAAAGGTGTAGGATTCGTATTTTTCATCAAATCATAACCTGTCTCACACTTGACTGCATGTGTAATGGACTAGACACATTTCATCAAACTTATCAAAAAACAAAAGCTTTTAACTGAACGAAGAATTTGACCCCAGCTTCTTTTAACGATTTGAATTTATGGAATTATTTTGTCAAAATGAAATTTAATTTCTCGGTTTCGTTAGCAATTAAAAAGTTTCAAATACTGTATAAAAATCAGTATAGTTGTATATTATGATTCCTTGTTCTGGAGAAAACTACATTTTTGGTAGAATTACTAAAATTATCTTTAGTTCATCAACAATTTTATTTTATTCATAATCTGCTGAGAAATTTTGTTTTCGCGCCTTTTAATTTGCATCAATTACATCGCAGGCTCACCTTACTATGCTGATATAGTTGCTTGTGAATATCTTCTTCTAGATCAGAAAGTAATTTTTGTCTACTAAACATTTAAACGCGAAACCTTTTGTTGGAAAAGCAGTCAAATGGTATCATTCTATATACTTATTTATAACGAGTTCTGTGTTTCGTATAAAGTTAAGGTTTTAGTATGAAAATGAATCGGTTATTATAAATAACACATCAATTACTCCTGCGTTAATAGAGCACAACATTTCTTAGCTATGGAAATACGCTTGCTGCATTTGAAAATTCTAGTTTCATTCTCCATGCTACTACACCTCGAAAAACTGAAAGTAACTTAATAGCCGAAAGTTGTAAGGCCATGACCATCACGAAATTGTATAACATTCTTTTAGTATGTGTTAAGTAAACTGCATATTAAAAATTTACAAATATAATATTCCTTTTAAATCTAATAACTAAATTCCTGGAAAAGTTCTGGTCGACTTAGACCTATCATGAATATTTGTTTTGTATTAAACCAAAAGCGGTACATTGCGAAAAGCATGCACTCCATACATCGAAGGATCTGTGAACTTTCAGACTGATTCCGTATCCCTTCTCTATACAGCTGAGCTGGCTTAAAAGCGAAGGGAGTCTTCTAGTTAGCCATTCACCTAGGCTTCGTTGAGAATGAACAGACCATCACCTTGGCTGAGACCAGAAAGGAGCTACTTAGAGCAATATCTTGGATTATGAGACATAAGTTCCTCACCTACGTCTTGTAACTTCCGGCGGGTCCGTCAAGTCACATGATGTCTTGCAGGACGAATAGTAACATTGTCGGGAATACATCTAAGAGAGATCGTTAGTTGCTAACAGCGGTGTTCTACGTGTTGGAGCCATCGCTCAAACGATTGTGTCTTGTGAATAGCAATAAAAATTTAATATTTCTTTGATAAGGTGGATCTTTGTTTCGACTCTTCTTTTTCTTCATCTAAGGTAATATGAACTTCATGTAAACATGAAAGCACCATTTTTCATATGGTATTAGTTCGAATACCAGTAGGATTGTACGAAAACATAGAAGCAAAGATTCCTGCAGGTTTCCTATGTTTTCGTACATCAGGTTGACTGCCTGATGTCATTGCTGAAGCTTGATCCCTAATTTGAATTGCAAGGGGTTTGGCTTTTTATAAGCTTATGCAGAATTATACAGTGGTCTGCTTCCGTTCTCAGCCTAGCACCACGTTGAATATTGTCAATTTTTAAGGCCGATTTTACTATCATGGAAGCGGGTGAACCATTACATTGTATTCTCTCATTCTCGTTCTCAGAACGCAGTATTCATACAACAAATATACTTGGCAACACTGAACTCGTATCTGAAAAGGGATTTGATGCATTTTTGTATTTAACTTCCGCATATGAATGAAATGCACGACAGTAACACTAGGAAATACAGTGTTCTTTCATGTACTAAAATATAAAACCATTTAAATACCAAGGATTAAAAAATCACATTCATTTAAAGACTACACATAATTCTAAGAACGCTCCAGTAAAGAGATTTTTTAGTCAAATGCTGAAGCGACCAGAACATTCTCTGCAGCCTAACATATTAAATAAATATTTTCTCTTCTATGGTAATATCATTTACTTTGATGCATTTATTTCATAGTTATACATTCAGAGATGAAGCAATGTCTTCCTCGCCTTGTATACAGAAATTCGATATTATGCCAATATCGCACTTCTAGTTTCTTTAAAATGATATAATAAAATGTGCAAAATTTTTGCCCAGCAGAACCTTCTGAAGTTCGATATTTCTGTATTTTTTAAAGCACTATTTAAGATCAAATGCAGAATAGTTCTAAAACATACATGAGAGTTTCCGAAATTATTATAAATGAATTTATTAAATCATAGGTGAAAACTTTCTACAAAAGAATAAAAAAATTTGTGTTTCAAAAAGTAATAACAAATAGGTTTTGCAAAAAGAAAAGGAAAAAAAGAGAGAGAGAGAATTCCCATCTGAATACTTTATAACACTTCAAAGAGTTTAAAAACTGGAAAAGATAACAATATTTTGTTAAAACTATAAAAATCATACTGAAAAGAAATTACAATCTGATCTTGGTAAACAGATTTCACAAGTGGAAATAGACTTATTAATTAAACAGTGTTGTTTTTCTCACAGAAATTACAGATATAAAATATTAAATCTTATATTTAAAATGAGCTTTCAAAATGATAAAGGCAGGGGAAAATGAACATGATATTATTTCATCATAAATGAATGCCATGCGGCGATTTATGTTCCTATTTAATAAAAAAGAGACTTAATTGTCCAAGACTTATTGAATTATTCCACTGAATGGTTTGCGTATGTAACTTAAGTAACAAATATTTTTCTCAAGAGGCGATATTTTTTATTTTTCCAGGTTACCCTATCTATTTATTGGCTACCAAATTTGCTGGAGGTCATAAAAAACCTCTTCGAGCAATTTAAAAAATTTCTTTCTCTTAAAAGCTAATTCATTGCTAAGAGCTTCTTCAAAAGTCTTTTTCCTATTCAAAACTATTGGTGTATAATGTTTCAGTTACATTTAAAGTGACAATTTAACGCTATTACTAGAACTGTTATTTTTAAACGGACTTGTTTTGCATTCCAGTTCGTTCTAAAATCGGCACTTTTGCATCTCCGGAATACATCCATTTCTCATCTGCTCTGCCGAAGACTCGATCTGGGAAAATCCTTCGACGAATATTGAGGAAGATAGCCAATGATGACCACGAACTGGGAGATCTGAGCACTGTGGCCGAAGAATCCATCATCTCAGATCTTTTTATGACTAGGCCTACCATTGTGCGATCATGAAGAACTTGTAGTTGATTTGTTCATTGTTGTATAATAGCTAGACTATCTCACCATGCAGTTTCTTTATGTTCTTATGTATAGAATTTATACTTTTTATTTTTTGTACATAAACTTTTAATGTGCACATGAACATTATTGAACGTTTCATAATTTGTTTTCATCTAGTTGAACCTGTTTATGTTTTTAATAAAATGCATAGCTCTACGTTTCCACTTCTAGTTCTTATGGTATGATAAGGTGTAAGTAGCAAGTTATTCATAACTCCCCCCCCCAAAAAAAAAACGCCAATGAATACTTACTTTTAATTTTGTTATGCTTTTATCCCTGCCTTTTCGAGCTGATTTTCTCAGCAGCTTTGTCTTTTTCTTCGGCTCTCCAGGCTGTTGAGCAGATTCAAACGCTAAACTATTCTACCCGGGCTCAAATGCCAATGAAGGGGCTAGCTCAAATGCCAGTGAATGGGGAAGTCAAACTAATAATCACAAAAATATGGGCGTTTTCGTGATTTTCTTCATCTGTAGGTAAGCCAGTTTTCCGGAGACAGTTCTTTACGAAGGCATCGCTTTCCCCAGACAGAAAGTTCGTGCGCGCTTTGTCATGACTCAGTAAACTGTCTTTTGTTTCTGTATTTTCTTATTATTATAGTCCCTTGTTATTTAAACCTCGCCAAGAACGCTCTTGTAAGTAGATTGCGCCATAGCTGTAGCCCTACTCATTGCTCTTCGAAAAAAAAAAACATCTCCAAAAAGTTCTCAGCAGAGTTGCCGTTTTGAAGCAGGCCATTAACAAGAACGTTGTTGTTGTTGTCTTCTCCATGAATTTCATGGAAGAAAGGTTGCCAGAGCCTCAAGGATGTTGAACTTCTATTTCCAGCTCAATTTTGAGGAAGAGCACCCCAGCGGGTGGTCCGGAGATCAGTCAGCAATCCTTACCATGGTCACCTATAGTCCATTTATTATGAGAAGCTTTCAGCAGAATTACCGTTTGGAAGCAAGCCATTAACAAGAACATTGTTGTTGTTGTCTTCTCCATGAATTTCATGGAAGAAAGGCTGCCAGAGCCTCAGGGAGGTAGAGCTTCTACTTCCAACCCAGTTTTGAGAGCACCCCAGGGGTGGTGGTCTGGAGATCTCCCACCCCTTTCCTCTTCCACCAAACCACATGACTTTCGGCTCGCCATCTATTCAGAGTGCCTCCATGACTCAAAGACATTATATATTTACAAACATCGATGCCTTCTCTGGGATTTGAACCAGGGCCTTTCGGTACCGCAGTACGCTCCCCTAACCACTATACCGTCTGGGTGGCTAACATGAACGTCGGAAATAATAAAGAAGTACCATTATTTCTTTTTATGTAACTCGGTTTGTCTGTTTCTGATTGGCCGATTTATATTTCGGGCAGGGGGAGGATCAAGCCTTATCAAAATTACCTGTTGACCCCTTTTTTGCTCCAATTTTCTTGAAATTTTTCACATATACATATTTGCTATGCCAATACAGTATTCTACAGGAATTTGCTTCAGAATTCTATATAAATATATTTGTTTTATTTTTATTTGTTATTAGTATTGTTATGTAAACAATTTCGTTTAACAGTCAAACTAATAATCACAAAATTTCAGTTTTCCAACATTTGCTAGATCGAAAATAATCTTCCAAATGAAGATTTTTCGTCATTTCTCTAGTAGTTTTTTTTTTCCCCCAAAAAATCCTTCGATATTTTTAGCTATCATACACTAGCTAAAAATAAAAATTTTTTAATTCAAAAGGTTTAACCCTTCTTTTGAGCAGCTCCATTTTAAATAATGATGAGATCTTATTTCTAAATCAAATAAAAATTTTAATGAAATTTGTCATGGGAAAGACCGGACGATCTCGGAATAATATATCACGCGTTCTGAGTAGGAGGAATTTTCCTACGTTCAGAGGCAAGATGATTTTCTCTTTTTCATTACTTTTCAGAATTTTAACTCCAAGAAAGCATAAATTAAAAATTTTTAGTTAAACTTACTAGGAAATAAAAATAATAATTTTTAACATATTCTTAGTCATATATGAGTAAAAATTATGAAAACAAATACGAGATTTTGCAAAAGTGCTGAACAATTAATCATTAACGTCACTAAATAGTAACTGAAATAGCTGCACAAAGACCATGTCAGTCACGGCAAGCGTTCTCCACAACGAGAAAGCATTTGACCGCTTCCGGCAAAGAGGTCTTATTATTAAGCTGCATCATACTCAACTTTCAACCAGTGAATTTTCATTCAAATTATAAATTAGTAACGGAAAAACAGGACTTCCTAATTAATAACTACAAAAACGCTACTGAAATTTTCTGCTAAACTATAATAACATTCTTCGTATATATACACTTTTATAAAAGGCGTACTTATGCTTTTTTGGACATAAAAATCTCAAATGACTAAAAACTGAAAAAAAATTTATTTCTGAAAGTTTAAACATTATATCCATTATATTATTAGGAATATCGAAGTTTAAGAGTTATAAATTAGTCTTAAGAAATTTATCAACTTGTTTTATGAAATTGCTTTACTTTACTCCCTTGTGGTCTCATTTAAAACATTTGAAATAAATAATTCATCTAGGGCTAAAATTAAATTTTTAGAAGAAACGCTGTCGAAAAGGGGATATATATCTGCATTTTTCATAGAGAGTGAAACTTCTTGTATAGTCTCGTTCAGAAGGGAGTATTGAGAACTTTATTAAACTTAGTTACTGATGCCATTCTGTTATCTTTAAGTGTTTCATAAATTATGCAACGATTACTTCATGCATTTAAATTACTAGCAGCATCCAATCACTGTTTAAAAGACATCTAACATGTGTAATGTTTTAAGAATATCTTGGAACGGTTCACAAGCACTTGAATATCATACAGTCTACATCTATGTTACATTTTAAGTTAGGAATAAAGAGGTAACATTTTGTAGCGGTCTTTGCGGTTATGCCACTAAGTTTGACATTATGTCATTGTTTGCTTTATTAATAAATATTTGTTAAGTCTTCTTTGCATGATTCCATGCTCCATAATATTCCACGAACTGCCTACTTCTATTACGAAAAGTCAGTAAAGGGTGTCTCTCAATTCCACAGAACCACAGTTTTCCTTCAAAGTACAGATGTCTTTTTAATGGGCTTCTCAAAGAGGCGCGAAAGCGAAAGCCAAAGCAGCTGCCAAAACTTCTCCGAACAGGAATAGTACCAAACGTACTTCACGGCTTATTACCTGAGAAGAAATAAAATAAATAAATAAGGTAGAGAAATAAAAGAAAACATATTTTAAAATTAGCAAACACATAAAGTAAAAAAAAAAAAAAAAAGAGAGAGAGAGAGAGTACAATTAAAAGAGAACACGCTTTTACTGAAAAAATACAAGAAGAATGTCCGTATTGCATGGGTCTCTTTATTAATGTCGCTACTCTTGCAGCAGTTTAATATTTAGGAGTCATATTTGATAGAATACAAGTAGACAACGCAACTGAAAAAAGATTATGCAACTTTCATGTCTATTTGTGGACCCGTAGGTGGAATTTCAGAATTAAATTTTAAAACGAAAAAGAGTACTTCATCTGACCACTGGCCAGCCTGTGCTAATGTATGCAGTCCGTCCTGAGCTACAGAAACAAGACCGCCTGTAAAAAAATAGATGTATTGCAAAATAAATGCCTCAGACGTACTACGGTTGATATCCTATGATTCGTCAGGAATAGGTAATTTCCCAACGGTCTCTGAATTACTTGTTCGCATGATTTCCTATTCGCATCTTTTCTTCGGCAGCATTAGTAAATTGAAATATAGATAGCATTTACATACCCTGCAGAGACATTAGGTTATTTCCACCGGAGAGATGAAAAATGAGCAACGCGTTCGCCGGGAATCGAACCACGGACCACTCAGTTACCTGCTGAGCGTGGAAACATATCTTATATACTCCCCCTTTTAAAGAGCGACTGCGTGTTTTTAGGGGACTCAATTGACAAATCCTGGGTGTGGAGAATCATCATCCACCACCCTTTTAGTTCGTGTGCCACTGTAGAGACATTAGTATTTTTTTGGAAGCAGGAAGAATTGTAAAATGAGCAACGCCTTCGCCGGGAATTGAACCACAAACCTCTGGTTACGCGCCCAGCGTGCAGACAACTACACCACGAAGGTGGGAGAAATACCTTATAACCTTAGTAGACTATGATCGTACTAGTGAATTCATTGCCACCTAGATATGCTCACACTGGCAAATGGAAATTGTTATTTTTATCCCTAACTCCAAGACTAGCTGCTGTTTTACAGCTATCCTCAAGGGCACAGCCTGAGAGCGTAATCCTCCTGAAATGTTCTATAATTTAAAATACATTCAACTCCCTATTCAGCAGGGTAAAACCAAGGCTAACGTCAACGATTACTTCAAAATCATTGTTAATCCTAACAGTTAAAGAAACGCGAGAAAGAGGAATACTATTAATAATTAATCTTTATACTGAAGGAGATTAGTTTGGATAAGTTCATTCGGTTAGTTGAATTAAATTAGTACTATTCAAACGGGGGGAAACATCTTTAGAAATTAAAAAAACTATGTTATAAATAGAATTAATGAATTAGAACGTAAGTTTGTAAGGTATTTCTCCCGCCTTCTTAGCATGCCTTCGTGGTGTAATGATCAGCCCTCTCGGCGCGTATTCGAGAGGTCCTTGGTTCGAATCTCGGCGAGGACGTTGCTCACTTTTCTTGTCTCTTGCTTCGAAATAACCTAATGTTTCTACAATGCCCGAACTAAAAGGGTGGTGGATGATGATACTTCACCACCAGGCGATTAGGTCCCTTAATTCCCAGTCGCCCTTTAAAAGGGGAAGTTTATAAGGTATTTCTCCGGCCTTCGTAGCATGCCTTCGTGATGTGGGAAAGATACCTTATTTACTCCCCCTTTTAAAGGGCAACTGGGGAATAGGGGACGCAATCACCAAATTCTGGTGGTGGAGAAATCTGGTGGTGGCAACATTGCAGGGAATAAAACATTTTTATGGTGACCGGAAAAATGCCCACAGGAAAAATGCTCACAGAATAATGCTCTCAGGTATGAATGCTCTCAGAAAAAAAGGCCCGCACAGAAATATGCCCACATAGAAAAAAACTCACGTGAAAATATGCTCACACGGAAAAATGCTCACATAGATGTATGCTCACATGGAAATAAGCCCACTGATAAATAAAATACGTAGAAATATCCTTAGATGAATCAATCAATAATTAATCGATTTTGAACATCGTACACCTACTTGAATTGTTCAAAGAAAAATTATTTAAATTACCAGAACATATATATATATATATATATATAACTGTATAACTTATGTGTAGATTCAGTTGCTATATAAGATTAACAAATGGGCCGTTTTGAATTAGGAAAAGGAGGCAGAGTTCTAGCCCGTAATGATTCCATTTATTATATATATATATATATATATATATATATATATATATATATATATATATATACACTTTTTTTTTTTTTTTTTTTTTTTTTTTGAGTTTCGGCAGGATGCATCGCTTGGTTTTTATTAGAGTCTAAGAAGGTATGTCAATGTTAGAAAGTCGTCCTTTCAAGGACATATCTTTTTTGAGCGGATATTCGAAAATGTAATGGTCGGCATAATGCAGTTCTCGACATGAGCATGTGCGATATTTGCCAGGCTCCTTTTGTAGAAGTAATCCAGGAACGGGCCATGGCACGACACATATTGCTAAGAAAACACTATGTACTTCTGTTTTTGTAGCCCACTTTTGAAAAGAATTAGAGTTTGCGACGATCCATTGTCGTTCATTCCCACACTTGTTGCAGATCTTTTGTGTGTGTGTATATTTAGTATATCCCTCAGGTGAGTCTTGGGAAACGGCACATAAAAAAATTCTGCTATTTGCTGTTGCGCTGCCTTCTCTGCAAATACGTTCGCAGCGTAGTTACCTGAGTTCTTACTGTAGCCTTTTATCCACATGAGTGTAAAGTAAATTTTGTATTTTGCATGTTTAATTTTAGTACGGATTAATTTCGAACGCAATTTTAGAGCCAGGTTGCAATAATCACTTCATAACCTTTGACTAGGTTACGAAGTGATATTATTGCAACCTGATTTAATTATGATAATTATCTGCTTTAATTATGATATGAGGGATTCTCTGGTTATTTGCTATTTTCAATGCTGCTTTTACTGTCGAAAATTCTGCCTGATGAATGCTGCTAATGTTTTTTAGGTATCTCTACCATTTTGTATAATTGTTGAGGCTCTTTTGCATAGGTATGTTGATTAAATATCCAACTATTCTATCTATTTTGGGGTCGTCCGCCGTCAGAAACTGCTTGACAGATAGGACCGTCTGAGCGGGTGCATTGTCTTGGTGCAACAGCCATACATCACTCCGCAAATATGGCCATTTTTCTCCTAATTTTTTCACGAAGTCTTTTTAGTACTTCAATGTAATAATATTGGTTAACAGTCTGACCACTGGGAACCCATTCAGTCATGATGAACGTGCTGGGCGCCCAACACGTTCATCATCTTCTGCACTGTCTCTTACCCCTGAAAACCGCTTATGCCATTTAAACACACGTGTATGAGACAAAGTTTCAACTCCATAAGCCACGGTTAACCCTTGAAATGTTTCCTTCGTGGCTGATTTCGTAAGTTTCTTAAGAAAGTTGATTTGCTGTTCGGTTTTTTACATTAAATATTTTTCCGGTAGAATGCAATTGCATGTGTTCGCTCAATGATGCAGTATTCCCCACTGGCATAGTCGTTTAAGTCGAAACTGGCCGCATGGATAGAGGAGGTGTGTGGCATGACATCACCAAAATAGTTGTTGCCAACTCCACTCTGTTTTCAAGCTCAAAGAATTGAAAATTAAAGTCAAATTAATTAAACGCCGAACATTAATGCTTGGAAGCAATCCAAGAAAACTTTCAAATGACCATTAAGTGCAACCTGTAACTCTGGCATCTTCCATGCCAATAAATTTCTGTTTTAGCGCAAGAAAATGAAGAGCCTGGCGTGGACCTAACCAAAAACAATCATAATAACGATGAGGATTCAGAAGCAGTCTTCAGAAACCCTAAAATTATCAGAGCAAGATTCCGCCTATTTTAATAAAAGATTCAGACATTAATTGGTCTAGCTCCAGGAAATATATCGAACATGTACCTGGCATCAGAAAATTCGACGAATTCGTCCGCGATAACAAACTCAAGATTTAAATTTTGCTCTATCAAAGACTGTCGTACGTTATCAAAATAATATATCATTACGCTATCATAAGGAGTACACTGGAACCTTGGTTCACAAATTCAATTCGTTCATGAAAACCGTTCGTTGACCGTTGTATTCGTAAATCGCAACAGTTTTCCCTGTGGTAATTCATGTCAAGTGGATAAATTTGTTCCTGGAATACAGATGGTTTTTTATTTAAGCTTTACAATAGTATCTTGTTCATAACCCAAAACCAACAGAAATTATTAAATTAAGAACAGAAGAATATTGTAGAGATATTAGGTAATTTTGGAAGCAGGAAAGATGGAAAATGAGCAACGCCTTGCACGGGAATCGAAACACGGATACTCGCCCGGCGTGTAGACCACTACACTACGAAGGCAGGCTAAGAAGGCGGGAGAAATACCTTATATACTCCCTCTTTTAAAGGCGACTGGGGTTTTTAAGGGACCCAGTCGCCAAATCCTGGGAGTGGAGAATTATCATCTGCCACCCTTTTAATTCGGGCTTCATTGTAGAGACATTAGGATATTTTTGGAAGCAGGAGATGTGAAATATGAGGAACGCCTTCGCTGGGAATCGAACCACAGACCTCTGGAATACGCGCCCAGCGTGCAGAACACCAAGCAACGAAAGCATATCAAGAAGGCGGGAGAAATACCTTATAATATGAACACCATACTGAACAGATAAAATAGACAAAACTTAATTTAATTGTACTGTAACTGTACGAACAGATAGTAGAGATCTTAAGAGGGAAATGATGAGGAAGATATTATTGTTTGGATACGAAATTCTCTTCCATGAAAACTTCAGAAAACTGTCTTTAGAAGGCTTAGAACTGTCTTTTATCCGTTCCTTGTCTATATGCGCCACTCTGCTTGAGACTCACTCAGCCTCTGTTTCACTCAAAATGCTTCAAATGTAATTTGTCGTTGTTGACATTTTAAAATGCTTCTGAAGTAAGATTGTCATTGAAAATGCTTATATTGTAGCTTGCTACTGCATTTTTAGAATGACATCATTGCATAAAAGCATTGTATCTTACCCCATTTTGCACAAATTTCGCGGATCGGCGAACTAGGTTTTCTTTATTTTTCTCTTCATCTGAAGACATTTCTTCCACGCGCAGGAAAGTTGTTTGTTATTCTTAATTTTTAGGCCTTCTACTAACTTCTCTACGTCATCACTGTTAATTTCCTAGCCCATTATTTTGCCCAGAAGTAACGAAAAAAGTTCTAAGTGCGTGAACCAAATTGTTCGTGAAGTGAGGCCACTGTATCTGCTTTTTCATTATTATTTATGATTTAAAACTGCATATAATATATAAATAAAGAAATATTTAAATTAAAAGTGTTATGCTAAAAGTATTAAAATATTTACTCTAAAAAAACATTTTTGGCGGCCATAATACTTTATAATTACTTTATAATTTATATACTTTTTATATAGTGAAATTTGAAAAATATACATGCAAAGATATAGTATCAAGGCAATAATAAATAATTAACTTTATTTACACACATTATCATTGTTACATTTCAACACCTGTGATTCTAAATGAAGGTAATAGCTAACAACGTGGATGTTATTTTCTAACAAAATTTTTTTTGCTTAGTATTTTTTCCTTTAGCTTTTGAATTTTTTATTCAGTACTCTGTATTTCAATTTTGCCTTCTGAGATTTATTGCAGCAAATAAGTATCAGCATCATTGATTCATTTTCTGATTGCACTTGCTTTAGAAGCACAGTCAATGAATATTTAAATGGTGACCGGTAGTTTTTTTTATTCAGCTTAGAATGCCATGTTTCAATCTGATTACTGGTTCTTGTTCCATCATTTGAGAAGTGATTCCAGATGTTTCTGTAAAAGAAAATGAATTTAAAATTTAGAAATGAAATTACGCTTCATTCATATATTGTTTCATTTAGAAGAGTTCTGTGCCATTTAAGTTTATGTAAACAATTTTAATTAATAAAAGATATTTCCAATGTCATATATTACACACCCGTGCATAATAATCATTTGTGCGATGCCTAACAATAAATTCTTAATAGTACAATACTTCTGAAACACACTCTACAGAAAGAAATACATATATATCAGAGAATTTTCCTAAGTGGACTAAATTATTTTTAAGTTAAATGAAAAGTAAGTGATATATATATATATACTCTTTTATTTTAATATCAAAAGAAAATTTATGATTTCTTTTCTGACCATAATCGCTAGAAGTGTTTCTTCAAACTAAGAAATTTATAATGCAGAGTTAAAAGTGCAGATATATATTTCAGTGGTTCCCCCCCCCCCATAAATTTTCAGGAAAAATGAAAACAAAGAAATTTAACTTACACTGCTAACAATGCATCAGCTTCATCAAACCACTTTTCAACTAAATAATCAAGAAATTCCATTGCTTTAGAAGCATATGGAAAATTTTCCTGCCAAAAAAGAGAAGCATCAGTAACTTCGTCTTCAGGAAAAGTGGCAAAACGACAGCGCGTTTCCTAATTGCATTATCCTCTTTGTACACCTGAATTAAACCGAGTTGCTGCACCTAAAACGGATATCAAAATATGTTCGTCTTAATGCAGAATTTTTTGCTTATTACGACACGATGACGCAAGAAAGAAAATACGTAACACACATACATACACACACACACACACACACACACACCATATAAAATAAAATTTAAAAAAAAAATGTTTTTAATTTTAAATTACGTCCAAAGGGGCGTTTTTTAACGTTTTGTGTGTTACCTTTATTTATTAAATATCATGTTCTTTGCACTTAAGCTATAAAATTTAGTTCAATAGCAATGTCACAAAATAATTTTAAAATGAGCATATCTTTTTAGAATTTCCGATACACAGTTCGACGCGCTGGAGATAAAAAGGTTTCTTTTTCCCGCGTATAGTGTTGCCATTGCTCGCTTTTACATCGTGAGTTTGTTACTCAAAAATTCGTTAAAGTTTTACAAAATGTGAAATCGATAATAAAACAAATTCAAAGTTCAAATTTGGGATTTCAGATGCCCATATTCGCATTAGGATTACGTCATTCAAAACTGGATGGCTCTAGATACCGCTGTTTTATCACAATGCGAGATATATACATAAATTTTTGCAGATTTTTCATTATTTAATTTCGCCCATTAGCGGCCGAGTGGTAAAGTCGCTGAACACTGGTAGTTCGGTCCGAGGTTCGAATCCCGCGAACGGGCTGGCTGCATGGGCGTTTTCGTGGTTTTCCCCATGTGTAACGTGTATACGAGCCAGTTTCCCTTAGAAAGTCCTCCACGAAGGCATCCCTCCTCTTAGGCAGATAGCCCTCGAGGCTTTGCCATAATCACACACACACATTATTTAATTTCTTCAAATATAATGCAGGACTCTAACATTTTGTGACAACAGTTTGAAAAGTGAACCCCGACATTGAGAAGAGTCCGACGCAAAATGCCAAAACGAAAATAATAGTCCTTCGCGACTCAAATCCCTTTGAAAAAAAAAAAAAAAAAAGACCAGCTAAAGTAATTTTATAAAAATATTGAATACTTCTAATTAAATCTCTCATGATTTTAATACACGGTTATTTAAATCAATCAACTTTCTTATCTGAATGGTTAATAAGATGGCGTATGTATTTTATTTCAGCCGCGGCAACACAATGCTTTCACAGAGCCTATTTGTTAATTAAAACTGAAAGATAAATATTATACATTTCTCTGAATGGCAACAGTCCCGCGCGATGGAAATAAAAATGTTTTATTTCGAACAACATTGCTATCTGCTAGCTTTCAAATAGTTAAGTTCGTTAATCAAAATTCTATTAAATGTTTTACAAAATATTGTTGCGTGCATACGGGTTCGTAATAGATTGAATGCACACAGAACCGATGATAGCTTGATAAAATTTATTTTATAAAAAGGAAAACTTTACAGGTCTGGAATTTTCTACAAAAATATTCGTACAGCTCTTGTCAGTATCATAGAACTCAATCAGTAGTTACATTTTAAAGTACTAGGAGTGTTAAACACAACACGTTGCAGAGCGCATCTATTAAAGGCGAAGCTCTCTCGCATATCTTACTACTCCGAATTCAACTCCGAAGTAACAATTGAGGGCAGATGCCCTTTTCTGTCTTATATAATTTTCATCCGGCTGCCTAGAAATTTGCAGTTAATTCCATTTCTCGAAATTTCTGGAAGACATATGCTATTGAAGTTACATTTAAGGACCGGATACGGTTACAGTTGCATATACAGATTATATACATTTACTCAATCACAACATCTATTACAGTTATACATGGATCGAACCAAAACATCGCCAAGTTTGGCGACTTTTGGGAATTTCTCGCCAAATGTAGGGACAAAATTTGTCACAAAACCACCGCCACCTTAGCGATATGTCGCCAATTTAGCGGGCCATTTACTCAATGTTAAGGGACTGCATTCTTTTTTTTTTTGGCAAGGATTGCATTCTTTAGATTTTCATATTACATTATACAAAAAAAAAAAAAAAAACTACAATTTCACTTATAGTTTAAATAAAATTATTTATATATGTACAAAATTCGTAACAAAATGGAATAAATAATAAAACAAATTCGAGTTCCCAGGTGCATACGTTCGGTTGGAGGACTTACGTTATTCAAAAATTGATAGCTGTAGGTACCCGACATTTTTTCACAATGAGAGGAACATACATACATACAAGCAGATTCTTCATTATTTAATTTCTTTAAATATAATACAGGGCGATAATATTTGGTGACAACAACTTAGAAAGTAAATCACCATTTAAAGTGAACCGACTAAGGAGGTTAGAATCAAGGAGGTTTCGATAGATGGAATAAGCATGACGTCACAGAAATAAAGCCAAGAAAATGTCAGCAACGTGACGTCACGACTTATCATGGCCGACATATAGCGTACGGATTAGGCTTCGAAACCTATTGTGAAATTGCTGACTTTGAGAGCATATATCAACGTCTGCAGTCTCAGAAAAGTGTCTTTAGGGATAATTTGCGTAATTTCCACTGATCTTTCAGGATTTACTCTACACACATTTGTATTATAATTACCACTTACACATATTCATGTACCTAGATTTTTTTTAAATGATTATTTGTAATCCTTTTGGTTTTTCTATGTACTAAGTCTTTTATGTTAAGCATTAAAATTAATACGACAGACTTATAAACGTTCAAGGATGAATAGTTAGCATGTAGACGACACCAACTGGAAGGTAAACGAAACCAGCTACTGTCTGTCTACGAGAAGAACAGCTCCCGCAACAGTGTCTGGCGGGTGGCATTCGCTATAGCAACAGGGCTATACATTTCAAATAGGGGGGAACCGAGTGTTGCTTTGTTGTTATTTTGTTTTGGGCGATTGTTTGCTGATGGTAAAAGAGTTTATCGTTCGTCTTCAAGACACATCTATGGAAAATGGGTCGATACTCGTTTATACGGCAGCAGACTAACTGGCGAGAGCTTTTCTTATGATATAAAGGCTGTAGGACTCCGCTTACGGAAGCGGGCATGACTTCATACCGTGACGTTTCGTGGCTTCATTTTCTTGCACGGAACATACGGGAAAGCCTTACACCATTTATTATCACCTTGGAACCAACGCAAAATCCCATTTCGAGACTAATAGGCCTTTCTCGGCTAAAAAAAAAAAAAAAAGCACGACACTTTTCTCCAAATACTGTGTGCATAATGAAAGAAACAACCCTAAGTTGCTGTTAAGGCTTCCGTTTATATGCCAAGAAACAGAATATGCTTGGAATTCTTCTGTATATATGCCAAGAGTTCAATAAGGCACGTCAAATTCTATAAGGCACGTCGACTGAAGCACTAAATTCAAACTGGCAGCTTTAGCTTTTTTATCGAACTAAATAACATTCTGTACATGTCTTTCCTTTTATTCTGCAGTAAACAGTAACTAAAAGGGAAAATTTCCCTCAAATAGGATTCATGTATATCACGTAATAGGGCAAGCATTTTTGGAACGACTTTAAATGCTTCATCCAGAAATAGTCTAACAGAATCGCATGGTTTACGCAAATTTTCAGTAATACAATGTCCTAAAACACAGAGCACCCCTAACTCTGTGACCCCCTCCCTTATTCCCGCAATATAGCTTACTATATTCTTTTAACACCACAAAATAATAGATTGAAATGAATATGGTCAGAAAAATATACTTAACAAAAGATTGACTGTTACATAATTTATGTAAATGTAGCACACATTTTAAACCAAAGCACAACGTAATTGTTTTGAACATAAGTTTATTTAAATCGGAAATAGGGGGAAGAGTGAATTGATGAATTTATTGACTATTGATGAGATCTAGTGCCTAAACTAAAACCCTACGGTTTCTTCAAATAGTGTCGTAGCGCAGTAAAAGTCAATTAACTTATAATTTCACGCATACTTAATTTAAAACAAAAAAATTAAGATTCGATCTCGAAATGCTCAGTATAATGGTGCTGTCATCAACATATACAGGCAAAAAAAAAAAAAAAAAAAAAAACTTTATTCTTGACTATTCTGGATACAAAAGTCATGATTCTCCATGAAACGGCATTGCCTGTGAAGAGAAAGCAATTCATTTTTAATACCTTCTCCAAACATGCATTGAACAGCATCAAATATTCACCCACCATTTTTTTTTTTTTTTTTTTCGATTATAGCCATGCAATAACTTATCCTGTAAGACCTTTCAATCGCGCTTTCTTCATTTGTGTTAGCTGATAATAGATACGGTTTTACATTAAGACCTTCAGAAAGTCTCTAAAAAAGGTTTATCAATTTTTGCAATTCAGGTGCTTGGCTTCTAAATGATGCAACAGTAATAAAGATTTCATATTTCTATTCAATAAATTTTTCTGCGTATCACGTATAGAGAAATAAGATTGCCATCGTCTCTTATTACTGAAAATCCATACTATTGCATCAGAATACTCCTTCGAAGACATACAGACCGCTGTTTGGAATTTTCATAAACAGTCAGAGCAAAAACTTTACTCGCCGAACGATTCATATCACATGATTAGCATCAAGCGCATGCGCCTCCCGACGAAACCAGAACTTTTTTACTAGCAAACATGGGTGATAAGTGGTAAGGTATTTTCCATGTTTTGTGTAAATAAATAAGTAATGAGCAATATGAAATTGAAATATGTTGTTTTAGAATGTGTTTTTTTTTTTTTTTTTTTTGCCTGCGTTTGAATAGATTGTCTTCAAATCATAAAAAAGAAAGCCTCGTAGTTATTTGGATAGAAAAGTTTGGAAAGAATACAGATCTTCAGATAAGGTAAGATTTTTATCTTTATTCTTAATACCTTGATCGGAAGATAACCGATATTTTGAACTCGCTTCATCCGTGTCATAACTTTATGTTAAATGAAATAAAGTTTACAGCAAACATGAAAACTACATTTAAAACGAAAATGAGATTAAAAGAAAAGTCTGATGTGGACACCACGTAATTTGTACGGCTTATAAAATTATACACATTTTTTGTTGCTCTTCATTTAAACTTTTTACCTCGAATTATTCCAACGTAATTAAGGCAAGCTGAAAATGACTACATTCCTGAAATATGATTATTTTAGTAATTTAAAACACTTCTGTGACTAGAAATACTACATGACTACGACCAACGATTGCGAAAATAAAGGCCGGGTTAAGGGAGTGGGTATATATTGTATATATACTATATATATATTTAAACAAATTTAAATTCTTAACAAATACGTATAAAAGTAAAAAAGCAATGTATATATATATATCCTTTTGATATTACCGATTGCAAATAAAAAAAAAGGAGGGTGCACACCTGAATGTTATAGCCACTCCTACATATAAAATTCCTTTTTTACTTTCTGCGGCTTTCAGTAACTCGAGATAAATACGCACATATCTGCTGCGCTCAAATGTCAAGAAAAAGTCCATTTTGAGGAGGGGGGAAAAACACTTTCATTCTATCTATGTGTATAGACGTCAGGGGGGATTCTAAATGGAACGGTCAAAATGGATATTTCCGTTGAAATATGATACCCGAAAATTTTAACCATTAGAATTCCTTTATTTCGTGAATTCAACACTTGCTTCCTGACCAACAACTTCAAATTAAACCCTGTTTTAAATTTGAAAAGGCCTTAGGTCAACTAGTTATCAACCACCACATTATACAAGAAAATAGCATATGTAATTGCCGAATGCCTGTCTACAATAAATATGTCGATCCTTTCCACCAACATGTTATTACTGGAGATTTCAATAGCATTGAAGATATAGAATTACGGACCCTTATGCAAGTTGGCACCAAATTTCGTCCTACTATCATATTAGCTAGTAATAGATCCAATATGCCTACTACAGCTTTTCTTGAATGGAAAGCTGCACTTATTAAAGAATTTCAACATTCGCTTATTTCAACTCTTTACACAATAAAAAGCATCTTGAGGATCTTATTCAAAAACTGCAAGATAACTTTATCATTACGAAGATTGATAAAGCCAGCAACAATTTTAGTGTTATTTGTAAACAGTTTTACTTCAACCTTCTGCATAATGAGTTAAATTACACATGCACTTACCAAAAAATTACTACTAGCACTAAGATTCTTCTCAATAAATTTAACGCACTACATAAAAGACTTAAAATACATCCCCAGAAATATAACAACAGGTTTGCAAATCTCTATGCACTACCAAAATTTCATAAGTCTCCGATGAAATTCAGGTTCATAGCTAATAGTACCAGAAGTTATCTTAAAGAAATAGATTATCTTTTTGCAAAAAAACTTCGTTTAATACGTGACTTGATTAATAACTATGATTTTAAGGATCTGCATTGCAACTGGATAATTTCAAGTAACGAGCTAGTGATTAAGACAATTAATTCACTTAAAATAGACCATATACAATGCTACGATTTCGAGAACCTTTATACTACCTTACCACTTGAAGAAATTTATACCAGCTTACTTGCTCTACCAGATATAATTCCACAGATTTCGACAATAATTGATACCGAAAAATGGCAACTTTTTCTTTCGAGCGTGCTTTTCAATAATTTTATTCTCTTTAACAATAACATCTTTAAACAGATTCAAGGGATCCCAATGGGAGGTAATTTTTCAACTACTGTGTGTGAATTATTCCGTTTACAAAAGAATTGACCTTTGTCCGTTCACTCAGTAAAGAAGAACATAAATTTTACCAACACATCTATAGATATATTGATGATGTCATTGCATTTAATAACTATAACAAAATAGAAGTTGCTAATATCTACCCTCCATGCTTAAAACTAAATAATACCAATACAGTGCAACATAGTGTTGTCTACCTTGATTTACATATTATTGATTACAATTTTATCAAAGTTTACGACAAAAGAAGAGAATTTAATTTTTCAACACTAAAATTAACCAACTGGAATTCAAATATTTCCAAAAGAGTCATCCTTAGCACAATTTATTCACAGCTACTGAGAATAAAAAGAACCTGCAATACTACAAAACACCTTCAAGAAGAAATACTATACTTCGTAACTATCTTGAAAAATAACCTCATTCCTCATAAAATAATTACAAATACTTTAAAAAAAGCTGGCATTAGCCTTACCAATTTTTAGATTTTTTTAGTTAAATAGTGATATTTTATGTTTAAAGCCCAATGGAACGGTATAAAGTGGATGGCTGATTCAGAGAATCTAATGTAAAAATGTACAGATAATTCTTCTCACTACATATTCTTTCCTCCAAAAAATTTTGGCATAATACTTTTAGTACTATTGTTTAAATAGTTTTAAATTACTTTGATGGCCAATTTTACTACTTTTATTAACAAATCTGGCCTTTTCGTTTTTCATTGTAGCTTGATCGCCCTCTAGCTTGAAGAATTACGACTTTTATTAACAAATAACTGTTTTTTCCTTTTTACTCTTACTTTTGTGGCCATGTTGAATAATTTTAGCTGAATTAGCCATTTTTCACTTTTTGAAGCATTTTTTTCTTCAAACAACCTGACTGACGCCATTTTGTAATCTTTCCACGTCTTCCCGAGACTCCCGACCCCCCCCCCCCTTTGAAAATTAGGGACGAGTTACAGCTAACGGACAGTCTAATCGCATTGGCTACTGCCCAAAGCTTTGTTCCCCGCTACTTACGTCACACGACGAGTGGGAGGGCGATAATGGACACTGAGGGGAATTGCAATCAAGGTCCGTAGAAAGAACCTCTACGGTTCTTTCTACGGACCTTGAATTGCAACCCCTTTTCAACTTGTTCCACGATGGAGGACTCTACATAACCACAGGTCTGTTTTTTTTTTTTTTTTTTTTTTCCAGTTTCTTTTTAAAAAATTTTTTCTTGGTCTTAGCAAGACCCACTGTTTTTGTTTTCGTTTAAATTTAATTTCAGTTTTCTAAACTTTATAAAGGTATAATTTTTAAGCTAGCAGGTCCAGCCCGTAAGTTATTGTATTTTTTGACTAATAGCAGACAGCTATTTATTTTTATCTTTTTATTTTACTTCATTCTTGTAAATCGGAATTGTTTTTAGTTCTTTTAACACCTTAATGTGTCATTTTGTGCGGACGCGTCGGGAAATTGGAACAAAGAATTGAGACTAATAAATTTTCTAAGGCAATTCGTCTATTTAATTAAAATTTGTAACGCAAAAGTTTCAATTCTCTGTTTCGGCGAAACGCGTAATGGCTTAATACTTTTAGTAGCAGTTAGCTTAATTCGACGTCCAGCTAGAAATTTCCCTTGAAAAGCCAGGTTGAGCTTCGGATTAAGCAAATTTGCCATTTTCCTTTTTGTATTTTTTATATGTTATATTAGTTTTATGTTTTACTTGTACCATCGATTGGTTTTTCTATGTTTTAACTTTACACTTGTCACATCGATTGGTATTTACTGTATTTTTTGCCGTTACTAGTTTCCAAAGATTAGTATCTTACTGTGTTTAATTTAACGTGTAGCATATTTTTCACTTTTTTATAAAAAAAAAAAAAAAAATGTGTTGAACTTTTCTTGGAGCCACAGCTCCTGGTAACTTTCTGGCGAGCTTTCTACAATTTGTCTTATCTTTAATTTTGCAGCATATTGCGCAAAAACATTATTTAGACCAAAATTGGTCTTACGTTATTGTACTAACTACCTTACTTGTTAATTATATATATGTTATAATAAAAGCACAGGAAAAAGACGGAACACTGTAGATGCGTAGTTATCCTATATTGAAGAGGAAGTGATCTGATTGCGTCGTAAGCTAATGTGTTGACTTCGTAAATAAAACTTGGCAGTAGAAGCGATTTTAATTCCATTTTTATTTGCAACTGATATTTGTGGCCACAATCACTTGGCACTCTAGTCGTGCCTTTCCACAGAAGATTTACATTTTTGATATTGTTGGGATAGAAAGCAAGCCAGCGAAAATTACATCTTAGCAAAGTAGAGAGCAAAAGCTGAAGTAAATAGTTATGCAAGATGGAGGGACG
Source organism: Stegodyphus dumicola (assembly GCF_044657685.1). Classification (NCBI taxonomy): domain Eukaryota; kingdom Metazoa; phylum Arthropoda; class Arachnida; order Araneae; family Eresidae; genus Stegodyphus; species Stegodyphus dumicola. Next base: position 218,011,894 of record NC_140769.1, read on the forward strand.
CGAAGAGAAAAGTTTTGGTTTACAATTCGGTGATTGGTTGTCAAGAGGCATTTGGTATTAACGGTTACGTAAGATCGCATGATTAATTTGAATGACGCAATGCAGATAAGTTATTACGATTTTAGAATAGAGAGGAAGAATTAATCTTTATAGTTATATTATAATTCTGATTCATACATTGTTATCTTACATATTTCCCCCCTTCAAAAAGAAAAAGGCGTAGCGACAGAGAAGCCTTTTTAAAGAGAAAGAGTTAAAACACTAGCAAATGTAAAAAAAATAAAAATAAATAAATCATAAAATTTTTGTCCTGTAAAGTATAATTTATAAATATAAATTTTTTTTAAATAAATTTTAAAATTTTAGAGTCCTATTGAATTTTTCAGCATTTCAGTCCAAAAGTCTTTCTGTTTGAGAGTTCACATAATCATAATTCTTCAGGGAAGATTCTTGTTATTACAGAATATCACAAAATAAACTGTTACATAATCATTACTTACAATTAAATGTAATGCACATAAATATTGATACTTATTTCCATACTGATAAATTATAATTTAACATCATAAATAATAGGATAAAAATTTTCAGAATTTTTGGTTTCACCGTTATCGTCTTTCATTTACAATTCCTGATATTACCAAACTGGAAGCCTCACAATATTTCTAAACAAACATATCCATCAATAGGGCTGTCCTCTTGAGCTAACCAGTGTGTTCTCTGCACTGGTGGCCCAGGGTGCCTAGGCAGTTACTTGAAAATGCCTCCGTTCCTCGCATTAAGGTAACTGGTTTTTGAGAACTGCACTAATACATTTCATAATAAAAATATATAATAATAATAATAATATAAAAATTTTACATGCATTCATAAAATGAGAGCCTCTAACATTATCTTGCATGAAGAGGGTAAAAGGAACAACTGTACAGAGGTAATTACAGGCCTCTGTTGAAGGAACTAGTACACCCTCAGCATACTATACTTAACACACAATAACCCATAAATTTTAACATGCATTTACCATAATTTCATATTACTTATCTGTACTAATTTCACTTATTTTTTACACCTTTATTTTTAGAATAATTATAAAATTCGTATTCAAAATTCTCAACAAAATTTCAAAAACATAAAAACTTATCTTAATATCCTTCCCTATGAATAATTTAAATAGCTTAAAATTCGTTACTTAATTTGCTCACACACATTTTATGAAAAATTAGAAAAATTAATGAACAAGAATTTCAGATTTTCTCAAAACAAATTGCAGAAATTTTAACCAAAGTTGAAATGAAAACTATAGAATTCGCAACATATTAAATGATTTAGTTCCTGAGTTAGAGTCACACGAATGTAACAATTTTTGAGCTGTTGAAAAAGTGGAAGTGCAAATAATTTTCTGTCGCACATACTTGCAAACACTAACTCAGATCGACCTTGAACTCGCTGTAATGCTGAATTCCTAAACGGTAATTCACTGATGATTTCCTTTTCACTAGGCATTCAAACTTCTCAATTTATCGAGATATTACTTTCAATCTGTAAACACTACGCGTGATTATTTTTTTGAAGCACTTTCAAAACACCACAGCAGAAGAATGATCTGTTATTTTTTAAACACTGAAAAAACAAATTTGATGATTCAATTCTTTCACATTATCTTGGATTTATCACAAAGCGATGAATTGAAGAGCTGAATTAAATTTTCCATTGAGGTTTCAGGCTGCAGGAAACTATCCTACTAGCTTAACAATGTATGAATCAGAATTATAATATAACTAAAAAGATTAATTCTTCCTCTCTATTCTAAAATCGTAATAACTTATCTGCATTGCGTCATTCAAATTAATCATGCGATCTTACGTAGCCGTCAATACCAAATGCCTCTTGACAACCAATCACCGAATTGTAAACCAAAACTTTTCTCTTCGCGTCCCTCCATCTTGCATAACTATTTACTTCAGCTTTTGCTCTCTACTTTGCTAAGATGTAATTTTCGCTGGCTTGCTTTCTATCCCAACAATATCAAAAATGTAAATCTTCTGTGGAAAGGCACGACTAGAGTGCCAAGTGATTGTGGCCACAAATATCAGTTGCAAATAAAAATGGAATTAAAATCGCTTCTACTGCCAAGTTTTATTTACGAAGTCAACACATTAGCTTACGACGCAATCAGATTACTTCCTCTTCAATATAGGATAACTACGCATCTACAGTGTTCCGTCTTTTTCCTGTGCTTTTATTATAACATATATATATTTTATACTGATTAACAAAATAATATAGTCGGTAAGGGAGTCTGTAAAAATGATTTGTTACCAATTTTTATTAAAATTACTACGATTTAACAGATAAAGACACATGTAATCAAAGCCGAATAAGAAATAGTCAAATAATGTAAGTCTGTTATAATCCACGATTTTTTAAACAATGCAACAGGTATTTATTCATTTAAATCCCAAAATACCAACAGTTTAATAATTTAATACAATGTTCAGTATTTCAAATGCCTGTGCTTTAATTAGTTTAAATAAATTCTGCTGCGGTTCTTGTACTTGCTTGCTGTATTCATCTCACTGAATATTTTTGTTTGTATTGTTGATTTTAATACGGATTAAGAAATAAAATACAAAAATTAAAGATTAATAGCCTGAAAACAAGAAAATAAAAGCACTACACTCAGTTATAAATTTTTAACGCAGAAATTGCAGCTTCAACTATTGTTCTATCCATTAAAAAGGCATAATTTTTCTTTCTGTTAATCGCTGGAATATCAGACTCGGCATTGTGACGGCCTGTTAATTTGTGCATGTTTTCCTTCTTCAAGATCTCTTGTTCTTATTCTTCTTTTCTAAATAAGTTTTAGAAAATCTTAGAATATTAATTTAAAATTATTTAAATTTAACGATTATACGAAAAGAATTCCAAACATTTATTGTTGTGAAAGATTTCGTGTTAAGCCTCCATTGGCTTATTCAATTTCTCTTCTTTATGTTATTTAATTTTAAGGGGACTATTAGTTTCGTTTGCCCAGGACTATTAGTTTCGTTTTGGTATTTTGCATCGATTCACGATAAACATTGTTGCACTTGTTGCCACCAAATATTATCACTCTGTATTACATTTAAAGAAATTAAATAATGAACAATTTGCATGAGTGTATGTATGTTTTTCGTATTGTGATAAAACAACGATTCCTAGAGCCGTCAAAATTTGAATAGCGTAATTTTCCGTAGAATATGGGCACGTGGAAGGCCTAGATTTAATTTGAAATTTGTTTTATTATCAAGTTCTTATTTTGTAACACTTCAACTAGTTTTTGATTAACAAACTAAACGATTTCGCGAGCAATGGCGACACTGTACCGGAGGGGGGTGGATTATATCCAGCGCGAGAGACTCTGTATCGGAAATTCTGAAGATATGCTCATTATAAAATTATTTTGCGATATTGCTGTTGAATTGAATTATATGGTTTCAGTGCGAAGAACATGATATTTAATAAATAAAGGTAAAAGAGGAAACGTTAAAAAAAAACTGCTCTTTGGGCGTAATGTAAAATCTGAAAGCTTTCAGTTTTTTTTTTTTTTTTTTTTCCCTGTTCTTTATATGTTGATCATGTTTAAAATAAATTATAATTTAAAAATTTAAATGAAAGAAACAATTCCAAAGTTTTGCTGTACTATTTCAAGACGCAATTACCCAGCAATGATGAAATAAAATTCATATGTATTTGAGACATTAAAAATAAACTATAATTTAAACTTTAAAACTGAGGTATAGAAGTATCTTGCATTCGATTCCGCCATTATCCTATACTGTTTAAAATCGGACTACCTGAAAACCTAAATACACACAAAAAACGATAACAGATTTCCAAAAAAAAAAATCTTTTTTCCCTTCCTGTTTTTCAACAAATAAAATGCAGTTTATAAATTCAAATGTTTTTATTATTAATAATTCTCCAAATTACGCAAAACAAACTTCTCAGAATAATTACTAATGCGCACTTTTATGTTTCAAATGAGACCTTACATAGAGACCTACGTATAGACAGAGTTGAAGAATTCCTTCATAAAATTAATAGAAAATTCTTTGAAAAAGCAAAAAATTGTCCTCATATGAAACACTTCAAAGTATTTGATTACCAGATTTTTGCTGAAAACGCACGTATTCGACCGCTTGCGGCCTTCACCGCTCGAGATTCGACCTTCCCTACATAACTTTATCACGAGTGCAACGTCGCTGTATATATGTATATAGACTTTTGCCGTATTTTATTTTATACTCTTTCCTTTTATTTGTATGTATTTTATTATTCTAATAAATTGTATTTGTTTCAGCTTTTTGTATAACTTTATTATGACATGTACCTATCATGAACAACAGAAAAAGTCTGATTTTCACCCTGCCTTTGCCTCTCCTGGTTCTGAGCTTCGTCTGTGTGTTTAAATGGACTTGTGATGTCATGCTGTCACCTCCTCTTCGCACTACTGACGCCTCCTTTCAATTGTCATTGCTTTCTACAGTCATGCGCCCTTTGGGCCTAAGTATCATGAGCCGGAAACATTGCGTAAAAGCAGCAATATGCCGGCAATATCGATGATGATGATGATGATGATATTTATCGCAGTTCACTTTTTATTATCGAAAATTTTCAATGTCAATGTCTGAAGATGTTTCTTTGACCTTTTCACTTCAAACATTTCTTTATAGCAACGAATTGTATCGTTTACCGTTTGGGAAAATGTAAAGCTACATTCAGCTTTGGATTCCATTCCCATTACATGCTCTGACAAGTTTCCAATCATTCCAATACTGTTGTTCAGCTGTTTATAGTGATATTTATGATAGCTGTTCAACTGTTGTCCATCGACAACAGAGTTCAAGAACGAAAGGCCTGAGCATAGGTACATACTTAAAACGGGGAACCCCAGAAAAAACTAAAATATGCATCGTATCGCATAACTTGAAAGGAAAAGGAGACTCGATTATATAATAAAAAAATTGATCGCTTATGCATTAAAAATAATTCTGTGTACTATTTTCTTAGACTTTATTTTTATAATAAGCTAAAATTTAGCTTGTTTTGAAATTTCTAATTCGGAGTTTAAGTCCTCGGCTGCCTCTATGTCTGAGCTTGCTGCTTCGCCTTGTTTGAAAACTTTTTGAACCACCCACAGCTTGCCTTGGGTGTGTCTTTTCGGTCCGTTGATGATCCTGCCGTCTTCTTAATAAGATCGGGAAATTAGTTTTCCTTCTCACAAGCTATTCTCGTTAATAGTGTCGCCTTACATTTGCTTCTCGTTGATCCATAATCTTTCAAAATCGTCAAGAATACGTGGCCGTTGCGTAGAAATTCTTGGTAACACCCTTTGAAGTATCAATCTCCTTAATCTTGTCCTTGTTACCAAAATTAGTTTAAATCTTTGATGTAGACCGATTATATGCACATGCTAGGTCAGACAGGCTAATACCACGTTCTCATTGACGTTTGATTTCTACGGTGATTTTTCTTCTCTTACCCTTATCTTCATGCGGTATTTTCTTTGGGGACAAACGTGTAAGCATGCTTAAATTTTTACAAGCAACAACAAGATGGTAGCTTAACAAGCGCTAAATACAAACTGATAGCGGAGATGCAGGCAGGATCTTGCATGTGGTGTCACAACGTATGTCTCCACGTCACTTGTTCTGCGAAACATCGCTCGTTAAAGGAGTCTTTTATTTTTTATACCTTTTGTTTTGCTCGTTATACAGATTACTGCTTATGAGGTGCTAGTTAAGCGATGTGTAAGTACTTTTGCATGTTAAAGTTTATGTCGTGGAAAGTGCAATATTCTACTAGCTCGATAGATAAATACGAAACATGGTCAACGACGAGGAGAACTATTCTAAAATAAAATTTTGAAAGACGAAATGAAAAGTGGGAATATGTCTCTCGGCGAACTCTAGCAAATGATTGCCTTTAATTGAAAACAGAAATATATCAGAACACAAATAACGAGAATAAAGGTAAATAAGATAAAGTGCCTGTGACAGACATTTTTCAAAAGCTATTGGCCGTTGAGAAAAAGTTAGAAGATCTGCTTAATGTATGCAACTGAGAGCTTCCGGACGGCATATTTCACAAGTGCACATCAGCGTAGCCACTGAAGAAGGGGCTTCGAAAATGGACCAATGAGCTTCTATTGCTCTTGTGACGCTAAATCTTCGTGCATGTGAGCGTATATTGTTTATGTTTTAATTTGCATTTGTTTCGCAGTTATAAACGTATGGCGTAATAGTAGAAAATCTCGTATTGCTTTCGTTTTATGAGTTTAATTAATCTCTGACATTTCAATTTCGCGCTTTTTTTCACGCATTAATTTTTGGATTGATGTTAACGGCGTATTATCGCTCTTTACATCGAGAAAATGACTCTAGCTACAATTAGCCTGGAATATTATGCATTTACCAACACCTGTGGATTAAAAGAATTCAAGTGTGTAGTTTTTTTTTTTTTTTTTTTTTTTTTTTTTTTTTAATCAAGCTGAGAAGGACTGGAAGTATTATAATGAATCTAATGTTTTCTTATTTCAGTGCCTGCATTCTTTTGATGTTTAAAGTGTAAGATTCAAAATACATATTTTGCATGATCTGATTATATCCATTCTTAACATTAAAAGCTATATGTGAATAAATTGAATATATTCATTGTGAATAAGATAAATTTATTCTGTTTGATGAGTATTTCTTGTGTAGATAGTACATATAAGAGTGAGCAGTTATTAAATGTGAAATTTAACACAATGTAAACGAACGTAAATTAGTAAAGTTCACTTTGAATAAAATTATGCGTTGGCTATTATTATAGGACATCTTTTTCATATAGACTGAAAAAAAAAAAAAAAAAAAAAAGGTGCTGACTTCCATTTACATATATAATTGGTGTAAATATTTTTCTCACATATTTCTTTCTTCATCTTATTTACCACTTAATTAATATTTCACATGGATATTTTTGCGGAGTATCCAACATGTATTTATTTCAAATTCTTTCAACCAGGTTGTGAAATCTTCTCAATTGCTTATATTTGATCTAACTTTGCAATGCAAATTTTCAGAGGAACTCGACGATGCTTTAATTATTTTGTACAGAAAATTGTGTAGCAGAATATTTTCAACCATCTTGCTTAAATCTTAAAACACGCCAAAGGTCAGGTGACAGGACAGAAATATTACTGGATGCCCATTGGCCCATCCTAGAAGCCACTCCCTCGGTGGCGACACAGATATGCACTTGTGAAATATGCCTCCGGACGTTCTTAGCAGCCTTTGAAGCAAACTTGGATGAACAACAAGTTGATCTCGAAACATGCGAGGTAAACTTTCAAAAACTTCTCAATACAAATCCAAATTCTATTCCAAGTATTAAAAATAGCCTATCGTCTGGCAGCTGAAAATTACCGTCAATTACACCAATCGACGGGGAGTGTTAAAAATTTGAAGTTTCTCTCGCGGCTAGGAGCGGGACATTTATTTCTTTAATACTTTTGTGGTAATCCTATTCTCGTGTGAGAATATATCGTTCGGGCAGCCATGAAAGAAACATGTTCCTTATTTTTTTTTTTTTTTTTTTTTTTTTTTTTTCAATACGTTATATATGTGCAGTAGAACTCCAATTATCCGAATCAATTTGAACCGGACCCTATTCGGATAATTGGATTTTTTCCGAAGTAAGGATTTACGTATACTTTAACTATTGTGTGCTGAAAATAGAAGATAATTGGAGTTGTATTGTGTTAAGTCATTAAGACTATTTAACTGTAAGATTACGTCATTTTTTCTCTTCTTGGCGCCTTGCATGGCGCAGATGTTCATTACAGCAACCCTGTAAACGCTTACTCAGTTATATTTTTTATTGCTGTTGTTGTTAGTAGTAAGTCATCGCTAGAAAGATGGCACGCATTTGATTAAAGTTGTTGAATAAAATATTTAGTACAGTCCACTTCTAGTTAATTTGGAATTGTTGTATAACAACGCACGCATCGCATGAACACTTTATGGCCCGCCGAGCCACAGGTAAAAGATATCGTTGCTAAAATTAACTTTTTAGAACATTTGGAATACTTTCGTTTGGTTGTATTACGCATAACGTCATATAGAGTGTTTGGAATGCTTTCGTTTTCGTGTGGATTACGCAATTAAGATTGGATACTGTGTCATCGTTCATTTCCGGTGTTGCTGTCGAGAAATCTGCAATCACGGTAAGTGATAAATTATTTATTTGTTCATGATGAGTGAATTGAAAGCAATTAAAGCTAACAAAAAGAGTTTAAAATGCAGTATCACAAAGTTTGAAAATAAGGTAAATTCTACAGTGGATGAAGCAGATATTTCCTTATTGGAGTTATACGAATCAAAAATATTAGAATTTAAAAAGGAATTAAGTAACATTTTCGATTCTTTATTTGCACATTGTGAAGAAAAGGACACTGACGAATTCATTAAGGAAAAGGAAAATGCAGTAGATAATCTCGATGAAATTCATTTGAAAATTTAAAAAAAAATTTCTGAGATCCGTTCTCAAAGGAATAGCTGCTCAAATGAAAACGGTTCGAGTAAAGACATAATTGTTTCGGATATAAAATTGCCTAAATTGTCTCTTCCAGTATTTAGTGGGAAAATCGAAGAATGGATTGAATTTGAGGATTTATTTTCCGCAGCTGTGCATAAAAATAGCAAATTAACTAATGCGCAAAAATTGCAATATTTAAAGAGTTCGTGTAAGGCAGACGCTTTAAATATTATTCAGTCCATTCCAATTTCAGATTCGAATTATGACATAGCATGGAATCTGTTGGTTGATCGCTATTGCAACAAAAAAGATTTGATCAATTCTATCATAAAGAAATTAATTTCTATACCTCAAACGAGTGATTCTACTTCGTCGCTTTTAAAATTTATCGATAAGGTGCATGAATGTTTACGATCCTTGGAAGCATTGGAGCAAAAGGTGGAAGAATTTTCAGACACGTTAATTGTTTATTTATTAGTTGAAAAGTTTGATAGAAATACTCGGTGTTGGTGGGAAAAGTCACTTAAAAAAGACGAGATAGGAACGGTTAAACAACTGACATGTTTTTTGAAGGAACACGCTCGCACCCTATCACATTACAAACCTCCGCATGGGGAATCGAAACGTTCATTTAATACCAAAGCTCTGACATCACTTTCGGAAAATTCAAAAAATTGTCCTTATTGTAAAGCTGATCATTTATTGTTGAAATGTGCGCAATTCTTAAATCTAACAGTCAAGAAACGATTTGAATTTGTAAAGACAAAAAAACTATGTTTCAATTGTTTATCTTCGGTCCACACAATCAAGGACTGTTTCAATTGTTTATCTTCGGTCCACACAATCAAGTTCCAATACATGCAGAAAATGTCAGAAATTTCACAATTCGCTCTTACATTTTGATCGAAATGAAGAAAATTTCGATAAAGCAAATGGCACATCGAATCAAATCACAAACAAGACTAATAAATTTAGCAGTAATCTTTCTCCAAATGCTGATACATTTAATCCAATGGCAAACAGCCAAAAGGTTAGTGACACTAATGAAACCAACCAAGCAAAGTCCATTAACGGTACTACGCTGAATATTTCCAGTTCTTTTAATAAACAAGTTCTACTTTCAACTGCAATTATTTTCGTTAAGGGTAATGATGGAAAATTTATCTCGCTGAGAGCCTTGCTGGATTCCGGTTCTCAAAATAATTTCATTACTAAAGAAGGTGCTGAGTTATTGAATTTGAAGAAAAGAAAAATAAACGCTTCTATTTCAGGTATCAATGGTACAGTTATGGGTGTTAAGGAAAAAGCTATAGCAACCATCGCTAACGCTACTAGAGAATTTATTCGTACCTTACAATTTTTTGTTGTTCCAAAAATAACTCGCGTAACGCCTGCTAGATATATAAACATTCCTGATGTTAAGCAGTTGCAACTCATTGGTTTAGCTGATCCAGAGTTTTATAAACCTGGTCAAATACATGTTTTATTATCTAACGAAATATTTTTTGATTTACTGGGAACAAATAGAATAAATATGCAAGACCTGATTCTCCATCAGTCAGTTTTTGGATACATCGTTAGCGGGTCAGTACGCATGCCGCAGCAAGGCAGTGTTGATAATTTTTGTGGGTTTGTGGAAAATGGGGATAATTTATCTGACAACATGAGAAGGTTTTGGGAGATTGAAGGTATTAATGAAGCAAAAAAAGTGAAAAGTCAGGAAGAGGAATTTTGTGAACAGCACTTTCTTCGTACACACACGAGGCAAGATGATGGCAGATATGTAGTGGAAATGCCAATTAAGGAGGAAGGACTTAGCCTTTTAGGGGAATCGAGAGAAAACGCTAGCAAAAGACTGAATTATCTACTTAAACGCTTCACTCGCAATCCCGCAATGAAACACTTATACGAAGATTTCATTAAGGAATATAATGAATTAGGCCATTCCGAAGAAATTGATGAAGGGGATAGCTCTAGCTTCTCATATTATCTTCCTCACCATGGGGTTTTCAGACCCGAGAAACCTAGCACTAAACTTAGGGTAGTGTTCGATGCCACTGCTCCTACGACTACTGGAATTTCGTTAAACGATATTCTGCTGAATGGAGGGTTAGTTCAAGACGAACTATTTGATATTATTTGCAGATTTCGAACGCATAAAATTGCCTTCACAGCAGACATTGTAAAAATGTATCGTCAGATTTTGATTAAAGAACATCAAAGAGATTTATTACGCATCTTATGGAAGAGTAGTGAAGAAGAACCAGTTAAGGTCTACAGACTGAAGACTATAACTTACGGTACTTCCAACGCACCATATCTAGCAACACGCACACTTAATCAATTAGCAGAAGACGATAAAAATAATTTTTCGTTAGCAGCGCCAATAGTACAAAGGGATTTTTATGTCGATGACGTACTCACAGGAAGGCTAAAGAATTACAGTCGCAATTGATTAACCTATTATCACGTGGAGGAATGCGTCTGCACAGATGGTGTGCTAATCATCCTGATCTTTTGCAGTTTCCGGATGGACAAGAGGAATATTCTTTCAGTAATTTCGATGACGATCAGAGCATCAAAACTTTAGGATTATTATGGAATCCAAAGATAGATTGTTTTTCATACAAATCAACGATCAAGAAACCAACTACTTACACAAAGAGAACAGTGTTGTCTGATATTGCTCGCATTTATGATCCATTAGGACTGCTTGGTCCAGGGATAAAAAAAGCAAAAATCTTCATCCAAAGACTTTGGTTATTGAAGCTTGATTGGAACGATCCGCTACCCGAAAGGATAATTAAGGATTGGCAACTTTTTATTGATTCAATGCAATCTATCAACAATTTTAAAGTCAGTAGATATGTTTTACAGGATAGGTTTTCTGATATACAAATTCATGGATTTTCAGATGCATCAGAACACGCATACGGAGTAGCCATCTATTTACGCTGTAGAAGTGACAATAATTTATCTTCACATTTGCTTTGCAGCAAGTCCAGAGTAGCTCCACTAAAACCGCTGACAGTACCTCGACTGGAACTCTGCGCAGCTGTACTGCTAGCGCAGCTTGTTGCAAAGGTGGTGCCTTTATTGAAATTGGACATCAGCAAAATATGTCTGTGGTGTGACTCAACCATAGTGTTAGCGTGGCTTCAGAATCCTCCGCATGTACTAAAAACTTTTGTTGCTAATCGAGTGTTGCAGATCCAAGACCTAACACAGACATGCCAGTGGAATTATGTGCGTTCAGAGGAGAACCCGGCAGACCTTATTTCCCGAGGATTGAATTTTGACAAAGTGCATGATGCTGATCTGTGGTGGAAAGGTCCTCCATTCTTGAGTGAGGGTGTCATACCTAACAAGAACATTGACTTTGAACAATTAGAAAAAAGAGAGACATTTTCTAATGAACTGAGAAAAAGAACTGACATTGCTTGTTTATGCACTTTGCCTTCAAAATTTATTGATAATGTCCTAGATATCACTAACAATTATTTAAAATTATTACGTATTGTTAGTTATATTTTCAGGTTCATTTGGAACTCTAGGTGTGCAAAACAGAAAGGAGCACAGAGAAGAACAGGAGGAGTAAGTTCAAAGGAGTTAAATGAGGCAGAATCCTTTTTAGTAAGAGAGGTTCAAAAATGTAGTTTTTATTCAGAATACTACTCCCTCGCACAAGGTAAACCCATTAATAATAAAAGTAATTTACTTTCTTTGAACCCTTTTTTGGATGCAAATAATGTAATGAGAGTAGGAGGCCGATTACAAGGGGCCAATGTAATGTTTTCACAAAAACATCAAATAATTTTGCCTGTTAAATGCAAACTAACTAAGCTGATTGCTGAGCATTATCATCAGAAATATTTACACGTAGGTTCGCAAGCATTATTGTGTTTTATGAGACAGAAATTTTGGCCATTACAAGGTAGGAATTTAACTAGAAAGATTACCCATGAATGTATAATTTGTAGTAAAAATAAACCAGTCACTATCGAACAAATTATGGGGTCATTACCTGCAGAGCGCGTAAATCCAAGCTCACCCTTTAATCATGTCGGAACCGATTTTTGCGGTCCATTTCTTATTAGGTACAAGGGACAGAGGAAAGGAACTCTTCATAAGGTATATTTAGCTCTTTTCATTTGCCTTATAACAAAGGCAGTGCATCTCGAACTAGTGAGTGATCTCACCACTGACGCATTTATTGCCACCTTAAAGAGATTTATTGCTAGGCGCGAAAAATGCTCAATCATTTTCTCAGACAATGCAAAATATTCGTTGGCGCAAATGCCGAATTGCAAAGAATTGACAATTTAATTAGAAATCCTGACAAAAAATTTAGCAGATTATTTAGGTGAAGAAGGAATAGTATAGAAGTTTATTACCCCACGGACACCTAATTTTGGTGGACTATGGGAATCTGGAATAAAATCCGTGAAATATCACTTAAAGCGGATTGTAGGTAATGCAAGGTTGACTTTCGAGGAGTTATTAACTGTAGTAACTGAGATAGAGTCTGTTTTAAATTCTCGCCCTATTACTCCCTTATCTTCCGATGTAAATGATTTAGAGGCATTAACACCAGGTCATTTTCTCATTGGAAGACCCTTGAATGCTATAGTAGAACCCGAATTAATTGATATACCTGAAAACAGACTCTCAAGATGGAAACGAACTACCAGATTTGTCCAGTTGATATGGAATCGTTGGCATAGGGACTATTTAAACACACTACAACAGCGTTCAAAATGGAAGGTAGAACAAACGAATATTAAAATAGGTATGCTAGTACTAGTTAAGGAGGATGAGCTTCCTGTTTGTAGATGGGTGTTAGGGCGCATTACAAGAATTTTTCCTGGAGTTGACGGTAAGGTTAGAGTAGTAGAAATACAGACAGCAAAGGGCATCATTAAGCGTGGAATTACAAAAATTGCAATTTTACCCCAAGAAAAAGCTTCCAAAGTTAGTTAAGTGTTAGCTTATTATTATAAAATTTGTATTGTACATTGTATTAGGTATAAAATTTTTATTGAAAATTGAATATTATTATATTGAATTAAGAGATGTTATTCGTATTGCATTATTGTATAAGGTAGTAATTGTACAATTTTGTAGGTTATTATGAGTATTATCGCACGAAATTATTGAAGTAACCCTTCAATGCCGGGGGGTATGTTAAGTCATTAAGACTATTTAACTGTAAGATTACGTCATTTTTTCTCTTCTTGGCGCCTTCCATGGCGCAGATGTTCATTACAGCAACCCTGTAAACGCTTACTCAGTTATATTTTTTATTGCTGTTATTGTTAGTAGTAAGTCATCGCTAGAAAGATGTCACGCATTTGATTAAAGTTGTTGAATAAAATATTTAGTACAGTCCACTTCTAGTTAATTTGGAATTGTTGTATAACAACGCACGCATCGCATGAACAATTGTAATTGTAAATATTGTGACGAATGTAATATAATTTTAATGAAATTATAGGTGAAAGTTTGGTATCTTTTATATGATGTTAATATGAAAAGCTTAAAAGAATCGAAGCTCTGTTGGAAAAATAAGATTACAGAGGAAAGTCCATTTAACATTGAGGTAAACAATAGCTATCTCACTCAAATGGCGAGATACTGTCAAGATGGCGATAGTTTTTGGCAACTAATTTTTGTCACGAAATTTAGTGAGAAATCGCCAAAAGTCGACCGATTTAGAGACATTTTGGTCCGGTTCCTGTATAACACTTTATTGGTACTGTAATTGATCCCTGCAGGTAACTGTAACTGTATTCAGTGACTAAGTAATTTTAGCCGTATATGCCTCCCAATAATTTCGAGAAACAGAAGTTACTAGAAATTTACCGGCAGTTGGTGGAAAAACTGCATACTCGCGAAGAAAGCATTTGCTCTCAGTTGTTATTTCAGAGCTGAATTCGGAAGTATCCGTGCGCTTTGCATAGCGTTCTTAATACAGCACTAAGTCCGATATCCGGACTCGTCAGGCGATTCCAGATTTGGGATTTTTCCGGATATTACAACATCTGTTTCAATCTAGTGAGATGGCATCCAAAAATTATAAAATTAAATATATGAAATCGTGATTTATGAAATAATGAAGCATCTGTGATCTAAAGGTATCAAAATTTACAAAAAAAAAAAAAAAAAAAAAAAAAAAAAAAAGCTTAATAATTATTAGTTTACTTTATTAAACATTTCTTTGAATGTAAATTGTTTAAGCTGCTTCACTTTTTGTGCTAATACTTTCTCTTCAAATTCTGTAGACAGGCATAATTTCTTGTTAATTACAAGGTTCCACTGGTCAAGTCCTGTAGTGGCTGCTTCGAGAATTCTGACTAACTTGTCAATCGACATTTTTTCGTTTTCAATATCCTCTCGTCACTTTATTCACTATCGGTAACGGTATTTTATGGATCTTGAACCATACTACAGATTTAACCGTCCGTTAATTAATTGATGATTGAAACATTGCCATCGCAATGAAAAACGTCTGTTATATCATCTTCACTTATTACCACTTCTCCACATTTCTTTACAAAATCCATTAACTGGAAAAGCAGATACGCAGCTACGGAGCCAAATTATTGATAACAATTTATGCTAAAATAATTGTTTCTTCAATAACGAGGTATTTTATTTGGTACCGAAGTGAAATTAAGAATCGGTATTCTCCACATGCTTTTTTATGCGAAAGAAATCAAATGCGCATGCGTAAAGCATTAAAACAAATTCCTAAAAAAAATTTTATTAGAGGCTTTTTTAAAGTCCGGATTTTAGATCATTCCGGATATTGGACGTTCGGATCTCGGACTTTGTACTGTAGTTTGAAGTGTAACTACTGATTGTGCTCTGTGATACTGAGAAGAGCCTTACGTTTGTGAAGAGTTTACGTTTGTGAAGAGTGGTTTTTTTCGGTAAAATAAGTGTTACCAAGCTGTCATCGGTTCTGCGTCACCCGTACGCACGCAGCAATACTTTTATACATTAAAGTTGAAAACTACAGCATCCTACTTATAAAAAACGGATAAACACCAAACAGTTAGCATTTGATTATGGTATATGTATTTTTACATTGATACTAAACGTGTATGCGATTAAGGCAAATCTTCGAGGGCTCTCTGCTTAAGTGGAGGGATGTCTTCGTGGAGGGCTTTCTAAGAGAAACTGGCTCGTATACACGTTACACATGGGAAAAACCACGAAAACGCCCATGCAGCCAGCCCGTTCGCAGGATTCGAACCTCGGACAGAACTACCAGTATTCAGCGACTTTACCACTGGACGGCTGATGTTGTATAGTAAGATTTACTTTTCTTATCTGTTTCGCAAAGAAAACTTTTTCAGGTACTTTGTATGAGTAGAAAGTTAATAAATGAAAGCTAGGGTATCTATTTTTTTTTTCTAACTTATACCTAATGTTTATTAAATTACCTATTTTTCGTAATCATAAAATAAACAATACTTTTATTTCTCTAACTACGAGACATTCTGGTATTCTATAGAATTTCTTCTAACGATGATGAGATATGATTTAAATGCTGCTTACTTCGGTACTTACGTATTAACGTTACCGCAACTGCAGATTTGGCGGTTTTTAAGTGCCGCCAATCTACACATAAAATTTTTGCGACGAACAGGGTTGCCACTCAAGCAGGAGAATGAAATTCCCTGACTTTTCCAGGTGTGTTTCAAGAAAATTCCAGTCTGTCCGCGTAATGTACGTTGGCTGTGCTAAGAGGTAAATTAATTATGGTATTACTTGTATTGTGTAGCACATTCACTTAATTATTCAATAAATCCCAGAGGACATTTATTCTTAATTATACTTGGTATACTTTGTTTGATAATTTTGTTTACTTTTCCACTTAAGAAACTTAATAAAATTTAAGATATATACACATTGGATAACAAATGTATGTTTTATTTAATTATTACTCATGATCATCACCAGCTCAACACGAGGCTAATCCGGTCCTTATAAATTACAACGCAATGCTAAATAGTAGGTTAGATTTTAGGTAAATTTAATTTGTGTGAGGTATCTTCTTAAAGGGCACCTTAATACTTGAAAACACAAATATAATTATAACAGGAGTTGTTTTCTCCACTGAAGACTGAGATTAAAATCTTCCCAATCTGGAATAAAATAAGGCTTTTTTTTTTTTTTTTGCAGACATTCTGCAGCTAAACGAAAGAAAGAAATCTATTTTAATAAATTGAGGTAATTTATATTTATTTCGCAGCATGCATAAGGAAAAAATATGTCATTAAATTTCGTGATGGTATGTCATCATACTGCTAGAATTAATTTCAGGATTGTGCCAGAGAAAATTTTCTGAAATTCGGAAATATTATTTACTAATAATAAATAAATTTAGAGGGAAGAAGCAACATTAAATTGTACGAATAACATAAAAATAAAGATAATTACTTAAAAATTGAATTAGAATAATCAACGATATTTTAGCAAATATAGTTATATTACATGGTTAGCCTAGATGACTGATTACTATTTTTTTATTTTACTGCAAAATGACAAGGTATTTATTAAGAAGAAGGAAAAAAAAAGGTTTAAAAAGATTTTGCGGTAAAATTCTAGTATACGGTAAGGCCTTGGCACCATTTTGAAAATTGTCACCAAGACCAAAATGACCCGTTTTGTCACAAATCATATATTGTTATTATTTAAAATCAAAACACTTTATTTAAAATCAAAGTAGTCAATCGGATTTCGGTGGAAAACGAGCCGATATAGAGTTTGGCTAATGTTTGGAATATGGTAACAGATAGTTTGGCGACATTTAGGTAAGGCGATAAAGGTGACTATCTAGGACTTTAGCAGTGTACATGGATATAGTCAAAAGTTTGCGCAATGCCATTTTTGTGCAATTCTGGGATTTTTTTTAAGTGAAAATAGGTCGACGTGTACATGGATGATACCGTGTATGTGAATTCGTAAAAACGCGGCAAGCAGTGGGAGATTCTGCACTTTGTCCCAATTTCGCACCTAATCTTCGTCATGATTAAGCACTTTTGTTCCATAAAAGTTCTAGCATAAGCGTAATTCGGCTAGCAGATTGTTTGAAAAAAATGTAAATGTTGAGTAAAAAAAAAAAAAAAAAGCCTTTACTTCGTGAAAACAAAATGGCGTCCAAACAAAAACTAGCTGGTTGCTGTAGCAGGGTTGGTCACCAAATTTTCGCCAAAAAATCGCCAAGTTACCATAATCCAAAGATTAACCTAAGATTCTAAATGATGTTTCGCTGCCCGCTATGTCTCTCTCTCTTCCATTTAGCACTGCCCCACATTCTTTCAACTGTCTGTGTATGAACTCCTATATCAGGATCAATAAAATTGTATTTATGATTACCTTTAGCATGTAGGAATCCTTATTTTTCTATTCTATTCTGTTTGGTAACCTTTCCAACTGTCAGAACAAATTTGTGCTACCATCTGCAATGTTTTCAATAATTTTATTAAGAAAGGTAAAGTAAAGTGACCACACGTCCCAATTTTGGCGGGACACTCCCACTTTTTGGAGGACTGTCCCGAGTCCCGCCGGTTTTTAAAAATCTCCCGCTTTTTAGAAAATATCTGCATTTTTTATTTTACCTATTATTTATCAATTATTATAGTGAATATAAAAAACTAAAAAATACATAAGTAAAAAACAAAACACATAAAATGCATGCAGAATAAACTAAATTAGGCGACGTAGCGAGCTAGATTTACTCGGTGGTGTTAGATCATTGTCGTTACGTTTCGTCAAAGAATATGTATTGTTAAGAAGAGCTTCGCCAAAGGCAGAAGTTGCTCCATCACATTGTAGAGGGAAGCACTTGCGCATGCGCGAAATAGCTGTCGAAACAAATTCAACCTAGACCAAATTCAACCAAACCTAGTGATTATGTTCCTTTAGTTATTCGAAAGGACATCACTAGGTTGGAAGAACAAGGTGCCATTAAACGACCGGATTTTCTGAAAGAAGTCAGAAATTTTTATAACTGTTTAAAATATCTTGAAGAATGGACACTTCAATTCGAGGATATTAAAAATTTTCATTGGGTGACAAAAAAGATTTTATGGGAATATGTAGGAAAATCTTTTGAATATATTAGTAACCATTTTCCAAAAAATAGTATTTGTGAAAATGATCTTTTTTGATGAGGTGACGTTAGTAAGAAGATACGTTACTGATGAAAAAATTAAATGTTGGTTATCTGCAAATGTGGAAACAGACAAAAAATGGACGGAGTTATTCCTTCATTTTAAACAGAATAGTATTTCTTATCAAAATATTTTGAAAATAGTAGAATACGCCCTCTCCCGTCCAGAAACAAATGCAGCAACAGAGCGTGTTTTTTCTAGTATCAATAATATATGGAAAACTGAAAAAACGCAGTTGAACATTAAGACTTTAAAATCTATATTAAGCGTAAAATATAATTTAACCAATTCATGTGAGAAATTTCACATTTTAATAAATGATCCAAATCTATTGCAAATTCACTCGAATCCAAAATATGACCGTGAAAGAAAACCATAATTTTTTAAATAAAAAATGTAAATTAATTAAAAATCATAATGTTCAAGTTATTGTTTTTTACAAATATTTTTTATAGTGACCAATAATTAATAATACATTTTTGTATATTTGTAGACAAATATATGAATGTATACAATAAAATATTTTTTTGAATTATTGGTCTGCTTTCATAACTAAATTATAATTCCCATTTCATTCCATTTGTCCCGCTTTGTCTCAATGAAAATGTGGTCACTTTATGCTAGTGGCTGTTTGCACCTCTGAAAGTTCACTTAGTTTCAGTTTCGATTTCTTCGCACCCTAATCGTGTTTAGGGAACTATTCGGGGTAGGGTACGAACTGCGCCGAATTTGATCGAAAATCCTCGTCCCCCTCTTTTCTAATGCACGAACTGCGCGACGTTTCCTGTCCCCCATTTCTTTCCAGGAAGATTGGGTGCTACAAAAGGTCGTTTATCGCCATGAATGGGACATTCTGTTGAGACTGCAAGCCTTTATTTTCGTTTATCAGTATTGTAAAAACTGTGCATGTAAAACAAATATTAATTTAAATTCTGGCGTGCGCTAAAAAATAAATTTCTTTTACACTCATTTTAAAGTTTTATGATGCTTAAAGGAATGATGAGCCAGATCTTTTTTATTCTCTGTACGAATTAAAAACTTTCCAAGTTGTGGATTTTAGGCGCTGATATATATAAATTTTGAATAGTAAAATTGATAGGTTAATGACATACACAAAACTATGACATACACATAATCAACGTATCAAATATCGGATTTGTAGCTCACCTTAAATAAGTTTCTTGTCTAGATAAATATTAACAAATCTTCTTAGATAGCAAAATGGTTTTAACTTTCAAATTTACCATTTTAGGTAAACAATTCTAATTTAATTATAAAAATTATCTTTATTAAATCTAAAAATTGGACTTCTTAAGTCGTTCTAAATTCACACTAATATTATTGCAATATATTCCCGTGTTGAACTTTCCATTTTTAATTATTGAAGTTATTTTAAGGTTATTTCACTTTGTTACAAATTCCATATTTTAATACTAGAAATTTTATTAATATTTAAATATTTATTCTGTTTAAATAATATAATAAATAATAAAATATTAATAATAAATTATTTATTCTGTTTAATAAATTAATTTATTCTGTTAAATAAATAATTTATTTCTGTTCTGAATAAAAAATATTTATTCTGTTTTCCATCTGATGTACTTTGGCATACATTTAATTTCTAATACACATTTAATTAATAAATTAATAATTATGAGCGTCAGAGCAGAATTTTCGTAATTAACAAAAAATAAATAAATAAATAAATAAATAAAAATAAATTTCCTTATATTCATATCCTGGGATTTTCAGTTCCCTTTTAATCCATTCCTTTTTCACATATTGTTGCACTGTACTCAAGTTTTCATGCATGTAGAATTTATATACTTTGTATTGTATTTATGCAAATTTATATTTAAATGATAATTTTTAAAAATTCTTGCATCACAACTCTAGTTAATAGAAGATGTTTCTAACACCTTGACGAAGCTTAATCTTCAACATGTAGCTTATTTTCCAACCTAGTTTCAGGCTGAATTATTTGTAAAATTAATTACTTGAAATTATTTGTTAACAAAGATGGTCGCTAAATCACGCTAATAATATTTCTAACTGTTGAAATTTATAATGCAACGAGTTCATGTGATTTATAATGTAATTCATTTATAATTTTTCAGCAGTATTGAAATTAATAGCAGATACTCATAATAATATACATTTAGATTACAATGATTTAGATTGCCATTGCCTTCTTCACTCATGCTTTTATGCTACATTCCTAAAATTTCATAATGGCATACAGGTAAGTTTAACTCATTCACCAAACATGTAAATCTCTAATTCAGCCCACTTTTGTTCTTACGTGTGCTGTATCTTCTATTTTCTTTGATATATTGTTCAGCCTAATTTCAAAAGGTCTTGTGGAAAAGTCACTAAACATTGGTAGTTCGACCCGAGTTTCTAGTCCCAGTGATCCCCCAGCTCTTTTTTTTTTTTTTTTTTTTTTTTTTTTGTACTTATTTTATAAAAATGTAGCATAAAAATTTCAGTTCATGAAGTAAAAATACTTTTTTAATTTATTCTTTAAAAGTATTGCAAAAAGTTTTACCTTTACCTTAGCATATCTTTTTACAAATCCCTTTAATAAGAAAAAATAAGGAAAGAAATTAACTCAGTTTTGGTGATTGATACCTCGGTGCAAATTATATGTAACATTTTTCCAAAAGCCTAGAGTTTATATGGATATCAATAAATTAAGGATTATTTCTCCATCTAATTTTCTTAACATGTTTATTCCAGAATTTTCTTTTCACACTGTAGCGCTTAACTTTATGAGTTTTCTATAATCATTCAATTTCTCTAGCCATGGCAACTTTGCATACCTTCTAACAAGTAGTTATATTTTTAACCACTGTATTTTAATTCCTGTTGGCTATCAGTACATTATTCACTTGTTTTACAAGTGCAACTTTTATTTTATACGCAAATCTACGTAAAATAGCATTAAAACTTCACTTATGGGGAGCTCCTGATCGATTGCTTGTTTTAGATTGAATGAAATTAAGCTTAATTTTACTGTTAATATGAAATTAAGCTTAATTTTACTGTTAATTAGCTTGTTATTAATTTAATTGTATGTTTCTAACTAATTATATGTTCAGATATTTCCAAGTATATTACACAAACGTTTGCATCCTAATTTTTAGTTTTTGGTTAAAAAAAAATAAGCTTTTATTTATTGAGAGGCCTGATTGATTATATTAATTTGCAGTATTGTTTATCTAATTCTTTTCTTCTAGATAAATGTTAGAAAAACTTCTTAGCATAATAATTTAAATTTATTTACAATTTATACGTCAGTGATCCAAACGCATAGTAATGTTGTTATAATAGATTTCATGCTAAGCTTTTTTTAAAATTTAACTATTAATTTCTGCAAACATTTACATGATTGCTTTAATTAACGAAAAATATTTCTAGCACACTTTAACACACTTTGATATGGAATAATGTTTTGCACTCTATTAAATTTTCCAGTCTAGTTCAGACATATTGACTATTATTGATGTAATTATTAAAAAATATAATTTGTTTGCTTTATAGTTATTTAATTTATGATATTATTATCATAAATGAAAGATGTTTGTAATGCTAATATGTATGTTTACCAATATCTTTTATTTTCTTTGTTAGCTGTCGCATTTATTACTGTTATTCAAGTAATTAGCCTGCTTGTTAGATATTTGTTACTTGTTCTTGTGATATGTAATTCTATTTATTTATTTTTATTTTCCTCTTGGCTACAATTGGCAGGAAAAGTTAAATTGTAACCCTGTAGGCAGCAGGGGGTAAGAAATTTTGATTGGCGCAGTTGGACTATAGCTCGACCCGGGGGGGGATTTTCATTAGCGCAGTTGGAGTACACCCCTATTCGGGCTGGTCTAAACTTTTATTTCCTGTTTTCAAGTTATGCTTGTAGCTATTTATTTGCTTTCTGTTTCTAGTGATACTAGATTCTTCCGGTTTATTTTTAGTCAAGCGACTGAATTCCGATTCTGGAATCTTTCTCAGTGTGCCTTAATTTTCTATTTCTGTTTAGTGTTTTGATTGGTTTTTAAACCTCTCTGGTTCTTATTATCGTTGGTTACTTATGGTGTTAATGCAGATATTATTTACTCACAAGCATTTCTTTCTTCCCCCCCCCTTTTTTTTATAATTCCCATTTCATTCTATTTGTCCCGGCTTGTCTCAACGAAAATATGGTCACTTTAGGGTAGAGCCAGTTCTATTAGGAACAGTGACAACAAACGAATCTTTTTTTTTCTCTACATATACCACCAAACACCCACTGTTCCGGTAATACTCGACCACAATTATTTTTATGCTTAGTAAACAAACTTTCAATTTCCACAATGCAATCTGGTCCACCTACCTTCTTGTTTGGTTTATTCTCCATATCCAAGACACATAGTTCACGTATGTAATTGTCAGTTTTATCCGATAAATCAAGTTGCTTTTTACAAAATTTAATCGACGTCAACTCATCGCACCACCGTATATGAATCTCAAAGCTGAACAAAATGGAATTCTCCTTCCTTCAAACCTAAGTCTTTTCTAAGTCCCATTTGCTGATTAAGTCCCACTGTCTTAAATTACATTTCCAAAACGTATATTTACCAAAATAAAGTTTCATGTCATGCAAATTGGTACATTTTCGTTTTTTTTTTTTTTTTTTTTTTTTTTTTTGTAAAAATTTCGCTCCTGAAAAATAAAATTGCATCTTCTTCTGTGTTTAGCAAATCCCAAAGACGCATTTTCGTAGCACTAATAAATGGCGTCAAAAATCAGCAAACAACAAGGCAAAAAGGAATTCCAAAAGATAACTGCGTACGAATTGCTCTTTATTGACTCATCAGCGCAACTTCTGCTGCGGTAGTGTTAATACGCAAGTACCCTTACTTCTTTCGATATAGGTGGATTCTTTATTCTTAAAATTTAAATTTCGTTAAGTTAAAGTTCTATATCGACTGATGTATTTAGGAACGAAAGAGACTTTGCTATTTTCGTTTTTTATGAGAGAAGCAAACATTAATTCACTCTGCCTAACTTTCTTAAATGGTATAAGAAATAACGGTAAACTATATGATTGAGTACGCGCGCTGTGTAAAAATAAAGTGACAGAAAATGGATAATTTTCTAGAGAACTGGCGGTACAAATTTCCTCTCAATTTTTTATACTCCATGAGTCAGGCTGCCTGACCTCGGGGAGCATGTTCAAGATGAAGGCAAATATTATTTAGTAATTAGAAGTCCACATAACTCACAATTTCCAAGAACGTATATTTCAGCACTGATTTTTAGTTTTAAAGAATAATTTCGATTATCTTGTATAGAATTTCAAATCTAGGCATAACTTATTACATGATAGAGGAAGATTTATTTTTATATGAAATATATTTTAATTCAAACTTTTACCGACAGATGGTGCTGTGCCCTTAACATCACAAAAATAGACAAGCTTATAAAAATGTTCTCTATATATCACTAACTATATCATTACGAGTATTGTAGAACGTTTGCAAGTGCAAACGAATATATGGTATATAATTTAAATTTTCCGATTCAGATTATTCGAAATTCCGGTTTTCCATTATAGCATTATAACTATAGCGCTACCTATTGGCAGAAATTGAACTTAAAATGTATCTTATACCAAGAAAACTTTTACCTCAGAAGAAATGCAAACCACATTCAGATATGCCAGTGTGTTAATTTTATATGAATTTTCAAAAAGTGCTTCACTTTATGGGTCGCCTTGTACTGAAATTTAAACTTTTGAAATTAATTAAATATATTAACATTCTGTTTTAACATTTTCCCCATCTGCATGAAGACAAATTGTTAGTATAAAAAATAGGTAAACGGTGTTATCTGTTGACTGTTTCCTTAAATTATCACATTTACAGCCTTTTTTATGCAAGTATAGAACTTTTTTATGCTAAATAGTTCTCAGATTCTCATGTTTAGTTTAAATATTTCAAAATCACGCAAGTATTAAAATTTTATTTCATTTTGTTAATTTCAAGTAAATAAGAAATAAGCAATCCAGGTTCAGCATGTTCGCTGTCCAACATAATAATACTTACAAACATTTATTGAATAACTAAAAAAAGAATTATGCGTATGAAGAATAACTATTCACTTCACTGGATTACTTCCTCCTCAATATTTCTAACAAGGAAAATTCATAACATATGAATCTGGTAACAAAATTTTAATGTCCTACTCACATTACCATTTCGCATTATATTGTAGGACTGATATAGCAAACTCGCAGAAAATTTTGAATTTCATGAAAAACGTAGCTAATCCACGTCGAGTGTAAACTATAAAAAAATTTGATAACAATGTGTGACGTAGGCGTCTCCCATAAAAATTATTTATCTGCAAAATTAAGGTTACAAGTTCTAGTATATCACTAATATTAAATTTAGCATATTACACATTAAAATTTTGCACACTTTGTATTTTGCGGCATTCATTCTTTTTTTTTTTTTTTTTTTTTTTTTTTAACATTAAACATGCAAAGTGAGTTTTTGGAAACATTAAATAAAATAAAATCTGATAAGAGGGAGAGAGTTAGCCACGCCTACTCAGAAAGGTTATCCTAACAATTAAAGATTGCGAGCAGACACATTAGCTTTGTTTATCCTCAATAAATAGATAATATGAACAATTTACACTTTCTTGCATAAATTGCGTTCTCTTGCATAAATTGCATAATTAATGTTATCTTGATAGCAATAAAGCAAGGGTTTTCTTCTGCTAAGGACCCATTGGAGCTTCCGCAGATAATGCGTTGTCGTCGCCGTTTTTGCCGCCAACGGCAATGGTTTTAACGATATACGGTAGTGTTTTGAAATAAAACACGATAGAACGCATACATAAATTTAGCGTTTTTAACAGACAAATAACTAACTGCTGTATTTATATTTTAATTCCATTCTGAAATAATTAAAACATTAGTTTTAAAATTAGCATATGAAAGTCGACAAGGCGGAGGATAAGTCCCACCTCTTATGCAAATGCACATTGTGTAACTAATAATAAAAATAATAATAAAAAACTGCCCAAAACACCTACTACTTTTGTTTTCATTTAAGTGATTGGCATCATATTTACATTAAACTGCATTCAAAAACGGAAAATTGTTGTTGTTTCCCATCAGAGGCGTAGCAAGGCACGCCTTTTCGAGCAAAAAAGCCTTAATTTCTTTCAATAGACCCAGAGTTAATTGCTTATCAAAGAGAAGTGAATTATTGCAAACTTTTCATGATACACTTCACTCTAATTTATAAACATCTTCCTCATATTTAAACTATATACAGAAACGCAAATGATATTTTTCTTCTTTCCTAGAAGGGCGTTGTAAGCCACGCCTTTTCTACTTTACATTTCACGAAACTGCCAATCAAAAATGTCCCAAAACTGCGCTTAGGTACAATTAAGTCAGGTCAGGTCTTTGGGAAAACTTTTGTTAGATCCAAAATCAATCTAGGTAGGAAAAAGGGGCCCATCAGCAGTCAAGTCACTGGACACTGGTAGTTCAGTCCGAGGTTAAAATCCCAGCGAACGGTGTGGCTGCATGGACGTTTTCGCGGTTTCCCCCATGTGTAACGCGTATGCGTGCTCGTTTCCCTTAGAAAGTTCTCCACGAAGGCATCCCTCCTCGCAAGCAGCTAGCCCTCGAGTGCAATGCTATAATCAAATAAACCAAACTAATTTAGGTAGAAACATCTACTTCGGCGACACATGTGGCGCCACCTCGGAGACATACTAGGTTTGGTTTGGTTTGGTTTATTTAATTATGGCAAAGCACACTAGGGCTATCTGCCTAAGGGGAGGGATGCCTTCGTGGAGGACTTTCTAAGGGGAACTGGCTCGTATACACATTACACATGGGGAAAACCACGAAAACGCCCATGCAGCCAGCCCGTTCGCGGGATTCGAACCTCGGACCGAACTACCAGTGTTCAGCGACTTTACCGCTCGGAGACATACTAAAAATCTTAGTTAAGCATGAAGACAACGTAAGTATATACGAAATTTACCACGATAATTATTTTCATATAATAATGAATTTATTGATGCTATCTTTTGTGCTAATTGATGCTATTTATTCATCCAGCCAAAAGACCAGTACCACATCAGATGGAAGAGTTTACTGTAGTGATCAATTGCAATAATTGAACAAAAATTTACAGGATCCAGTATGGGGAATAGGTTTTAACTATTCAGAATTTGCCTTATGTTGTGAATATCTCATTAAGCATGGTTCGGAAAAATGTTTCGTTTCATGAGCTTACATGATCTTATATTATTTTAAATCATGTACTAATCATCATCTCTAAAACGTATGTATATTTAAACGTAAAAGCTTTTAAAAAGATTATGTTGATGATTGTTGATTTCAAACTTTTATTATAAATCAACAATAAATTCAAGCAGCTGCTAATATACACATTCAATAGACATAAAACTGATAAATAAAAGTTTTATTATTATAATTTTTCAAATAAATTTTTTATATGTTTTAAATTTGAAAATAAAGGAAAATTCAGCTTCAAATTACGGTTGGCTTTTTTTTAAAGGCTCTCTCTGTGTTTCAAGGCATTTTCTCTTGATGATATGCTGTTCTTTCACTGAGAATTGATAATGAAATTAAAATGTAACAAATTTAAGAAAGCAATCATTATCTAAATAAGATCCGCTATGAAATGAATGAAACAAAAAAATTGAACTTTAATTTGCTATACTTCATTTATATTTCCCGCGGAGCAAAAGTATTCTTCAAAAAGCCCAAGAGATTTTCAACAATTTTATATATTTTGTTATCAATTTTATTTATTTATTTTTTTTTTTAAGTTTTATTGAATTGCTTTTTTATTTAATTTTGACATGAAATTTTACTGTGAGAAATTGCCCCTTTTAATGATCTAATTTTGACTTATATCTAGGACTTCGGATATATATATATAAATACATATACATAAGAAAAGAAATTTTGAACTAATTTTTCACAAAGACCAAAAATTTATATGTAACATCTAGATGAAAATTATGTATATTACATCTAGATGCTGTAATATCTAGGCTTCAGTGATTCCAGTTTTTGTAAGTTTCCGGATTTTAGATCATTAGTTTAAATGCAAGATAAAGAAATTGAAAATCAAAAACCTAAAATAACTGCTTATGAATTAATGAAGCATTTATGATCTTCTGAAAATCAAAATTTAGCATAAAGAATTAATATTTACTTGTTTTATGAAACATTTCTTTCAGTGTAGTTGTTTAAGCTGCTGAGATTTGTGTTAATTATTTCTCTTTATAGATAGCCATAATTTCTTCTACAGTTACAAAGTTCCTCTCTCAGTTTTGTAATTGCCGGATCGAGAATTCTCTCAAAACCATGAAGGAAATCTATTCATTCTTAAAAACCTGTTCACTATAGGTAGGGATATTTTCTGCATTTAAAACCATAATACAGATTTCGTCATTCGTTAACAGATTGCAGATTGGAGCATTTTCATCGCAATGGAAAACTTCTGTCGTCTTCTGTCGCAATGGAAAACTATCGTCTTCACTGACTCTCTATATTTCTATCCAAGTTCCATTAATTAGAAATTTTCATCTCAGAATCTATGGTAAAATAAGGTTATTGTTTTACCTAATTCTGAAATAATTCTTGTTCAAGTCTGAATTGCGCAACTGCTCCTATAGAAGGTAAGTACCAAATATGCTTTTACTTTGCGGACCCGCCTACAGCTCCGGAATGAGAAACTCTTTTCGAGATAAACAAAAAGTGAAACTTTAATTTTGACGAAATAGTTACAAAATAATAGCATGCAAAAAGTAATAAGCTGGATTAAGTTTGAAAGTAAAGGAGAGCGCAATTTGATATGTTAATTGAATTGGGGTTTTCATCCGCAGAGAACCCGTTGGCGCTTCGGGAAAGAACCCGTTGGCGCCGTTGCAATTTTTACTCGCCAAGGGATGAGCCGAGCCGTAAACGTGATTTTTAATGCATGTAAATTCAAATTAGCAGACAAAACAAAATATTAAGCATATGGTAGTAAAAATTCACAGATAATAAGCATGTAGATGTGAAACTAACCGGTTAAACGTGATATACAAAAATAAAGCTGTATTTTTTTCATAATATATTTCACAATACAAATAACCTTCAACAGTAATCTAATTTTCTTCAGTAGCATTGTTAACAAAACAAGAACTTTATACATTTTATTATTTTTCAAGAGTAATTTGAACTGTATTCCTTACACCAGCAGTGGTTTGCTAAATTTGATGACCATGGGGATGCATCAAACTACTCTGTCATCTTAGATAATCAATATTTTTTATTTCAATTTAATCAGCTATTTATGTCACACCTGCTATCCTCGGAAAGGTTATTGTTAGAAAAGCATTAACAATATAGTATCTTGTTAAAATTTTACGCCATAAAAATTGGAGCCTAGAACCGGCATCTATCGACGAAAACTTCTTTAATTATAACGAAAATATTTCTATCCGTTCGTTGTTAAAAAATTCAGAAAAATAGCGTGGAAAATCAGAAAAAATAATAATAAATAAGAGAAGAAGAATATAAATCTCCATATGCGAACAACGACAGTGATAATTCAACAAAATGAACGCAAGAGGGATGGTTGCAACCTTCAAACAAGCGAATACGATTAATCCGATAGGTTACTAGGTTTGAACGTTTATCGCCAAAGTTGGCGATGTTTACATTTACCGGGTTCTCTGCGGAAGTGCTTCCTTGAATTGTACTGACTTTACTGAATTGAGTCCTTCGTAATCTCTTTTTTTTTTTTTTTTTTTTTTCCCTCCCTGCCTGCTATTATACCGACAAAAGAAAAACCTCCATCAGCAAAACTCCACTTTAAACAAATGTCTTGGCATTTCCACTTATTGTTTAGGTAAAATCGTTCACTCCCCCTACCTTCATAACCACACAAGGGCCGGAAATGTGGTCGTGGCTAACGTCAATCAATATTGCCAAGCCACTAAATAAGTGGCGCCATCTGATGACTTTCCATGTATTCAGAATAATTATTTTATGGATAATCAGATAATTATTTTACGAATTTTACTTCCAAAATTTGATTCACCACCTCGCTAATTCATTTTCGTCTGATTTGCGCTGCTGCTCGCTGAACAGCACTCTTGATTGCTTCTAGATATCATTTGCCCTGAACTCTCTGAAAGACACGCCCTCCAAACCCAGATGTCTGCCTCCCTTTCCAGGCGAACTTAAGATGCCTAGCAGATCATCTTTTCAGGATACATTACCGTGGTTGCCCAAAGTTCCCTACTGCTAGAAATAGTAAAATTTCACAGGGTAATGAACAAAGTAAAGTTATGTACCTGTCAATGATAATAATGGTAATCGAAATAATGTAGTACTAGGCATTAATTATGCTAATACTATTAATGGAAAGACTGCACCTGTAAATGACAAACTGTCTGAAAAATATGTTTAAAATGTAAATATTAGGGAAAAAACAACAGAAGTAGGCCCAAATATATTTCGTTGATATTTTTAAAGAATTCTCATTTGTTAATATTATTAGACAAATTACGGATAAAATGACAGCTTCAAGCTGCAGAGCACACTATTGACAAGATGTTTATTTTGTTTGAAATATTCGAAAATGTATTTGGTTCTAAATGTGATGCATAATGTATAGTGTTGTTAATAATTAAATAAACATTTATTTATGCATGAACGCAAACGGTTTGTCTCGTAAAATTAATGAACTGTGAGATTTTATAAATGAGCACAATCCCGATCTATTCTTCCTACAAGAACACTGATGTGGCCCATAAAACCTAACCTATGTTGCAAATTACTGTGATAGAGACATAATTGCTGGCAGAAGAAGAGGTGGAGGTACTGTTAAACGCTGCATTCCTCACCATCAAATAACAAACCCACAGCTTTCAGCCATTGAGGCCACAGCTATCTCCATCATAACAAACACAGGCACAACATACACGTTTGTCTCCACTTATATACTACCATCAAAACTCCGCACAGCTGTTGAGACAGATCTTAACACATTACTTGAACGCTAGAAACCGCGCATGGAACTGCTATAATTCTAACACTATCGGCAATGTCATATGCAACTTGGCCCACAGGGTTTCAATTCAGATAGCAGCTCTAAGTACCCCAACACGGTATACTACTGGTTCCGCTAGTATCTCAGATTTCTTCCTTCTCAGAAACACAAGTGTTCCCGCTGGATGTTTCTGTGTTGGATGAATTATCCTCCGATCACAATCCGGTCCGTTTGATACTGGACATCAGTAGTTATACTACACCAGTCAAAAGAGCCCTTAAAACTGGCTGGCAAACTTTTGTCAAAGTTCTTCAACAACATTCAGTACACTACCCCAACAATAAATTTAGGCAATGACATTGACAGTTTAATCGAGGAGTTTACCTGTGCAGTACAAAATGCCTATAAATGTCCTCAAAGAGAAGTGAAACAGCCTGAATCTTTCAGATCCAAAGAACTAAGCCAGCTGACAAAAAACGCAAACGCCGCCAGGAGACAATTTCAGAGAACCAGATCCAGACAAGACAAAATCATCTTCAATAGGCTGTGTGATGCAGTCAAGACTCGCACTAATTATTATTCACAACTCCGCTGGGCTGTTCAACAACGTGCAGTCCCTCTCCAGAGATGATAACTTTATATGGAAAGCGGTCAAAGGTATAAAAAATGCCACAGTTAGTTATGTTTTTCGTGTATCAGGCTATAGACAGCTCATTCCTCCTATCTCGGCTTTCCAAGATAGCACTTCAGGTCTAATGAAACTTGACGCACACTTTAGTCTTTTTAGAAATTTATCAGGCCCACCAGCGGCCGAGCGGTAAAGTCGCTGAACACTGGTAGTGTTCGGTCCGAGGTTCGAATCCCGCGAACGGACTGGCTGCATGGGCGTTTTCGTGGTTTTCCCCATGTGTAACGTATATACGAGCCAGTTTCCCTTAGAAAGTCCTCCACGAAGGCATCCCTCCTCTTAGGCAGATAGCCCTCGTGTGCTTTGCCATAATTAAATACACCAACACCAACCTAGAAATTTATCTTTTAAATTATTTCTTATATCTATTCTTATAACTTTAAAAAATGTTTAAAAAGTAATATAATTATAAAAAATTCTGTAAATACACTCTTTTGCAAAAAAATCGAAGCACCAAGGACTTTTGCAATTGTGACGAAATTTGGTATGCATCTTGATCGAACATGAAAATTATCAAAGTTTCAAGGCAAATGAACATGAATTGCGATTATAGCACGCATTTCTAGTGCGCAATTCGCAAAGTATAAAACCAGTAACAGAGGCGGAAATTTTATCTTTTTTTGGTTGCTGCCATTGTAATTCCGTAAAGAAGCAACTAAAGATGCCATTACGACGACATCGAAGACCTTACAGACAACTAAACGACTTCGAACGTGGTCGCATTGTAGGGCTGCGTGAAGCTGGGTAGTCAAACCGAGCAATAGGCCGCCACCTGCAGCGTACAGACACTGATGTGCAAAGATGGCAGCAATGGTTGCTGCAAGGAAAATGCCGACGAAATGAAGGCTCTGAAAGGCCAATGATCACAAATGCGAGGCAAGATAGAATGATTGTTCGCCAGGCCCGAACCGCCTATTCAACGCACTACAGCCACGTATATACCTCCCGTGGTACCGTCCACCATCTCACGGCGCTTGTCTGAGACGGAGTTTCGCTCACAGAGGCCTTTAAGACGTTTGCCTTTGACCCCACAACATCGGCGGAGTCGTCTCGAGTGGTGTCGCAACTGATCTTCATGGTATAGTTCAAGCTAGCATCGTATAGTGTTGAGCGATGAATCCCGCTTCACTCTTGAAGCAGAT
Source organism: Stegodyphus dumicola (assembly GCF_044657685.1). Classification (NCBI taxonomy): domain Eukaryota; kingdom Metazoa; phylum Arthropoda; class Arachnida; order Araneae; family Eresidae; genus Stegodyphus; species Stegodyphus dumicola. The sequence goes on from NC_140769.1 coordinate 218,044,556, forward strand.
GACCACCATGTTCGTATCTGGAGAGGGCGGAGCCAGCGGTCCTAATCAGCCTTTCTTGTAAAAAAAAGGCATACAATGTGCGTGATGGTATGGGGGGCTATTTCTTATAACAGGAGGTCATCTTTACTCATCCTCCGTACATCTTTATTAGCTCAACGATATGTAAATACCATCCTGTGGCCGCTTGCATTACCCTTCATGACACGTCATCCTGGGGCCATTTTCCAACAAGATAATGCCAAGCCACATACCGCTCGCATATCTCTTGACTGTCTGCGTGCGTTTGATATTCTTTCTTGGCCAGTAAGGTTACCAGAGCTTTCATCAATCGAGCAATTCTGCGACATGGTAGGCCGCCAGATTCGGGCACCACAAAATATCGCAATCTGGAGCGACAACTGATGAATGCCTAGCAGAATGTGTTGCAAGATTAGAATGTGTTGCAAATTAGAAACCTCTACAATTCCTTGCATCGATGAATTCAAGCATGCATTACCGCCAGAGGCGGTTCGACCAACTACTAATTTGAACACTCAATTGGTGATTGTGAGCCGTGAATAGGTACTATGACCTTGATTTTTTAATCATTTTATTATCTGTGTATGAGCCATACACATATCCAATTTCACAAAATACAGCCACTTAATGGTGCTTCGATTTTTTTGCAAAAGAGTGTATATACTAGTTACGCATGACAGTTTTCGAATTTACGTATCTGTTCTGCAAGGGGTCTTTGACCCAGGCACCCTGGTGCTACACCGCTTACCTAGTGCGTCAGTTTCAGGATGCAGTGACTAAGAGTTGAAGAGTCTCGCGTTTTCTTTTTTAGGTACTCTGAGAGAGACTGAGAAATCTTCATCTCGTAAGGTTATTTAAAAATGGTAAACGCGTGCGGGGGCTATCTGCCTATGAAGATGGATGACTTCGCGGAGGACTTTAAATCATGAGAACGCCCATACAGCCAGCCCGCTCGCCGGGAATCGAACCTCGTACCGTGTCTAGCGGCTTTACCGCTAGGCTGCTGGTGGTCATGTAAGGTTAACTGAGACAAGTGAAAAAGCTGTTAGAAATTAACTGCTGATTGTCAGTTGTATTTAAAGTCACAAGCAGCAATCTCATCTAGTCGGGAGAAAAATCGCTTTTACAGCATAATTCTTTTTTTTTTTTTTTTTTCCTGTTATCTATGTATTTATTCACATATCGCCGTGGTTACGTGCGCAATATCCGGCTCAGTAATATAATGCTGTTATAACACTTAACATAATTTTTCTGGAAATACATTCCGTATTGTAAATCAGAAAATGAGAAAAGAAAGTGGGGTACCATAAACGAGCCTTAAATATTGTAAGACAAGTCAGAAGAGGAAAACAAAAATATCACTAAAATGTTCAAAGAAGATATGTCAGAATGTTGAGAGGATAATCATCGTCACGCGAAAATATGGAAAACAGTTCTCAACAATGGAATATAAATGGAAGGAAAAACTGAGAGATACATGCAGTACGTACCATAAAACTGCAGATAGGTCATTCAAGTAAGATAATTACTGTTAAATGAGTGAGCCGCAAAAGGCCGGAGGTTTGTCTTCATTGAGTATTTTGTAATTGAAAAAGTTAAAGGTCTTTAAATGTCCAGAGTTAAGTGCTTTTCTGTTGTCTGTATTAATTTTACTTAAAAAGAATCTTCCAGGGTCGTGAAGACGTTGCTTACGCACAAGATAATACGCAACTGTAATTATTCCCAAATATTTATTTTAGTGTGATTTTATTTTTTGTTACAGTATACCAAGCAAGTGACGGATAAGTAACACAGAGCAAATTAAGGCAGTATAAATCAAAAGTTTCTTTCTAAGGTCAAGGTTTGAGTATTTTCCAATGGTTGGAAAAAGAACAATTAATGTTTTTCTTCCCTATTTTTAATATTATTGTTATCTTTCCATCTTAAGGTGTTGATTGTCACTCCTAAGTATTTCATTTCTGAATACGCCAATTTTTTGCACCAACTTTCACATAGCTTTTTGACAGCATGCGTACCATTAGTAGATTTAATAGCCAGAGCTGTTAGCAGCTTAGCATGGCAGTAAGTAATAATTATGGTCAAGCCCAGTTTGACCGCCACATAAATTAAATATAAAATAAGAATTGAACCTTCAGGCTCTTGCCCTAATTGGATAAGTACCAGATAGAACATTTCCATGAGAAACTATAAATCTTTATTGATGGAAGACATAATTAAGAGAATGTGTTCTTTATCAAGATTCAAGGGAATCAATTTATAAATAAGCCCCTCATCCCAGACGCAGTCGAAGGTTTTCGCCACGCCGAGCATGAGTAAGGCAGCTTTTTGCTTATTATGTAGGGCAGCACCTACAAATTCGATCTTGTGAATTGTTTGACTGTGAAAGGTTCTTTCCTAAGCCAAACTGTTCGTGTGGCAATAAGTACAGACAAAGCTGCATATGTAATGAAGACTAATCCGTCCATGAATTTTGCTCAGTCCACATGAAAGGCTAATAAGGTGATATACCCTTCAGGCTTGGTCCTGTCTTTGCCAACTATAGGAAGGATTATAACTTTTGCACATTTCTAATAATCAGGAAAATAAGGGTTAAGAGCAAGCATTTAGAATGCTGGTCAATTTACTGATAACGTTATTAGGCAAGTTTCTGATTGCAGTATTGTGCTAATACCGTCGATTCCAGGAGCCTCCCGTAGCAAACTTCATATGTGAAGTTGATATCACGAGTAACCATATTAGGCGTGACTTAGTTTTGTAAATGATATGCAAAAGCTGTAGCTTTGTCTCTTCGTTAAGAGTACGCAGTTTCATTTTCCATTATAATTGGTCTTTGATAAAAGTAAGTTCCGATTTTGTTGACTTATATCCAAAAAGCGCCATTGTTTACATCAAGATTTTTGCTTCCTATTTCTCAGATCTATGATTTTTAATGAACTTCTAGGTGGATCTATTACGTTTATTAATTTCTTTCTGTAGGTGGTTTTTTTTTTTATTGCCAGGATCTCTTTTATTGACAGGAAGTTGGTCAGTATGATTAATGTCATCGAAAGAGGATTCATGCTGTTGGTAAAATTTTCAAATGCAGAGTTAATTTCAGTGCGTTAAGTAAGTTCCCAGATTTCGGGCGGGTTTCAAAGCAAAATCTACTGATTTTCTGAGCTTTTTTTCTTTGAGTGTAGTAGTAGGATGGGGATGTGATCAGATGATGACCTTTTATGTTTAATCTCCAAGTTCATAGGGACTGCATTCGTGAAAAGTAACAGGTTAAGAATACCTGCATGTTGTAACCAGTCCGAACGAAAAGTGTAATCATCTGGAGCATGTAATAAGGTTGATTATATAGTTAATATATAGTTAAGCAGTATTTTTTTTTTTTCTCTCTGCACGATTTCCCCAGCTTTAAGTCGCCGTAGGTCGCATCAGGAAAAATCTGACAGAATCCGTACCATTTAAATAATTTTGTAGCGAGTTATATAATGCTTGATGTAACGTTACATAAAAGAAGACAGTGATCGAAACAGTAACTAGCTCATATCCATGGTACCTATTTTTTTCAATTAGCCAGGGTTGAATTGAATATCTTACATAGATGACACCACCATCTCCTTTATGAGTAAAACGTTCAGCTGTACGATCTATAATTGATACTGTCATCCAGCGTAACTGAAATCTTCGCAATCATGTTAGTCGTTCTTCTAGAATATCGATATCATATTATAGAATAAAGTTGTGAAGCTCACTGAGCTATTTCTAATGCTAAAAGCATTTTATACAACTAATCTAATGGGAGTGCTTTTAAGATTGTATTTACCCATTATAAACGACTTAGGAAGTAGCATCTTTATTTGAATTTGCTTTCCTAGTAGCCAGCATTTTTAAAGGCTAGTTAAAATTCAGTTAAATCAGCAGCTAATTTTATGGCTTCGTTACATCAAAACCTGATTTGAGAGTTTTGCGCATATGATTTATTTTGCAACAAACTTGCAGCATATTGTTTTGGTTTTTCAGTCTTCTTTTTTGGAAACTTTTCACAAACTCTGAAGTTTGAGGTGTGTGAGTGTTCACAAAAAGTTGGTATAGCACGGTTCTTGTGTCTTATCCTTGTTAAGACAGCGGCACGAAAAATGATTTTTTCTACATCTAAGGTTGTTGGGTTCGTGGTTGCCTCGACTTTTATTTTGAAATCACATTCAGTAAATATTTCTTCAAATTTATCTGTTTCGCTCAGAGCAACTAAACTGCAACTTCAGATTTTTAACCTGAGGTAATTCATAGGAATGGAATTTAAAATTCGTTTCTTCGTATTTCGTTAAATTTACTGTACAGTTGTGCCGATTAAAGTTCTGTCCGAGTATGTGTTTCATTTTCAATAACCCACTGGGGGTATTTTATTTAATTTGCTGTTAGCAGAATTTTATTTTTCTCGGTGCTATTTGAATTAGTTTGTTCTTCATTAATATTTATGTCTATGTCATTATATTCGATATTGGATTCTTTTGCAACTGGCGAGCCCAGTTTTTTCTTGTCAGTAATAGGTATTTGTTTAGTCTGAAATGATTGCTTAATCGTTTTGAATCTTTTGTATTTTTCCCCCAATATTCTTATCAGAGCTTGTATCTTGATCTAGCTGAGTTTTCTTTTGCCCACTGAATGAATTTTTGACTGGAACATTGAACATTTCAATGGATCTTCCAAATCTGATTTTTGGGGAAGATGACATAAAAAGGGAACCACTTTCATTTTGATTGTCATGTTTTGATTACAAACAGTTTAATCAATTTCAGAGTTATTTTCATTATTCATGAATGTTTTTATTTTTTGAGGATATTTAAGAAACGTAAGTCCTCATTATCTAAAGACCCTTGAGATAGTCTTTTCTATTCCAAGTCCAAGCAGAATTTAGTGAATCTATCCATGGTCAAGAGTCAGAGCCTATCAGAAACAAGCCAGTGGAAAGAAAAAAATCTATGTTTCGCTTACATTAACACCAAGGAGACGGCCCCTGGCCTGGGAGATAGGATTCTCCCTTTCAAGGTTCAATAGAACCGCAACCTCAGGACCGATCTGGTAGGGCGCCATCCCTCCCGATCGCTGTAGAGGGAAAACTTCTCTCACAGATTAAATCGCCAGTGATGGGGGAGCCAATCCCAACACCGACTGCTTTGCTAATTAACAGTGAAAAACTAAGTTAAATTTCCCACGATCTTGGCACCACTCCCTCTCGCAGTACTCACTTCCAGGACAGTATGCTTAAACCAGAGTTCATACGTCCCTCCACACCGACCGAGAGGAATCATATCCTCTCAGACGGTCACACCATCCACCATGTAACGTCCCCACAGCTTCGGTCACCGACAAGACAGTACCATATGATCCCTGTCAAGCCTGAAAAACCACCGAATGAACGATGGCTCTAGTCTTTAACGTGAAGACTGTTTATTTTCTCTGCAGTCCAGAGCTGTTTAGACACAAGTCTAGCCAGTGATCTGAAGGAACCCCGGGTCTCCTCCCATAAATGGTCGGTTCCGGCAATCCCATCCAGCCGAACCACAAAGAACGTTGTCCAGCATCCGTTAGCCTATGCCAGCCAGCCTATATCTAGCCTAGAGCTGTCCGAAGACAGCCAGCCTATATCTAGACTCATGCCGGCATAGTTTCCAGCGGGCGCCACGAGGAGGCCGATGCTGAACTGAGGGAGACAAGACTAGGTCTCCATCCCTCGACACCTACCCTTCGATCGAACGCTGGGTCTCCTGCATTCCGCCACTGTTCACGACGGTCTCCCGCACACGGTTCTCGCCGCTCTCAGTGGTTTCCAGCCGGTTCCAGACATCCGTCCTCTGGGACAGGTGTCGGCAGTTCTCCTAAGAACAGACACCAGGTCTCCTACCGCCAGCGGCCGGTTCTGTATACCTGTCGTCAGGTCCGAACGCCACCCGCCACGTTTCGCTTACATGAACTCCACTGAGAATGACCACTGCCCTGCCTCTATATTAGAGACTCTACAGTGTACTGTCATTCCAGCAGTAACCATCTACCATCGTCGTTTCGCCCAGCCCAGGGTTGGGCCCGACAGGTCAGACGGCTCAGAAGACCATTTATTGAAATTCCAAAGTTTGTACATGGGCATACAGGGCCACTTTCCAAGTTCATTGGAAATTTACATTATCTAGTTTTTACATGGGCATACAAGGCCATAATATATGTTTTTACATTGCATCAAGAGATTTACATGGGCATACAGGGCCAGATGTTATTATACATGATTCCGTTAAGAGAAAATATATATATATATAGATATATATATTCCTGGTTAACTAGAGCATAAGGTTATTGACACTTGAAAATCAATGAGGTATAAGTGTAATCACATAATTGACAATTTAGGTTATATATAACGTGGTAACACTGAAATATAAATATATACAAATGTACAAATCTTAGGTAATTGCAATAATAATTGAACTTTTAAAAATTTGTATAATCAATTAATTGTGAAATCTAGGGTAAATAAAACGTGGAAACTGATATATAATAATAATCAGAAAGACTATTCTAAGGTAATTGATATTTAGATACATTGAAACATTTAATATACATTGTGAGATATTTATCTATATATTAGAGGAAGAATATATGTATTGAAATATTTATAAAACATTGGAGGATATTTATATATACAATTTGTTGAGGTGCACCACTTAGGTTTGTTATTAACTTGATTATTAGTACACAGCTCTACATAGATGTTAAGTTCACAGTTCACAGTTCTAGTTTACAGTTCTTACTGCAATGTTCTTACTAATATTACTTCACTGTAAAACGAAATTCCCTAATACACGAGTTGTCATCCTACTATTCCCAGACCTTATACTGGGTGGTCCTTTAACTGACATTTTATTACGTGTACGTTTCTGCACAGTAAGATATTGTTTTAATTAGATTTTTGAGCACCGGGCCTTTGTGGAGTGTGTGATTTGCCCAGTATTCTTTATGTACAGCTGGTGGGCGTCTTAGGTGCCAGTTGCTGGTGTATTGGCAGTCAAACACGAAGTGCTCCACATCTCCCCTGCTGCCGCAAGCACATTGATCTTGTGAGGCCAGGCCAAATCTCTTGAGATAAGTGGGAAAAGGGCCGTGACCTGTGAGAAAGTGAGTTAGGGCACTGTGTCGGCTGTGTAGAGTGGTATTCACTTTGGGTAAATAAGTATATGTGTATCTACCCACTTGAGCTGTGGACCATCTGCTCTGCCATATGTTCATGAGAACTGCAAATGTTTCTCTTTTGAGATCCGAAATGGGGCGACTGTGCGATAACTCAGGAGCTTGACTATTATTAGCAATTTCCTTTGCTAAGGCATCAGCTAGCTCATTTCCTATAATTCCCACATGTGCTGGGACCCAGTTTAACTGTGGTCTATATGATGTTGGGAAGCTAAGTAGTTTTAGACGGATGCCATGTACCAACGGGCTGGTGCTATGAATGCCTATTATGGCCTCTAGGCTTGAAGCCGAGTCACTATAAATATGTACTCTATCCGGAGCGTAGCTCCTGGCCACTTCGACTGCTGTGTCGATTGCCAAGAGTTCAGCTTGATATACAGAGTTGTGATGGCTAAGGCGTTGTTGCCACTGAAATTGAATGGTGTCATCTTTTAGGAGGCATAAGGCACTGCCTGTTCCAAGTTCTGTCTTTGATCCATCTGTGAAGATTGTGGTCATGTCGTGTCCTGGAGCTGTGTAATGTATTCGGACTGTATCTTCCAGATTTAGTTTAGATGGGTGGATCAGGGAAAGGTTTTTCTGTTCGTAATCTGTAAATTTGTAGCTTCTGTTCCATAGGGTAACATCAGCTTGTAACCGAGAGATTTTAGTTATTGCTGCCTCTCTCTCCGCTTGCAAATCCAGTGGAGGAATGCCAGAGAGAACCTGTAGTGCCATAGTTGATGTTGTTCTATAGGCTTTGCATATAAGTAGAAGTTGGAGCCTCTGTATGCTGTTCAGCAGGTTCCTCATTTGTTTTGTCATATTGTCTCCCCAGACTCCTACTCCATAAAGAACAATCCTTTCGGATATTGTCCGGTACCATCTTGAGAGGATTTCCGGTTTTGTTCCCCAATTAATTCCTGTAGTTCTGAGCATTGAATTTGTTAGCTGTGAAATTTTTGTTTTGATATTCTTTAGATGCGGGAGCCAGGAGAGTCTTTTATTGAAAATAAAGCCAAGATAGTTTAGGTTATTAACTGATTGTAGTGTGTGTCCGTTTAGTCGTACCGTTGGTTGTCTTCTTAGTGGACCTTTTCTTCCGATTAACATTACTTTCGTTTTAGAGGTTGATATTTGGAGTTTATGTGCTGTTGCCCAGTTGTAGAAAGTGGTTAGTGCTTCTTCGGTACGCTTTTGGACGTCACTCCTACCTGCTACTAGTATCAGAAAATCATCTGCAAAGGCCTGTATCCTTATCTCATCCTGTTGGTTATAAAGGGAGAGGGCTGTGTCCGCTACGATATTCCAAAGGGTTGGCCCCAGGCACGAGCCTTGCGGGCAACCCTTTTCCAGATTGTGCCTTGCGATGCCGTCGTCTAGTGTGACTTGTATATGTCTGTTGTCTAGGTAACTTCGCAAAATTTGAATGATTTCTATTGGAGCCTGCATTTTCAATAGACAGTTGAAGATATCCGGCCACCATAGTGCATCAAATGCTCCTTTGATATCAATAGAGATTACCATTGTGTGAAGATCATTTGTTCTGTTTTCCTGTATTGTTTTTAGCATATTTTTAACTGCACGTTTCGCTTACAATAAAATCCAAAGATATCACAAGCAGCAGTACCGGAAATGTTGAAGCAGTAAACAAACACAACGGCGATCTTCTCAATGAAAAGTGGCAGTCAGCATTGGAGCAGACATCCAATGACGCTTGGAGAAACAGCAACCGCAGAACGTTCCGCCAATTAGGAAAAAGCAGCACGCAAACGATCTTGAATCGAGAGCATTGGGAACACCGGGCAAGTCCTTTACTATCCACTTTCCCTTTCCAAAACTCTGTATCTCTACTGTTATAGTCCCATTTCCTACACTTGTACAACAACAACAAAAAGAAAAGAAAGAAAAACTGGTCCGGAAATTAGATCATTCCGGATTTCGGACTTCATACTGTGATATGTATAGGGACGACAGATTGTAGACAGCCAGCTACACGGAACGATACCAAGTGAGGCGTACACTCAGCCATTACTTTGCAAGGCCGTACCGGAGGTTAGCTGAAACAGGTTCCTTTGAAAGAGCTGCCATGAATCGGGTACGATCAGCACCAACTCCGGACATCGAAGAAAAACATACTTGCCAACCTACGGCATTTAAAAATCAGAAGATTTTTTTAAGACATCAGGAGAATTTTCTCAACGACAAAAAGATTTTTTAAATAATGAAAATATGTAGAAAGAAAAAATATTTTTAATAATGAATTACCTTTAACTAGTAAGTAATTATTATCTTAAAATTCATTTGTGATTTCTTAAATGCAAATAAAACTAAAATACATGTAAAAAAAAAAAAAAGTTTTGTCACTTGTACATAATTGGAAAATGTGTCTCTTGTCAAGCAATTTTTCTTATTTTGGGATAATTTTGTTTTGGGAGAGCTTCAATGACAGATTGTGCTCCAGTAAAATGGCAGAGAACAGATATTCTGCATTAATAACTTTTTTGTCCTTTCTTTCCACAAAAAAATTTAATTCCCCCGTTCTCGCGTTGTCTTTGTGTAGATACATGTATAAGAACATTGGCACTTCAACCGTGCGAAATTGAAAATCGCAATAACAAAGTGTGCACATTGTAATATTACATTTTCTTGACGAAATAATAGAAGAAAAGTCATATGTGTACGATTTTTGAAAATTACACGAGTTTTTATATTTTTCGCAGGCATAAATAAGACAAAAAAAAAGATCACAATTTCTTAAACTGTTTCTGAAAAAGTACACGAGACTTACGCTGACGAGACGTACGAAATAAAACTTCGATCTTGCTTTCTCTCCACTGGCTAATATATGCCTGATGACTCGCACCGCTTGATTCTCATTGCAGAAGTGCAACATGACGTTTTCCGACTTGTGCACACAAAGCAGAAACCTGCCATATCTCGCTGTTGAAACGACTTGAGTTTTCTTTTATATGTATCTACAGAAGGAAAAAAAAGCTTAATAAAGAGAATAATAATAAAAAAAAGTAAGAGGAAATTAGTTGCAAATCGGGATGCCGGGAGTATGGTTGGAAATTGGAAGTCTCGGCAACTCTGGAATGTGCTTAAAATTCAGTACACGAATTATAGCGCACGCAGCCAGCGTTTCTTGTTCTAGCACCCGGAGGATTGTCATGCATCCGTATAGCGTGCAGCGTACTCGTATTCAGACACTTTAACCAGGCGATTACGCATCTCATATTGCTTTTGCGTAATGGTATCTTGAAAAGTATGCTATAGATCACCGTTTCCCTGCTAATGTGTTGTTCTCCGATAAGATACAGTCGAATCCGGTTAACTGGGCTACCAGATAGTCGGACCAGCCGCTTTTTCAAACCAAATCCTAAAGAACCGAAACAAAACCTATGTACATAAGCCTAATAGTATTCGGTTATTTGGATCAACATTCCGTTTAATCGGACCAAAACGTGAGAGCGAATAAGAAACAGAAGCCACAAGTCAGCCGCGTACAGCGGATGTACAGGTGGTCTGCAACATATGGGAGGATCTGTAGTTGCGGCTGCCCAGGAAAATGCTTTATCAAAGGTCAGGAATTCCTTAAAGTGCATGACAAAAGCAAAACCGGTGGGAGGTGAACACGCGCACTACTTTCTCTGACCTGCGCCTCCGAATTTCGAGGAAATGAACAATCGAGTCTCCGGCTATACCTGAAAGGAATTCCCGCCTGTCTATCATGATTAAAGTTTACACCAGAAAGTTATCATTCCATCACCTATCTGGGATGATTTTAGTGCCAAAGCTTTGAATGGCGAGCATTTTATCTCCCTCTTGACCTCAACATCTTAAACCCGAAACACCAAGGTTTCTTCAGACCACAGTGAACTGTGCGCGTGTCTTGTGTCCCCTGCCAGAATGCCACGACGGGAGTTAATATTAACTGAAAAAATTGGTTTCCTGGATAAGATCAAGCAACAACGACAAAACACGAGTCAGCGCCGGTTGGTGGAAATAACCGGATTGACAAAGACTACAATTTCGCGCTTGATAAAACAAGAGAATAAGCTGCGAGAAGAATGGGCACAAACTTCCAAAAAACGAAAGCGTGAAAGCAAAGACCCAGATGTCGATTAGGCCAATGAATGGTTTGCAGTTGTTACTGGACGATCTGTGCAAGTAAGCTGCCCAATGTTAAAATGCAAAGCAGAGCTCGCTAAAATGCTGAGCCACGATGACTTTAAAGCTACGGACGGTTAGTTGATTCGATGGAAATCTAAGCATGACATAAAGTTCAAGAACGCACATGGCGAGAAAGAAAGTGCTGATAGTGCAAATGCTGAAGAATGGAAATCCAACAGAACTGGTCGAGCTTCTTGAAAAATTTTCAGCAGATGACATCTGCAATGCTGATGAGACTGGGCTGTACTATCGTGCTACACCGCACGGCTCGTAAAGTTACAAACATATCGCACTCTCTTGCTTCAAAAAGCGATGGATCGCGTAAATGTCTTGTGCTGCTCAAACATGTCAGGAACGGACAAGGGGAAGCTGTTGGTTATAGCAAAAAGCACTAAGCCTCGCTGCTTTAAAGGACTTAGGAAGGAGAGTTTACTAGTTGTGTATCGTGCGCATAGAAATGCGTGGATGACCTCTGAACTTTTTAAAGAATGGCTGAAGGATTGGGACAGAGAGCTACAGCGCCAGTCGAGAAAAGTGCTGCTTCTTCTTGGCAATTGTGCAGCACATCCTCAGTTAGATTGCTTGATGAACGTCCACCTGGAATTTACCTCCCAGGACCACAACTTTGGTCCAGCCAATGGATGGGCATCCTAAAAAATTTGAAGACCCTTTATCGTGCAAGGTTGGTTAATTACATCCTTGAAGCAATTGAAGAAAGTTTGCTGACCTCATCGTCAAAAGTCACTGCAAAGGTCAACATCTTACAAGCAGTTACATTTGTGGCCAACAGGTGGCGAAAAGTCAATTCAGAACTTTTTTTCTCACTGTGGCACTTGGTTTTGGAGATGGATGTGGACATGCTCATTGAAAGTGAAAATGATGACTTACATGTGGAACTTCAACAGGTACAAAATTGCGATGAATTTTTATCCATTGACAACGAGCTTCAATGCTACGATGAAAATGCAGATTATGACGCTGCAATCGTTGCAGCAAAATAAACGACAGCATCGGAAGATCAAGAAAGTGATAATGATGATGCCGTTGATAAGTTGCTGCAAGTGACAACACAGGATGCGAGGAAACGCATTGAAACTTTGCGTCGGTATTTCATGCAGGAGGGGAACGAAGGCAGTCCCATTGCTGCGCTAAATGTTTGTGGCGATTTCGTTCACGCGCAGTGAGAACGCGTCAGATCACATTGGATAAGTTCTTCAAATGTTGACTGGAACTTGGTAAGAAATTGATTTTATTGTGCTTCGCATGTTGAGTATCGTGGAGATTTTTTTTCTTAGAATTTGTTTCTAAATTAATTTTTTCAATGAAAAGAAGTTCGACTGTATTTCTTGTGTGTACGTGTACCGCACCATAAAGCTCATAATTACATTTTAGTACATGATTTACATGTGCATTTACTGTTTGCTACATATAGCACGTCCCGTCTCACCAACATAGAACATGTTCGTGTAATCGCACCAGCCAGTTATTACGACCAAAACGATCGCTTCCCGATGTGGTCCGATTAACCGGAATCGACTGTATCCTTCACAAAGAAAGAATATTCAGCGCACATAAACCTTCATAAAACACGACGTCGTGAAGCGCAGATTCGGCCAATGTTTGGACCGGTAATGCGGTAGATCATCTCATCGGACCTTATCTGTTGCCTTTACGTCTAACTGGTTGTAACTTTCTGCAGCACGTTATGTCACAACGTTTAGATGACGAACTTATTTCTGCATCGATGCGACAGGCAATATGGTTCCAACACTATGTTGTCCCTGTCCATTTCAGCCATAACTTTCGTACCCACCTTGACGTCTCATTTGACCAACAGTGGATGGGACGTCGTTGTCCGGTGCGGTAACCTGCAACAGAAAAAGTATATTTATTATCAAAAACGAAGAGAATATTCGACATGTTTCCTTCAGTGCAAAGAAAGTTTCAGTAAAGGGTTTATGGTTGTCGCAGGATTCTCTTACAATGCGAAATTAAAAATAAGAGTGAAAAAAGTGTTAAAATCAACTTTACTATCAAGAGGACGATTTATATCCGATATTTAGAGGGAAAAAAAATTCATTTCTTTTATCTCAGTGCATTCCAAAGAGATAAAAAGCCACAAGCTTCGAAAAGTACCAGTGCATTCCTTGAAAAAAATGAAGAAATCCCCTGATGTCACATATTGACTGCTGTGCCTAAGTCACCAACTGACTGCTGTGCCTTTAATCTCTTGATGCGCGAACCCAACACAATGGATGGACTGATAGGGACATAACTGATAAGGATTGGCCCCGACCACGGAACTTAGCCTAACGGGGTAAGCCAATCCCACAGCAAAACTATCTACAATCTGCCATCCACAGCCAGAGGAAGGGATGACAGAACAGACGGCATTTATTAGTAGGAAAGCTAAAGAGAAGGACTACCACCCGGCAGCACTTTTAAGCCGCCCAATATACGAGTTCTATAGTTCTATCGCCCAACCTTCGGAGACTGTCCGGAGGAGCGCAACTCCCTCCGATCAATTCACGGGGACTTTATAGGTCGCCGTCATCCATCACCGAGCCTTGACCGGGGGCTAACGACCCCCGGACAGCCCTTAATATCTACATGTAACGTCCCTCTCCAACCAAGGTCACAGGCACGACAATACCAGTACGGGCCCCCGTGAGGGTTGACTCAGGCGAACGCCTGGGAAGTACTAGTTAGGATCTGTACCTAGGCGGTCTCAACCACGGGGGGTATACTAACAGACTTCACAGAAGCCCTGAGGGCTCTCGTGACAGAGTAAGGCTCGGCAGGGACCGTACGGGTACTGCCTTGTCTGCCCTTGCTCTGTGGAGTCGCCACATGGTAGATTGATAAGATGCGCGGCGTTGGCACTCAATTCCGTATGGCCATTGAAGCTAGGTCGGGAGCCTCCCTGTCGTATGAGTAGTACCAATACGGTCCCTGCCAAGCTTGAACCTACCACCGAATATACGATGGCTCTAGTCATGAGAAGATTGATTATCTACTCTGCAGGCCGAAACTGTCTAGACATAAGTCTAACCAGTTGTCTGAAGGAACGCCAAGTCTCCTCCCATAAAGGTCGGTTCCGAAAATCCCGCCCAGTCGGACCGCATCGAAATCTGTCCACCATCATTCACCTAGACCGACGCAGCTGGCCTAGTTTCCAGCGGGGACCACGAGGAGGCTGATGCTGAACAAAGGAAGACGAGGCAAGCCTCCATCCGTTAGCAACTAAACCCTCAGCTCAGGGGGTCTCCTGCCGCCAATAGTCGGTACCGAATATTTGTCCTCTAGTCCAACCACGATGGTCCAACTCCCTCCGCCACGGTGGATGGACTGTGGAAAGTAATGAAAGCGGAATGGAAATCAGTACTCCCAAGAAATTTCACAAAACGTCCTTTCATCATGGTAATGAAGATGCAGGCTTATAGTCCAGGGGGACTATCAGATCAAATATTTTAAAAAGTACTCTTTGCACTTTAAACTGCAACTAAATGGTCTCGAAGTCATTCAAAAAATGTGTAAACATTCTCTGTAATTCTTTTACCATTTTTAAATATACATCCGTCTATAATAATGCTATCGAGATATATAAAAGAAATTATATAACAGTCCTTTTAAAACTCTCTGTTAGATGTTCGAATGTCGTTGGAGAGTGGCACGGCCAGAATTAGCATTGCTTTAAACTGCCAGATTCCATGACCAGTAAATGCTGTCTTCTAACGATCTTTGGGATCGTGATGCCCATTTGGCAGTAATCGCTCTTAAGATCCAGATTGTAAAACCATTTGTTTCTCCCATCTAACGATCTAGAAGAAAATTTTCCGATAAACGAGCCTGTCCGTCTCCATTGAAGGCCGAAACATGTTTCATTATAATCGGTGCCTCGGTTAGCTACTCAGGACATTTTAAAGCAAAATGTTTCGCTTCAAGAGTTGTTCGTCGTACGATTTCTCCAAAGAACTGGTTTTCCCAAAAATTAACCACTCGGATATTCCGAAAATAAAAATTCTGCAATATGTTTCTTTCAACCCGCTGTTGAAGGTAGTTTGTAGACGTGATACTTGTTTAAGGTGCTGATTCTGTGCAGAAAATAATTACCTTTTTTGTGATATCATTCAGATCTACGTTAACATTTCATTCAAATTAAAACTGTTCTGGAGAAAGTTGTAGCATTTATTTAATTCCGTTCAGAATGAAAATTTTTAAATGTATTCTTTCACATACTTAGGCCTCTGAAATATTGCAGGAAAAGAAAATATATACATTTATACTTATATTTACGTCGTAGTTACTAAATGTTTACCTCCAATCGTCAAAGCTTGTTGATCTCGATAAGAAGTCACTGAATGTTTTACTCACCAAGAAGGGTGCGTCACTGTTTCAAGGCCAGTTCCGGCCTCTCCTTCGTTTTCTATTTCATGGATTCCACAATGCTTTTGGCCATGCAAAAAAAGTCGCCACCTTGCGCATAAACTGGACAACGATGGCATCCTATACGCTTTCTGAGGAAAAGGAAGTGCTCATCCTCTTTTAACGCGCAGTTTAGGGAACCATTAACAAAGAAACTGGTGGGACGTACAACTGAGGGTTGTCTCGCGGAGAAGTGGAGCGACTTGCACTTTCTGAGGTTGAGTTGGAGACCAATTTTCAAGCAAGTTTCCTGAACCACCGTTCGGTAGTGCTCAAAAGATTTAGGAGACTGGGGGATGAGAAGAATGTCATTGACATATCCAGAAACGCCGGGAGTAGAATCAAGGTAGTGTCGTATACAGCGCAACAAAGGTTTGATTACAAGATTAAAAAGCAGGCCACTCAGCCCTGCCGAACTCCTGCATGGGCCTCATCAACGGGGCTAGAGATACCATCATTTGAGGTGAAACAAATGGAAAAACCGAAGTAAAGCTCTTTGACGATTTGAGAGGAATTCTTCTCCAACACATAGGCGTTGATCAAGAACGGTGTGCAAAAATGAAAGAAAAGCAGAAAGAATTGAACAAGGAATGGAATCGCCGAAATCAACTCAATCGCTCACTCTCTGCATTGATTTCTTTTAACTTTACTTGAGATTCCCTAACAAAACTTTCTACGTAAAAAACAATAAAATTCTGGAATAAAAAATTGCTAAAAGTTAAAAAAATAATGAAAACTAAACTAACTTTTGTTTTAAACATTACATTATTTTAATAATATAATTGATATTTTGTTGCTACTACACAGCGCAGTGTAAAAATAAATTTTTGGATTGGAGGCAGATCCCAAAGAAGAGGAAAATGTCTGCTGACAATACCGGCATTTTCCTTTTTATCAAATTTTGAAAAACCATACCAAATACCACTCGAGGCTCTTCTGTTCCGCGGGGCCCAAAAGAAACTCAAAAGAACAGCACCGAGAAAGCGAAAAGAGCAAATAGCAAGACTCCGCTGGAGCCAGATTTGCGTCTAGAGCAGGAGCGATGAAAAGAGGGAATATCAGATTCCGTAGGAATCAGATCTGCGACTAGCGGCAGAAGCTGGAAATCCGAGGAACTAGTTCCTGTAATCTCCATACTTTAAACAGATTTTAGCACTGTCAGATGGGGGGGGGAACTCTATCCATTTGCAAACAGGGATCGCTCTGTTTAATGTTTTATTTTTTGAAATACTAGATAGAACACAAGCAAACCAAAATTACAGATATATATACGTACATAACACACATACAAATAGGTCCGAGACATTTCCGGTAAATAATAAAGGAAAGATTCCTAGATTTTACATTAAGAGGAATCAAATTTCTTGGCACGCTTCCAAACAACAGCTCTTGGTGAACTGTTAAAAACCTATCGTTCCGCTCTCGCCGATGTGCTCATCATTCATTTAGTAAATTGAATCGGTTTCGGAGCGGATCGAGTCGAAATCGAACAACAGAAAAACGAAAGACTCTGCCGAAGAGATAGGAATTCTCCTAAAACACGGCAACATCAGTAACACCGCATGAATTTGTAAAAGTGAATCTTTTCTTTGAATTTTGTGGGCCGATCCTGCAAGTAGTGCAATAGCAGGCCAACCCGTGGCAAGGGCGGAATAAATTCCTAACCACAAGCCTCTCTGCAAAAATTAGTTTAATATCTTGACACCCTATGGATGCCGTATCAGATATTAAGCTGATAAGAACAGATACTACACTTTGATCTTAGCCAAAAGGCCGAGAAGCGATAACTGCATGGAACAGAAAATTTTTTATTAGAGACATTTCTTCAAATTTTTAGTCTTGACTAATGAAAATTAAATGTAATAATCCATAGAGAAACGCTTACGCAGAAAATACACTTCAGATGTTCCCTCAGATCGCTTGTGTGAGTTTCGTGTGATCACTAAGTGCCGGGTTAGCGAACTCCAGTTCCCTGGTTCGACCCCTGATCTACAAATTCTAAATTTCGAATGAAAGATTACATTTGCCTCCATAGATGGCGCTACAACCGCAAAGTTTTACTCATTCATCATATCACAAATCTCCAAATTGCAGATTTCCTTAATAGTTAACTGCAAAAGTTCCTAAATGAAAGAATAACGCAGTCGCAACATATCGGATAATTTTCTTAAAGATTTTGGAATCAACGTAGTTTACGTACGAGCATATTACATAATACAAGAAATATGTACAGAAGCATATGTTTTGAAAACAAGTATTCTGTAAATGGGAACATAATTATGTGAGTAGTTAATTATTCAGAGATTTAGCGGAAAACGAAAAGTATACGTATAGCATGACGTGAAAGAATCGGAAGATTTAATAAATGCAGCTGAGCTATAGCAGGTTAGAATTTCCAAGTTATTTACGTGCAACATTTGTAAATATTATAAGCGAGAACCATGAGTGCCAGTTGGGAGGGCGGGACAACAAACCACTCCCTTGTACAGCAGATAGTGATCTGAACTTAGGACAGTATCATTAAAATATTAATCTCAGATCTTAAAAACCGAAACTGATTACAATTTCAGAGTTTAGAAAACAGGTTGAGACTACAATTTAAACATTTTCGGGTTTCTCA
Organism: Stegodyphus dumicola; assembly: GCF_044657685.1. NCBI lineage: Eukaryota > Metazoa > Arthropoda > Arachnida > Araneae > Eresidae > Stegodyphus > Stegodyphus dumicola. Next base: position 218,062,998 of record NC_140769.1, read on the forward strand.
TTTGTATAGTTTCAACAGCGCTAGGTGGAGCTACTTAACCACGCCTCTAGAATCAGACAATTATGCAAGATAATGCTTAAAATTACATGCTTTTGAATTTACGAATAATTAATTCTTAAATTATATTTAAACTGCACTTAAAATCCGTTAATATATCCAGTATGCATCTTTATTAGCAGCGATATAGCGGTATAATTCAACCAAAGTATCTAACGAAATGTTAAAAGAATAACAAATGCTTAATTTATTGCCTACTGAATTATTTTCTTTATTTTAAGTACATATGTATTTGAAGTTCAAAATCTTCAATGTTAAATCAATGTGCCGAAATTATTGGCTTTACAAGGCAGGCAGCTGGTTTTTCCAATCCAGGCTCTGTCTTTTAGTCGTTCAACTAGGTTTGAATGGTACGTTATCATAGCAGTACATCGAGTTCTCGTCTAATCAAGACCTGCCAAGCAGCTGATCTCAGAAACAAAACAGTTGCCATTCTATGCAGAATATAATTTTAAGAAGATAACAATTTATAATTAGTAGCAAATTGGACGATATAAAAGTAAAAATGAACTTTCTAATTGCTAAGGCTCATATCATTACAACAAACAACAAACGTTATAGTATATAATACTGTATCAATACTATAATTAGCCAAATGATATGTACCGTTCAAAACATTAAATTTCTCAATTCTGTGTCACATTAAACTAAAAACTGTGAATATGTTTACTAATCAATCGTTATTATAATATTCATTAGCCAATTAACATACATCAGATGTCTAAGCCCGTTTCACAAATTTCCTTCTTATTCTCTTACTCGAGGAAAATTTAACTTGTGGTAATGTTTGGAGACTCAAGGAGGAATGTATTAACTCGAATGCTTTCATTAAGGAAACTGTATTCTTTAATGGAGTCTTGGAAAAATTAAGAATCCTAAAAAGTAAAATTGTTTGTTATTACTGACATAAAAAAATAACGAAAAATATTAAAAGATTTAAGAGAAATTGATGAAGCGAAGTGAGAATTTCTATGAAAGCAGCTTCAAACAGATCAAAAAGTGGAGAAACACGGTTCAAGAAACACTGTGGTGAAACACTTAGTAGATGCTGTTCAGGTTTGAATAGCCTCGGAATGGCAACATTCAGAAATTGACTTTCGATTTATTTTTATGCAGCTCGAATGCTGCCGATGAGATGTAACATTAGATTTGATTAATTTGTTGGTGTTTAATAAATTAATTTTAAACTAGATTGAGTATTTTGAACATAGAATTATCACTGAACCACTACATATAGAAATTTAAATGTGGCATTTATATTCATCGTAGAACGTAGTTAGATGCGCAACGCCATTCGTCTATTAGATATGTGTGCGTTAGCATGCCTGCATAATTTTTGGTGCATCGGCCGGGAACCCAGCTAGTATTCGTAAATTTGGGATTAGCAGGTTGAAGTGTGCGAAGACTGCCGAGGTAGGATAAGTTTTCTATTTTAAAGTGAGATAATTATGGAAGATTATATTGCTAAGCTTAAATTTAAACGCAAAGTATTAAGGACCGCAGTATCCAAAATACTAAAGAAAATTGAGACAGAATTAAGCAAAGATAAGGTTAGTATAAATATAATAAAAGAAACATTAGACATATTAAACAAAAAATCAAAAACTCTTGACTGATTTAGACACTCAAATAGAACGTGATTTGAAAGTCGGAGCGGACGAATTTGAACTTGACGTTATATCCTCTCTAGAATACGAAGCAAAAATCCAACTGTGGCAATTAAGAGCGAAGGGAAAATTGAGGGAGTTAAATAAACTCGAAAATTAGGATAAGGAAAGTATGAACATTCCCAATGAAACTGCTGTAGATTCCAAAAACGTAAGTATTATTCGTCTTCCAAAAATTCCAAGTAAATTATTCGTCTTCCAAAATTAACTATCTCTAAATTTTTTGGTGATTCTAGTAATAGGCAGGAATTTTCGAGTCAATTCGAAGCAGCTATTCATAGCAATGACTCCCTATCGAAAGTAAAAAAATTCACTTACTTAAAGTCGTTCTAGGTGGGGTAGCTTATAATGCCGTTTTCAGACTTTCGCTTACAAATGAAAATTACGATTCGGCTAAAGAATAGTTAAACAGGTTCGAGAGGAAAGATTTGGTAATAAATGCTCACATGAATAAGTTGTTAAATCTTTCCCCTGTTAGAAATGTAAGGGATATAGAAAATCTCAGGAATCTATATGATCAGTCTGAAACTCAAATTAGATGCTTAAAGTCAATGAACATGGTATCAGAAACTTACGGTAGTTTACTTTGCCCCATATTGTTAAAATTAATTCCATTAGAGATAACTTTACAAACAATATACGTACTAACGCAGTAGAAATAGTGACCAAACATTGAACGTCAACGAATTAATGGAATTTATTCGTAAGAAATCGAAAGCTGGGAAAGAAGCTACGCAGTTAAATGACAGTAGAGAAACGAAAACAAAACACCGAGCGGAAATGATTCATAACTGGAGCATAAATCAAACGATCATCTCCACTCTCCGCACGATAATATAAACATAAAGCACAATAAACAGTTTGATAAAAGTTCGCCTAAAACTGATAAATATATTGCTCGAGTCGCTAGGAGTAATTGTATACATTGTAACGAACTATACGATTCTGAACGTTGTGAAATTAAAACCGTGGATGAGAAAAGAAATATTATGAAAAATCAAGCTCGTTGACTTTGATGCCTTAAACCTCAGCGTAGAATAAAGGAATGTAAAGAAATAAAATGTGCGAAATGTGTAATAAAAAGTACAATAGGTCTATTTGTTTCCAACTCGAAACCAAATCAGGAAAAAGCAAAGTCGCGTCAGCAATTCCATCCAGTAAAAAAATTATTCAGATTAGTCAATTAAAAACCGAAACTTTCCGCAATATGCTGCTACAAACGTGCGCTATGATGGTACGTCCATTCTCTGATAAGTATAATTTAGAACCAGTTCGTATTCTATTAGATAATGGCTCGATGAGAAGTTTTATAATTCCGGACATATCAGAAAAGTGTAAATTACATGTTATTCGAAAGGAGACTTTATCCATACTCGCATTTGGGGTTAACTAGGCAACAGAATAAACTTACAACGTTGTGAAGGTCAAAATCGAAAACAGAAACGAACCATTCCTAAATACAGAAATTGAAGCTTTAGAAACTATTCAGATATGTGCAACTAAGTTATAGTTATCTTAGAAGCAGTTATCTTAGAAGCAGTAGTATAGTTCTCTTAGTTAACATGCAGATAAAGAAATGATTAGAAATAAACAGGCATTTAAAGAAAAAAAAATTCCTGCAAATTAAAAAAAAAAGAACTTTATGCTAAGAGTAGCGCATTTTATCTGTTATTTTAAAATTGAGTAAGTACTATTAAATTTTTTAATGTTCAGTGTAAAATGCATACTGCAGTAACACTGTCTCTTCTACACTCATGTCCATAAATTAAGGATAATAGTAACCAGATGACACCGATGGTACGTCACAATGACGAGAGTGTAAGAGATTGATATATAAGGAATACAGACAAAGAAGTAAAATTGTTCGCAGGTGCTTTATAAGCATTTCAGTGCAATAACCGAATAGTTATGACACAAAGGACGCATTTGGATGATGTTTTACGTAGTAGAATTATCGGCCATCTGGAATGTGGGCTTACCCAACTGGAAGTATCAGACGAACTTGGAATTGCCCAGAGTGTCATCTCCAGGCTTTCGCAACGATTCCAAGATGATGGTAATGTGAGTAGACGTTACAGCACAGGTCTCCCCAGAGTTACAACGCCGAATGAGGACCGGTATTTGGCAATTACTGCCAAAAGAAACAGGCGGAGCACAGCCTCAGACCTGTCTCGTCAGCTCTCTTCAGCCACTGGTACGACAATTTCAAGGCAGACCGTGTACAGACGCTTAAGGCAGATTGGTCTATATGCTCGTAGACCTGTCAGATGCGTTCCACTTACTGCAACTCACTGTCGCCTGCGGTTAGCCTGGAGTAGAGAGCATGCATTGTGGACACCGCAACAGTGGGCTTGTGTGATGTTTTTCGACGAGTCCAGGTTTAGCTTGCAATCTGATTCTCGCCGGACTTTCATATGGAGAGCTCCAGGTACCCGTTACCACCAAGAAAACTTCATTGAACGACACCGTTACGGTGGTACAGGAGTGCTCGTTTGGGGTGGAATTATTCTGGGTTTCAGAACTGACCTGCATGTTCAAATTGGAACCATGGCAAGCCAAATCTATCAGGACGTCATTCTGGAACAACATGTACACTGCTCAAAAAAAAAAGTGGGACAGTGCTATATCTCCCGTTCTACTGGGCCGATCGACAAAATTCAAACTGCGTTTATCATGTCTCGAAAGCGCGACTTAGGATATATATTAGATTTATATATAGCACTATTCTAACATAGGTATTTTGACACAAAATCGGACTTTTTCTGAAATAACATACCAATTTTTTTCCATATTTCGATTCTATGACTCAAATTATGCCAGAATACCACGTTTTGTAAAAATCGTACGACTAGTTTTTAAAATATTAGCTCTCAAAATTTTAGCTCCTCAATGTTAATTGAATTTGGCAAATATTTATTAATATCTCTTTTTTTATTAAATTTTTTTGATTTTTTCTCTCACATTTCGAAATTTAGGTTCATTCCAAATAAAATTTACCCATTTTTGGTGTTTTATTTTTTAAATTTCTATTTTTAAATAATTTTTATAAAATTTTCGAAAAAAATTTTGAATTATAACCTATAAAATTTTTACCATCATCATAAAGTAGGTGTATTTTTAAGCATATCTGCAAAAAATTAGACTTTTTTATTCAAAATTTTCTAAGATATACACGAATTTACATATTTTCGCGTTTTGAAATTTGGCATCTTTTTTTTGAGCGATAATAACGCCAAATGTGGTCTATGGATTTTTGTTACACTGAATTGCCACAGCTATTTTTAACCTTATATTTCAAGTAAAATTTTACGGAGAATTAATTATATGAATTTTTTCCCCTCAATAAGACGTAATAAATATTTATTAATACTATATGAAAAGCTATTTTTTTTAAATTATAGATGATATTATTAAAATTTTTAACATTTTTTTTTTTTTTAATTTCTCTCTTTTTTCCTTTTTTTAAAAAAATAAGAATACATTTTTCTAAGAGTAAATTTTTACCTTCGGAGTTTTATCGTCTGCTACTTTAATTCGTTTAAATCCAATTGTCTAAAACTGAGAATTTTCGTTTAATGTTTATTTGAATTTTATGACATTAACTGCATAATTTATTTCTAAACAAACTGTTGCTTTTGAAGTGGCTGAAAGAGCGGCAGATACTACCATCCATATTTTTAACGCACAGTATATTTTTATAGAAACATAAGATTTAGAATAATCATTTATATAAGTCAAATTATGATATAAACATACAACCCTCTAGAGACTGAATTAGTGGAAGTTCAATGGTTATGTAGAAATGATCTGCAGCTACTTAATGGCTGGATAAGTCAGCAGCTTCTGTGGACAAGTAAGAATAATTATATAAACGACACACAACATTCTGGATTCAATTAACAACGAGGATACGATGTTTATTAAATGAATTTAAGAAGTTTTAACACATAAAAAAACCAACTCATTTTTTATAATAAAATGTATTTTTGTTCGCAGCATATTTTCATTATATCCTTAAAATTCAAATTTAGAATGTGATTGTCAAGAACTGAATCCTAATCATCAGTAATATAATAAGTAATCATTACGGTTATTAATAATCCTTCTTATAAAGTAATTGCAAATATTTCAAAAAACTTTCCGTCTGAATGCAAATATTTTTCTATGCAAAATTTTTAATTTTATATTAATCAAGATCGCACACGATATTATTTATTTGCACTTCAATTTTTACCGTCAGCTCTAGTAGAAGTTACAAATCAATTATATTTAATTAAGGATTGGATTATTTAATTATGGCAAAGCACACGAGGGCTATAAGCCTAAAGGGAGGGATGCCTTCGCGGAAGACTTTCTAAGGTAAACTGGCTCGTATACACGTTACACATGGGGAAAACCACGAAAACGCCCAAGCAGACAGCCCGTTCGCGGGATTCGAACTTCAGACCGAACTACCAGTGCTCAGCGTCTTTACCGCTCGGCCGCTGGTGGGCTATTTAATTAAGGAATGAGCATCTAAATTTAGAAACAGAGTACCGTAACAGCAATTCAAGTATTGGCGCCGTATCTTTCATGTTACTTCCGATTGGCAAGCTACATGATTTTTAATGAGTATTCGGGTTTTGCTAGTAACTTCATTTGGAAATCGCGCTTAAACTAGGTTAGTTGGTTATTTGAACATAGAAAGAACATGGGAGCTATTTGGTTAAAATGCTTTCATAGAGAATCTTTGTAAAGAGAACATAGAAAACTACGAAAACCAACCATGCAGCCTGGGTTAGACTTCGCAACAAACAATTAGTATTTAACAATCTTCAAATGCTAGGCAACTGGTGAGGCTCCACTTAAATCTACAATTTAATATTTCATTTGTAAATATTTAAAATATTGTTGTATACTTAGACACAAAAAGCAGAATTTAAGTTTTGTTAACTCATTAATAAACTACCAAGCCGTAGTGCAAATGAATATTCAATTTCTTTTGCAATAATTGTATTCACTTAATATTCTTGGAATATGAGCTAAAGAAGGAACGTTCTCGGAAGATTAAAGAAGTGTTTAAATCCAGTGATATAAGGTTTGTTTTAGAAGATCAGGATCAAAACGATTCTGCAATTGCCCCAATAGTTGACTTGTAAATGGCTGTGAATTAAGCAGATGACTTTTAATCTTACGTTTTCAGTCAGACAACGTATTCCAAATGTTTTGTATTGCATGATAATGCATCTTTTCATTATTCAATAACCAGTCGGAGAACCGCTTGTGTTCCGAAAATAAGTATGTGTACTCAATCTTCCTGCATGTTTTTCAAATTTGTCTTCTTGTGATTTTTTTTCTTTCCCCAAAACTTAAGTTGCCTCTCAAAGGAAAGTTTTTTGATATTGAAGACACAAAAGGAGTATGACATCTACTTTTAGAGGCATGTCAAAAACAAATCTCTACAAGCCTTCTCTTCCATTACATGTTGTGCAGTCAGACAAAATGTTGCATCAGCGTAAATTCTATAATCTATTTTATTACACTCTGATTACTTTACTAACATACAGTGAATATATACTAAATCTTTTACATCAGCTTAAGTAATTCGGAATTTTTGACGGAATTCTTGTCGGAACTAGGACTTAGAAGATAAGTCAAATTAAATATTTCGATAACCCAATAAATTCAAGGTCGAATTTCAAAATTTTATTTTCGAAGGAAGGAAAAATTTTTTCAGTTTTTGTCCATTATCCTAAGTATATTTGCTTCGATTCTTTATTTTTCCATAAAAGCGAAAAATTTACGTATGGTATACATATAACGCATAGCTTCAAATGAAAATTTAATAATATACGGAGTGGTTATAATTAAAGTTCCACATTGAAACGGTCATAAAAGGAAAACTACTGGATCAAATGTTATCAAACTTGGTAATGGTGTAAAGGAGGTCATGGGAATTTATTTTCCGCGAAAAAAAGGAAGTTCGAAACCTCACCACCAGGGGGGAAATGGCGCTGTATGCAATATTGTTAAACGAAATATGGGTCGGAATCTAACTTAACCTTTTGTTACACGAATTTAATATGTTGTATACCCTTAAGAAACTTTGAAGTAAGCAAATTACCATTTAAAGGCGTTAAATTCGATAAACGTTGAGTGCGCCATCCATGTAAGTGAGAAATTCGTCCGTGAAAACCACGAATTAGCGATTAGAAAATGTGAGATCGCAAATCACTCGCACAAGTCCGTACAATCTGGAAATCATTTTCTTACAGATCGCTAATTTGTAATTTTTGAAGCCTGAATTTGGCCCTAAAACATAAAGATACTGATTCAAAACGCTTTTAATCGATTTGGGCCAAAGAAATCCCTCATGTTATATATCTAGTTCCATTGCATTCTCCTACTGCATTCGATTGCATAGCAGTCATTCCACACCGTTTAGTGTTGAATAACAGCTACTGTTATAACTGAACCATTTTTCTCTGAAGAGCAGTCGACAGCTGGACCATTGTGATTGCAGCTCACTTAGAGTCAATGTTAAAATGTTTCTTGATACATGAACTGCAGTAACATGGCATTTTAGATACTAAGATTTTTATGCAGGGCTGGGCCCCACCTGACGTGTGTCGCACAGTTACTTAGGCAACATTTCACGAATGAACGTCTTATAGGCCAACACTTCCCCTCTTCCCACCAGTCCTCAATCTCTGTGACTTTTAGCTATGGGGTTTTCTCAAAAGCACTGTTTATGGTGATAATCTAAACAATTTGGCAGAAATGAAAAATGTGATACACTGACATGTCCGTAATATTCCTCCTGATATGCTAAGAGCTGCTGTTGAGAATGCAGTAACAGGATTTAAATTGCTTTCGGAAAATGCTGGACGCTACATTGAACATGCTTTGTAACACGTTTCGGAAAATATTAAACATATTTTAAACAGATGTTTTCGTGTCTTATTTCATTTATCAATCTTGTATACAGCGCCATTTTCCCCCTGGTGGTGAGTTTTTGAAATCTTTTTTTATTTTCCGCGGAAAATAAATTCTCGTAACCTCCTTTACACGATTCCCAAGTTTGATAACATTTGGTACGGTAATTTTCCTTTTATGGCCATTTCAAGTTGGAACTTTAATTATAACCACCATGTAAATTAAACTTTAAAAATTTGACAGTTTGGTTCAAGTCCCGGCTTTAAAAATATATATATAAATATAATCTTTTATATTAATTCTCTTAGAAAGAATGTTTTAAGAAGCTAATTTTTCTCTCACGTTATAGATTGTATAAAAAAACATGATCTTTAATATGATTTAGATTGTTTCAGCCGATATAAGAATCGGGTCACTCGGTGGTACAGAATAAACCCTGCTGGACTGTTTTATTTCTTTGTCATTTAGGAAAAATCTTTTAATTAAAATATTTATCCTTTGGACTTCGCTTTAAACTTTATAGTTAAAATGACTAGAAAATGAAAAGCTGTCTTCAGCTGAAACGCAATTCATGTAATTGATATTTTTAAAAATTGACAAGAATGCAAAATTTATGGAAGTCTGGCAATCGAAAAATCGTAATTTTCTTGTGTGTGCACTGAAAATAACTGTAGAAGGAAAGAAGAAAATTAGGGAGAAAAGTAAGCAAAAATTTGCAGGGAAATTTGGCTGTCAGACATACCAAGATGTTTCAAAAAGTTGGACGCTTTTGAATATACTTTCAGGATATTTCAAAGAATTTAGGTGTTTAAAGAAAAAACACTTGGACGTGTACACCAGCAAATACCATCAATTGAGCTTGTGGTTAACAGAAAAGACAAAAACGATATCATTGCAGATTAAAGTGAAGAGCGACTGGTTTTAGACTATATGGTTGTATAAATTTAAATTACGTCATATCAACATCATATCGTATCATAAATTGAGAACCCCATGATTTTCTCATTCGAATTATTTGAATATTCAAGAGTTTATCCAGTGATGTATGTGGATGTCACCTAAAGACTTTTTTTTTTTTTTTTTTTGATGAAACAGCGGCCGAGCGGTAAAGGCGCTGAACGCTGGTAGTTCTGTCCGAATCCCGCGAACGGGGTGGCTGCATGGGCATTTTCGTGGTTTTCCCCATGTGTAACGTGTATGCGAGCCAGTTTCCTTCAGAAAGACCTCCAAGAAGGCATCCCTCCCCTTAGGCAGATAGCCCTAGTGTGCTTTGTCATAATTAAATAAACCAAAACCTCTTTATGAAACCAGTCTTTCCTTTCATCTCATACCTTCAAAATGTTTAGCCTCTAAAGACTCATAAAGGCTCTGACCAAATATTGATGAAATGGATTGAATTGGATTATTAAGTTACGTCAAAGCAGGGCTATCTGCCTAAAAGGAAAGATGCCTTTGTGAAGAACTTTCTAAGGGGAACCAGCTGGCATACACGGTACACATGAGAAAATACACGAAAACGCTCATGCAACCAGCCCGTTTACCGGGATTCGAACCCCGGAGTGAACTACCAGTGTTCAGCGACTTTACCGCTCGGCCGTTTGTGGGCCTTTATGAAATGGAAGGCGATAACTTTATTTAAAATGATTGTAAAAAATATCAAGATATTTCGAAAATTTGGATGCTTTTTAATATAGTTGCGGAATGCCTAAAGAAAAAGAGCAAGAATAAAGTAGAATGCCTGAAGAAAAAGAGAAGAAAAAATAAATTTTTGGGTAAAATTTAGTATTTGTATTTTTTTTTTAATTTAAAACTTTTTAATCTTATGATATTTGATTCTTACGATTTCAAAAATAAAATATTTGACTAAAATATGAATAATATTTAAGAAGCCAAATGTAGGATAAAATTGTGTAAAGCAATGGGCACAATGATAAAATTGTTTAAAGCAGTGTATGCAATTCATCCTAAGTTAAAATGTCGGTTATACATCTCTCTTATTTATATATATCTTTTCTGAACGGAACATTGAAAGGCGTGTTAATTGTGCTTTACTGTATTTTCTCTTTTAATATATGCAGTTTTCAAACGCATCGTAGTCCGGGTTACAAAGTATTCCTCCGAAAGAAACGCAATTCAAATAAATAAAATCAAATTCTGGAAAATTTATAATAATAAATATATTAAAAATGCTCAATTCGAAGGAATAAATAGAAAATTTTAAAACAATTATCTGAAGAGACAATGCAACACAACCAATTAAAATAAAAGTATAAAAATTTAAAAATTACCTAAAATAATAACTATGACGAAAAAATATATAAAGAAAACTATTTGAAAAAAAAAATAAACGCTGCAGCTTTATTTACGCAGTTCGAATAGGTAAATAGAAATTTTTAAAACAGTTATTCGAAAAAAAAAAAAAAAAGTGCAACTTAAACAATTAAAATGAACTTCGAAAAAGAAAAAATTACTTAATAAGTTATAATTAAAAATATAATATAAAGAATATTATTTGGAAAAAAGGAACAATGGTGACTTTTTTTCCTCTCACGGGAAAGGAAACTAGGTTGCCATATATTAAGAAGTTCGCCAAGTGAACTATTCTTGGCGCAAACTTTACCGTAAATTTCGCTCCAAATTTTACAAAATTTCATATTTAGGCGTAATTGGAGTTGTAGAATCGAAATATGTAAGAAAATTGGTATGTTATTTCAGAAAAAGTCCGATTTTGTGTCAAAATACCTATGTTAGAATAGTGCTATATATAAATCTAATATATATCCTAAGTCGCGCTTTCGAGACATGAAGAACGCAATTTGAATTTTGTCAATCGGCCCAGTAGATCAGGAGATATAGGACTGTCCCCCTTTTTTTTTTTTTTTTTTTTTTTTTTTTTTTTTTTTTTTTTTTGAGCAGTGTACATTTATTTCGGGGTGCTATGGGCGCACAATTTGTGTTTATGGATGACAACGCCCGTCCTCACCGTGCAAACATCGTAAGTGAATGCCTTCAATCGGAGGATATCACCCTTATGGACTGGCCAGCATTCTCACCGGACTTGAATCCAGTGACGTGTGGGACATGCTTGGCCGACGAGTTGCAGCCCGTCAACCTCCTCCTACATGTCTACCGGAACTTCGGAGAGCATTGCTTTTTGAGTGGTGTAATATCCCCCAAGATCAGTCTGGGAGACATACAATGTATTAACAATCATACCAACCATATAATATTTTTTTTTTTTTTTTTTTTTTTTTTTTTGTAATTTGCTCCAGGGAGAAAAAATTGCTAATTTTTTTTAATAATATCAAACATATGGTATCTTTTTTTTTTTTTTTTTTTTTTTTTTTTTTCTCTTTACCTTTTGTTTAATAAATAAGCTTTACAAATAAATCAAATTTGTTTTGCTTCTAACTTTTCCTTTGCTTGATTTTGCATTATCCATACCTGCCAAATTCTAAAAATAAAAATTCAGAAGATTTCTCCCCCAAATTCAGAAGAACACGAAGAATTAATATCATGCTTTGATATTGAAAAAATAACAATTTATACAAATAGAATAAAGAAAATTATAATTACATTAGTAAATCTCAGTTAAAGTTAAGTAGTAACTAAAAAATTTATTAGGAAACATAAAACAAGAACTTAATGTTACACAAACAAATTATTGCAATGAATTTAGAGTGCACTTTTTGGCTTTAGCCAAAAATTCTTTGGAAAATTCCTGTCATAACAATTAGTTTCCTCATAACATTTAGCAATTAAAATGTTTTCTAGAGTTTTTGATGAAATTGAAGAACGAAACAGTTTTGTTTTTCTTTACAACACTGAAGACTCTCTCGCACTCAGCATTACTGTGTGGAATTACGAGAATAGCACATAAAAACTCTTGCTAGTCTATCATATTTTGGTGTTCCATTAACTCTTTTTATTCTTTTTAAGGCACCAACGAGGACATCAAGTCTATCTTCTCCAGAACTGGCAAAGTCTTCAAACTGTGCAGCAGAAAATTGGTTCTGTAATTCATCTAAAGCATCATTATGGCATTCATTTTCTTTAATTGTTAACAAAAATGGAAATTTATCAATAAAAAAACGAATCTTTTCAAAAGATGAATTTTCAATTTGTCAAAAGATGAAACATCCATCTAAAAAGTTGACCGGCATAGTCGGTAGTTGGCGGTAAAATACGATGCAATTGGCGAAAATCGCTGAATTGGCGAAAAATTCTAAAATTTCGACCAAAAATCACTAAAAACACTTGAAAAAGGAAAAAATCGTAAAAAATGGATTACGATCGTAAAATCGTAAAGACAAACGCATTTTCGTAAAAATTACGAAAAATTCGTAAAAGTTGGCAGGTATGCATTATCCTTAATTTATGGACGTGAGTGTAAAAACAGTTGAAAAGTATGAGCGCCATCTATCGGGTACAGCTCGCAACTCCATTCACACACTCTGAAAGCTAAATATCACCATAAATGATAAAGGTTTCCTCCCCTCTCAATTTACTAAAATTTGCTCTTTTTTTCCCATTTCAGCAAATTCGTGGGCAGCCGCTTCAGTGCACAGAATAATAACAAGCTTGAGTAAAATTAAATATATAGTAAATTAAATTATTTTTCGCATTTCTTATTTAATTCATTTAATTTTCAAACCACTAGATGCATACTAATCGATGACGGAATAATATTATTATTGAAAATTCCTTGTTACATGTTGGGTATCTGGCTACATCGATGTTTGTTTTTCTAGTTATGTAGAAAGCATCAGTTTAAAAAGGTGTTTCAATGATTTGGGTTTACTCCAACTGCGCGAATGAAACCCCCTCCTTGTACTGGTATAATCCAACTGCGCGAATCAACATTTCTTCCCCCCGTTGCCTACAAGATTACAATTTTACTTTTCGTAGCCAATTTTAGCCAAGAGGAATATAAAAATAAAAAAATCGAATTACATAGCACAATCACAAGAGCAAGTAAAGAATATTTAACATGCAGACTAATTACTTGAATAACAGTAATAAATGGGAGAGCTAACAACAAAGGAAATAAAAGGTATTAGTAAACATACATATTAGCATTACAAACATCTTTCATTAATTACAATATTACAGCAAGGAATATTATAATAATATCATAAATTAAATACTTATAAAGCATGTAGAGACATTAGTTATATTTTTGGAAGTAGGAGAATTGAAAAATTAGCAATACCTTCGCCGGGAATCGAACCACGGCCCTCTGGAATACCGGCCCAGCGTGCAGAACCACTACACCACGAAGGCACGCTAGAAAAGCGGGAGAAATGCCTTACTCCCCTTTTTAAAGGACGACTGAGCTTTTTAGGAGACCCAATCGTCAAATCCTGGGTGTAGAGAATCCTCACCTAACACCCTTTTAGTTCGGGCGCCACTGTAGAGACAGTAAATATATTTTTGGAAGTAGATAATTGAAAAATTAGCAACACCTTCGCCGGGAATCGAACCACGGATCTCTGAAATACCAGAGTACAGAACCACTGCACCACGAAGGCACGCTAAGAAAGCAGGAAAAATACCTTAAAAGCTTACCAATTGTATTTTTTATAAATGACATGAATAACAGTCATGATGTCTGAACTAGACTGGGAAATTTAGTATAGCTCACTGGCGTGCAAAAGATTATTCCGTATCGAAGTGTGATAGCAACATTTTTTGTTTATTAAAGTAATCATGTAAATGTTTGCAGAAATTAATATTTTAATTAAAAAAAGGCTTAGTATGAAATTTATTATAACAACATTAGTATGCGTTTGGAACTCTGACGTATAAATCGTAAATAAATTTTAATTATAATCACATACATATAAAACTTGAATACAGTGCAACAATAAGTGAAAAAGGAATGAATAACTGAAAATCCCAAGACATGAATATAAGGGAATTCGATTTTTTTGTTAATTATGAAAATTCTGCAGACGCTGATAATTATCAATTTATTAATTAAATGTACATTAGAAATTAAATGTATGCCAAAATGCATCTGGTAGAGTAACTAGAAAACAGAATAAATATTTAAACGCTTCTAGTATTAAAATATGGAATTTGTAAGAAAATTAAATAAGCTAAAATAACCATAAATAATAAACTATAAATAGTTAAATAACTTCAATGACTAAAAATGGAAAGCTTAATAACGGCAATATATTGCAATAATTTTACTGTGAATTTAGAACCACTTAAGAAATCCAATTTTTAGATTTAATAAAGAGAATTGTTTAAATTAAATTAGATCTGTTTACCTAAAATGGTAAATTTGATAGTTAAAACCATTCTGCTATCTAAGATGATTTGTTAATATTTATTTAGACAAGAAACTTATTTAAGGTGCGCTACAAATCCGATGTTTGATAGGTTGATTATGTATCAGTTTTGTGTATGTCATTAATCTATCAATTCTATTATTCAAAACTGATATATATATCAGCGACTAAAATCTATAACTTGGAAAGTTTTTAATTTTTACAAAGAATAAAAAAGATATGGCTCATCATTCTTTTAAGCATCATAAAACTTTAAAATGAAACTTAAAAACTTTAAACACGCCAGACTTTGAATTAATATTTGTTTAGTATGCACAATTTTTACAATATTGGCAAACGAATACAAAGGCTTGCAGTCTCAATAAAATGTCCCATTAATGGCAATAAATGACTTTTTTTAGCACCCAATCTTCTTGGTAAAAAAAAGAGGGGACAGGAAACGTCGCGCAGTTCGTGTATTAGATAAGAGGGGGGAATCTTCGATCAAATTTCGCGCAGTTCGTACCCTACCAATGATTTATCTTGAAGATATTGTCAGTTTTCAAAGCAGACTGAATATCACATTTTACTTCGGAAAGATTTACCACAAAATTTAGAAAGCCGGAAATTTTTTTTTAGCTTGTTCACTATACTAAAATGATGTTAGAAAAAGATCTGCAGGCAGGCTTATTTTCTTTAAAGACTGATTTTCGACTACCGCATCAAATTAAAATTTCTTGTGACTTTTTCTCAATTGTGTGACTAGCATCAGATTAACTTCTCTACCACCATGGAGAAACAGGGTGGCTACAATATTTCTTAAAATAAATTACAAATCATTTTAATACGCATGTAAACAAATTACATTATAACTTTTTCAAATAAATTACATATAATTTTCTTAAATTACTTAAATTAATTTCTTTAAATAAATTACATAACGATTAAAACATTCCTTATATTTTAGTTAAATAAATAAATAAAAAAAAGTACCTTTAGATGCAAAATTCGCTAAGTTACAACACTTTTGTAGAACACGAACACGTTTTCGAATCCAAAATGGCTTGACCAAAATGACTATTTTGAATTTCCGTGGTTATAAAGTATCATTAAGCTTTTTAACCAATGCCAGTAAGTAAAACACGTCTAGGAAATCAGTTGCATCCAAGGTGGGAATATGGCTGGAACCAGGGATAAATAGTCTTTTAAGTCCTGGGCTGGAACAGCATATGTGCTTTTCTCAGAATTCCAGCTATATGACCTGATTTTCTCCTTTCTATAATAGGTTCCTAATCAGGTGGCCTCCTGCTCCCAGGGGGGCTATTTCATTTAAAAAGCTGTGTCCCATTACTTACTTTGTGTTTAGGTTTCCAGGACCAAGGGTATACAATGATGACCTGAATCTTTTAGTTGTAAGTTTTCCGAGCATTACAAAAACTCCTTGATGTTACTGTGTTTTGAAATGCATTTTGTGAAAAAAAGGTTTTAATTCGGGCTTTTAAAAATTATACACACAAAACACCTTGCTATTCTTCTTGCCTCAAAATAATTCCTTTCTATTTAGAAGATTTCCATGAGGTTCCGAAGAGCGAGGGGGCATGAGCGTAATTATGCTGCCGTGTTTTGCAGTTTTAAGTTGAATAAAACTATAATTATGAAAAGAACTTGACATATACATATATTACACCATTTTACAGAAACGTATCTAGTTAAGTTACCCATAATCATGCGGGAAACAAACATTGTCTCCAGAATTGCTTTATCAAATAATAAAATTATGTTGAATTTGGCCTTGTTCAAATAAGATCATTTTATTACAAACTTGCACGGAAATTTAATGCAAAAGTGACAACGTTCAGTCATCCTGATCTCCAGATCTATAACTGTAACTATCTAGATGGACAGCATACAAAGCGACCCATGGCCCTACTTAACCCTTGGGTTATAATGGAGTAATTATTATTTAATGTCACTTTATTTATAATTTTACCTTCCTTGATTTGTATTATTTTTGTATGTATTTTTTAAAATTGTGTATCACATGTATAAACTTTACCACTACGACAGCTTGCATTGTGCACATTTGTTCCCAGCTCTGTCAGATTTCTGAACAATCTCCTTTAACTAATTAATTAGCATTTATAATATTTTTTTTTTTTAAAATTCAATAATGCAAATTTGTTATTTTTACTTCCTTGTACGAAGTAAAAAGGAAGTATTGTAATCGCGAAAAGTTTCAGGCAGCACATTTCAACGAAAATATCCATTTTGACCGCTATCGAATGCAATTTAACGATGTTTTTGCGTGATATCTGTACGTAAGGACAGAATAAGACTCGTTTCCTCCAAAAAAATTATAAAACTGCTTTAAAATTAATTCTGAAGAGAATTTTTCGTGGTGTCTGTACGAACGTATGTACGTACGTATCTCGCATAACTCAAAAACGAGTAGCCTCAGAACGTTGAAATGTTGTATATAGGACTGCTATAACATGTAGATGTGCACCTCTTGGTTGCAATCGGCCGCACCAAATGTATATAAATATATTTATATATATATCCATTCTGTTACCCGGCTCAGTGATCTCAGTTTCTTTACTCGTATATGTTTGTAAATTGTACATTTTTTGCTTTAAAAATGATTGAATTATGTTGTTTTTATCTTCCGGTTAAGGTTTTTCTGCCTTTAGTAAATCTGTATGCAATATTTTTAGAATTATCAACAATTTCAAAGTTGTTTAAGTGCTGCTAAGCCCCTTTTTTTATGGCGGCCATTGACTGTTTACATTTGAAACAGCAGACTAGTGGATTTGTTGCCTATCTAGAGAAACTTAGCTTCGCAATAACAAAGATAACGCCTTCATTTATTATTGCCAATTAAATCATGCTTAATCCTTTCTAGAATTTTTTAGAGGAAATACGTAAGTGTTTAATATTTACTTCGTAGTTTTTAATATAGATATTTTGAGTTTTTATGTATTTTTTGCCTTCTCGCAAAGTGAGAACTGAATGAATTGAATGAGAAATACTCAATCGTCAGCGAAAAACTGTTCTTTTTTGTTTTGTTTGCTTAATTTCTTTTATACATCATTCTAGCTTTATTATAATATCTGAATAGAACATGTGGCAACAATTAGATAATTCTATTCTTTAAATGATATAAATTGTGTGCATTATGAGTTATAATATGAACGAAATATAATACTGTTAACCCGCGGGAAGGCGCGTGGGGTGTATCATACCCCAACCCTACATAAAAGTGGAGTATTCCTAACTTGTGAAACTGAAATTCTGTGCTGCTTTTAGTAGCTGAGTTTCTAGTTGTGGTTGACTTTCAGAATCGCTTTTTCTTTGCCTGTGTGTTTCAGAAAAAGATTTATCGGTATTTTGTTGGAACTGGGGTTTGACACACCCCACGCGCCTGTCCGTGTAAGTGTTTTTCTGACTGAATATTTAGTTCAGAAATTTATTTCTAGAGTGTAACAGTAAATATTTCTACTCGCAAGTGATTTTAAAGTACTTGACATTAAATTCTTAAAAATTTCTAACTGCATTATGGTAAAAAGAATGAGTCCCTATGAACTGGAGATGCAACGCATGTGAGATTTATTAGAAATATTTGAAAGCGATGAAGATTGCATTTCGGAAACTGAAGATGAAACTAAGAATATTTTCTACGCTGTTTTGGTTGCGAAAAAGATAAAACATTGATTCCTGATGTTCCTAAAAAAGGAAAAACTGTTCTTATGCTTTATATAACGATCATTATAACATTATAACGTTATATAATGATCATACTATAGATGATACTATTGGAGAAAATAAAACGTTAGGAATTATATGTTTTAATAATATGACTAAAGGAGCAGTGGATATGGAGAATGAAATGTCAGCCAATTATTCAACTGCCAGAATAACGAGAAGGAGGCCAATGGTAATTTTCTTTCCTACACTGAATGTTGCTGTAATAAATGCTTGAATTATATTACATTCAACTGCTAATCCAACAACAAGAAACAGAAGTCTGTTTTTGAAAGACTTAGCATTACAATTAATGAAAAAAAGTATTGAACAAAGATCAGAGATTAATACTTTTCTAAGAAATTGACGTACTGCATGCAAAACAAAAGCAGAAGTTTCGATGAAGAATTAAAACGAATACATGAAATTAGAAACAACTAAGTATGAAAGATGTGTTAAATTTTTTGCCCTCGCGCCAAGGACAGAAGAACGTGAACGCAATGTTTAAAATGTGAAAACATTCTGTGCCAAGAACACATGAATGTATTTCGTTCAAAGTGTGAAGAAATAAAAAAAGCATGGTGTATAAGAGATGCAATGAAACTTAGAGGCATGATGTTTAGTATTTTCATTTATCTTAATTTTAACTCAAAGATTATTTCGGAAATTAATTTTTTGAAACCCAATTATTATTCACTTATTTATAATACACGAGAACAAAAAAAAAAAAAAAAAAAAAAAAAAAAAGTTTTAAAACTAAATAATACTATTTTTATTGTATTTTAAATATTGGGGTATGTGATACCCCACGCGCCCGTTCTAGTAACTTTTCTTGGTGCACCTTCCGCCGGGTTAGTGAATCTAGCGCCAGAGTGTCGATATGGTAAACAAATACTACAGTGAATTTTAAAGAATGCATTTATTCTATTGTGGTTTATGCGCTGTCGGTGAAGTAGATTTAATTCAATCCAATAAGTTTAAATGAAATGAAAGAAAAAAAAAATGCGTATAATTTAATATTCCGTACAAGGAAGTCATGTTGTGTACACATCAGATTTTTTTTTTTTTGTTTGTTAACATATTATTAAGTATATTATTTCGAATTTTTCATTTGTTCGATTCAGGGTAGGGCACTGGGCCCAGGCACCCGGTCTTAAACATGTACAGGTAGAAGCTAGACCAGCACCTACGCAGTACCACAGGTCATTGAGGTATTGCTGAATTTAGCTAAAAGCTTTCCACCCCAATTTTGAGGGAGAACACCCCGGAGGGTGGTCCGAGGATCTCTCTACCATCAACCACTTGAGAGGACATTCTGAGATCTTTGATACACTGTTCCACGTCAATTTCTCAGTTTTCAATTCAGAGTTGACTTATTACTATAGAGAGATATATATTATTATTGAGAGATACGGAGTATTGAGAGATCTCCGTAGGAGCTTTGTTCTTAAGATGCCTTTGCATTGCGCTTTGTTTAGCATTCTTAGTAGTTTGAAGTGGTAAATACTGATTGTGCTCTATTATGCTGAGAAGAGCTGTAGGAGTACTATTGTCGAAAGTTCCAGAACTGTAATGTGCTTCTTTTAGGAAAACAAATTTTGTCAAGCTATCATTGGTAAACTTAAAAGCATTCTTGCTTTCATTTAATGGATAAAATCATGTCGTCTGATACGCCTTTTATTTATTGGATCGACACTACGATATCAATACTACATACGATCGAACATAGTATATAATCGGCAGGATAAAAAAAGAAATTTTAATAGTGGTGTTGTAATGAATAACAGTATTATTGCACACTTATTACAAGCACGATTATCACAAGCGTATGATCGACACGAATATACAATCCACATTTTCAGAGTGTGGTAAAGTTCGAAATTACCGGTAGCGTATGACCAGAGAAGTAAGAATTTGGTAATATGGACAATTTTTAGGATAACTACATATTTTCGATACCGCGTATTGAGCTGTTGTTTCTATCCTACCCGTTGTCGATGCTGCGCTTTATTCCATCCATCACGAAAAAAGATCAGAACTACTACAAGAAACTATTGCATATTCAGTGAGAAATGAGAATTTTCATTCATTTTCTAATTATAAAAGACGACTGCCAGTCGCTTAGAGCCAAACTCTGGTAGTTAAATCAGAGTTCGAATCCCTGAGAACAGATGTAATATACCACTCACGTAAATAGTGACCAGCTTTCCTCAGAGTGTCCTCCACGAATGCACCACTCCACTGAGACAGACAATGCACTTTTCCGGTTTCTAACAAATAAAGCATTATAAAAGTGCGAATCATTAAAGACGAATCTGAAATTCGTAAAAGCATATGGGAAAGTGTGCGTGTGATTACGGGAAAGCCTCGAGGGCTATCTGCCTAAGGGGAGGGATGCCTTCGTGGAGGACTTTCTAAGGGAAACTGGCTCGTATACACGTTACACATGGGGAAAACCACGAAAACGCCCATGCAGCCAGCCCGTTCGCGGGATTCGAACCTCGGACCGAACTACCAGTGTTCAGCGACTTTACCGCTCGGCCGCTGGTGGGCTCCATATGGGAAAGATATTATTTTGCAGATACTTATATGCAAAATAACATCTCTTATTTGCATATAAATAACCGATGTAGCGAGTTTTTTCGTTAAGAAATTATTTTGCAAGGATATATGTAAATTAATTTTTCTAAAACTAGGATTTTTTAAAATATTACTGCTCTAAACTAATACAAATGCATGCATAATTATATATGTATATTTAATATAAAAATTGTATTATTACCTCCTAAGAACAGTATTTCAATATTATTTTAACTTAGTGAATTAAATTAACATGCAACTCATCTAATTTAGAATTTTATATATATATATTAGTCCTTTAAGCCAAATATATAATCAAATAAACCAAACAAACCATCTTCATGTTTGGTTTTGACATGTTTACTGACATGTACCCTTTTCTTACTGTTTGCCAGTGTGGCTTCTGGTTCTTTGGTTCCCCCCTCCCAATATATGTTTATTCTGAATATTATATGGGAGGAATTTTTAATGGATTATTAATTTATTTTGTTATTATATATATATATATATATAGAGAGAGAGAGAGAGATAAAGTAAGAAATTTAGAACTAATGTTTCACAAAGACGAAAATTTTGAAATT
Organism: Stegodyphus dumicola; assembly: GCF_044657685.1. Taxonomy (NCBI): domain Eukaryota; kingdom Metazoa; phylum Arthropoda; class Arachnida; order Araneae; family Eresidae; genus Stegodyphus; species Stegodyphus dumicola. The sequence goes on from NC_140769.1 coordinate 218,084,817, forward strand.
CATAATTAATAAATTTCAATTAATCCAATAAATACAACAAAAAATTAATAACGTAAAAAACCAAAACTTTATGGGATATACAGTGGTGGCCAAAATTGTGGACACTTTTGGAAATTTTTATGTTTTTGAACTTTGTATGCTTATAGAAAATGTTACGTTTCGCAAAATACATCTTTAAAATAATATATGCAAACTTGTATATATCATTTTAAAGAGAATTTATTACTGAATTCAATACAAAACACAAAATTCAATTATTTGCAATACAAAAAAGTTATATGTACTTTAATATAAATACACTTTATATGTACTTTAATAAAAACACACTTATGAAGTGGTTTGTAATGTCTAGCTTTCCTGGCCAATCACTGTTCTTGTTCTGAGAACCAATCAAATGTTAGTAACTGCCAGTAGAAGCTGACATCATGTTTACACTTGAAACAATTCATTATTTTGCTTTGTACTGTAGAAGGAGAACCTGTTTCTTATACACTGCAATTACAAGTAGGAATTTTTGTAAAAAATTTTAATATTTAGTCAAGAAGCAATGACATCAAATAAAAGAGTAGACTGGACACCTAGAAAGAGATGTAATATTATTGTGTTATGAGAAGGTGGTCATTCCTATGCTGAAATTGCAAGACAGATGGGTGGTTCAGTGACTACATCTGGAGTCCGAAATTTTTGTTTACGATATCAGGAGACAAATTCAATAAAAAACAAAGAAGGAAAAGGCCGAAAAAGGTGCACCACATGCATTGATGACAGAAGAATAAAAAGACTATGTCTCCAAGATTGAAAAATGTCATCAGCGGCCATCAGAAGTGATCTGAATGATGCTGGTGTTTCTGTCAGTTCAAGAACAATCAGGAGAAGATTAACAGATGTTGGACTGAGAGGTAGAATTCCACGAAAAAAGCCTTATCTTAATTTTCAGCAACGAAAAAAAGACTACAGTGGGTAAAGGAACACATTAATTGGACAGATGATCAGTGGTCACAAGTTATATGGAGTGATGAAACTAAGATATCGTTATTCGGTAGTGATGGGCGAAAATATGTAAGACGTAGAATAGGAGAAGAGCTACATCCTGACTGCATTCAAGCAACTGTGAAGAACTCAGTTAGTGTTATGATTTGGTCATACATGTCAGCAGATGGTATTGGTCGCCTTCATGTCATCGATGGGACACTGAATGCCAGAAAATACATTGACACTATTCTGGAACCAAAACTTCTACCTTCCATCATAGATCTCTTTTCCAACAATGCTTCGTTTATTTTTAAGCAGGATTCTGCTCCTTGCCACACGGCCAAAATATCAAAAGAGTGGTTTCGTACAAACAGCATTAAATTGTTGTCATGGCCAGGAAACAGTGCTCACCTCAATCCTATCGAAAATTTGTGGCACCGTTTGAAAACTCTTGTCCGAATGAGGCGCCCATCAAATAAAAGAGAACTAATTGAGGCTATAATTGTTTCCTGGCATCATGTAATAACGAAAGAAGAGCTTAAAACTCTTGTCAGCTCAATGAAACGTCGATGTGAAGCTGTAATGAAAAATAAAGGGTACCCTACTAAGTACTGATAACTCACTGCAATCATCACTACCTAATGTATATCGATAACTATTATCGTTTAACTTTTTTTGTATTGCAAATAATTGAATTTTGTATTTTGTATTGAATTCAGTAATAAATTCTCTTTAAAATGATATATACAAGTTTGCATTTTGTGAAACGTAACGTTTTCTATAAGCATACAAAGTTCAAAAACATAAAAATTTCCAAAAGTGTCCACAATTTTCGCCAACACTGTATGTTTTAAAAGTGAAATTTTGATTTATTTGTTCACTGAAGTATTTTAATTATTCACTTTCGGTTTCAATTCACTAAACAAAATAGAATTCTCTTTATTTAAAGTTCTAATTGGGTCTTTTTCCTTTCTTTGGGGAAGGGCCAGAATTTTCTGGTGAATTATTATAATTAAAATACATTGGAATGGTTCATGGCTAATTCTGGATACAGAAAAGCAAGGATTTTTGGAGAAGAGAGATTTCAATGTTCCTTTACCCTGATCAAGTGGTATTGAAATTGATTGAATTACTCTTCTGTTTCTTTTAATTTCTTTAAGGAATTTTTTTCATTGGGGTATTGATTTGATTGTTTAAATGCTTTGGTTTTTACATTTATTAAATTCTTTGTTGCATTTATTAGATTATTTATTATGAATTTCAAAATTTTCGTCTTTGTGAAACATTAGTTCTAAATTTCGTACTTTATGCCTTTAATGATAATTTTCTGCAGCTTAAAGCGCGAAAATATTAGGCATATATATATATATATATATATATATATATACATATATATATATATATATATATATATATAAATTTTTGTAATTAGATATAAAGTAAGAAATTTAGAACGAATGTTTCTTTAAGACCAAAAATTCTGAAATTCATAGAGGAAAACTTTAACCCTGGTCTTTGTGATGGATATAAATACAATAAAACCTCCGTGACCAGTCGTTTCGGGCAATTTAGGCCTGTAGTGGAGATGGTGGTCTTGGTGATCTTCAAACCGATATTTGTTTATATCATAAAAATTACTAATCACTTTCAGAGATCGTCATGATGAGATTTTTCTCTACTTCGTAAACAAAACAGTTGTAAATACGATGTGTTATCAAAGTTAACCGCGAACAAATTTTACTTTTTTATTTATTACGTGCTCCGCCATTAGGCACTACGCGGAAAGGGAGGTATGCTACGTGGAGGACTTTTAAAGGAAAACTGGAGCACATCCACGTTGCATACGAGGAAAACCACGAAAACGCCTATGTAGCCAACTCATTCGTCGGGACTCGAATCGTGGACCAAACAATTATGTTCAGCGGCTTTTGCTGCTGAGAAGAAAATTTAGTAGAAAAGTTGCTGAAATGCTTAATTTAAAGCAATTAACAGTTTCTGTTAAGTGAATGTCAAAAATCTAATCCTGTCTGCTGATGGTAAGGAAAATGTTCTACATTTGTGATAATATAGAAAACTGCAGCTTTCCGCCCCCTCCAATTTCTATGAGAATAAAAATTTTAAATATTTGAATAAGCTAATATTTGCTAAACAACGATAATTTAGCATCTTCGGTGAAGATGGACAATTTATAGAGTGGAGATAATACAAAAAATATTTCAGAGTTTTAGAAGTGCAGAATGGCACAAAAGAATCTGTGGTGTCATATGTGCAACAACTCGTCCGTTAAAACCGCAATCTCAAATCCTATTATGACTGCTTTGGCTGTATTAATCTTCTGATCATCACATACGCAATCCAAACCCGCTGAAACAAAACCGTTTGCTAACGAACTAACTTTTTGGTCCCATTCAATTCCCTCGCCCTTAATGTTATTTCACACTGCTATAACAAACTCCCAAATTCATGAAAATCAGATATAACGAACTTCTGCTGAAATTATGAATATTTTGAACACAGTAGGGTAGCTAGAGCTTTTGCTTCTCCGAGCGTTTCCTGATCTTGCCACTCATCTTGGTATACAAACAAACAACGAAAAAAAATGTCAAAATGACATAAAAGAAAATAAATTTAAAATATACTTTTTTATATAAAAAAATTTAAGTATAATATTTAAAAACTAAATTTAATAATATAATTTTTAAATACCGCCTTTTGCTAGCTTTTTTGTTCGCAAGACCATCGACATTCTTGAAAAACATAGCTAGCTGTACTTGATTGTTCCAGTCACTCCTATGTAGACAGTACAGAAAAATTTCTTAAATCTAGAATGTTTAATTATAGATTTTTAGTGCTTCTTCAGTGATTTTTATTTTGAAAAATTTCTCACTAACTAGCAGCTGTTCCAGCAATCGTGAGGAAAGTTCGCGGTAATATAACAATATTTCTAACTTGTTCTGGAGATTATGGTTCAGTTAACTGTAAAAATTCTAAATGACAACCTTTTTACATTCCTTTTTTGTTTTTCTTAGCAATAAATGAAATAAAATTCTGACGTACTTCTCTTTTAGGGAGGAATTCTTCCTTATAAATTCCGCCGTGATTATAATTTAGTCGATATTAGTAATTTTCATTCAAAAATTTCGACAGAATGGGAGAAAAAGTATAACAAGAGGAAGTAGCTGTTAAAATCACGTGGTGATTTCTTTGAATACTAAATCTAGAGTGAAAGCTATTTTTTTCTTTTTTTCAATTTAATTTTGTATGGCAATTCAATATCTCATAATTCTTTACTTACCTCCATGATCCATATGACTAACCCTTATAAAATGACGGTTTGCGCGAAAAATGCCGCAGTAAAAATGTGCCGCCCTGGGCCTCTCGCCCTTCCCCCTGGCTACGCTTCAAAATTGCTAACTAATGAATCATGTTTAGGACGTTAAAATTTCAACCAAGGTAGAACAGAGAAGTTGTCATTTATCCTTACTTCGCCCCCCCCGGCGCCATTTCCGTTTTAAACAAAGGCTATGCTTGGCAGCTGCGGCAGTTAGTTCTTGGAAGATTAGGATACACAATAAGTATTTCTTAGAACACAATATGATTTCAGTGAACACTGAGTCAAAGAGCTTCAATGGGTTTTGTGATTCCTTGCATGTCTCGATTGAGCTACCAGATAAGAGCTCTGTTAAAGATTGATGCCATGATGCAGATTTTGACATTTTTGCGATTTAGGGAAAGCAGTAGTGAATATAATCTTAAAAGCAGGGTATTTATTTATTTATTTATAATTATATAGGTAATTCGCCTTTTAACGAACTGAAATTTTTTATCGATTTATTTCACTTCTGTACATAAAACACTATCTTTTAAAAGGGGTGCATTTTTTAGATCTTCATTATAAATTACTAGCTTTACCCGCAGCTTCGCTCGCATTGATATCCTTAAATAAGTTTCAACTCCGCGTAAGATTTCAAAACAAAGAACATTCGAGCGCCTTAAAATGATAAAACAAAATTTCTTATCGCACGCAGTAAAATGTAAAGAATATAAAATGTAAATCCAATCTTTCAAGCAACAATAACAGAAATATGTAACACGAATGAATAGATCTTTAAAAAAATACGAAATAAAACATTAAATATATCACAAAAGTCGAAATGTTGATAATAGTTTCAAGTCGGTAAGTTAATTAGAAGTTATTAATTTTAAAATGATTTTCCACGTGTAAATCCGTGAACTTTAGACTTTTCGCCAACCTAACGGTCGACCGGATACCAGCTCCCCCCCCTCCGTCGATTTCGAATCGCAGCCTGTCAACAAAGAGTTAACCATAGCAAGTGGAGTATTGTTTCATCTGTAATTAAGCTTGAAATAATAAAGCGACAAAAACAGTTACACCACCATTGTTCCTATCATTCAGAGAGCGACACAAGTTTCTAAATTTCGAAAAATGTGGATAATTAGATCAAAAGTGATAATTTTTATCCCCAATTTATTGGACCCACAAGGGAAGACTCAAGAAAAAATCCCTAATGTCGCTACTGAGTCGCATTCAAATTAGCCTTTTCAGAGTTTTTAATTAATATCTCAGCTGATTAAAGTCGTACGCAGATGAGAATGGTATCCATGGGTTCCGACGAATTTTTGGGATCAGCGGATATGTGTTTCGAAATTCAATTAATCGCCGTTCCATAGCTATTTGTGAAAGTAGAAATTGGCGCGTAGCCAAATCCCTTTAATAGGGAAAAAACCAACAAAGTAAGTGAAAAATGTAGGGAAAAAGTAGTTTTTAATTAATATCTCTGCTAATTAAAGTCGTACGAAGACATTGTATAGCCTATAACCTTTTTTAATATATCAAAAATATTTCTTGGTGATCGGTTAAGTAATTAAGGCGTGAAAGCGTAACAAACAAACTCACATTCGCATTTATAATATTAGTAAGGATAAGGATGAGGATGAGGACAGATTAGTCATGAAATTTTGTCAAATTTCATACTTTCCAGAAAAGCTATATTCAGATATTATTTTACCTGTCTTCCCGTTGTACATTGGAAATTTTTGATGCCAAAAATTCATCCGAATGACCAGAGGTAAACATATAACAATCTGTATTGAAGGTACGGTGACTATTACTTGCAAAATTTTGAATGGTTGTAGTGAAACCGATATCTGTCACGAATGCAGTTTGTTAAAAGCTACAGCTGATATCATGCTAAAAAATAGAGACTTTACAAAAAATTTGGATAACAAATGCTAATTATTAATATGTATTTTAGATTCAGATGTGTAACTGAAGCGGCAGTATCTAAACCACGACTTGTATGTTAAGAATTTATCGCATAAAATTATTAATATGTGATGAAATTGAAAAACAACTAAAGAAGAAATTTAGTTAAATGGCACTAGTATCAATTAATTTGCGCACTATTTTATGAACTGATCCAATTTTTTCTTTATCAGATCGGATATAGCGAGCCACCGAATATAACGAAGCAAACGTTCGGCCTCTTGAAGTTCGTTATAGCGACTATAGTAACGGTTGTAGGAAAAAATGTCACCCGGAAAAAAGGGAAACGGAAAGAATATCCCCGGAAAATAAGGAACGGAAAAAATGTCACCCTTCGTTTGCAATGGGAAATATAAGGCATGTTTAGAAAGATCGCCAATCTGGGTGATAAAAGTTTTATCTCAACAACCGTAACTTCGGATGACCGGAAACATGTGCGAGTAGAAGCAAGAAGACGTGTTGGCTGCTTGTTTCTTCCATGGAACCTACCTCCATAGTTTCTTCGCTAAGGTTAAAAATAGAGGGTTGTTTAGAGAGGGAAGCTTTCGCGATGGACGCCAGGGGGGGAAAGGCGGGTTGTCCAGCGTCGGTCATTGTCAGGTCTTTAGTAATTACTCTCCTCGCACTGCATGTAGTTATAGCCTTAAGCTGCGGCTGCGGTTTAGTGAAACATTTATTGACGCACAACAGAAAACTAATTCATCCTGAGCTTTGGTATAAGAAACAGTTGTAGATGCAATTTCAAGTTACGGTTTGCGATAAGAATAGGACTAAATTTTTTACCTAATTAATTTTCGCATAATTTTTTTTTCTCATTTGATTTTTATTAAAAGTAACGCATCTGCACAGGAAACATTTGTTTAAATTTGCACTTAAGTTTGAAAACAAGAATACCACAGTTATTAAAATTAAGTGGTTTATTTCAAAATTATTAGTCTCTGAGGGACTGTTTTCATTTTGCGTCGAATCACTCTGAATGTCCGTTTCACTTTTCAAACTGTTGCCACCAAATATTATGATAAAACAACGGTACCTACAGCCATCGAGTTTCGAATGACGTAATTCTACTGCGAATATGGGCAACTGGAAGCCCAAATTTGAAATCTGGAATTCGTTTTATTATCGATTTTATATTTTGTAACGAATTTTTGATTAACAAACTCAAGAATTTCAAAGCGAGCCATGGCAATGTTGTACAGAAAAAACATTTTTATCTCCAGCGCGTGAGACTGTGAATCGGAAATTCTAAAAATGTGCTCAATTTAAAATTATTTTGCGATACTGCTCTTGAACTGAATTTTATGGTTTAAGTGCGAAGAATATGATATTTAATAAATAAAGATAACACACAAAATGTTAAAAAAAAGGCCCCTTTGGACGTAATTTAAAATCTGAAACCTTTCAGATTTTTTATTTTACTAAAATTTTAAAATCTTATTAAAATGGATCCCATAACCACGCGATCTGGATTTAAACATTTAATATGCAATGAACCTTCTTATGGCGACCTCTTCCAAAATAATTTCTCAGAGTAGAAATTAACACTTGTACCGAGCATTATCTCTTTAAGATGACCACTTCCACCAAAGACCAAAATAATTAGAAACGTGGATGATCGTATTAGAGAGGATTTAATGCATTTTACAATGCACCAATGCGTAACCTACTCAGAGCCGGACCATCTAGTAGCCCATAAACGATTGGCGACCATCTCCTTAAGACGATCACTTCCAAAAGTGACCGGCATTTCTATAGGTATAAACAAACACTTGCACTGAATATCATCTTTCTAGGGTAGTGATCTTCACAGATATCAAAAATCAACTAGAAACATTGATGGATTAGGATTATTCAATTATGGCAAAGCGCACGAGGGCTATCTACCTAAAGGGAGGGATGCCTTCGTGGAGAACTTTCTAAGGGAAACTGGCTCGCATACATATTACACATGGGGAAAACCACGAAAGTGCCCATGCTGCCGTTCGCAGGATTGGAATCTCGGACCGAAATACCAGTGTTCAGCGTCTTTACCGCTCGGCCGCTGATAGGCTGAAATCTGAAGGATGGCTGATGGATATCTTAGAAAGGATTTTTACTTATAGTAGTTATATTAATTACAATTACGTGTAGAGCTTATGAAAACTTAAAAGCGGCCGAGCGGTTAAGTTGCTGAATACCCTGGTTGTTATATCTGGGTACGATTCCTAGCAAAGCAGCTTTTTGTGGTTTTTCCCCTATATAACGTGGTTACGAGCTAGTTTTCCTTAGGAAGCCCTCCACGAAGGCAACCATTCTCTTAGGCAGATACCTTTCGTGCGCTTTGTTATAGTCAAGTAAACCAAACCAAATTAAAGAAGCTTATTTATTCTACTCTCCAAATTGAGCTCCAAATAAGTCATACGTGGGAGCTTTTCGTATTCATAACGTAAAATGTATCAAAATGGGGAAATTAAATAAATTTAATTATTTAACTTATTTAACTTAACTTAACTTAGTTATCTTATTTAACTTAACTTAGTTATCTAGAACAGTTTTTAATTTATCTCTTGTTTCCAAAAATCTGAGTATGAATAAATGTGTAATAAAGCATAGACTTACTTTGAAATTCAGAGAATAACTTAAATGACCTTTGACCACTAGCAGCCGAGAGGTAAAAATAGTTGAATATTGGTAGTTCGACTGGCACGCCACGAAAATTTCCTGGTAAGCAGCACATCCGCCATGGCGTTCAAACCATGGCGGATGTGCTGCTTACCAGGAAATTTTCGTGTTTTTCTCCATGTGTAACATAAATACGAGTCAGTTTGTATCAGACGTATGAAATAATTTTTGTCAACTACTCGCTATAAACAGTCCTCCATGAAGGCATCCATATTCACTTCGGCAGATAATCTTATGGTACTTTGCCATAACCTAAATAATCTGATTTGATGATTATGCTAATTTTTTTCTCATACTGAATCCTGTGATGCTTTAATTAATGTTTTATTTATCATAAACTGTGTTAACTGCTTTAAATTAACCAAATCAGGATTTTTTTCTGTTAGATTTCCTTTTTGAAAATTTTCACATCATTTTAGAAGCCTAAATATGTCAGATCGTTTTAGTAAGACGTATTATTTGTAACTGTTTTACATATAAGTACAGAGAATCTCATGACGGCGAACTCTAAACGTGTTTCCTACAACATAAATAAACAGGCTTTTATACATTTGCCTCTCTAATGCAACCATCTATATAAGTGGCTTAAAAATCGCTTGAAGCCGCCGTTAGTGGTCGCATTAGAATAGTCTCATTATATTTGCATTTTTGTGGCATTTAATAATTTCAGTTACATGTCTGCCTTATAAATTATAATATTGATTTTTCAAGGTCGTGTAACAACTTTCAATGTAAATTAGAATAGTAATAATCTTTTACATTCCATTCGGATTATTGTATTCGTACGAAAGCCTTGAATCAATTGTTGATCATTATTTTGTACGTATGCTATTGCAAAAATTTAAAAATTCTTAATTATGATATTTTCCAATATTCGGGCTTTAAATACCCGAGTTATTTAATTTTATGCCAAGATTTAAACTTTGTGCATTTACAATAAGAAGGTCTTAATTCTGGAACTTTTTAACATCTGAAGCTGGTTAAAACTGGTTGAAATGTGTTGCAGTCGCAGTTCGTGTGCAAAACCATTCTCGCACTGATTTGTTTTATGCTTAATTTATAGCAATTTCCCTAAGTAACGAAATTTTAGATTTATATCATTTTTTTTTTTAATTGTGAAAATAAACAAAAAGAAAGGAGAAAATTTTTCTTTCTTACATTATAATTATTTTCAGTTCATCTTTTATGATAATTAGTGTATTTTTCAATTTTCCTCAACTGTCAAATCTTGTTGTATTTCTAAATATCTTTAGATTATTTACAGTCCCTGCAATTTTAGAGTTTTTATGTTAAACTCTAAAATAGTTATTAGAAGAATTATTAGAAGCATTTGATGTAATTAATGACGTACGTCGCCCATAGATTCGCAAATTTTGAATTTTCAATATTGTTGCAAGCACATGAGCAGAAAATTCGTCTTTTCTAGCAAATTGCAAATTTTAAAATTCAAAAAATTCAACTCCATCAATCCAATTTTCAGACTCAATTAAAGGCACTGAAGTTATTTAACATTTAAGAACTCTCGGTGATTTAGAACTCCCCGGAATTGGTACTCAAGAAATGATTTCAAAAATGCTCTTCTACATCTATTAATAATTGTTCTAATCCTTGAATAGCTAGTATCTACTGCATTTTCTCCTCATTTCTTCTTTGGTGGTTATTTGAATCATGGCAAAGCACGGGAACTGTCTGTCTAAGAGAAGGGATGCCTTCGTGGAGGACTTAACGAAGTATGAGAATGGGAAACTTGATTGTATTTACCTTACACAGGAAGAAATAACTAAATTATCTTGTAACCAGCTTGTTTGCTGGGATTTGAGCCTCTGTCGAACTGTCAGTGTTAAGCGACCGCCAGAGTCGTAGCTAGGGTTTTCAGCGCCCAGGGACAACTGAAGATTAATTCTACAATGTCGTAATATCAGTTTGGCGCCCCTTGGATTCTGCGCCCGGGGACAGATGCCCCCTTTGCCCCCTTCTAGCTACGGCCCTGGCGACCGCTGGAGCGCTGATGAGCTGCATTATGTATTCTGCTTAAGAATATAGAACACAAATGACTGTCAATTTTATTATATCATCAGTGTTTGGTAACTTTCCCTATAAAAATAAAATTGTTAGAAATATGAGTGAAAAGACATGTAAATATTTTGAATTTGGATTCAATTTAATCCCCTTCATGTAACATATAATGCTGTAGTTTACGTAATAGCATTTAAAATTTTTGAATATATTAACACAAAAGGATACGGCAATGCTGTTACGGCATTCGACAAAATATGTCTCGTTTACGTATATATATATACGTATATATTCTTTGCAGAAGGAAGAAAATTATAGCCAATGCAGAAAATTTCTAAATTCAATTTCGCCAGATAAATTTTACATAAAATGAAAAAACAATTTTCAGTACATATAAATAATTAATTGAATGAATGTAAATTTTTACTGCAGAATACATAAACTTATTTTCAGCTCAATGTAAAACTGTTCCCACGCAAAATTTATATTATAAGAAAAAGTTAAATGTCTGTTATGTCGAATATTTCTTCACTTAGATTGCAGAGACATTCGATATTTTATGGAAGCAGGAGACTTGAAAAATGAGCAACCCCCTCTCCGGGAATCGAACTGCGGATCTCTGGAATACGCGCCCAGCGTGCAGACCACTACACCACGAAAGCACGTCAAGAAGGCTCAAGTCTAAAATTTATGCATATTTAGTATTAATTCTATATTTTGCATATTAACATTTTAAAAATACCTGACTAAATTACTCCTGGACGGTTGTGTATAAACCTATGGTTTGTTTGATCAAGTGCGACTCATTTGTTAAGTATTGAATGGTGTACTCGCTTGCAAAACCTTGTGAATTTTGTTTTTCTTGAAAAATCGGCAATACTAAGTATGATTGCTAAATATTACATTCTTTTTAAGAGAACATTATAGTATAATAATAAGAATATTTTCTCCTGGGATATACTTTTATCAATGATATTTTACTGTAGCGCAGTTTTGCTAAATTCCTATAAATCAGTTCTAATTATTCTAAGCTGATTTACTAAGACTTGGAATGATGCTCAAGGCCGGCGCTAGACGTTTTGCCGTACGGTGCCTGCTTTACAACTTCAAAATTTTGCCGCCCAGCTCTTTCCAAAGTTCTAAAAATTTTGCGTTCTCTCAATTCTGCAGCCCGGTGCGGCCGCACCGATTGCATATGCTCTGGCACCGGCCCTGATGATACTAGGAATGACTAGGAAACGATAATTCAGATAATACTTATTATCTGAATTGTCATTTCCTCATAAACATGATGCTTATTAAAAATTACAGATGTTTTAATTAATAACAACCTTAAAAACTGGTTGTTAGTAGCTTTAATTTTGACTCCATACACTTCAACAATTAAAAAAGCCAAAAGATAGGAAGTTTCCTTGTCAGCTCTTTTTGAGTCCTTTTCTAATACTGCTAAAATTCTGCATGATATTTGTTTTAGAACTGCTAACAAACTGCTAACAAAATTTTAAATACAAAAGTTATACTGCAATTTTAAGTCTGAAAAGTAATTAATTCAGACTTGAAACTTCTTGAAACATAGAACTTGAGCTCAAAACAATAAGAATAGAATTTTGCATTCATTTTTTTAATTATACGATTGTTGCTTCATTGATAACAATGTTATAAATAGTTCATTTAGAATTACACTACAATTCTGCATTAGAATCCATATTTCTTACTAATTATTTAAACATGAAAAATGAGAACTATAATATTTATATGTACTTTTTAATCTCCAAAATCATAATAAAGTTTTCTCATAAATAGGAAATTGACTGTTTTCAACAGTTTAACCTCTTCGTCAAGATGCATTTCTTTTACGGTCCTAATTAAAAATTACAGAACAGCAGAACATAATCTTCTATCTCACGAAATTTGCTAAAACAAATTCTTTCGCATTAATTTTGAATTTTATTTAACTCTAATTTATTCAATATTTCGACTTCTGGATAATCAAATTAGCGGTATCATTCTAGAGCTGCAAAATGTAATTAAGAAGCTCAGCTTCGTTTTTAATGATTCATTTTACCACGCCACTGGGGAAAAAAAAAATATCTGAGTTTTCAGATTTTCAATTACGGCCAAAGAGCGTTTTTTTAACATTTTGTGTGTTACCTTTATTTATTAAATATCATGTTCTTTGCACTTAAACCATAAAATTCAATTCAATAGCAATGCCGCAGCATATCTTTAGAATTTCCCATACACACTTCCGCGCGCTGCAGACAAAAAGGTTTTTCCCAGCCGTAGAGTGTTGCCATTGCTCCCTCTTAAATCGCTGAGTTTGCTACTCAAAAATTCGTTAAAGTTTTGCAAAATATAAAATCGATAATAAATCAAATTCCAAATTTCAAATTTGGTCTTCCACATGCCCATATTCGTAGGAGGATTACGTCATTCAAAATTCGATGGCTCTATGTACCGTTGTTTTATCACAATGCGAGAAATATACATACATTTATGCAGATTTTTCATTATTTAAAGGAAAATTTGAAAGCTTTCATATTTCATATTGCGCCCAAAAGGATTTTTTTTTAACGTTTTGTGTGGTACCTTTATTTATTAAATATAATGTTCTTCGCACTTTACCATAAAATTCAATTCCACAGCAATATCACAAAATATTTAAAAAGCGCAAAATTTAAGAATTTCCAATACACAGTTTCGGGCGCTGGAGATACATTTCTTTTTTCGTACAGTGTTCCCGTTGCACGCTTTTAAATTGATGAGTTTGTTAATTAAAAAATTCGTTAATGTGTTGCAAAATTGGGAATAGCTAATAAAACAAATTTCAAATTCGGAATTTCAAGTGCTCATGTTTGGTTGGAGTACTGCGTTATTCAAAATTGGATGGCTCTAGGTACTGTTGTTTGAAAATGCGGAAACATTCATGCATTCGTGCAGAATCTTCATTATTTAGTTTCTTTAAATATAATGCATGGCAATAATATTTTGTAGCAAAAGTTTGAAAAGTGAATCAACGCAAAATGTCGTTTTGAGACTAATAGCCCTTTGGGTCTAACGCCCCTTTGGGCTTAAAAAAAAAAATAAATAAATGTTAGATTAGCAAGTTAAAAGTCAGAAATAGCAACATTTAACCGATAAGAAAGTCAGAACTCTTTACTACCTCGCTCGAAAAATGCAGTTTTGAATAAAATGATAATTTTGCTTCTTTATTAAATTATTCTTATAACAGGGCTTGCATGAATGGATTATATTCTACTATATGAAATTTTTTCATACCAATAAATTGCCACAGTTAGAGACAGAAAGTACAGTAAACCCTTTCTAAGATGACCACAGGTTCATAAGATTCTGGGCTTTTGCGAATTTTAGAGAAATAGCTCTCAGCACCGATGTCCAAGTTCTCAGAAATACTGATCATCATAGGAAGATAATCACCAGAAGAAAGTTCACTGTTCACATTCGGAAGTGCATTATTCTATAAATGAAAGTACATTAAGCCGATTCGATTGCGTGTATGGCCGTATCTATTTATATATAGGAAAAATTTTAATATAAAATAAATGTAGCGTAAAATATATTTTACCGTTAAAGCGTATAATTAAGTTATTTCCTCGAATAAGTAAGTATTTGGCGGGGGGGGGGAACTAGCCAAGCCGGTTTAGCTAATTATTTTAAAATAACTATATTAATTAGTATAGAATATAATATTCTATAAACTAACCAATGATAAATGCCGCTCAGACGGTGTAGTGGTTAGGGGAGCCAACTTCGATACCTAGCGTCTTGGGTTCGAATCCAGGGGAATGCATAGTTCTAATGGTCCGTCCCTTCATAGGAGGCAAAGGTGGCCCACCAAATTTAATAACAAACAAAAAATCTCAAAGGTTTCAGGTTTTAAACTACGTCCAAAGAGGGCGTTTTTTTAACGTTTTGTGTGCTACCTTTATTTATTAAATATCATATTCTTTGCACTTAAACCATAAAATTCATTTAAATAGCAATGTCGCAAAAGAATTTTAAAAAAGCATATCTTTAGAAGAATTTCCGATACACAGTTCCGCGCGCTGGAGATAATTTTTTTTTTTCGTATAGTGTTGCCATTCCTCGCTTTTAAATCGTTGAGTTTGTTAATCAAAAATTCGTTAAAGTTTTACAAAATATGAAATAGATAATAAAACAAATTTCAAATTTGGGCTTCCAGATGCCCATATTCGCAGGAGGATTACGTCATTCAAAATTCGATGGCTCTATGTACCGTTGTTTTATCACAATGCGAGAAATATGCATATATTTATGCACATTTTTCATTATTTAATTTCTTCGAATATAATGCAGGACTCTAACACGAAAAGAATGGTCCTCCAGGATCAAAGTCTCTTACACCTAATGATAAACCGTTAAAGTGGGAAAAAAAATGACACTATAAAATATCTGTCGTTTTATAAATTAACTGATGATAAACCGTTAGTGTTTAGAAAATTATATTTCATATTACGGATAGATTAAATAATAACAGAATGCATAATATAATATTATTGCTAGATTCGTTAAACCGTAATAAAAAGTAACAAACTATACTACGCCAATAGTTCTGTTTAGCAGCTTTCGTGTGCCGTCTTTACTGACAATTCGTCATTTATCAACACTTTAATGTGAACAAGCTGTTAGCTTTCAGTTAGGGATGGATGAAATTTAGTTTAAAGACCGGCAATCATTACTTAACAGAGGAGAAACATTTGCTCCCAGTGAATTCTTTCCTTCCGGGTGAGGTGGGTCGGTTTCTTTAAGGAAACGGGTGAAGCAAACCACGACGATTTTCCCGCAGGCAAGTTGGAAAAACCTGCTATGGAAATGACCTTGCTCAGCTGCAGCCAGCTCAACGTCTTACCTTTAAAACCTCCCTCAAGAGAGCCCGCTATAACCCTGCCCGTTTGGCAGGTTTCCCCATCTCCAATCGGCGACATTATTTGGCGAGATTTTAGAGTTCCTTTTTTTCGGTTCCTTATTTTCCGAGTGACATTTTTTCCGTTCCTTATTTTCCAGGGACATTCTTTCCGTTTCCCTTTTTTCCGGGTGACATTTTTTCCGCACACCATAGTAACACCTACATGGTAAATACGCTGCGCTAATGATAATACGGTAATACGTAATATACACTCACGTTTGTGAAAATTGCAACACCAAGAAGGAATCGTCATAATTGAATGCAATTTAATACACAGTTGAGTGGTAGTGGTACAAATAAATGATTAAATGTTCAAAGCAAACAAACAAGAACAAGAGATCAGAATCAGTATTTTGTGTGGCCACCACGCGCCGCAATAAGTGCTGCTACACGACGTGGCATGGAGTCAAACAAAGTTTGAATGTCTGACTGAGGAAGAGCATTCCATATCGTTTGTACGCGTACCCAAAGTTCGTCTGCAGACGCAACAGGACGAGGATCACGAGCAAGACGCCGACCAATGACATCCCACACATGTTCAATTGGCGACATATCCGGGGAACACGCAGGCCAAGGAAGAAGCTGTACCTGCTGCGCTGCAAAGAAGGATTTAACAATCCGAGCAGTATGAGGGCGGGCATTGTCCTGTTGAAATACAGCGCCTGGCAAGCTTTGAAGGAAGGGAACAGCTTCGGGCTGTAGAACTTCACGGATAGACCGGTTGCTGTTCAGATTGCCCACAATTCGTAGCAATTGAGATCGTCTATGATATGCTATGGCGCCCCAGACCATAACTCC
Organism: Stegodyphus dumicola; assembly: GCF_044657685.1. Lineage (NCBI taxonomy): Eukaryota > Metazoa > Arthropoda > Arachnida > Araneae > Eresidae > Stegodyphus > Stegodyphus dumicola. Next base: position 218,101,499 of record NC_140769.1, read on the forward strand.
GGGTGTTCGTCCACTGTGGCGTTCGATAATGCACTCCGGAAGGTGGCGTTCACCGGCATAGCGTCTGACACGAATGCGGCCATCATGGTACCACAAATTAAAGCGGGATTCGTCAGAAAACACGACATGCTGCCAATCAGCACGCCAGTCTCTATGCTGATTGGCCCATTGTAGCCGCAGGCGGCGATGGTCGTGCGTTAGGGGGATCCTGTATAAAGGAGTCCGTGCGCGCAGTCCACACTGCAGCAGACGTCTACGAATTGATGAAGCACACAATGAAACACCTGTAGCTATTGACCACAGTGCTGCCAATTGTCTAGAGGAAGCTGTACGGTCCGTCGCGCCATGCGGACCAGGTGTCTATCATCGCGAGCTGACGTCACATTTCGGGGTCCACTCCCGGATTTCCGAGTTGTCCGACACTCGTCCGTCCACTGCTTCCAAACGCGCATCACTGTGCTGCTGTTACGCTGCACACGAGAGGCTACTGCACGATACGACAATCCAGCTTCACGAAGGCCGATGATTCTCCCTCGTTCAAACTCTGTAAGTTGTTCAAATCTCGCTCTCTTTCGTCGACGAGGCATAAGTACAGATTGAGTTAACGTTTACCACACGTTAACTCAATCTGTACCATACACGCCTCGCTACAGCCGTCTATTTATTCGGATCCATCAGCCGTTCAGAGGGCGCTGCTCAGCATACGCATGCGCTACGGATTTACAATTCTAATCATTTGCATATCATGCGCTACTTTGCATTTCCTGAAAATTTCAGCTCACTCGCGTAAGTCCTTCATGGTGTTGCAATTTTCACAAACATGAGTGTATAATTTAATAATTATTATTATAACATACATAAAGGCGCATTGCATTTAAATTAATATAGTTAAAAAGTACTATAAAATATATTAAATACGTAATTCATGGCTTCTATTTTTAAATTTAATCGTTTTAATAGTTTTTAAAAAACATAATAGGCGAAGTGAAAAGCTAGCAAGAATAAAATCATTTCGATAAACGTAGAATTCGGAAGTATTCTTGATAAGTCACAGTAATTCTAACCACAAAATCTAAATCATTTTAGATATGTACACTCATGTATGTAAGAATGAACACTAAAATATACGAGTAAACGTCGTGCAAACAAAAGTGTACTAAATACTTAAATTGCTTTGAAATACTGTTCATCCAGAACTTGGGATTTTCCGGATACACATGTTTTCTTTTTCAAATTAAAATTTAAAGCAATGAGGAAATGAGCATGTAACTTCTGGCAGCTATTTTTTAATTAACTGAACTTTTAAGTCCTTTTAAGCCTATATTTTAATATATAAATTAATTAGTTATGAATTTTATGATAATTTCTATAGCATTTTTAAATATGCTACGGGCAACAGTTTAGCATTTTCATGAGCAATAAAGTCAGTTTTCGTATGGATTCGATTGCTTAAATTGATAACAGGAGGACAGATTACAATTTGTTAATAGTTCATTCTATAAAAAAGGTTTTACTATTTTCCTTTACGTCAGAATTTTATTAAAGTTATGATTCAATGGTTCTCACATTTCTCACAATTTTTAATAGGACACAAGAAATCATACAATTCATTTACAGGAGTGACAAAAATGTTATGCAATGCAGATAAGCGTCAGACATTTTTTAGCAGCTGCCGTAAAATTGTTGGTTAGATATTTTTTTATTATTATTACTATAAGTAAATTTTTATTTTTATCATTAATTATTTGTAGATCTCTGAATAGTATATTTAAAAAATTAAGATTACACATAATAATATTAATTTTTTTAATAAAATAAATATTATTTACACATAAAATAAATATTTCGAGCATAATTGATAACTGTTGATAACTAAATAATGCTAATATAATTAATAAATTAAGATTATTACACATAAAATAAATATTTCGAGCATAATTGATAACTGTTGATAACTAAATAATGCTAATATAATTAATTTATCAATCAAAATTTTCAGTTTACATACATGTAATTAAATATACAACTGCACACAATGCATGAACTTTTCATGAATTAAAAACTTTATTTTACTTTATAATGAGTATAGTTTTCGGATCACAGAGAAAACTATTTAAACTGCCTACCTTTTTCTAAAATGGAAATGTTCTCGGTCGAGTTCGCCTCGGTAAAAAATGATGTAAGGCAAGAAACTTTTTTAGAATTTTTTACGGTTTTATCTAACCTGGCTTTAATATTTTTCGATGGCCCATAACAATTGATTTACATTGACACAACACAAATTAAAACAGAATATTGAGTAAAAACATAAATAGTCATTGGTTCTTAATCCATTGCTTTGCCCTTCCTAGTCCTTTCTTACCTCCATGTATCAAGTCAGTTGGATCCCACGTAGTTAATTTCCAACGGTTGATTGGTTTGGGCACCCCTACGTTGATTCCCGCAATTCAGTCAAATGCCTCGGTTCTATTCTCAGAAGTACTTTGTTATTGAACAAACGGTGTAAAATGGGGTGCTTTCTGGAACTTTAGAGAATACCACATGTTCTTTACACGAACAGAAGAAGAGAGCAATGTGCAAAGTTGTGCTCTTCTGTGGGCTTTTTTCCTTGAAACGAACAGAAATGATTTTTGCTGCGGGGGAAGCACTTTTAAGAGTAAATATACTGTCTTACCTGGCCAATCTAAAATTAGATTCATGTTGTATGTGTTCGGTAGACTTTAATTTTTTTGAAAAAGAAATTTTTTGTACTCATATTTTACTTATTCGGTAATGCGGTTCTGCAAGATGCACAAATACACGTATCGTGTATGCAGAAGGGACAAACTTTCGTATCATTTAAAACAGCAAAGATTTGATAATTTTGCCTGATATCGAAATATATGCCTGCTACTTCAATTAATAGTAATAAATGAACGTAGGGAAATTAGAATAATGTATAGTTAAAGTGATTAAAATAAGATTTATATAAACCGAAATACTCAAACGTTATGCATATTAAAGTATTCAGAAATACAAAAGATTGGTAATAAAAGACTTCTTGCCCACCAGTTGCAAGGTGGATAAAATCGTTGAACACTACTAATGCGGCTATGTTCAAACGCTCCTGCACGTGCAAGAGTGTTTTCATGGTATATTCCATGTGTAACATGAATATGAGCTGGTCTCCCTTAAAAAGGAGTGCACGAAGCATCCCTCTTCGGAAATATGCCGCATGTGCTCTGTCTAGATGAATTAGTTTAATATAAACGGGAATTTTTAATATTAATACGTTTTAAAATATTTTATATCCATATAGTATAACGAAGTAACAATGTACAAAATTAAGTTTTAATAATTTTCGATTTTCTGATCAGTTCGGTCAGGTCAAAGTTCTGATAAACTGAGTTGTTAACATGTTTTCTAATTTTGGAATTCAATTCGATACATTAATTTTAGTTCATGGGCTTTTAAGTAATCACTCTTAAACGAACGCCCACCAGCGGCCGAGCGGTAAAGTCGCTGAACACTGGTAGTTCGGTCCGAGTAGTCCCGCGAACGGGCTGGCTGCATGGCCGTTTTCGTGGTTTTCCCCATGTGTAACGGGTTTACGAGCCAGTTTCCCTTAGAAAGTCCTCCACGAAGGCATCCCTCCTCTTAGGCAGATAGCCCTCGAGGCTTTGCCATAATCACACACACACACACACTAAACGAACATTTTCTATAAAACTTCACATTTTCATCATCTCTTAAAAAGGGACGTGAAACATTTTATCAGCAACAGTTTCTTTAGGAAAGCAAGTTCGCTTTCGGTTTCATATACATCCTTGTCCGAACAATGCTTTTATTCTAGTTAAGGATAATTTGCAAAACTATTGACGCTCTTAACTAAATTACTTAAAGACTTCGGAATTTTTGATTATAGCACAGAGAAATGACAGTAAAAGCTAATACAATATGAATAACGTTTTTTTTTTTTTTTTTTTTCTTCTAAAATGTTAATAATGAATAATAAATATGTGAACATCTAAGATCATCAAAAATACTCGTATTCATAATGACGAAACGTAAATAATATTGGCCAAGTAATGAATCGCTAACAAATTTACATTTTCTGATTAAGACACTCGAATGTTTACTGAGTTATTAACAAGTTTTAAATTACTGTAATACATTAATGTAATACTTTAAATAAACAACTTACATATTAATCCACTAATACGGAGAACATTGGACGTCGTTTTATCCTCCCTCAGTGTGATATATTTCTAAAATAAGTGACTTCACATTCGTAATACAACCCAGAGGGAACGAGCAAAAATAAGGGCAAGTTCATTGGTCAGCGAGGGTAGTTCACACTTCTAACTCATCAGACGATTGCACAAGTATATTTCAACGGTAGAGGACCGTTTCACATTTCAACACAGCTGTTTTGCGAAGAAAGGGACCCCGCCTAGGGCAATAAATTTCGTTCCAATGTCTAGGGAACTGCAGTAGACAAATCCAAGGTCATTCATTACATGTATCTTGACCCCTTTTCCAGCCTTTATTTCAAAGGTGTCCTGTAGCTTCCCGCTTTCTTTTTAACAGGATGAAAGATTTGGGAATTTCTTTAATACATTGATGATGGTAATTCAAACGCAAAATTTTTGCTACTGTAGGCCTAAAATCATTACATATAATATACGATAATGATAACCGTAATGATATGATTGTAATGATGATTTTATATATATATATGTAATATAATGGTTTTAACGAGTTCAGCTAACATAATTTCATAAAAAAACCATGAGAGATCAGTATGTGTATTTAGTACTGTTTTTTAATTGTAATTTAATCTCTCATTTCAGCCTAACGATAGTGGACTTTAGATGCAATGAGCTGTAATGAATACTGTTAGTTTATATGTTAAAGATATTGTGCAGCTTACTGCACAATATCTTTAACATAACTACTTTTAATCAAGCTTTGGAAAGCTTTCGGTTTTAAATGATTATAGCAGAGCACCACTAGGGCTATCTGCCTATAGATAGGGATGCCTTCGTGGAGGACTTTCTAAGGGATTGGGATTATTCAGTTATGGCAAAGCACACGAGGGCTATCTGCCTAAAGGGAGGGATGCCTTCGTGGAGGACTTTCTAAGGGAAACTGGCTCGTATACACGTTACACATGGGGAAAACGCCCGTGCAGCCAGCCCGTTCACGGGATTCGAACCTCGGACCGAACCATGGAGGTAGGAAAGGGAGGAGGGGCCAACCCGCGCTAAAAGTGAAGCACTGCTTTGAAGCTTGGGTCACCAGATGGGGTGTTCTTTGTTTACATCCAGAAGCTCGCTTGACAAGATTCTGATAGTATTTCGACACACGACATTTCCATAGAAATCGAAAAAGGGACACTTTCGCATGAAAGAAACATTCATAGTGTGATGGATAATAGCAATTTGTATAATGTGCATTTAAGGCAGTATTTTATAATAATTTTCTTTGACTTATTTTTGAATGTATGTGGTTTTTGGAATCGGAATTTTTCATATATTTATGTTGGCATTATTCTTGTACTGTATTTCTATCGCGTCGCCAGCAAACCTGATGTAGAGTTTTTATATTACTTGGAGTGGTTTTGTTTTTAAACCAAATTTATGTTTTGCATTGTAATAATATCTCAGGTTCAGTGTATTTTATGATAATATTGTTCAGGTATCATAGTTATTGGTTCTTAATTCTGAATTCATATGAAAAAATTTTATTTGGCAGTTTATTATTGTCTTAGTTTATCTTTATGCATTTTTTTTTTTTTTTCCCTAAATTGAATGGTTCTTCTTGAATTTGTGAATCTAATTGATATTGTGTATAATGCAGTAATGGATGTATTATATTTTGTTTGTACTATAGTTTTTATTTAAATTAGTTGGACTCAGTTTTGAAAGTATTTCGTATTTTCAGTGCAAATTATGAAAGTATACTCGGTTTATTGTTTGAATGCTATAGGTACTACTTGTAACATGCTTTCTTTAGGGTCTTTTATGACTATGTTACTTATGTTCTTGTGTTCTTGAAGGCCTTGTATGCCACTGTAAACTTATTCTGCTTAGTCATAATAAATAGCTTCTGGAGGCAGGGGCTTTAATCCGTGTAAGGCAGACATCATGTCAGCTAGGTAATGGAGCCCCTGTTCTTTGGTTAACAGTTTAGTGACATTTACGCAAAAATCACATCTTGGTTATTTTTCGATAACTAACAACAGCGATTTTGATTATAAATTTGTTTTATAAAATTCTAAGCTGTTGCACTACAAAAATATAGATTTTAAGAAAAATGTTATGCTTAAAGAATGAAAAATACCTTACGGTATATTTAAAATTGTATACGTCTTTCGATAACGTTGATAGAGTATTCGCTACTTTTATTTTATTTTCCAAACGTCAAAATGTTTTAAATAAAATAAATTTTTTCACATCCATATATTATTGTAACATGTACCTTTTAAAATTTTTTAGAGGAGAGGCTTTACTGCTGCTTATTTTAAACCCATCGTTTTAATTTTATATATCTGAAAAATAATCACTTTGGGCTTACACGTTTTACTTATTTGGGTTAATTAAAAATAAAATTACCATAAAATGCTGCAATCCTCGTCAAAATTAATAAATATACACACAGATATGCCAACAAGTTAGCTTTCCCTTGATTTGGAACCACACATTTGTTTAAAATTATGTACAGTTTTACACAAATGTGTGGAACAGAAGAGGGATACATTTGCGAATTTGGCGGAAGTACCATGTGCGGTCAAGATGATGTGACCATGTGAACGTGCTACATCATTAAGACAGCTTATTAAGAATTTGAAAATAGGGTAATCGACGCAGGTAAAAACATTTGTATATCCTGCCAAAGGAGGTCCGATCATGAATGGTCCGATCAGAACGTAATAAAGAGTTTTGGAATATGTATTGTTGAAATGAAGGGTAAAAAAAATCTGATAAGTATAATTAAAAGAATTATTCCCCTTACATTGTATAATAACTCAGTTACAAGTTTTAAATAATACTTTAAAAAAAAAAAAAAAAAAATCTTATTTTATTTCCTTTCAGAAATGATCAGAGAAAGTCAAGTACTATTTAAAGTATTTCGCTAATTCCTAATAATTCTCTAATTTAAAATGAACCGAATAGAGCATTAATTATAAATTCACTTACATTTTTCAATTTAAAAGATGCCTCAGAAGCCAAAAAATCATGTCATATTTAAGAAAGTATTTTAGGAAGAAGCTCTATAAATAGAAAAGAAATAATGCATAATTTTAATATTAATAATACAATAAACTTTGATCTTAATTTTTGTACCTTAACCGAATAAAATCGAATTACCTTAAATTTTTTTCCTAATGTAATTAACGAAAACTTTTGAAAATACGAGGGCCATCCAGGAAGTAGATTACGTTTCCGTCTGTGTCCGCTAGGGGCGGGGCCAGCGCGGCCATCTTGGGGTCAGAGCGTTGCGCAGCTCAGTCTGCATCTAGCCGTGCTAGTGAGAGGTTCGTGCTGTGCTCCGTTCAGATACTGTGACGGTTTGAAATGTCTGCGTTAATTGAAAATCCTGCGAGGTGCGCTCAGTAATAAGGTTTCTGACTGCAAAAAACTGTAAACCGATAGAAATCTATCGGCAGCTTCGTGAAGTGTATGGGGACAACATTATCACTGAAGGTGGAGTGCGTCAGTGGGTCATAAGATTTCAAAATGGCCGAACCAATGTTCACGACGAAGATCGAAGTGGGAGACCCAGCATAGTGACCGCCGAACTTCTCGAAAAAGTCGATGCTAAAGTCCGTGAAAATCGAAATTTCACAATAACGGAACTTTCTTTGAGTTTTCCACAAATTTCGCGAAGTTTGTTGCACGAAATCGTCAGCGAAAAGCTTGGTTACCACAAGTTTTGTGCAAGATGGAAGGCAAGAAGAGGTAACGAAGTGGTTGAAGGCGCAGGCGGCCGAATTTTTCGACGAAGGAATTTCCAAGCTCGTACATCGCTACGATAAATGCCTTAATTTGTATGGTGACTATGTAGAAAAGTAGTATTTGAGTGTGGCTTTCATCTGTATATAATAAAATTTGTTTCCTATACTTTGTTTATTTTTTTATTCCAAAACGTAATCTACTTTCTGGATAGCCCTCGTATTTCATTCAAATTAAACCATTCTGAGAAAACTGTCCTGTGAAAAGTATAGCATTTAATTCCGTTCAGAATGAAATGTTGTTTTCACATACTTAGGTCTCTGAAGTGTTGTAGAAAAAGAAAATATATCTCTTGGCGCTGGTGGGCGCCATGTGCCCATAGGAGACAGCATAGGAGCTTTGTCTTGGAATGAAGAAAATGTTTTCGAGCATTTTATTTTTCGACCCGCAAAAGCATAATATAACAATAAAATACGAAATGCGAATAATGGATAAGCTTATTTCTTTCGAGAAGACCTTTTCATTTTATTATTTTTGATGTGCTATTGTATTTTTCAGTATACATTGGAAGTACTGATATTAGCTCAAATATCGTTTGTTTCATTTAATTTTGCATTTGTTTTTTTACTGAAGAATGTGATATTAGGCAGTTTTGTTGCCATCGTCATATATATTATTCCTGTAACAAAATTCCTTTTTTAATTCTGCCTATGCAACGAAGCCTGGCAAACCTTTCTCAAAGAATAAAGAATGGAGCTTAACGCAGTATTATCTCAATACATGGAATAGACAAAATGCTTATCTTAAACTCATCAGCGTATTGCCGTTCTGCAAAACGTAACATCACATTTTGATTCTCTACGGCTCCTAAATTCTGATGTCCAGTGCGATAGGGTCCACACTTAATAACTTCGTGCCGGTTCTGCGTAAGATACTTAACTTTCAAATTTAATAACGGACTTTCTGTACGAATTGTTAGCACAAGTTCAACTAAGCAATACAACTGCATCTAAAGTCTTCATATTACAATATCACATCTCGAAGAATATGCCTTTCAAAAAGACGTAAAAAGCCACAAATTTTCTGTATCAATTTCGAGTTAGCAACATATTTTATAATTTACATAGAATGTACTTAAAAACTTATTAATTAGGTATACGAATTAAATGTATTTTTATATAAATCAAGCAAATTAAAAAGAATATTTTTATTAAAAACTAATTTAATTGTTTTTAAATCTCTTAGTTTGTTAATCAATAACAGACGAGGTAAATCTGAAAGTTAAGTATCTTACGCAAAACTGGCGTCTGAGCCAGTGCAACGAAGCGATCGCAATGGACGTCAGAGTTAAGGAGTCGTAGAAAAAAAAAAGTAAAAAATAATCTTACGCCGTGCGATATGGCAATCAGGCAATGACTTCACATTGCTTTTAAATAATTGAGTGTGTTGATTAAATCGGAAAACTGATATCTTACACTGCGGAATAGCAACACATTGGCGCGTAGAAGATAAAAATGTTTTATTTCGAGTAGCGGCAACTCGATGCTTTTAAACTGCTGAGTTTTTTAACAAGAATATATGATGTGAACACCACATAACTTCCTTGTACGGCCTATAAAATTATACACAATTTTTAAATTTAAAAAAAAAAAAACTGAAATTTAAAAATATATTACAAAAACACAAAACTATATTTAAAAAAATTACAATAACAAAACTAAATAGATAAAATTACAAATAATTGTTATTACATTCATAAATTTAACACAGTATTTGGCTGTGTAATTGTTTAGCTAATTTATTGTAATCAAAGATGTGATTGAAATTGCCTGTTTTTTTAGTTATCTATATATGCATCCTCAAGTTTGCTTCGATATTTCGATTTCAAATAGATCATATTTAAAAACAAACATTCAGAATTTTAAATAGTTGTATATTGCGAATATTTACATATACGACTTATGTGTAAGTATATTCTGAATAAATTTTTAGCGCATATATTCTCACGCGATAGAAACTATTGTATTGACTAACCGCTTGCTTGACATCCGCCTAAAATAGTTATTATAATAAATGTAAAAATTTATAATGATTAGTGAGTCCAGCTAGTAATTAATAAAAATAGAGAGGTAAAAAACTGGGTTTGTTGCTTTTAAATCTTTTAGTTTGTTAATTAATAACAGACAGATTAAATTTGAAAGGAAAATTAAATACTCTACCCTTTGCTGCATGACGCTGCATTGGCGGGTGGAAGATAAAAAATATTTTATTTGAAGCAGTTGCAACACATTGCTTTTAAATCATCGAGTTTGTTAACCAAAATGCAATTAAATTCGCGCAAAATATGAAAAAATAGATAAATAAATAAATTCGAAATTCAAAATTTGGTGGCCTTCATTTTGCATAATGCAAGGAATATATATTAAGAGTTTTCATTTTATAATCAAGGTTAAGTTGTAGAGACATTAGGTATTTCCCTTCCTCCGGAAGCAGGAGAAGTAAAAAATGAGCAACGTTTTGGCCGGGAATCGACCTACGGATCTCTGGAATATGAGCCCAACGTGCAGACCACCACACCACGAAGGCATACTAGGAAGGCGGGAGAAATACCTAATATAATACCCCTTTTAAAGAGTGGCTGGGGTTTTTAAGGGACCGAATCGCCAAATCCTGGGTGTGGAAAATCATCATCCACCACACTTTTAGTTCGGACGCCACTGTAGACATAAAGGGTTTTTTTTGGGGGGGAGCAAGAGATATGAAAAAATAAACAACGCCCTCGCCGGGAATCGAACCACGGACCTCCTCTGGAATACTCGCCCAGCGTGCAGACCGCCACACCACGAAGACATGCTAAGAAGGCGGGAGAAATACCTTATAAAGTTCCAAAAAGGGTTAATATATAATGCAAATAAACTAATTCATTCATATTGTTCATTGCGTAATAATGAATAAATGACCATCATGAGACATAAACTTAAATTAAAGCTTCCGATGGGAAATATAAAACAGGAAAAAATGTGTGTGATAACAGCAGAAATAGCAGGTTATATCTTAATATTGGAAATCATTCTTATCCACAGCAAAACCTAATTAACTTCACGCAAATCTAAACACATGCGTAAACATTGTTAAATCATTCGTTTAAAAATAAATTAGTGTATGGTAAAAAAATAATAATAATAATAATAATAACTATGCAGTCTTTAATTTGCTGCTCCACACTGACTCCAGTCCAAATAGTATAAGAGTATTATGAATAAAAACATTGTTTCCTTTTGAGTGCTATTTAATTTACTTACTAAAATGAAATTATTTAAGAGATTAAATTGCGTTAAAATATACGTAAATTAATAATAGTATTTTTCTGTTACATTTTAAAATGGGTTACTTCTTTTTCCTGTTCATTTTAGCTGAAAAGGACCTATTAGTTTCGAAATGAGATTTTACTTGTGTTCACTCTAAACGGCGTATCACTTTTCAAATTGTTGCCACGAAATATGATCGCCCTGCATTATTTTCAAAGAAATTCAATACTGAAGAATCTGCATATATCTATGTATGTTCCTCTAACTGTGAGAAAACGACGGTACCTAGAGCCATCGGATTTTAAGATAGTCCTCCACCCAAACATGTGAAGCGGGATGCCCGGATTTTGAATTTCGAATTTTATATTTGATATTTTGTTAAACTTTTATGAATTTTCGATTAACAAACTCAACGATGTGTAAGCGAGTAGTGGCGATAGAGTACGGAATAAGACATTTTTATCTCTAGCCTGCGAAGCTCTCTATTGGATATTCTAAAGATATGCTGTTTTTAAATATTTTGTACTTTTGCTGTTAAATATAATTTTATGTGTGTTATTTTGTGTGTGTGAAGAACGTCATGTTTAATAAATGAAGTTCACGCACAAAATGATAAGACAAAAAAAAAAAAAAGTTTAGATAGCCATCTTGCTCAGAAACTAAACATTGATATGATGAACTAAGAAAAAACAGAAAAAATAGAAAAATATATGCTAACACTATTCAGAAATATGCCAACACTATTCGGGAATTCAAAACATATGCTGCTGTTAAAAGTTTTGTAATTTTGCTGTTGGATTGTATGTGGCGTTAAATGCCGAATAATGAAACTAAAGGAATGAGTGTAAGAGCAGAGTGATAGACTGAGAGCTCAGCGAGAGCATAATATTATATTAAAATATAAAAAAACCAATTCTTTTGATCGATGGTAAAATCTGAAACTTTTCAGATTTCCTCTTTTATTAGCTTTTGATTAACCATGATTGAAATTAACCGTGAATGACGTCAGCAGTGTATTACCCCGATTAATATGTAGTTGACTATATATGTGTGTTTATAACGATGCCATACAACAGAACGCTCCCAAATTAAATTAAACAAAATATCTGTGTGATTACTTGTTTCCAAACTTTACCCTCTCCCAAAACATTTTTGTGGACGCCCATGTTGCTAAGGCTTGGGATAGATTTTGGAAATTAATACGAATTAACGGCTAGGTAAACTTATCCTTGCAATCTGTGATAGAAATGGTTTGTAAAATTGAAATAACATTTTGGGGCCTAGGATATTATTTCTGGTGTTCAGGGATTTCGGGAGGAGGATGAGGGAACGAATAATTGCTGATGAAGAAAAATAAGAACAATTTGAAGACTGTGGAATTGTATTCTTTCTAGGACATTCTACATGCAGTGACTCAATAGAAGGTCATAACAGGTGTAACAGATCAAAATGAAAATGAAGTGAAATCAGGTTTTAAACTCAGGGGAATCCCGCTGAAGTCTAGTTCCAATATTTCTCAGTTTTTCAGAGGAATGATAATTCCATCAGAGGCATCAACACTAAGATGAGCTCAATATTTTAGTTTATTATTTAATTATTTGTTTTTAACCTGATTTATAATTAGTCCAAACGGGCTTTGTCCCTGAAGGACTATCGTTTTCGTTTTGCGATTTTGCGTTGAATCGCTATAAATGTCCGTTTCACTTTTCAAACTGTTGCCACCAAATGTTAGAATCCTGCATTACATTTGAAGAAATTCAATAATGAAAAATCTGCATAAATGCATGTATATTTCTCGCATTGTGATGAAACAGCGGTACATAGAGCCATCGAATTTTGAATGGCGTAATCCTCCTACGAATATGGGTATGTGGAAGACCAAATTTGAAATTTGGAATTTGTTTTATGATCGATTTCATATTTTGTAAAACTTTAACAAATTTTTGAATAACAAACTCGGCGATTTAAAAGTGAGCAATGGCAGCACTCTGCGGGGGGAGGGACATTTTGTCTCCAGCGCGCGGAACTGTGTATCGGAAATTCTAAAGATATGCTCATTTTTAAATTAATTTGCTATATTGCTGTTGAACTGAATTTTATGGTTTAAGTGCGAAGAACATGATATTTAATAAGTAAAGGTAACACACAAAACGTTAAAAAAACGCCCCTTTGGACGTAATTTAAAATCTGAAACCTTTCAGATTTATATATATTATATATATTATTTATTCCATCTTTCTTAATAGTCTTCCATAGAGCTCTGGCATTTCTTACTTTAAAAATCAACGCCTGTCTGAAATATCAAATAGCAGTTTCTCTGTTGTGTAACTATTTCCATTAACTGTATTACGCTTTGGTCAGTGACAGCAGACTGTGATTGGAAATTTTAATCTCTGATTAAATTTGAAACATCTTACGCTTAAGAGAATGGCAACGCGTAGGTTTAACATCGTCAAGATTGTTAATCAAAATGTAATTAAATTCGCACAAAACGTGAAATAATTTTAAATAAAATTCGAAATTCGGCTTCGAGGCATTTATGTAGAGCAAACTTTTTGGTGTGGGGACAAATAATATTTACTAAAATTTTTTGGGGAACCCATAAGCATTGCGGAAATCCGACACACGCGGGAGTGAAACTGTCAGTTTCTTCGCTTGTATTGTAATATACTATAGCAGTTTTAGATCATTCACTTTAATTGTTAAAGTAATTTGAACTTGTCTATTGTAAAAAAATACGTCGAAACGATTTCGTTTTTTCTTTGTCTGTATTGCCTTATCTTTATCTTATTTTCTGATACATTATATAAAAATATTTGGTAATTGTAAAATTATTATAAGTTGAAGAAATATCAAAATTGCTAAAATTTTTGCCGAACACCTGCTGCAGGTCTCGCACACAGTTTAAGAAACTCTGGTGTAGAGGATTGCGTGTGTTCAAAATCTGGTGGCTCTAGGATGGAGCCGCCGTTTTTCTACAGTAGGAACATACATACGTACATATAGATTCTTCATTATTTAATAATAAAAATGGTAACTTTGCAAGAAATACAACAGATGTTTTCCAAAGAAATGTTAATAATGAAAAATTTGTGTTGTTTTAATCAATTCTAAATGTTATAGCCAGCCTTTTAATACTTTTTTTTTTTTTTTTTTTTTTTTTTTTGTACACCGAGTATAATAAGTTTAAACGTCTGAAGAGCAAACTTTTTTAAAGTTATCAATGCATTAATTAAATTTTACACAGTGATTTTCAAAATTTTTTGCTGGGTTAAAAGGGCATACCCATGAGTCATCATCGTGAAATACGTTTATTCCAGGAGATTATTTCTAAAACCAAAATCTGAGGTTATTAATATAGAATCATGATTTTTTTAATATATCGGTTTCAGAATTTTTATAGCTTGTATATTTTTTAAATATATATGCAGTTAAATAATAATATAACAGCCAGCTGCCAATTAACAGGATTTCTAATTGACAGAACCCTATCGAAAAAGAAAAGAAAAAAAAACTTCCTTTGTTTATTATGGTATGATGAAACAATGACAGTACAAGTTCGGGAGGGAGGTGAACCTCTCTGAGGAAAATCCAAAAGGAAAAGAATATGCATGACTTAGCAGGAGTGACAAGCAAATGATGTCACAGTCTTTATAACTCAGCTTATTCATTTCTAATGGCGTTTATTCTTCCATTATTTGCAGCATATTCTTTTTGTTTTCAGTGGTGGTTTAATATACCTAACCAAAAGTATTTATTTTCTATGTTATTACATTTGAGAATATAGATAATCCTGTTAATTGGTAAAAGTCTTTTTCTGTTATTTATTTATATAACGTAGGTTATGCGTCTTTTTTTAATTTTTATTTATTTATTTTAATTTCGTTTTAGCATTTTGCGTCGAAAACTTAAAAGTCTGAATCACTTTTCAAATTGTTGCCACCAAATATTATTGGCTTGTATTATATTTAAAGAAATTAAATAAGGAAGAATCTGCATAAACGTATGTATGTGTCTCTCATTCCAATAAAACAACGGTATCTAGAGCTATCAGATTTTGAATAATGTACGTCTCCACCCGGAAATGAGCATCTGGAAGCCGCAATTTAGAATTTGGAATATGTTTTATTAGCTATTTCTTATTTTGCAAAGCATTTATGAGTTTTTTTCAACGATTTCAAAGCGAGCAATGGCATCACTGTATGGGAAAAAAAGAAAAAAAAAAAAAAAGACATTTTTATCTCCACCGCGTGAGACTGTGTATTGGAAATTCTAAATATATGCTCTTTTTAAATTATTTTGGAAAATTGCTGTTGAGTTGAATTTTATGGTTTAAGTGCGAAGAACATGATATTTAATAAGTAAAGGTAACACAGAAAACGTTAAAAAAAACGCTCCTTTGGGCGTAATATAAAATCTAAAAGCACTTGTTTTTAAAACTGCCCTCGATAAAACTGTAATTTTGAGTGAAGGTCCCTATACTATCCCGGTTAAAGCAAGTTGACTGCACTGATACTTGTAAACATGAAAAACCATGTTAATGACCACGCACATTATTCTATTAATTCATTTGCATATGTGATTTATTTGCATATTATTTATTTATTTACATTATTTATATATTTAAGCATTTATTTATTTTTGTACATGTATGCGTATGTAATTTAAATAACAACATAAATTTAAAAAAAAATACGAACGAAAATGCGTATTTTTTTTTTTTTTTTTTAATTTTAAAAAATAATCTAACCAAGCAGATAATAATAAAAATATGGGGAAGGGAATAACTGTATTTGACGGCATATAAGACGCACTTTTTTTTCCTGGTCTCACCTGCGTCTTATACGTGAAGGACACAGATTAACTTTCAATACTGAATGCTATTTTTAGCCCGGATAAAGGTTTAGACACGCATAACTTTTTCTACATCTGCCATAATTATTTTGCGCATGCGTGAAATATCTGTCGACAAAAAGCGCCAAAGCTCGAAGCTAATGTCGAAGTTCGAAAACATGTCACATTACGTCTATGGAGCCTTTCCTTCTTTACATAGACTTTCTTTGACTCATCCGACATTGTCGGTATCGGTGCTACTCTGTATAAATGTGTCGGTATCGGTGCTTAAAACTGTTTGTTTTAAAAAAATACCCTGGAAAATATGACTAAAGGAAACAAAAGATTAAGCTATACAATTCAGTATAAACTAGGAGTGTTAAACTACGCCAAAGTGCATGGAAACAGAGCAGCAGCAAGGCATTTCGGTCCACCTCCTACCGAAAAAAAATAGCTTGCCGTTTGTTAATTTTCCTTAATAAAAATATGTTTGGTAATTGCATTCAATGATTGTTTATTTGGCTTTTACGAAACGTGAGAACTAAAAGAAACCACATTTTAAGTTGTAGAGACATTAGGTTAATTGGAAGCAGAAAAGATGAAAAATAGCAAACGCCTTCGCCGGGAATCGAACCACGGAAATACCGGCTCAGTGTGCAGAACCACTACACCACGAAGGCACGCTAGGGAAGTGGGAGAAATACCTTATAAAGTGTTGAAACTTTATTTCCTTGTGTGTGGCCTTCTAAATAAGGGTGCGTCTTATATGCCGTCAAATACGGTACTTGTTATTTGATCAATTACATAATATGTTAACCACAATGTAAATACATATGTCTGTTTAATAATATGATAAATAATTGTTTTTACCTCTTATTCCCGTCGATTATTTCATGAAAAGTATTATCTGATATACCCTCTTCCTATTAGTGTGAATAACTGAAGTTTTACCCTAGTTACATATTAAATAAACAAAACAAAACAAAAAAAAAAAAAAAAAAAAAATCTTAATTCAAAAATCAATACAGAATGATTCGCTCAAGAATAAAAAGAATTTCACTTACCTCTTTTAAAGGACGTAAAACTTTACGGAAAAGCACTTCTTTTCGGTTATTCTTTTGTGGGAAGAAAGAGCGCTGATTCTGAAACATTCCATATTACAAATGGTTTAACAAGACCCCACCCGACACTCTATCCAATAGAAAAGTCCCCTGTGTTTTTAGAAACTTTTCCTGCCATAACGTCGTGTAGCTCCCCCAAAAAGTTATATGGCCTTCTCAAATTTCGAGGACACGACCCTGGTTAGCTAACAGCTCTGTGATAGTACAGATGGCACTGCCCATTGGCAATTCACGTACTTTGTCTGGAAACGGTTTTAACTGGAAGCAAGAGAATTCATCCTTTTATTGTGATTCAACGCAAAATTCCGTTTCGAGACTAATAATCCATTTGGGCTAATGATTAAAGTATCATTAAAAGTGTAAAGAAAAAAGAATATTAACTTAAATTATACTATATAGGTAAATTACAGCTTTATAAACATTAAATTGAAAAAATAATTAAATCTGAAAACTTTCTATATTACGTCCAACGGAGCTTTTTTTTTTTAACATTTTGAGCTTTACCTTTATTTATTAAATATCATGTTCTTCGCACTTAAAAAACATAAAATTCAATTCAACTGCAATATCACAAAATATTTAAAATATCTTTAGAATTTCCCATAGACAGTCTTGCGCGCCGGAGATTGAAAATGTATTTCCTCTTGCGGTGTTTCCATTGCTGGCTTTGAAATCGCTGAGTTTGTTAATGAAATATTCGTTAAAGTTTTACAAAATGTGAAATAGATAATAAAACAAATTCGAAATTAAAAATTCGGGCTTCCGTGTGCCCATGTTCATGTGGAGGACTACGTTAATCAAAACCTAACGGCTCTAGGTACCTTTTCTTTTTTTTCACAATACCAAAAAAAAAAAAAAAAAAAAAAGCATACATTCGTGCAGATTTTTTATTATTGAATTTGTTTAAATATAATACAAGGTGATAATATTTGGTGGCAACAATTTGAAAATTGATCCAGTCTTTTGTTGTAATATATGGTTTAAAAATATTTATGTTGCGTTGTAATTCTACTACTGTTTGTGAAATATTTATTAACTCAACAGGTGTTAGGTTTCGCTACATTTTCTGATTTTATGAAATTGTTCATCACAGATATTTCAAGAACTGTATATTAAAGACTAATCTTTCTAAATTATGGGCACTGTTAAAAATGTTCAGTATTTCCAAATTTTCATCTTTTTGTATTGCAAAATTAGATAATGAACACATATTCATAAATACAGTTGTTAAAATTTTATGAATTATTATTGCATTAGCTATTTATTTTTAGCTACTCTTTTTATGTCTGGCTTACATGATATGATTAAGGTTTGATTATAGGATAGTTTACCAATAGCCGGGCGGATAAGACAGCTAACAATTCCCAGTTCGACCCATGATCTAATGCGGGTGAGCTGCTTTTTGTTGTTTGTTTCTACTTTTTGTTGCTTTGCTCGTGGGTAATGCGAATATGATCCCCGTTTTTTCAGAAAATCCTCCTATGAAGGCATCCTTGCACTTGAGTCGGTAACCCTCTCGACTAGGTCATAGTATAGGAACACTCCTTTTCCATTAAAGAGGCCCATAGATACTACACACTTACACGCATCCATGCCTTCTCTAAGATTCGAACTGTAGGCCTGTGGCGTGTGGCTCCCTTGCTATCAGCGTGGCACATATGTGTTGTAGATTATTTAACTAACATACACTGTATACATTAGTTATCGATTTTGCTGGCACAGTGACAGAAGTGACGTCCACAGTTAATTCAAAATCCCTGTTAACCCGAAGGCAGATGAAAAGATACAGGAAAAAAGAATAACCCACATTATAATAAACAGAAAGTTTATCTGAATTTTCAAGCAGTTTATTTTATACAATTCATTTGGTTAAATCAGTTATAGAGAACTAAGGTTTTTTTGAAACAGGAGATGTGAAAAATGTGCAATACTCTCGCCGCGACTCGAACCTGGAACTTTCGAATACGCGCCGAGTGAGCTACTATTATATCACGAAGGCATGCAGAAAGGAGGGTGACGCTACTTTATACATTTGTAGAAACGTTAGGATATTTTTGGAAGCAGGCAAGATGAAAAATAAGCAAACGCTTTCGCCGGGAATCGAACAACGGACTTCTGGAATACCGGCCCAGTTTGCAAACCACTACACCACGAAGGCTCGCCAAGAAGGTGGAGAACTACCTTATACAGTAATTCCAACAGAAAAAGAACAAACTGTAAATAATGACGGAAGGACAACCATTTGAAATGAAAAAAATAAGTTATAAAAGTCATTAATGAACAATATATTTACAAGGCAATTTGAATAATGCTGTTGAGTTCAAATTTGCATAAAAATCGATCAGAATCTTGCATTTTTAAGCATTTTTAACTGTGTAATATTTATACATTCCGGATTACCTACAATTAAGTAATGCTGTGGTTACAAACAGCTCCCAAAATATTGGGGCATTATCACTTCTTTATTCTTCGCTTTATTCTTTTCCCTTTTGTGTTTTCCATAGACAGTTTCGTTTTAGGCTGATAGTTTGGGATTGTTATTTTTATATCGGTCCTCAATAAAGAAATGTTACTTTCTTTAAGATACGGCCTTGTTTATTGGGAGCTACAAGTATTATTATTTGAACTACACATGTACTTAAAAGCGCATTTCTGTTGTTACACGTTTCATAATATAATGTAACTTACATACATATTCCACACTCCTCCTATAATTCCATGAAAGTAAAAAATCTCAAAAGTTACGTAATTGATAATGATTAAACTCAGAAATTAAATAAAACAAATTATACATCTATAAATACAGTTGAAACTCGGTTATAGGACCTCTAAATTGTCAGAAAATTCGAATTAATCCCACTTTCTGCAAATTTCTAATAATGTTCATTAATCCACACGTAATTAATGAAGTAATTCTACAAATTACTTCTGAATATTTATAACGAGTTTAATTATGTTTTGTGTTTCCATTTATGTTGAACAACCGATAAATAAATAGAACTGTAGGGCTCTTCACTCTTTTTTCTAAAGTAAATCAAGGAACCTAGTGAACCGTCTAAGGACTTATCCATGAGTTCAAACAAATAAAGCGTAGATTCAAGAAGGGTTAAACTACCCTTTATTTCAATCAAGTAAGAATAACAGTTGGCCCCTTTCTCGGGCTTACAACAAAGCTCCACTCCGGCTTTTAACTCAGAATAAGATATAAAAACTAAACTATAACTAACTAAAGGAGATTTACCCGAAGCTAAAACACAAATATCTAACGTAGTTGGCCCTTAATTTAAACTAGCCGGCGAATATCACAAAGCACGTAACAATACGGCCGAGCGTAACAGCTTCAAGAGCCCGAAGGCAAAACACGCGCTACTCAGGATTCCTGGCTCTCTCTGATGAAGTAAGTTGAACTTCCTTAAATACTTCTTCTAACTCATTTGCATTCAACACGATTCTAAAAACTCATTCTTGTAGGGAGCTGTAAAAGGAAACAATTGATAGGAAAATTAAAATAGCTGTTATAAAATTAAAATGTGCCTTACAGAACAATAAATAAATAAACAGATAATACAGTAAATAAATAAACCAGAGTAAAAGAATAATAATTAAAACAGAAATTTATCGAAAGACGCCTATATTTTAAACGTGATATAATTAATCATTTTAAACTTAAAAACTTCATTATGCTTAACGCATTATGTAATGCCTTCTGTTGCTTGCATATTTCACAATTCATTCATTCGGCTAAACGGTTATTTTCTTTAATTTTACTTCGGCAGGGCGCATCCTTTCTAACAGGAAAGTTCTGAATAAAAGCTGTCTTTGAAACACTTAATTGGAGGTAAAGATTGGAGGAATAAAGCACGAACTTTAACTCCTTATATGGCAATCGTACTTGCATGCTAAATGACGCTTCGTAAAAGTGTCACGAATATTGTTTGAATTCATATATATTTTAGAATCTGTTCATCGGGCTCTTTCGGATGAACTGCAACGTATCAGAAAAGTGGTTGGATACTTTCAGTTTCCAAAAAAGGTTTCAAAAATTAAAATAAATAAATAAATAAACGGAAACAATATTTTTTAAGATATGTGTGTATTTTATTTTATTTTATTTTGTTATACTAAATGTTTTTCTTCTAAAAAATAAAATATGGTTCAAAAATGAAATGAAGAAAAGTTTCTTTAAAATCACGTGCTAATCTTTTAGGTATTAATTTCACTATACTATTTTATTATTTGTGGCTCCCTTTATGTTGAAATCTTCATATTCAGGAAACGTTTTGACGATATTAGTGCAGTTAAACGTAGCATTCAATTGGCAGTAATACACGTAAAAACAGCAATACACCTATTGCATATAGTTTAGTAGCTAAAGGCCTTTCGTAATTTCTTAGAATTTGAAATTATTTTACAGTTCTGTGTCAACAAAAGTTTCTGTGCCAACGAATATTTCAAATATCATTTTGATATATCTGAATATTACTACAGTGTTAATCCATTATATCATCAATAAGCTTAAGATTTCGGCCTTCAAGATACCCATTGTCGACAAAAGTTCTTATACAGCCTTTATTTGCTCAGTCGTAGATAAACATTAATCATTATGAACATCTTTTAAATGCATATAGATATTCATGTTTTGGTATTTTTAAATTTTAAAAATTCAACCTTAACTAACTCTAACGTAATATACTGCCCCATATCCATAGCTTTATCTTTAGAAGAAGTTTATTCTCATTGTAAGAAATAAAATACAAAACTATGCGTAACCAAAAGTAAAACATTAGTTCAGAAAAAAGTTTCTGATGCTAATAAGTGATAAGCATTTCTATGCATATTTGCATGAAAAATATTGATAAAAATATTTTTTTTTTTTTTTTCCAAAAAAGAGAATATTTACAGAATCTTGCAAAATTACTATAAGTGTCATACTGCCAACTCGTAATATTATTTACAAGAATTAAAAATTAAAAGTATCTCTAGTTTAATAAAATGTTAAGTAAAAATATTTAGTGTAATAAGAGACTAGTACAAGCTACAAAGAAAACCGTTGCATTTAAAATGTCTGGCTTTATTTTCGAAATTTATGGCTTCCTTGTGTGCAGCCACTTTTGACACTGTACAGTATCAGTACACTGTATAGTATCTTTAAGACACAGTATTTTGACACTGTACAGTATCTTTAAGACATGTTCTGGTCCTTATTTCAATGTTCCTCGTTTCGTGGCAATCCCCGAAGGACACAGTACTAAGCTCTTTATTTATATTTATCCATGTATTTATTTTTAATTCCATCGACGGAATCCAACAGGCCGAAAAGCACCTAACCCAGTGGGCCAGCTGTTCCGTCGATGGTGAAAAGAAAGAAAGAAAGTATCTTTAAGACACTGTACAGTATCCGTGCAGGTAAAATATTAGTCAGAGAGTACAGGCAAAGGTTATCACATCTTTTTCTTTTCTTTTCTTTTTTTTTTTAATTCTATGTATTATGTATAAGCCGAGTTCTGTGCCAAATATTCGATTGACTACAGAAATATCACAGTCGATTTTTTGTGCGCCTTAAAAATGACCGTGGCTTTTACGAGCAATAATAATATTAATAATAGTAATAATAATAAAGTGCGGAAAATGCTGCATTCAAGCACATTCAGAACTTCGACAGTTATAAACAAAATTAAAATATCTTCAGAATTCTTTGCCTAATTCTTCCAATTGCCACTCATAGCCAACTTAACCTTTGAACGTTCCATGGTATGCAAAAAATAGAAGGTACAAAAACTTGAGGACTGTAGATTCTCTAACATTAAGCCAGGCCCATAATTTCTTCAGGAATTTTGATGCCTTCACGTGTGACACTATTAAACATATTGCCAATTACCATCTTCATAAGATTTAACCCTTAATGGCAAGAAGTATTTTCTTCAAAATCTAATATTTCTTTGTAGATTTTAAGGAAGAATTCTTCACACTGGTTAGGTTAGGATGCTTCTTTTTTGTGGCATTTCCACTAAAGCTGTTATTGCATTAATATCGGTAGCTGCCACCGACAATACCGACTTGCAGAGTTTTTTAAATACGGATAATACCGGTAACGACAAAATCGATAATGCAATGGGCCTTTGAGTCATTTTAGTTCCTGCATGTATGGGTAGTGGAGGCAAAACATTTTTTTGGCATTTATTTGGTATGCATTATTGTCGCTATAAAAACATCCGTGTGGGCGTTAAGTCACCAGTAAGTAACTTATGAAATAAAGCCAAAATATAATTTTTTAAGTGTCTGTAAACATACCTTCTGCATGCTAAATGAAACCCCACTTTTGAAAACAAAAAATTGTTTGTTAACATAACCATTTCGGACCGTAATATATCGCTTATTTTTAACAAAACCATTATAAAAACTCATATTCTTTTATTAAAGAAATGAAATAAAATTAATTTTCCAAACGAGATATGCTATTTCTTTCAGTTTTAAGCGAAACGCAGCTGTTACAGGCGGGAACTAAGTTATTTAGGGAGGAAAAAACAAAGTATTTACAAGGATCTGCCGCCTAAATGTTTAGTGTTTTTATACCCAGACCGTAAAGTAACCAGGCCTCCGAAAGAAAACGTGTGATTTTTTAATATTTTTATTCATTTAAAAAAATTCTGCAGATAACATATTAGGAAATAATATAAGCAGGCAAAATTTCTCTTAAATGGCAACACTTGTCGCATTACAGTGGCAACAACTGCATTATCTCTTGGATGATCAATGGCAGATAGTGTAAGGTAATTTAAGTGTAATGTAATGCAGAAAAAATGTTTTAGGAAGATTCCGCTAAAGATGTTTCTAACCTCAAAAATTTGGTGTCTTCTTTTTTCCGCAATTCCTGTTTCCACGGTTGTCAAAAACATTCCCGTTTCCCCGAAATCATCAATCTTCATTACACCTCTTCCCAAAAGAGTTACATAGTGGGGGGGGGGCCGAGTGGACCTTGGCCTCTCCCGAAATGTAGAAAGGCAAAAAATTTTTAGATTTAAAAAGAATCTTTAAAACAAATAATCGAAAAATATTTACGATCTCAGATCTTTGCATGAATGAAGCTAATACTGTATTTAAAAGGAGAGAGAGAGATGTTCAAACACTGCGATGATTTTAGCAATGAACTAAAAGATTGTTTCCTAAAGTAAAAAAACATTATTCTTCCAAAATTCTACATAAAGGTGAGTTATAATAAAATCTTTCAGAATAAATATTCGTTTTAAAACGACGACTTCTTTGGTCTTAATTCTTTCATTTGCATAAATGAAAGAATTAGAAGCTGCTCATAATTCTTTCATTTATGCAAATCCAATAAACTACATTTTCCTTATTTTTATTCTAAATTCGATTCTGATAATTTTTATAAAGGGCTAAAGGTTTTTTTTTCCCTTTTAGTTCCAATAACGTTTAAAACATGCTTATTGATTAACATAAGATGTGAAAATAACAGCTAATATTGTAGCAGAATTACAAATGGAATGAAACTAAAGATTTCGAGAAGAGCCTAAACTAATATATATCTTCAATCTAACGAAGAGTAACTTATTCACAAAGAAACTGTTCCGCTCTTCTTAATGAGTCATCATGACATCTCCTGAGGCGCTGTGGGAGAGGGACTGTACTTGGAAAACGTGGAAAGAGGAATCGCGGAAACAGAACTAATTCCAAAAATTTGAGCAGAACAGGGATATCTCTCGAAGATTCACACGATCACAGAATTTTAAGCCCAAAGAGCGTTAGCCCAGAAGGGCTATTAATTTCGTTTTGGCATTTTCCGTCGAAAACTTTAAATGTTCGTTTCACTTTTCAAATTGTTGCCACCAAATATTATCGCCCATTGTTATATTTAAAGAAATTAAATAATGAAGAATCTGCATTAAATGCATGTATGTTTCTCGCATTGTGATAAAACAAGGGTACCAATCCTTCACCAAATATGGGCATCTGTTAGCCTTAATTTGGAATTCGTTTTATTATCGATTTCATATTTTATAACACTTTGAAACGAAATTTTGATTAACAAACTCAACGATTTCAAAGCGAGCAATTGCAATACTGAACGGGGGGGGGGAACTGTGCATCGGAAGTTCTAAATATATGCTCATTTTAAAATTACTTTGCGATATTGCTGTAGAATTGAATTTTATGGTTTAAATGGGAAGAGCATGAAACTGAATAAATAAAGGTAACGCACAGAGCGTTAGAAAAAAACGAACCTTCGGGGGTAATGTAAAATCTGAAAGCCTTCAGATTTTTATTTTAGTCCAAAGGGCCAATTTTCCCAGAAGGACTATTAATTTCGTTTTGCCATTTTGGGTTGATTCACTACAAGCGTTGTTTCACTGTTCAAATTGTTGCCATCAAATATTATCGCCCTGTATTATATTTAAAGAATTAAAAAATCTGATGTGTTACACCACATGACTTTCTTGTATGGAATATTAAATTATACGCAATTTTCCCACATGTCATTTAAACATATTGAATTAACAATTAACGATTTTAGAATTAAATCTACTTCGTCGATAGCGCTTAGAGCACAATAGAACAAATGCATTCTTTGAAAGTTCTCTATATTTATTTACCATAGCGACACTTCGGCGCTACGTCCACTTAACAGCATTAACATTCATTTTAAAACTCAAAATGCACAAAAATTATATCATCTGAAGAATTATTATAAGTTTTTTTCCAATACTATAATAAATCTAAAACGATATATAAAATAATAAATTAAACAAATAAAAAAAAAAACTTTTTCGCAGATCATTCAACGCCGCTTACCTAATGCGCATGAGCTACTTAATAGAAAAAAACTTTTTCGCAGACCATTCAACGCCGCTTACCTAATGCGCATGCGCTACTTACTAATTCAGATCGCAGTTCGCGGCAAGGCAAAAATGCATAAAATTCAAAATATTTTCATTAAAATTTTAAGGCTATAGAAAAACATAAAACACCAAATACAGTTAAAACAATTAAAAAAAACAATTTTTGCAATTAAAGTTACAGTTTCTATATAAAAATAAGCTAATAACTTAAATGTTGATTCCATAATGAATTAAGCATAATTTAATTCACAATAATAAAAGAAGACCTTACTTAGTTGTTGAAAAACTTAGTTTCTCTAGATTGACAACAAATCCACTATTTTAAATGTAAACAAACATGGAAGGCATACTAATCAGAAATTAAGCTTAGCCGCATTTAAAAAACTTTTAAATTGTTGATAATTCCACAATTATTGCATGTTTAACTAAAAGCATAAAAACCTTAACCGGAAGATAAGAGCAACATAATTCAATCATTTTTAAAGCAAAAAATGCACAATTTACAAATATATAAAAATAAAGTTACTGAGATCACTGAGCCGAGTAACAGAATGTTACATATATATATATACTTCTGGTGCGGCCGATTGCGGCCACAAAACGAGGTGCACATCTACATGTTATAGCAATCCTTTGTACAAAATTTCAACGTTCTGAGGTTACTCGTTTTTGAACGCACAGAATTTTTCCAGACAAAAAAAAAAAAAAAAAAAAAAAAAAAAAATCTTTAATTTTGGTGAAATGCGCTCAATATTTTGAGTGAGAAAGGATGAAGATACGAAGACACGCATGATATCTCCTAAATAAATAAAAACTATCATCAGATAAAACTTGATTCTCCGTTCTTTGGACCCGTTTAGGTTAAAAGTGTCTTCCTTGAACATTATCTGGAAAGAATGCAAGGAAGGGAGGAGGGGATAACGGAGGAGTACAACTTTTTACGGTGTTAAACACAGTGGGATAATTCATCAAAAATTCATTGCAGCCGAAATAAACGCCAGATGAAATAGAATGTTGCATATTCAGATATTTCTTCATAAAAATGAGTGTCAACAAAAACCACTTTCTTTTCACCAATAGCAAGTAGCTTCCGTTTTGGAACAGGAAAAGTTTATCTTTTTTTTTTTTTTTTTTTTACCAAGAAGCAGCCGCGATTGCAGCGCTCGGAGAAAAACAGCGCGAACATAAAATGCAAGCGCTCGGATCCGTGTCTTCACTTTTCTGTTGTATCTATAGCTGCTGCTTGCGAAAGCTTTGTAAGTATTATTTACATTTTTAGATATGTTCGATGTTATCGTGTGAACAACAATTAAAGCATTCGGTATTTTTACGTCAGATACTATATGAGAAACTTTCTCTTCTTCTGAAAATTTGATCCCTAGACGTAATGCATCTTAAATAGACAAAGAAAATATGCTTTATAAAATAATCAAAATAGAAATCCAAGAAAAATGCAGATATAAGAATAATTATTTTAATTTATGGAAGTTCATAGATCAGATGAAGGAATAAAATTTCAATATAAAATATATGCGAATTAGTGAAATTTTTTTAATTAGAAATATCTGAAAGTATGTATATATCTATAAAGCAAAATAACTGCAAAACAATAACAGAAAAAATATTATTTGTGCCGTGTACAGAATAAAATTTTGTTTTGTTTTCGAAAATAGCAGAGTTTTTTTTTAAAAAAATGGACACAATTTAAACAATTGGTGCAGATAAAACATTAAAAGTAAACAGTTTTAAAATAATATCACCAATATTTGTACTCATCATGATATCTTACACTGAGTTAAATATATGTGATGTTTGGATTCTATATAAGGGAGAATGTTCGAACAAGTTAAATACATCTCTTTTTAATAAACGTCATTGCGAGGTGTTTATTTCTTTCAGAAAATGAATTGCTTGCTCAAAAAGTATTGCCTTTTATTGAAAATATTAGTTGCAAGCGATCCAGTGAAGTAAACGCAGTTGCATTTTGAATAATTACGTCTTTTCTTAATGAAATAAGTACACGGGTCTCCAAATGACGTTATTTTATTATAAAATAATATACAACATTTTTTAACAGCACATTAAATACAAGATCTTACACCTAATTCTTAAACTAGTAGGTGTATTGTAACTGCTTTGCTTAAAATTGATTTGGCTGTTAAATTGAAACCCGCTATGTTGCTGTGTCTTTTTTATATTTTGATTTTTTACATATTTTAATTTTTTAAATATTTTTAACATTTTAAATTTAATGCTAAACTCTCAGAAGTGCACTGTCCGTACTCAACCATACTCACGCACTGTCCGCACTCAACCATACTCAATCCATACCGAACTTCAAATATGCGATCGGAAAGCGAAATTTGTTTACAATTCCTGCAAAGGAAGTTAGGAGGCCACCTGCGCTATTGTAATATTTTAAATTTCTGAAGTGCATCTTTAAAATTCGAGTCTTAGGTGTTCTTTAAAGTTTTAATTTTGTTACGATACTTTTAGACTGTTGAAATACCGACCGTTACCGAATGCACGATCGTAAATATGTATGCATGACCTAAACTGTGTATTGTGCTTGTCGAAACTGGGATAGTTGTGTAGTTACGTCGATGAACGCCACTTTTGATTTTCGATTACTTTAATTTCAAACGAACATTCGTAGAATTTTACTATTCAATAACGATAGAAAAGTCTTCAAAAAACAAACGAAAATAGATTATTTCAGAGCAAGTGGAAAGAAAAATATTTTGTGCAATTTTTTTAAAGACAACAAATGCAAAACTCCTGGTGTTCCACAAAGTATGCCACGAGGCTTACATAAATAAGTAAATAACTCATTAATACAAAGGTGATATAATACAACAATGGTACATAATATCGAGATCTGGAGAAAATAAGGAATGTATATAATAATATGAATACGAATAATAACAAATAATATAAGTACTATAATAATAATAATAAAATATGCTATAAATAATAAGACTACTAAAAGAAATACTACTACTAAAAGAAAATAAATTATGATAATAATAATAATACAAAGGAGATATGATACAGCAATAATTATTGTTGTTGTGACTAATTTCGCTTGTCTGATACCAGATCAAGCCCACGAAATTCATCAGGGCAAGGAGACAAGGTTGCGTCTGTTGTTGGCAACAGCCTTGGTCAACACACAGGTGAAGTACGATGCTCAGCTCTGCCCCAAATTTCGAAGTACAGCGCCTCGGGAACGAGTCCCCTCTCGAGAGGATTTGCGGTTTATTGCATATTTAATGTGCCCCATGCCGCACAGGCACTATACATTTTCAAACGTCCATTCTTCGGTATTAGAACCCTGACCCTTCGATACGGCAGTGAGCGTCGCTAACCACTATCCCGGTTGGGCGGCACAATACATGAATGCATAATGTAATCATACAAAGATAAAGTATAATGATAATACAATGACACATAAGAGATAATAATGCGATAATAGATAAAAAAATAATTATACTAAAAGTTTTAACAACAAATAAAGTTGCTCAAGACAGCAAAAGCTTCAGAATTTCTGTAGGTCAGAGAAAACAGGTCTGAGAAACATAACTGAAGGTCAGAGAAAACAGGAGGTCAGCAAATAGAAAGATGCCTTAAACTCACCTTAAAAGTAGTTCTGGCCCTCGTATGGTGTCGTTGCAAATGCGGTCAAGAAGGAGAGAATGAAGTTAATTACGAAGAGAAAAGTAAACAGGCGCATTAGAGTTTATAAGGGCAGATGTAGCGTAAAAAGAAAAAAAAAAAGTTTTTAGGTCTCGTTCAGTATTAGTATATAACAGCGATTCTCAACCGGTGGTACGCAAGAGAACAATAGGTGGTACGCAAAGAAGCAAAGTACTTTTTACTATCAAATTCAAAAATTAAATACCCCAACATCCTGTTTAATGTATGCGATCTGAGCTTTGCTCAAGGTCTATAGCCGCTCATAGACTTTAGCAAAATAACCCGTTTTTATTTTCACAAATATTCTTTTAGCCATAGACATAATAAAATTCATAAATGATGTTTTTATAAAGAGGATTAGAAATGGATACAGTTTTAATAGGAAATAAAAGTCCCTATAAAAAGGTAATAGTATCTCATTAATTCGATTTGGTTGGTCAATTTATTAGTATATTTGCTCTTTATTTTGCCACCATTTCTGGTCTTATATTGCTCTATTTTCAATTAGAATAAATTTTTTGCTTTGATTTGCTGTTTCTAACAGCAAGTATTTTGTCTTTTTGTTGGTTTGTATTCTTTACTTTTCTACGCGATTTGAAAATATCGTCGTTTGATTTTGAAGAAATCGTAATAAAATGTGCATTTAAATATTTAGGAAAAATAATAAAACAAACTTAGATTTTCAAAATGGAAAAATGGCTAGGATTGACAAAGCGAAAAATTGATGATTCACAGGTAATGGATCCAGGACATTCTACTAGCACTAGTAATATTGAAAAGAAAAAAAAAAAAAAATTATAGAAAATGTGATGAAAGTTATCCTCAACCTCAATGTGTTGTCTGCGTCGAACTATTATCCAATCAAAATATGAAACCATGGTTTCTGAAAAGACATCTTGAATCTAAGCATGCCAATTTAAAGGATAAATCTGAAGAATAATTTTCAAAAATAAAAATAGTACACAAGTAATGAAAGGTTTTGTAACTTCAAGTGAAAGTAATGAAAGGTTTTGTAACTTCAAGGTTTGGAAGCTAGTTACCTAGGAAGCCTAAGAATTACCAAGACTCGGCAGGCTCATATTATTGGAGAAAACCTTATATTACCAGCAGCTTAATAAGACATCGTTTTGACATTATTCAACGAAAAAACAGCTAAGTAACTTCAGAATATTTCGTTATCAAATGATATAATAAGTCGACGAATTCATGAAATGGCAAATTCCATAAAAGAGGCACTTATTCAAAAAATAAAACACAGTGAATATTTCGCATTGGAGTTGGGGGAAAGTTCTGATATAACAAATTTTATTTAATTATTAATTTATAAACATTTCGAAGAAGATAAACGAATTGCCGAAGAGTATTTATTTTGTGAATCTCTTCATGATAGAGCAACTTCAAATGAAATTTTCAAAGTAATTGACAAATTTATGCTTGAGAATGATATTCCTTGGAATAAGTGCATTGCCATATGCAGTGATGGAGCCCGGCCTTTGACAGGAAAACATTCCGTTGTTATTACTCAAATAACGAAAGCCGCACCTGAAACTAAATTTACTCACTGCTCCGTTCATCGTGAAGCTCTAGAAGCCAAAGCAATCCCCGAAAACCTGAAAATCGTTTCGAATCAACTGTGAAAATTTTCAATTTTATTATAAGTCGAGCTTTAAATTCAAGAATATTTAGGATTTTATGCCAAGAGATGGGCAGTGAACAAACATGAAACGCTTTTGTTACATTTCGAAGTAAGGTGATTGTTATATATAAAGTTTTCAATCGTCTTTTTGAACTTCGATCAGAAATACAGATTTTCCTCTGCGACTTAAAATTTTAATTGCAAAAATGTTAATTTAGGGAATTATGGTTGGCTTGTTTAGCATGTTTAGCTGATATTTTTGGAAAGTTAAATGAATTAAATTTAGGATTAGAAGGACAAGGTGTTTATTTGTTTACCATCAGAGATAAAATAAATGCAATGATAAAAAAACTCGAGTTAATAATCAAAGAGTTGGATAATAATATTTTAAGCTTTTTATCACTTTTAGATTTTTCTAATCTAAATTTGAAAAGAAGAGTAAAAGAAAAATGAGCAGCCGACATTAAAAAATCATTGTTTTTCATTGATAAATAATTTCAACATATATTTTACCGAAGATTAGGAAAAAGAAAATTGGATTAGAAATCCATTTTGTTCAAATGTAATTGAAATTTTATCTTGTG
This sequence comes from Stegodyphus dumicola, assembly GCF_044657685.1. Classification (NCBI taxonomy): domain Eukaryota; kingdom Metazoa; phylum Arthropoda; class Arachnida; order Araneae; family Eresidae; genus Stegodyphus; species Stegodyphus dumicola. The sequence goes on from NC_140769.1 coordinate 218,133,469, forward strand.
AAGAAAAAGTACAAGTGATAGTAATTTCCTTTGATCAAACTCTAACTAAGGATTTCAAAAACAACACACTTGTTAACTTTTGACCGAACCGAAAAAAACAAAATTTAAAGGCATTTCAAATAAAGCTATCAAATTTTTATTGCCTTTTTGCACAACCCATCTGTTTGAACAAGGATTTTCCATGTTATATTTGAAAAATAATTCAGAGCAAAATTAAAAGCGGATCGTAATTTACGGTTAAAACTAAATGAAATAAGACCAGACATACACTGATCTGTCTTAAAAAGGCTAAAATTTCGCACTAAATTTTAGAATGAAAGTATTATAACTTAAATTTTGATAATTAAAGTGGTAACCAGTTTTTAATCTGATATTTTTTATGTGTGCATATTTAACACAAATAGGCAATAGGTTGTGCAAATGGCAAAATGTATAGTTTTTAGTATATATATATATTTTGAGAAATTAAAAAATAATCATTGTAAAATGTAGTGATGGTACTAAAGTTTTTCAGTTTTTGCTTAGATGGTACGCATTATAGTTAAAAGGTTGAGAACTTTTCATGTATATTGCTTGATGAAATTTTCCCAACTATCAGCAAATTATTAATTTTATTTCGTTTGTTCTTTTATAATAGTTTATTGTTTATCAGTATAAAAACAGAAGTAATTAAAAAATAAGCATTTTAATAATATAGCACATAAAAATCAATAATAAAGTATTTATAACGATTTTTATTAATAGTTTCTACAAATATCAACATCATTAATAAAACCATTTAAACCAAAATAAGATTTGCATTCCCAATTGTTTTGAATATTATTTGAATAATTTAAAGGTTAAATCCAATAGTATCTTAAGATAGTTTTGTCAACAATTTGTTTACTTTTCCTGGAACGTGTGATATTAAAGAGATGTAATATTAATCATCCTTTTATTACGAATCATAAATATTATTTTTCCTTCCTGATATTTTTCCTTACAAATCTGAAGTTCTTGAAAAGTCACTCATTGGCGGGCCCGGTGGTCTGGCGAGTCCTAAAACGGTGTGGTTCTAGAAGCCGGGGGGAGGTAGCGCCCTCGGGTTCGCTTGGTCAAAGAACGTCTACATTCTTTGGCTGTGTAATGTCTCACAGCGACGGGTAGCCCGAGCGACTGGCAGGTAGCAAATCTGACGACCAGGTCTAGGAGCAAAGGAACTCATAGTACGGTTGTCTCGCGGAGTGAGGAAGCCCGTATGTTATCTTATCTTACAAATCTTTAACAAAAATATTAGAAATTAAATTTCTTCAAGAAATCTTTGTAGCAACAAAAATGTATATTAATGTCAGTGAAGATTTCACAAGATAGAGCAGTGACAAGAGCATTGTATTAAATTTATCACTTGCTTGGAAAGCATAGGAAACAATTTACCGACGCAAAAATTTTGACTGAATGCTTCATCGTATAATCGTATATCGCTTCTAACGTATTATCTGATAAATTCAGTAGTAAAAATCAAATAATTTCACAAATAAAAACGTGCAATTCTTAAATTCTGCATCATTATGCACAATGAAAATACTCTAAAACGCATTTCTGGTCGCATCATAAAAGATTTAAATAGCTTTGGTATGTTTCAATATGTATATGTTTTAGCTTGGCCTTTGATTCTAACACCGACAATTTAGCAAAATCGCAGTGTTCCGTTTTCGTCACAAACTGTAGCGAACGAAATTTAATTTATGAAAATTTTTTGGAATTCGTTTTTAGATAATGAATCAAACCAGAGCCAAAGATTACCTCGTAATTATTACTACATTTCTCGAAGAAAATTATATTGATAGAAAGAAATTAGCTTGCATGTGCACTGTTGGATGTCAAGTAATGATAAAATCTGGGAACGGATTTTTTCTTTATTAAAACAAAAATGTAATTTAATAAATTCCTTAGCTTTTTACTTTATCATTCACCAATAAATCTTGACAATACGTGTCCGTATACCTGAACTAGACGCCGTGTCGAAAACTGTAATTAACAGTAATTAATAATGGTGTTCTTTTGCATTCCTCGTTGGAATGATTAAACCGAGGAAAAGTTCTGTATTCCACCTCCTTCAAGAAATCATTTATTTTTTTAGAAAACAATAATCTTTCAAGCTTTCTGAGTGGCGTCACAAAAAACTTAATTATCTCAGTCGTGGGTTGCAGGGTGAAAATAAAATTATTTCGCAGATTTACGTATGAAGATTTGGTTTGGCTTAGTTGATTATGGAAAAGAACACTAGGGCTATCTGGCTTAAAGTAGGGATTCCTTCGTAGAGTTTTTTTTTAAAAGAACTCTGACTCGTGCACACGTTACACATAGGGAAAATCACGAAAACGCCCATGCAGCCAGTCCGTTGGCCTGAATTCGACAGTGCTCAGCGATTTTACCGTTCGGCTGGCTGTTTCTGATAAGAACCTAAGTATTATTATTTATTACGAGCAAATATTGCATAAATTGCCATCTCTAAAAGCTAAGAAAGATGGTATTCAGCTACGTATAGTAAACTACTGAATAATTTCAAATTATTTATCTGCCTTATGCAAGGAATTTAATACCAGATTTCAATATTAAGAAATAATAAAAACCGCTTGTGAAAGAAGCTGCTGCTGCAAAACCGGTTGCACTGGGATATGATTATGCAGTTCTATTTTCGGAATGCATTGAACTCAGAAGGTACACGATTCGATGTTATTTTTGAAGAAAAGAAAGAAGAGGATCATACTGAATTTTGGAAGCTAGAGAAGTATAAGACTGTACAAAAATTTGTAAAAGATGTTGCTGTAATTTTTCGCATCAACATATACTGACTGTCTTTTTGAGATCATACTTAGAAATAAAATATGCAAAACATTTACATAGAAACCGAAGAATTCAATGTGGTAATCATGAAGAATTCTGTTTGCGCAGAATTCACTTTGATGATCTGGTAGGAGTAGCATGCAACCAGTATAATATTATTTATCTAAAATAGTAAAAGTTTTGTCCTAATATTCACGTTAAATTTTGAATAAACATTTGTATACATCAAAGTTTATTTTTTATTTTTATATTATTAAATTAAAGAGTTACATCATGCTATGTTCCAGTCGGCGCAACAACGCGAATATATGTCGTCTAAAATTTAAAAAAAAAAAAAAAAAGGTGTAGTGCAGTTTTATATTTTAAACTCTAGTAAAATGGTTAACCTCCTCCCCCCTTGAGTTTAACAATGGATTTTTGTTTTTTACTTCTAATTATTTTTTAGTCTGCCTCCCAGAAATCTATAATTATATAATATAAAAAATTATATTTTTTATCAAATAGGAATTTCTTTTAACACCTGCGAAATTTACTTTTAATTGAAAAACCTTACCTCAATTGGTTACATTCTTCCTGCTGTGTAGTGTTATGTTTCGCTTAAATTTTAGACACAACTATCTTATTGATGCAAATTAATGCTGAAATTGACTAGAAAACTGTATCCTGTACGTCAAGAATCGTACAATCTTCGCAACACCTTCAAACATCTTTTATAAAGTTGCCGAATTTTTTGTGATTCAGCGAAAATTTCAATGTCTCTGTCCAAATTTGTATGACGAATGAAAAGGATTCATTCGATGTAGTCATACTTTAATAACGAACTATCAGAAGTACAAAACGCTGATTCATCACTGCTTTGAAAAACTTTCTCATTTCAGTAAGATTATGCGATTAAATCAATTCTTGTTATGTCTCCTTTTTAAACAATATTTATTTTCAGGAGGTGATAAATAAACATTATTGTTTAAAGTATTAAAATATTTATTGATTGATTTATATAAGAGAAAAAACAATAATTTATATTTCATAATGCACTGTAAATAGTCAGCAATGAAGTTTAACTCGAAAAGAGATATAGTATTGTTTTCACTTGCTATCTTAAAAATTATGCCTTTGTAAAACTGGTGAATGAAAGAAGCAGATAGAGTAAAATTAGATCTTGATAAATGTCGTCGTTATGCGAAACATAAGACCTGTGTCTTTCACTGTTCTCGTACGTAGACAGCATAAAATGTTTTATTTATTTATTTATTTATTTATTTTCGAATAACGAATCTTTTATCAGTCAACAAATCGAATTATTTAAAAGCAATAAACGCAGTTTTTACTAATTTAAATCTTTATTTTGCGTTTTGAAAATGCATGTAAATTGATATAAAATAAAAAGCATTTTATTTGTAAAATGTCCAGGTGATAATTTTTATAAAAGTCTGCTGCTGTGGTGAAATAATAAAAGAGATTCTAATGCCATATATCATGCAACTAGTGCCTAATTAACATTAAAAAATTTTACAATGTTTCATATTTAAAATTTTTAGTCCAAAATAACTATTAGTCTCAAAACACGATTGTTTGTCCATTCACTTTAAGTGCATTGTTTCACTTTTCATTCCAGTCTTCCCTGTCAGCAGAATGTATATTTCAAATTGAATCTGTCTGTTACTGATTAATAAACTAAACTATGTAAAAGCAATTAGTGCAGTTCTTAAGAATATTATTTTTTTACTTTTTAATCTGATCGATTTAAATGAAAATTCGTTTAATCCCAGATATATCTAATTAAAAATATTAAATATTCTTATAAAATTACATTATATATTTCTTTTCAAATGAAAAGGCTGTGAGGCTGCAGTTCAAGTAAATAATATGAAGGGGATCCAATTCAAATTCTTTGGTTCAAGTTAGCCTTCATTCGGGCTCTTTTCATGAAGTGAAATACACTGAATGGAAATGAAGAGTCAGAAAAGAGTTAGCTGACTTGACCCTTTTTCTGCAATCAAATCGCGTCTCGGAAAATAACTTCGTAGTTCCCATTTGAAAGTAATAGACTGAGTATCCTATAAAATGTTTCGCTTTTCCATCTTGGTCATCTCTATTGATAACCTTACTGATAAACCTTATTAAACTTGAAGAGAGCCTTTTAGGGGGACTAAAATCAATCCTTAGTTTTTTTTTTTTTTTTTTTTTTTTTTTTAAGATTTTATGGAGTAAATTAAATATTTTTTAATTAAAAAAATAATGATTAACTTTTTTAGAGAGTTAAACAGTAATCTGAAGGTCTTAGGATTGCAATTTTTTTAATGCTTCTTCCAAAATACCACTTGACAAAGTGAAAGTGCCTTGCAAAGCTCAGTTCTAGAAACAAGATAGTGTACTAACATCCGGTATCTACTTGCATTCTTTTGTTTTGGTTATAAAAAACAAAAAGAAAATGTAGTATTTTTATTTAGCAATCTGTTTCGTTCTTGACTATCTTCTGAAGTATCTTAAAATTAGAACAAAATAATGCTGATCAGTCATACACTGTTGATACGTTATCTTTATTTCAAGTGGTTAGCGTTGCAAATCGTTTATACTTGATCTAAGAATAAGAGTCATCGTATGTCCATGACACATTAGTTTGAAAGGTGTTATCCCAAAAAGTAAGTAGTATATTTAAAATAAAATTAAAATAAGTTTTTTCTTTTTAGTGGTAAGAGGATTATGGTTTGTTAATGTTGGTGAATTTTAGATGCAATTGTAATCACTAAATTAAATAATAATAATTACATATCACTGTTTAGTTAGAAATATGTTGAAAGTTTGAAATAACAGATCTGTGAAATATCTGACATATATCGCTGTAAAAATCGTCTACCAGTAAGTGAAATCAAAGGAAAGTGAAATCAAAGGGAAGCATTTTGATAATATTGGGTTGGAGGGAAAGTTCTGTCGTATTTTAAAGAAAATATTTGAATTCATTTATAAAAATATGTGTTTAATATTAATCAATTATATATGCTCCGTTATTTGTTACAACCTATTGCCATCTTCCAGGTAACCTGTAAATTCCTGTTTTGTAGAAGTTCTCATCCATGGAGTTAAAATAGTCAGCAACTGCCTTAGAAACACTTTCAAAAGACTTGAATTTTTCCCCGTTAGATAATTTTGCAGAGATCTGAACAGGTAATAATCAGAGGGTGCAATGTCAGGTGAATACGGGGGGTGACTAAGGATTTCCCATCCTAACGCATTCAGTTTTTGTAGTGTCACCACTGCAGTATGCGGGCGAGCATTATCGTGATGGAACACTATTCCTTTTCTGGACGCTAATGCTGGTCTTTTTTCTTTGATAGCTGCATTCAATTTATCCAGCTGATTGCAGTACAGATCCGCGTTGATGTTTTTTCCCTGTTTCAGCAACTCGTAATACACTGGACCTTTCCTGTCCCACCACAAACAAAGCAGTACTTTTCGTTCATGGATACTTGGTTTTGGAACTGTTGCTGATAATGTTCCTGGTTTGCAGTAAGATTTTTTTCTTTTAATATTCTCGTAAAGAATCCACTTTTCATCTCCAGTAACCAGCCTGTCCAAAAACGGCTCCACATTGTGTCTAATCAGATGTGATGAACATATTCTTACACGATCAGACAAATTCTTTTCCGTTACTTCATGTGGAACCCAAACACTTTGCTTTAACACAAACCCAAGAGATTTAATGTGATCTCCAACAGTTGTATGATGAATGCCAAACTCTTCTGCAATTTCTCGACTTGTTAAATGTGGATTATTTTCCAACATGGATCGCAAAACATCATTATCGATCTTGGATGGTCGTCCAGATCGAACACTTTCTTTGAGGCTCAGGTCCCCGGAACGAAATTTGCTAAACCATGTTTGACAAGTACGAACATTTACAATATCTTTTCCAAATACCGCACATAAATTTTTACATGCAACAGATGCGTTGCTTCCTTTTTGGAATTCATATAAAATGCAGTGTCATAAATGCACTTTGTTTTCCCTTTGTTTTCCACATGTTTTTCCCTTTAAATATTACAAGTAAATGATGAACGGTAAAAAAGGGCACCTTTTATATTACACAGCAGCTAAAAAAACAAACAAAGAAAAAAAAAAAATCCGATTGACTCACTAGCCAGATGTTTTTTTTTTATTTACAAGAAAAATCACCTGCCTATTTAAAATAGGACAGAACTTTCCCTCTAACCCGATAATTTCCGAATATTTAAAAGCATTTTATTGTTTAATTTTAAGAATAATAAAACCTTTCCGACATGAAATTTTAACACAACTTTAAGAAAAATATTTCTCCAAAGTTTCAATCCAATTTAATGGCAAAATTTTGTGGAAGGGGGGATATCTCTTAAGAAAAGAACAAAGGTTTTTTTCAAAACCTTGATAAATAAAGGCAAGGTACTGTATTTGCATTTGTAGTTGTTGGTACTTCACAGAAAAATTATTTAATTAGAACGGGAAAAATCATGAGTTTAAGGCTAATCTGATTATTTCTTCTCTCCCCCCTTTTTTAATTTCATTGAATCTCCCAACCTTAGAAAGTCCTCCACGAAGGCATCCCTCCTCTTAGGCAGATAGCCCTCGAGGCTTTGCCATAATCACACACACATTAAATCTCCCAAACCTCTCGTTTCGTTTCGTGCAATCGACAATTAGAATATCTCAATTTCTGTTAAAATTTTACTTTCCTATGAAAAACTGATTGATTAAAAAATTATATTATCGTGATTTGTAGATAATACTAGCGTAATCGTGGATGATTTAAAACATTTCTGAAGTTTTCCAGTTTTACTTCCTTTGTTTCTATTTTCTTACCCTGGTATGACAAGTCTTTGTTTACTTTTTCTTTATTCTCTTTATTTTGCTTACTTAGGAAATGAATCGTCGTATTTAATATATATGAATCATATACTAAGAGAAGCAAATCACCACACAACTTTTCTTTTAAAGCTTCATTTAACTTCTGTATTCTAAACACAAATGGAGAATTAAGTAATAAATTTTGTAACCATTCGAACTCTTAAATGATTGATCGGATTGAAGATAATGTAAGGGGAAAAGGCAAATATTTAAATGCCTGTCTGCTATGTCCGGATGTTTCCGTATCTCATTTCATGATTTATCTTTCCGTTGTTCTAGGATTTTACTATTCATTTGGGATTTTTCATATTTATTTTCGGGTTTCCTATTACCTCAACTTTTAATTTTTTTTTATGTGCTATCTCACTTATGGGTTTATCCGAGTGGAAGATTGTCCCCATTTCCTTAATGTATCCTTCCTTCTTCCTTCCGTTTCTGATCTTCCTCTTTGATTTAAAGGTGGCCTTTGATGCCTACGTTTCCCTAATTCATATCACCTTTCCTCTGCAGTTTTTATATAAATTAAAGCACTTAATGCTATCAAAATGTAAAATTTTTTAAAGTGCATTACAGTTCTAAAAGAACAAAGCAGTCAGTTTGATATTATTCCCCTTTAGCAAGATGCCATAAACAATTTTCGGTATTTAAAAATTAATGAATAAGTAAAGAAAGAAAGAATTTTTCGAAGAAGGAATGAAATGAAGAAGCATTTAAAGAGAAAGGTATTTAACTTTCAGTAACTTGGGTAATAAACTAATTACACTAATTTTTATTTTTGCATGAAAAATAATTCAGAACTGTCATGTTTTTGCATGAAATAATATCACAAAGTTTACTTGGACACACAAATATCAGAAGGCATTTATGTCAGCTTCAAAATACAGAAATACATTAGAGTTAGACCCCCTTCCATACGTAATTATCATCATCAACCCTTATTTCTTGAGTGATTTGGTCACTTGGGTGAGTACCCGTACATTGTAAAATAACTTTTGTGACGTCTATTATAAGCTTTTCTGATTTCGTATGCCCAGAAAGCTTACTCCAGAAAATGATATAAGTTAGCAAACTTCGAAAAGGAGATAATGGGGGGAGGGGGAACATGTAAATTGAAACTGTGAAATTTAATTTGTTTCGAAACGAATTATTGTTCTGTAATTGTTTCCTTCCTACTATATAGCAATTTTTGACTGGTTGACAGATGGCGAGTGACGTAACAGCGATCTTATAAGGTTCATGGATTTATAGCGATTATCATTATACCAAAAAGGTCATCTAGATGCATTTACATCATATTTTGGATGCTTTGTATTTTCTTATTTTATCCAGGCTGTGACTGGATTGTCACAGAGTTCAGTATCATTTATTCCCCAACATACATATTTTATCTTTGCTTTTGCCTTGGTTATCTCTCAGTTCCGATATTTAGTGATAAACGGTCGCTCCCTTTTCCTCCTATCTCGTCTGACATTGTGACAATATCAAGTGATGGGTCCAGTGCTATATTATTGGTGAAAGAATCAGTGCTATTACCCCATAATCCTGAAAATTACCTTGATTGGCCTTAGGACAATAAACTAAATCGACTAGTAAAAACTCGCAGCAGGCAAAATAGTTGTATCAAAATAATGATCCTTGATCTATGATCCGTGAATACTTCACAGAAAAGCGCGATACTCACGATATAATTAAAAAACCAAATGCTGTTTCAAATTCATGTTACTTGTCATGAAATTTGAATTTAGATATTCCTTTTTCCTCAAGAAACAAGGCTCTTCCTTTTCCCGTTTTCCTCATTAATTATTCTCTTCTCGTACATCTCATAGGACTTTCCGTCAGATCACACACCATAAGGATCCTTTATTACTTAACCTAAGGCAACAAGAAAAGCTGCAATGCATCATATCATGGTTATATCAGTTGGATTTGATCGGAAACATCTCAGATTCGATGATCATTTGATTGCATTTTAACAACATTGTAATTATGTGCTATAGTTAGTATTCATTAAAATGCCAGTTGAAACTTGAGTAAACACCCTACATTCTCATTATTAAAGATTTCAATAAATAAATAAAACGTTGAGCTGGCTGTTGTGACTTATCTCACTTCTGTGACAGTAACATCAGAAAACGTCCATGTATTTTACTGCAGTAAAACAGCGCAGGATTGCATCTGTCGTTGGCATGGGCATTGGACACCTCATAGGTGACAGTAGACTTTGTCCTGTTCTACTTCAGTTTTGAAGGAGGATTCCTCTTGGAATAGATTTTTGGCAAGCCATTTATTTTGAATGCCCTTATACACTCCTCTCAAAAACATTATACAAAGGAATAGACCTTCTTTGATTATACGCTAATAAACATCTAAGTCTTTCTGGAATTCGAGATTCATATGTCAGCCACCATCGCTAACAACTATACCAGCCAGGGCAGCTTACCTTTTAATCCGTTATATATTTTTTGATTCACAAGTATAAAATAATTTCAGACTGTGGACAGTTTCCACACAATTGACTTTTAAATAGCCTAAGTTGTACATTTGGACTTCAAGGAGTGGTTTCTATTATTTTATGCTCTTGTTAATTTCTGTAAACCGTTAATAAGAGAAATAAAGTCATTATTTCTCTTGTTACTAGATCAATAATTAATTAGTTTCTAGATCAATAATTAATATATTATCTTAGGATAGATGATTGTGAACTAGAGTTATTTAGCAAAATACAGTGTGCTTCAACAGTCTCTACTCCAGTTCCTCGAACTGCTTATCGGTATTCTAAACTTAATAAAATTCAATTTTTTTCGCACTGTTTCCTTGATTTAAATGATATAAAAATATAACACAGGACTACATCTGTTTTTAATGAGCTTTTAGATTACTGTAGCTTAACTCATTGTATAAAATTAATGCTGAAATGTATTTTCCTTTGCCATTTTTCTTTTCTTTTGTAAAAGTAAAACTACGCTCTATATTTATTTAGTTAGTTATTTAAATTAAACTACGCTCTATATATTTATTTATTTATTTGTTCTATTTATTAAAAAAATTGTCCTCATGAAAACACTTTAGCTTGATATTTCTTTCCCAGAAAGAATTATTCTTTTTAGTTTTATCTTTATTAAAATGTCATTTTTCGTCTTTATATGCCAACGAAAAAAAAATTTGATTTCTAAAAGTTTTTTGTTTTATATATTTTTGAAGTTTGAAACTGAATTACGAATGTTATTTCTTTTTTTAGAAGAATGAATCGCTGGGGAGCATGTTTGCCTCTTCTTTTGGTCTGTTTCGATGTAGCTTCGTCAGTCAGACCGTATTTCACTGCAGCAGTGTTTGAACACGCTCGCCAATCGAATGTAACTGAAGACACGCCTGCGGTTATAATATCCAAGAACTTGGCATTCTATCAGAAAGCAACAGAAGTAGCCAAGACGAAGGTAAATGCAATAAAATATACGAACAGAGCAACCTCGAGATTCGAGTTTAATTCGTTCCAGCAATGACCTCGTATAGCGAATTCCTCGTATCTAAAACAAACTTCCCCATTGAAAATAATGGAAATCCAGTTAATCCATTCCGCATCGCCAAAATATCAACATAAAAATCAATGTTTCCAATAAATTACACTGGTCAATAACAGGGGCGTAGCTAGGCTTTTCAGCGCCCGGGGACAAGTGAAGATTTTGCGCCCCCCTCTGTGTGCCAGGAATGGAAAACATTTCATTTTAAAATTTCTTAATTACAATTTGGCGCCCTCTCGATGCTGCGCCTGGAGACAGATGTCCCTCCCTTGGCCCCATCCTAGCTACGCCACTCGTCAATAATATAACCGTAGTTTACCGTTATCATATCTTCCTACACCGAATCTTTTTAAAAATGTTTCTTGTTAATCCACACCAACAACAGCTTCTCAACATCTTCTAAGAGTTTTAGGCTGTGCTTGCCAGTAATGGTAACTCCTTTGGCCACATCAAGTTTTTTAATTTCTTCCTTCTTCTTCAGAATAGTGCAGATCGTCAATGTCCAAGTTCAGGGTGCTGAGTCCTAATGCAAAAGCAGGGATGAAAGTCTTTCTAAACGAAGCGCTTAAAAACCGCCATCGTCTTCAAGATCAACAAGTCGTCTACGATATCTTTTTACTTCAGATTTCAACTTTGTGGAAAGAAAAAAGGTGGAACGGTGCGAGATCTGGATTGTAGAGCAGATACGGAAGTTTTTATTTCATTTATTTATTTTGGCCAAATATTCAGTTACCAAGAGTGCGCGTTAGTACGTTGTAACATCTAATCTCTCGTTGTCAAATCTAACCTTGAATGGCACTAGGCACACGAACATTCAAAATTCAAATTTGCGACGGGGGCAGCTTCCCTCTCATTGTCTTCGACCATATTTGAGAAACGAGTAGCCCCTTCATACATACGTACCTGTATTAATCAACGTACAACCGTTCACACCACGCAGTTTATAAAAAAATTTCAAACGGGTTTTGCTACGTTTTTAACGGAAAACTTCATAACAATTCTCTGCTAGATTTTTTATCAGCTATTTCCGCGACTAGCATCATAGAGGTATCAGCTTTTATGAATCTCTAATAAAGATGTTTTAAACCAGAGGGAAATTCCTTCTTGGCGGGGAATTCATAAGTTTAGAGGATATGCGGTCATTTAACTGTTAAATTACCTGAGAATTAGCTGTTAAATGTTTAATTTTAGTTTGTGAAAATAAAAAACTAATTTTATTCAAATTTTGGTATTTTTCAACATTTTCTACACTCTTTTTTAATCTATAAAACACGTTAAAAATAATTTAAATAAATGTATGCATGTATTTGGGAAAGGAGGGCAATAACCTTCTAGCAATAGTGAAAGGGGTGTATGCGTTAAAAAGGCTTGAGAACCACTGCTGTACTACCCCCCTCCCACCGATTGCAACTCTCGCTCAGGCATACATTGCCGATGCCACTATATTTTATAGGTGTTAATCATGTGGATCGTAGAAGCAGGTAAATAACAACGAGATTTTGAATTGTCATGCGGAATTAAAATGAGAAAAAGTAGTTTTTACTCTATAACTGTAATATTCAAAGAAATCATCACGAGATTTCAACAGCTGCATACCCTTGTTATAATTTTTTTATTCTGTCGAAACTCTTGAATAAAAATTACGAATGTTAACTAAAGCTTGATTACAATGACATTCATAAGAACAAAATTCCTCATTAAGAGAGAAGTGTTTCAGAGTTTTATTTATTTATTTTTTATGGCTAGAGGAAACGAAACATGGAAGTGTGGTCCTTTACAAGATTCGCAGTATATTCTAGAATGCAGTCTCAAGAATAAAGTTCCAAACATTGTAAGACTATTGCGGACTTTCCTCACAATTGCTGCAAGTGCTAGTTATAGCAAGAGTTTTCTAAATAAAAATCATTTAAAGAGTATATATGAACTATAAATGTTTATTTTGTATTTAAGAAATTTTCCTATATCAAGTAGTTCTCCACCTTTTTCGCCCCACGCAATCCTTTCACCCTTGCTATACAATCGTCTCCCCTTCCTTTCCCAAATTCGAGAAATTCATATACATTTATTTAAATTTAGATTTTTTTAATATTTTGTATAAATTAAATAAGAAAAAGTGTAGGGAATGTTGATAAATACCAAAACATTGAGTAAATGTAGTTTTTTATATTCATAAACAGAAATTAAATCCTTGATAATAGGAGGAAAAAAGGCTCATAGACAATCTTAACTAGGGGGAATTCCGATTCCCTAGTTGAGAGGCACTGTTTCATACTGGCTATGTTACAGCAGCTGAGGCTATCCAGTAGACTTTATCGATAATTTTGCAATCACTCACATTATAATAATAATGTAATTTTAAATTGTTGAAATTAAAATTTTTCTTCAAAAATAAACATAGCGTTTAAATTTTCATATTGACATTTTTGGAGTTATTTGTTTCTGTATCAGCAGGGACGGTAAATTTAGGGACTGACTTAAGCGCCAAACTCAAGGACCGCACCGGCTGACAAAAACTCTAGCCAAAGAATTCTTTGCTCTAGCTACGTTACTGCTGCCTCTATAGAATAGATTATGAGACCTTTGTCTAGAATAAGGATCAAAATAATGATCGTTTCACCAACGCTGAAAAGGAAATCCGGGAAACCATTGGATATTATCGTGAAATGTATGAAGGAAAAAAACAAAAGGACAATAAGAACTAATTTAACGACCTCCCCACACTAAAAGAGAGGTGTAAATGAAGAAATTTTCTGATTGAAGAAACTACTGCCGGCTGCAATGAATCACCCAAATAAGTAAATAAATATCCACTTGTTATTTTTAATTACAAACATCGGTTATATATGCGTTTTTATTCACATTTACCAATTTAAAAGAAGAATATTGTTAATTTTGATATATGTATGTAAACATACAAATAAATTTCTTATAAGTATTACATAAATCTGTATTGTCTTAAAGTTATATTTTACTGAAAAATGAATTTTAAATAAAAGCTTAATTTATAAGCAGTCATGGTGTAATGGTCAGCACACTCGGCACGTATTCTAGAGGTCTGTGGTTCTTGTCCCGGCGAGAGCATTGCTCATTTTCTACATCTCCTGCTTCGAAATAACGTCATGTCTTTACAGTGTTGTCCGAACTAAAAGGGTGGTGGATGATGATTCTCCACCACCAGGATTTGACGACCAGGTCCCCTAATCCCCAGTCGCCCTCTAAAAGCGAGAATATATAAGGTATTTCTACCGCTTTCGTGGTCAGCACACTCGGCGCGTATTCGAGAGGTCCGTGGTTCGAGTCCCGGCGAAGGCATTGCTCATTTTTCACGTCTTCTACTTAAAATGTGTCTAATATCTCTACAAGCTAAGTCCCCGATTTACATCCGAATTGACTTGCAACTTCTTTGGAGCGACACTGATCGTTAAGTAGAAGACTGCCTATCCGTCTTCTGGGACCCTATTATAAGCAGTGGTATTTTACTTTCAAGAAATAGTTAGCTGTAAAGTAAACAGCATTATTTGTCCATTTTTTTAAAATTTATTATTTATATCCTACTTCCTTTATTACTTAGAAGGATTTCGCTGCTACGTAGAGAATAAATTGCTTCATTTCGGTTACCTCATGAGATTAATGCTCCTTTAAGTTGCAAAAATACAGCTATTCCATACAACATGCAATTCTTGTTTTACGGTTATATATAATTGAAAGAAAAAACATGAAAACTGTACATGAATAAGAGTGGATGTAATTGCGTAACTAGAAGTTTTGCTGCCCGAGCTATCTCTCACTTTGCCGCCCTTTTCCGTACATAAACAAAGAAATGAAAAATGTCAAAATGACAAATTGGGAAATGAATTAAAACTGTACTTTTATTCTTTAAGTAAAACTTAATTCCAACATCTTAAGATTATATTATTGTGTTCCTTGTTTTTCTGTTCGCGAAACAATCGAAGACATTATGAAGGTCTGCTTCATTGCTGTAGTTCTTGCTGTGTTACGAAACACTGGTTCTCAACCGTTTTTGTCCTATGCACCTTTCACCACTGCTAGATGATTATTCCTCTCTCTTTTCCAAAAACTCGTAAAATAAATATATATATATTTAAATTTAGCTTACTTGTAATGTGTTTTATAAATTAAACAAGAAAAAGTATAGAAAACATTGATAAGTACTAAAAACTCGAAATTAAAGTACTTTTTCTAAACTCAAAAAGTACGCCTTCGCTCAGTTCCGCCTCCAATTTTGATGGAGAGCACCCGGGGGGACGGGTCCGAGGGCCTCCCAAACCTCTTCCTCCACCATCAACCTCTCGAGAGGACTTTCGTCTCACCACACGTTTAGAGTGCCCCATGCCACACGGACACTATACATTTACAAACATCCTTGCCTTTTCCGCGACTCGAACCCGGGATTTTCGGTACCGCAGTAGGCTTCCCTTACCTAACCCCCGGGGGTCGACGTACGGAACTCCGCGAAGCTACTGACTAGGATCTGTACCTAGGCAGTCTCGGCCACGGAGGTATAAAATTTATGAACTTGGTGGTTCTGAAGGCCCTGGGAATGGTCATTTATTGACCGGCCTCGGGGTCTGGCACGTCCTAACGCGGCGTGGTTCTAGTAGCCCGGGGCGGGGGTAGCGTCCCCGGGTTCGCTGGGTAATGTCCCGCTGCGACGGGCAGCCCGAGTGACAAACGACCAGTGCTGCCTGGCAAAAAGCCAGGTAGTGCGCCGCTCTCCTGGAGGGGCAATAGCGGAGGTTGAATCTCTGCGACTTGTCTTAAAGGAAGAGGGACCTGTAATCAAAGAATCTCTAAGGAGAAGAATGAAAGCTTCCATAGACGCAATGTAATCCTGTTTCGCCTCTGCGCCGCTGTACCGAAGAGCCACGGCTATGCAGTGAAACACCAGCGCAGGGTTAAATTTAAACAGCGCAGTTCGAGGAGATAGTACATTTTTTACTTTGAAATAACTCAAAATGTTTTATTTTCATACATTTCTGGAGTTTTGTGAGCAAAAGGATGTTAGTTGGAATTTTGGGGCGAATTATAGAAATCCTGTCCAATTTTTACTTTCAATTTAAACAGCGAGCCGTACGAAGACAAAATTTAAATGAAATAAATTTCTTAATTCTTTTCTTCTGTAAACTTAAAAAGGGGGGAAAACACATGCCATACGAAACGTAATAAATTTTTATGGATCCATAGTTAAAATTTTACAGTGAAATTTTAAAAGCAAAATTTGCAATAACTAACTGAAACAGAAAAAAATATTTAAAGACAATTAAAGGCACCCCTAAATAAATTGAAAACACTGAAATACATTATAATTATCCAACAACAACTTTAAAAACAAATTACCATGAAAACGTTTAGACAATTATTTGGAATGACCATTGTGAAAACCAAGAGCAAAGTTTTCACCCAATAGCCAAAACCATTTCATTTACGCATTACATTTAAAAAGTCTTGAAAAGAATTTAACATAGCTAAAACCAAGTACCTCTGACTACAACAACAAAGAAAGTTTTCGAACAACGTGGTAAAAGATTGCTAACATGGCCGACGGCATGCTGCATTCTTTGATGCTGCTTTGTTGCCTCCTGATGTTATTTCGCACATGCGCAGTGAGGTACGGACGGTGGATAGCTTTGGAATGGTTTGCCCCTTTAAAGTAAACTTCAGGGATATACATAATGTGTCTCTTCGGTCTGACGGAGCCACATTTGCCCCGGGGAACCTTTACTTCTTCTCCTTAGAGATTCTTTGCTGTAATGTTGTTAAGTCTAACGAGGCAGGATAGCCAGTAATTAGTTAGTTCCCTTACCTAATGCTTAACAAGTAAATAAAAGGCTGACCACATCCCCCGCTGAAACTGTGAAACTACTTGGTTGAGAATCCCTGGTATAGAAAGATTTCTGAAGTACAAAATATATTTCTGGAAGTCTTAAATACTTAGTAAATGATTTTTATTTAGAAAACTTTTCTCACAGATAGCAGAACTAGTAGTAATTGTGAGGGAACTTCATAGTAAGTAATGCAATATTTAGAACGTTTTTCTGCTTATTGTATTTTAGAATAAACTTCAAAGTTGTAAAAGGACTGCCCCCTCCTCTATATCCCTGCTTCATTTTCATAGCAATAACGGAAATTAAGCTCTGAAATATTCCTTTTTAACGATTAATTCTTGCTTATTAATATAATGATCACAAGTTATTTAAAAAGTATTCGTATTTTTCATTCAAAAGTTTCGACGGAACAAAGAAGTTATAATAAGAGTAACTGTTGAAAATTTTTAGTGATATCTTTGAATACTTTATTTAATGCAAAAGCAAATTTTCCTCTCATTTTAATTTCATGCGCCAGTTAAAGACCTCTTTATTATTATTATTTTTTTTGTCTCAATTATCCGCACGACTAAATTTTACGTTGTTATTATTAATCTCACTTGTCTGACGTAATCAAACCAAATCCACGAATTTTACAATGGCAACGAGGTCAGGATTACATCTGTCGTTGACATGGGCCTTGAGCACTATATTGGTGACAGTACGACTTACACCAATTACCGCCCCAGCTTTGAGTGACAGCACCCCGGCGGACGGATTTAAGGTCTTTCTCTCATCCTCTACCACCAAACCACTCGAGAAGACTTTCAGGTAGCCAGTTTTTTTGAGTGGCCCCATGCCACATAGACGCTGCTTTTTTAAAATGACTTCATAAGAAAAAGAACCTTTTTTACTTGAAAGAAGTGGTCATAAGCCAAGGACATAATTACTGGAACTTTTTAGTTGGTAGTTATAAGCCGATGACATAACTACCTAAAAATTCGTATAAAACAAGGTTATTTTGGCGTAGTTTATTATTGCTTCATTAAACTGTAATGAAAAAAAAAAAAAAAAAAAAAAGATTTTTATTCTCAGTATTCATTTACTATTTTATGTAAGAATGGAATTCTCATAATTGGGACTGCAGATTGGACGGATTACTGAATTTTTCAGATTATAAGACACGTTTTCTTGAGTTTTGTTTTCATTTCTGTCTTTTACACTAAATCTGGATTACTTGTATATCAATAAGTAAATAAAATAAATTCATTTATACCTTATTTTAACACCACGAAAGGCATGCTGGAAGAGGGAGAAGTACTTATATACTCTCCTTTTCAAAGGGCGACTGGGGACCAATCGCCAAACCCTGGTGATGACGAATTATTGTCCACTACCTTTTAGTTCGGGCGCCATTTGTAGAGTTATTGATTATTTTGAAGCAGGAGACATGACAAATGAGCAATGTCTGAATATGTCAGACAAATGAGAACAACAATGAGAGCTCGTCATCATAATGAGCTTGCTCTTGAACATTGTGCTTAAATACTAGAACAACTAGTTTAATCGTGATAAAAGCCGATGAAAGTAGAAGTAAAAATATCTAAAAAGTGAGATAATTGATTAACTAACATAAAAGGCTTAGATAGATAATTAAAAAAATTCATTGAGTAATTACTGTCGGTTTTTATACTGAGAAAAATGTTTTAAAGAACTTAAAATAATTTAAAGCACATTTAGAGATATTTTATTTTAAATTCCATGTTAAGAGTTATAAATAAAGTTACGTAGATTCATAAACTTAATCTGATTTTCTTTCTTTTCAGGGAGTTGACATTATAGTCTTCCCAGAATATGGGATATTTCCTCCTCTGGAACGAAAAGAGTTGAAACCATATTTAGAAGTGATTCCAGATCCGAAAAATATTAACGTCAATCCTTGTAATGAAAGGCAAACATATCAGAATCGCCCTATTCTTTACGCTTTAAGTTGCATGGCTCAGCAGAATGAAATTGTTGTAGTGGCAAATATGGGAGGTATCCAGTCTTGTGAAGGAGAGAATGAATGCCCTGCGGATGGGTCTTTTCATTTGAATACTAACGTCGTTTTTGATAAAAATGGCACAATGCTTTTGCGGTATTATAAGGAACATCTATTCTATGAATTCGGTATGGATCTGCCACGAGAACCACAAGATTCTGTATTTACGACGGATTTTGGAACTTTCGCCACTTTCATTTGTTTCGACTTCGAATTTTCAAAAATGACTGAAGTAGCTCAACGGGAAGACTTAGAGGTAGATGCAGTTGCTTTCTCTACAATGTGGGTAGATGCTGCTCTTCAAAGGTCATCTGTGCAAGCTTGGGAATCATGGTCCCTGGGAAACAATGCTACACTTTTAGCGGCAAATATTCAACTCCCAGGTTATTTAGCAGTGGGTAGTGGGATATTTAATGGAGCTGATGGTCCTTTGGCTTATACCTTCGATCCAGATGGTGTATCAAAATTGGTTGTCGCCACGGTTCCGAGAAGAGGTTATAGCTCTACCTTATCTTCACCAAATGCTAGTATTATTAAGATCACTTTGAATAGTACCGAAGAATCACATAATGACGGATCCAGTGTCCCTACGGTGTGCTCTTTGAAAGTTTTAGGCGATGCAAAGGACGTTTACAAAGATTACAGATGCCACGAATTAAGTACGTCAAATTATTCCTTCGTCAAGCTAATAGATGATAGCGATCATATTAAAGCATGTATTAATGGCGTATGTTGCTCTCTTAAATATACTTCTGATGGCATGAGGGAAAATTTTTATTTAGTAGTATACAATGGTACAATTGATTACTATACTCGCTATTCGTTTTGCGAGCAGACTTGCATGGTGGTAAGATGCGAACCCAACGGAACAAATCCTTGCGCATCTTTCCCTTTGAGGTCCGAAACTTTGTTCTACAGTGTCCAGCTAACAGCTGACTTTTCTGCTAAACATATATATCCAGCCGTTGTAAATAGTGGCATGAGGTTAACTCCTCTGAATAAATGGAATCATGGTATTGAGAAAACATCATCTGATGTTTATAAAGGCTACATTGATTTCAAAAGCCCTTCTGGAGAAGCGTTGCTTTCTGCTGGTTTAAGAGGCCGTTGCTATGATCGAGATCCTCCATATGAGCGTTAAAATAGTATTTTGTTACAATTTCTGTATTACAAATTTCAATGCTCTTTTTATAATTTTTGTGAAATAAATAAAAATAAAATTTAAATTGTCTTTTGAATTTTCCTCTTCATTGCCATGTTCACTAACTTCGCTGACCAAGATATGGAACAATGGCTCATAAATTATATGATTTAGAAAATTTCCTGAATCTGCATCAGGTATGCAAGATATTCGGTGTACAATTAATTTCTTGACTTTTTTAACAACTTGAATGAATTAAAATTGAATTTATGTTCTAATATTTTATGAAACTATATCGTCACTAACTAAATCGGTTGATGAAAATCACGTCTTCCCCTTCAAATATCATAATTTAATTTTACTAAATTTTTGGAGAAAAATACATCAAATGTTAAAACATGTTATGAAATTTTTAAGTTGAATACTTTATGCACAAATCACATTTCTATCTGTTGGATTAATTTTTGCATTAAAGTATCATATTTAACTTGATTAAATAATTTATTTTTTCATATATTACGAAGGACAACCACGACATGTAACATTTTCTGAAAGTCATCTAGCCCACCAACGAACGAGCGGTAAAGACGCTGAACACGGGTAGTTCGGTCTGAGGTTCGAATCCCGCGAAAGAGCTGGCTGGATGGGCGTTTTCGTGGTTTTCCCCGTGTGTAATGTGTATACGAGCCAGTTTCCCTTAGAAGTCCTCCACAAAGGCATCCCTCCGTTTAGACAGATAGCCCTCGTGTGCTTTGCCATAACTGAATAATCCTAATCCTGAAAGTCATCTAAGAAGGTAAAATGTATTCAAGTAAGTATTTTTTTACACCTTTTTAGAATTAAATGAGAATGATACATAACGAAATGATTCTAAAAAAAAGAGAAGATTAAAAAAAGGTCCATAAAGGAAAAAAAATACGTGCAATTGAATCCAGTTAAATGATTTGCTGACGAAAGGTTCTGTAAAGCATTTTCGATATACAGTTAGATCTCAGTTTAGCATTTATTAAATCCCTGAAGAAAATTATCTTAAAATCCGCGGTATCTTTAAATCGAAAACTCTTTGTTGCATAATCGAGAAAATATTGTTAAGAATTTTATTATTACTATTTTTTATTATTATTGTCTATTTTTCAAAAGTGTGTTTTTGTTTTATTATTGTGTGAAGTTGTAACTATATGTCTTTTCTTGTGTGGCAACAACGCTTCTGTAATTCTTCAATTTGAACTTTTGGATGTGTGCCAAGTTTGATGGCGTAATGCTCTGGTGAAAGCGTCGATTGATTGTGTAGATGAAACATGTTGTTTCAGAACGTTATTTCTTTAAAATATGTAAAATAAATGTTTTGTTTTCTGAACTCGGATTATGCAAACGTTATTTAGTTTCAACATAAAAGTTTGGCGTCCGTTTGACAGGACGTTTGTGTGATTTCGAGTAGTTTTGATTTAGGCGTTTTGTTAAAATGGAGTTGTTAAAGGCAAAACGTAAAAGTGAACGTACTTCGTTTACGTTAACTACGAAGATTGTGGAAGAAGAATTGCCTACTTGTACGGATCCTGAGAGATTGCAAGTGTTGTTGGGGCAACTAATTGACAAATTTGAACGCTTGGACAGTACTCAAAGCAGTGTTTTAGAACAAACCAAGGAAGCTGATTTTGAAAATGAATGTAATACGGCTGAAGGATACAGAGATTCCTTTATAGCTTTAAAGGTGAAACTTCAGAATAAAATTGGACAATTGAATTTGATGAATGTTACTACAGATATTGCTTCACTTTCGATTTCGGATCCTAAAGAAAATAAAAACAGGAAGTTCAAACTTCCTAAACTTGAACTGAAAAAATTTTCTGGAGATGCAAGAGAATTTTTAGGCTTTTGGAGCCAATTCTCCAAAATTCATGAAGATGCGAATATTGTGCCGGAAGATAAATTTTTGTACTTAGTGCAAAGTGCAGTACCTGGCTCAAAGGCAGCTCAACTTTTGAACAGTTTTCCTGTTACCGCCGCGAATTATCCTAAAGCTATCGAGCAGCTGAAAGAAAGATTTGGTAGAGAAGACCTTCTGCTGCAGATCTATGTAAGAGATTTGCTTGGGCTTGTTACAAAGAATGCTACAACAGACAGAACGGCGTCGGACTTAGGAGTACTTTATGATAGTATAGAAAGTAAATTACGAGCGCTGGAAAGCTTAGGACGCACCAAGGAAAAGTTTGCTGATTTCTTGGGACCTTTAGTGGAGTCGTGCCTACCTGAGAATATTCTACGTGCCTGGGAGCGGAGTCGAACTTCTGAACAGGGACAGGAAAAGAGTTCTGAAAGAACGCTTGAAAAACTAATGTGTTTTTTATGGCATGAAGTAGAATCGGAAGAAATGATTAGATTAGCACAATCAGGATTTACTCATTCTGTTAAGCGTCTTAATAAAAATGTTATTTCAGGTAATTCAGATTTAGCAACAGCTGCCGCGCTGGTAAGTACAAATGAAACCAGTAAAGGTAAGCAAAATGTTTGTATATTTTGTGGTAAGCCTCATATGAGTGCTAAGTGTTTTAAAGCTGAAATTATGAGCTTAAATGAAAAGAGGCAACTTGTACAAAAGAAAGGTGTTTGTTTTTCATGTTTAAGAATTGGCCATTTAAAAAACCAATGTAAAGCCAATATTAAATGCCCCATTTGCAGTTGTGATCATATAAAATTTATGTGTCCTCAGAATGTTAGTTCTGTAAAACAAAATGACTCTAAGTTGGATGTTTCCCTTTCTAATAATAGTAAGAGCGAGAAAGTTTATTTGCAAACTTTATGTGTTCTAATTAAAGTTAAAGATCGAGAGAGAAAAATTAGGATTCTTTTGGATTCGGGATCCCAACGATCATACGTTGGGGAGAAAATTATGAAGCGAATGAAGACTGATCCTATTCGACAGGAGAAAGTAATTCATGGTTTGTTTGGGGGGAGGGAAACTGCGCCTGTAACCCATTCTGTTTTTGCTATTGACATAAGCAGTTTAGATAACACTTTTAGGTGTTGTTTTGAAGCTTTTTCTGAAAAAAAGATATGTGGATTTGTTCCAACAATCAAGAATGCTCAGATTATAGAGGAATTGAAAAGCAGGAATATTGAGGGACAAGAGGATTTAATTCAAAAGGCCAAAAGTCTTATGTCGAGAGGCAGATTTAATTTAAGGGGATGGGAGAGCAATGTTGCTTCCAAATATACTACAAAACATTCTGGGGGCACACCTCTTTTAGGAATATTGTGGAATTTAGACAATGATACTTTAAGGTGTAATATAAATGTAAATATGATAACTTGTGATACTAAGGTAACTAAGAGACTGATTCTGTCTATTGTACAATCAATTTTTGATCCAATTGGAATACTTGCACCAATAACTTTGCTTCCAAAACTTTTGTTACAAGAAACATGGAAGTTGAAATTTTCTTGGGACGAGGTATTGCCTCATGATTTTGTAAGTAAATTTTTTGTGTGGTTATCTGATATACTTTTGTTGAAAAATGTGGCAATACCCCGATTCATTGGAACCTTTGCAACAGTTGAATTGCATGTATTTGTCGATGCCTGCAAATATGCTTATGCAGGATGTATTTTCGCGAGAAGTGTTGATTCATGCAGTGTAAAAATTACTCTCTTAAGAGCAAAATCTAGAGTAGCTCCTATTAAGAATTTGACGATTCCTAGATTGGAATTAATGTCCTGTTGCATTGGATCCCGATTATTATATTCTGTTTGTAAAGCTCTTAATGATTTTGATATAAATGTAACTTTGTGGTGTGATTCCACAGTCGCATTATGGTGGATCAGAAATCCTGGTAATTGGTCGAACTTTGTAAGCAATCGTGTTAAAGAAATTACTAAGTTGACAAAACCTGAATCATGGAGGCATGTGCCTGGTAATATGAACCCAGCAGATGCGTTATCTCGAGGTTGCTCTGCTAAACAAATGATTAACTCGGGGTGGTTTAAGGGACCTTTCTGGCTAAGAGAAAGCCCTGAATTTTGGCCTACGAATATTGTTTGTCAGCCGAGCGAAGCTGACTTGGAAAAGAGGAAGGTAAAACTTATTAATGTTAACTTTTCAGAGGATACCATTCCTTGGTATGCAAAAAGAGTTTCTGATTATGAAAAAATGATTCGTGTAACCAGTTGGGTGTTACGTTTTATTTCTAACTGTAGGAAGAAGTCAAATTTGTGTAAAGAATCTAAACTAACTGTTGCTGAAATCATAAATTCCGAAAAAGTTTTGATTCGGTTGGTTCAAAGCTCAAATTTCCCTGACATTGGAGCTCTTAATCCACTTGATGTATTCATTGATAATGAAAATATTATAAGAGTTAAAACTAGAATATTGGAACGCAAAGACAATTCTGAATTTTTAACACCAATTTTGTTACCGAGTAAATGTATCTTTACTACATTGTTAATTGAGTCAGTTCATAAGAAACATTGTCATGCTGGAACTCAAATGCTTCAATCTATTTTAAGAGAAATATTCTGGATACTAAAACAACGTAAAACTGTGCGTAATGTGTTAAAAGGGTGTGTAATATGTCAACGATATAAAGCGAAACCGATGTCTTGCGAAGTGACTCCTCTTCCTGAAGATCGCGTAGGAGATTATAGGGCTTTTGAAATTTTGGGAGTAGATTTAGCTGGCCCATTGTTTTTGAAAGACGGTAAGAAGGTTTGGATGGCACTCTTCACATGCGCTGTGTACAGGGCAATCCATCTAGAACTGGTGACTTCGTTATCAACAGAATCTTTTCTTTTGGCTTTAAGACGATTCATAGCCAGACGTGGCAGACCACGAACTATTTATTCTGACAATGGGACTAACTTCCGAGGAACGTATAACGAAATGTCTAAACTTAACTGGGACATAATAGAGAATGAGGCAAAAATAAAGAGAATAGTATGGAAATTCAATCCACCAACAGCCTCCTGGTGGGGAGGTTGGTGGGAACGGCTAGTTCGCATGGTTAAAGAACTTTTAAGACGTTCTTTGGGAAAATCGGTTTTATCTTATGAAGAACTGGAAACCTTAATTTGCGATTGTGAGTCGGTAATTAATTCTCGACCTTTAACATATATTTCGGAGAACTCTGAAGATGCTATCCCTTTAACTCCGTCAATGTTTTTAATTGAAAATTGTACTTCGAATGTAGCAGATATAGATAAAATTGACTCTCAGCATTTTTTGAGAAGAATTAAATACCGCACAAAACTTCTTAAAGATTTAAGAAACCGTTTCCGAAAAGAATATTTGGGGCAATTAATAATGAAACAACCACAAAATAAAGTAACCCGGTTGCCTAAAATTGGGGAGATAGTCTTAATAGGCGATGATTTCAAAAAACGCTTGTATTGGCCTTTGGGTAAAATTATAGAGAAAATTCCTGGTCGGGATGGCAAAGTTCGAACAGTTAAACTAAAAACTCAGAATGGGATTTTCATAAGGCCCGTTCAGCGTATTTATCCACTAGAGATGCAACTAAGTGAAAATTATTTAGTTGAAGAGCCTAACGTTAACGACGATAAGAAAAACGATCAGACTGACGTACAGCATATAAAACAGAAATTTACGTCGTCAGGACGGCTTGTTAAGAAGCCTAATGTACTAGACCTTTTTAATAGGATAACATATGTTTTTGAGTCGTTTGCCACTGACTCAAAAAGGGGGGAGGATGTTGCATAATCGAGAAAATATTGTTAAGAATTTTATTATTACTATTTTTTATTATTATTGTCTATTTTTCAAAAGTGTGTTTTTGTTTTATTATTGTGTGAAGTTGTAACTATATGTCTTTTCTTGTGTGGCAACAACGCTTCTGTAATTCTTCAATTTGAACTTTTGGATGTGTGCCAAGTTTGATGGCGTAATGCTCTGGTGAAAGCGTCGATTGATTGTGTAGATGAAACATGTTGTTTCAGAACGTTATTTCTTTAAAATATGTAAAATAAATGTTTTGTTTTCTGAACTCGGATTATGCAAACGTTATTTAGTTTCAACACTCTTCTTGCCCTGTTTTAAATACAGGATATGTTAGCTAATCGTTTTTTTTTTTTTTTAATGTACTGTTCTGTTTTGTATACTCTGATACTTCATTTCTTATTTTAAAGCAGTATTGCGTTATAAATAATAGCGAATGCGCTAAAAACTATCTTGTCCTCAAACATTATCAGGCAAATTTTTGACGTATTATAGAGTCGTTTGCTTAAGAAAAAAGTGACTTCTTTTTCACCCATTCCGTATTTATCTTCGAAATTGGATGACTCTACATCCGTTCTTTGTTGTCACAGACTTCTTTAAAATGTACGACTCGCGAGTTTCAAGATTTGAAACGCAACTTATGTAGTGACTTTTGGAGCTGCATCAAACAAAGCAGTTAACTTGAGAATGCTGCGCAATACCGATATTGCATACCACCAACAGTTTCTGTGCTAGCATAAGCACGATACGGCAACTCAGCAATTGGTTTCCAATCTATACCGATGTCGGTGTAGATCATATGCAAGTATCGGAAAAGAAATAATAATTTAATTCTTTCTGTCTTGATTATGTTGTGTGTCTGAGCCCTTTTCTACATTATGCAACGTCCATTGCATGGCGTATCATTCATGGACCCATTTTTTGTTATTCTCATGTCGACTGTCCCCAGTGTTGATCGTATGCCTGTGGTAACTCTGTGAAAGTGACAAATGTGCAATTATCATCGTACTCTTCCCAAAAATTTCTGCTTTATCATATCGATCGTATGCTGAAGTCGGGTCTCGCACAATAGCGATCCTATGCAACGTCCAACGTAGTGTAGGTCCAATGTAAATGTAGTCCTTTTGACTTAGCAGCACATACAGTGGCAAGATAGGGATATGTAAGGTATGCTATCGCACAGACATTCGGAACTTTAGCCACATTTAGGTATTCTGCTGAACTAAATTCACGTATTTAAACATTAAAATGAAAAATATAGTGCTAGTTGATTTTTATTTCTATAAAAACACATATCTGATACAGATGTCTTTGGAACCACACATAAACGAAGCTATACCACTGCATTTTGCATATCTAAACTTTAAATAAAAGCAAATTCGAATATAAAACGAAAGAAGCGTACACGTTTTTCTTTGCTAGGTAAACGCTTTTCATTGGTAAGCTGTCATGTTTGTGATATCCTGCACTTATGACAAAATGGCATTTGGGCTTATTGTGAGATCAAGTTCCGAATTTTTTGGTGCGATCAGGCACACCTAATTGCTTTCTCGTGATTTTTAAAATCCCTATTCTTCTCTTCTTTATTTTTAAAATTCCTGTTTCGTCCTTTCGCAGTTCTCTATAATATGACTTTCTTATCCTAGAGAAAAATGGAAATTATAAGGAGTAATTGTTGTAATGAAAACTGATTATACCGGTCATTGTAATGGAACGAGTCGTTGTAATACTGTATTGAGTATCGATAGTATGTCGTGCCTTGAAGTATTGTTTTTTTCGTTCTTGTACAAGATAAAAATAAAGGTAGAAGGACTAATATTTTATGCATTAACTCTTTCAAGTATATTTTTACTTAACATTTAAAGTCATTAAATGGAACATCATTTCACCTCTTTTGAAACTGCGCGCTGTTTGAGTGCAGTGGGCTTCCCTTAAGTGGAAGGAGTTCACTTTCATCTGGTCCCATAGCTGCCGTAGACATTTCATTAACCACTGCCGGTAGGTCATTCCATGTGTGAGCGTTTGAATCTCTGAATTCTTACTTTATCATATCCCATCAACGGCCAAATCATACAAAAACAGCTTTCGCAGACGATACTGCATTCAGCATCTCTTGCAAGACAGAGAGTAACTCAAAGATAATACCAACCTTTCTCTCGCAATCTTCAACCAACTTAGTAAAGCATAAAATCTAACATTTTCAGTGGAAAAGTCCAAGGCGATGATATTTCACAAGCCTGGATAAACCATAGAAAGAAAGCCAGGCTTCGAAATTAAAGGAAAGAGAATAAAGATAGTAAAAGAATTGAAATTTCTTGGAATTACAATAGACGGAAAACTTAACTGGATATAGCACCTTCAATATATTAGAATAAAAACTTCAAAAACAGCTATCTCCATGAGAATAATGACAGGATATGATTGGAACTTAAATCCTCATATCCAGGAACTACTATTCAAGACCGTGATAAAGAGAATTGTTAATTATGGAGCTGCTATATGGCTATTCATTCCTATGAGAGAAAGGAAGAAGCAACAGTTCTGTGCCATTCAATGACCGTTTTTCCTCAAAATTGCGAAATCTCTTCACACCACTTTTAACGCTGCAGTATCTTCACCGATGGCAGTGTGCATGCTCTCCGGAATACCTGCATTATATCTTCTGTCGGAACTACAAGTGTTTAAACCCAAAATATAACAGCTTAGGGATCAAGCTTTCTTATACGGACAAACTTGCGATCCGAATAACTTTGAATTTCCACCCTACGGTCTAACTTTCGATCCGAATAACTGAATTTCCACCCTACGGACTAACTTGCGATCCAAATAACTTTGAATTTCCAGCCTCTGCATGTTCTCAGCACCCTGCAAATTCACCTAACATAAAAATTTACTTTAAAGAACCTATTAAGATCAATATATACACAATAGCATTTACAGATAGATCTAAAATAGAAGAAAAAATAGGACCAGCCTGTATTTTTCATAAAGCCGAAAATATAAAAATACCCTGCAAAAGACACTTGTGACCAGATAATACAGTTTTTCAAGCGGAAATTCTAGCAGTTATAAAGGTAATAGAAAACGCAATTAATACTAAATGCACTCAGCTTACAATTCAATCAGATTTTTTTCCTTTGCTATATGCATTAAAGAATTTCAAACAACTCCTGATTCTGAAGTTATGAATTTAAAACGGCTAAAAAAAGTTCACAAGAAAATAAATCATATCTAGTAGAGCGAATAGATGGGAACTTTGTTCCCCAAAGTAGTGAACCAGAAGAAGAGGCTCCTATCTCCAGCCGCTCGAGGCAGCCATATACGGTTAAAAATGCCTCAACCTCCAGATCAAGGATCAAGGAAGTGCAATTTACGGAGTTCATAGGCAATTACGCCTTTACCTCCACATCTTCAAAGGAAATTAAATCATCCGAAAGAGGGGATTGTCAAATAGGGTAAAATTTTGATAAGCCGGATGACTTGGAGTAAGTGTCTTCACACTGAGTCAAAAAAAGGCAAAAAACTCAGAAGGTCTTAATTTTGCGCCGAAAAAAGGGCCAGAATAATTTAGATAGGGGCAGCCATAAAAATTTTGACTAGAAAAATAAAAGGTGAAGTTCAACCTCCAGAGAGACGCCACCCCTTTCGGCCAACCCAGAGGGACATAAAATGTCACAAAATCTGGGAAAGTAATCTGAACGCTTATAGTACAAAGTCAGACACCGTTCGTCCCCCCCCCCCCCAGAGTTGGCCAAGAGGAGCCCATCCTCCAAAGAAATCCTGCGTACCTGACAATGTAACGTCCCCACAACCAAGGGGCAGATTAGACAGTACCAGTACGGTCCCTGCCGAGCCTGCATTTACCATCGAATAAACGATGGCTCTAGACTTGTGAAGACAGTTCATTTACCCCAGAAGTCGAGGTATTTATAGTGATCTTGTCAGTACACTGAGTTTTCCAGTCTCACCAGGGATGTGTTCCCCAAGGTAGGAGAATACATGAACTAATCAACATAATAAACGAGAAAAGATATATCAGTTACCCCTGTTTAAATCAATTCATATCTGAACATGAACCTTTTCCCACTTATTACTGCGAAACAAATATCTCTTCCGCTGACAAATGTGTTTGTGGCGAAACAGGGATCTCCAAAACACTACTCTTCTCAAGCACATCAAAGCCTTTGACCAATTACGAACGAATTCGAGTTTCAAAGATATATAATAAGTAATCCAAAATTTCATCACAAGATCAACAATATTGTAAAATACTTTTTGGAACAAGGGGAAGATATTTATGAGCAATAACTGTTACAAAAAAGGTCTTTTGCACGGAGCGTCTGTTGTATGCTTCACTGGATCAGTAACATCACAGTGTCTGTATCACCATATAGTAAAGTCCTGGTGTCTCGTATGCTTATTCCTCTCATCTCCTGCCGATAGGTCATGAAAAATTTGAATTTTCTCTTCATTATTATGAGGGAAATTGCTTTATCTTTTAGTGTTTAGTTTGTCTTTATGAAAACATTCTTAAGGTACGTGGAAGAATTCGAAGTAAAATATATTGACACGGTAATTCCACATTTAAACTATGGAGAAGGAAAGCGGTATGAAAACCTAATCCTCGCGCAAGAGATCCTTATAGATCATGCTCAAGCAATTTCTGACAAGTAACCATTTTATGAGAACGCATTCCTCAATTGTTGTTAGTATCACAACCCTATGTCTCAATCGCTTGTCTGTCGTGTAGTTATTTATTTATTTATTTGATAATATATTTGCAAGATATGTAAAAGTAATGACAAAAGTTAGTTTTATTCCGCATGTTCTCATTTGTACAAACATGAAATATTGTACCCCCTAGTCCAAAGTAGAATATTATATAACTTCAAAATGATTAATGATATGCAAACTAAGAATTAATCTGTTTCACTGACCTCTTTTTCTTCTTAAAATAAAAGATTTTACAGAATCCATCAGATTAAAAAAAAAGGAATTTATTTTTGTGCGATCAAATTGACTTCTCTTTTATTAGAGTATACTAATCTTTATTGTATCACTTCAGATTATATCATTAGTCTTCGTAGTCCTGAAGTGACAAAGATGCTCCTAAGATTACCACTTCTGAAAGTGACCAGTATTTTAAAATCATAAATAAACATTACTACTGAATTTCAAGTCTCTTAAGACGAACCACCATCACTGTCCGTGCGCGATCGTCTTAAGGAGGTCTTATAATTGTTCAACATACTTACTCTCTTTTAAAAAAACTTACAGCACGCCACTGTTTCTGATACTTTATCCGATTCTCAAAAAAATGAGAAAGAAATGAAGCAATCTTTCCGCACCTTCTGCGCCATAAGCATAATATTTTTCAAAAAGAAGACAGAAATAAGAATCATACAGTTTTCTTATCATAGAGTAGAATAATTTAACAAACTTTTTTGTAGCAATACTGCTTGATGATGAAAATTGCAGTAACGACACTAATTAGAATAAGAGAAGGACTGGAATCAGAGTGGGGACAATGTTAATGAGGAAGTCGTAGCACAAAAAAGGTTTTCATACCATGGTAGAAGTATAGTTACGGAAAAGTTGACTAAACAGTCAAGTGAAGCTGAAGAAACAATTCCCTGAGTTCCAGACTCACTAAGTCTCCAAGTTTAACTCTTTCGCATCGAAGTCGCCCCAAACGCCCGAGCATTCAGACATCGGCTGGACGCCCGAAACGCCTGAATAATTTCCTACCCAGTGCTTTCCCCCATCACGTTACTGCATTACTCATTGCTTTCAGGTGTTGTTAAATCACATGTCAATCATTCTTTTGAAGCTACTAAAAGTAGCTTCCTTGTTTCCTTTGTTCCTTCCTTTCCTTTGTTTACTGTCAGTGTTTAGCTTTTGATGCCCGAAGTTGCAATTCCGTCCCAAGGGGGAGCTTCACACAGTGTCAAAGCATCGAAGAAAGAAGTTCTCGCTTTACTTAAGTAAAGCTATTGTTAGCGCTGTAGTATTCAACTTGTCATGGGGGAAGGAAAAGCATTCTAGGAGAAATTCTTAGATACGGGCGTTTTCGATGTTTGGGGAATTGAGATCTTGCCCTCTCTCGATGCGAAAGAGTTAAGTTCTCTCGGGTTTTGTGAGATGTGATGCCTTTTGGCCTCTTAGGCCTATTACCCCAAGATACAAGTATCAGA
Source organism: Stegodyphus dumicola (assembly GCF_044657685.1). Lineage (NCBI taxonomy): Eukaryota > Metazoa > Arthropoda > Arachnida > Araneae > Eresidae > Stegodyphus > Stegodyphus dumicola. Next base: position 218,165,620 of record NC_140769.1, read on the forward strand.
GCAAATTACAGTCGCTGTATTATTACATCATAAAAAATGGCTATGGAAATTATAGCGTCAAACATGGCTAACAAAATCTTCGGTTACTCTTTAGCATTTAATGCAACGGATGCTGCATCGTGTTAAAGCAGTTTTTCCGATCTGCAGCGAAATGAAGTAGGCGTAATTAATATTAGGTAATGAAGAATTTAGAATAGCTATTTGAGTTGTATGATTTTTATTGCCAACATCTAACTTATATTTATATATAATTACAAAACAAATCTTTTGAAAACAAAACACAAACATGCCTAGTTATTTTCGCGCATTGAGCTGCAGAAAAATTATTATTAAAGACATAAAGTAAGAAATTTAGAACTAATATTTCGCAAAGACCAGAAATTGAAAATTATAATTAATAAATTTCAATTAATCATAGAAATGCAACAATAAATTAAAATTTTTTAAAACCAAATATATATAAATTATCTTGAATAACGCTTAAAAATATAATACAATTGTAAGTCACAGGAATTTAAATCTCGCATATGTTCTTGTTTAAATCTCATTTATATGCAATAAAAATGGAATAACAACAGAGAAGTTAGAATAATGCCCTGTACATTTTATTTTATTCACAACCATAATAGTAATATTAGTGGGCAAATTTTCATGCCTTTATGAAAAATTGAATTATTACTATAAAAATTTTCAGATAAGAAATGGCATAAAGGGAAGAAACAAGTACCCTTAATAATTAGGGCAGAACATTTTTAACGATGCCAAGCCTTGCAGGAGGGAAAGGAACTGGCAAGCTGATTAAGTAACGCGTAAAAAATCAAATAACACTCAAAGAGAGAATGGTAAAAGAAAACAAGCATTCTAAATAGAAAAGACGTGCATTGTTTACTTTCTAAAATCGAGCCAAAGCATCCTGGTTCACTGGAAGGTTTGCATGCAGAGCTGGATTAACCATTAAACAAACTAAGAACATGCTTAAATTATCAAGAAAAAGGGTCTCCTTAAAAATTTCTGATCCCCGTTTTTATTTTGGAATGTATAGTGCAGCTAAATAAAAACCGAAAATGAAGGAATGAAGGCAAGACAAGCGTTGTATACTAAATGTATGTTCAAAATCTAGCTCCAAAATCTTTTGAGGGCTTAGAACCTTTAAAAGTATTAATCCGCTCCTGGATTTGTCCTAGAAGAAACGTTTACAAACTTAATAGGGTGTCTTCACCAAAATAACCTGCAGCATGGTTACTATAAAACTTTGACACGACACTAGGGATTCGAGATCTCGGTAAAATGAGCTATTATTTGAAACTCTTTCCGCAGTCATCTTCCTAATTTCGGCAGAGAACTCCGTCTGAAAAGTGAAGGGAAATTCACAAATTCCAGTACCTTTTTGTCGTCGAACTTAAAAGTGCCATTTCTTGGCAAGTGTATTTTACTTTCGTTTTTTCCATTAATTTCATTAATGGCCTCAGTTCGGGATTTTTTGTTAGAACCTTTCTCAGTTATCCCCTACTCTAGGGATCAGTCCCTGAGGCTATAGAGTCTGTGTTAATTTGTCTGACCACTAGCGCTTAAAAGCCATATTTTTCTTCGATTTTAGAATAGTGTTTACATTTTTTTACATAAGGTTTTTCTTGAAAGTGCATCAGCATGTCCCATTCGAATTTTCAATTCATATTTCTGTAGCTCCTGTATTTATCTAGCCACCTGATCTTCTGTATTTTTAAAAATTATGCAATCTACTTAATTAAATAAAGTAGGCGCGCAAAAGAAGTTTCCTACCGTAGCGATAACGATGGAAATGTTCTACTGCCATCACGAATGGTAACAGCTCTTATGGAACAGTAATTTTACCGTGGCCTTGAGAGATTTTTGCTAAGATGGACGATAACGTACACATAGCCATCAATTTCTTGTGAAAGAACAGTTCCTTCATTGCTGGCGTCTATATCAATAATAAATTTGTATTCAGGTTGAGGAATATCTAACATAAGAGCGGAAGTCAAAGCGTCCTTCAGAGATTTAAATGCTTCTTTACATTAATCGGTCCTCTAAAACGTTTTCTTTGCGTCTGGCGGTATAAATAGTCTTGCGATTTTAGAGAAACCTTCAACAAGTCTTCGATGGTAAGTGGAAAGGCCAAGATAGCTTCTTTCCTGAGGAACATCTTGAGGGAGACAGCAGTCACGAACAGTTTTGATTTTCTCAAGATCTGTGCTTATACCTTCGGCAGAGCTAGCTAATTTATGTGCGAAATAATTTACATTTCGAAAAATCGGGCTTTAAATTAGCTTTTCTGAGCTTCCGTAGTACTTTTCGGACAGTTTCCAAATGTTGTTCAAAAGTGCGTCCCACTATAATAATGTCATCGAGATACATAATGTATGCTTCATAGGACAGTTCTTTGAAAACTCTCTGGAGACATTTATATGCATTTTCAATGCAATCCAAAACTCATTACTTTAAATTGTCAAAGTCCTTGACTGATAGTTAATGCAATCCACTTCTAGTAGCCACTCTTTATATCCAAAGTGGAAAACAATTTATTCCCTGCTAGCGTGTCTAAGGTGTCGTCGATTCTAGGTAAAGGGTATAGTTCGACCGCCTCATCCGCGACCATGAGCGCAAACAAGCATGCGCCATTCGGACCGATTTATTCTCAAAATAGGGTGAAAGGATGAGGACTTTCATGTCCCTCCAGCATAGCTCTTCCTGGAGGAGAGAAGACCTTTCACGTCGCAGCAAGTAATACCGCCCCTTTTGGACGAGTCTATGTGTTTTGGCAGAATGCCAACCAGGGATGCGCTTCAGACGGTCGAACTATAACTGTCATTTTTTGTGATATTAATTAGACGTTTGTTGTCGGCACAAAATGGTGAGAAGCCCTCTTTTTTGCTGAGATGATATGTGATTCCCAAAGACTAAACAAAGGCTTAATAATATCATTATCCTGCATCTCCTTCAGAAATTTACCGACTTTTTGTTGTTTTGCAAAAGGAAGATGCCGAGGATGTTCCTTAATGGGCGGATACCTAGCATCGATCCAGTGTTGTGTTGTATTCGTGCGACCAACTTAATTAGATAAAATTGGAAATTTATCCTTAAATTCCTCTAAAAAATTTGCAACTTGAATTTGTTTTAACATTTAGTTTTCTGTTTGCAAGAAAATTTTTTACTCGGCTGGAGTAAAAAATGGAAATTCGCACGGTGCTTGTCACAGGAAAGCATGAAACAATTTCCTCTGCTTTCCTAAATGTACATGGTCTGTTACTTATTTTGACAACTCTGACTGGTATATTCTGTTTTCATAAGTCCATAATTCATGACATTCCCCATCCAGGATATGATAATTACTCTTTATTAGCTTGCTAAATCGGCGATACGGTCATTGCCACAATAAATCAGTAAATGCAAATCATGGCATTCTCAAACCTCAAAAGCAATCTTAAGATATTGAAGAATGGTGCAAAACATGGAAAGTAAAGACAAATCCATCAATCCACAATTATTTGCAATCAGGAATGCCAGAAAATCCAAGGCAAGTCATAAAATTTCATTTTGTTCAACGTAATTTTACCTTTGGTGGATAAGGCCAAATACTTGAGAATTAACCTCAATAAAAATTTGACCTAGAATGACTATATTGACAGTTTTAGAAGCAAAGCTTTGGAAATAATAAATGGATTTCTCCTAGCAACAGATAAGTTTCGATGCTAAACTTGAAAACAAAAATGAATATTTACACAGCTTGCATCAGACCGATGCTGCCCCAGCTTGAAACACGCCAGCAAATAGTCAAATATACAGTTTACAAGTTGTGCAAAACAAATTTTTAAGAACTGTAACAGATGAGCATTATTTGGTTAGGAACTCCTTATTACATTGCTTGCCATTAAAATTGCAACACCAGGAAGGAATGATCGGACAAATGTCAAAATCACATGAAAAGAAGAAGTTTGGATATGCAAATGATTAGTATTTCAGCGCATTTAGACGACGCAGGAGGGAGAAACGACACTTGAAGCACTGCATAAATGAATAGTTGTGTAGTCGATTTCTCATTCGGAAAATGCTTTGTAAGGTTGAAGTTTTCTCTGAATATCGTGTTATGCCTTAAATAAGCAGAGGAAATGCTTACTAGAGCAAGTTTCAAAATTCGATAGAGGAAGGCAGAATCGTTGCCTATCGAAAGTGCAAATTATCTTTCCGAGATATCGCCGGTCTCACTGGTTGACATCCAAACACTGTCACGCGAGTATGGAATCAATGAATTGCTAAGGGTCATACTAAAGGGCATGCAGAATATCAACGTCTTTCCATGACTAACGCCCGAGAGGACAGAAATATTGTGAGGTCTGCCCTGTAAAACCGTACGACCACATCATGGATCATTAGTCAGGAAATGGGCATGTTTGCAAAAGCACGCCCAGTATCAGCTCGCAAGGTGCGTTGACGTTTGCAGCAGCGTCGACTATCATCAGGGTGACCATTACTTCGGCTTCCTTTGACAATGCAGCGTAGAGATAGACGTCGACTCTGGTGCGTCAAACGACATAGTTGGGTACAGGAGCGGCACAATGTCGCCTTTTCAAACGAGTCCCAGTTATATGTGAAGTATTCCGATGGAGTCTGACATGTCTGAAGTGTCCGAGGAGACCACACGGCGCCTCTTGCATTGGATATCGGCATAAGGGCCCAGCACCTGGTATGATGGTTTGGGTAGCCTTTGGGTAAGGACACGCACATCTCTAGTTCGGATCCACAGTAATTTGAACGCAGATGGATACATTTCTGACAGCTTACGTCCAAATGTTGTGCCCTATTTTTCGAGAACCCCAAACGCCATGTTCCACAAGATAATGCAAAACCAAAACTTGCACGTCTCGATACACAGGGTATTCGACTGCTGCCCTGGCCTGCACGGTCTCCAAATCTGTCACCTATTAAAATCATCTGATCATGGGTTGCCGAGAAACTGGCCCGCCGCCCCTCTTCAGCTAATACGGTTGATAAAGTGTGGCATAGACTTGAAGCAGCATGAAATGAATTGCCCATTTCTGTCATCCAAGCCCAGTTTGACTCCATGCATAATGGGGTAAGGGCCGTTTTAGGCTGTTTCTACTAATTTCGCACCCCTATAATTCTCCAAAATCTTATGAATTTATTTGCACGAAACGAACGAAAATTTTTTATCAAAGCAGCCACTTGCGACTATGTTAATTATTTTCAGGTGTTCAACCACGAGACATTGCCGGAAGTTAAACATATCAGGCCACTTGTGACTCATTCAGTCACAGATTGCGATAGTAGTTTTGTTACTTGGTTATTTCTCCACAGAAATTGTAAATATGTAAATTGTGTACGTAATCTAGATTTTTTTATTATTTTCATCTCATTTCTGCATTTGTTTTGGTAGTTTACATTTTGTCGTACCTTCTCTTTATTGTAATGTTTTAGTATTTTCTGTGTTTGAAAATCCTACTTTCTGTATAACATTTCACTAGTCAGTCTCATATACGTATGCCTATCACGTGAGTTTCTTACTATTCTAACAGACTTTCTCAGATTCCACGGCCTCTCACACTCCTCGCTTACGGTCTTCTTCCTTCCTTTTTCCGATTTCTCTTCATCTCTCCATTGTCACAAATTCTCCACAGTCATGTGCCATTGACAAGAAGGTAAGAAAGGACGGAAGGGCCAAGCCCGCAGTACGAGTGAAGCACTACTCCGAGGCTTCGGTCTCCAGATGCGGTGTTTTTTGCTTACATTCAGAAGCTACCTTGACAGCTCTAATAGTAGTATTTCGACACACGACAGCTCTATACAAATCGAAAAACGGGATACTTCCGCATAAAAGAAACATTCATAATGTGATGGATAACAGCAATTTGTATAGGTTAGTGACATGTACTCAAAAATCACATCTTGGCTATTTTTCAATAACTAACAACATCGATTTTTACTATAAATTTGTTTATAAAATCCCAAGCTGTTAAACTACAAAAATATAGATTTTAGCAAAAATGTTATGCTTAAAGAATGAAAAATACCTTATGGTAACTTTAAAATTGTATACGTCTTTCCATACCCAGGATAGAGTATTCGCTACTTTTATTTTGTTTCAAACGCCAAAATGTTTTAAATAAAATAACTTTTTTTGTCATCCACATATTATTGTAACATTTTTTAGAGGAGAAGCTTTATAGTTGCTCATTTTAAACTCATCATTTTTATTTGCATATAACTGAAAAATAATCACTTTGGGCTTACACGTTTTACTTATTTGGGTTAATTACATATTTGGGTTTATTAAAAAATAAAATTACAACCAAATGCTGCAACCCTCTTCCAAATTAATAAATATACACACAAATATGCCAATGAGTTAACTTTTCCTTGATTTGTAACCACACATTTGTGTAAAATTATGTGCAGTTTCACACAAATGGGTAAAACAGAAGACGGATACATTTGCGAATTCGACAATAATAATGAAGCAATATTATACTATACAGAGTAAGGCAATCAAGATATCCATTTGATGACAATGCGGTTAATATGCGAAGTGGATAGTTATTACTTATTATATTATTAGAGAATTACTAAACTGCGTAAAATCGCTAAAAGAGATACCGAGTGCTCTGCCAAAATATATTTACTAGAAGATTTGAATTTAATAATGAATGTATCCTAAAACATGTTTTACGTCAAAAGTTTGAAACTTGATGGCTAAATGTAAATATAAAATTATGTATGTTAAAATGTTTGCAATTAGGTCCATAGGTTAGGTTAAGTTTTTATTAAATAGAGTAAGGCATGCAAGGCGACGTATATAGGCCTATTCCATCGTGGAGGAATTTCGAAGAAAAACTGATCTTTGAGTGGGTAATTTTATTATTAATAATACAATAAACGTTGATCTTAATTTTATAATCCTTAACCGAATAAAATCGAATTACCTTGACATTTTTACGAAACATGTTATGTCCCCAAATTATACATTCTATTTCCCCACTTTGTACTTCGGGAACTTTGTGTTTAATTTTTTTAGATATATATTAGCTGAACAATGTACAAAGAAATTATATTAATATTTTCCCCATTTTATACTTCATGAAATTCGTATTTATTTGAAATTGTTAGCTCAGTTATGTACAAAGTTTTTTTAATGTTTTTGTGTGTGTGAAAATTAGTTAAAGTTGATACTGAGCTATATTAAATTTTGACAGAATAAGGAGTGGCTTAGCCACGCCTTTTCCGTAAAGATATCGTAACTGAAATAATAGTTAACAATTCTCAAAGAATATCTTACCTTTATTTATCATTAATACGCAGTTTTTAAGAATATGTAGTAGTTTGTTTCTAAGAAATTTCGTTCTTAAGGTGTTGGCAGAATTTTTTAATCACTGCAATCGAAGCTACTTGATCACGCCCCTTTTATAAATGTAAGTACACCTTTTTAAGATAAGGTGAATGAAAGACTCAGAACATGCACTAAACTTGGTTTTCAGTAATAAAATGATATACTTTTTACACTTATTAACTTCGATCGGAAATAATTAAACATTATTTTTAGACATTTCACACTAAGCTGGGCATAGTAATTTAGTCACGCCTCTTTTACAAATAAAGGAATTTAAACTAAGATAAAAATAATGAAAAACACCCAAAACACCATTAGTTTGCATTCCATTCATTATTTTAGTAACATGAATAATTAACAACGAATCGACGGACGTCGACTGTTGCATACGTGGCTATTAATGCTGACAACGTTGCTATTAATACCGCTCTTAAACATTATTAATCCCAACTTTGTGCATAGGGGCAGGGCCGCCTCCACAGCAGGTTGCAGCTGCACAGGGCAAAATTTTTAGACCTTTGAAAGGCACTGTGTGGCAGAACTTAGGAGTCGCTGAAATTGCCCTGGCAGACACGAACTAATGCCTACCTTGCACACGATAAGTGCGATACATTTTTACAAGTTGCAATAAAACTCTTTGTTAACCTGCATAGAATCATCCACCTTAAATTGCAAGGTATGTCAGACTTCAAAAACAGCCAAACTGCAGAAGTGAACACAGGGAAACCGATTCTCTATTGAAGGCTCAGGCTCCTAGGCTGGGAACGTTCAACAGGCTCCTAGGCTGGAAAAGCCACATCCTATGTGTAGCGGCGTGTGGAAGTGCTTATCTTTCCTGACATAACATAGTTATGCTCTATTGAAATGAATGGAAGCAAAACGAAAACGAGCGTAACGCGATCTGTCCAGAGACATGGCAGTGACATGTGAAAGATAAGAATAATGATACCAATATTCGATGCCTGACTCTTTAACAAATTTTGAAATTTGCTATGATTGCCAAGAAGTTGAAAACGCAGGAAGATAAACTATGACTCGCCATACAGTTTATTCAAGTCTTTGATGAACTGAAAATGTAATTTCTCAATTACTGTGTTTTAACTGCGACTAGGTAGGACAGATGGCGCCACATCTCAAGCAGAGCACATGTTTAAAATTTTATGATTACTACTTTCTCTCTCACTATATAGTGAAGTGATGAACCCCTGACGACTCTACTTTCATCGCCATTTTAAGGTACCTTTACATCATAATCACTGGAAAACAACGTGCAAATTTTACTAATTTAAATGCCCGTAATTAGTAAGTTAATTCTTACTAATTTTGGCATCCATATGGCTGGATGCTTTCACTTCAGACCACATCCCGATCACAGCTACATTGGGTATCTCAAAAATGAAATCGCCTATAATCAGACTGGTTCCTTTTCATAACATGCTCAAGCAAAATCCGCTAAAAAGCAAAAATCTCTCAAATCATTTTGGTGCCGATAAAACAATTGATGAATTTACCATGCGCTCAAACGACGTTTATCAAGAAGCCGCCAGCATTGTGACTGTAAAGAATTCTGAAGGAGAACTCCCCAAAAATATAGAGCAACTTATTACATTAAGAAACCGCATACTTAAAACATGGGATCCCGTAATCAAAACGGATTGAAATCGCCTTAGCAAGATGATTAAAAAGAAATGAAAAAATTCTGTGCTGAAGAGCGGGAAGAAAAAATTGCAGATAAAGAGCTAAATTATTCATCCTTCTGGAAATTTCTCAAATCTCTTAAGACTAAATATAACTGTAATCAGCCTATTACTGCTGAGAACTCTACTGCATATTCAGATGTTGACAAAGTGAGAACATTGAACACTTACTAGAAGAGCAATTCACTCCTAACGTGATGCTGGTAGACCCAGAGTTCATAACGCAAGTTGAAGAATTTGTTGCTTCTTGGACGTGTGTTCCCTCAACAAGCCCTATACCTGACCTCACTACTCCTGGTGAAATCCATATAATAGTACGTAAGTTGGACATGAAAAAGATCTCGGGGCTTGACGTAATCACCAACAACATATTACGTAATTTTCATTCCATCAAAACTATCGCCAGATTTATTGGAATTATCAATGCCTGGTTGATTGTTATTTTCCTCATACTTCGAAAAATGCCAAGACCTTTGTTCTCGTCAAGCGCTGAAAGGACAGCACTAAAGTGGAGAATGTTCCCCTATAAGTTCGTCTTCCAATCTTAGCAAAATTTAAGAATGTACTATTGTAAAAACAATGAATCTATATCATCTCTTCGATCTATACGGATTCAGGAAGCAACTGTCTGCTTCAAAGCAGCTGGTCAGTTTGACTAAATTTATTGCCGCAGCTCTGCACCATAAAAAATGTAAGGCAGTCCTTATGCTAGACGTGGCGAAAGCATTCGATCGCATCTAACATAAGTGGTTAATCTACAAACTGATCAAGATGTATTTCAAGATAATTCCTTAATTAATTTCTTACCGACCGAAATTTTGGTGACAGTCAAGGTGTAAAAACCTTATTTCGTACTAATCAATTATTTTTATTTTAAGAAGCCTCTCTAACCTCTATTAAACGTAAGATATTTGAGTGGTAACACTTTAAAATTATTTCCTTAAAAATTCGGTGTCTCGGTACCGAACTGCCAACCCCTGCCCAAGGGACATTTCTCTCTATTGAACGATGTAACACCTGGGTACCTGGGCAACGAGGCCCTACCCCTAATAGAATTATAAAAGTTTCCTAATTGATATTTTACCTTAACTCGGCAATGAACATAAAAAGTATTAAAGCATAGTGATAATGATTTAAATATATGACCCCCCTTTTTTTTTCAAGTTTTTGATATCTTTAAACTGTTTGGCTGTGCCGTTCGAGCTAGGTGCAACAGCCTGAAATAAAAGGGGTTAACACATTAGCAAGTACGAAAAGTTTTAGTGCTGCTAGTAAAGAACTAAGACGCAATAAGAGCAAGTTGACAGATGAAGAAAATTCACAGTAATACGGCAATAAAATGTAAGAATATACATAAATATACAATAACTATAGATTCAGTACAGAAGATCCAATAAAAACCAGATTACATGCTATAAATATTCATGATGGCCATATGTCTGCTTAAATTGAATAGGCCATTATAATCATAGTAATACATTTTGATGGCTGCATTCTTGTTTTTAGCCTGGCTTTCATGAAATTTCTTGGTAAGGTTGTAGTAGTGGGTTCTACGTAATGCGACTTTAATTTCTTCGTGGATGCGGCTATTGCGTTAGTACCAAGGAGAATTTGTAATTTGGCGGAGAACATAATTCTGTGCTGTTTTGTAATCTTTGTCTATTTGATTTACAGGCATAAGCCCAGACTAAACACGCATAACAAAATAATGGGCGTAGAACGGACTTATAAATGAGTAACTTGTTATCTAAGGATAAAACACTGTTTCGAGAAATTAGGGGGAAGAGTTGAGCTTTACGCACTCGAAACTTCTGTATAATAGATGGGATGTGTGGGGTCCATGTGAGAGGATTATTGAAGATCACCCCAAGATAAACGACTTGCTTGGCCCGGGGTAGAGTAACTCCATAAAATTTGAGGTTTTGTTTTCTTTAGAATAAGATAGCTTTGGTCTTGTCGACATTCACAAGATAATTTTCCACTTGGTGAGCCAAGCCTTTAATGCTTGTATGTGTTGTTGTAACCGTTGGATGACTGGGCCTAGAAATGCATTTTGTGTGTCATCAGCGTACATTGCAAGTGTCGTGTTGGGTTTGGCAGGGATGTCGTTCACATAAATGTTAAATAATGTAATCCAAGTAAGGATACTTGTGGCACATCGGCCTTGATAGCTCGGAGGGTGGAATATGTGCCAGGGTTACAAACAACAAAGTGTCTACCTGTTAGGTAAGATTTCATAATGTTTATGGTGTAATCTGGAAAAACCAGACAATGTAACTTGTAGAAGAGCGCATCCAGCCCCTCACGATGGAAAGCCGTATCGATGTCGATGAAAATTCCTCCGGTTACTTCTCTTTTAGCTAGCAGGCCTTCAGAGACAGTCTCCACTACCCTGCCCAAAGGACGTGCAAAGTTCTTTTCCTTGCTCATGGAGTATAAAGCTTCGTGGCTTGCTCCATGCCTAGTATCTTTATCAAAGAATGAATAAAAGCGACTTTAGACACAATAATATTACTGAACTATTGCTTAATTCCCACTTTGCCGGTTTTTGAAATAAAGCCCAATGGCACATGACGTATAAGTTCCGGACGTGGGAAAATCTCTGAAGAGAAATCGGATGTAAGCAGGAGAAGGAGAGCCACAAACCAAGCAAAGCGGAGAAAACCGAGATATCATGAAAGGTGAAGAAATGTCATTGTAACGTGGTGCCATCTGTCGAGTCTAGAAGAAACTAGATCATTCATCGTACAGAAGGAGATTAATCATCCATGTTGAGAATTCAACTGAGCATAGAGCCAGCTAGAGTTTTTCCTCTGCAGACTTCATGTATTGCTCAACAAACATAAGTAATCTGATGACAACACCTTTAATTTTGTTAAAGTCCATTTCTGAGAGTTCAGAAGAATCAATTGAAGCATAAATCACAGGAGAAGCAACTTTCTGTGATGAAACAGTCTTTGGGCGGCGTAGGAGCTTTCCGATCAGCAGTACGGTGTTTAAAAATTTTAGGATAAAATTCACAACCTTTAAGGAGGCCACGTGATTTTGTTCACATCTGACTCCGACACAAGTGGGCCTGTCATCCTTCGGAAGAGTACAAGTGTACGTGAGATGGTCTTTGCCACAGATTAAGCATTTTGGTTGGTTATTAAAAAACATTTGTAAATGGCCAAAACAATGACATCTAAAACACATCATGTAGCTACGATTGCTACGGTATTTTCGGGTACTGACTCTAAGATTTAAGAGTCTACGCTTCTTGTAAATGCTACGTCGAATGTCACCTCGCTTTAAGGAGGCGAAGAAGATGATAGGAATTACTTAAATGGCAGATATATTTTGTAATATAGTAGAAAGAAATAAACAAACCACAAATGCAAGGTACATGTTTATTAACTTGACTAACTAACTGTTGCCATTCAGCAAAGAACAAAAAAGGAGCTACACACGAGTATTAAGAAACATAGAGTCCATAATTATAGCATTGCTTTGGCAGAAACACGATCATAAAAATAAAATAAAGTTTATTTCTAACAGAAGACAGGAAGCTTCGTCAAGATAAAATTATTTTACTTAATGAATTGGGCAACCTTCATAACAGAATAGCCAGTTTCAAAAATTTCAGTACTTCATTTCATCAGTACTGGAATCTTCGGTTAACCCTCTGATCATAACTTCGATCGGAGTATCTTCTTTTGTTCTGGAAGTAGTAATTTGGACTTCGTTTTTCATAAATACAGCTAAAGCACAATCCCGATAAAAGGCAGAATCAAAAATAATGATAATTTTTTCTCTGGTAAGAGTAGAATTAAAATTATTGATACCGTTTCTAGAAAACAAAGTTCTTATTTCTTTCCAAGTAACATCGACAAATAATCGGGGGCAGTCTTTTCTTTTAGTCAGCAACAGAATCCTCTTCGTGGCTTTAGTTAGGATAAAATTCACAACTTCTTTATTAGAAAGGCCATAAAAAAAATTATGTGCATTAAGAATATGCGCATGCGTTAAGTGTAAGAATCTTGTACTGATACTAGACGCTACTAAGATTTCCTGCGAATAACGCGTTTCGAGATCATCTAGTACAGTTTGCGTTGAAACTCTGAGAAGTTCTTACTCATCATCCTAAGATAATGAAATTCAGTAATTTTCGAATAGAGAAATATTAGCATGATAATTACGGAGCTAGGCTTTGTGGTCGTTCATATTTATTCTCTTTGAGATATGCTATTTAATATAAGAGATGAATTTCGTTCATGAATTGAAAGAAATTACCTCTGTTTTTGTGCAAAAACCATATAATTCTTTATTCGATAAAGTTTATTATGCTTATTAAAATCTGAAATTTGAAGAACCTCTTACATAATAATGAAGAATATGATATAAATATATCAGACAGTATTACTAACATTAAAAGTATGCTGATTTTAATAAATCTCTTTCACATTTTGTTTAGATATAGATTATTTAATAAAACTTTTTTGATTAAGCCTCGGTATTTTTGTTAAACAATCGTTGTTTATTAGTTTTTTACTCTTGTTTGCATGCTGGAATTAAGAACATTTGGTTGCTACATTACAAAATTCTACCAAAATAATTTGGCTGATAATTAGAAAAATCTGCGAAATATATTAATTAAGAAGCACTTTTCGTATATTTGCTGAATCTACCTGTTGCTCCATTTCATTAGTTGAGCTTTTAAGTTTTTATGCTACAGATGTGTTAAATTTTTTTTACGATGTGAAAGTTATGCTTCAGATGTTAAATTGCTATTTTACCAAAGTTATGCCACTGTTACATACTGCCACATTGGTTGTCATTCAACACTTCAAGTGTACAGGTTTATTCCAATACTTGGAATTTTTTTTTTCACTTTTAGGATTCCTATTCAGGACAGTTATAGATAGGTAAAGACTTCAGGGTCTTATACCTATTGAATAAGCGAGGACCTAAGACCTAATTTGAGCTTTTATTTACTAATTACTCTTAAAACAGTGTGAAAATAAATCATTATCTTCAAATTAATTAGATCCTGATTAGAATATGTAAGTGTTAGATTAATACATGAGGTATTTACTTTATATTTTTAGTGTACTACTAAGAGAAAATATAAATCTGCTATTTATTGCTGAATTTTTTTTGCAGCAGTATTTTGTGACATTTGAACTGAAAGTTTTTGAGTTTTATTAAAGAAGAAAGAATTTTTTAAACAGAAATCAAAGTCTCATTTTTCAAGATATGCTATGCTGCCTTTTTGCATTGTCTGAATCAAAAAGTGTGAAATTTGTATTCTGAGGCAAAGCTTAAAACTTCATTTATGCAGGAGCATTTAAAAATGTTCATCTCTATGCAATATTTCACAATTTTGGGAATAGCAGACTTAGTGTGTGACTTTTCAGTATTGTTTTAAAATGTACATGTAGCTAGCAAATTAATTATTTTTATAAATTCATACACTATAAAAGTGTATAATATTTTTCATGTGAAAATATTGACATTTAAAAATACGCTTATAATTCTGATAATTTTTAGTAGTTTTTTACGAGTAGCATGGCCTTCAAAAGTATAGGCACCAAAAAGCTTCAAAAGCACTAAATACTACTCTTATTTTCATTTACTTTGTTAAGTGATCTATGATTTGTTTATTGTTTACATAAGAATGAAAAATAATTAGATTATCAAATATATAAAGCTTGATTTTATTCACATAGTATTTATTTGACAGTCTTGTAATCATAATATATGTTGTATGTGTGAAATTTAATGACACTTTCATATTCGAGTAGAAACTGAATTATTCAATATGTAATATGCAAATTTCAAATGTCAAAGGCTTACTTGTTTAGTGGCAGCCTTAACAAGGAAGTACTAGTTTAGCTTTAGCATACTAATACAATGAAATTATGTCACTGAAAGAAACATGTTGTGGAGTTGTAATAAGAATTGCTGTACAGACAACAACTAGGCAAAATATATCTTGTATTTCTTAATTTCAATATCATAAGTATGAAAAAAAAGCTTTGATTAATAAAATAAAGTAAATGGGTGTTTTTTCCTTATCTGGATGTAAATGTTGGTGGCTGCACATTTTTTTTTTTTTTTTTCATTTTTGGTACAGCACAGCATGCCATTCTTTGTTAAAGAATTGAAAGGCTTGCTTCAGTAATAAAAATACAGTTATATTCATAAAATAAAAAAAGCAACTATCACTCTTTTCATTGAAAATACAAAAATAAATATATATTTTAATGAAAAATAATATAATAAAATGAAAATATTGGATTTAAATATCAATGGTAAATAATTAAACAGAAAGAAAAATCTTAGATCGCTGCAGAAAATGATAGTGAATGGTTATGGCATCAATGATGTTGACTAAAACAATATTTAGCATTTTATTCAACTAGCTAAATGGAAAGCACCGGTAAATGGAATATAGGACTAAAATATATTTAGCAAATGTAATGCATATACATTTAAAATACATTTCCCAATATTATATGCAGTTAAATTAGCAATTTGGAAAATGCTATTTTCAGAAGAAGGGAAAAAAAAAAAAAAAAGATGTGTATATGCAGACTTTGCATTAAAGATTGATCCTTATATTTAAAACCAAAAATATGTCTGAAGAATTAAATAAGTTTAATTTCTTCTAGATTCAAGATGGCAATTGCAAGGCCTTTGGGTATGGAATTTGATCATAGTTGGCCAGAGAGTGCAGAATGTTTAACACTTGATTTTGGACCTTTTGAGACTGCTCACCGATGGAGAAGAATGCCAGAATGTGATGAATTTGTTGGAGCTAGGTAATATCAGATTTATTTTTGTAGTGTTGATTAAGAGTTTTGCTTAGAAAAGAACCGATAGCTATCACTCATTCTGAATTATAAGTGCTTAAGTTCACATTAAGATACTCTCAGTTTGGTAGATCATACAGAAAGAAAATTGAATTCAAAATATATTATTATTGCACTGCAAGTTAGTTTGAATGAGTATTCTATAGAGGGAAAAAAGGAATTGCATTATGCTCCTTTGGAATTTCAATACAAACTGCATTTCCAGTATTTTTTGTACTCTATATGTATTTTAAAATAAATTAGTTTTTCTTCATGTATATGGAAATAAGGTCTGGCGTTTTATGCTAAATACATTGTGATTAATTTCTGATTTGAAAGTATCCTCATTTCATAAAGATACTGCAGTCATAAGAATTTTATCCAGGATTTACAAACCATTCAGTATGGTAGCTAGTACCCTGTACCCGTTCTACTGACCATTGTAAAAAAAAAAAAAAAAAAAAAAAAAAAAAAAAAAAAAAAAAGGGTCTGCATAAAATCCAACAGTTTAAAATGAAATGTCAGATAATTTTTTTGAAATACACACAGTAGTCACATAATATACAAACATCATCCTTTATACCAATGTAATGGACAAAGTTTAAGCGTAGTTTAAAATGCACACAATAGCAATAGTATTTCTCTGCATGTGACAAAGCTTCATTTTTATACATTTATATGTACTATTTACCTATTTCTGCTATTATCTGTAGTTGTGATTACGCTCTGTGAAGATTAAAGCTACAGCATATTTTTTATTTCAGTTTTACATTTTAAAAATCAAATATTTGAAAAGTTAAAAATTTAATTAATTATTAGGAAACATTCAAAGTTGTATTAATGAAGAAAGGTCTTAGAAATGATTCCTTTGGCAGATAAGAACAAATAGTAAAGTTAAATTTAATTTTAAATTTAAATAACTCTCTTGCGCCATTGCTGCAAGGAAGAAAATTTGAATTTAACAAATATTCTCTCATTCGTATAAAGCTAATTTAAATTTTGAATTATGAAAATTTAATTGTATACAAATAAAGATTAATTATTGCTGCAAACTAAGCATCAGAGAGCAGAGATCAGAATTCAGAGAGCATATGTTAATTAAGTGCAAGTATCTAAAACCATGAAAAAATATTTAATAATCCAAAAAATTCATTCTAAAAATTTAAAGAATTTCTAAGACTAAAGTAATTTGCATAAAGTGAATAACTGTTGAGACAGATCTTTTGAAAGGGAAGTTGCCTTCAAACCTAACTCTTCAATTACTCAATTCGTGTTTCGTCATCCATATAGGCATTGGTAAAGTATTATTCAAAACCAAAAGTGAAATCCAAATGAAATGAACAGGGCTGTGGAGTCGGAGTCGGGCAGATTTTGGGGTAAAAGTAGCTGGAGCTAGAGTCGCCAAAAACAGGTCGACTCTGACTCCAGTTTTTGTTGGACAGTTTGAATTTGAAATGAAATTAAAATGAATTGAAAAAAATTAATGACAAGCTCAGTTATTAGTTTCATTTATGGAATATATACATTAATAAATAGTTATTTTCTATTTTATTGACATATTAATAAATAAATATGAGGAGGATGGATGTGATATTTGCCATTAACAATTAAACTGATTCATTTAGTTACAAATCTCACTGGTAAATTTAGGTAAGCAGCAATAGCAGAAAGAACTCCCAAAATTGATGCCATTCTTAGGAAGCAAACAGGAAAATTAGCAATTATTGATCAAGCAACACAATCAAAAAGTATATATTTGATGATAAAGAGGTTTTTTTTTAATTAAGAATTTTTTAGAAGATGTAGATAACTCAAATGTTTCACTAACAGAAAGACTGTGGAATGATCTTGCAGAATTGGAAACTCTTCTTTCTACACCGTATGTGGCCACACAAAAAAGCTGCAATCTGAAGAATTGACAGGAGGGAAGAATGGGATGATTGTTCTTTTTGAAATGGAGGGTTTATTGCAGAAGGATTCATTTCTTCAATGAAAAAAGTATAAACTAGTTTGCTAGACAATTAAATCTTGCTGGGTTCAATATATGTAGATCTGAAACACCAAATTTTCTTGGATAACGAACAAATTAAAAAGGCAAAGAAAGCCATCTATGAACTTTCATTAAGAATGAAATTATTCTCAGAACAATTGGAGAATTCGAATTAGGGCAGTGAAACTGCAGACATTGCAGTTGAGTCTCTATCATCCTCTTCCAGTGATTAATTAGATTTAGAGAAATATTTTTGGATAATATTGAAAAGGCTGAGGCTAAGCAAAGCAAATGAAAATAAAGAACCAAGAGCCTTTAGATATAAAAATGGAAAAAAATACAAACAAAATTTCTACATAGCCTTTCAAGAAATAGAGAAATATGATTGTGCTTGCAAGATACCTTTTTTAGAACTTATAAAAATCTATCCTGAAAAGTTAAAAGAAGTAGCCCTAACAGTAATAGCTTTTCCTCCTACTCAAGTTAGTGTGAAAAGACTCTCCTCAGCTCTGAAGTTTATCAAATTGGATCTATGGCTCTCCAACAAAGAAGATCTTGCCAAAGCTATACTGTTTCTTAGAAATAACTAATGCCAGTTTTTCCATTTCCTAAAAATTGCTAATTAATATAAATAATTTGCTATGCCATCAATTTTTTTTTCCTGTAGCATCTATTACTTGTTTTATATTAAAAAAATAAGCTGTAACCCATGTGTATATGTTTACATATATAAATTTTAACGAATATGTATATACGTAAAAAGCAAATTTAAAGTTAAAATAATTAAAAAATGTGCAAACATATAAAAGATTTAATTTTAATTTTCGAACTAATCTACAATATCATTTAAACTCAGATAGCATAAGTAAATCAAGTGCAAAACCAAACCATGATAATAAATTCACGAATTTAGCAAATTAAAATTGATCTAAAATTTTTTAAAAAAATGCATAAGTGAATGACTGTTGAGCAGGTAGGAGACAGACTTATCAAGGGGACGTTGCCTCCAAACCTAACTCTACAATCATTCAATTCGTGTTTCGTCATTCATGCAGGTTAGGCTAAAAGTCAAAACCAAAAGTAAATACGTACATAGTGAAGAATATCCAAAAAGAAATACCAATAAAGTGGTACCTTGAGAAATTAGCAATTAAAATAAAGGTCTAAAAAACCAATATGAAGTATTATGAAAATTAAGCAATGTAAAGTTTAGTATTAAATTAAATTTAAAAAAAAATTAATTAAATTTTTCAGGAAAGTTAATTTAGAAACCAATGCATTTTAGAAACCCTCGTCTACAGAAACCTCCCCGACACAAATATGCATATCAATCAAAAAGGAACTAAAAAGAACTAGACATAATTTATATAAACCAATAAGAAACTAAAAAGAACTAGACATAATTTATATAAACCAATAAGAAACTAAAAAGAACTAATTCATAATTTATAAAAAAACAAATAAATACTTAAAAATATAATTACATATCTAGAAAAAGCTTAAATACTACATAAAAAATACTTAAAAGCAAGTAAATAGTAAGTTTTAATTCTAACTTACCTACCATATAGCGTTATAAATAGTAAGTTTTAATTCTAACTTACTTACCATATAGCGTTATAAATACAGTCAAAAGTCGTTAATTCGGACACTCATAATCCGGACCTCAAAGCTAAAAACTTTCTGCGCATGCGCCGCGTTGACACATGCGCATAGGCGTTTACGCGTGCACGTAAGACCTCTTATGACTGCGCACTTGCGCGTGCACAAGCGCAGAATACGTTTTCGCGTGCGCGTTTTATGTATAACGGTCAGTATAAGCTAAAATTATCTAATTATCTATTTCAGTTAATGTTGATGATTGCGTTGTTCCTTAATTTTCGAATGGGATCCGGCTTATTATTTTTTGCAGACTGTAAGAGCAATACTATAAAAGTAAACTTGAACTTTCGATTATGTCAAATAGAATTTCCGATTCTGGAGCTCCTAAAGGATCGTACAAAACGAATATGAGTTTCGAATATGAGTACAAAAGAACAAGTATATTTCGATGTCCATCAAACAAAAAGTGGAATTGCTGCAAAAAATGGATAAAGACATGAAGAATGTGACAGAGAGGTTAGTGAAAACGAAAAAATTTCGATTGACAAGTTTGTCAGTATTCTCGGCACAGCAATTAACGGGACTTGAACAGTGGAACTTTGTAACTGAACAAAAAATTATATCTGTTTATAGAATTAAAGAGAAAGTATTATCACATAAAACAAAGCAACTTAAACAACTTACATTGAAAGTAATGTTTAATAAAGTAAACAAATAAATATTAAGCTTTTTTTTGTAAATTTTGATACTCTTTACATCATAATTGTTCTTTATTTCATAAATTACGGTTTCATATTTTTAATTTTAGAATTTCTGCATGCCATCTTACGCGATTTAAACTGATGATCTATAATCCGGAATCGCCGAAGTCCCGACGAGTCCGGATTAACGACTTTTGACTGTAGTAAGTTTTAATTCTAACTTTACCTACCATATAGCGTTGGGGTCTGTAAAAGTATTTCCTAAGTGATGTAAGTGTGTTCTGCAAATTATATAGATGGCGCTTATGTAAGTAAAGTTGAGTGCCAAGCTGCTATCTTTGTTTTATTAAAAATTTTGTAAACTTTAATATTAAAATATTTAAATAATATAAATCTAGAAAAAATCAAAGAATATCCTAAAAGTATGTAATTGAAGTTTGGTGAATTTATTTTCATTGTTTGGTTTTGCACTTGATTTACTTATGCTATCTAAATTTAAATGATATTGTAGATTAGTTCGAAAATTAAAACTAGATTTTTTATATGTTTGCACATTTTAAAAATATTTTAACTTTAAATTTGCTTTTTTCGTATATACATGTTCGTTAAAATTTAAATTTCATTCCTTGCAGCAATGGCACAAAGAATTAATTAAATTTGTATTTAAATTCAATTTATTCTTTTGAAACAATTTTGTTTACATATATATATATATATGTATATGAGGGAATCGGAGTCAGAGTCGGAGTCTTTAAAATTGCAGGAGTCTGTCATTTTCCCTACCGACTCCACAGCCCTGGTAGTGAATTGTTTAAATAAAAAATTTTAACTATTAAAGAATTTCGAGAAATTTAGTAAACAAATTGACTATGAAATAAAATTATTAATTAAAAGTACATTGTTAATGTAATTAAGAATTTAAATCCAAAGTAATTTAGAAACTCTTGCCTATGGGAACTTCCCGTAGTACTTTGATTATCCCCCTCCTCTTTCTGAAAAGTCACCAACTCATTGACGTCTAATTTTTCACGAAGCTAATATGCAGAAGGCAACAGATATTTTCAAAATAGTGGCACACTGATAATTACACAAAAGGGCAATCAGTAATAAATTAAGAAAGCAAGAATCATCCATAGTAAAACACATACTTTTTTCAAGAAATATGTCCCCCCCCTCCTTGCCGTTCATGTCATGTATGCAGCAATATGTTTTCGCTTAAAGAAAATCAAAGAATTGTACAAATTTGGCACCACTCACAAGTTTGGCATTGTGCACGCTGCTTAAGTGGTTGCTTTGTGCACATTGCATAAGTGGGTATAAACCCATTTCTTCTATCTACATAAGTGGGTATATATGGTCACTTTATTTAACCTGTTCCACCAAACTAAGTTAATGGGACTACAGGGTTAGGAAGTCATCCTAGTCATTGAAGCAATCTGATGGTTAGACCGCCTTTGTGCATTTTACATTAATCTTTAGTTTCTTGGATATAATTATTTTCGTTCACTTGCTTCATTATCTCTAAGATGCCCTTGTTGCAGTAATAGTCCATGAACAGTCTATTCACAGGATATGTGATGTAGTCGGAAAGAAAGAAATGCTGTTGAAGGTGCTTCGTCAGAGGGCAGGAGAGCAGGTAATGAAGTGTGTCTGTGTCTTCTTTGCGAAAACTGCAAGAACAGTTCACATCCTGTCTGAGCAATTGTCTGTAATACGCTGGGAATTTCCCATGGATGGAACAGGCCTACATAAATGGGTAGAAACCTGCTTATGCAATGATATGTTTTCACTTTAGAAATCATCAAAACATTGCACAAATTTAGTATCACGTAAATTGGGCACAGCGTTAGCCATTACCATGATCATCCAAGAAAAATTGATACAATAGTTTCAGTATACTTGGGGATAATTCTAGTTCTTCACTGAACTATACTGATGTGTATTTTTTTAATCCAACAATAAATAAAGCTAACAGTTATTGTAAACAAGATGTGGCTCTCTTCAAACCAATTCATGGTCCATATTTTAATACTTTGTTTGTAATGTTTTACCTTACATTTCTGTAAAATTCAGTTTTTTAAGAAGTATAACTTCATGAATTGTGAATTTTTGCATTCTTTTCTGTTGGACAAAATGCTATATTTCCGAAGAAATGCAATGCTTTCTTTTTCATCAGCTGGCAAACTCCACAATCCTATTACAATTTGTGATAAGAAAAAAATATTCAATATTGAAACAAACAGTAATCAAGAAAATAATTGTTAGAATTGGAAGGTGAAAATTTCTGTGTGCTAAAATTAAAAATGCTCATCTATAGCATGCACACACATATCTAGGTTGCCTCATAAATACATTTGGTGATGTTATGAGTTGGCACATAACTATTTTGAGGACCCAGTGCATTGTCTTGTGTATAGTTTTCGTGGTAAGGATGAACTATTTTGAGGACCCAGTGCATTGTCTTGTGTATAGGTTTCGTGGGAAGGATGCTGTATAATAAAGAAAGAACTGGGATATTTTAGTTTTGAATATAAAGATTTAAGTGCACATTTTTATGCATATAATAAAACAAAAAGTTAAATTTCTTGATGAAAAGGTCATTTAAAACACACACAAGGAAAAGTCCTAAGGAACACGAATGTTATGTCAAAAAAGGAGAAATCTGAAAACTGATCATAGTTATAAACTTAATCACAATTTTGACTTTGGTTCTGTAAAAATTATCCACAAAGCTCCTTCAGTTGATGAACTGGATTTCATTAAAGCTTTTCTTATTCACAAAAATTTCCTTCTTAATGTGTTTAGAATTCTAATATCTTAATTTTTCATACTTATTACTATTTTTCCTGACAGATGGCTTTATGTTCATGTTTACTTTGCTCATTTATCATCTTCGATATAAATACAGTTGTTGCTCTTTCCATTTTGTAATTTTTTTCTTTTTTCTCCTGAAGGAGAGGGACCTACATCTATTTTATTGCTCTCCAAATCAGTAAAGTTTTATTCAAAATTTACATTAAAATAAGGTTGTTCTGTTGACTAATTTAAAATTGGTTTATTTTTCTTCCATTTAGACATCCCATATGTTTGCGAATATGCAAGAGAATATGTTGGAGTTTGTATCAGTTTCAAAGTGAATCTATAAAATTCATTCTGTTGAAGTGGTATTCTTCTATAGGCTTTCAGTCATAAAAAAAAAAAAAAAAAAAAAAAAAAAAAAAACCTTATATTTTTACTTCCTTGTACGAAGTAAAGGAAGTATTGTAATCACGAAAAATTTCAGGCTTATATTTCAACCACTCTCAAAACTATTTGAACGAGGTTTTTGCCTTGACAATCTGTATGCACAGACAGAATAAATGACTGTTTTTGCCAAAAAGGATTGTAATGTGGATTTAAAATGTGTTCAGGAGATTTTTTCTTGATGTCTGTATGTACATATGTATCTTGCATAACTCAAGAAGAGTAGCCATAGAACGTTGAAATTTTGTATATGGGACTGCTGTAACATGTAGTTGTGCACCTCCCTTTCCCGTTGCAATAGGCTGCACCAGTTGTATATATATATATATATATATATATATATATATATATATATTCCTACTGTGTTACCTGGCTCAGTTAGCTTAGTATTTTTATTCTTCATATATTCATGATGGTAAATTATGCATTTTTTGCTTTAAAAATGATTGACTTCTGTGGTTTTTGTGTTCTGGTTGAGGTTCTGTTAATCTGCATGCAATAGTTCTATAATTATCAACAATTTAAAAGTTTAAGTAGCACCTTAAGCATATGAACCGCCATTTGTTTACATTTGAAACTCGGTAGAATAGTGAATTCAGTTTCTGCACATTCAGTGTCTTTTTGCCAAGTGGGACCAAAAGTAAACTTTCAGTTTTGTGCATTGAAAAGTTTGCCTTCTTGTTCGCTGGCCGAATTGCTTGTTTTGTAAAGAAACTCTAATTTAAAAAAAAAAAAAAAAAAATTAAACTGTATTTGGGGTTTTATGTTTTTCTGTATTTTACAATTTTTAATGAAGATGTTTTAAATTTTTATGTATAAAAATACACAAAGTGTATGTCGCAAAATGAGAACTGAATTAATTGAATAAGAAATATATCTAATGAAATTTGAAAAAATAAATTTAAATGAAATGCAACAAAAAATGTGTATAACAGGCCATATAAGGTAGTCATGTGGTGTCCATATCAGAGTTTTTATGATGTAATTATGCAACCTTATTAGTCCTTTCTTTGCATTTCCAGGCTTCAATAAAACATTCTATATCTGTTATTACTAAAACATAGTCTTATCATTAAATATCATTAAAATAAAAATACTTCCTTCACTCATCCCAGATACCGAGCAATCCAGAAAAACTAAAGACAAAACTTGTTCACTTACCTGGGTAGTGTGAAGTTGAATCTGTAATAAAAACTCTAATATGTTGATTTATTTAATTATATTCTCTCTATACTACAAAATATATACATTTTTTAACAATTGTCGGGAAATTTTTCTGGCCCCGAAAGTTATTACACACTTCATCAGTTCACGTCACGAGATCGAAAGGGAAAAACCCTTTTTTTCTTCCTACTTCAATGACAGCCAACGCCATCTGTGTCTCGTACATCAAAATGAAGAGATTTGTTTTTAATATTTGTTAGATACAGCTAATCAGTTTCACAACACTCCCACCTTTTTGATTTTCAGAAGGAAAATCAAAAATCAAATAATGGTATCCTTAGTACTGGAACACACTTCTAGAGGGTACAGTTTACGTACAGGACGAATCAGTATGCCATTTCTAGTTTTCACTTTTACAACTCTTACACGTCCATATCTGCTTGTACAAAGTTCTTGGACACGAGCAATTGGCCAGTTCACTCTTTTAAGGTTCTCACAACCTATTAGCACGATGTCTCCAACTTTTAATTCACAGTCCGTCTGTCTATGCTTTTGTACTAACTGTCCAAGGTACTCCTTGTGGAAACGGCTATGAAATTGTTCTCGAAGTTCCTGGCAGAAACGCTGACGAGCCAAGAGTTTATTTCGATCTAAAGCATCCAAATCTGCTGTACCTGAAACCTTAATGTCCTGTAAGAACATGGAAGGCGTTAATGGTAGAAGATCCTCAGAGTCATTTGACACATAAGTAAGTGGTCGACAGTTTATTACGGCTTCCACATCACAGATGACGGTGAGTAACTCTTCGTAATTGACTGCAGCTTGTCCTAAGACTCTCACAATCAAATTCTTGGCTGTGCGGATTAGACGCTCCCACCATCCGCCCCACCAAGCAGAAGTGGGCGGAATGAACTTCCAAGTGATGGGATGCAAAGTTTCCTGAGCAATTACCTTTACCCAGTCAACCTTTTTCAGCAATGCAGATGTACCGACGAAATTTGTGCCGTTGTCTGAATAAACTGTAGATGGCCGACCTCTTCTGGCTATGAACCGACGAAATGCTTGAATGAAGCATTCGGTACTTACGGATGTCACTAGTTCCAAATGTACACATCTATATACAGCACACGTAAACAGTACTACCCAGGTTTTGTTTTTATTTTTGAGAATCAGAGGGCCACATAAATCTATGCCAGTAACTTCAAATGCGAACGCATCTCGAACTCTGTCTAATGGTAATTGAATGGGTGCAGTAGTTGGAGGTTTTGCTGAAAATCGTTTACAATGGACGCACTGTTTCACCACCGATCTAATTCGGCGTCTTGCACCAATGATCCAGAATTCTTCTCTAATTATAACAGTTAATGCTTGTACGCCGGCATGAGAATGCTTTAAATGGTAATCTCTAATTAAACAGTCAACAATATAATGCTTAGAAGGTAATAAAATCGGGTACCGGAATGCATAAGAATCATCTCGTTCGGTGATTTTTGTTTTTACTCTTCTTAAGCCACTCTGATCTCGTACGGTCAAAAGACCACATTGATGGAGTCTCCAGTCTCTGGAAAACTCTCCCCCTGAACAAGTGAAAGAAGTATAATTTTAGATTCCTTTATCTCGGAAGCAGACAGAAAAGGCTCTTTATTTACAATTTTCTTTTGACAATTTTTGATAAATCTCTTTATCCAACCTAAAACTCTTAACATTTTTGAAAATTTAGAGAACTTCTCACACCACTTAACTTTATCCGCTTTTGTAGTTATACTAAGATTTACATTTAAATTTATGCCTTTCCTGCGCTCTGAAAAAACTAAAGTTTCATTTGGCTTAACCTCTAATTTTGGCCAGCTATCTCTAGGGTCTTTGAGCCAAACAGGCCTTCTCCACCAAGTTAATTTGAAAAACTGAAGAGGGGAACAACCACGAGAAGGTAAATCAGCTGGGTTAGAATGACCCTGTACATATGACCACTGATTTGCTTTAGTGAAAGCGCAAATTTCCTTCACGCGATTGCCCACAAAAGTCCCCCACGCATCATTTCTTTGAATCCAAGATATGGCCGTGGTGGAATCGGTCCAAAAATATTTCGGGATGTCATCCAATGTAAGAGCTTCTGTCACATATTTGGAAAGACGCACGCCCAAAAGACAGGCCATAAGTTCTAGACGGGGAATAGTAAGTTCTTTTAAGGGTGCGACTCTTGACTTAGCCATTACAAAACTGACTAATGTTTCTTCTTTAGTTTCGCATCTCAAAAATATTACCGTGGCATAAGCATGCTGGCTAGCATCACAGAATACATGAAGTGTCCAGGAACTTCTATCTCCAAAACCTATACGTCGCGGTATTCTCAACTTATTCAAAATTTGTAATTTATTATACCACCTCGAAAATTTACTTTTGATACTTTCTGGTAATGGAGTATCCCAGTCTGCTTTTATCGCCCAAATTTCCTGTAGCAGTAACTTTGCAGGCAATAAAACAGGTGTCAAGAAACCCAAAGGATCAAACATTGTCTGCGTTACTGACAAAACCTCTCTTTTAGACAAATTATCCGAAACCAATACAGTCTTAATTTCAATATAAAGGTTATCTTCTATTTTGTCCCACATAATTCCTAAAACTGGTACAGAATTCTCCATTGTGGACTCAGTGCACAAAGTACTTTGGGTTAGTTCCACATCTTTTTCTACTGGGCCATAGGTCCACATACGTAAGTCCATTTTTGCTTCAGCTAATATTTCAGTAGAAGATTTCACAAAATTCACAAGCTCCTTTTCGTTATCAACAGAAGTCACACAATTATCAATATAAAAGGATTTATTTAATTTCTGAGCAATAGAACTTTGTTCCTTTGGTACTTGTGCCAAATGAACTGAAATAACCGCTCCTAATAGAAAAGGGCTAGACTTTACTCCAAAAACTACCCTCGTATGGCGGAAAACCTTCAGTACATTATCTTTCTCCCACCATAAAAATCTTAAAAAGTCCCTATCTTCTTTCCGTAATTCAATCTGTAAAAATGCACGCCGGATATCAGAGGTTATGCCAATGCATTTTTCTCTAAATCTTAACAAAATTGAAGGGATTTCTTCTATTAAATTTGGTCCTTTTACTAAGTAATCATTAAGGGAGGGCGATCTATTAACTTTACATGATGCGTCAAAAACAGGTCTTATCTTAGTTGAGACACTGTCTGGTTTAAATACTGGGTGATGCGGTAAGTAGTGCCCTTTATAATTCAGTTCATTGTCTGGTACTATTTCAATTACACCCTCCTCCATCCATTCATTAAAAATTCTATCATATTCTTCATATTTATGTAAAGACTTGAGTTTTCGGGTGACACTGAACAATCTTTTTTCTGCTACATGACGATTTGATGGCAATTCTGCGTTATATACTAACCAAGGTAATCCGACACAATAACGACCATCTTCGTTTCTGGAAAGAGAGTTTAAAAATTGTTCGTGGGCGATTTCTTCCTCAGCAGCGTTAGTTGAATTCTGATGAGCATCTAATATTCCGATCGTTTCTAAGCTCCAAAGATCGGAGATTTTAAAGTCGTGACCCACTAAACTTGCACACAAAATGGAAGCATCTTTATCTTTGTGATTAACAAATTCCTCCAATACACCACAAACTGTCCAACCAAGTTTTGTACAAACTGCTGTTAGTCCTCCTTTTAGTTGTTTTACTGATCCCGTGAGAATTTTTCCATAAATATCACTACCGATGAGCATTTCTATTTTTGGACAATCTGCTCCCAGATCCGACAACCAAATGTTGTTTCGTTGTAATTCTTTTAATATTGGACCCTTGGGTACCCGAGGTATATCCCCACATATTATGTCTTGATCTAAAAATTCAAATTCTAGATCTGAATACTTACGCGGACTGGCTGAACATAATTTTACCAAATATTTGTTATGCATCTTTGCCTCTGTTCTGGCACCTCCAAATAAAGTAAGAGCAACATTTTCTTTGGAAATAATTGGTAACCCCAATTCAGTGGCTAATGATTTCAAAATATACGATTTCTGGGAACCACAATCTAAGAGTACTCTAACATCTTTATGCTTTTTGACACCAGCTACTCTTACGCGTAAAGTCATTAAAGCTACGTCAGCGGTACAAGTTTGCCTGGCTGTAGCCGTATGTATGTTGTCTATTTCTGATTTTTCTGTAGGAAGTTCAGTTTCATTATTAATGTCCGGACACAAAATAACTGAGTGTGATTTACCACAAGCAAAACACCTAACAAACTGTTTACAGAACTTTGCCATATGATTTGGTTCCAAGCATTTTAAACAGCATTTTTTCTCCTTAACTTTAGAAATCCTTTCATTAAGAGATAATGAACGTGCATCGTAACAATTTTTACTATCATGCATTTTACCACAAAAAATACATGCATGTTCTCTGGTTGTAAGAAAACCTGTGGCAGTGGGAACATTTCCCTGTTTCTTAAATTTAAATTTACCTTTTGTTTCCCTCTTTGCTTTATCATGATATCCTTCTTTACGACTAACACCATCGAGTCCATTACGCGCCAATTTTAATCTCTCCTCACCCTCCACTTCAGACTTTAAAAATTCATTAAGTTGGTAAGGCGAGAAAGATCAGTTCCTTCAGGCTGGTTAAAGAGCGAACTCCTTTGCCACGCCTTTAAAACATCCTCTGTGAGACACGATTCCACCATCGGAAATAACCACGATGTGTTTTCGCTCGATTTAAGACCTAAAGACTCTAAGGCTCTCAACTGAGCTTCAATTTTATCATACAGTTTATCAAGAGGTAATTTATCGTTTTGATCTGCCTTCACATTAGAAACAATTAATTTAATTAGTTCCCTAACATACACTTCTACTAATAATTCAGGTTTCCCAAAACGTTCCTTCAAAGCTAAAACAGCTTTATCATAATTTTCCGAAGTCACCGGATAGCTTTCAATGAATTCTTTAGCACGTGATCCGGGCTTCATACACTGAATCAAATAGGAAAATTTGTCACTTTCATATAAATCAGGGTCAGTGTGAATTTTCTCAAACTGCGACCAAAACGGTAACCAATTTATCAATTCCCATCAAACTTCTTAAGTTCGATTTTCGGAAGTCTATACTGTTTAATCTTACTACAACAAATACCAGCACCATCATTTGGTCTTGTTTCTAAATTGATTTCATCTGAAAATTGCAATTTTTCATTAATTTGCCGAGTTAGTGTTATGAAATCATCAGAATACACCTCGCGACTTTCGATTTCTTTAGTAACATCATCCTCTAAAGTTTTCCCGTCTTCAGCTAACAAATCAAGAATTTTATCATCTACATTTTTTATATCTGAATATACATTTTGTAGTTTAGTAAGTTTATCTCGTACTAAATCTACAGAAAAATCTTCTTTTACTAATTCCGTTTTTAAAATATTAGCAGTTTTTGCAAAAGAAGTGCGTAAACCTGCCCGTTTAAGTTTCAGAGCCTTTAAAGCTTCCATAGTTAACTTTAAAAATAAAACAAACTGCTTTACAAAAAATAGTTTCGAATTTAAACTTAATTATACTTTAATACATCAAAAACTATCTATAACCATTAAAATATTTTTTTTTAAAGTTTATTTCTTAAGAATCCTGTCGCGGACGCCACTCGAAAGGGAAAAACCCTTTTTTTCTTCCTACTTCAATGACAGCCAACGCCATCTGTGTCTCGTACATCAAAATGAAGAGATTTGTTTTTAATATTTGTTAGATACAGCTAATCAGTTTCACAACAATATCACTAGAATTACGGTGGTCTTCGTATACCTAGAATTACGGCGGGTGTTATTTTGACCCCTTGATAAGCTTGATAAGATATCCGCATATTTCTCTATATGATATAATATATTTATGAAAAAGAAATTAAAATAACGCAAATTATAAAAATAAACTTTAGACAACTACCGTTTATTTTAAAGAATATAGAGACTTTGCAGGTATGTAGTCAAATAATGAACAAGCATTTAAATATTTCCATCGAAAAATGTAATTTTCTTTTTTTTTTTTTTTTCATTTTCAATAGCTTACATTTCAGAAATACAGAAAATAAAATGTATAAATATTTATGCAATTTTTTCCAAAAAAAGTGGCTTTTAATCCAAATATTAAAGTATTTTAAAACAAACTTTTTGCTATAAAGAGTACATAGAAGTAGAAATATATAGAAATATTTTATTTACAGGATAATATATTAGTCAGCGCAGCAATTAGCACACACGCTTATCTTTCTGATTTTTTGTGTTCAATATCCGCATACATATTTATTACAGTTGTTGCAAATATTAGAAGTTTTGTTACCTTTGCATTTCCTTACTTGACATTTCTTCCTTTTTTTTTTACAGATAATATATTAGTCAGCGCAGCAATTAGCACACACGCTTATCTTTCTGATTTTTTGTGTTCAATATCCGCATACATATTTATTACAGTTGTTGCACATATTAGAAGTTTTGTTACCTTTGCATTTCCTTACTTGACATTTCTTCCTTTTTTTTTTTTTGATTCTATTGAATCTTGTCCATCCACAAAGCCTCTTGAAGAGACAACAAATTTGTTTTTACTAGATATATATATCCTTCTACCAAATGCAATAGAAAAATCCTTTTTGCGGATTTTTTCTTGAAACCTATCTTTACTCATAGTGTCATGAAAAAACTTTGGTCCTTAAGTCTTGGAACACAAACTAAGAATTGATAAGCCCTTGGCAGCCAATGCCCCCCCCTTACGTACAACAATGCTATGAATGCTTCCAGTTCTGCAAATAAAATAGCGAAAGAGTCATTATGAAGTTTACGCTTGGGTACAGCATCAGTACACTCCTTTATGATGCATAAAATATTTTCATTTATTATTAACTTCCACACACTAAGAGCTTTACCAGAACAAATGTGACGTTTAGCATAGGATGTCGGTCCTGCATTTTCTCGCAAGATATTTTGCGAGGGTCGCCGACCTGAAGTATTTGAAGTATTTTCTACTTTCCATACAGTTCGATCACTAGCAATTTCTTTACAACTGTTAGTCTGAATTACATTGAATTTCATATTCCCTTTTGAGTGTCTACTAGTTCCCACTTTAGCATTCTTAGGTACGGCAGAATTTGAACTTGTAGAAACAAATCCATTTGTACTTTCACTTGAGTTAGAGAATGATATTGCCTGATTATGCTTTATAATAAATTCAGAATCACAAGATATTTCATCTCCATCTTTATCTGTAGAATTATTTTCGATTTCAGAACCGGAATCGGCATCAGTTTCACGATTTCTTCATGCGTTAGTCCTTTTCTACATGCCATTAGTACGTCACTATAATAAATTCATGTAAATAGAATAAAATTTTCTACTAAAACTTGTTATGAATAATAAACAAAAAATCTATAAACGTTCAGCTCGTAATAATCTCTTTTCTCTCTTTTCTTTCCACAAAGAAAAGTATTGCACATATTTCAAATTATGTGACTGGCAGATGTGAAATTATGTAGACCAACCATATTTACACATTTCTTTTCAAAATGGCACCTGCCGTATTTCTAGGTATAGTCATTTGTCAGGGCTAAAATAAAAATACGATTTTCTTGAAATCTGTACTGTTTTGTAAATCACAATGATTTAGGAAAAATCAAGAAAAGATTAAGATATTTGCGAAAAAGAAGAAGAGCTGTCAGAGATAAAAGTTCGCTAGGTGTCAAAATGACCCCTTCCATAATTCTAGTGATATATTCAAAATCATGTTAAACACTTCAGCACTTCTGCATGTGCTTTCATTTCACCTGTTTCTAAATGACCAGTGGGTATTGCTAAATCACACTGCTCAAATATCACATTAACGAAACACATTCGAAGAATACTGTTTATGTTTTCTATGATCTTACAATTCTGTTAATTTGCTTGTGGAAAAAGCATCAATTAAAATATATATTTTCAAGCATTGGCAGGTATCCAAAATTTGCATTTCTTCCGCCTCCTTCCAAACAGTTTATGTCATTATTTTGAACCAGAATCTTAATACTCCATTATTTCTTTTTGTTGCTAAAGTAAATGTTGCAATCTGTTTTTTACCCTGTGCATATGAGAAATTGTATGTATGATAAAAGCTCGACTTTCCTAGAAATGTCGAATTTCAGATTCATGAAAATTCCGGATAGTTGAGCATAAAAAACAGACTTTATGTTAGAAAAGATTCATGTTAGATCAACCAGGAAAATTGTAAAAATGACCATCTTATTCATGATCAACTTGAATTACAAAAGCCTGCATTTAAATAAGATTAAAAAAAAAAAGAAAGAATGCATTTCAATCATGAAAGCCAACATATTTCATAGATCTTAAACAAGAAAGACATCTGATCAAATTTTAAAATTCTGCCGAACACAAAAATCTGCAGAGCGGTCACCAATCTCTCCAGCGGAAATTTAATTGAAGAGATTATTCTTTATTTAGTTTGATGATAAAGAGATACAAATTGTGGATATAGCATATTAAAAATCTTAATTGCTTGTCGTAATTTTTCATGTAATGTGACCATCATTTAAAAGTTGCCTATCATCGTTTTTTTTTTTTTTTTTTCATGCCTGGATCCTGTAACTTTGAAAATACTTCATTCATTCAGTTTCAAATATTAATAATTTTTAAAATTCAAGGAAAGGACAGAACTTATATCCTTCTTAGTAAAAATTAAACCACCTTATCTAGAATTAATCGAATTTACATTAAACCAAAACTATGATTCTTATGATTTTGGTGGGATCGATGCTTATCCATTATTGTTGCTAAATCACATAGTGTGGCAACAATGAATGTGTATTAATAGTATTACAAACCTTAGGAGGAAGGTATGTCATATGATTGCAAGTGCATCAAAATTAATTTCTGTCTTCTTTTTTGATAATTTCTGTTGAAGCTAATGTGAAATTTAGTTTTTGAAGAGGCTATTTAAGCTTCTTATACTTTGCAGCCAGTGGCGTGTGGTCCATATGTGCAGAGTGTGCACTACACACCCTGGCAAAATTATGAGAGACAATTTTCTGCATCTATCTTTATATGGTATATAATAAATATTATTTATAATATATTCAAATATTATGTTGATTTGCTTGTTTGTATTCCCGCAGTGCGTGCGGTACTGGGTGCTGCACCATGTAGCATGTTCAAAAGCAAACGAACATAGGAAGTTTTGATGTGTACACATTGAGCACCAATAGAAAATCACACTTTATATGTATGGACTTCTGGAGAAGCACAGCATACTATAGGACTGAGGGCAAGTGAAACTATTTTTCCTGCACTTGGCATTCAGAATCATTCGAAAGTACGGTTTATTAAGCGTTGTATTAGAGCGGGGACTTAGGTGCTGAAGCGCTTTTGGTTTTTTAACTGATTAAGTGGCCATACGATTTTGCAGACGGTTAATGTTTAAATTTATATATTGTAAGATTTTGTTTTTATGGAAATATAAAAGAAATATTTCATCAATATAAGGGTAAATGTTTTAGTGTGGTAAAGTAATTTTGGTGATGTATTATATTTATAGAAATAATTTGCTGAAAAACAATTTTGTTTTGTTAGACAAAAAAGAAACGAATTTTAACAGAACAGTCCAAATTTTACCATTCATTGTGTCTTACAGACAGTATATAAGTTATATTTGTCTAACACCATATCCCTGTTTTTTTTTTTTTAATTGTCAAGATGTTTATTGCAGAATACATGATTTCCAAATGTTAAAAACAATTAATAAATATAATTTAATCCACTGACCGAACAAGAAACAATTCGTTTTAATGTGCCAGAATAGACGTTCGGTTTGTCGGCACCAATGAGCATCCTGATGTCATCAGGCTGATGATGAGGCACCGCAGCGGCAGGCACCGTGTGGTTCTATGTTTGCTGAAAATATAAGTGTTTTGTGGAAGCCTGAAGTGTTGCTTTTTCGCCGCCGATATGACACCATACAACACAAGACATGGTTTTTGCTTCAGTGCTAGTAAAATTCTTGTAAGTTCAGCTGTTTTTATAGTTATACCTCGACTACTCGTAGGTAAATATTTTATTTATTGTATTCTTTAAATTCATATTCATAATAAATAACCCATTTCAGAATGGAGAACTCCTCAGATGTCTCAATAATTAAAGATTTATTGGAAAATCCATTTTCGAGACGAGACGTTACTACAAAAAATTAAATAGTTAAATTAAGTAGACCGATGCCAGATATTATTCTATCACAAAATGTTAAGATTAAAGGGCAACAGTATGTACGACATTTTCAAAAATCTATGTATGAAAAATTTAAATGGTTAACCGGTTGTAGTGAATTGAATAAGTTGTACTGTTGGCCATGTTTACTTTTTTTTGTAATTGAAAAGGACAAGAATATTTGGAAAAAACAAAGCTACAGTGATTTAAATCATCTCCATGAAGCTGCAAAGAAACATGAAAAAACACAATCTCGCATAAATGCCATAATACTATTAAAAACATTTAGTACCACCAGGATAGATTTAATGTTAGATCAACAAAAGGCTTCATCGGTTTTTCAACACAATGAAAAAGTAATAAGAAATAGAAATATTCTCAAGAGATTAAGAGATGTAGTTTGTTACTTAGCAGAACAAGAAGATTCATTTCGTGGACACAATGAGAATATAAATTTCCTTAATTGAGGAAATTATATAGAATTAATAACTTTAATTAGTAAATATGATGATCTTTTAGCAACCCATCTAAGAACTGCAACTGTATTTTCTGGAATCTCTAATAGAATACAAAATGATATTATTGCATCAATAAAAAATATTGTAATTTCAGAAATTAGAAATGAGGTAAAAGAAAAGCCATTCGTTGCTATTATGCTGGATGAAACATCTGACATATCTCGTAAATCCCAATTATTAGCTGTGCTAGGATATGTTAATAACTTGACTTGTGTCAAATGGAGTTAATAATTGTAGTGCATCAGTGGAAAGATTTTTGTTTTTTAAAGATGTTAGTGGTAATTGTTCAGTGGAAGCCTTGTGTAATGTTGTGCAAGAAATGATTTTGAGTTGGGGGTGTGAGAATAAACTGATTGCTCAAACGTACGATGGGGCGGCAGTCATGGCAAGAGCGTTGAATGGGACGCAGAAAAAAGTAAAAGAAGTTTTCCCAGAAGCTATGTTTGTACATTGTTGCGCACATGTACTTAATTTAGTTCTGTTGCAATCTGTATTGTTTATAAAAGATTGTAAATTATTTTTTGCAACAATTTCTGGCATAGCCTTATTTTTTCGGTGTCTACAAAAAGAAATCATGTTTTAAATGATATTATTAAAAGAAAATTTCCAAAATTAGCTACAACACGTTGGAACTATTCATCTCATTTGGTAAATACCTTAAAAAGCAAAAGGCAAGGCCTATCTGATTTATTTGAAAATATTATTGATAATCGAGAAGGCTGGGATAACGATATGATTAATATGCAAAGAGTTATCACATGTTTTTTGAAGAATTTAATGGTAATTTTCTCCTAAATATTTTTGCCAAAGTGTTTAGTTATACTGATGTTCTATTTGATATTTTACAAAAAACTAACTTAGATATAGCATTTTCTAGTCAAAAAGTAGAGGAAGTAAAAGATGCAATTCAAAATATGCGAACTTCTGTTGCATTTGATGAAGTTTATGAAGAGACTATTTCTGTAGTGGGTCCCCCAAATTAAAAAAAACGTCGTGTAAATTTACAAAACTCAAATGTAGACCAAGACCAACATTCTAAAAATTTATATTATGAAATAATGGACACTATTTATTGTCAGTTAGATGTCTGTTTTAAAAAATTAAATCCGCTCAAATTTTTTGAACTATTGAATTTTAGTTTTTTTAAGAAATATCAAAGTAAATTTCTGGATGAATGCCTTAATTGATTAAAGAACGCTTATGCAAAACATTTCAATTCTGTAAAGCTAACCAATGAATTATGCGTTCTTTATTGTAGTGAGTCATACCACGAAATGAATTTATCGAAACTTATTCAGCATATAATGCTGAATGATTTGACAGATGCCCTAAGCAAAGTAAATAAATTGACACATTTAATTTGTACAATTCCATTTTCAACTGCTTCGGTGGAGAGATCATTTTCAGCATTGAAAAGAGTAAAAAATTATGCATGCAATACAATGAGCCAGGATCTAAATTTATCTCTAATAACAATAGAAAAAGAAATGTTACACTTATAACAGTCAAAACCAGAGTTTTATGATCATGTAATTAATGATTTTGTTAGTAATACGGATAGACATATGGATTTTGTGTACAAATGAATAATAAAAAGTTAAAGAAGTGTTTAATGTACATTTTTATGGTTTTATTATTATTACTGTTGTTCTCTGCACACCCTGTATGAAAACATACCACACGCCACTGTTTGCAGTAGTTTTCAGAAAGGAGATTAGATCTCTTTTCACATTATTTTAGGATACAGATAAAGTATGCAGGTAGTTGCTCTTTTTTCAGTACTTGATAGGAACAGGATTTCTCTCTGTGTCTTTTCTTCCATGTCAATGGGATATTCCAGTACTTCTTTATTATAGAAGCGCTCAACCATATTTGGTGATTTTAGATTTGCTCCAAGATCTCGGCTATAATTTCACTAAGCTCGTGAAGTGTGAATGTAAAAATAAACAACACAATATATAATAACAATAGTACTCACATGTTGTTGCCTGAGAATATTTTTAAGAATCCTTATCCTTATTATTATTATTTTATTGTGTGTAATTGTTCCATTCAATTGCAGCAATTTCACACATATTAACTTGTTTGTTACACCTTTTCATGGATGTCAATTCCTCTGCTCAAGAACAGATAAATCTAATAGTAGTGATGAAGATGATATTCTTGAACTGCTGAACCAATATCCAACATGGAGGGCCTTCTTCCTTTTGCAATTTTTAACGTTGCATCTCCAAAATGTTTTCATGTTGTGACTATTTTCGCTTATTGTTATGTGAGGCAAAAGACGTCTCTTGAAAAAATAATATGGCATCTACCTCATTACTTGGTAAATTAAAGATTGTTAATATCATGTTCATAAAAAAGAAGCAATGAATATATATATTATTGAATAAACAATGCAAATTTGAAAACCTCACAAAAATGAATAATATAAGAACATGCGATGAGAGCAAAAATGGAGCATATTGCTAATATACAATTACATGGTGAGGTATAAGAATATGCAGCTTTTGCTGATACATGATCATGTGGCAATGTATAAGAATATGCAGCCAGATTTTGGTGAGAGATCTTGGTTTGATTGACAATTCGATCTTGAGAGTCACTATAACAGAGAAGTACTGATATTAATAGACAAAAGGAGTTATTTTGAGAAATGATGTCTTCAATCTCCTCAGCTTTTCATTTGGTGCAGTTTTGGGGGAGGTAATCCACTTCTTCCTGATAGCTCATCAACGACAGCTATTGTGACATTTTTTGGAAGGAGGAAGAAGGGAGCCATGCTTCCTTCATTTATTCTCACAAAATTCATCAACTTCCTCTAGCGGGAAATGTCACTTTATTTTTATTTGGATCAATGTAGTTTAATGCTCTGTTATTGTGATCTCAGAAGGCATGAAACAAAGTTGTGCTAAGTCCTCATCATTAGGAACAGGTTCATTGTTTATTGAATATTTAGCTATAATAAGAAAATCATTCCTCTCCTTCACGTCATTAGGATTATCTTTCCAAAACTTAACAAGTTTAGATATTGCTTATTTATCAATAGCATATATGTGAGCCATAAATTACAAATATAGTCAGATAAGAAACAAACTATCTTATCAAAATGTTTTAATGAGTAGTTATCTGTTTATGTCCTCTTGCCACCTATACAATTCTAGTGTATTTCTTTTAAAAGGAAGTAACATATGCTAGAATTTTTATGTGTTTAAATTTTAAGCACATGTATAGGTATAGCGAAACATCTCCATTTATGTATAGACAGATATCACTGAAAGTGTCCAGCATTTTGTGAGAACATAAATGAGCATCAGTATTATATATCACCAACTGGCATGCTCTGTAAGGTGATTACTTATAAAAAAAAGTTCAAAAGGAACTAGAATTATAGGTGAATGCCTCAGGAAAGTTTTACTGTATGATTTTTAAATTGATTTTAATCTATACCTTTCTGACAGTTTTCTTTTTTTTTTCATTTAGGAGAAGTAAACATACAGTTATAGCATACAAAGATGCAGTTTTTGTTTTCGGTGGAGATAATGGGTAAGCTTCAAATTTTTTCTTCTTTAATTAAATATTATGAAGTTTGTATTGTATTGTCTTTAATATTTATTTTATTATGGCATATACTGGAATTATTATAATTTATAACACTAAGAGTTAAATTGTAAATCAATGCAAAATGTGAAAATATTGTTGAAAATCAAAATTGTTGTTGTTACTTATGTTTACTTGTCTGACATAGTCAGCCTAATTCCATGAAATTCCTTGTGACAAGGAGTGCTAGATTGCACCTGCCGTTGGCAATAGCCTTGAGCACCGTTCAAGTGACAGTGCGATTTAGCTAGGTTCGGCCCCCAATTTTGGTCCTCAATGGAAAGCACCCAAGAGGACGAGTCTGAGGGACTCCCACCTCTCTCTCCTTCCACCAAACCACACGAGAGGACTTTCAGCTTGCCGTGTATTTAGAGTGCAGCACCGACACTATACATTTACAAACATCCATGTTTCCTCTGGGATTCAAAACCGGGCCTTTCGTGGCACGGCAGTCAACGGCACTATCCACTATACCGGTTGGGCGGCAAAAATCAAAATTTCAACACTTAATTGTATTTTTGTAATAGCAAAATACTAAAAAAGTTTTTTAAGGGAATTGCCCATATAGATTCTTTTTTTAGTCATAGGGAATGCATTTTTTGGAATGAGCCTAACTGCTTTTATCCCTGAATGTAATAACTTTATGTTAAATTTATGTTATGGTAGGCAAAATGAGTATGTGGATATAAAAAGGCAAGTTACATATGCCTTATGAATATTTATTTACAAATTAATGAAAATTGTAGCTTCCCACATATATTTTAACATAAATTTAAGAATAAATTTTACTTGTTTAATAATATGAATGTTTATTCTATTCTTAATTTTTGTCATAAAAATAAACAAGTTCTATAAAAATTAATGTTGTTGGCTTTTAATGTGATTAAAAATGCAGTTTTTCTTTTAACAATTATTTTCGCTTTTTATAGTTTCGAAAACTTAATTTCTTCACTTTTTCCGTCCTCCCCCCCTCTTCCTCCTTCTTTCTTTCCTTTTGATTTTTGTGAAAATAGGCATACAGCTGTCCCTTTGTTGCATTTTCATGCTGTACAGTTCAAATACACCTTCAGCACTGCCTGCCTTTCCTTTGTTTTTGAGACATTTAACTTTTGAGATTTTATCATTTTGAAACATTTTATATTTAAAAGCATTTTATATTTTAATGTCTTAGCAAAGCCATATGTAATCATTAAAAAAAAGCACTCTAAGAATTGTAAAGGGTTTATGTTAAAAATTTGAATACAATGTGTTTGTACAGTTTTCATATATAATATTGTTTAAAGTTCTTAAATCTATAACTTTTCTAATGAGGTGAATTTTTTATAAAATTTTCTTTGCAGGAAACATATGTTAAATGATTTATTAAGATTTGATGTAAAAGACAATTCTTGGGGGCGGTAAATATTTTTATACTGATATTTTGTTTGATATATTGTATTCTTAGTTTATTTATAATATTTGTATGGTTTTTCAGTGTTAAAAATTGTCATAATGTTAAATTTATTATATGTGTTAGGGCATTCACCACAGGGGTTCCACCAGCTCCTCGATATCATCACTCAGCAGTTATTCATGAAAACAGCATGTTTGTATTTGGTATGTTATGGTCTTCTTTTCATTTGTATATCGTTAGAATATTGTTTTGATGGTTCCTGTATAAAAGTTTGTCATTTCTTAGGTGGTTATACTGGTGATATACATTCAAATTCAAATTTGACAAATAAAAATGATTTATTTGAATACAAATTTACTTCTGGCCAATGGGTTGAATGGAAGTTTGAAGGAAAGTAAGTGAATATAGTTTTAAATATATTAAAATACATACCTTTATTTTATCAAAAAGAAGTGTGAAATTTTTATTATTATAACATGTTACTGTCTAAAACTTTTATTAATGCAACCACCTTTGTGAAATTTGGCAATTTTTTACAGATGAAAAGATAAAAGTTACTTTTCAGATGCAAGTTGGTAGTTTTCATAATTTTTTTTAGAAACATTCCCAAACTATTGATATTTATTGTAAACCAGCAAACATTAATAACAGATAAAAGAAAACACACTCTAGCAATTTAAAGTGCAGATTTTAATTATTAAATAGATGGGATACATTCTTATTAAATTTTTCTGTGTTTGTTTTCACTATTCTTTTCGCTCAATATACAGCGATCTGTTTTCACTGGGGGGGGGGGAGAAAAGAAAAGAAAATCAGAGAATTTCAAGAACTTCTCATTGCTCAAACTTGGACAGTATCAGCTATCCACCAAACACATCTCTTCATCGAAGCAAAATTCTCTATTCCTGCAGCTTCTTTCATTGATGGCCATCTCCACAACTGCATATTTTAAAATTAAGACAAAAAAATATCCCATTTAGTTTATTAGACGTTGGAACTTGAAATCCATCAAAAAGAATGCATATGAAAATAGCAACATAGCTTGACTGAAGGATTGTTATAAGCATGGTTGCTTGAAGAACGGTTATATGTATGATTGATAGAGTTTGACATATTCTGAAAATTTGGTGACTTCTACTAACAGAGTTGCCAACTCTCCCAATTTAGGCGGGAGACTCCCGATTTTCGACTGCTCTCTCGCCAACCCGATTTTACAATATATTTCTCCTGACTTTTTCTTATTCTTAAAATTTCTCACGATTTTTATGGAACTTGGCCTAATACTTCATTATATAAACCAAAAAAAAAAAAAAAAAAAAAAAAAAAAAAAAAAGAAGGGAAAAAAAAAAAAAGATTTTGTATGTCTGAAAGGAATTGAATTTTCTCTAGATTATATCTAAAACAAAACATTGTGAATCAGATGAGAACTTCTGCTTTGTGAGTGAGAGCATATACGTATCTAGAAACGTCGTTCTGCAGTTCTCCAATGGGCATCGAGCTCCACTGTGTGTTATCTGGCATATATTAGCCAATGAGCACAAAGCAAGTTCAAGGCTGTTATTTGGATGTTCTTTCGTCATTTCGTTCATCTTGTCCTGAGTTGTGCGAGTACACATGCCTTCGGGAAATAGTTTTAGAAATTATCATCTTTTGTTATGTCTGCGAGAAAGGTGAAATACTCATTTACGTTTCAAAAATCATACACAATTGACTTTCCTTCCATTATTTCTTAAAAGCAATGTAATAAATTTGCGATGAGTACTGTCTGTCGTTGCGATTTTTTATTTCGCATGGTGGAAGGGTGGATGTTTTCAAACATGTGCGTACACAAAAACACAAGGACAACATGAGTTGTTTTGAAAAAAACAAAAAATTAAATTTTTCATAGGGAACAAGGGACTAAAAAGTTATTAATGCAGAATGTCTGTTCTCTGCTTTTTTACTGGAGCATAACGTGCCACTGAATGCATCGGATCACGCTGCAGCTTTATTTAGAAAAATGTTTCCCGATAGTGAAATCGCTAAGAAGTGCTCAAGTGCAAGAACCAAAACAGGTGCAATTGTTAGAAAAATGGGTTTGAAAAATAAATCTTCAGTTATTGATTGCATTAAAACAGCTTCGTTCCGCCTCTCTGTAGATGGAAGCAATGATACCGATTCAAAACTGTATTCAATTGTTTCTTTTTTTAATATAGAGTCTTCAGAAATTGAGTGCAGTTTACTTTCTGTCCCCACTTTAGAAGGACATTCGACAGGCTTTAATATAGCACAGCTAATTATTAAAACTTTAAAGAAAATGCAGTCCCTCTGAATAATTGCTTAGCATTTGGTGCCGATAATGTACCAGTAATTGTAAGCTTTAAAACTGGCGTTGCAGGCATCTTAAGAAAGGAAAATTCAGATTTGCAGATTATAAGGTGCACCTGTCACCTCTTAAATTTAGCAGCTGAGAAAGGGGTAGCTTCTTTACCAATAAATGTGGATGAACACATTGTTGATATTTATTATTATCTTGAAAAGAGTTCTAAAAGGAAGGAAAAATTGAAACAGTTCCAACAGCTGCATAATACTGAAATGAGAAAAATTTTTAAACATAGGTGTACACGCTGGCTGTCTTTGTAGAAATGCATATCTTGAATCCTCAATCAATGGAACCCACTTCTTGCATATTTTAAAGAAGAAGTAAATGCTTTGAGAGTTAAGATAAAAGGCTCTATTGAAAGTTATAAAATACCTAAAGTAAATGGAGATGTAGTTACTACTTCCATTGTTAAAAATAGGTTTGAGAAAAATAAATTTCTGCACCATTCAGCAGTTCAACTGGCAGTTCTCAAAATAATACTGCAAAATATAAGCATAAAGCTGATACAGATTTCTCTCAAAATAAAAAAATTGCTCAACACATGAAACAGTTTCTGATTACTGTATGTTTATCTTGTGAAGAACGAATATTTGTGTTTTTTTTTTCGGACCTTAACAAAGCTTTTTGCTTTTTTTTACAATTCATTTTACCACCATTCGATGTTCTTAACACAGTTCTACAAAGCAGAATTCCATTAATTCATGTTTTGCAATTAGCGATTTATGATCTGTTTAAAGACATTTTATCAAAGTTTGTAAAACCAGTCTATGTTTTGTCTAGTAATTCTATATATGATGTGATTTATGGTGAAATAGAAAATCAGAAGAAAGATGAAGATTTGGTAATAGGAGCTGCAACTACAAAAGTAGTGGAAGAACTTTCAGAAGAAGACAAAAATAAGTTTTATCTTCATGTTAGAAGTTACTTCTCTCGAGTATGTGATTACATACTACGTAAATTTCCAGTCAACGATGAAGTGATTTTGCATGCTAAAATTGCTGATGTTTCTGCTCTAGCAAATGCATCTTTTTATTTATTTTTCATCTTTTTATTATTTCTATTTATCTCTTATTGCCTTTTTCTTTTTTTTTCTACATTCAGATTCATTCAAGTTGGACAACATTTCCTATATATTATTTACTTTAAATTGGCATGATTCTTTATCTTGTTGCTGAAATTCTTGTAAAAAACACATCTGAGAAGTATATCAGTATCATCCTTGAACGAGACGTTCGTTGCCACGGGTGCCTGGACTGGAGTGTCCTATTCCCATCGATGTTTGAGTCACTTTTTGATCATTGTTTTCTTATGATGCGTGAAGGCATATCTTATGTTTCTTGAAGATCAATTATTATGATCTTTTCTATGTAATAGTCCTTGAGAAGCATTTAAGTTGTTGATTGTGCAACAATTCGCTGTAGGGATGACACTAGCAATTGAAGGGCCATTGCCGGAGCATCAGATCGTAGCATCAGAAGTACTTATGGGTACCGTTCGGCGACAAGAGAAATAGCGTCCTGCGCTGTTGATATCCGAGTGGGAACTGGGCGGAGGGAAGGCTGTACTGGCTGGAGTCAAAGATGGTCAGGTGACACTGGAATGTTCACTGGTTGGTTGAGTAGGAGTTGCATTATGATAGGTTGAGGGGTGTCACATGCAAGAAGTGATTTTTGTGGATTCAAAGTGTATAAAATAATTAAACTGTAAATTTTAATATATTATTATTATTTGCTTATTTATTTTTCTTTTTGAAAATTGTTAGGTAAATAAATCAAGACTTACGGCACATTCCTAAGAATGGCTTTGGGTCTTTTCCTGTTTGTGACTGAATTAAAATCCTAAGTCAAATTCCTAACCATGATTTAAGTTAAAAATATTTGCTTCCTCACATATATTAAATAATAGAAACAGTTTTTCCATAGGGGTTTCTGATCTGATCCATGTTGGATCTTAATAAAAAGTTAACAA
Source organism: Stegodyphus dumicola (assembly GCF_044657685.1). Lineage (NCBI taxonomy): Eukaryota > Metazoa > Arthropoda > Arachnida > Araneae > Eresidae > Stegodyphus > Stegodyphus dumicola. The sequence goes on from NC_140769.1 coordinate 218,210,284, forward strand.
TTTCGATAAACTTCAATTTCCAAAAATATTATACAGTTCTTTTAAAGTTGAAAAGAAATCAGTAAAGTTATTATTACTACCTTTGCTGCCAGTGTTTTGGTTTCTAACTGATTGCACATGTTTTGAAGTAGCCTGAGCATAACTCTTTCCATCTGTGATCATTGCTGAAGGAATAATTATGGTTTTCTGTTTGGATATCAAACTTGGTTTACTATTATTAATTCTGGGTTTATTTTTTGGGAACTTCTCACAACCGTGATAAGACACCAGATGATTTTGCAGAGACTGGTTTATCTATATGTTCAGGGGTCGGGCAATCAGTTGTTTTGTGGTTCTGTGCGCATTTAACACACCTAGGCATGAAGAAACAATTGTCTGATGAATGGTGAAACCTCTGACAATTATGGCACTGCAGAACAATGCTTTTGTTGACATATTTTTCTATTGATACCATAAAAAGTCCTAAGTCGGTTTCGTTGTAGATGTTTTCAATATTATCAGACTGGTTTAATTGAGTATAAAATAAAGGCATAAGCTGTTTCATCCTAAATCTCGTTAACTGCACTACTTTGAATACAGAATATCCCAAATTTGTCAATTCATCTACTATTTCAGTTTTATCCATCGTAATTGGTAGACCTCTTATTACTACTTTTACCGGTCTCTTATGCTTAGGAGTAATGGCATATTGTTCAATATTATGTGCTTTAAGATCCAAAGTTAATTGGCGATGATCATCTGGTATGCTCGGCAATAATTGAAGATATTCTTCACTAACTGTACTGTAAAAAGTTGCTTTTGTGAGTTTTGAAAGTTTTTTGAGGTATTTGTTATAAGTGGCGCCATCTTCTGGCTTAACCATAATAGGAGTTGCATTATTATTTGTTGAATTATCATTAGCTACTTGCATTATGCTAGTTAAAAATTTATCTGAAGTATTGATTATTATAAATACTAATTATGCCAAAAATACATGGGTAAAGGTTGCCATTTATAATAACTAGTATTGAATTAATTAATACTAAATTTGTCATTTTATTTGCTTGATTGATTATGATGCTAACAATATGTATTATTCTCAGAAATGTTTGTTTGTTAGAACTGGTATTCATTTGGGTATTTTCTGTCAAAGCAGTATTGAATTTTAATGATAAATGCTGTTATGAATTTAATAAAATTATATTTTATTAATTCCTTAAATACTGAAATTTTCTCAGAAAGGAATAACATTGTTTTGTCATTATCAATCTGAAATAATGATTGCTTACTGTTTCAGGTATTAGGTTTTCCTAGTGAAATTTGCAATGTTTAAGTCTCATGTGTGACATGTAACAACCTTTCCCAGAAATACGTTATGTGTGACATGTAACATATTTCTGGAAAAGGGTGTCCTAACATATCTAACTGTATTTCTTCTTTCATTATTTTTATATTCTTAAATATTTGGTTATTCCATTATCAATTATTAAACTCTAGTACACTAAAGAGTGTAATAATTTTGTTCTCAGGATGAGTAAAACACGCTAGAAACATTATGCTGCTGCTTAAAATTGTGTGTGAAAGTAAGGTTATATATAAGCAGACTCAAAAATGTAACTCCTATAAATAATATTGGCTTATGCTGCCCAGAAGGGAAAGTAGTTAGTAACTCTAACTACTATACCAAAGGATCAGAGTTCGAATCCTGGAGAAGGCATTGATGTAAATTATCTGCCCCTTCATAGGAAGCAATGGTACCCTGCCAATTAGGTGCTTGCATAATAAAGTGACCATCATTTCCGATCTTAGTAGTGGCCAAACCTATAATAGCTAGTGCCCACTACTGGGAAAACAAAATATGTTGGCATGTTGAAACTGTTTTCTGGTGCTGTGAGTGGTGTCAAAGATGAAAATGATTTAACACAGATCTACTAAAGTAAAATTGAAATGTTAAAAGTAACTTAAGCTTGTAATAAATTAATAAATTCTGTTGAAGATGTGGCTATTAAATGTTGATATTTTGTTATTTTGTTATTTGTAATTTTATATGACTATTCTAAAGGAATGAACAGCGGCTGAATGATTAAAGCCATAAAAAATGCTATATTTCTAGAGAAGTTTCTGTGGATTCTGCTCTTGACAACTAAATTGAACTGCATGAGGTTTTCATAATTTCTATGAAAATGTAACATCAGATGAACTATGGAAAATCATATTTCATATCATGTACTAGTTTCTTTTAATAAGTCCTTGATAAAGATGCCTGTTTGCATAAGAAGATAGTCCTTGTATGCTTTGCCATAACCCTTATTATACACTCTAACTTAAAATTAATTAATCCGATGTACTTGCAATAAGCAATATCTTTTATGTAGAGAGCAACTTCAGTGGTGAGCACTGTGGGGACTGTGTCACACAGTGGCAGCAGAATTTGCTACACTGAGTTCTGAAAATACCCTTACATTGTGGAATCTTTTATTTATTTTGTAGAAAGTGCAGTCATTTCTTGTAAGCGTAAATCATACCGGAAGGATTCGAAAAGACTTTTTTAAAATTGTTTTTATTATAGAATAGAAAGCTTTTACAGAATTACATGAAATACTAATATCAATAACTTAACATTGAAATTTCTAATCCTGAATCTGTATAGTATTTTAACATTAGGACATAACTTGAAAAATGTATCAAAGTGTCTTTCAAATGAATTATAATTTTTGTGTAAGAATGTCTACTAAAATTTAATACGCTTACACTTGAACTGAATATTACATAATGGGCAATTTAACTTGTTTTGCTCATTGTGTAATACAGTACAAAGTCTTTAATCTGGACTCATCGGGACTTCGGCGATTCTGGATTAGGGGTGATAAGATGGCATGCAGAAATTATAAAATTAAAAATATAAACCATAATATATGGAATAAAGAGCAAGTATGATCTAAAAGGTATCAATATTTTGGGGGGGGGGAAAAAAAGGGAAAAAAAAGTTTATTATTTGTTTGTTTACTTTATTAAACATTTCTTTCAATGTAAGTTGTTTAAGTTGCTTTGTTTTTTGTGCTAATACTTTCTCTTTAATTATTTCTTCTATAGATCTTGGATCTTATCTTTACAGCTGGCATTAACTGCAAAGAGTTCTAACCAGTATCCTGAAAATTATAACCATTTAAACATTTGCTTGGTTTTAAAAGAAATCAAAGATGTACTTCTAGTAGATCATCGCACAAGGTGAAAGTTCAAAATGCGAGTTCATGAGTATGTAAAATAAGAACGAAAAATGTTCTTCGTCTTGTGCTACGCTGGCACGGAGGCAGTCAGAGAAGTCATGTGATCTTGAGAAGGCACCTTGTTGATCAAAATCAGTAAAGTTCATTGAAAGTTCTTAATTTAATGATAAAAACACTTAATATGTAATAAATTTACGTATATTCCTTTAAAACATCTCTCTTCTATAAACAGTCTTTCTCTATAAATAGTATCTCTTTTCTTTACGCGCATGCGTAGTGGATGCGCACATTAAACATGCATGCGTAAACGCATAATGCGCTTACGCATGCGCATAAAGTAGGTCTGGATTATAGATCATTCCGAATTATGGACATCCGGATTAAAGACTTTGTACTGTATTCAGTTCTGCTGTTATAGATGTGTATAAATTTGTGAATATTGCACCATCTATGTATCTTAATATTAAATATGTGTAATATCTATGTTAACCTAAATACTCCTTTATAAATATGCAAACATTTTCATTTGCCTTTGCAATTGCTTTAATGATTTACATTTTATAAAATTTAAATCAAAATTCTTATATGTTAGTAAAATGTATATTTCTAAATATACTGAATATATTTACATCGAAATCTACAGGCGTCCAGTTCCTAGATCTGCACATGGAGCTGCAGTGTATGATGGAAAACTATGGATATTTGCTGGCTATGATGGAAATGCTAGATTAAATGATATGTGGACGATATCTTTACTTGGTGATTCAAAAGTCTGGGAAGAAGTGAGTAGTAAAAAAAAAAAAAAAAAAAAATTTGAAATTCTTTTTTCCATCTTAAATTTTATTTTCTTTTATCATTATTTTTATTAGTTCTCAACTATGCGCTATATCATATTTTGACTGTGATTTAACTCTTGTAATAGATGCCTTCTGTATTCTTTGAGTTTAAGGTACCATCAATTGTAAGATGCAATCCTTAATTAATTGCAGTACAGTACAAAGTTCGTAATCCGGACTCGTTGGGAATTCGGTGATTCCGGATTAGGGGTTTTTCGGATTATAGATCATCAATTTAAATCTGATAAGATGGCATGCAGAAATTATACAATTAAAAATATGAAACCGTAATTTATGAAATAAAGAGCAATTATGATCTAAAGGGTATCAAAATTTACAAAAAAAAAAAAGCTTAATATTTATTTGCTTACTTTATTAAACATTTCTCTCAATGTAAGTTGTTTAAGTTGCTTCATTTTTTGTTCTAAATGCGCATGCGTAAACATTAAACATGCATGCATAACATGAAATGCGCATACGTAAACGCATTACGCATGCATGCTTTGAGTTTGTGGCTCTGAGGTTCGGATTATGGATCATTCCGGATAATGGACGTCCGGATTACGGACTTTGTACTGTGTTACTAACATGAAAAAGGATTTTTTTCTAATAAAATAAAATTCTGAAATAGACACAGATGTTTTTGCATTAAAGAATTTGATTGATTGGCAGCAATATGACTTATTTATCTGTATACATTTTAATCAACATTTCCTTCTGAATCGTTATCAAAATGGCACATGCATGAGCTTGGACTTCTTAGCTTTATCCAGTACTTTGTAATGAATACATTTTTGAAAGTGATATATACTCATCTTAGAAATAAGCAGGAAAATCAAGGCTAAATTTGAGTAATATGCATATGTATATAATAGATTTGTTTGATAGTTGTAATTGATTTGAAGAGGTTTATTGAGTAGATAGAGTGATGAAACTTGTAAACAAATGCAACCATAGATATGACGTAGTTTATTGCTGGACAACTAATTCTTGAGACATATATTCTTATTCTCGCATCATTATTGGTGCAATGTGCACCCAGTCTCCATAGCATTTTTTTTAGATTAGAGATAGAGGTAAGTGACAACATTGTAGCATGAAACAAGCAAAACAGAAGAGTGATTACACATTCAGCAAGAGCATAGGAGAATTGAGAGGTTTTGATTCTCAATTGAAATCTTATTCAGGGATTGGATACATGGCATCTATGTTGCAGTGTTAATCAGGTCTTGTGATGCAGCTAATTTTGAAATGACACAGTTTAGATTGGTATGATATAAACAGTTACTATTTTTAGGACAGAAAAGGGAAGTACCTTAATTTAAATGACGATTAAAGGGGCTGTTGCAAAATTAAAATTAGTACAAATACCAAAAATCCGCCAAATCCTGAAATTCCTGTTGCCTCTCAAAATATAAACATTCAGTTTATGGGTTCCAGAAGCCGCAACATTGAGTACGAAATATGGAATAAAAATACTTACCGAATAATGAGGTCATAATTACCGAATAATAATGAGTCATAACAGAAATACCAAATTATTGAATTAAGTTTTCCCCCCCTCTAATCTGCATCGAGGTAAGAAAGCAGACGATCCACTTAACTCTTCTTTCAAGTTCACGATTCACGTTGTTGTATTTTCTGAGCGTTGTTATTTCACGAGATTATTTAGTGCTGCCTTTTTTTTATCCGGATATTTTGTGGATAAATTAAGACTATTTTAAATTTCAGCCTTTTTTAATCAATTACAGATTAGAAACGCACTCATGATTTTACTGCTTTGCAACGTTGAAAAACGTAAACACGTTGCATTGACAGTAATGCAAAAAGTGCAAATTCTCCAAAAGATGAAGACAGATGCTACTCCTCGGTTTATAGCAGAGTAATAAGGAATTGCGATACGATTGTGTATCATATACAGAAAAATAAAGAAAAGCTGTTGAAATTTTACAGGAACAGTGAATCTAACACCGGAATCCGAAACCGGAAATCTTTGCATGAGGCGAAATCGGCAAAGCTCGATGCTGTGTATATATAATACACTGAATAATATAATCAATTTATATATGTAATAATAATATAATGCATATAATAAGTTATTGCAATAATGTATATAATAATTTAATTAAATGTATTTAATACGCCTTATTTATTTTGCACTTTTAGTCTGAATATTATGATTTATCTTTTCTATCTTGAAATTTGCAAAATCCTAAAATCCACACAACCTCTGGTCCCAAGCTTTGCGGATTTCTTGAATTCTACTGTAGTTTGCTTTCATATTTTATATCTTGCATATATATGTGTTATCTTCCCATGTGTTTTATTGAAGTTTTTGTATTTCACATTTCTTTAATTCTTCTGACTTTTGGTCGCTTATTTACATATTTATAGGGAATTTTGAAATTTTATTGGTTTTTTAATTTAATTTCTTTTGGGTTTTTCTGGATATGATTCTAAACTTCTTAATTTTTTCAAAAACTGTCTTGTGTATATATATTGTTGCATTCTACGGGTTCGTGGATTTGGAGTGATTGATGAAGTGCAACAACTCATGAAGAATCAAAACACAGTTTAGCCAGTATTACTCAGGGCAGTTCCAAAATCATATTTACAGTTTTAAAACAACCATGACATGTTTGTCATGATTTTTTTGTCATGGTCATGTTGCTGAAACAATCAGTAACACAGGATATAACGACTTCAGGCCATCAGGCTATAATGGTGAAGACAGTTTCATGGCAAAACACTAAAGTATAGCTCCCAACTCGGTCAGTGAGCTCCTGACTCGAAGCTCAACACACTCAAGATAAAACTTGGCGATACACTACCACTCCATGTAGAGGCAGGGTTTATATAGCTTTTCAACTGCCTTCGAAAACATTCTGGGGTAAACTGGTAAGAATTGGTTCTAGAATGTTCTCTCTCCATCCATGGCATATCGTCAATTATGTCATCAAATGGGTGATTTCATGCCAATAATGGCAAGCTTGTCTTCTCTTGCCATTTTCTGGCAACCCTAAATTCACCTTGAGGGAAAGCTAGCCTACTGTGACTGGGCATTTCGTAACACTGCCCCCTCCCTACTTCCTTGGCAGTACAATCCTTGGTCAGAAGCCAAATTCAAAAGGTAAGTAGACAAACAAAGTAAACAAAAATAGGAAAAATAAATATTTGTACTATTTACAAGTAACTATGCATGAACTACACACAGAAATTATGTAGGAAAATTAATCTGTAAGAATTATGGGTACCCCTAAGAATGAGAAGTACTAGGTACTATGGCCATAGTTTGGGACGAATCTGTCACAACTGAACGACCTTAGGTTTTGAATTGGGGAACTTATGGATCCGTATCACAACCTTGTTCAGTCTGTTGAGAACTGTGTAGGAACCTTCCCAATGCGATTACAGTTTTGGAGAAACACCCTTATGAAGACTCGGATTCCTGAGCCACACTTTGTTGTTTTCCTTTAATTAATATTCATGGCTTTTGCTTCATATCTGTACTTCATCCTGTGCATCAAGATGTTGATCTTCTGGGCAAACCTGTATACTTAAATTATCGATCTGGGGATATGCGAGCACGAGCGTAGATGTTAATGCCACCTTCAACTGATTAAAAAATTTTTCGCACACATCAGTCTATACGAATTTTGGTCTACTGTATGTTAATTTATGCAGAGGCCTTGCAATGTTGGAGAACCCCTTCGTGAATCTTATGCAATAGCTACAGATTCACAGGAGGCTCCATAGTTGATGAATATCCGCAGGGTGTTGTTCCCAGTATTTAACTGCTGACACCTTCTATAGATCTAAGTGGACAGCTTTGGCAGAGGCAACGGGCTCCGGATAGATGACTTCACCGTGGATCAATTTGCATTTCAAAAGACTCACTTGAGGCTGGCATCTTTCAATTTCTGGAACACCTTCCTGATATTTTCTAGATGTTCCTTGAATCTGCAGCCCACTATAATAATGTTATGTAAGTAGATCAGACAGGATTCATAAGATAGGCCACAAAGCACTGTCTCCATAAGGCATTCAAATGTTGCAGGGGCATTACAGAGTCCAAATGGCATAACTTTAAGCTGCCAGAGTATTTGGCCGGTATACTCTACAGTTTTTCTCTATCATCGGGGTGAACTTCCACTTGCCAGTATCCACTCTTGAGATCCAAAGTAGAAAACCACTTATATCCTGATAGGGTGTCTAGAGTATTGTCAGTCCTAGGAAGTGGGTAACTGTCTTTCTTAGTGACATTATTTAGTCTCCGATAGTCAACAGAAAATCTTGTTGAGTCACCTTTCTTCCGGACAAGAACTATAGGTAATGCCCATGGACTTAAGGATGGTTCAACAATGTCATTTTGTTGCTTCTGCTTCAGAAGATTTTCAGCCTCTTCCTGTTTTGCAAATGGAAGCCTAGGATTTTGCATTATTGGAGAGTGATCCCCTGTATCACTTCGATGTCGCATCAGTTTTGAGCAACCAACATCTCTGGATGTTTTAGAAAATAGATCTTCAAATTCTTTAATAGTTATCTCTGCCACACGTCTTTGTTCGTGGGTTAAGTTTGCACTCTTCAGAAGTTCTTCCATTAATTTCCCAGTTACTTCAGATGGAATTGTGGGTGTGGCTTTGTAGACACAAGTAACTAGAGTGCATGTTGCTAGCACTTCATCCTTTTCGATGGTTTTCGGTCTATGGCTAACATTCGCCACCCTCACAGGGACGAAGTCTCTTGAAAGGTCTACTCATGTCGAGCCCACTAATACATCTCTTGGGCTATTTTCAGGGTATTTAATTATTCCAAATTTGAAGCTATTGTTTTCTATGGAGGGATGGAGGGATGGTGACATTTGTCTTTGTGGTTACTTGTTGAGCTGAAGGAATACTATTTTTCATTTCAAACACAGTTATACAGTCAAAAGTCGTTAATTCGGACACCCATAATCCGGACCTCAAAGCTACAAACTTTCTGTGCATGCGTCGTAAGACCTTTACAGCTGTGAATATGCTTGTGCGCATGTGCAAAATACGTTTACGAATGCGCGTTTAATGTATAACAGACGGTATAAGCTAAGCTAAAATTACTAATTATCTATTTCAGTTAATGTTGCAGATTGCGTTGTTCCTTAATCTTCAAATTGGATCCGGCTTATTATTTTTTGAAGACTGTTAGAGCAATTTTATAAAAGTAAGCTTGAACTTTCAATTGTGTCAAATAGAAATTCTGGTGTATATTTACTAATATGTAAAGGATCTACAAAGCGAAAGTATGTTTCGAAGTCCATTAAACAAATGTGGAATTGCTGCAAAAAATGGATAAGGCATATCCTTTGTTTATCTAAACTTTAACGTTTGTTTATCTAAACTTTGTTTATCTTTAACGCCGTGGCACGGAATGAATTAGAAGTTGATCTGTCAGCACTATCCTTATCTTCAGGGCAGATGTTTTTATTTTATTTGGCTTATAATTCCTTACTAAATGTAGTATTTCATTTTGATGTACTCCGTCTTTGATATGATTAAAATCAAATTCCTCGTCATTATAATTCATTTCCGATTGCGAAGAAAGTGACAGAGGTTATTGAAAACAAAAAAATTTCGATTGACAAATTAGTCGGTAGACACAGCAATTATAGGACTTGAAGAGCGGAACTTTGTAACTGAACAAGAAATTATGTCTGTTTATGGAATTAAAGTGTATGTATTATCACATAAAAAATGAAGCAACTTAAACAACTTACATTGAAAGAAATGTTTAATAAAGTAAACAAATAAATATTAAGCTTTTTTTTGCAAATTTTGATACCCTTTAGATCATAATTGGTCTTTATTTCATAAATTACGGTTTCATATTTTTAATTTTATAATTTCTGCATGCCATCTTACCAGATTTAAACTGATGATCTATAATTCGGAAAAATCGATAATCCGGAATCACCGAAGTCCCGACGAGTCCGGATTAACGACTTTTGACTGTATCTTCTTTTGCAGAGTTCATCTTGTTATGTTTAAAGTCCAGCATAAAGTTGTACTTCCGCTAAAAGTCCAGTCTGAGTATTAATTTGTCCACGATGTTAGCAACAAATGCTGGTAAATGTCATTTCTGAAGGTAATGGTAATATTCATTTTATCTTCAGTCAGAATTTTATCACCTGTCACTTTTTGTAAAGTCACACAGGATGGAGCCCAGCACAATGTTTCATTCAATTCCTGAGTTACATTTATTCTAACGATGGTTATATTTGTTCTTGTGTTGATGATTGTCTAACAAGGATGCTTTTGACGAGCAGCTGTTATCTCTACTGCTTATTGAAGAGATCTGTAGAACTTTCAAAGGGACGCCATGAGATTGCCACATTTTAGTTTCACTAGTTTTATTTCATGGGAGCTCTCTCCTGGTCTTAGTTCACATAACAGTTTCTGCAGAGATGCCTTTCCAGTCCGCAGTTGATTGTTTTCTTCCCAATATTGCTTTTATTCAGCTTTCTTAACACCTCCTGAATCTATCTTATTTCTTCTCTCAGTTTTGCGAAATCAAAATTTGGATCTTCTATTTGAGCTGTTCTAGTAGGATGGTGATCTTTTACAGTCGTTTGTTGAGCCAACTTTAACGTCATGGCATAGACCAAGGCAGATTTTCAAAGTAAAACACAAAAAATAAAAAAATGAAAATAACAATAATAAATAAAGGGAAAAAATAATAAATAAATAAATATGATTTACAGATTTATCATGTCAACTAGCCGCTTGACTAAAAAAAAAAAAAGTTTCTTTTTGACTTCATAAAATATACAGTAAAAAATAGTGATAAAATACAAGGTGCATCTGAAAAGTTCAGTGACTAGTCCCATATGTAAGAAACTGCGTTGATTAGGATAAGGCACCCACGAATATGCATTGAGAGACACATGAAAAGTGCCTCCTATTGTACAAATTACTGAAGTGAAGCAGTGATGCAAGCTGTGACCAAGCTAATGGAGTCGGTATGGGAACTTGGTTCATTACAAAATAGAGCAATGCTTTAACCCTCTTGTTGCACATCCTGTGATTTCCACGGGCAACGTAGAAGTAGCAAAATTTATGCAACCCACGATTTCTGCAGGGATGAATTTTTGGCGTCTATTTAACTAAGTTTAATTTTAAGTTAAGTTTAATTTTAATTAATTTTATGTTTTCAAGGTTTCAGCTTTTCCGTGATATTTAATTGTTTATTTAGATGTGGGCTAACAGATGGCATTAGTTGTCCACATTTCTGCCAAATATACAAGAATATGTAATGTAGCATTTTGCGCACGCTTTTCAGAGCTCAAAGATACTTGGCAGGAAGCATTTCGCAAGTGATATAACCTATATTCCCAACAATATTTCCAACACTGATAGTAGCTCTAACTCTGATTTCAAGTATATCAAAGATAGTTATAGCTAAACTGATGAGAATTTCTCGGATTCCTTAGCAGATAGTGATGAATCTGAAAATTCAGTTTATATTGAAAACGTTCGACAGTGGTGCAAAATTGATATATATGTTTTGATTGATTGAAAAAATTTATATATATAATATATAGTATATATGTTTTACCTTTGTATTTTATAAAATAAATCAAAATTTAAGCAGCATTAATTTTCAAAATTTTCGTTTTATATCATTATTCTTCAATTTCAGTATACTGACAACCTTTTTCTATGATCTAATTCTATATTGAAAAAAACTCTTTTACAAAAAAATTTTGTATATTTTAATTCTAAAATATATGTAGATTTGAAATATGTAATAAAAAAGATATGCAATAAAAAAGATATGCAATTGTTGAACTTATTTTGATAAAAAAAGTACACAGTGAGAGGGTTAACATGAATTTTGCTTCATATTAGAGAAAATGACAAAGTGACTTATGGAATATTAGTGCAAGTGTAGAATGTTGAAGCTGTAAGTAAAAAGTGTGTGTTTGAGCAGTTTAAATGCTTTAGAGATGGAAAGGAAGGTGTCAAGGATGAGCCACATTCAGGTCGAATGCCAACAAGAACAATCCCAGACAACATCGAACAAGTGCAACGTATGCTTGTGGATGATCAGTGTCTGTCTTTGAGAATGACAGTAGAAGAGTTGAAGATAAGCAAATTGCTCACAGACGTTTGAAAAAGCTGATGATTTATGCCTGGTTTGTACCTCACACATTGACAGTTGAGACGAAGCAAACTCAGATTTAAATGTCTGGAAATTTCATGAACATGTCTGATCAGAATCCGCACCTTTTTTTTTAACCTTCATTAAAGGAGATGAGCGCTACCAATGATATGGGGACCAAGTGACAGTCAATGGCATGGTGTTCATTCATGTTCCCTACCTCCCAAAAAAAGTCATTGGACAAAATCCAAGATTAAGGCAATGTTGATTGCCTTTTGACAACAAGGGCTTGATAAATCATGAATTTCTATCCTAGGGTCAAACTGTCAATGTGGAAGTTTACAAGGGAGTTTTAAAGTGGCTGCTTCAACGCAAATGCCAGTTTCAGCCAGAAATGTGTCAGAGTAGATAGTGAAATTTCCTCCACAGCAACACCTATCTGCACAGTGCGATCCGTATGCTCAACTTTTTCACTCAACACAAGGTGACTGTTCTTCAGTACCCTTCTTATTCTCCAGATTTAGCAGCGGTAGACTGTTTTTGTTTTCTCACCTTAAATTAACCTTGAAAACCTTAGGCTTCATAGATACTGTGGACGTCCAACAACAAATAACCACTGTGCTTCGAGCGATTCTACAAGAAGCATTCGTTGACAGTTTACAGCAACTTTATAGCCAATGTCAGAAGTGTGTTTAGCTAATGGCCATTACTTTGAAGGCCAGTAAACCTATTTTGTTTTTAAATGTTGTCTTCTTGATTTTCTGAGACCATTCGCTAAACTTTTCAGACATACTTTTTTATATAAACAGACATACATTTGAGACAAAAATGACAAAAATATTCTATTTATTATAATAATAATCTTAAATTCATTTTACAGTCAAAAGTCATTAATCCGGACTCGTTGGAACTTCGGTGATTCCGGATTATCGATGTTTTCCGGATTATAGATCATCAGTTTAAATCTGGTAAGATGGCATGCAGAAATTATAAAATTAAAAATATGAAACGGTAGTTTATGAAATAAAGAACAATTATGATCTAAAGGGTATCAAAATATACCAAAAAAAAAAAAAAAAAAAAAAAAAAAAAAAAAAAAAAAAAAAAAGCATAATATTTATTTGTTTATTTTATTAAACATTTCTTTCAATGTAAGTTGTTTAAGTTGCTTCGTTTTTTATGTGATAATACATTCTCTTTAATTCTATAAACAGACATAATTTCTTGTTCAGTTACAAAGTTCCGCTGTTGAAGTCCTATAATTGCTGTGTCGAGAATACCGACTATTTTGTTAATCGAAATTTTTTCATTTTCAATAACCTCTGTCACTTTCTTCGCTATCGAAAGCGAGTTATAATGGCGAGGAATTTGATTTAAATCATATCAAAGACGGAGTACATCGAGATGAAATACTGCATTTAGTCAGGAATTATAAGCCAAATAAAATAAAAACATCTGCCCTGAAGATAAGGATAGTGCTGACAGATCAACTTCCAATTCATTGCGCACCGCGGCGTTAAATATAAACAAAGTTTAGATAAACAAACATTAAAGTTTAGATAAACAAAGGATATGCCTTTATCCATTTTCTTCAGCAATTCCACTTTTTGTTTAATGGATTTCGAAACATACTTTTGCTTTGTAGATCCTTTACATATTAGTAAATATATATCAGAAATTCTATTTGACATAATCGAAAGTTCAAGCTTACTTTTATAAAATTGCTCTAACAGTCTTTAAAGAATAATAAGCCGAATCCAATTCGAAGATTAAAGAACAACGCAATCTGCAACATTAACTGAATTAGATAATTTTAGCTTAGCTTATACCATTCGTTATACATTAAACGCGCATTCGTAAATGTATTTTGTGCACGTGCACAGGCAAATTCGCAGCCGTAAAGGTCTTACGTGCATGCGTCAATATGACGCATGCGCAGAAAGTTTGTAGCTTTGAGGTCCGGATTATAGATCATTCCGGATTATGTGTGTCCGAATTAACGACTTTTGACTGTATATTGAAAAACTATGTGTCCTTTTATTCATGTGGGCATTTATCAATGTAGGCTTTTATCTGCATGCGCTTTCATCCATGTGGGTATTTGTAGCATGTGCATTTATCTCAGTGGCTTTATTTTTGTAGACTTTTGTTGCATGCGCTTTCATTCAGCAAGCTTTTATCAGGGAACATTTCATTTTCAGCCCTTGAGCAGTTGGGAAGGGCATCATTTTTCTGTCTTATCTAACCTCACATAATAAAGGAAATCCAAAGAACCATATTTGTTTAAAGTGAAATCACTATCTGCAAATAGTGGTTTTCTTTTGTTGGTGTAGCAGGGAAGAAAGAACTTGCAAATTTTCCTTCACTTATTGTTAATTTTATCAAATTAAAATTTTAGCAAATGATATCTATGTTCTACGCTTTCCTTGAAATTTTATATCCATGATTCAGTCAAACTGAAATCAGAATTTTGTTATTATTGAAATGCAGATATCAATTAACCTTTTGAAAAATCATGTAGCTAGAAGACCATGCATCAATTTTTTAAATACGTTAATATCAATCTGCTGTGTGGAGCATTACAAAGTCTTAAGAGGACATGTTTAGAGATATTTTTAAAACTGTTTTTTGTAATTTATAGCCAGTTAGTAGATTTTATAATGACAGTGATAGCCACAAATTTTTAATGTTTTTGAATATTTCAAATAAAAAATAAAATTATCTGATTAATGTAATACACAAAAAATGAAGCCAAACCAAACAGACTTTAATGGAGGGGGAGGTACAATGCAAAAAATGCTAAATGAAGTTTTAATATAAATGAAGTCTTCATTAATAGTTTTCAATTAATGAAGGGCAAAATCTGTAGTATGGCTTGAAATCCAGAAAATATCCCCACTGATAGTAAAGAAAGTTGCAAAGAGATTGTTGAGAGTGAAAAGCATTTAGTTAAATCTTTAGGGTAAATTCTTCACCAGGGTCTGATCAATAGAACTGTGTAAGTAAACAAGAAACCCGATAAAATGTCACTCAATAAAATTAAAAAAAAAAAAAAATAAAACATGCAAAAAAGAAAGAAAAAGAAAATAAATTTCTTAAACAACCTATGTTGAAAGAAATGTTTAATGAAACAAAAAATAAATTTTAACATGGAACTTTTTTTTTGGGGGGGGGGGTCTAAATTTTTGTTTCTTCACAGTCAAAAATGCTTCATTATTTTGTAAATAACAATTTTATATTTTTAACTTCTACATGCCATCCTCCTAAATTTGAATTAATAAATTAAAATTTATTAATTCAAATTTTAAAATCCTATTTCCTTAGAATGTTCTCCATAAAGATGTCCTTAGACAGATAGCTTTATTCAGATAGCTTAACCTGACTATTCTAGATCTTGTATTTTGTACTGTATGCTTACTGAGAGCTGTGATATTGATTTTCTTGTTTATTTCTGAGATGAACCGTGCATATACAGTATATTCTTATAAAAATGCTTTACAATTTTGTAGAATTTAGGTCTGCAGTTGTACATTTCTCTTTGTGAGACATCTTCATCTTAAATCTTCATAATTATCATCTGAGTGATCGAGAATGTTAGTGATGCGATGTTTTTTAACTAAACTTTACCATCTTCTGTGATTAGGTTCATAGTTGTTGGTATCTATTCAGCAGCTTTTGATGCTGCATTTTCTTTACTTTTCCAGATGTCAGTGAAAGGCTGTTAACTAACAGCCAGGTTTTATATTTCTGAATTAAACTTAATGTGTTTATTGACTGAAATGTTAAATTGTTAAAAGTAGCTGGTTACACCACCAGGAATTAAAAAATCATGTAGTTTTCCAGTGTCACTAAATGATCTGTAATTCTAAGATGCTTGATTTTAAGCCACACCCTGTCTTTAGAGATTTTTTACATAGGTATGAACACATCTTTGAATCAAAGAAATATGATAATTGCTTATCATGCTCAACATTCAACTTGCTTTAGAACTTAACTGTACAATTAAAACTTTATAAGCCCTCTCACAAAGTAGGATATATATACATATATCCAAAGATATATTGGTCCAGCTGTCTAAAGACAGATTTTTTAAAAATTTTTTTATTATCTTGTCAACAATGAAATTGTCGCCAAGCAGCATAATTTAATGCCAGTTATGGATAAACATGACGTAACAACGCACTCATAATGTCTACATTTTTTTTTTACACAACCCCATTGATTCTCGATAAGCAACCACTTGTTTTTATGAACAAAGATATAAATTAACTACTTTTGCTGCATTGTTTCCTTGCATTTTGATAAAAAATGTTTGAAATTTGATACTTGCCTTCTACAGAACAGCAAGCTGTGGAATTTTTTTTTTAAGTTATGGGATTGCACCATAAAAAAACGTGTATATTAATGGACATATATGGTCAACAAAATAATAATAAATTGGAATCATTATACACAGAAAGTTTGTACACAGAGTGTTCTAAACAGAATTTCAGTAAAATCGGAAGCCCTAACAAAGTACTAGAAATCAACAAAATCCTTTTTTCAAAATGCAAAATGAAGGGAGTTGAATACTGACAGTTTATTAAATAAAGAACTTGTAAGAAATTTTATGTGGAAATATATTTTAATCGCTAAAGAGGGCGTAAATCTTTCATGATGTATACTTCTTGTTTTTGGATCTGGCAGTGCCAGTTGAATGTGTGTTAGACGTGAATAAACTTGACAGTTTAGAAAACTGGTTCGTAATGTTCATTTACCTTGATGTTATGTGTGATTGAATTAGTGTTTTTTAAACCAGGATAACTTGAAATCTTGACGGTATTAATATAATATTTTATATATATATAATATTTTATAGAACTGTTAGTTCCTTCAGAATTTCACAGGAATGATTGGCACAGCTTTGGTGGGATCTCTGACTTTCATGGATTGATGGAAGCCAATGTTCATGGTCAATGAGATAATACGTTGTAGCCAAATATACAATAAGCAATTCGTGATTTTCTTTATTAGAAATTATATTTTATTTTTTCTGAATTTTTTCAGATGATCCTTCATTTGATTAAATTATTGAAATTTAGAGTGTTATATAAGCATGCATATTTCTAAAAGTATTCAATCTCAAAGAGGCTTATGCATGAACCTATGTCTACATAGCTAATGATTAACATGAAATAAAAGGGACTTAAATTGAAATATATCTAGAGACTAACATAAATATATACAAAAATAGAAGGTCTATAATAGTGAATTCAATGACATCCTATTTGTTAATATGTTTGTAATTTGGTACTTCTTTGTCAAAGCAGCTACCACATAAACTTTTGGCGGTATTTAAGTAATAGTTTGGGTTATTAAGTTTGCCAGTTTAAGGTTACTATGCACAGTGGCCACTTTAACAAGGAGGTACCTGTAATTGTTCAGCTTTTATCTGCTAATAACAGCTCAATAAATTTCATAATTTCAGGTTCCTCAGTCTGGTGACTGTCCTCCAACTTGTTGCAATTTTCCAGTAGCTGTTGCCAGAGATAGTATGTTTGTATTTTCAGGGCAAAGTGGTGCAAAAATTACGAATAGTCTCTTTCAGTTTCATTTTAAAGAGCGATAGTAAGTTTTTATTAAATTAATTATTCATATATATATATATATATATCATATACATATATATACATACCTATACAGGATGTCCTGTAAATGTTGTGACAAACTTCTGAGGGAGGTAGTACACATCATAAGGATTAAGAATTGCATAGGAACCCATGCCCAGAAACGTCACTCTATGCCGCCAGGGGCTGCTGTACAAGAGAGTGCTAATGGAAAGTGAGAATTGTCTTATTCGAGTGGTAAGTACCATACGAGGAGTATGGAATGCTATATGAACCAGAAGCTTGCAGACGTGCACTTAGTGTATGGTATAGCTGATGGTAATGGACGAACCGCTGCATGCATTTATCGAGAATGCTTCTCCGACAGACATCAACCACACCGCAGTTTATATTCACATCTGCATCAAAATTTGTACCACTATGGGTCATTAAGAAGTAGACTCATTTTGGATGTCATTTGAACAGATCATTTCCACATCGATGGATTAGGCATGAAGGACCAGTTCCCTGACACCCACACTCACCGGATTTATTGAGCCTTGATTTCTTTTTGTTGGAAGCTATAAAAAGTGTCGTGTATCATGATCCTGTTGTGTCTGAAATGGATCTCATGGCAAAACAGCTACTAAAATCAAAGAAACTCTCAGTGTGTTTGAACATGTCTGGCAATAAATGGTCCATCAGTGTCAGGCATGTTTGGTGTCTGATGGGGCAAACTTCGAGCATCTGTTGTAACATACAAGCTCTCGTACACCATTTGTATTCGTGTCCAATAAATGTTTCAAATTAATCACTTTGGTTTTTCCCATCTTCTACCTCTGCTACCACTTGCCCCTGACATTTCCAGGCATGAGTTCCCTATGCAATTCTTAATCCTTATGATGTGCCCTTTTTCTCTCAGAAGTTTGTCACAACATTTACTAGACACCCTGTATATATGTAATAAGAAGACTCTGCCATTATTGTAATAAGATGACTTGAAGAAAGAAGTTGCAATAGATTGAAGATTTTCTCTGCACTATAATTTGAAGAGACTTTACTACATAGTTAGAAAGATGGATGCATAAACCAAAATCTTCCAGACGTAGCCATTCGGAACAATAATTTTATTGCTGGATGTGAACTAATTATCGAAACCATATTTTTCATCACACATAATACATAACGCATGCACAATATGTATTTTTTCATTATGAGGTATGTGAAAGGTCTCGAATCTCAATTCCAGTTTGACATGAAATATAACACATTTAATTGTAATTTTGGAGTTTCAATTTTTAAAAATTATTTTATTTTTAAAATTTGTTTTTCTGAAAGTTAGATGCTCTACAGCACTCGATATGGTATATATGTATTAATTATAGTTATTGCATTTTTGAGGAAGACTAAGAAAACTAATTTTTTTATTATTATCCCAAAATACTTTTATACAGTCAAAAGTCTTTATGGACTTGTCGGGACTTCGGGGATTCCGGATTATCCGCTTTTCCGGATTATAGATCATCAGTTTAAATCTGGTAAGATGGCATGCAGAAATTATAAAATTAAAAATATGAAACTGCAATTTATGAAATAAAGAGGAATTATGACTAAAGGGTATCAAAATTTACAAAATAAAAGATTAATATTTATTTGTTTACTTTATTAAATTTATTTATTTATTTGTTTACTTTATTTACGCGCATGCGTAAAGCATACATTACACATAGTCGAAATTAGAAAATTGCAACCAGAAAACTATTTGATATGTATTAGTGATAATTATAATGACGAGGAATTTGATTTAAATCATATCAAAGACAGAGTACATCAAGATGAAATACTACATTTAGTAAGGAATTATAAGCCAAATAAGATAAAAACATCTGCCCTGAAGATACGGATAGTGCTGACAGATCAACTTCCAGTTCATTGCGCGCCGCGACGTTCCCCCCTCAACATTCTGCAAAAAATAATAAGCCAGATCCAATTCGAAGATTAAGGAACAAAGCAATCTGCAACATTAACTGAAATAGATAATTAGATAATTTTAGCTTAGCTTATACCGTCCGTTATACATTAAATACGCATGCGTAAACGTATTATGTTCATGCATAAATGCATATGCGCATGCGTAGAGGAATTATGCTCATGCGTAAACGTATCTACTAAATCCATTTCACTCGCACATGTGTTGGATTTGTGCTATACTTATGGGGTCCCACAAAAGTTTTGTAAACATTGTGGGGTCCTGGAGGTCGCGAAAAAAATCTTAGTGATAGCCTGGCTGGTGGGTGCATTGACTGGTTAGGAATTTGGGATGCAACATTGCTTTTGAAATGTAAAATCTGATGTTCCACATTCTATTATTTTACTCTTCTTTTATTTTGAAAATTTCATCTTGGAGTTTGTGTTTTTGAAGAATTAAGTAAGTGTGGGATACTACTGACCTTTTTTTAAATTCTATCTGTCAGTTTCATAGGGTTTTTAATTTTACTAAACTATAGCTGCTTTAATACATGGGATGAAAAATGAATGATATTGAAATAAGAACTAAGAAGGTGCAATAACTTAGAAGACAATCAGCCAGAAAAAGTAACCATCCATAGATGATTTTATTTTGAGTTTAGGGCTGACATTTCAGTATTTATTGTTTTATCAAAGCAGATTTAAATTTAAAATTTGTTCCAAGCTATTTAAATTGTTATTCAAAGATTTTTTTCTTTATTGATATTATTAATAAGTTTTTATTGACATTGGCATAAAAAAAGTTTTTCCTGATTAATGCAATTATTTTAAGAGAGAAAATCAAATAAACCGTTTTTAGTTTATGCGTTTGGGTAGGTTTTATTACAGGACCGTAAATTCCTGTGTTTTAGTTTTTTTGAATATTTCTTGCACTAACAAGGTAAAGTTCATAATTAAGAAAAGTAATTTCAAGTGAAAATGTACTGGATTTGATAATAAGCATATAATACTTATAATTCCAGTGCCTGCTGATACACTGCTAAAAATACTACGCATGATTCTGATTCTTGCAAGCACTCTGCAACACTAGATATTTCCAGATGCTTTTACAAAGATGAAATTATTTCATTCACTTTTTAACGTTCTTCCCCGTGTTTTGGCTAAGTGAGGGTGGGGGATGGCTTCTTTTTTTAAATTTTATGTATATATATGTATAAATTTTAATGTTAACTTTATCCTGGGATTGATGTTTACATGCTAACATTGAAATGTATGTGGGGATCATCAAAATAGAGGATCATCACTTGCCTTTTTAATCAGAATTCAAAAGTATACAGGTAATAACAATTTGTATGATGCCATTTTGAATGCAATTGTGTAACATAACCCACCAGAAATTTAAAAAAAAAAAAACAGATTTCATTGCCAGGAGGTATAAGTAAATTGTTAGCAAGTATTGAATAATCAGCAAATGATCTTACACGGGTGTACTTAGTACTGAATGTTCTTAATGTGGAAAAAATATGTTTAATGTTTCATTTGGTAAACAATTTAGTTAAATCATAAGTGAATATTTTTATGTTTATATATAAGTATATAAGTATACATATAAGTATATAAGTATACATACTGTATATAAGTATACATAGTTTGTATACTTTTTAATTTTTTTAAAAATTTTCTAGATCTGATAAACATGTTTTAAAGCATAAAGTATGATCCACCCTTCCTTGTGATGTCATAATGCTGATACATGCTGATTTAATTGGTAGATGCATAGTGAAAATTACTATACTTTTCTTTTATGTATTTAGCTGGACTAGGATCTCAACAGAACACATATTACGTGGAGCACCTCCTCCACCTACAAGACGATACGGCCACACTATGGTAGCGTTTGATCGTCATTTATATGTCTTTGGAGGAGCTGCAGACAGTACTTTGCCTAATGATTTACACTGGTATGTTATTTAAAGTAACTTCAAAATTCTAATCAAAAACTGCTTTGCAAATATATTTAAAAATAATCTAGACTGAGAAAATATTATATGAGAATTCACTTTCTCAAAAGCTATCTCTGAAAAATCTACAGTTATACGTTTACATCTACTATCTGTTACTCAAATGCTGCATTAACATATATGTGCCATTCTTAGTATTAATGGCTTGCAGTTCTTAATGCGTTTTATATAAATTGTGTGTAATTTTTATTAAAAATACAAGATTATTTTTTTCGTATTTACAAATTAGTTGTGTACGGTAAAAACCTTTGCTGAGTGCAAATTTGCATAATGCAATTTCCCATATAGGTATTATCTCATTGTTTCTATGTAATTTGTCTAATGCTAGAATTTCATTCATATATAGTTTAATATTCATTCATCAACATAGTATGTGTGGGCTTCAGCACTGGCCAGAAGTTCAGCAATTTTAAAGGATTTTCATCAATTGAAAATGAATCCAAAGAAATCGTAGCTATTGCAAAATCGATTAGTGTTGGAGTTTTGGTTTGATTTATGTGATTATGGCAAAGCCTCGAGGGCTGTCTGCCTAAGGAGAGGCATGCCTTTGTGGAGCATGTTTTAAAGGGAAACTGGTTCGTATGCACATTAAGTATGGGGAAAATCACAAAAACACCCATGCAGCCAGCCCGTTCGCAGGATTCGAATCTCAGACTGAACTACCAGTGTTCAGCGACTAGTGTACAGTGAACTACTTGGCTGCTGATGGGCCCTGGCATTGAAGGATTTTCAGATACAGAAGAAACCAAAGAATTAGTAAATGGAAGAATTCATTGATCTTATAACAATTTCAGACAGTGATAGCAGTGTTAATAAAGAAGATAAAGAGCTTTTAACTTAAAGAAGCTAAATAAATTGTTAAATAGGCACAGGAACAGACAGACTTCGCAATGCAGAGCAGATTATCGAAATGAAGAAATGACGGGCGACTTAATGACGAGCATTGAAAAATTCTGTGCTTCTTACCATGAATCTTTGAAAGCGTTTCATCATTATACCAAGCGAAAATCATCTTTTCTAAAAAGAATAATTGTACTTAGTAAGCACTAATGAAAACCTGTTCAATTAACATTCGTTTCACTTTTTCATTTTAATTACCACAGTATTGAGGTTTGTTTAAATTATATGTATTTTCTTAATCTGAATTAAATCTAATATATTTTTTTCATAGTTAATTTTTCTGTACATGCAATTCCAAAGTTAACTTGGTAGCATTCTGCTATCAGCATCGGATTCAGAAATGTTTGTATATTTACATGTGTGTTGGATACATGTGTTCATGTTTGCTTGTATTATATGTTCATACAAATGTATGTGTGTATGCATATTCACATATGCACATACATACATACATATGTGCATACATTCTTACACTTCTGAGTGCGGATTTTGCAGAATGCAATTTTGCTGTATGCACAATGTATTTATGATATAACCCCCTTGTTTGGCAAAGATTTACTGTATTTTTTTTGCTCTTTTTAAATATTATCAATTCACATTAGGTTTTATTTATTTATTTAGCTATTTATTTTTAACTATTTCATTATCATTGTTGTTATGGAAGTATGAAACTTCATTAGCACTGAACATAGTGCAGGTTTGAATATTTCGAATAAATTTTTAAAATTTTGTTGCCCTTTTTCCATTCCAATGCAAAAAACTCTATATATTTTTGGTTGTGTTTCATTGGGTTGTTTTTTGTAGCAACTTTTAATTAATTAAATATTATGTTAGCTGTATATGATGCATTATGTCAAGTATGTGTTAAGTTTTTAGCTATGGACTGTTTGTTTTTCATCTTCTGTGAAATTTTTGTATTATTAAAATTGTAATATTGAAAGTTTTGGATGTGTTTCTTCTGGATATTGGATAGAAAACAGAAAAGTACAGAAAACTGAAATTTTCAAGTTGTGATAGCCTTGTAAAATTAAATTATTCACATACTGTGCTGGCTTCTTCATACAGAAAATACTAGTAAGATATTATTCAGTTTGGAAAGCATTAAAAATTTGTCAAATATACTTTCAGTATATATTTTAACATTATTAATATTTTGAAAAATATTAAACTTGTTCAAAAATGTATTTAAAATATTATTCTAGAGATATTATCCTAATTCATTTTCATCATCTTAATTCATTTCACTGTCATCATTTTCATGGTGTTTATATCTAACAAGAAATATATTCATAGTATTGCCAGCCTCATTATGAAAATTTTCCAAAATGTATGAAAATTATAATCTTCCATATCCGTGCTGGATCATCAAAACGTTTCACAACAATGCTTCAATATGCTTGCATCTGAAGATTAGTATTTGATTTAAGTGAGGCTGACTTCACAATGTTGCCAACATTTTAATACTGGATTACATTTCCACAAGTTGTTTTTATTTTGCTTTTCTTTTTAATTTAGTAAGCAGGACTGAGATAGAATGATGAAATTTTTATGCATGAGGGCTGCTTTTATTATGCTAGTGTACTCTTTTGGCATTTGTGCCTGCTTTCTTATTAGCTGCAATGAACCATGGTAATATTGCAGATTATATTTCTCTTAGGATTCAAGCACTGAAGTCATTATGCTACCTTAAGTATGCAATGATTGAACCCTATTCCAGGTGATGCATAATGTAGCATTACTCTGTTGTTTTACATTTTTACGGTGAACTTACTGTGCAAAAGTAAAAAAATAAATAATTATTGAAGACAGTAACTGTAACTGATTTCCTTGATGTACATATATAAATATATATATATATATATATATAACAATAATAATGCAGTGGTACCTTGGTATAAGTGCATTTAGAAGTACTTACAACTTGTTATGCATCTTTTTTGGACACAAAAATATTTGTTTGATACATCAAACTTGTTTGGAATATGACTTGAGTTTGACGAGTAAGTGCAATGCACTACACTTGTTTGTCTGTTTTGAGATCATGCTACAACTGTCCATGGGCATCAGTATTCCTGTTGCTGCTAATCAGTAAACAACCTGCACTATAAATTAGAATTTTCAAGTATTTTGTCCTTTTTTTTTTTTTTTTTTTTGCATAAATTTTTGTAAATTCTTTAATAATGAATTTTAGGAAAGTTGATCAGAGGAGTCAAGCAGCGAAGAATATTGTTAGGATCACCATTGAAGTGAAAAAATAGATTTTTGAAATGTATGAAGATGGCATGTGTATCTGGAGCTTGGCTATTGCACATTGTATGCCAAATATAATGATGTCTATGATTTTAAAAAACAAAGATGTTGTTGAATTGGCTATGTTGCAAAGGGGGTGAAATCAATTTCCAAACAAAGATCAGCAATATTAGAGCATGTTGAAAAATTACATTTTATTTTGATAGCAGAAAAACCTTTACATTTAGTATTATGATAGTGTTTCATTTATGTGCAGCATATATTTCACTCATTACATTTGCATTTTAGTATTAAACAATGTTATAATTGCAACAGCAGGAATTTTTTATAAAAATAGATTAACGATTTTCCTTTTATTTCTTGTTCGATAAGCTCGTTTGGTGAATGTCCAAAGATACAAAACAGATTACTAATGTATATTGATGTGCTGCTGTATTAATAATATCTTCATGTATGCTTTTTAATCTGCTATGTTCTTTCTTTGGCTCTTTCCTTTAGAAGTGGCATACAAATTTCCCATATCAGTTTTTTAGGACTACTAAATTAGTGAAAGGGGTGTGAATGTATGAGTTAATACAGCATTATTTGAAATTATCAATTAGCTGTTTAAGAATCATATTTGTCTTATGTGAAATTTAATATCTAAAGCTGTCATTCTGGGTATAAAATTTATGAAGTACTTGAGCATTTCTCTAAAACAAGGTTGTTATGTAACATATTTATGTAAAGATTCACTTTCAAAATTTGTATTTAACTCGCAGATCAAAGTTTACTGTAAAAATTTTCAGGCTTGATGTGATAAATTTGACAAAACAAAACTATAAAGTCTGCTAACTTTTCTCTTTTTCAGGTTATCTGTTTAAATTTACATTAATTGCATGTTAAATTTCCAGCCATACTCAGACTCAAACTTTTAAAATTTGAATGCTTTCTGAAGATAACACTTTACAGTTCTGAATTTAATTACCTTTTTTTTTAAACTTTAATATCTAATGACTTTTCCCTCCTGTGTCATGATACTGTTGTATTTTTTAGTTCTGTAAATCTTGGTATCGATAAAGAGTTGTGGCACGTTTCTTCCTCATCTTGGAAGCCTTTATTTTTCTATGTGCTTAATTTTTCATTTAAACCTTAAAACTTTTTTAAATTTTAAATAGTAGTCAATGGCTTGTTCTGTAGTAGCCTGTGGGCCATGTATTGAACAACCTGCTGTAGAGGATAAATTTATTTCACATGTGAGGCTATTACTTTGAATGTTTTACTATTCAAAGTGTAGGTTAATAAAATTTGTTCATGTAACTTCTTGAATAGTTAATCTTATAGCTTAATATGCTTAGAAATTTGAAGCCATTTTAAGTTTTAATAAGTTTCTAATTTTCTTCAGTAAAAATGTAAATGCTTTGTAAATATTATGAATATGAAATAATTCTTGATATTAATTTTAGTTTTGATTTGGATTCTCAGACATGGTCAGTTATACAACCATCTGCTGATAGTGAGGTGAGTTTTGAGTGTATGCAATTTTTTCTTTCAGATTTATGTTTTGATCCATTATTGTGATTATACTCTTTAAATAAGCTATGCAAGATTGAGCCAGTCCTTACTACAGTCAGCAGAGGTTGATTATCGTGCCTATGGTTCAGGTTTGAATCCAGAATAGGGTAGGAGTATTTTTGTTTTTAGTAAAATATAAGAACTTTGGCCTTCTTTCAATGCTAAAAGTTCCATCTTTTCAATGTTCAGCTCTCACACAACCGAGCTTTATTTAAAAAATGGAACAAATAAAATCACCTTTTTTCATGTAAATCTTGCAGATGCCAGTATGCAAATATGGTATGTTACAGCCAATCATGATTGACTGTCCAAACATATGCTAATTAGGCAGTTGTTGAAGATGTCATGCTGCCATACATATTGAAGTAGGACAATTAATCAATGATGTCACTATGTTCGTTGACATTGATCATTCAGTAATTTCTTGAATGTCTAAATAATCAAACAAATCAAAAAATTACTCAGAGGTCTGTGTCCAGTTGACCAACAATAACCATTCTCTTTGAATATTACTACCATATTGGTATATTGCTGTAGTAACCAAGATGAATCGATGTGCAACCTCCATTACTGTTACACCCATGGTCGCAACATCACTTGGTAAGACAATATCTGCCAGTATTGTATGCATGGAGGGATATGCCAAAGTATCAAGTTTTTGTGTTTCACTAGCTGCACAGTACAGACAAGCAAGACTAAAGTAGTGTTGTCAACATCTCAGTTGGATTGTCTCAGATTGGTGCAACATCCTTTTTATGAACAAGTCCAGATCTGCCCTGGGATTAGATGATAAACATGTAATGATCTGAAAAGAACAATGAACATGGAATCAGTCCTAGAACATCATCAAACATCACACATTCACATGTGACAGCATCATTGTCTTTGCTGGAATTTCAGTTGTGATGCACATTTTTAAAGATGGCTATGCAGTATAGGAATTAAATTCTACATTTTCATTGTAAGACTTCATGCTACAACAGTTGGTTCTGATTTCCTTCTTTTGGGTATTAGCATTTCTTAGAGGGAGTGGCAGCCATATTACTTAATCTTTAATCTAATTAAAAAACAACAAAGAAAATTTTTAGGATTACCATGGAGGTGAAAAAAGAGAATGTTGAAAAGAATAAAGAGGGCATATGTGTCCGGGACTTGGCTATTGCATATGCCAAGTACAGTCAAAAGTCGTTAATCCGGACTCGTCGGGACTTCGGCGATTCCGGATTATCAATTTTTCCGGGTTATAGATCATCAGTTTAAATCGCGTAAGATGGCATGCAGAAATTCTAAAATTAAAAATATGAAACCGTAATTTATTAAATAAAGAACAATTATGATCTAAAGGGTATCAAAATTTACAAAAAAAAAAAAAGCTTAATATTTATTTGTTTACTTTATTAAACATTTCTTTCAATGTAAGTTGTTTAAGTTGCTTCGTTTTATGTGATAATACTTTCCCTTTAATTCTATGAACAGACATAAATTTTGTTCAGTTACAAAGTTCCGCTGTTCAAGTCCCGTTAATTGCTGTGATGAGAATACCGACTAACTTGTCAATCGAAATTTTTTCATTTTCACTAACCGCTCTGTCACATTCTTCATGTCTTTATCCATTTTTTGCAGCATTTCCAGTTTTTGTTTGATGGACATCGAAGCATACTTCCATTTTGTACGATCCTTTGGGAGCTCCAGAATCGGAAATTCTATTTGACATAATCGAAAGTTCAAGTTTACTTTTATAGTATTGCTCTTACAGTCTGCAAAAAATAATAAGCCGGATCCAATTCAAAAATTAAGGAACAACGCAATCATCAACATTAACTGAAATAGATAATTAGATAATTTTAGCTTATACCGTCCATTATACATAAAAAGAGCACGCGAAAACGTATTCTGCGCTTGCGCACACGCAAATGCCCAGTCGTAAGTGGTCTTACGCACACGCGCAAACGCCTATGCGCATGTGTCAACGCGGCGCATGCGCAGAAAGTTTTTAGCTTTGAGGTCCGGATTATAGATCATTCCGGATTATGGGTGTCCGAATTAACGACTTTTGACTGTATTATGGTATCCAACATTGTGGGAAAAAAAAAGTGCTATTAAATTGATTAACGTTGTGAAGGCAATGAAATTGATTACCAAATAAAGATCAGCAACATTAGAGCATGTTAAAAAATTGTTTTTGACCTGAGCAATAGAAAAAGGGTTTATACCTAGTATCATGTGCAGTGCTTCATTTATATACAGTATATATTTCACCCATACAGTATATATTTTTAAATTTAGTATTAAATAATGTTATAATGATAACAATAGGATTTTTTGTATAAGAAATGGATGATCTTATTGGAAATGTTCATTTGTTGTATATCCAAGGATCTGGAATGGATTAATGTTTTATACCGAGGTGCCATTGTACTTGAAAATAAGACCTCCAATTTTTGTTATGTTTTTATTCTAAAATTTTGAAGGATCTCATAAATGGGTATTTTGACAAGGGAAATTGTAATGTGAGAGAAGAGTTTAATAATCATAATGTTATTTCAATTCCAAGGCATTAGACTTGCTCAGTCTGTTGTTACTTGCTCATGTCTCCATCTGTTAACACTGGTGGGAAGTGCACGTACCAATTCCTGATGTCTTTGATGACATTAAATGACTTCCACTTAATAGATCCATGTCTGAATCTCAGTCATGGATCTGTTAAGTGGCAGTTAAATACCATACTGCTATCACTAAAGAATTCCCATTTGACAGTTTTCAATATTTGAACTGCTTTGTGGTACAAGCAGTTATTGGCCCTCTGAGTTGCTACACTGCATTAAATAATTACATTGTTTAATGGATCACATTACCAATTACCATAATGTTATCCTTTCGAGAAATATTGTAAAACAAAATAAATGTTTATATTTGGTTTTATTTCTTAAAATTTATACTAAAATGTAAGGAGGATCTTATTTTTGAGTAAATATAATTTAGTTATTCTTTCTCAAGTTTGTGAAAGAAATCTGAAAAGAATTTTCGTAGTTTTAAAGACAAGATGGCAAGTGAAAGTATTGCTCAAATATTTCTTTTGTGCAATGACAGGTGTAAAGTATAGTTTGAATTGTAGAATGTGTAACTGTAGGACAATTTTTGCATCCTATTTCAAATACTCTGAAGGAAATATTTGGTAGCTCATTGAGTGAAATAAATGCATGACTACATTTTGATTAATAAAGTCTTTTCTTTATTAAATAAATACACAAGTCTTTATGTGGTATTAACATTCTATGAAATGACATCATAGCAATTTTTTTCCTGCCGTTTGGTTCAGTCATTAGGAGTGACTTACTCTGAATATATGATTTTTTTGTCAAATTTTTGCCGAGCTAATTCTTACAGTAGTAGACATTCTTATAACTGTTTGCTTGAAACTGTATGAAGTGTCAAACTGTAATCTTAACACCAGAATCAGATTGCAGTTTCTTTTTAATGTTATAATTTTTATATTTTTCAGTTATAATTTTTTTTAGCTTTATGGAACTTTAATGATAAATTTAGATGTGTTATATTGTAATCTGAGGTTTCTGGATTGTACTTTTTTTTTGGAGGGGAAGGTACAAAGATCTGTGTGACAGAAAATATATACTTAATCGAAGTAGTCAAGCACAATATTATATTTTAACCCAATCACACCACCCAGATCAGATCATAAACTTTAACCCTTCAAAAGCTGGTATAGATTTATCTATTTCTTCAAATAGATGTGAAGCAACTTGAAACAACAAAATAGGTTCTTTCATTGTTATATAAGAAACGTGAAAGTTTGTTTTTTCAGAATCCTATTCTGAAGTAGTCTTAATATCTTTGATTGAACACTGTCAAATTTTCTACATAACGATAAAATATTTGCTTGGGATATTTCGCAAAAACTTTTAATAATTTATTTATTCTTTTAAATATTTCCTGTTTTGGTAATTTAGTAACTTCTGAGTAACTTTTTCTGTTAAGTGTGGTGAACAACATTCACATTTAGGTGCTATTACTCTCATCTGATAGCAGCATTCTATTAATAAGAATAGGAAGTGCAGTGCTGCAAAATCTTCTGTGTCCTTTTTTATGGTATTAAATTACCTAGGGTGTTGAACATAGATCTCTCGCATTGAAGCTAAGCATTGAATCACCATGCAAGAACATATTTTGCCCTATCCTGCCAGTATATAGATTTGTTTCTTGGTGTGAGCATCTGATTGATCATTGAGACTGTCATGCAATTGCTTGCATTTTTAATGCAGTACTAGAAGACATAATTGGTTGTAATGATTGAGCCTTCATTGTGGCCATGATTGTTAACCCAGCACTTTCATGTGGTTTATCTTTGTATTAGTTGACTGCAGCCACGAATACCTGGCCTTGTCTAATTGGGCCTTTTAATGCTTTCTAGAGCATGATACTGTGGCATATCTGATGTATTATTTTCTTTCAAATGTGTGGAGATGTGTGATTATTGCTATGTCTGTCATTATTAGTGTGGTGGACCCCAAATTTACATTCACTTTAGTTGCTGCTGTCTTATAGTGCTATCTGTTAGTAAGGATTGGAACTGTAAATGACATTGGGGGTTGAATTGAGGTCTGTTGCATAGAAGCTAAATATCCTATCAATAGGAAAACACACTTTGGCCTGCCCTGCAGATATTTGGATTTGTTTCTAGGCATTTATGTACAAATTTACAATGTCTGTAACAGAAACTGCATATTTGTATAGGAAGTGTCTGCATCAACATATTTATTTGAACTAATTAATGTATTTTAATAACGAATTGTATATATATATATATATGTGTGTAATTATTTATAATATCTTTAATGGAATTCAGTATCTGTACATTTGCATTAGTGATGCCTGCATTAACATATTTTGAACAAGTTTATGTACTTTTAAAACTGTATGTGTACACACATGTATTTGTGTACTAACTTATAATGTCTGTAACAGAAAATCAGTAACATGTAGACCTCATATGAATGCTTAATCAGTTTCCATACAGTGATAATTCTTCATAGCCAGCTTGTGGCTTCACTCCCCTTGAAAATGTTACAGCTTACTTTCCAATATATTATTCTTTTATTAATTTTATCTTGCAAAGATAGACATTTGAAAACATATTCTAAGATGATAAGAAATAGTTGTAATCATTGACAGGACTTAAACAGGCTGACAAACACCCAAGTGTACTGGTTGTCCTGCTGGCATAGACAGTAAAATAAAAGTATATAATTATTGAGTAGAGGTTACTACTTGAAAAAATCATCTAAAAAACGTACTTATTTTACAGTTCATGATTTTTATATGCAGCGCTCTAATTAAATTTCTTTTCCTTGGAGATGATATATTAATAATAAATTATATATTTATATCATACAGTACAAAATCCGTAATCTGGACTCGTCGGGACTTCGGCAATTGTAAATTAGGGGTTTTTCCGGATTATAGATCATCAATTTAAATCTGGTAAGATGGCATGGAGAAATTATACAATTAAAAATATGAAACCGTAATTTATGAAATAAAGAGCAATTATGATCTAAAGTGTATCAAAATTTACAAAAAAAAAAAAAAAAAAAAAAAAAAAAACTTAATATTTTTTTGTTTACTTTATTAAACATTTCTTTCAATGTAAGTTGTTTAAGTTGCTTCTTTTCTTGTGCTAATACTTTCTCTTTAATTCTATAAACAGACATAATTTCTTGTTCACTTACAAAGTTTCACTGTTCAAGTCCTGTAATTGCTGTGTCGAGAATACCGACTAACAACGACAACGGGGAAAATCGTTACTCCTTTAAATGCTCGAGGTCGTGCATGTTTTCTGATTACGAAAAGTTTGCACTTGTGTGTTCCTGCAGCATGTGCGTGTGCTAAAATTGTTAGTCTCGCTTTAGAATCTTTGACATCAGTTGGAGCCTTTTCTGTAGAATTAGAAGATTAAGGAACAGTGCAATCTGCAACATTAACTGAAATGTCTTGGAAATTTTAGCCTAGCTTATACCATCCGTTGTACATTAAACGCACATGCGTAAAGCATACCAAAAAAAGTTTGTGGCTTTGAGGTCCGGATTATAGATCATTCCGGATAATGGACGTCTGGATTACGGACTTTGTACTGTATATAGATATGAAGTATGCGTGTGTAACACGTGCCTGCAAAAGTATTGTTAACATTACCTAGAAAAACAGCAATCATAATTGAGATAAGCTTATACCATGAGTTATAATAAGGAAAAGTAACATAGGTACATTGTAATGGCTTAAGAAAGGGCACGGTCCCAAAACAGATACGCATACCGAAGTTTACATATCCAGTGAAGGCACAAGATTGAAGTAGTTACACAGACGAACACAGACACAAGTGTTATACAGACTACACTGCCGGAGAAAACTCGTCTCTTGCCGTCAGCCTGTAGGGTTGCCATACAGTTTTACTTTCTTTGTTTACTGTTTCGCCAATTGGCGGTTTTCTCTAGAGTTTTTGAGTTTGTATCGACTGTTTGGCACTGCTACTGCATACTCCCTCTGCAGTGTCAACGAAATGCGACATACCAATGGGGGCGTCGGCTTAATCGTCCAGAACGGGTGGTACAAAGGCTTTTCCACACTCTGGGAAACAACTTGAGAAGAGTCCATGGTTTCCGTCTGTGTATGGAGATCGTGTGCTTAATCCATTTTATTTCAAGATTGATAGTTTTATCGCGTCTTTCTAGCACTTTATATGGTCCATCATAAGGAGCTTGGAGTGGCTTTCTAACTTTGTTATATTGAACAAACACATGCGTGGATTTGGGAGGTCGTTGATGAATGAAACAGGTTCGCTGGCTGTGGCTGGAAGTCGTGGTCGGGTGGACACTGGCAAAGTGGGATTTTAAATCCTTCATAAACTGTTTAGGGGATGCATCCATAGGTGTCGGATCGAAAAATTATCCTGGGAGACATATAGTCTTGCCGTATACAAGTTCAGAAGTGGTTGCTCATATGTCTTCCTTGAGAGCGGGGCGGAAACCCATCAGGAGCATTGGAAGGGCTGCCACCCAGTGACTGGTATTATACGATTTTAAGGCAGCTTTTAATGGACGGTGAAATTTGTTTAGAAGTCTATTTGCCTGTGGGTGGTACGGTGAGGTCCTGATCATCTTGCTTCCCAACAACTGGGAAAGGGCTCGAAATAAGCCGCTTTCAAACTGTCACCCTTGGTCAGTAGTAATAACAGCCGACAACCAAATCCAGTAATCCATTGGTCATAGGTACCCTGCGCTACTGTGCATGCAGTTATGTCTGGTATGGGTACTGCTTCCGGCCATCTAGTAAACCTATCAATCATAGTTAGACAGTAATAATTATTGTGAGAAGGAGGTAATGGACCAACGAGGTCAAGGGGAATGTGATCAAATCTCTGTGATTGGTCTGGAAACTTTATTAACAAGGTTCTAGTATGTCTGCTTACTTTTGCTTTCTGGTGATGGAATGCTCAGTTTGCACAATTATTACAGATAGAAGACCAAACAAAACGAATGTCGGGGAGAGACAAATTATGCAATGTGGCAAAAACTTTCTCACAGAATGCTGGGGGAATGTGAGGGCGGGCGGTACCTGTTGACAAATTGCAATATAAGTAAGCTACAATTCGGTAAAGTAACTTTTCTGAGTTGTAAAACTTTTAAGTCTTAAAATTTGTAATTCTGCATCGATTTGTTACATTTTAGCAATTTCCTCACAGTTGATAGGGGTAAGCATGCTTATCACTTCTTTGTGCGAAAGTGCGTCCACAGTTTCTGTGAACCATTTATATGGTGAATTTCATTGGTGAATTGTGAGATAAAGTCTAACTGCCTAGCCTGAAGAGGTGAACTCTTATCCAAGCGCTGTCAAAATGCATACGTAAGTGGTTTGTGATTGGTGATTAAAGAAACATTCCGTGCTTCCAACATATGCTTAAAATGCCTTACAGCAGCATAAGCTGCCAATAGCTCCCGATCATCCATATTATAATTCCTTTCTACTTGCGAACGTTTTCATGAGAAAAAGGTGAGAGGCTGTAAATTTCCATCAACCATTTGTGATAGCATTCAGCCGATAGCGAAGTCTGACGCTCGACCTCTAAAACCAACTGTGCATCTTTTTCGGGTGTGCTAAAAGAACCGTATTCGCGATTAACTGTTTACACTTTTGAAATTCATTCCTTGCTTCCTCAGACAAATTCAGGGTTGACTTATCATTTTTCTTAGCCCCTTTTAAATGCAAAGTTAAATTTATTTGATTCTGGGCCACGTTGGCTAAAAATCAACGATAAAATTTCAAAAATCCTAAAGATCTCTGCATATCTTTTCCCATTTTAGAAAGTGGGTATTTAAGTATCGGTTCAACTTTTTTTGGCAGAGGCTTGGTACCGTTTTTATTAATTAAATATCCTAAGAAAGATATTTCGGGAATGCCAAAAATGCGTTTTGAAGCGTTAATTTTCAATCCATATGAAGTTAATCTTTCAAAAACAGTACATAAGTAAGATTTCTGATCATCTTCTGTATCACTAAATATCAAAATATCCTCTAAGTAGATATAGGCAAATTTTATGTCTCAAAGAATTTCGTTCATAAACCTTTGAAAGGTTGGAGCTGCTCCGAACAGTCCAGAATTAAAAACGGAAATTTAAAAAGACCAAATGGGGTGCGAACTGCAGTTTTCGATATATATGGTCTGGGTGAACTGGTACATGATATGCCCGAACCATATTGATTTTCGAAAAAATTTTCTTTACGTCAAGTGTATTATTAAAGTCTTGTAAATGCATATAGGATATCTGTCGGGTTCAGTGCACGCGTTTAATTTTCAGTAGTCTCCTACTGGCCATGTGTCACCCAAGCTTTTAGAAACGACATGAAGCAGTGATGACTATGCTAATTTTGATGGTCTACAAATACCTTGATCCATCATAAATTGGAATTCTTTTTTTACTTCTTCATAGAACTTAGGGCTTTACCTGCATGGTTTATTATACACAGGAGGATCGTTTGTTTCGGTGTAATGAACCGTACTATGCTTTACTGTGCCCAAATCAGGTTTTAACTTCAATAAATCCAGAGAGTCTTTCAAGATTCTGTGATACGGTGAATCACCCGATATTAGCTTTACTGAAAAATAATTTTTAGAATCGTAAAGAGAACCAATTCGAGTTAATTTTGTAGTATTACCAATGAGCCTACCTCGTTTTAAATCGATTAAAAGATCAAAATGTATTAGGCTCATATTATAGGCACTGGTACATCCGTGATTAAAAACTTCAAAGAAAAGTTTCGTCTTTGTCCTAAATTCATATTTAACAATTTTATTCCATATGTAGAATTCGAATGGAATTATTCGTGGCAAATAATTATAGCCAATCAGGATGCATTTTCTTAAATTTAGAACTCAGCACTCATAAAACATCTGAGCCCGAATCGATAACAAATTTTTAATTTAATCTGTTATCGTAAACATGAATGCGACTGCCGATGAGTTCCAGCTTGCCAACAAGGTACTCAACATTTTCATGCATTATTCCCAAATTGCAAATGAAAATAACAGTAACTGTTAACACGCTCGCGAGAATGCCCACGTGGAAAACTTCATGGACACTTATGTGGATCCCGGGGAAATGTATTTCTCATTTTTTCACGTGAGTGTCACTCAACTTGTATACTTAGAGTAGCTATTTCACTCCTTAAAGCCTTAAGCTCCCCGAGGGGGTGAAAGAATCGTTCCGATTGCTGGGGATACTTGCCGAAGCTGCCTGGACAGCAAACACATTCTTGTTCATCGGCGTGTGCACTTCAGATACCTTA
This sequence comes from Stegodyphus dumicola, assembly GCF_044657685.1. Taxonomy (NCBI): domain Eukaryota; kingdom Metazoa; phylum Arthropoda; class Arachnida; order Araneae; family Eresidae; genus Stegodyphus; species Stegodyphus dumicola. The sequence continues at coordinate 218,246,597 of NC_140769.1, forward strand.
TCAGCCATTTTTGCTAAATTATCCAAGGATTCAGAACTAATTGGTAAAATGGCATGCACCTCAGAAGGTAACCTTTGCAGCCATAATGATTTAAAAAATTTGTCAGTTATACATTTTTCTCAATAAGTGAGGAATTTCCTTAATTCTTTCATTTTTCTCAATAAAGGAGATGGTTTGTCATCCCCCTAAATGCAGTTCAGAAATAAGCCTGTGTATTTGCTCGTTTTCCGAATCCAAGAATTCCACTATTAACCTAGCTTTTAGTGAAGTATATATTTTGTCGTGTAGGGATTAAATAAAATATCTGATACCGCGGAAAGAGTTTTGGGGATCTATGGAAGAAATCACGTGGTTATATTTTGTAATATCGTTACTAATCTTTGCTAGAGCAAAATTACTTTCAACTTGAATAAACCAAAGTTTAACATTATTTTTGCATAATGGGGGAATTTTAACCGCCACATGTGAGATTTTTGGCTCCTGAGCTGCCACGTTAGATTTGTCATTGGTTTGGCCTTCCAGTCCTGGCATGGTTAACAAATATAAATATATCATAACTTAATGTTACATACTTATAAATATATCATAAATCGTTAACTTAATGTTTTGCACTTTAAAACTTGTGTATCATATCAGAATAGTCATTCAATATCTCAATAAAATTGCGAGCACATATATTACACAAAGATCAGTTTTAAACAATAAATAATCAAGTTTAAATCAAACTATAATTTTATAGCAAAACACATCACAAAAATATATTAATATCAATCACAGATAGGAAAAAAAATTTGACCACATACGTGTAACTCTTTCTTAATAGTGTGATAAACCATGTGTAATCCGTACAATAAAATGAGAAGGAAATTAAAGGAAATAAATAGGATGTAGCATTTATCACTCATAAAAAAGAGCACTCTCATCAGAATAAGACATGTTTTTAGCTTTATAACAAAGATTGAGACAGATAGCATATAGGAATCTGAAATAGAAGGAGCGAGAGACAGGGTCACCAGTGAGTAACACATGCCTACAAAAGTATTGATAACATTACCTAGAAAAACAGCAATCGTAATTGAGATAGGCATATACCATTAATAATGATATTTAATAAGGAAAAGTAACATAGTACATTATATTGTCTTAAGAAAGAGCACGGTCCCAACACAGACAATGCATGTTGGACAACACAGACAATGGTCCCAACACAGACAATGCAAAGTTTACGTATCCGGTGAAGGCACAAGACTGAAGTAGTTATACAGACTAACACAGACTACATTGCTGGAGAAAACTCATCTCTCCCCGTAAGCCTGTAGGGTTGCCATACAGTTTTACTTTCTTTGTTTATTATTTCACCAACTGACGGTTTTCTCTAGAGTTTTTTGAGTTTGTATCGCCTGTCTGGTGCTGCCGCTGCAGGTATATGTATAAAGTGATTTCATATAATATTTTTGAAATTTCTTCCGATTTTATATATATATTTCACTTTATGTATATATATATATATATAAATAATAAAGTGATTTTATTTAATATTTTTGAAATTTTTGATTTTTTCAGATACCATCTGGCCGATTGTTTCATGCTGCTGCTGTTATAGGAGATGCCATGTATATATTTGGGGGAACTATTGATAACAATGTGCGCAGTGGTGAAATTTATAGATTTCAGTTTTCATGCTATCCTAAGTGTACTCTGCATGAAGATTTTGGCAGACTTTTGGAAAGTCAGCAATTTTGTGATGTTGAATTTCTTGTTGGGATGGTCAGTGTTACTTAAAATTTAATTACATCACTTTAAATTTTTAATAAATTAAAATGAATTTTATTATCAGTGTAAATGTTTTGAATATTTTTTTTTTTGAAGGATCAACATTAAACTTATATTAAACTGTTACATTTTATGGACTAGTAACAGTGACTTTAAGAGTGTGAAACAAAAGTTGACATTTTATTTCTTTTATTTGAAAATTTCAATTTAGACATCTTTTATAAAATTGTTATGATATCTTTTATAAAGTCTTTAATAAAATTGTTATAATGGATACATCTAATTTTGCATATGTTATGTTTGACATATGCAAAGTTAGATGTATCCATTCCAATATATATATACACCTTCAAAATGACTAGTATAAATGTAACTGAATTATAAACTATGTTATATGTCTAAATTTCAAAGAATGAATGATGAAATACTTCAGAGAAAATAATATAACAAGCAATTTCTGTTTGAAATTTAAATAGAATAAACTCAGCAAATGTGAAGATGAAATTTATGGCTTTCCATTTTTAATTATTAGACATAATTATGAAGCTATAAAATGTGTGACGTTGCTTTTTAAAAATGTATTCATTGAATTTTATCATTCAATAAATTAATGTTAAATAGTCATTCAATTTTTTTTTTATTTACAGCATCAAAACTTTTTAAATTTTGTATTTATAAATTGTTAAATACTTTGAAAAGAATTTAATTACATGAATTCTTTCTGTATATTTTTGAAGTGTTTTATTATTTTGATTTAGTGCTAAAACTGCTGAATGCTTCTGAGCAAATTTTGCTGCAGAATAAATATTAAAAGGAGGAAAAAACTATAATGTTCAAAAAGTTGTATTGAATTGTAAAATATTTACAAGGAGTTTTCCAAAATGAGGAAATAAAATATACGAAAGACTAAGGGCTTTATGTTCTGAACATCTCTTAAATATGTGAAAACAGTAAACATTTTTTTTTGAATTGCTTGTGCTTATTATTAACTTCAGTTATCTCTCTAATATAATTATTTGTAAATTTTTAGGAAGAAAAGTCTATTCCAGCACATATTGCTTTTGTATCCGCTAGATCCCAATGGCTGCGTAGCAAAATTAGGCATTCTAGAGAAAAACAAAGAGAGAAGGTTTGAATTTCATAGCTTTTGTTATTTTTTATGCATTTTCATTATTAAGTATTTTGTTTAATTTTTTATTTATTTATCTTCACAGCTTCTGCAAAATAATTCTGAAAGAGAGAAAAATTATGTTCCTGTTTTGCAAGTCAAATTGAAGGATGCAGTACCTGAGGCTTTTGAACTTGTGCTAACCTACATCTATACTGATCGAATTGATCCTACTAAGAAAAGTAAAGCTCCTAAAAAAAAAAAAAAAAAAAAAAAAAAAAAAGTTGATATTTATACTTTAAAATTTTTGTTTTGTATTAACAGAGTTATCGTGTATACTGACAAGGTAAGCTATCTGACCATTCGAGAACAATCGATTTGTAACTTTCAGAAATGGACAAGTATGCCAACAAAAAAGTAGGTTGTATAAAATACAGCAAGCTTTTGTGATATTTGCAGCCATAGTTTGGCAATTATATGACATAAATGTAATTTTGAGGTATGAGGCCTTCCAATATCAACAATACTCCATCATAAGATTGCATGTGTCATAATATCATGGGCCCATCATTTTCTTCTTAATACTCAAAATGGCATTTCAGTCATCCATTTTAAAATCATTTTAATGTTGGAATGAGCCATTTTGATAAATTTGTGAGCTGTTAAAAACCACAGCAATCTTGTGTTGGGGGGGGGTGAAACCTGTGAAAAATCAAAGCGTTCATTGTCATGATGCCAAGTTCTACCAAATGTTTTGCTAGCCACTGATCTGGTTGTTTACGCTGCAGAGTGATTAATGAGCTGATTGCCATGCCAAAGTGCCCGAGTTTAAATTACAGAGAAGGCATGGATGTTTGTAAATGTTATAGTGTCTGTGCAGTGAGGGGGCTTTCAAAATACCATAGTGAGCCTAAATCTTCTCAAGAGGTTAGTAGTGGGGGAAGAGGGGTAGGAAACCCTCATAACACTCCTTGGAATTCCTTCTGGGGTGGAAGCTTAGCTGTTAGCAAAACCTGGCAGTACCTAATATGCTTAACATAGATGCACAAGTACTGGCCTTGTTTCAGCCTGTTCCTGCTTATGCTGCAGAGCTTTACAGAGGTGGCAGAACACCTCTAAAATAGTACTTTACTGTAACATTTCATCCTTGTGATACCTACTCACAGTGCATCATCTCACAGAATTTAAGAAAAGTCAGTTGACTTTGCTGCACACCTTTTGTACTTTTCTCTTCAGAGATGGTGAATATTTTCATTCTGACAACTAAGCCTTGGTTTCAGAAATGTACCCATAACCCTATGATTTATTAGCATTTACCGCAGTGCTCAGAAAGTCAGGATTGCTAACATTGCGTGCCACCATATCTTGCATGATTTTTCTCTTGTATTGATTTCTTCATTAACAGTTTTGACTTGAATTTTGCAAACATCTGTTTTATCTTTTAAATGGAATTCCTTTTTCTCAAAATTGAATATACCCAACCAGTATCATTAGTTCTTGGAAGGTGATACAGTGTCCCAACTTCTCTACTAGTTCTTAGAATGTGACATACCAGTCCCAAAGCTTTTGCTTAATCAACCAACTTTCCATTTGTTTAGGGCTTAGCTTTTCATCCTCCAATGATATCCAGCCATTTTTCAGCCATGTATATGGCATTCTCATTGAAAGTTTGCTGAATTTTTCAGATGGTTTCCATTTATTTTATAACTGAACATCTAGTTAAATTTGATGCTATACCAGTTGTTCTAGTAATTCCATCATTTATCACTAAAACATAATATGATAATTATTCATTACATTATTTTATTCACAAACTAACTATGAATGGTTTGCCATTTCTGCTAGTGAGAGAAAAGCTCAAGCATGTGCTTTTACATGCCTAGCAGGATCTACCTCCCATGCATAACTAGTTTAGTTTAAAAAAATTGTATTTTTTAAAATGTTATAATTTATTTTTTTTTTTAAATATATATATATATATTCAGTTTTAAAAATGCTGAAATCATGTATGTAATGGTAAACTTACCTTTAAAAAATATTCAATGTGATAGGTAATGAGTATATACATAGATTTCTTTACATTTGAATGTTCAAATCGATCAACTGAATTTTTTAAATATGTAGAAATTTTATAAAAGTATTTCTAATCATAAAAAATATTTTTGTAGCTATTTTTAAATTTTGGTTATAAATTTTTTATTTTGGTTATTGATAGGTGCTGATCCAATGAGTACTAAGGTTGTTTTACTTATGATGGATGTATACAGACTTGCTGTGCAAGTAAGTAATTGGAAGTATTTCAGATAAGTAGATGGTTGAGATTGAAATATTGAGATTGAAAATGTGCAATAACAAATATTAGAATAAACAACAAAAGAAGAGAGAATCACATATATCAGGGAGGTCAATTTCAGGAGAGTAGGAACTGTATGTTAGGATTCAGGAAATTTTGAAAGCCACAGCTAAAATTTCCCAGAGCCATAATTTCGTATGTACATCATTTTAAAAGTACAAAATAGATTTTCATTAAAAGAAGCATTTGTGCTATATTAACAAGAGTTTCATATTTTTTATGCAAGTAATTGCTTACATACTATAAATTTAAATAAGAACTAATTTCGCCTGCTCTATATTCTGGAAAGTATGCTTCTTGAATGTACAGATGTGAAAATATTGTTTGATGAAAGAAACCACTAATTGTCCAGATCAGAAGCTAACGCCTTCCCCGAGTTTGTTAATAGTTAACTGATTTTAGAGAAATAAACTGAAATCAAAGGAAGGTATCATAATGTTCTGTGTGAGCAGAATAGTATAAAAAGCTTTTCATCTGAGGGAAGAATAAAACAATAACTTAAAAAATAAATAATAAAGCTCTAATTTAAGTGCAGATTTAATTTTTAAAGGACAACACAGGGCGTAAAGGAACAGCCTAAAGGGCAGGGAAACTTTCTCTTATGTATGCTATTCAAGAGAGGAAAATTGTTTTAACTCTTTGATGTGCACTATATTATTTTTTAAATTTTTTTAACTAAAAACTCTAGAAGTTGAATATTATGATCCTAGAGACAAGTAATACAGTCAAAAGTCTTTAATATGGACTTGTCGGGACTTCGGGGATTCCGGATTATTGGTTTTTCCGGATTATAGATCATCAGTTTAAATCTGAAAAGATGGCATGCAGAAATTATAAAATTAAAAATATGAAACCGCAATTTATGAAATAAAGAGGAATTATGATCTAAAGGGTATCAAAATTTACAAAATAAAAGATTAATATTTATTTGTTTACTTTATTAAACATTTCTTTCAACCTGTGCATGCATAAAGCATACATTACGCATAGTCGAAATTAGAATATTGAAACCAGAAAACTATTTTATATGTGTTAGTGATATTTATAATGACGAGGAATTTGATTTAAATCATATCAAAGACAGAGTACATCGAGATGAAATACTACATTTAGTAAGGAATTATAAGCCGAATAAAATAAAAACATCTGCCCTGAAGGTAAGGATAGTGCTGACAGATCAACTTCCAGTTCATTGCGCGCCGTATCCCCTCCACCACCGCAGAGCAGCATGAAATTGATAAACATATTTCGGAATGCTTAGAGAATCAAAAGATATGCTTTTATCCATTTTTTGCAGCAATTATACTTTTTGTTTGATGGACATTGAAACATGCTTTCGCTTTGTAGATCCTTTGGTAGCTCCAGAATCGGAAATTCTTTTTGACATTTTCGAAAGTTCAAGCTTACTTTTATAAAATTGCTCTAACAGTCTGCAAAAAATAATAAGCTGGATTCAATTAGAAGATTAAGGAACAACGCAATCTGCAACATTAACTGAAATAGATAATTTTAGCTTAGCTTATACCGTCCGTTATACATTAAACGCACATGCCTAAACATATTATGCGCATGCAGAGACACATATGTGCATGTGTTAATGCATTATGCGTTGTCGCATGCACAGAAAGTTTGTAGCTTTGAGGTCCGGATTATAGATCATTCCGGATTATGGACGTTCGGATTAAAGACTTTTGACTGTTTATGAATTAAAAAAATTCTACTCTTGCCAATTGTTCTGTAGGTGGTGGTCGCACTGTGGAACCAACACTCGTCTAGGACTTTGAAACTTACTGAAATAGTAGGGGGGGAAAAAAACTTACCCTTTTCCGTGCATGTTTCCAATAAATGATGAAATTTACGGATTTTAAAAGAATGTATATAAGAATTGCATTATATGTAAATTTTTACATTATTTTACAAAGTAAATCATCAGAAAAATTTAAAAAAATAAACATTTATGTAATTTTTCTATAGCAATGAAAATATAAGTACCTACATAACAAGGACGTTCGGATAAATGGATAAAAAACTCAGTAAAGTAAGGATTAAAAAAAAAATTAGCGTTTTTTTATCCTTACTTTACTGATAAAAAAAAAAAAAAAAACCACCCTCTCTCTCTCTCTCTTTTTTTTTTTTTAAATTTCAAAGAACACATTTTTTTGTGACACTGTTCAAAGCATGTTTTGTATTTTTGGACCATGCGTGGACCCACAGTGCACATTTCGTATATGTATCTTGTTCTTTGAGGTTTCTTCCTTGTGCTACAATATGTACACTGCCTTGATCTTATAAATTTCACTGGTATATGTCCAGCGTTATTTAGTTTTTTTTTTCATCTGGCACATTAAAATTTGTGGTTTTTTAATTGGAGAGAGGGGCTTGATCTTTTTGTCTTTAGTACGGATCATTCGTTTCCCATTCATATTTATTTTATTCATATTTTGTCCCAAAATATTTAAAAAATATTTTTAATTTAAATAAAACTTTTACGCGTTTTCTATTTTAAATTATAGCAAAGTATATTTACATTAAATTTAAACCACATCAAATAATTTATAAAATCACAATACTAGCTTGGGAAGCAAGTTTGTTGAGGTGAGAGAAAAATCTCTGGAAAAGAAAGACCTTTTCACTGGGCAGGTGCATGTATTGTTTAGTAATAAAATAACTCTGTGGTGTCAAAGCCTCTTATCTATATCCGGCTAAAAATAAGCATTCCTATTTGAAAAAAAAGCAAACGCCATTGTGAAAAGCAGTGGTTTCAAGGTGTGACCACCAAGCCTCTAGAGGATTGTGAGCATTGTGAGACAATGCTGTAGTGGCGCAGTGGTCGCACCTTGAAACCACAAAGCAAATGCCATAAATATAGATAGGTTTTTTTATATATGCAGTTTAATTATTGCAATTTTTTGTTGTTCACAATAGAAATCATGATGTGCGATGAATAACTTTTGAAATTTAAAGTTGTTTATAATAATAAAAGGAACCTATTTTGTCTCATTGAAAACGAATTTTAAAAGGCAGCTGATTTGAAGTACTAAGACTTAAAACATGTATGATTCTGAAGTCATTTTGTGTTATTTAGAGGTAAATGATCAGTAATCAATTGGTTTTTCACTCAAAAATTTCGGAAAGAAGAGGAGGAAAAAATTCGAAATCTGTGGTTTCAGGGCGCAACCACCATGCGTCAAAATGCTAAAATAAGCTGTTATTTTTTTCTGGATTAGGCATTAAAATAATTTAGTTTTCCCCATGTAATTAACATGAGGACGTCAACATATAGAGATCGAATTTAGCTCTAAATAATTGATTTAATTCTTTAGATGTGAACTGAATTTTCAGTTGCATTTTGTTTCTCTTAAGAATGGGACATTTGGATGCTCAGATCTTGTGAATTTTCAAAAATATCTAAATTTTATAAACTCTAGTCTTGGCACTTTTTTTTAATCATTCAAAGCTTTTGAATCCTATGTTTTAACTCAAATTTCTGGAAAGATAAATTTTATAATATTTAGTAAGAGCCTTCTTAAAATGAAATAAAATAAAATAAAAAATAAAATAAAAATAAGCTAAAATTAAATTTAAGAAAATCTGAAAGGTTTCAGATTTTAAATTACGTCCAAAGGGGCTTTTTTTTTTTAACATTTTGTGTGTTACCTTTGTTTATTAAATATCATGTTCTTTTCACTTAAACCAAATTCAGTTTAAGAGCAGTATCACAAAATAATTTTAAGATGAGCATATTTAGAATTTCTGATACACAGTCTCGCATGCTGGAGATAAAATTTTTTTTTTCTTCTGTGCAATGTTGCCATTGCTTGCTTTGAAATCCTTGAGTTTGTTAATCAAAAATTCGTTAAAGTTTTATAAAATATGAAATTGATAATAAAACAAATTCCAAATTTCAAATTTGGGTTTCCAAATCCTCCCATATTCACAGGAGGATTATGTTATTCACAATTTGATGGCTGTAGGTACCATTGTTTTATCATAATGTGAGAAACAGCCATACGTTTATGCAGATTCTTCGTTATTTTATTTCTTTAAATATAATATAAGGTGATAATATTTGGTGGCAACAATTTGAAAAGTGAAACAACGCTTGTAGTGAATCAATGCAAAATGCCAAAACAAAATTAATAGTCCTTCTGGGCAAATTACCTCTTTAGACTAAAGAATGCAGACGTTGTTATTCCAGTTAAAAGAAGTGATTTACTACATTTACAATACCTGCTCTAAATAATAATAATAAAAAATATTATAGTAATTTTTAGCAACTAAATTTGCTCTTTGTTTGTTGTTACCCTCAGAATTACTACATGATGGGTGGTTTGAAATCCTTTAAGCCATTGATTGGACACATAATGTAATATAAGAAATTAAATTACTAATTGATAAAACTAATTGATAAAAAAGAATGTCATTGCAGGGCTTGTGTTTCAAAATGCAACTCTATTTAAAAAACTGTGTGTTACAAGTGGGTCGTATTTAAGAGACCAACGAGCCTCATGTGGCTAGTGAACCATAGTTGAGAACCTGAAAGCTGCAGTTTGGCCATGCCTGGTGTATACAATTAATACTGATTTTAATGACCATTTCATTACAAGAACTAGTATAAAAAGTCTCCATGTGGTCAAAATATCAGTGGATTAAGTGATTGCTTGTTTGGACGATTTAACCAGGCAAGTCAATGCTTTGTGGCAGATGCGGTGGTAAAGGCCACATAGGAAGGAGCAGCAGAACTCCCCAAGACACTGAAGCCACAATCGCTCCCAGCAAGGGAGGAGCGAAGCTAATCAGTAACCATCTCGCCAGGCAGTGGTTGTGAGATATTGGAAAGCCCCATTATAAAGCACTTCAGATTTCTTCATTGAGTTGCAGCAGTAATGGGCTCTTCATCATCGTACATATAAATGGAGTTCTTGCGATATGACCAGCAATACTGGAGCCACTGTTACCATCATCCCAAACGATCTGGCTCAACAACTATAAGGGAAATGCATCTGGATGGTGTTCTGTGTTACCCTCTATGCTGTGCCTAGTGATAAAATCGAGTAGTTTACGGAGTTCTTTTATTACAGCTGAGATGAAATTCCTCTTTTGATCAGAATAATTTGAGGGGCACTGGAACTCAGAGCTGTAATCAGTTTGGAAATTCAGTGCTGTATCATTACCTCTGCTACTGCGACATCCTTTTGATTATAGATAGGATATGTTTCAGGTCACTTTGTAAAGTAATCAGTGACAATAAGGATGTATTTGTTGCTATCAGAAGTGGTGGCAAGATTCCCAGGATATCAAAATATATATATATTCCCAGGATATTTATGCATTCAAAAGGTGCTCTTTCATTATAATGTTGCAGCATCCATTGGCTGCATTTCTTCAGCCTTTCCTTTTTCTGTCTTTTGCATGTCAGTCTTTGCTTTACTCCAGTAAAAGTGCTCTCAAATTTTATGCAAAGTCTTTGATTATTTTATTATTATGACTTATGTAGTTCTTTAAGGATGTCTGGGATTTTGGAAGTATCACTTGCTATCAGAATGCCTTTCCATCATCTGATCTGAACTTCTGGTACAAGATGGCATTTCGTATGTGGAATGAGTCCAGAGAGTCGAGTATTGTTTTGTTGTAGAATTTTAGATCAAAATTTCATCCCAAATAGGTATCCTATTTGATGACTGCATTAAGATAGTTATGGGTTTAATCATGCTGTTTTCCAACTGGTCTTTCTTGACTTCTTCATTACTCTATAGGTCTGGGTCAGACTATGTTGAATTTTCAACTTCATGCATGGCCAGATTAACCAGCTCGGATTTTGCTTTGATCTTGGAACAACATTGCCAGCTTCCTTAGCAGGATCTTCTAAACAGGGCATTGGCGTTTCCGATTACATATGGTGATGTCATATTCCTAGAGTCTCTGCATCCATCTGGCTAATTGGCTTTCAGGATACTTGAAGTTTAAGAGTCGAGTCAACATTGCATAATCTATGTAGAGTAGGTGTTTTCTGCTGTAGAGGTAATGTTAGAAATGTAAAAATATGAAAATAATTTTATGTAATTCTGCAACATGTCTGCATTAGATATTATCATACAAGAGAATTAAATATTGCTTTTTTTCTTCCTTAATGTAGAATCAGCTATATAACTAACCATTTTTTTATTCATTTCCAGAAAAAACTTATTGAAAGCTTAACTTTTTATTAAGATATTTTTACGTGGTTAATTGTTAAGCATTATACTTAACAAATTATTCAAAATTGAATTATGTTAATATTTATCATGTAATAGTTTTCTGTATTGTTGCGTGCGTACGGGTTCGTTACGAAATGAATGCACAAGTCCGATGAAAAATGAAGAAGATTTATTATTATCACATCAAATATGATTAAATGTCCTCAAATAATCGTGCAGTATCACAATATATCACAGTAGTTATCTTCTAACTACTCAAATGTTCAATAGAACTTAATTCAAAACAGCTAAAGAAAGCTAATCCACGAATTTGCTACAGTCAACAAGAGCAATTTTCTAAACAACAACAAACTAAGTAACTACTACAAACTGAGATGTTTTCCTCCTTTTATAAGATTTTTAAATCACGTGCGAGAATTTTCTGGTACTTTCTTGAAATCAAAAAGACATATTTATTTATTTAATGTTAAATGCACATGCTCTTGTATTTTTAATTTTACGGCTTAGCTTTATTCTTTTAATATTCATCACGCGCTGCACTGCGCGGGAAATAAAACCATTTAATTTATAATTGAACTAACATTAGCTTTTTAAATACCAAATTCGTAACAGTATTGTAAATTGACAGGTTTAATAACTTTATTATTTTTAAAAATTAACTTTTAAATCAGTGAAGTATATTTTATATAATTGTGGTTTTTGTATGCAGTTATCCTTTTGTTCTTGTAATTTTTAAGTAATCTTCACTATAGGTTGCACATTGCATTTTTATGAGCAATGCTTTACTTTTATACATACATAGCACAATATGCCTTTCATCTAGAATATTTAACTTCCTTGCTAATTAAATTCTTCATCTCCAATCTGGTTTAAAAAAATAATATTTATTTAATATTTCATTTATAGTTTCATATGCGACGACTTGAACAACTTTGTGTGCAATATCTAGAAGCGGCTATTAATCATAGGAACGTTTTAGTTGCATTACAGAATGCTTCAGATTTAAAACTTGATTTCATAAAGGTATGTAATAGCATTTAAAATGTATTCCCTCTCTCATTTTTTAAGTATTTTCCTCTTGTATCACTTTTTTGATAATTAACTATTTCTGAATTATGTCTTTTTCATAGGAATTCTGCTTGAAGTTCATTGTTAAAGAAAATAACTATAACAAGATTGTTATGAGTAAAGAGTTTGAAACTATAGCACAGCCATTAATGGTCGAAATTATCAGGCGGCGACAAATGCCAGCTGTACGATCTCTGCTGGAACCACATTTTGATTCTGCTGGTATTTTCAGCTTTTATTTTATTCCACAGTATATGCATCATCATAATACAGTTTTTAATTGGATAAAAATATAACAAGTTATTACCGCTGGCACTGGATAATGAAAATCATGAAATATTGTTCTTAAACCTATTAGAAATAAGAATTTTATTATTTGCCCTTTTTTATTTGCAGTTAGCATAAATGTTTTTATTTGTATACATAGACTGTATTTTAAAGGAATATTAATGATTGTTAATTAGCACTGTAATGTATATTTTATTATGTATAAAAATATAAAACAGGAATGTAATAATAGTTTATTTCAAAAATTATATTCTTTGAGTTGACAAAATTGTTGTCATTTGCATTTAGTTGTAAAGCTTTTTGGCAGTTAATATGTTCTTTGTTTTCTCCCCCCCCACACACATTAAATTCTGACTATCTTGCATACCTTATTATCTTTCTGCTGTTCATATGTGTACTAGGTGTACTCATATTAACAGATAATTAGAATAATCACATAATTAAAACTGTAATAGAACTTCTATATAATATGATTATTATACAGTCAAAAGTCATTAATTCGGACACCCATAATCCGGAATGATCTATAATCCGGACCTTAAAGCTACAAACTTTATGCGCATACGCCATGTTGACATATGCATACGTGTTTACGCATGCGCGTAAGACCTTTACGGCTGCGAATATGCATGTGCGCATTCGCATAATACGTTTAGGAATGCGCGTTTAATGTATAATGGATGGCATAAGCTAAGCTAAAATTATCTAATTCAGTTAAGGTTGCAGATTGTGTTGTTCCTTATTCTTCGAATTGGATCCGGCTTATTTTGCAGACTGTTAGAGCAATTTTATAAAAGTAAGCTTGAACCTTCGATTAAGTCAAATAGAATTTCCAATATATATTTACTAATATGTAAAGGATCTACAAAGCAAAAGTATGTTTCGAAGTCCATTAAACAGAAAGTGGAATTGCTGGGCATCATCGTATCTTCAGGGCAGATGTTTTCAACGACGCAGCACGCAATGAATTGGAAATTGATCTGTCAGCACTATCCTTATCTTCAGGGCAGATGTTTTTATTTTATTTGGCTTATAATTCCTTACTAAATGTAGTATTTCATCTCGATGTACTCCGTCTTTGATATGATTTAAATCAAGTTCCTCGTCATTATAATTCGCTTCCGATAGTGAAGAAAGTGACACAAAGGCTATTGAAAGCGAAAAAATTTCGATTGACAAATTAGTCGGTATTCTCGACACATTTTATTTGAAATGGAGAATGAGTATGCTGATCTTCTGCTTCATAACAAGGTACGTTGGTTATCAAGAGGAAACATTTTAAAACATTTCGCGTCCCTTTTTCCGGAAATTAAAGCATTTCTCCTTAAAAAGGGTGTTCACTATCCAGAACTAACGTATGATCAGTGGATCCAAAACTTTTATTTCATGGTAGACGTTACGTCTCATCTAAATCAGCTTAAACGTAAACTACAAGGGAAAGGAAACTTAATTTTTTCGATGTTAGAAGAACTAATAAATTTGAAAACAAATTATCCATTTTTGCACAGGATTTTAAAAGGGAAACATTGTTTCACTTTCCGAGCCTGCTGAAGCATCGCCAAGAAAATAATTGCTCTATTGATAAACACAATTTTAAAATAATAATTTTAAATATGAGGAAAGCATTTCTCAGCAGGTTTCAGGAATTTAAAAACAGCAGAGCAACTTTAGAATTTGTCAAAAATCCTTTTAATGCTACGATAACCGAGTTGAAATTTTCTCCTTTTGAAATTGACATTGGTAGCTTTGAAATACAATTGCTGGATTTAAAAAACAAAGAGATATGGCACTGTAAATTCGAACGTCTTTGTGTTGAATTGGAAATATTGGAGAAGAAAAAATGTGATCATAGTTCACAACACAAGTGGTCTGCTTTGAATGACCTGGAGAAGGAAGACATGATCATTTTTAACGCTTGAATAGTATTCCTGACTCTTACGATCAGCTGAAAAAGCTCGCGTTTGCTGTTCTTTTCCTTTTCGGTTCTACATATATATGTGAACAATCTTTTTCAAGCATGAACATTATCAAGAGTAAACTGAGAACTTATTGATGAGAACTTGGAATCATGCCTAAAATTAAAAACGACAACATACAAATCTGACTTATTCAAACTTTCCAAAGAGATGCAAGCACATTGTTTGCATTAATATAATATTTATTAAGTATTAAATTTAGTTTTATTTAGTGTAATAAAAGTTTACTAAACAAGCAGATTTGGCTCTCATTTTTTAAAAAATTGTTTTAATGTTCATATTTGGTTCTTTGGCTAATAAGTTTGCCGACCACTGGCCTAGGGAACAGCACTGTTAGTTATATTGTGATGTGACATATTTTGTTGACAGATACCTTTGAGAATATCATCATCATGTAAAGCTGTCTGTGACAGAATTTGTATTCTATGTGTACAAAACAGTGTGTGGATATTTGCTTATTGAAGTTTTTTCTTTAATACACTTCTGTCATACACAGTGTACAGCAAAATATAAGTCATTGCAGAAGGGATTCTTTGCACATTGGCTGGAGTCTCAGTGTTATACAAATTGAAGCCATTCGAGTACTTAATTTTTAGCATGTATACTGTAACTGTCTATTTCAAAGCCCAGTGCAGAATAGAGTTCTTTGCATCATCTTGTTGGTGACCATTATTAAATTTTCTTATTCATGTTAGAAGGCTAATTTATTTAATGCAACATGTGCATCAGTTCTGAACTTCTGACTGTGAGCCAGTGTTCCTCCTAAAATCAGTGGCATCTGAGTTCCATATGCAAGCATACATGTACTCAGGTGCCAAAAATTGGCATATCAATATAATACTCTGTAAATGGAACCAGAGAATTGCCAAAATGTGGCACAGCAGAATTTCACTGATATATGAAATTATTTTGTAACAATGAATACCATACTCCCTGTACAGCAGCACATAATTTTGTCGTATTTTAAGGTACAGGATATGTGTGTTCTACAGTACAAAGTCCGTAATCTGGACGTCCATTATCCGGAATGATCTATAATCTGGACCTCAAAGCCACAAATGTTTTTTGTACGCTTTACGCATGCGCGTTTAGCACATAAACGAAGCACCTTAAACAACTTACATTGAAAGAAATGTTTAATAAAGTAAACAAATAAATATTAAGCTTTTTTTTGTAAATTTTGATACCCTTTAGATCATAATTGCTCTTTATTTCATAAATTATGGTTTCATATTTTTAATTTCTGCATGCCATCTTACCAGATTTAAATTGATGATCTATAATCCGGAAAAAACCCTAATCCGGAATCGCCGAAGTCTTGACGAGTTCGGATTACGGACTTTGTACTGTATAATGCACTGTATGACATTCTTGATGGGCTCAATGACATTGAAATAGCGTTACTTTTAACAGATTTAAATTCAGATGAGTACCTATCTAAGATTTGTATGGCTGTGCATCTTTAGAATAGGATGTACCTATCAAAATGAATAAAAAGCATAAATAAGTGTAGCTCATTAGAAAGGATGGGCATATATCAGTATTGCTCGCTTAACTTTAGTAGATATACCAGTAATCTCACTGAATGCCTGATGAATAAAACCCACATCATTATGATTCTATTACAGTCACTACATTCTTCTGCTGTTGTGCGTGACCTATGCCTTCATGTGCTTTTCTAACTTTTCTGTGCATATAGATCCTTCTACCTCTTGAAATAATTGAAAATATGACTGATTACAACAGGTTACTTGCTTTCAGCTGCTGAGTGACTAGAGATAGAATTTTCAAGTCTAGGTGAGCTGCATAGCACTATGGTTATATTTTCATCAGGGGTATACAAATTGGATATTAGCTCTTGATATCATGAAGTGAATATTCCATAGTCATCGCATTTATATTTACTGAGATTGTAGCTTTAAATTCTTACATTATTTGATAGTGTCTTGCCAAAATTCTTGCTTTTATAATGTGCTGTTGAAATGGTCATATTAAAATCCAAAATTTGTCTTTACTTCTGTAGTGCTATGACCCATCTCATATTAGCCTCTTAATATTTGATTGAATTAAAAATTGCTTAAAACTTTCCATTCTTGGCTTAGAAACAAAGATACTTCTACAAATACTTGTCACAGATCCAACTTTTTGTAATATTAGCTAGTCTGAAATGGCTTACTTGTAGAAGTAACCTAAATATAATATTTTATTAAAATTTCAATTCATTCATTTTTTCCATCTGTCATTTATTTTTGTATTAAATATTTGTATTGTTCTTTGCAGGAACAACATTAGAGCAAGATATGGAGCAATATTTAATGTCTACTGGAAAAGA
This sequence comes from Stegodyphus dumicola, assembly GCF_044657685.1. NCBI lineage: Eukaryota > Metazoa > Arthropoda > Arachnida > Araneae > Eresidae > Stegodyphus > Stegodyphus dumicola. The sequence goes on from NC_140769.1 coordinate 218,263,692, forward strand.
ATTCTGTGATATCATCCTAATGCTTGATAATCATCCAATTCCAGCTCACAAAGCTATTTTAGCTGGTCGTTGTAGTTACTTTGAAGCAATGTTTCGTTCCTTCATGCCAGATAATAATATGGTCACTGTAAGTGTTATCAGATAGAAATAGATAATATATATTTTATGATTAGAAATATATCTGATCATCCCAGGTTATTATTATTTTAACATAAATCAGTATGAAGCAGAATTTTTCTATTATATTTTTTGTACTTTTCCACTGATTACATGTGAATATTTACTTTGTTTTAGATTAGATTATGCTTAATTTTAGCTTATGCTTAATTGTAGCTATTTTGTTAAAAATTTATTATGCTTATCTATAAAATATATATATTATCTTGAATGGAATTTTCAGTTGCAATGTCATTTTAATGTGACCATGGCCAAAAAGTAAAAGTCAAAAATTGTTTTTATCATTATGATGTAAATAGCAGAATTGCTTTGTTTAAATGTAACAAAAATGATCAAATATCAAAATCAAAAATGTATTGAATTTTAAAATTGTATGAAGAGCATAGACATAGTTATATCAATCAAAATTTTTGCAAAAAGGATCTGGAAAAGGAGCTAATATGTCATGAAACTGTTGAGAGAAAGTTTAAGAAACTGCACATTTTTGTTGTTGTCTGAAAACTGAGGATATCAAAATAAACTGTTTGTCAAATTAAGGAAGACATAAGCTTAAAATTTTATACAGAAAAGAGTTCCAAAATACAAAGGTGTTCTGGTGCCTTTTAAAGAGGACACCAAAACACCAAATTAAATTTTCGTAAAATCCTAACCTAATTAAAACATAGCATTGCACTGTGTTTAAAATGACCGAGAATACCCTCGTGTTGATGACGGGTGAGACTCGTGATTTATGATTAAATAAAAACATACAATTGGTTAAATTCAATAAAGCATGACATTTATTTACCTAGAGGATTCTAAATCATCAAAATAATTTTATTAAAAAAATATATATATTTCAACCCGGGTAAAATCAAAGCAACAACAACAAAAAAAAAAAAAAAAAAAAAAAAAAGGATACATATAATAAAATTGCACTGAGGATAGCATATAGTTTTAATATTTCACTGCAATCTTTCTATTTCACTTTCTTACTCCAAAACTTGAATTATCTTAATAAAGGTTATTTGATAACTTATAGAACAAATTCTTTTTCAACATATTGCACATAAAAATCAATTACATAAAAAAAAAATTCCTTGGAGGAATCCACACTTAACTGAATTAATATAAGAAGGAATGACTTAATGTACCAGTTTAGCACTAATTTGATTCTTCAGTAAATATTACTTAATCTAGATTTTAATTCTACTACATGGACAACCTAAATTTTTCTTTAAACATCTTATTATTTAACATGGAAAGAACTCCATAGGTACTGGATTGAACAGCAGTTATCTTAAACTGATCAAAAATAACTAGGCTAAATCCTAAATTTCTCTTAACTTAGTAAAGAATAAATTTTACATTTTTGTATGGTAGGAAAGCTTTATTATTAACCCTGAATAAATTTTAATTTATTCAGGGTTAAACAAAAATAAAATTTTCACTTATCTTGCATCTTCAGAAGGTCAAAAAATTTTCATCGAAAACCGACTGAGACTGATGGTGAGAAACAAAGTTGCAGCCCTCCAAGATCCAAGTAGGAAAACGTGGAGAACAACAATCAGACGGTGTTGATTAAACGATGGATATTAATCAGATGGAGTTGATTTTCTCATAAAGAACCTCCACAGCTGGAACTGATGATAAAAGGAATGAACAATCCTGCAGTCTCCATGATTAGATCGAATGAAGAACATGGCCTTATTTAGGACAGCAGTCAGATGAAGAAAACATACATCTTCTATTTTTGATGATAAAGGTGACAAATGACTAAATTCATCTTTGAATGTGAAGTCGCTACTTTTTGAGCATAATGGAAGGAGTAAAAGGAAGATTCTGCCACAACAGAATGCCTCAGGGCATAACGGCCCCTACAAATTTGTCGCTAACATTTTCAGCTTCTCAAATGGGAGCTAAATCGTATCGTACAACAGCAAATCTGAAGCCGAGAGAGAAGAGGCAAAATCATGGCTTGCAGCTCCCTATAGACGTGGCAAGACTGCCACATTGGCTAACGCATGCCCGAAATTGTGAAAAAAAAAACAGTTATTACCTTATGTTATGTAAAATTTCTCCTTTTTCCACGGCATTGAACTAAACTCAAATTTAAACATCGCCAAATTCACACCAAGCCTGGGAGCAGCTGCAAGGTTGAGCTGGCAAACATAAATTCTCCCCGCCAGAATCGTGGGCAAGGAACTAGAAATCTTGTTAAAAACCATGCTTTCTATCGCTTTTCACAAATTCATCCCCCCACTACTTTTCACACAATGAGAACTGCAATATCTGTTAACCCTTTGATGTGCGCGATATTATTTCTATAATTTTTTTAACTAAAAACTCTAGAAATTGAATATTATGATCCTAGAGACAAATAATATATGAATTTAAAAAAATCTACTCTTGCCCATTGTTCTGTGGGTAGTGATCGCACTGTGAAACCACCACGCGTCTAGGACTTTGAAACTTGCCGAGGTAATAGGGAAAAAAACTTACCTTTCTCGGTACGCGTTTCCAATAAATGACGAAATTTAAGAATTTTTAAAAAATGTATGTAGGATTTGCATAATATATAATTTTTTTTACATTATTTTACAAAGTAAATCGTCAAGAAAAATTAAAAAATAAACATTTATGTAATTTTTCTATAGCAGTGAAAATATAAGCACTATATAATAAGGACGTTTGGCTAAATGGATTTAAAAACTCAGCAAAATAAGGATAAATAAGACTCAATGTTTTTTTTTTTAAATTTCAAAGAACAGATATTTTTTGTGACACTGTTCAAAGCATGTTTTGTCTTTTTGGTACATGCATAAACCCACATTGCACGTTTCGCACATGTATTTTCTATGAGGTATCTTCCTTGTGCAACAAAATGTACACTTGCCTGCATCTAAATTTCACTGGTATATGTCCAGCGTTATTTAGTTTCTTTTCATCTGGCACATGAAATTTGTGGTTTTTTTATGTTAATGGGGGAGGGCTTGTTCTTTTTGTCTTTGGTACGGATCATTCGTTTTCCATTCATACTTATTTTATTCGTATTGCGTCCCAAAATATTCAGAAAATATTTTTAATTTAAATAAAACTTTATGTGATTTCTATTTTTAATTATAGCAATCTATATTTACATTAAATTTAAACCACATGAAATTATTTATAAAATCACAATACTATAGCTTGGGGAGCAAGTGAGTTGAGGTCAGAGAAAAGTCTCTGGAAAAGAAAGACCTTTTTGCTGGGCAGGTGCCTGTATTGTTTAGTAATAAAATAACTCTGTGGTTTCAAAACCCCTTGTCTATATCCGGGTAAAAATAAACATTCCAATTTGAGAAGCAAACAAACGCCATTGTTAAGAGCAGTGGTTTCAAGGTGCGACCACTGAGCCTTTAGAGCATTGTGACACTGAGCCTCTAGAGCATTGTGTCACAATGTGGTGCAGTGGTCGCGCCCTGAAACCACAAAGCAAATGCCATACATATAGAGGTTTTTTTTTTATATATTCAGTTTAATTATTGTTATTTTTTATTGTTTATGATAGAATTCATGATGTGCAATGAATAACTTTTGAAATTTAAAGTTGTTTATATTAATAACAGGAAGTTATTTTGTCTCATTGAAAACTAATTTTAAAAGGCATCCGATTTGAAGTACTAAGACTTAAAACATGTATGATTCTACAGCCATTTTGTGTTATTTAGAAGTAAAAGATCAATAATCAATTGATTTTCACTCAAAAATTTGGGAAGGAAGAGGAGAAAAAATTCGAAAATTGGTGGTTTCAGGGCGCGACCACCGCACATCAAAGGGTTAAATAAATTACTATATCTCAAAATCTGTTAAAGCTAGAATCTTACAAGTGATCTTAAATTAAGGAGCTAATTTTTTTTGCTTCTATTCTTGTAAATTAATAATGGTTTAACTTAAGTACTATAAAATCAAGTTTTTTACTTAGAAATTCACCCGATTTCATTATGTGTTTCAGTGCATTTACAAGTAATGAGTGAAAAGAATGTATCAAATCTTTCGTACAAAAATCCCAGTTAAAATTAAACAAATTAAAGCAATTATTAAATAAAATTCACATGTAGCATAAATTTAGAATATTAATAAATTAAATTTTAATAAGTTGTAATTTAAATAATTAAGTGAATTTGCTACACAACAAAGGTCAAGAAATTCCAACACACATACTCACACAAAAGAAAAAAGAAGACTTAAAATTTATAAGAAATTGATTGTGTTTGGATATGGGTATGTGGAAACTTACAATAAATGAAGAATATTTTTATTCTAATCTTAGAGATGCAACTAAGTATTACCATTCAACATTCTGTACTCTGTCACTGTGTACTTTAGATTAAAGCTTAAAATAAAATTATCAGGAAAAGTAATGGTATGACTTGCCCGGGCTGATCGTGTTGACTGAAGCGGCATGTGCAACATGAAAAAAGGTGCCTGCACATTTTTTCAAATTATCCATCATTTGCCAAGGTGCAAGGATGCCATCACATAAAGGCACAAATTTGCTGGCACTGCTGTGAAGTTCTGTATCACGAGGAAAACCAAGGTTGCTAGGACAGCCATCTAAAGGTCTCAATTTTAGTGAACAGTCACCAATTTGCATAAAGTTGCCAGCACTTTTTTCAAGTTGACCATCACTCATCAAGACAAAAAGCTGCACTAACATTGCAACCCTCATTAAGACTGCCAGGACACTTGTGTGCAGGTCTTAATCTCGCAAATAGTTACCTACTTGCATAAAGGTAATAGTTACCCCCTTGCTAAAGGTACTTGCATCTGTATCACATTTTATGAAACCATCCAGGTGGGAGAACATGAAAAATACTTTGCTGTTATGCAAGTAAAGAATTAGATCGAGCAACTGTGAGTTTTTGTTGAAGATGGGGTGAAGACATGAGTTATCATTAGTTTATCTTTCAATTTATTTAGAGTGTCATTAAATATTTTTTGGCCTATGAGTTTATTGATTTTTTGCTGCTTAAACTCCACAATTCTGCAATTTATTATTTCAAATGTTTTTAAATCATCGATATCAGATAATAAACAAATATACCAGTCACCGATGCCTTGGAAAATGTCCCAACTTCCCAGTAGCCCCATTCGCTTCTGATGGCTTGCTATAAATAAAGAGGTCAACATTTCTAAACTAATCTTCTCCCCTCCCCAGAAAAGTGTACATGATTCTATTTATATAAATCAGTACATTAAAGAGAAATTTCGATTACTTTCATCAAACATCATCATCAAATTGAAGATATTTTGTTCTGACCAGACTTAGCTACCTGCCATTATATGAAAGTGTCAACTGTTTAAACACAAGGAATATTAATTTTTGTCCAAGTCAAGTAATATACTTCTAGCTCATGGTAACAAAAGTTTTGAGCATTTATCAAAAACAAATACATTAATGAATAATGAGCATAAAAATATGGCTACATTTAAGAGAATTCACTTTCAAGTATTAATCTTCTGGCAAGCAAGGCCAGATATTAGACATATAACCTGAAAATTCTTGGGAGAGAGCTACAGCTATGCAAGTGAGGTAACAGTATAAGTGACTACACCTGACATAATGCAAATGACAGCAGCATCCCTAGTGGTGAAATTCGGAAGCTAGGCATTGCAAATCGAAAAAGAAGGGATAGAGCTAAATTTACAATTATAAAGTTTTAGAGCATCAGTTAATTAGTACAAAAAGACATTTGGTTCACACGGATAAAATAAACTGTCCCAACTCTATACCCAAAGATGTCCACAATCGATGCATACCATTTTGTGTAAAAATTTGAAAGCAATAACCACTGGTGTTGTGAAATGTGCCCTTTCGTATTGCAAAATATACAGACTTTCATCAATACAGTTTGATAACATCACACACACACAAAATAAATAAATAAATAAAAATCTGAAAGGTTTCAGATTTTTATTACATCCCTTTGGATTTAAATTACATCCAAAGGGGCATTTTTTTAACAGTTTGGGTGTTACCTTTATGTATTAAACATCATGTTCTTCATACTTAAACCATAAAATTCAGTTCAAGAGCAGTGTAACAAAATAATTTTAATTTGAGCTTATCTTTAGAATTTCTGATGCACAGTCTCACGTGCTGAAGATAAAAATGTTTTTCCTGTACAACATTACCATTGCTCGCTTTGAAATCCTCGAGTTTGTTAATCAAAAATTCGTTAAAGTTTTATGAAATATGAAACCAATAATAAAACAAATTTCAAATTTGGGCTTCCAGATCCCATATTTGCAATAGGATTATGTCATTCAATATTTGATGGCTCTAGGTACCGTTGTTTATCACTATGTGAGAAACATACATACCTTTATGCAAATTCTTCATTATTTAATTTCTTTAAATATAATACAGGGCGATAATATTTGGTGGCAACAATTTGAAAAGTGGTACAGACTTTTAAAGTTTTCAACGCAAAATGCCAAAACAAAAACAATAGTCCCCCAGGAACAAAGCCCCTTTGGATTAAAAAAAAAAAAAAAAACTGTTGCACAGTGATAGTAAGTTAATGTTATCATTTGCCCTCAAGGTTTGAGATTATGCTGTTTGTATGAAGTGAGAGCCAACACCTTTTAAACTAAAATTTTAAATGCATTGGAAATTAAAGTTTTACAGACCCTATAGTACAGTATAATGTCACAGACTGCTATTGCATACTGCTACATTTCCAAAATGTAAATATGCACAGTAGAATCATCATGCATCAATTGCAGACATCTTTGGGTATACAGGCAACGATTTATCTTATACATGTGAACCAAATGTCTTTTTGTACTAATTAACTGAACTATCTAAAACTAATTAATTGGAAATTTTGCTCTATCTCTTTTCATTTTCAAGTTGCAATGCCTATCTTCCAAATTTCATCACTAACTAGGAGTGCTGCTGTCATTTGCATTAGGTTGGGTGCAGTCGCTTTATTATACCATTACCTCTTTTGCATAACTGTAGCTCTCTCCATTCGCAAAAATTTTCAGGTTAAAGGGACTTTCCTATGCACCCTGATATATATACACTATTCATGCTGTATATATCTATATATATATATCCAAAATAAAGTATATATATATATATATATGCAGCATATATTATATGTATATAAATACAGCATATATTATATGTGTGTGTGTATATATATATATATACAGCATGAATAGTTTTTATTATGTCTTTACAAAAATATGTATATGTGTATCTTGAAATATGTCCCAGAAATTAAGGCAATGTGGTTAATGTACACTGCTCAAAAAAAAAAAAAAAAAAAAAAAAAAAAAAAAAAAAAGGGACAGTCCTATATCTCCTGATCTACTGTGCCGATTGACAAAATTCAAATTGCGTTCTTCATGTCTCGAAAGCGCGACTTAGGATATATATTAGATTTATATATAGCACTATTCTAACATAGGTATTTTGACACAAAATCGGACTTTTTCTGAAATAACATACCAATTTTTTTACATATTTCGATTCTACAACTCAAATTATGCCTAAATATGAAATTTTGTAAAATTTGGAGCGAAATTTACGGAGAAATTGACAAATTTATGTTGGCACTTTTTTGTCAGTTTGCGCCAAGAATATTTCACTTGGCGAACTTCTTAATATATGGCAACCTAGTTTCCTTTCCCGTGAGAGGAAAAAAAATCACCATCGTTCCTTTTTTCCAAATAATATTCTTTATATTATATTTTTAATTATAACTTGTTATTTTAAGTAATTTTTTCTTTTTCGAATTTCATTTTAATTGTTTAAGTTGCACTTTTTTTTTTTTTTTTCGAATAACTGTTTTAAAAATTTCTATTTACCTATTCGAACTGCGTAAATAAAGGTGCAGCGTTTATTTTTTTTTCAAATAGTTTTCTTTATATATATTTTTCGTCATAGTTATTATTTTAGGTAATTTTTAAATTTTTATACTTTTATTTTAATTGTTTGTGTCAGGTACTCTGTAAAAGAGAAAATACAGTAAAGCGCAGTTTTACACGCCTTTCAATGTTCCGTTCAGAAAAGATATATATAAATAAGAGAGATGTATAACCGACATTTTAACTAATTAAATTTTTAGACTATTATTTTAATTGTTAGTGTTACATTGTCTCTTCAGGTGATTATTTAAAAATTTTCTATTTATTCCTTCGAACTGAGCATTTTAAATATATTTATTAATATAAATTTTCCAGAATTTGATTTTATTTCTTTGAATTGCGTTTCTTTCGGAAGAATACTTTGTAACCCAGACTACGATGCGTTTGAAAACTGCATATATTAAAAGAGAAAATACAGTAAAGCACAGTTAACACGCCTTTCAATGTTCCATTCAGAAAAGATATATATAAATAAGAGAGATGTATAACCGACATTTTAACTTAGGATGACTTGCATACACTGCTTTAAACAGTTTTATCATTGTGCCCATTGCTTTACACAATTTTATCCTACATTTGGTTTCTTAAAATGTTATTCATATTTTAGTCAAATATTTTATTTTTGAAATTGCAAGAATCAAATATCATAACATTGAAAAGTTTTAAATTAAAAAAATACAAATACTAAATTTTACGAAAAAATTAATTTTTCTTCTCTTTTTCTTTAAGCATTCTGAAAGTATATTAAAAAGTATCCAACTTTTCGAAACATTTTGATATTTCTGACAATCATTTTAAATAAAGTTATCGCCTTCCATTTCATAAAGACCCACAAACGGCCGAGCGGTAAAGACGCTGATCACTGGTAGTTCGGTCCGATGTTCGAATCCCGCGAACAGGCTGGTTGCATGGGTGTTTTCGTGGTTTTCCCAATGTGTAACGTGTATACGAGCCAGTTCCCCTTAGAAAGTCCTCCATGAAGGCATCCCTCCCTTTAGGCAGATAACCCTCGTGTGCTTTACCATAATTAAATAATCCAATTCAATCCAATCCAATCCTTAATTAAATATAATTGATTTGTAACTTCTACTAGAACTGACGTTAAGAATTGAAGTGCAAATAAATAATATCATGTGCAATCTTGATTAATATAAAATTAAAAATATTTGCACAGAGAAATATTTGCATTCAGACAGAAAGTTTTTTGAAATATTTGCAATTACTTTATAAGAAGGATTTATTAATAACCGTAATAATAACTTATTATATTACTGATGATTAGGAATCAGTTCTTGACAATTACATTCTAAATTAGAATTTTAAGAATTATTAGAATTTTAAATTAGAATAATGAAAATACGCTACGCACAAAAATACATTTTAGGATAAAAAATGAGTTGATTTTTTATGTTTTAAAACTTCTTGAATTCATTTAATAAACATCGTATCCTCGTTGTTAATTGAATTCAGAATGTTGGGTGTCGTTTATATAATTATTCTTACTGGTCCACGGAATCTGCTGACTTATCCAGCGATTAAGTAGCTGCAGATCATTTCTACATAACCATTGAACTTCCATTAATTCAGTCTCTAGAGGGTTGTATATTTATATCATTATTTGACTTTTATAAAAATGATTATTCTAAATCTTATGTTTCTATAAAAATATACTGTGCTTTAAAAATATGGATGATAGTACCAGCCGCTCTTTTAGCCACTTCAAAAGCATCAGTTTGTTTAGAAATAAATTGTGCAGTTAATGTCATAAAATTCAAATAAACATCAAACAAGAATTCTCAGTTTTAGACAATTCGATTTAAACGAAGTAAAGTAGCAGACGATAAAACGCCGAAGGTAAAAATTTACTCTTACAAGAATTTACTCTTATTTAAAAAAAAAAAAAAAGATAGAGAGAAATTAAAAAAAATATTAAAAAATTTATTTATAAAAAAAGCTTTTCATATAGTATTAATAAATATTTATTACGCATCATTGAGGGGAAAAAAATGTCATATAATTAATTCTCCGTAAAATTTTACTTGAAATTTAAGGTTAAAAATAGCTGTGGCAATACAGTGTAACAAAAATCCATAGACCACATTTGGCGTTATTATCGCTCAAAAATAAGATGCCAAATTTCAAAACGCGAAAATATGTAAATTTGTGTATATCTTAGAAAATTTTGAATAAAAAAGTCTTAATTTTTTGCAGATATGCTTAAAAATATACCTACTTTAAGATGATGGTAAAAATTTTATAGGTTATAATTCAAAATTTTTTTCGAAAAATTTATAAAAATTATTTAAAAATAGAAATTTAAAAAATAAAACACAAAAAATGGGTAAATTTTATTTGGAATGAACCTAAATTTCGAAATGTGAGAGAAAAAATCAAAAAAGTTTAATAAAAAAAGAGATATAAATAAATATTTGCCAAATTCAATTAACATTGAGGAGTTAAAATTTTGAGAGCTAATATTTCAAAAACTACTCGTACGATTTTTACAAAACTTGGTATTCTGGCATAATTTGAGTCGTAGAATCGAAATATGTAAAAAAATTGGTATGTTATTTCAGAAAAAGTCCGATTTTGTGTCAAAATACCTATGTTAGAATAGTGCTATATATAAATCTAATATATATCCTAAGTCGCGCTTTCGAGACATGAAGAACGCAATTTGAATTTCGTGAATCGCCCCAGTAGAATGGGAGATATAGCACTGTCCCATTTTTTTTTTTTTTTTGAGCAGTGTACATAAATCTAGGTATAAAGTACCAGAGATATTTTGGCATTAAAATCCAGAAAATATCCCTTTATCATGGTTATTTTGGGAAATTTTGACTTCCCTAGAAAAACCCCATAAAGAGTTAAAGTAAATTTTTAAAGAAACAGTAATAGCGTACAAAAAGATAACAGAAGAAAAGGTATCCCAAAAAAAAAAAAAAAAAAAAAAAAAAAAGAATTTACATGCCAATTTAAGCATTCTCATTGAAAAAGAATTAATTTATTATATTTCTGTAAGTTTTAATTTTATAGGAATTATAGCATTAACAATGATTTTATAATAGTGTGTGAAATAGTGTGTTGTAGGTGTATCACACACTAGACCTTTTATAATGTGTTGTAGGTGTATCACACAGTAGACCTTTGAAAAACCTTACTGATATTATAGGAATTGTAGTGTTAATTTTGAAATACCTTACTTTTATCTCATTTTTATCCAGGACATTATATATTATTAATTCATATGATGAGTAAATTAATCATCATTTTTTATGTCTTACCAAAGTTATAAGGCAATAGAAAAAATCAATGGAGGGGGGGGGCGATTCTTTTGTGCCTCAGTGACTGTATGATGCAAAAGTCTCTAAAATGACTTTTAGTTTGTGAGTCTTTAATAGTGAACTGCTTTTTTTTTTTTTTTTTTCCAGATAACTATCGGAGAAACGATTCCTTCCCTCCAGTCTTTCAGTACACTGCTACGCTATATTTACTATGGAGAAGTTAACATGCCTCCAGAAGACTCTCTGTATCCTTTATTGTTTTTTCACACACCATTTAGAAAAAAGGACAATGAGAATTGCTTTTTTTTATTGAATTAACTTCTTAAGCATTACAGAAAAATACAAAGGGTAATCAAAATTTTGTACCAAAAAGGCTGAAAAATGGGCAAATTCAGATAAAATTTTTACACAGTGTTATATAATTCTGTATCAGAAATTAAATGATAAATTTGATATCTGTATAATAGCCAAGACTGAATTGTGTCAAATAAAAATGCAAAGATGAACAAAATTAAAGTTGATAAAGTATTTAGTTTGAAATATGTATAGATGCAGGATATTCACAAGGATTTGTGTGCGCGTTATATGTTAGTGTCCCAGTTTGTTTCACATTTGCCAAATATAGATCAGAATTTTGCCACAAGAAAATTTGTAAATGTGATTCATTCTCTACCCCTCTGTTCACATCAGCCATAGAGGAAATGATTTCCAAAATGAAAAAAATGGTCATGTCAGATTGATGAGTAACAATTAGGTATATAGCAGAGACTTTGGATATTTCATTTGATACCATAGATTCAATAGGTTACTGAAAAGCAAATAGAACAAATAGAAATGTAGGGTTAAAAATGCTATCATCATATGCAAATAAACAGATAATGCCAGAAATGAAAGAGCATCACATAAGTAAAAACCACTATCATATTCATCAAAATATAACAGTTTTGATATTAAGAGACATGATAAATGGTATTTGAATTTTAAGTTACCAGCTGCAACAGGATCCTAAGATTGGTAGCTCATGGAGTCACAGACATTTTGAAATACATCTCTTGGATGGCTGTGGCATCTATGCAGATGCTTGTGACTAGATTTTATCACTGTTGTAGGTGTATCACACACTAGACCTTTCATGTAATCTTAGGAAAAAAATCTGGGAAGATAGGTCTGGCATTTATGCAATGAATGGACCATCGTGTGCAATCCACTGTTGTCGGGATATTGCATTTAAGTGCTCCTAAACATCATGGCTGAAATGGGTTGGGACCTTGTAATGCTGGAACCACATGTTATGGAGCAGCAACTGCTAAATATGTTAGTCATTCAACAGTTCAGACAAAACTTTGTAAAAGAAATTTTAGCACTTCCAACCAAACAAAGAGGAGAGAGATATGGACTCTCATAACACCAAACACTAACAAGAAATTTTTGTTATGTTGCACATGTTCATACATGTGAGTTATGTGCACTGCAGCAACCTTCTCTGGTGAAGCATGCCTTGTCTGTAAATAAAATGAAGCCAGTAAAAGGGAGTCTATCATACTCTTCTACAGAAAACACTGAGCAAAAGAATCCTCTGTAGATAATCATCAGACTACAGCAGTTGTACACACTGCTCATGGTATTGGTGCATTTGGTGAGTTCAAGATTCTCCAGACTTTGGTGTGGGGGAAGTGAAGTGAGTAACAATTATTTATGAATTGAAATTGTCTGGGGGGGAATGCCTTCTGCATCGTGAAGCATCATCTGTTCAATTTCAGGGCTATTTGTTTTTGATTCATGGCATATGTCTTGAAGAAACCCATTTTACATAATTTTTGATGCAGCCGTGCAAACATCTGGTGGTTCAGAATGTGTGTTATCGGGTAGCACTCCTAGTACAGGTACATAAAAGCTCACCTGTTATAATTAGTAGCTTCATATGCTCTCTGCACTTGTAAAACTTTCCATCCTATGACATATGCAGGTGGTTATTGAATGAAGTGTATCAGTTCTCCTACGACTCCTCCATCGTATTAGGATCGAGTTGTTGGATCGATGCATGTTGGATATGCAATCCAACATGCATTACTCTCTGATTCTAATTCATTTTTGAGTAACTTACCCTCCCAGGAGTTTGTACACATGGTAGCAAATAACACTATAGATATATTAATATAGATTAAACATGAGTACACTGCCACTTTGATCCCCAAAATAAACAATAGAGCATGATCTGTAAACATATCTATTCTGAGAACAAAATATGCCTATTCTTCTGAGAACAAAAAAATTTTGTGTGTCAACATCGTCAGCCAAAGTCATGGCTTATAATTTTTGGGCTGCTAAAAGATTGTTGATTGTTCACCTTTGGTGTTAAAAGCAGTCAGTCACAAGGGAGTATTATGCACATTCATGTGCACAACTGTTTGAAGAATTTTGGATGAAATGAATGCAGGCAGCTAAGAAAGGAAATTCCTTATCACCATGAAACTGCACTTTCACTCACCTCTGCAAGACAACAACTACTGTAGTTGCTGCAGGATTCATTGGGGGGGGGGTGTTATTTCATCCTTTATACTTTCCAGATCTTTCTTCCAAGTGATTTTCTTCTGCTTTAAAATATACAGGATGTTTTTCCTAGCATGCATGTCAATGACTGGTTTTTACAGCATGATGAATTTTTCTCTGGAAGTTAAGCACATCAAAAAAAAAAAAAAAAAAAAAACACAGGGTAAAATGTGTTGTCAAAGGAGGGGGATTTTATTTATAAATAAAAAATTTGGTTTACCTAACACTGTTTCTTATACCCATTCTATGATTCTTTTAATATAATGCTTTTTTGTACTGTTAAATAAATATACTATTATGTAATATTTTTGTTATACCACAAGGAATTATCACATTCTTTTTTTCTCATGGTGTAAGAAGTTAGCACATTTAACTCACAATTGATTGATTTTTTGTACCTTGAACTTAAAAACCAATTAGTCTCAGTGTAAGTGTAATACAGCAATAAAAGTGTAGTGGCTGTGAAAAAATAGCTTTCATTTAATGTAATTGTATTTTGTCTATAATTTTATATTGCTTTTAAATCATTATAAATTATTGTTCCCAGTATTAATTCTCATTAATAAAGTAAAACAGATGGTTTCTTTTTAATTATGACTTATCCTTGACATTTATAGATATTTATTTTCAGCACCTTATTTTTATGGTTTTACAAATAACAGATTGCAGGTAAGTGGTTGTGTGTAACACTGCTGTGTTAAAAGTTTAGATAAAATATTTTTCTGAAAATGTTTGTATACATATGAAAGTATATAATGTAATAGCTTTTTATGCCCCAAATTGCAAAATTTATGGAATTTTAGAATTGTAAACAAATTTTGGAAGTTTGAATGATTAAATAGGCTTATCTTGTTTTGCTATAATACTTATTAAAATATTTTTTCATAAGATTAAATCTTTGACAAAGAAATAAACTTAATAGGCAAAATAATTATATCTCTTGTCAATTTATATAAAGTATGTCAAATATATGCGCTATCATGATATTTCAAATTTTTGCTTACATGGTCCCTGATTGCCTTAGGTTATTTAATAGGAAAAGTATTTGTTACCTGAAATTTTATGCCAGTAAGTATTCTCTCTCTCTCTCTCTCTCTCTCTCTCTTTTTTTTTTTTTTTTTTTTTTTTTTTGGGAGACCTAAAATTTTTATCTGTAACTTGATTTGAAGACAATATTTTGCAAAGAAATGCAGTAAGTCATTTTGAAGTGTAATCTGACCATTTCAGCAAAATGAGGGTAATCATCTAATTAGTGGAGGAAATAAGTGATTCCTCTTCAAAACCAGGAGAGAAGATACAGAATGGGGCAACAAAGACAATAACCATATATTATGAATAAGTGAAAATCTGCAGCAAAATTTTACAACCCCACAAATAAGCTGGTCCACTAGCCAAAATGCTATACTGCTTCAACTAACATAATTAGAACATGTATGGATATTTTTGATTTACTTCAGTAATTGAAAAATAATTAATTTTAAGGAGCAGATTTTCTGTTTTAATCATCTGAAGTAAAGGGAATCTAAGGAAAAAAGCATTAATTTTCGTGGATACATATGTGTAAAGTAAGATTAAAGAATTCATGTTCCAGGGTTGTTGAAACAAAAGGTTCTCTGTTTGGGAAGAGATGGTGCAAGCATTAATGTAGTCATATTCTTTTCATTCCACTTTGCCCAAAGATGATGATCTGGTGTCTGATTGGAGCCTCTGTCCTTTCAAGGACTCTTCAAAGTACCAGAGATGAAAAACTCCCACATTGTTAGTTCTGGTATTTTAAGGACAGTGTGTGCTATTAAAAGGTGTCTAACTTTTGCTTATTTATCTCTTTTGAAACACTTGCATTTTCACAAAATTCAGTTCTGTTTATCATTTTTTAAACATCTTCTTTATAATGACATTTGAAAGCTAATATCCTAGTGTAAAGGCTTACTGTTAGAAATTGTATTTGCAGGAAGAGACAATTTTTTTTTTTTTTTTTCCTTCAGAAAGGGATCAAAGGTGTGTATGCAGCACAGTTATCTAATTAATAAAGCCTTTTCTTTCTTTCTTTTTGGTTTGCCTATTTAAAAAAAAATCAATTAAAATACTACTAGTTATGCATGAGTTCTTGTTGCTGTGACATCTTAGAGGTAAATTCTTGACTGTTTTAACCATTGAGGTTTTCTGCTTTTGTCAGCAACCTGTGCTGTCCTTTTGATTTTTGGATCGATAATTTCATGTTAATAACATAGTAGCTTATTCCTTCAATTTCTTAAACCAGCTGCTATTACATGTTAATTCATCAAGTTATATTGTGTAACACAATCTAGTTTCCAATGGAAAATGTTAAATTTCTCACTGTACAACTCATGAGCCATCTTTCAGTTGATACAAATTCTCTGCTAACATTTTAGAGAATTCCACATCCTTTATAGTGAAACAAGCTCTAAATATATTAACATTTTTTAATTTGATAGTTTGAGACCATTCTAGAAGATTAGTTTCAATGTCTCAAATTTACATCATTTTTGTGCTTCCTTGGGACATTTTATTAGTTTTTCAAAAGTTGTTATAATTTTATTAGTTATTTATGCATATTTTATTAGTTCTTTCATGCATATTTATAGTTCAAATAAATTGCACAATGTTGTTTGTTTGGGAAATTTCTGTTTTAAATGCAATTTTTCTCTTGATCCATTTACAAAGAACGTTTTAACAATTCATCCTTTTCTTTTAGGCTTAAGTCCTTTCACCTAGACATTTTCAGCTGTTACAAAAAAAAAAAATAAATAAATAAAAATAAATAAATAAAATAAAATAAAATAAAAAGAATTAAGAAACTTATTCAATTTTGAAACTCGCATTCCTAGCAAGTAGAAAGATTGCAGTTTGTCTGTTTAATCAATAAGCCATGATTATGGGCATAGCCAATGCTTTCTTTCCTTCAGTCTACAATTACCATTCGCTTTCTATTCAGACACTGTTAATATACAGTAATCCTAAGAAGCATTTCAGGAACTTTTTTGAGAACTCTCTCTGAACATAGTGTATATGTTACGGTGAAACACCGAAATCTGGAGAATGTCGATTTTCACCAGTGAATGTCAACATTCACATAGTCTCTTGGTGTATGTCCGAAATATTTTCCAAATACTCTTATTTCTGACTTACACCGGTCAATGTCGACATTCACCATGTACTAATGGTGAATGTTGAACATATAACAATATTATATTTTCTTCTCCATAATTCAGTCACGAATAAACGCACTTGAGACTTGAAATAAGAACTTAAGAACATGAGAACCTAAAACACACAATACATTCAAAATGAGAAAGGAAAATAATAGAAGTTAAAAACTTACTTAATTATACAGTACATTCTAAATGAGAAAGTAAAATAACAGTAATAAAAAACTTACTAAATTATGTGATTCAAATCTTATTTATTGCAACAACTTAAACTATTATGGCACTTTATGACCTCTCTTTTCAACTTTCACCAGAGCATATCTGTGATTGTCGACATACACCAGTGAGGGTCCGAATATTCAAGAACGTAGTGAAATATTCGGTCTTTCACCGACGTATTTGGTGAATGTTGATATTCTCTGGTGAAAATCGACATTCTCCAATTTCTGTCTTTCACGGTAACATATATATCTCAAAGAGAAAATCTGGAATGTGGAAATCTTAAAAGTTGAGATGCAGAAGTTGCACTTCATTCTATCAGCTGGTATTTGAGAAGGTACACTCATTCATTTGCAATGCCTCTAGATTTTTGACTATTTTTGTTAACCTTAAAATAAAGAAATTCTGCTCCTCTGAGGTCAAATGCAAGCAAAGATCTCTGTAAAAGTGTCTTACAGATACAGAATCCTAGGGTGGAAAAATTCCAGTCAGATCGATTTCATTTAAGTACTACATACCTGAATAATAAATAAGCCATGCTCCACAACAAGTTAAACAGAAAAACTACCAACAGTTCTGATAAGTTGGATAATCTGGTACTGAAGAATCAGTCTTTTGCCAATCTGCGTTTATAAGCAGTGGAGATGAGTTTAATAAATGGTGGTTTTTCTATTGATTAATACATATTTGTTTTTGGCCTTTAAAAATTGAACTTAATAAGTAGTTATTTTATTAGCCAGTGAGTTTAATAAGCAGGAGGTACTGTAATCGCACATAGATTTATTTTAGGAATATTTATTAGCATGGGAACATCAATATGTGCATTTACAAGTTCCTCACACAAATCTGAGGGCAACAGTATTTTATTAAGTGTTTGATGTAATTGTGGCCAGTATGTTTTCTCACCTTGGACACAGTTATTGCATAGGTTACCCCAGTATCATCAAATAGAAATTTTTTTATCACCTCTATATTGTGAATTATTATGCTTTAAAATTTTAAGTAAAGTATCTGCTAGTTACCATATGTTCTGTGTAAAATTGTTTATGAAAAATATATATCTCCATGTAATACTGAAATTATTCTTTGTCCCAGTACTGTAAAAAGTATTTTTATTTATTGTTGATGAAAGAGAATAAATATCTGAACTTAGAACCTCATAATAATTTTTCCTCCAGTTTTCTGCATGTAATATTTAACAAAAAATTTGCATGAATTCCTATTTAAAATGTGTACTACTACTAATAATAAATAATTTGAATAAAAAAAAAAACTTAATCTGCAGTTACTCATATCAATTTTAAACTATAATAATCAAGTGATTAATAGACTCATTTTATTTTAAATGTAATTAAATATGTTACAATTAAGTATTCAGATAATATTTCATAGCTTGTTTATGCTTCTTTTTTATCTATAGTTAATGGAATTTTTACAAATGTTTTTATTATCAAGTCTTATAATTTAGCACATGGTTCATGCAGTGGTAAATATTAGTAATTTATATGCTGATGCATTTAGTAGTATTGTATGCATCATATAAATGAATATTAATATATTCTTTTAACACTAGAATACACAACTGTGCTTATTAATTCAGGTTTTAGAATAAAGTAATCTAGAAATTTAAAATCTAAAATAAGCACAAAATTTAATTAAATATTTAAAATAAAATATAAGTAATTTTGCTAATAACCTTTATCAGCTTGTGTTCAAAAACTTTCTTGTAATATATTTATTTTATTGTAAAAATGAATTAAAATTATGTGGAACTAAATTGTAATAATAGTTTTATATGATATGGATTTGTTTTCATTAATTATAGGCATTTTGCAAACAAAATCTAGAAATGAATGTAACCTTTGAAAATGTAATACAGGTAGGTAATACCACTAAGTATAATATTTCATTATATATATATGTATGCATGCATATGTAAATTCATTATATACATATGGATATGTACATAAACGTAATGGATATTTAAATTTGTATGTTTAATTATTTTCATTTTAATTAATCTTTTAAAAGCAGTTTTTGTAAATTTGCATTTAATTATGTGTTGAATATTTTACTTTGACTAATTGAAATCAGTGGTGTCAAAAATTGTTGCGTGCGTACGTGTTCGTTACGAAATAAATGCACAAGTCTGATGAAAAATGGACAAAATTTTATTATTATCACAATAAAAATTATTAAATGTCCTCAAATAATCGTGCAGTATCACAATATACAACAGTAGTTATCTTCTAACTACTCAAACGTTCAATAGAACTTAATTCAAAACAGCTAAAGAAAGCTAATCCGTGAATTCGCTACAATCAACAAGAGCAGTTTTCTAAACAACAACAAACTAAGTAACTACTACAAACTGAGAGGTTTTTCCTCCTTTTATAAGATTTTTAAATCGCGTGCGAGAATTTTCTGGTACTTTCTCCAAATCAAAAAGACATATTTATTTATTTAATGTTAAATGCACATGCTCTTGTATTTTTAATTTTACGGCTTAGCTTTATTCTTTTAATATTCATCACGTGCTGCACTGCGCGGGAAATAAAACCATTTAATTTATAATTGAACTAACATTAGCTTTTTAAATACCAAATTCGTAACACTGTCCCCTTCCCAAGGACTGCACGACCCGGGCAGTACAATCCCTGGGCAGGAAGCTAAACTTACAACTGTGGCATAAATGCAATAATAAAAAAAAATCAAATGCTATCAAATACAAATCAAATACTAAATGCAAATCAAATACTAAATACAAATCAAATCAAATACAGATTTAAAAACAAAAAGGACCATGGTCTTATACTATTTACAATTATTTACATTACATACTATGGCCATAGTAATGAGCTAACCTGTCATAATGAACGACTTTAGGTTTAGAGTTCGAAGACTTACAAATCCGAACCACGACATCATTCAGCCTGTTTAGGACTGTGTACGGGCCATCCCAAGGTGACTGTAATTTCAGACAAAGTCCTTTCCGTCGAGTCGGATTCCACAACCACACCTTGTCTCCTTCGTGGAATTGATGTTCAGTAGCTCTTGTGTCGTATCGGGTCTTCATCTTCTCCGTTGCCAAGTTGACTCGTTTTCGTGAAAAGTTGTGCATCACTTCGAACCAGGCCTGGAGATCTTGAATATATTCCTCAGACGATGAAGGAGCATCTGGAGGGTGGCCAAACAATAGATCACAAGGCAGACAAAGATCACGACCGAAGAGCATCTGTGATGGAGAATAGCCGGTAGTCTCGTGGACAGCACTGCGGTAAGCCAGTAAAAAGAGTGGTAATTTTTTGTCCCAGTCCTGTTGGTTTCTGGAAACCACTAATGAGAGGTTATTAAGGATGGTTCCATTGAACCTCTCTACCATGCCATCCGACTGGGGATGTAATGGCGTCGTTTGGGTTTTGTCAATGCCGAGTAGTTCGCATAGTTCTTTGATTACTACCGAGGTAAAATTCCTTCCCTGATCGGAATGTAACTGAAGAGGCACTCCGAACCTGGAAATCCAGTGCTGTATCATCACCTCAGCTACTGTAACACCTCTTGATCAGGAATAGGATACGCTTCAGGCCACTTGATGAAGTAATCAATGACAACGAGTATGTATTTGTTGCCATCAGCAGTTCGTGGCAGAGGTCCCAAGATCTCAAAGGCGATACGTTCAAACGGCGCACCTACGTTGTAACGTTGCAGCTTGCCTCGGCTGCGTTTCCTTGGTCCTTTCCGACCTGCACAGGCATCGCAAGATCAGCACCACTTTTGCACGTCATCCTTTGCATTATTCCAGTAAAAGCGCTCACAAACTCTCTGTAAGGTCTTCATAATTCCAAAGTGACCTCCTGTAGGGCTGTTATGTAATTCTTTAAGGACATCAGGAATCCGGGATCTTGGAAATATCAGTTGCCATCAGAACGTCTTCCCATCATCCGATTCCAATTTCCGGTATAAGACGCCGTTTCGAATGTGAAGTGAATCCCAGTGCACAGTATTGTTTTGTTGTAGGACTACAGATAGAAATGTCCTGCCAAGTAGGTTTTCTGTTTGATGACTCCATTAAATCAATTATGGGTTTAATGTCGCGGTCTTCCAGCTGGTCTTTCCTGACTTCATCATCACTCCACGGGTCTCGATCAGCCGATGTTGATGTTGCAATTTGTCTTGTGACCGGAGTCAGCAGCTGGTTTTTCACTTCCACTCTGGAACAATATCGTCAGCTTTCTGGGCAAGGTCGTCTAGACAGGGCGTCGGCGTTTCCGTGTGATGATCCCTTACGATGACGGATAGTGATATCATATTCTTGGAGTCTCTGTATCCACCTGGCTATTTGACCTTCAGGATTCTTGAAATTTAAAAGCCAGGCCAATGAGGCATGATCCGTGTGAAGGAGGAATTTTCTGCCGTAGAGATAATGATGGAAATGTTCTACAGCTTTGACTATGGCGAGCAACTATTTCCTGGTGACACAATAATTCCTCTCCGGTGTAGACAGGCACTTGCTCCAGTACGCCACTACACATTCTTGGCCGTCTATTTCTTGGGACAAAACCTCACCGACACTTTCATTGCTCGCGTCCGTGTCGAGAATAAATGGTCTGTCGAGCTGAGGATACGTAAGGATTGGAGCAGATGTTAAAGCTTCCTTGAAGTTGTTAAATGCATCCTCGCATTCTTTTGTCCACAAGAACGTTTGCTTGCTCTCTGTCATCTTGTGAAGGGGTCTTGCGATTGAAGAAAAGTCTTTCACAAATCTTCTATAGTAGGTGCAAAGCCCTAGGAAGGTCCTCAGCTGATGAACATTTTCGGGACATTTCCATTATTTAACGGCTGACACCTTTTCGGGATCCATGCACACACCTTCTGCAGAGATGACATGTCCGAGATAAGTCACTTCCTTTCGGAACAATTTGCATCTAGCGGGACTCAGCTTCAGATTGGCTTCTTTCAATTTCTGAAGCACCTTCCTAAGATTTTCTAGATGTTCTTCAAAACTGTTTCCGACGATGATGATGTCGTCCAGGTATATCAGACAGGCTTCGTAGGAAAGACCTCTCAAAACAGTCTCCATGAGGCGTTCGAATGTTGCCGGCGCATTACACAGTCCAAACGGCATCACCTTGAATTGCCAAAGCCCTTGTCCCGTAGTAAATGCCGTCTTTTGTTGGTCATCAGGGTGTATTTCTACCTGCCAATACCCACTCTTTAAATCAAGTGTTGAGAACCACTTGCTTCCAGAAAGAGTGTCTAGAATGTCGTCAATTCTAGGAAGAGAGTAACTGTCTTTCTTCGTAACCTCATTCAACCCGCGATAGTCAACGCAAAATCTTGTTGAGCCGTCTTTCTTTCTGACGAGAATGATGGGAGATGCCCGTGGACTTGATGAAGGCTCGACGACATCGCCTTCTTCCATATCTTTTGACAGTGTTCGCACCTCTTCCTGTTTAGCAAACGGTTGATGTCTTGGATGTTGCTTGATCGGGGGATGATCGCCAGTATCTATTCTATGTTGTGTTAAACTAGTTCGACCCATGTCAGAAGATGAGTGGAAGGAAACAACTAGAAAATCTTTAATGACGTGATCGGCAGCATTCCTCTCTTTATTGTTTAATTGCGCATTCTGCAATAACTCCGATGTAATGCTCTCTGAGGATACTTCTGGGATGTTACTCTTTCTTTCAACGCTGGTTACTGGAGTACATGTTGCAACCACTTCACCTTTCCTAATAACTCTCGCCTTCTCAGTTACACTGGCGACTTTCACCGGAATAACCGTTCTGGATAGGTCCACGAGTGTTGAGGCTACTAGTACTCCTTTCGGGCTCTTACAGTTATTGGGATATTCTATGATGGCGTAGCGGAAATTTCTATTTTCGGCTATGGATCCAGGAAGTAAAAACTCGGTTCTTGCGGGTATTGTGATATCGTCTTGAGCCATAATTTTGTGGATAGATTTCACTCCATCATTAGTTCCGAATAGGGCTATGTCCTCAGATGTAGAATGCAATTCATCATTTTTAAAGTCCAGGGAAAAATTGTATTTCCTTAGAGAGTCCAATCCGAGTATGCAAGAATCAGTGATCTCTGCTACATATGCCGTGTGATGGTAAGCGACACTTCCAAACATGATGTTAACGTTTACTTTACCGTCGATGTTGATCTCACCGGACACAGTCAGGACAGCGTCCAGATAAGTTTGCTTCCCAGTTGTTGAGCCAAATCTTTATGGATGATGGTAACGTTGGCTTCTGTATCTATCTTGCAGGGAACTCCTTTAATATGTCCTATTAAGGAAAGTCCATTACTGCCGCCTCTCACTGCAGAAATCTGAAGCGCTTTAAACTGGGGCTTTTCATTATCTGGCAACCTCCGCCCTGCGAGATGGCCACTAATTAGTTTCCCTCCTGTTTGTTAGGAGCGGTCTTAACGTCCGTGCCCTGGGGCGTTCTGCAGTTCCATCGCATATGTCCTTCAGATCCACAGTTCCAACATTTTAAGGTCGATTTCTTGTCACTGATATTTCGTCTCAAGGCATTCAGTTGTCTGGTTATATCGTCTAGACGAACAGTGACTTGATCCCTTGGCTCTTGAACTTGAGCAGCTCTGATTGGGTGGCGGTCTCTACGAGTTGCTTACTGGGCTGCTTCGAATTTCATGGTGTACACTAGAGCGCTTTTTAAATCTTTAACATCAGCCATTCGTAGAGCCTTCTGTATTTCGGGATCCCAGATGCCATCGATAAAGTACTACAGGGACAGGTTTTCTCTCGGGCACTCCGTAAAGGTGAGGTGGGACAGCCTTTCAACATCCGTGGCGAGTTCCTGGAGTGATTCGGTGGGCTTCTGTTGACGGGATTTTAATTGAAGCCTGCTGTAGTCTTTTAAACATTTCTCGCCAAAGCGCAGCTCCAATGCGCCAGATAGAGTTTCGAAGTCAAGTCTTTGGTTTTCGGGAAGCGTCTGCAGGATATCCGCTTTGTCTGCTCTCAGAGAAATGGCGAGATGACAGGCCTTAGTTTGTGAATCCCATATATTCACATCTGCAACGATAGAAAATTGTGTCTTATACACCTGCCAGGAGGTCTTCCCGTCATATGTAGATAGGTTCAGAACCTTTGACCTTTCCCCTTCTGAACACGTGACTTGAAAAAATATTCTTCTTCTTGAAGGTAGAATTTCGATGCACTACGCAATAGAATTCGATTTAGATTTAAGCTGGAACTATTCAGTTCTTGCCTCTTGAGCATTAAATTTTCGATTCAGGCATTAACACCTTCTCTAATTTGCTATATTTTGATATGTCGAAAAGATCATCTGCACTTTTTTCGATTGTACATTCAAGTTGATGTATATCACCGGATCTCTTTCGGTATTCTAATTTGTTTTCATCTATTGTTTCTTTAATATCTAATCTTAGCCAAAGTTCGTGAGGGAGTTGAAGCCATTGGGGACCTTGCGTCCAAATGGTCTCATTTATTAACTTGGAAATCTTCGTTCCCCGAGATACGAGATCTGCAGGGTTGTCGACACGTGGGCAATAATGCCAATCTTGAGGTGAACTCAATTTTTGTATTTCTTTGACACGATTCCTGACAAAGGGTTTGAAGGCTTCGGGTTGTTTCTGGATCCAAAAATAAGTAATTGTTGAGTCTGTCCAAAAATAGCACGGAATTCTCAATTTCAGTGCTTTCAGAATATTGCTGACTAATTTAACTGATAACAATGCCCCCATTAATTCTAACCTCGGTAAAGTAAGGGATTTTAGTGGGGCTACCCTATTTTTAGAAGAGACAAAGGCCGTTTTGATTTCTTTATTTTCTGTCGTGAAACGTAAATATGCGACTGTACCATAGGCTTTGACACTTGCATCTGAAAAGCAATGTAGTTCGAGATTTTTGACATTAGTGTTCGAGTGCATGAAAAGGTAACGAGAGATGGAGAATTCAGCCATTTGCAGTCTGTGGAATTGATTTCGCCGGACCAGTTTACGTAAAGAATTCTAAAGACATTCGAAAATCCTATATTGTTTTGTTCGTTTGTGCAGTAACCCGAGCTGTACACTTAGAACTTGTATCAGATATCTCAACAGAATCCTTTTAACTTGCATTTCGCAGATTTTTGAGTAGAAGAGGAAACTGCGTAATCATCTACTCTGACAACGCCAAGATCTTTAAGAGGGCAAAGAAAGAACTTGAGAATTTTTCGAAAGTTTTAAAAGATGACAAATTCAAGAATTTCATTGCCAAAGAAAGAATCCATTGGAAATTTATAATCGAACGAGCCCCATGGTGGGGAGGGTTTTATGAGAGACTTGTTAGATCTGTTAAAGAATGTTTAAGAAAAATCGTAGGAAAAGCATTGTTGACTTTCGAAGAAATGTCTACACTACTTGTTGAAGTGGAGTCAGTTCTTAATTCACGACCTCTAAGTTACGTTTACAACGACAATGACGAGCCGCAACCGTCGACTCCAATGCACTTCTTAAACATTGGACACACTGATTTGAAGTATCCTTTGACCTTTGCTAGAATCATCGTTAGGGAAACGACAAGAGAAACGCTGTTAAAAAGAAAGCGTTATCAAGAATTGCTGTTAAAACAGTTGTGGTGGAAATGGAAGCAACAATATTTATTAGATCTTAGAACTGTCCATTTCTTGAAGAATCCGCAACTTCAACCAGAACTAAAAGTAGGAGATGTTGTTTTAGTTGAAGGAGATAATAAAAACAAACTCTTATGGAAACTTGGTAGAATCATAAAAATTATTCCTGGACGTGATGGTAAAGTCCGATCATTCGAATTAAAAACTGGTAATGGGACTTTAAAACGTACTGTTCAACATCTATATCCTCTTGAACTTTAGATATTTTGAACTTTAACGATTTAGTTATGCTTTTTTCCTTTTTTGTCTATTAATGATTAAATTGAATATCCTTAGTTAAGTTTGTTCAGTTAAGTGGAAAATATTTTAAAATTTAGTTCATTTATTAGTTATAACATTTATTATTTGATACCTGTATTGGAATTGAAGTGTTTGACTAAGTAGTATATTTTAATATTTTTATAGAATAGTGATTTATGTACTTGATTGTATGTATAACTGAGTTAGATGAACTCTTGTCAGAGTTCAGGTGGGGAGTGTGTTAAGGAATATTCTTTGATATCGCCAAGAGATGGCGTTAGGAGTCCATCTATTGGCTTACTTGACCTTTCCCCTTCTGAACATGTGACTTGAAAAAATATTCTTCTTCTTGAAGGTAGAATTTCGATGCACTACGCAATAGAATTCGATTTAGATTTAAGCTGGAACTATTCAGTTCTTGCCTCTTGAGCATTAAATATTCGATTCAGGCATTTTAGCGTACATTGTATATATGTAAATATTAAGTTTAATTAAAATTTATGGAAAACCCTCCAGGCCATGCATCTCGTCTTTTGAATTATGAGTGATTCGACTTTGATCTAGAACATTCGTTACAACCTGCTTCAATCTTTTCTTTGACTGCATCATGACTCAATTTCATTTCTTCTTTAACGGATTCCTGGCCCAATTTCATTTCTTCCTTAACAGAGTTGACGGCCCCTTCCATCTTTTCTTGGAAAGCAGCAAATGCAGTCATCATTTGCCTGAATTGTTCTTCCATCGCTCTTGTAATTGGCATTCAAAATCCCACCGCTGGCACCAAAAATTGTTGCGTGCATACGGGTTCGTTACGAAATTAATACACAAATCTGATGAAAAATGGACAAAATTTTATTATTATCACAATAAAAATGATTAAATGTCTTCAAATAATCGTGCAGTATCACAATATACAACAGTAGTTATCTTCTAACTACTCAAACATTCAATAGAACTTAATTCAAAACAGCTAATGAAAGCTAATCCGCAAATTCGCTACAATCAACAAGAGCAGTTTTCTAAACAACAACAAAATAATTAACTACTACAAACTGAGAGGTTTTCCTCCTTTTATAAGATTTTTAAATCACGTGCGAGAATTTTCTGGTACTTTCTTGAAATCAAAAAGACATATTTATTTATTTAATGTTAAATGGACGTGCTCTTGTATTTTTAATTTTCCGGCTTAGCTTTCTTCTTTTAATATTCGTCATACGCTGCTCTGCATGGGAAATAAAACCATTTAATTTATAATTGAACTAACATTAGCTTTTTAAATACCAAATTCGTAACAATATAATAAATCTGACCTTTGAATTATACATTTAAACTTTATTTCATAACATAACTCAGTTGTGAGTAAAAAAATATCCCTGACTTATCTAGAAAGTAATTTAAATTGAAGCACAAGCTGAAAGAGAAATTATTAATCAAGTTATCAAATTTATTTCTACCAATTAAAATAAAAAATGTTGTTATCGTAAAAGTTGAATTAAAAAATAATTCTCTGTGTGTATTATTAAAATGTAAATAAATATTAGCACTAGAAAAGAAATTTTTTAAAAAAAGTGAAGAAAATTGTAATATGATCTAAAAATTTCAAAATATTTTTGTGGTGCTTGCAAAAATAAAAACACCATTTTTTTAAAGAAAGTTAAATATTTATACTGCTTATTTTACTTTTAAATTTGCTTTTTGTTATTAAAAATAAATTTAGAATCTTTAAATATTGACAGAACTTCTTTGTGATAGAAATAGATAGGTCATAAAAATGATCATCCAGATTCATTTTGCTAATGTATACAAGTACTGTAATACTTAGTTGTTTCATATTTTTTTAATCTTCTGTTTTATGTTAGGACATGATAATGCAACCATGTTCTAAAGCTTTTCTTCCCTTTTTTTTAATTCTTTAAATTCAATTATTTATTTATTTAGTTAGTTTTCAGTGTCGCTATGAGAGTATCTGAGAAATATGAGTAAATTTTATACATTAGTGACAAATTATAAAAAAGTAGGGATTTTTTCCATCACATGCTAAACTATCTTCTGTAGAAAGATATGTATCCGAACTTGATGCTTCCAATGTGAAGACATATTTTTGTCATCAACTCATATCAGTTGTGGTAAAATTTTTTAAGCTTAAGAAATATATCTTTAGGTTAACTATTTCATTACACAAAATACAAAACAAAATGACACATTTTAAAAACTGCTGTGAAGCACAATATACTGAACACTTCTTAGCAAAAGCAATGTAATTATTTTAAAATGTCTTCTTTTGTATTTTTTATGGTAAGAGATTTTCCCCTATATTTATCTGAAAATATTCAGAATTCTCAGAATGTGTATCAGAGTATCTCACTAAAATTAATTTTACGCTTTTCTTCTCTGATTCCCCCCCCAAAAAAAAAAAGTTTTGGCTTTTTACTGTTACAAAATTGGTAGGGATATATATATATTTTTTTAGAAGTAAGAGGAACATTTAAAAGCTTATGCTAAAAAATTCATTTGACACTATAGTTAGTTCTTTAGCAAAAATGTAAAATCATTCAACATCTAGACACAATAATATAGTAAAAGCAATCTCTTAAAAACTAAAGGTTAAAATTACAAGTCAAAATGACTTCAAAATCAAAAAGGGTTAGAAAAAATTAATAAATTTTAACGCACAAAGTATTATAAAAGGACTTGTGAAAAATTAAACAAATTACAAAAATACATCATATGTACAAAAAATTGCACCAAATGGTAAATACACCCAAATCGCAACGCCAAGAATAGCAAGAGATTGGACCACATGTTTTCTATTGGCGAAAGATCCGGAGAGTGAACCGCCAGGGAAGCAATTCAATCTGGCAGTTGGCGAAGAACACTTGGACAATGCACTATCCTGTTGAAATATGGCAGTGGGCAAGTTCTGAAGGTAAGGAATAACAACAGGCTCCAACACCTCGGAGATGTAGTGCTGGCTGTTTAAAGTACCGGCAATGCAT
This sequence comes from Stegodyphus dumicola, assembly GCF_044657685.1. Taxonomy (NCBI): domain Eukaryota; kingdom Metazoa; phylum Arthropoda; class Arachnida; order Araneae; family Eresidae; genus Stegodyphus; species Stegodyphus dumicola. Next base: position 218,292,899 of record NC_140769.1, read on the forward strand.
ATTAGAGAAGTGTGAGAGTGATATCCAATACCACTCCATACCATAATACTCAGTGCAGGACCAGTGTGGCGGTGCATAACGCAGCTGTTCAGCATCTTCTCTCCACGGTGTCTCCAGACTCGAATCCGACCATCGTGGTGTTGCAGACAGAAGTGTGACACATCAGTAAAGACAATTTCATTCCATTCTGCCATCCACATCCTTCTTTCATCGCACCATTGGCGGCGGAGGCGTCTGTGGTTCTGCGTCAAGGGTAGACAAAACAATAGACGTCTTGCGGACAGACTACTATGCTGTAAACAACGTCGAATGGTACGCGCAGACACTGGATGATGTGTTACAGACTGAATGTACTGTGCTATGGTTTGTGATGTGACTGAGTGATTCGTCACTGTCATGTACACAATGTTCCTGTCATCACGTGAAGTGGTGCACTGAGATGGATGCGATCGAACACGTCGGTCAATCGTACCCTTCTGCATCCAACAGTCACTCCACATTACAGTTGTTTGGTTTTGTCCAACACGACTACCGATTTCTGTGAAAAATAATCCACGCTCTCGGTAGGCCACCATCCTTCCTCTGTCAAACTTGGATACTAGATCAAACGATGATCACTGTTTACTACGAGTCGTAATTGATTGTTTTTTCGAAAAAACCACAAGAAAAACACAATTGCCGAATTTGAAATTGTTGAAAACTCCAAGCCTTAAATAGCACTTTGAAGTGGCACCACAGAAGCACGTGAAGTGCGTTTGCATTGAAATTCTAATCATTTGCGTATGTTATTTGCATGCTTCCTTCATGGTGTTGCCTTTATGGTGGCCAGCAGTGTTGCTCAACTCGACGTTTGCGTCGGATTCATCAAGGGAAAAGCAGCTCAAAACTCGAATCAAGTTAATACCTATAGTGCGTTTAATCAAACGATAATAGTTGAGACTATAAATGCAATTTCACTATTAGAAAATTCCAACTTAACGATCTAAAAAAGTTTGGTATGTCTCAATCGTATGGTTCTTTTCCCGACGAACCATAATTTAAATTGAAAATGTAAAACTTGCTATTAAACAAGAAAAAGCTACACAAATAAGCTCAGTTATGCAAAGGTACAATAAAAGTAAAATAGCTAGAAGGCTATTGACGAGCTGTAATTTAAATTGTAAATACAAAACGTACTATAAACAAACAAACAAACAAAAAAAAATAATAATAATAAATAAATAAATACCAAAGCTTAGTTAGGCAAATGTACATTAAAATAAATAGCTTAAAAAGCTATTAGTCTAAAAATTATACAATTTTAAAGGATAACCCTCTAATTAGAAAATTGTAAACTTTTTAAGGAGAAGAACGAAAAGAGACATAATAAAAACGTACCAAAATGGGTCTTGCAAAGACCAAAGAATAAATCAAAATAACGACGAAATATACTTACGCCTGGTTTGCAAAATATAAAATGATCAAAATAGCTGCACAGGGTTGCCGTAAAATGCAGCTTTCAAGAGGAATGGTACCAGATAAGCAAAGTAGTGAAATTTCTCCAATATGGTGAAGCTTCATAGAAGGGGGAAACTGACAAAAAAAAAAAAGGCAAAAGCCAATGGTAAGCAACGGCCAAAGGGGGGGGGGAAACTTGTCTTTTTGGTTGGGGGTGTCAGGAGGTAAATGATGTAAGCTATTTTTACCAAGATGACATCTTGTTCAGAATGTGAAGACAGTGAAGTTGAAAAACAAAATGGCTAAACTCTAATAAAGTGCTAATCTAGCCAAAAGTAGTTGAAATTGGAAAAATTAGCAATTTTCCAATAATAAAAAGTCATAATTCTTCGCACTAGAGGGTGGCCAACCGTCTTTTGAAATGAAAATAGCCCTTAAAAATAATAATAAAATAGGTATGGCCAGGAAACGGTGATATTAATCACTTGCGCTAAAAAGACATGCCACACACGTCGAGATGCTTTTGTCTCAAACCGCGAGCAACTTGAACACCATGTCGATAAGCATTTATCGCAAAAATGAAAATAACGTGGTGCTCACGTTGCCCAACAATGAGATTGTTTATTTCTCGAGTTACAACTCTGGATTGCACTCGCAGATGCGGAGCGGCATAAATGAGACACTTTACCGCTTGTTATATTGTAGCGCACGGCACTGCAACCGTGAAGTTAGCGCAAGTGGTTAAATAATAAGTTTAATATTTTAACTGAGAGTCTGTGCCAATTAAGAGAAAAATGGAATTAATACAACTCAATAAGTCAAGAGACATAGGGCTATATTTATTGACAAGGGAAAAAAAAGATACTAATTAAATGTTCTGTATAAAAATTCGTATGTGTTACATATGTCCTAATAGTCAATTAATAATAAATGGTGATTCATATGTGACACACCTAGCTCTGAGATACAGTCTGAGATACATATGTAACATGCCCATCCTGAAAGTGTTAACACTACTTTCCTGTGTACCCTATTATCTGAATCCAGAATAAAATATAATGGTTATTGTAAAATTTTGTTGCAAGATATGGATTGGAAAAATATTTGCATACAATGCTATTTTGATAAATTGCATTTGCTGTTTATATTAGTTTGTATTAAAAAAGGGGAATACAAAAAAAGTTTAAAATTTATTTTTGAGTTTTAATTTTATTCAACAGTAAAGGTTCAGAGGAGGGTGGGAGTAATTTGTTTGGTATTTTGTATACTTTTCTCAGGCTTAGAATTTTAATTACGTTTATGTGGCTATGTTTCAGATTTTAGAAGCTGCTGATAAAATACAAGCTTTTGATATGAAGAAGCATGCACTGAATATGATAGTTCATCATTTTTCTAAGGTTCGTACATTATACAAATTAATCCATTTATATTTTTTAAACTAAAATACTTCCCATTTTTCTGTTACAAGCATTTTCTTATTTTAGGTTGCAAGGCTTCCTCGCTTTCGTTTGCTCAGCAGGCCTCTCCTTTTGGATATATTGGATTCTTTGGCTGATGAAATGAGTGATTCTAAACTCTGTCAAGATATGTCATCTATAAGTTTATGTGCTGATGGAGTGTAAAAATTAATAGGTTTCAAAAGAATAATAATTGGTGATATTATGAATAATAAATATTAAAAATATAGACAAATGAGTAAGTTTTATGCAATATGAAAATATTTGAATGTAGATCTGAAGGCTAAATACATTATTTTCTATTATAAATATTTTATCTCTTTAATGCATTAATTATATGCATTTTTAGCACCCTTTTTTTTTTCCTTGTTTTCAATTTATAAAGTGAAAAGGAGAAATTTTCAAGCACACCTTTTAAATAATTTTTTTCCTTTTGCTTATAATAAAAATTTAAAATGAAATATATATTTTTAATTGCATATTCGTGTGGCAGTTCTTTTGGTTGTGAATTTTATTTGAAAATAATAAACTTCCCTTTCTAGAGTTCCTTTGCATTTTATGCATAACAGGATATTTATTAATTTTTTACTAGGATAATTAAATTGTCTGGTAATTCTCTAAAAAATTATAATACTCAATTTTTTGTATACCTTGCATATTCCTTTGAAAATAAATTTTTTTTTAAATTTAAAACAATTAAAAATTAAACATTCTTTTTTGAGCAGAATAGCCTGAAAAATTTCTCCTGAGAATATCTTCTTAAAAAATTAATCCTCTTCTATTCATTTTTATACCATTATCTTTTTAAAGATTGTTATTATTTGAATTTCTATAACTGACTATTAATCTTTCATTTTAGTGTAAATTTAATTTATTCATATTGTTTATACTATTTAAGAGAGAAAGCAAAGTATGCCTTCATTAATCACTTTTCATTTTGCTCTTAATTTTTATTTCACATTAGTGAAATGTGTTTAAATTTTGTCAAATTTTTCATTCAGTTGTCATTGTAGTTTATGTTTTGCACAAAAAAACTTTTTCATATTCTGAGTAAGATATTTAAAAAAAAAATAATTACATCTCATATTTAAATTTGTGTATATTTCTTTTTGTTTCATTTTATCTTCATCTACTGTAGTTTATGAAGTGTAAGAATATATAAGGAGCCAAATATTGTACCAAATATTACAATTTGTAGTACCAAATATTATAGCAAGACCTTTTCCGTATTATCACCGTTTCCGTTCTTTTCCGTAAGGGGGGTTCTTCACATTATTTCATCATTGGTCAAGGATGTTTAAAAAGCCTATTGTAAGGTATAAAATAAATTTATAAAAATTTAAAAATTATGGTATGTCATAAATTGCATAGCATTGATAAATCAGCTGCATTTAGTGGAAGGTCTGAATACCACACTAACCAATTATTTGCCAAATATAACGGTTCCTAAATTATGCTACTGGAAAATAAAACTCTAACCAGATAAATAGAATGCAGAATTTAACCTTGCATTTTGAAATATAAGTTTGTAGTCACGTGAGTAATTTTCTGAAATCACAAAAAGTATATTTTATTTTACTTAAAATTACATAGTTAAAATAATTTTATTTTAAAATATTTTAAAGACAACAGAAGTGTAATATAAAACATATATTCCTCAAATTTGATTTAATTTGGAAAAATATGTTTTCATGCTAAGTGTAAAAATATTTGTTACTTACTGTTTACTATTTATATTTGTTAACTGCATATTAGATTTGTAAAGTTATCAAATTTTATCAAATATCTGTTCTATGTGAATTAATGGTTATTCATGTGATTACTTATTGGTGCTGTTGGATAAAATATTGTATTGGTGAGTAGCAAAATGGAGTTATGTCTTTCATTCTATAATTTTTAAGCAAAGCTATGAATTTTTATGTACCCTTATATATTTGAATGAAAATATATTGTAATATGTGTATATATTATCTTCTGTATATTTGTAGTTATTAATTAGTACTGCATTTAAAAATTGTATTTGAAAATATATTTAAAATGTAATTGAAAGCTTATTTTTTAATGAAAATTAAATTTTTTTCTTTAGCAGTTGTCCTATTTTTTTGGGAGGGATATTTTTTATGTTAATTGTTATACATTAACAATAAAATGCATCTTCTCAACAGTTGGGTATATATTTATCCATTGATTATGATTGAATATGATTTTAATGGTAAAAGGTGATTATTAATGAATATGATTTTAATAGTAAATATGTGTAACTATTTGAATCATAAAAAAAAGAATTGAACCATATATTTACCAGAAAGTTGAAGTAATATATTAATAGTTCTTTTTAAAATATGTCTTTTTTTTATGGTTCAAGGTGCAGGAAGAAGAAAGATGTAACATACCCCCCCCCCATTTGCATATAGAACAAGTTATTGACTAGTTTGTCTTTAAGATCTGTCTGACTTGTTTATACACTGTGTCCATAAAAGTTCTTATGTAGCTTTTACCTTTGCAACTCTTAATCATAGACAGATACTTTCCAAAACCGTTTTAAATCAGGGGTATTCAACCTTTTTATACCTTTCGCCCACTCTGTAGACAGTAAAATTTTTATTCCACCCACTCGTTCACAATAACTTAATATAGTGCAACTACAAAGATCCATTGATTCAAGATTGGTTTAGTAAAGTGGAGGTTTAGTAAAAAATATATATTTACATTTCTACATTTATTTATACTATAATTTACAATATTAAACTTTTAATAGACAAAAAATTCATTAACAAACAACAAAGCTGTATAAATATATGGAAACAGGAGAACATTGTGCGAAGGGGAATGGTCAAGTAGAGAACTAATCTTTGAAAGATGTGTATATATCTATACATAAATGCATGTTTCAATCTTCCTTGATCATTATCAGATAACGTAGGTGACCAGCAGTTGTGAAAATAAGGGCTGTATAAGGATTTTGTATATATGTGTTGAATGTGTTTTATCATGACAAAACAGAACCTGAATATTAAACCTCCTTCTGCAAACAACACCATTCATATAGAGACATATAGCTTAACATTTAAAAAGCCTAAGGAGCTGCCTAAGGATCTACAAAGCGAAACAATGTTTCGGTGTCCATTGAACAAAAAGTGGAATTGCTGCAAAAAATAGATAGAGGCATATCCATCTCAAAATTATGTGAGGAGTATGGCATTAGAAAGTCAACTGAATATGATATAAGAAAAAAGGAATATTTTGAATTGTTTGTGGAAGCAACTTAAACAACTTACATTGAAAGAAATGTTTAATAAAGTAAACAAATAAATATTAAGCTGCCTTTTTTTGGGGGGGGTAAATTTTGATACCCTTTAGATCATAATTGCTCTTTATTTCATAAATTACAATCTCATATTTTTAATTGTATAATTTCTGCTTGCCATCTTACCAGATTTAAATTGATGATCCGGAAAAACCCCTAATCCAGAATCGCCAAAGTCCCGACGAGTCCGGATTAAGGACTTTGTACTGTACAAAACATTCATTATTGCCAAGAAATTCAGATTAATGTTACTCAAAAATTTTATAGATGAAATCCCTTTCTGAAACTTCTTTCTCAAATGTCTCTTTTTCTTCCAAATAAAGAGTTTCAATGTTTGTATTAATGCCACACAATCAGACTTTCTGATTATGAATGTTGTTTATGGAGTTCTCATGTTACATTGAATATTCATGTTGTTCAATTCTAATTTTAGCATTTTTCTATACTGTTTGACAAAAAACATTTTAATTAATAGAAAGCAAAATTTTAAATAGTATATAACAATAAATTAATTTATTGTGAATACTGTACACCAGTCATTCATACGAACATATGCCAATTTAGATTTTCTGCAGCTTTCTCCTTTCATGATTAGGTTAAGTTATGCTATTTGTATATGGCAATGCACGTGGCAGTTATATGCCTGAGGAGAGTGATGCCGTCATGGAGGATTTTAAAAGGGAAACTTGCTCTCATTCACATTACGCATTACACATGGGGAAACTAACAATGCAGTCAGCCCACTCTTCTGTGTTCAAACTCTGGTCGACATACCAATATCCAGCAATCTTAACCACTCGGCCATTGGTGAGGCCTTTATTAGTAGATATTGTTAATGTTCATGATATTTCTATTATATTATGGTTTAAGAACTATTTTTTTTCCCCATCATTGGTATGTCTACACTTTTTTAATTTTATTTTTTTTTTATAAAATACTATGCATCTTGGTATCATAACTTTCTCCCCCTTTTCCTTTCTTATTCTTTTTAGTTCAAAGGGGCAATTCGCCCTGAAGGACTATTTATTTCATTTTGGCATTTTGCATCGAAAACTTTAAAAGGCTGTCTCACTTTTTAAATCGTTGCCACCATATATTGTGGCCCTGTCTTATATTTAAAGAAATTAAATAATGAAGAAGCTGCATAAATGTATGTAGGTTTCTTGCATTGAGATAAAACAATGGTACCTACAGCCATCCTAATTTGGATAACGTAATCTTCCTTAGAATATGGGCATGTGGAAGCCCTAATTTGAATTTGAAATTTGTTTTATTATCAATTTCAGATTTTGTAACACTTCAACGAATTTTTGATTAAAAAACAACAATTTCAAAGTGAGCAATGGCAACACTGTTCGAAAAAAACATTTTTATCTCCAGCACACAAGACATAGTATCAGAAATTATAAAGATATGCTCATTTTAAAATTAATTTGTGTTATTGCTGTTGAACTGAATTTTATAGTTTGAGTGCATAGAACATGATATTTAATAAATAAAGGTAACACACAAATGTTAAAAAAAAAAAAAAAAAAACACCCCTTTGGATGTAATTTAAAATCTGAAACCATTCTTTTTTTTTTTTTTTTTTTTTTTACCGTAAGGGGTGCTATTAGTCGTGATCCCCACTTTTGTGTCCATATCACTTTTCAAATAAAATGATGTTACTGGATACTACCAAAAATGTTATTGCCATGTACTGTTTTTAAAGAAATAATATTGTGAACATAAAAAATGTGCAGCAACACAAATAAAAAGATATTGCCGCCGAATGTTATTGCCTTATTATTTTTAAAGTAATTTAAAAAGGTCGAGATCAAAATCTAATAAAGCTGTAAGAATATACTTAAAAAAATGTCAAAACTTATTGGGAGTTCCAGAGGTAACTGTTTTTAAATATTTTGTGATTTTGCTTTTGAATTTTGTGTGGCATAAGAGCAAATAAAGAGATGGTTAATAAAGTTAAAAATACAAAAAGTTGATAATAAAAAAAAATGTGTGGATTATTATGGATGATAATATTTTATGTTTGGAATGTTACGAGTCCTATTCATTCCGGTGAAATCTATGGGCACATAAAATTAAGTGCCAGTCTTTGAAGAAAAATTAGCTCCTACTTAATTGTTAAAAAATTTGCGTAAAACAAAACCTGTTCAGTACACATGAACTCACAGAACATGGCAAAAAAACTATACACATGAATTCATTGAACATGGTAATAGAGTTGCAACATAAAGAAGTGCTCAATATGTGATTTTAGTTCTGTTTTCTAAATTAGACAACATTATTGAGATTAGACAACATAGATTAATTATCTAGATTTTTGTTAATTACTGAATACACTAATTTGTAACCAAATAATTTCTCCCTTATATTATGAAATTCTTTTGAAGAGGGAAATTCGCTACTGGGGACAACTACAGGTTTAGATGCATTTTTTTTTCATGCCTATATTTTAATAGTATCAAAATAACTTAAAATAATCAATAATGCTTTTATAACACATTAAATGTTTTGTATTAACTTTTTTCTTTATATATTACTGTGTAACCAAATTTTAAATATTTCAGGGCATCAGTGTTTACTAATTGAAAATATATTATTCTGTTACAATATTTCAACAAATTGCAGCAATATTTTTCTTCATTTGTTGCATATATTTGGAATGAATTCATAACTATAATAATGTAATATGCAGTAGCGTGCCATGATTTTTACCGAAGAGGACTAGAGAGAAAGGGAAAATTTTATAATCCTAATTAGATGATCGCATGGATGGTAGTGTGAGCATCTTACAGAGAGGAATTTTTGTTTTAATATTAATTTATGTTCTTAGAAATACTGGTCACTTTCAAAAGTGGTCATCTTAGAGAAATAGTCATCACAATGAGGTTTATTGTATTTTGAATACAAAGACTAATGATATACAGTCAAAAGTCGTTAATCCGGACTCGTTGGGACTTCGGCGATTCGGGATTATCGATTTTTCCGGATTATAGATCATCAGTTTAAATCTGGTAAAATGGCATGCAGAAATTCTAAAATTAAAAATATGAAACCGTAATTTACGAAATAAAGAACAATTATGATCTAAAGGGTATCAAAATTTACAAAAAAAAAAAAAAAAAAAAAGAAAAGCTTAATATTTATTTGTTTACTTTATTTAATATTTCTTTCAATGTAAGTTGTTTAAGTTGCTTCGTTTTTTATGTGATAATACATTCTCTTTAATTCCATAAACAGACATAATTTCTTGTTCAGTTACAAAGTGCCGCTGTTCAAGTCCTATAATTGCTGTGTCGAGAATACCGATTAATTTGTCAAACGAAATTTTTTCGTTTTCAATAACCTCTGTCACTTTCTTCGCTATCGGAAGCGAATTATAATGACGAGGCATTTGATTTAAATCATATCAATGACGAGATGAAATACTACATTGAGTAAGCAATTATAAGCCAAATAAAAACATCTGCCCTTAAGATAAGGATAGTGCTGACAGATCAACTTCCAATTCAATGCAGGCCGCCGCGGCGTTAAAGATAAACAAACGTTAAAGTTTAGATAAACTTTATCCATTTTTTGCAGCAATTCCACTTTTTGTTTAATGGACTCCGAAAGATACTTTCGCTTTGTATATCCTTTACATATTAGTAAATATATATCGGAAATTCTATTTGACATAATCGAAAGTTCAAGCTTACTTTTATAAAATTGCTCTAACAGTCTGCAAAAAATAATAATCCGGATGCAATTCGAAGATTAAGGAACAACGCAATCTGCAACATTAACTGAAATAGATAATTAGATAATTTTAGCTTAGCTTATCCCGTCCGTTATACATTAAACGCGCATTCGTAAACGTATTTTGCGCACACGCAAATTAGCAGCGGTAAAGGTCTTACGCGCATGCGTCAACGCGACGCATGCGCAGAAAGTTTGTAGCTTTGAGGTCCGGATTATGGGTGTCCGAATTAACGACTTTTGACTGTAATATGAAGATCATGGAGGAAGGAAAGAGAACAGAGGCCCAAACCAGTTCTTCCCATACACTGCATTTAAAAAGCATTCAGTGACTTGCCATTCAGATCAATAGAATTTTACCTGTTCGGAGGTTAACATTTTGTAATTACTTCGTAAATATAAGTGTAAATGTACTTTTTTTTTTTTTTTTTTTTCTGCAATATTTCAGTGTGCTAAATATTGAAAGAATACATTTTTAAACAAAATTTCCTTCTGGATGGAATTAAATGTTGTACATTATAAGGTAATTCAGTTTTTATTAGGTTAACGGCTACTAAAATTAAATTAAAAATTTATTATATTATTAATGTATCATTTCTTTTCTGTTTACAGAACTTCTTTCTGAATTACTTTCTCAAATATGAGATGATTTTCAGCTTTTGAGATATATTTTAAATAAAAAAACATAGCCACTGTATAACTAATGCTCTGTTTGGTTCATTTAAAATTTGAGCACCTTTTATTTTAATAGTTAAATATAAATATATTAAATATTGCTGCTGATTTCTGATTTTCATGCACTTAACTTTCTATGAGGATTTCCAAAAGGGATTAAAAAAGGAGGTTATTAACATATTTTAAAATTGTAACTGAATTGTTATAAAATGTAAGGAAATAATTCTTTTAAATACTTGCCTTTTTTTTTTTTACTCTTGATTTCAACAATACACATTGTAAACTTTACTTACATAATTTACTACTTCTTTAAGTACACATTTCATACACACTGCTTTACAACATCTGTTATCAGATTGCTTTCCAGAATGAACAATTCTTGCTTAAATAATTTTATAAATATATTTGTTAAGAATTTTAATTTATGTTTACAATTTAATATTAAGGTCATTAAGTTAGATAATATTTATAATCATTATAAATTTAGATATGTTTAATAACTAGATTTCTTCACAATAACATTCACATGAGTTTATGAATGAATATATCCTTCATTTTCAAATATATTTATAAATAATTTAATAAATATTTTCAGCATGTGCAGATCCTTATTTTTCTATGCATTCGTTATATTTTTGAGTAAAGTAATTAACAATAATTTAGCATATATTAGAATTTTTACATAAGAAAGATAAACAAATATAAATTGAAACATACATACATTATTTTTAATATACAGCCAAAAAAAGAAAAAAAAAATGTCATTCAAAAGTCCTCCATGAAGGCAACTCTCCCTTGAGGCAGATAGCCCTTGCATGCTTTATCTTATTTAAAAAACTTAACCTGACCTATGTGCCAGATTACAAATATTTTAACATGCATAATTTTACATTTACCCATCAAGTTGCAAGCTTTTGACTTAAAACACATTTTTGGATACATTCATATCAAATCCAAATTTTCTAGTAAATGTATTTCGGCAGAGCATTCTATACTTCTCTTAACAATTTTACCTAATTTAATAGTTATCTGATAATATAATAAATATAACTACTGATTTCACATTTAAACATTGACCTGCCATTGTCATCAGATTGCAATCTTGATTGCCTTACTCTGCATACCAACATTGCTTCATCTTTTTTAAACATTAAAACAACTTATTGATCTAAATTCACAAATATCTGAAATTTATGCATTGCAAGGAAATCCAAAATGTATTGAAATATAAAATAATAACATTAATGGTACTTTTTTTTTTTTTCAAGTCTTAAAATTGTTTTAAAACTAGCAGACAACTACTCGATCTTTTCTTCTTTTATTAGAGAGGATAGATTAAGTAGTTCCTTTATTATTTGTTTCTATTTACAAAGCTTCTTCCTAAAATACTTTCTCAAATATAAAATGATTTTTTTAGCTACCGAGGCATCTTTTAAATAAAAAATCTGAGTCAATTCATAATTAATACTCTTCAATTCATTTCAAATTAGAGCACCTTTTATTTTAATAATGAAATACATTAAATATTGGCACTGATTTCACTGTACTTAACTTTCTATGAATATTTCTGAAAGAAAAAAAAAGAAAAGAAAAAAAAAGTTGTAGCTGATTATTATAAAATGTAAGGAAATAATTTTTTAATACTTATCAGACTTTTTTAATCCTCAATATCAACAGTACATATTTTAAAAACTTTTCCTTAAGTACGCATTTCATAGAATTTGCTTTACAATGCCTGTTAACAGATAGGTTTCCAATACGAACAATTCTTGAAACACATTTGTCAAGAGAGTTTCAATTTATCTTTACAATTAAATGTTAAGGTTATTATATATTTAGATAGTATTTATAATCATTATAAAGTTAGATATATTTAATAACTAAGATTCTTCACAGACAGGAATTCATGAATGAAAAATCCTTCAGTTCCAAATACATTTATAAATAATTTAATAAATATTTACGTATTTTTTTAAAGGCAGATACATGCTTTTTGTGACCATATGCAGAAGTATACATATTTCATATTTTTCATTTTCGGCATGTGCAAATCTTTAATGTCTGTGCCTTCATTATATTTTTCCAGTAAAGTAATTTACAATAATTGAGCATATACCTGACATTTTTACATAAGAAATATGTATAAATATAATTTGAATGAAAAGTACATGCATTATTTTTAATACCCACTCAAAGGTCAGTTTTTCTTCGAAATTCATCTATGATGGCTTCTCTCCCTTTAGAAAGATAGCCCTTGCATGCCTTACTCTATTTAATAAAAACTTAACCTGACCTATGTGCCTAATTACAAATATTTTAACATGCATAATTTTATATTTACATTTAGCCATGCAGTTTCAAACTTTTGACTTAAAACATGTTTTAGGATACATTCATTATCAAATTCAAATTTTTTAATAAACATATTTTGGCAAAGCATTCAATATCTTTTAGCAATTTTACCCAGTTTAATAGTTCTCTGATAATATAATAGATAATAACTATCCATTTCACATTTAAACATTAACTTCACTCTCATCAGATTGCAATCTTGATTGCCTTACTCTGCATAATATTGCTTCATTTTTTTTAAAACAGTTGAAACGACTAATTGATCTAAATTCACAAATACCTAAAATTTTCATACTACAGGGTAATCCAGAAGTTAACAATATGCAAAGTATATTGATATACTGATTAATAACATTGATGATGCTTTTTTCATGTCTTGAAACCCTAGTGGACCACTACTCAAGTATACTATGTATTGAATAACAAAGATATTTCATTCTTAATTTTTATCACATTTAGTCATCAATCAATCATGTTGCTAGATCAAATTTTAAAAAGTGAGATAGAACTTTATTTTTTAAATTTTTTAGTGAATCCAAAGTGATTGTTTTTCAGCTGTATTAAAATAATAAAATGATAACAGCATATGGATGATAAAATTCTATTTTATTTAAAACATTTTGGTATTTGGAACAAAAAATAAAAGTAGTGAATACTAAGGGTATCGAAAGACGTATACAATTTTAAAGGCACCGCAAAATCGCTTTTCCAAGTTATTGAATAATAACCAAGAATTTTTTTTTTTTGCGTAAGTGTCACTAAACTATACAAATTTCTATTATCTATCCAACAATGAATATTTCTTTCACGCGAAAGCGGTCCGTTTTTCGGTTTGTATGGAACTGTCATATGTGGAAATATTAAAATAGCGTTGTTAAGAAAGCTCTAGATGTAAACAAAAAACACCCCATCTGGTGACCAAAGCCTGGGAGGACTGCTTCACCCTCCTTTTATTCTTTCCTTCATGTTTTTTTTTTGGGGGGGGGGCGGGCGGAAGTTTGGTATGTGGAAATAGTACTACCAAACCGCTGTCAAGGTAACATACCTGTCGGCTACCAAAGCTCGGCAGCGCTGCGTGAGCTGTAGAAGGTGGTAGGCGTCTGTTATCTTCTTTCCTGCTGAAGATAAATGAGTACAAGAATGGTTAAATATGTTCCGATAAATTTATGAAAATCGGATAAAGAGAGGAAGTCAAAGTAATCATACCATAATAAATAAATGATTGTTTTTAATGTGATGGATGTAATAATGAATAATTAGTGAAATATATTTAATCTCAAAAAGCGCAAGGTAAGCAAAAGTAGATTATTTCTTAATTTTATCATTAACATTTTGAAATTATGCAACAGTCATAGGATGACTTGTAATTGTTTCAGTCTTGAATGCATAAGAATATGCCGTGTAATTTACCATTCATTATTATTATTGTGGTAAATCTCTCGTTGTCAACACAGTTGACTGTTCATCATCTACACCACAGTCATTACCAACGGATCATTCATTAATACATGCAACGACAAATAACGTATACCCGAAGAACATAATATTGTTTGCGTACACCATACTAAGAAAATGTCTTTTGCGCATGCGTGAAACTATTGAAAATAACGCTTTTCATTTTCGAATGGTGGTCTTTACATGACAAGTTACTGAACAAGTAGGTGTCAGATCATTTAATTTAATATGGTCATTTATATCTATATGACGATTAGAAATATTTTATAGTGCACATTATTAATTTATGTTAATGTGATAAACAATAGCAATACTACGTCATGTCTTTATGCCTAGATGTATTTATACATTAATTTTCTGTAGTTTTATTTCTTACATTATAAAGTGTGTATGAATAAATGATGATTTTTATGAACGTTTTTTAAAGTGAGTTTATATTTTTACAGTTGTTTGCAAAAAATTACGGATTTTCATTATCTAGTTCAATATTTACATAGCACTGAGTTAGAATTCAGGATTTTTTTGAAAGATGAAAGGGCAGTTAGTTACACATACAGTGGCTCCGAAAAGTGTTCGTACACTTATGATTTTCATTGAAATCGGGCTCTATCCATTAATTAAAAGTAAACTTTCTGAATGATATTTTAATAATAAGATCTATAATCTATTCGGAACAAAGTTACATGAAATATTTTTTAAATATAGCGAAACTTTATTTTTAATCAAAAAATGACAAGCATTTTATCTTACAAAAGTCTTCGTACATTTCAAAAAAATCTTGACGTATTAGTAAATATCTTCATTTTTCGTTAAATTAATATTTAGTAGGATATCCCTTAGCATCCACAACAGCTTTTAAACGTATGGGAATAGATTTTACTAGTTTTTTTGTAATTTCTGTATCAATGTTCATCCATTTTTCCAACATGACTGTTTTGAGTTCACTTTTCATTTTGATGTCGTGTTTCTGTACTCTAACCTCCAGTTCTTTCCATATTTGTTCTATGGGGTTTAAATCTGGCGACTGAGATGGTGTTTTCAAAACCTGTGGACAATTATAGAGAAATCACAGGCGGTTGAGAGTTGAGAGCTGTATGCTTAGGATCGTTATCATGATTAAAAATAAAGTTGTTTACAATACCCAAATTTTGGGCTGATAATTTTAAATTGTCTCTTAAAATATTTAAATAAAGAGAATGATTAATTATGCCATCAATAAATACCAAATTACCTAGTCCTGATGCTGCCATGCACCCCCACACAAGAACACCTCCATCATTATGCTTAACTGTTCCAACTAAGTTCTTTTGAATGAAGTTCCACATTTTTTATTCTCCATACAGTTATTCAACCATCGGAACCAAAAATGTTAAATTTGCTTTTGTCAGCAATTAGGACATTATTCCAGTATGTTTTGGGTGTATTTATCATTGATTCGGCGAATGAAAGTCTAAGCTTTCTGTTTTTCTCACTAATAAAAACGTTTTATGGTCAGAACACCCATGTAATCCATCTTCTCTAAGAACTCGTCGAACAGTTTCAGGTGAAACTTAAGTAGAAAACTTTGCATTAAATTCTGCAGAAACTTTAACAGTAGTCGAACGTGGGTTTTTCACAAATTTTCTAATAATAAATTTCTCATCACGTTTAGTTAACTTTCTCGGTCGACCTTTTCTTAACTTGTTTTAAATCCGATTTTCTTCTTTAAAGTATATTATCACATACTGCACTGTAGAATGGATAAATTAACTAATTTAGCGATATTTTGAATTGATTTACCACTACTATGGCGAAAAATTATAAATTTTCAAACGCTGTTTGTAATTTCGTTTACGACTGCGACCTATTTTTCAATAATAAATAGAATATTATGAAGTAAACAATAAAAAATTAAAGCAAACGGTTTTTTTAAATGCCACCATAATGCAAAAACTAAAAAAAAGCAGCAAACGATAATTCTAATTTTGATTTTATCCAAAAATATATTAGTGTACGAAGACTTTTGTGAGATAAAATGTTTGTCATTTTTTGATTATTAATTTCTTAAAAATAAAGTTTCAATATATTTAAAAAATATTTCATGTAATTTTGTTACGAATAGATTATAGATCTTATTATTAAAATCTAATTCAGAAAGTTTACTTTTAATTAAGGGATAGAGCCCTATTTCAATGAAAATCATAAGTGTATGAACACTTTTGGGAGGAATAGTATTTGATGTTTATAAAAAATACTTAAAAAAATAATAGCTTTTCAGAGACTTTATTTGTTCACTGGACATCAAATACTATGCCTAGGTATTTTATAGAATGCCTGGCATTTTTAGGGAAAGTATGAAATATGAGAATTATTATATACTTTACCTAGGCATTCTATAGAATAACAGGTGCTCTTTAGGCACATCATGAAAAAGGTTATAATAAGGCTATTATTTAAGAGACATTCATTCTTTAAAAGCACAAATGTATTTTAAAAAAATAGACGCTCATTCCCCAAAAATAAAAATATTATTATGAAAAAATAATGAGAGTGCCATTAAAGCGTGACAAAATACATAAAGAAAAATGAAAGTTCTATGAAACAAAATTTATGCTTTTCTTATTAAAGAAAACAATATTTTAATATAAAGAAAAAGAAATTGAAATTAACTTTTTTATTGCAACATGGTAGATTTGAATGACATTTTGAATTCACCTCAGTACTTTTTCACGCAAAGGCATTTCATACTTACTTCACAGCACTTTGTTTTACTTATGCTTTTGATGAATCCTTGGGCACTTCCATTGAACTGAGCAACTGCAATTGACCAGAGAGGAATTCCTTGATTATGCATATCTTCATTCTAAGCAAGTTTTTTTTTTTTTTTTTTTTTTTTTAAACATATAATGAACTGTAATTTCATATGTAGTTTTTTCTTTTTTTTTTTTCTTTTTTTTAATTCTTTGAGAATTTCTAAGTCTGTAGAAACTATCCTTTGTCAGACCCATTACAACTTGCAATATATTGCACAAATTATTATACACTGTATTAATATGGAAATGTATTTCATACTTAGACAGCGTATAGAATGTCTAGGCAATGCGTGAAATGTTTAATCATTTCATATATTGCCAGCTAGTTTTTGGCATTCTGTAAAATGCCTTGGCAATGTGTGAAATGTTTAATCATTTCATATATTACCAGCTAGTTTTTGGCATTGTGTAAAATGCCTAGGTAATGTGTAAAATGTTAAATCGTTTCATACATTTCAGCTAGTTTTTGGCAGTCTGTAAAATGCTTAGGTATTTTATAGAATGCCAGTTTTCATATGAGTGCATTTCATTGCTTCAAATTCAGCCATTCATATACTAGGACACAACCTCTTTAGCTCTCTTCTGTATTTAGATATATCCCTCCCCCCTTTTTTTTTCATATTATAATGGTATATTTATTATATCATTATAATATGGAAATTGTATAATATTATAATTTATAAATAATGTCTTTTATTCTTCGATATCAGACACATTACAAGCATACAATAGATGCCACTTAATATGATCACAGTTAATGTTATTATTCAGATGCTGTAGTCATGCCTGTTAGAGTCATAGCTAGGGTTTTCAGTGCTGGCTTCTCCTGGATGCTGTGTCCAAGAAGAGATGTTCCCTCTTGCCCCTTTTTAGCTATGCCCCTGCCACCTGTTTATATAAAAAAATGTATAAATTACCAGGGCTGTTGTGTCAGAATCAGAGTTGGGCATATTTTTGGGTAAAAGGAGTCTGAGCTGGAGTTGGTAAAAACAGGTTGATTCCGACTTCAGTTTTTGTTGGACAGTTTGAATTTGAAATGAAATTAAAGTGAATTGGAAAAAAACATTAATGACAAACTGAGTTATTATTTTTATTTATAAACTATATACATTAATAAATAGTTATTCTCTATTTTATTGAAATATTAATAAATAAATATAAGGGAGGAGGATGGGTTGGATATTTGCCATTAGTGATTAAAATGATTCATTTAGTTACAAATCTCACTGGTAAATTTAGGTTAGCATCAGGAACTCCCAAAATTGATGCCATTCTTAGGAAGCGACCAGGAAAAGGAGCAATTATTGGTCAAGCAACATAATAAGGAAATATATATTTGATGATAAAGAGGTTTTTTTTGAATTAAGAACTTTTTTAGAAGATGTAATTAACCCTAATGTTTCATCAACAGAAAGACTGGAATGATCTTTCAGAATTAGAAACTCTTCTTTCTACACCGTATATAGCCACAAAAAAAGCTACGATCTGAAGAATTAACAAGAAGGTGAGAATGAAAAATGTGACATTTGTTCTTTCTGAAATGGAGGGTTTATTTCAGAAGGAATTATTTCTTCAATGAAGAAGAGAGAGACTAGTTTGCTAGGCAATGAGATTTTGCTGGGTTCAATATATGTAGATCCAAAACACCAAATATTGTTGGATGGCTAACAAATTAAGAAGGCAAAGAAAGCCATCTATGAACTTTCAATAAAAATGAAATTATTTTCAGAACAATTGTAATATTCAAATCGGGAAAGTCAAATTGCAGGCATTGCAACTGACTCTCTGTCATTTTCTTTCAGTGATTAATTAGATTTTGAGAATTATTTTTAGATAATATTGAAATGGCTAAGCCAAAGTAAATGAAAATAAGGAACCAATAGCCTTTAGATATAAAAATGGAAAAATAAAAAAATTTCTACGTGGCCTTTGAAGAAATAGAGAAATGTGATTGCTCTTGCAAGACACCTCTTTTAGAACTTATAAAAATCTATCCTGAAAAGAAGTAACCCTAACAGTAACAGCTCTTCCTCCTACTCAAGTCAGCGTGGATAGACTCTTGTCAGCTCTGAAGTTTATCAAATCGGATCTATGATCCTCCAACAAAGATCTTGCCGAAGCTATACTGTTTCTTAGAAATAATTAATGCCAATTTTTCTATTTCATAATAAATGCTAATTAATATAAATATTTTACTATGCCGTCAATTTTTTTCTGTATCATCCATTACTTCTTTTATATTAAAAAAATAAGCTGTAACCCATGTGTATATGTTTACATACATATATATATATATATATATATGAAATGTAATTTCTCATACATTATTTGTTTTGTGCAGCCGGGGCAATAGGAATGAGACAAATTTTGGAATATAAAGTGGTAGGTTTATTTTAGCATCCATCTCACAAGCGTTCTCCTCGTACCTTGAGCAGAAGCCCTACTTATACATATGTGTACGTCACGAGGCTCCTCCAATCAGCGATATTAATTGAAATCACGAGGTGACGCTATCTTCTCATCAGGAGTGTTCTTAAGTACTTTATGTAATATGACAGATTTAAGAGTTTGGCGATTTGGCGGGCGCCAACAGGTTAATATATTTTACACTAAAGAAAGGATTTCGCCAAAATTTAGGAACAAGGATGCAATTTAGGTAGAGAATCGCCAACACATTATTAAGCAATATTATTAGAATTTAATTTAATCAATTGATTTAAAAATATCATTACATATATATATATATGAGGGAGTCAGTCATTTTCCCTACGGACTCCACAGGCCTGGAAATTACATGGAAGGATGAATAGAAGGAGAAACTGACTGGCTTCTCCTGTTCCACTGCATTAAAGCAATGATGCATTACTCTTGTTTGTAAAAATGTTCAGTGGTTTGTGATTAAGGTCGATGGGTTTTTAACACATTCAGGGTAAACATTCTACAGTTATTTCGTAAATATAAATGTGTTTATGTTTAGATTTTTTTAAATAATTTAAATTTTAAATAATCCATCCTAATTGTATTTATACATGGACATAATTAGAAAAAAAGACATTTGTTTAGATTAAACAAATGGCTTCCATAAATTAATATATATATATATATACAATCAAAAGTCTTTAATCCGGACCTCCATAATCTGGAATGATCTATAATCCGGACCTCAAAGCTACAAACTTTCTGCATGTATATAAAAGGCCAAAAAAAATATTAATTAATGTACGTTATTTCTAGTGGGATGTGGGCAAAGTGTTTTCTTAGGTGTCTTACTCAGAAGGGTTGTGTGTCTGAAATTTCTTATCTGCAGCAAGGGCTTTGAATTATTTCAGGCGGTGAAACTTGTGAGAAGTAATTTATGTGACATGGGAGGGACGTACGTTAAAGAATTCTTATGTGAGTGAAAACGTCTGTTAAAATTTTGAATATACTAACTAGTGAATGGAAATTAATTAATATGTTCATATTAGAAGTACAATTAATTTATTTAGAAATTAATTCCTGTTTGTGGCCAAACCCCATATACACTTAAATATTAAGAAGATAATTAAAAAAATTTTCATTCTAATTAGAAATTATTTGGAAATGCGAGCAATAAGTTAGAAAAAGAGCGTATTTTATTCTATAAAAATGGAATCATATATATTATACACATTATCCCATTATATACATGGGATAATGTGAGCTATAAGTAGAGAAAAGGAGCACATTTTGTGATTTTCTTGTATAAAAATAAAATTTTTCTAATTACAAGTGTAATTAATTTATTTAGAAAATAATAAAATAAATAGCAAATTCAAAATGTCTACTGACTAAGTCATGTCATCATCAGCACAAAGATTTATCTGCAAAGTTATGACACCCAACACGAAGTATCAACCATATAGAAAGAAAATATCCCTTTCCTTTTCTATATCTTAGTTTAACATCTGGGCTAGCAACCTAAACATTCTTTCCACTGTTTGGCGCCTATCGCCCAAGTTGGCGAATGCGATTTCAGGAACCTCGCCAAGTGCCGCTTATCTGAGTATCCCCCTTTTTTCGTACAATATTTTAGAATCCTTGCTATTTGAAAGATTACTTTTTTTTAAAAAACAATAGTTGATTCCGAATACGATAGTTGGAATTTGTTACTTTTACTGCGCTCAGAACAGTTATAATTTGAAGAAATGTTTTCAAAAGTTTTTCTTTAATTACACAAGAAAGGGATTTTTATTTGATTAACAATTACAAAAAATAAAGTGTCATTTTATTATTAATATTAAAATCGCACATTATTTTTCTCACTTTCTCAAATAATGAGGTGATTTTTAGCATCAATGAAGTGTTGTTAAATCAAAAATTATATTCACTCTATAATATATTCTATTCAGATTAAAATGCCTTAAATATGTTAAATATTTCTGCTGATTTCTGATTTCCATGTAGTTTACTTTCGATAGAGAGTGTAGGGAGAGGACAGTGGGAAAAAAAGAAATATTAATATGCCATAAAATTTGCATTTGAATGTTACATATTGTGGCCTAGAACAAATGTTGTGGTGGAGAGATTTTTATTCAATAAGAGAAAACAAGAAGGAGGGAAACTTTTTGATTGTTTCGTGACTGACCTGAAAAAACTTGTAAAATCTTGCGAATTTGGTGAGCAGAGTGACTCTGTCGTATGTGATCGCATTGTCCTTGGAGTATCAGATGCCAGTTTACAGGCATGAACTGAGTTAGCAATCTAGTAATAATTGAAAAAGCTAATGGATCCTTAAGATTATGCCTTGATCCTCAAGATCTTAACAAAGCTGTAAAAAGAGAGCATGTGTTGATTCCAACAATTGAGGAGATTTTACCAAAGCTATGTATTAAATCAGTTTACTCTGTTTTGGATTTAAAGGTTGATTTTTTTCAAATAGCATTAGATAGGGAGAGTTTTTTCAAATAGCATTAGATAGGATCTTTGTACTTTTAGCACAACATTTGGATGCAATAAATTTTTAAGGCTTGCAATGGGTGTTTCCTGTGCACCTGAAATTTTTCAGAAACGCTATTCTGAAAATTTTGGTAATATACCAGGAGTATTTATCTATTTTGATGACATCCTCATTTCCGCTAGCACAGTACAAGAACATGATAAAATTTTAGCAGAGTTCATCAACAGAGCTAAAAAACTCAATATTAAATTCAACAAGCAAAAACTTCAATATAGTGTTAGTGAGGTTAAATATTTAGGTCATTTATTTAATGTATCAGGCATGCGATCTGATCTTGATCGAATTAAAGCCATTACTGAGTTACAGGAACCTCGGAATAAGCACAGATTACAGCGTGTTTTGGGAATGTGTAATTATTTGAAGAAATTTGTACCACATTTTTCAGAGAAAACAGCCATATTAAGGGAACTTTTGAAAAACAAAGTAGAATGGCAGTGGTTACAGCTACATTCTAAAGCATTCACAGAAAAAAAAAAAAAATTAATTTGCAATGCACCTGTGTTAGGAATATTTGATGGCAGTAAACCTATCACTATACAGGAAGATAGTTCTAAAGATGGTTTAGGTTGCTGCTTATTGCAAAATGGGCAACCAATTGCTTTTTCGTCTAGGAGTTTAAGTAATGCAGAAAAAAATTATGCTCAGATTGAGAAAGAATTTCTTAGTATTTTATTTGCTGTTAATAAATTTCACTATTACATTTATGGTTGAGAGGTAGAAGTGCTTACTGATCATAAACCATTAGTTTCAATTATGAACAAAAATATTGCTAATGTGTTGTTAAATAGATTGCAAAGGATAAAAATTAAGCTCTTACAATATAACTTAAAACTTGAATATTTGCCTGGGAAATATATGTATATTGCAGATTTACTGTTACGTTCCTTTATTGATACACACACAAATGAAAACATGGATATGACAGAGATTTTTCATACACGAACAAAACAATTGCAAATGTCTGAGAGTAAGAAAAGGGAATTTTAGAAAGCTGCATTAGAAGATGAAGGGTTAATGTTAGTAAAAGAATATTGGCAAAATGGATGGCCTTTGAGTGTTAATAAAGAAGCAAGATCTTATTTTGAATTTTAAAATGAGTTGAGTGTTGAACAAGGTTTAGTTTTTTTTTAATCGAATTGTAGTACAGTAAGACCCCGCTTAACGCTGTTTCGGTTTAGCGCTCTTTTATTTCAACCCGGGGATTCCACGAAATCGCTCGCAGCATACGGGGATTCCCTGAAATATTATGCAGCGATAGGTTTCAAATACATATCCGAAAGAGTGTACTTGTATTTCTTGTTTGGTGCGGTATTGTACAGACATATTTTGAAGGGGTAAATGTGGAAGATGTCGAAGAAATAATTCAAGAAGCAGCGGCTAGTCTTTCTAATGATGAGCTCAAGGAATTAACTGAACAAGAAGAAAACAAAAATGTTGACAGCAGTGATTCAGAAGAAGAGCAAAAAGAAATTTCGATGGCGTTTGTAAAAAGGAGTTTGTCTACCATAACTGAAATAATGGATCAATTCATTGAAAATGATCCGAATTTTGACAGGAGCTCAAAAGTAAGGCGTGGTGTTAGAGATGCTCTATCCGTTTATGAAGAACTTTTAAGAGAACAACGCAAAAGAAAAAGGCAAACAACATTAGATGCTTTTGTCACAAAAAGGCAGAACACTGAAAACGCGGAAGGCTAACTAAATATGACTGACTTAGAATTTTATTTGTTTTTTTTTTAAGAATATTCATTTTGTTATTTATATTTTGTTTTTATTTTTGCAAGAAATAATAATGTGGTATTAATTTGGGCTTTAAGAAATAAATGTTTGGTTTTATTTTTATTAAAAAAACATACTTTTTAAATTTAATACCTAATCAATTTCCTAGCCATCTTCCCCTAACCCCAATATTTACATGTAAAGATAGCCTCGTTTAGCGCTGTTTCGCATTACGCTCTACTTTGATGGAACGTATCCCCCACGTTAAGCGGGGTCTTACTGTACCTGTTGCATTAAGGAAGTGTATATTAACATTATTGCATGAAGCTCACTGTGGGGTTGAAAAACCAAAAGCTAGGGCTCGAATCGCTTCCTGGCCAAAATAGTACTTAATATAGCTAGCTATATTAAGTACTATTTTGGCCAGGAATCAACAGTGACATTGAAAATATGATTTCTAAATGCCTAATTTGTGATAGGTTCAGACCTCAAACAGTAAAAGAACCTCTTGTTTCTCATGAAATTCCCAGTTTACCTTATGGTTGAAAAGGTTGATGCTGATATCTGTGAGTATGCGGGGAAACGTTATCTAGTAATAGGCTGATACTGATATCTGTGAGTATGCGGGGAAACATTACCTAGTAATAGGCTAATACTTAACTAAATGGGTAGACATAATTTCTCTAAAAATTAAAAGTGCAGTGGAAGTTACTAGTAAACTGAAATCGATATTTGCAACACATGGAATACCCAAAACTTTAATTTGTGATAATGTACCATTTAGTAGTTGGAAAATGAAGAGTTTCGCAAGGGATTGGGGATTTGAAATAATCACTAGCTGTCCTCGATATCCTAAATCTAATGGATTTGCAGAGAAGTTGGTAGGTATAGCTAAGAGTTTATTTAGAAAAGCAGGATTGGAGAAATTAAATGAGGCTTTACTGGAATATAGAAATACTCCAATTTCAGGTATAAATTTATCACCAAGTCAAATGCAATTAAGTAGGAATTTAAGAACATGATGACCAATTACACAAACAGAATTGCAACCAACTGTAAAAGATCAATATAGAGAAAAGGTGAGGAATAAGCAGAAACAGGCTAAAATCTATTATGATAAGCATGCAAGGGAAAGACCTGAATTTATTCCTGGGGAAAAGTTTATGTTGAGATGGGAAAATAAATGGGAGCCTGCTATAGTTTTAAAAAAGCATCAAACTCCTAGATCATATTGGATTAGAACAAAAGATAATAGGGTAATTAGACGGAATAAATTCCATTTAAAAAAAACTAAAATTCAGAGACATTAGACTATTTTGATCTATGTAATGAGAATGAGGAAAATATAAGTAGTGATCATCCAAAAATACATAATGATCCTCACCATCAAGATAATAGCAATAATATTAATCATGATTGTGTGTATATAAAACAAGAAGTGGTCGAAATGTATATCGCCCATCCAAATATGATAATTATGTAATGCAGTGATTCCTATGATTCTTACAAAAGAGGGGAGATGTTACATATTGTGGCAACACACTAGTTGCTGGTCGAACTGAAGTGAAGTAATTGTCAGTTGATGTTGGGAACGATGTGCTATGTGAACCTGTGCTATGTGAAATGTCACTTAATTATTGATCAAACAATATTAATATGAATACAACATTGAATTATTATGAATAATTCCTGCTTAAATAGTTTATAAATATATTTGTCAATAATACTTTTATGTTTACAAGTAAATATTAGTCATTACATAATATATATTTAAACAGGGGCGTAGCTAGAGTTTCCAGCGCTCGGGGACAACTGAAGAATTTGCGCCCCTTTCTGTGTGCCAAGAATGGAAAACATTTCATTAAAGAATTTCGTAGCATCAATTTAGCGCCCCTTGGATGCTGCGCCCGGGGACAGATGTCCCCCCTTGCCCCACCCTAGCTACGCCACTGTATTTAAATAACTAGATTTCTTGATAGTAATAACATTCATAGGAGTTATGAGTGAATAAGTCATTAATTTTCAGATACACTTATAAATAATTAATATTTACATGGTAAATTGCAAAAATTTAATTTTTCCCTCCATCATGTTTCATTTGTGGTTTGTTTGTATTTATTTTTTGTTAAATTTTCATCCAGGTTACTCTTACAGGTTTCTTTTTAAAAGTTAACAGACATATAAAATGATTATTCATCCATTTCATACATAAATCCAGAGATTTTTTTTACATCCTTGTATCGTCTGATTTTTAAATCTCAAAGAAACTGTCAAAGTAATGAGTGTTGGATGTACAAAACTGCCACCTACCTTGGATTATTAAAATCTCGAAAGCTCTGTGTCAGCCACAGAATAGACATCTCATTCTAAGCTTTCCTCAATAATAAAGTGCAAGGTGCATTTTTTTCAGTAATTCAGTTAACGTTATCAAAGTATTATCAAATAATTATTTTGAACTGGTGAACTGGTAAAGTCACCAAATAAGGTTAAAATAGATGACAAAAATTGCCAAGTGTTTCCAAGTAAAAGATTGTCTTGTTTTCTAGTAAGAGATTGTGTCTTGTTACAGCTTGTTTTTGATTTTAGTCAACCAGTTAAAATTAGGCCTCCCACTGAAAAAAAGCAACCTTAATTTGGTTTAGACTTTGAATACTCTATTGATTTTGTGGATTATCAAATACAGGTCAGGGAGCACCCCTAATCCATAAACAAAATTAAAAAGTATATATATATTTTAAAACATCTACACCAAACTAATGGGGTTTTTTTTTTTTTTTTTTCGTTTTCTTTTTGTCTAATTTTTGAATTTTACTCTATGTTCTCTCTTGGAATGAGGGATGCCCTCTGGGTATGAAGATTAGAGCCATAACATTGCCCAGAGAATTTCCAGAAATGTACAGGTCGTAAATGAACCACTGCATTACATGCAATATGAACAGTTCATAAATAAATTTTCCTAATAAAAACTCCGTGAAAGTACTTATTTATATTAAATTAGTTAAATTCTATTGCCATTTTGAAGGCTATATTTGCTCATCATTTAATGTTTTGATTAATATTATCAAAATAGCTCTGGGCAAGTGCGAACACATTAAGTGGTACCTACTGTGTTATATAATATGGCTGTAGTTTTATCAGGGATAAGCTTGGATGCAAATATTGTACTCTAATGGCTAATGATGATTCTTAATTTGTCATATGCACTGAATATGAACAATTTATTTAAACTGTATGTGTTAGAATATTATCGCATGTGTACAGGTTCATAAAAGATTGAGTGCTCACAGGTCCAATGATAGGTTGATAAAATTTATTTTATCAAAATCAAACTCTTCAGAGGTCTGGAACTTCCCAGAGAAGTACTTATACTAGAGATGAGCAAGACTGCTCCTTTAACAGATCAGATTGGAACCATTCTCTATGAAGCAAATCTCTTTTCAATGATTCACTGCTCACTAACAATGAGCTTGATGAATACGCTCGGAACAGGAAGGGATCAAGAGTGGTGACCAAAGATGGGGGAAGAGCAGAAATACTCAAACAAGGAGTGGGATCAGTGGAATCAACTCAATCAAACCACTCTTTTCCTGGAGTGATTTCTTTCAACTGTACTTTTAAGATCTCCTAAAAGCACCCTTCTATATAGAACAACAATAAAATTCTTAAATAAGAAAATTCTAAAAAATTTTTTTAAATAATGATAAACTAATTTTTGTTAAAGATTACATTATTTTATTACTATAATTAATATTTTGTTGCTACTACAAAGCACAATATAAAAATAAATTTTTGGATTGGAGGCAGATCCCAAAGAACAGGACATTTTCTGCTGACAATAGCAGAATTTTCCTTTTTATCTAATTTGACAAAATGATACCAAATATTGCTCAAGGTTCTTCTGTGTAATAGGATCAACATTTTGTTCTGAAACCTTAAAAAAATACTTTAGATGGAAAAACTTATGTTTATAAATATTGGGTTTTATTGAAAGTTTTGCCACTGCAAATATCATCTGCACAAACAGTTCGCATTGGCGTGTTTTTTGCCAAAAGATTTTTGGCATTGGAAAGAAAAAGACTTGCTTTAGAACATTGTGTTGGGAAATTTGTAAAAAAAAATATCATTATCAAAGTACAAGGTGTCTGAAATGGAACTATAATGCTACCAGATTAGGAGCATCGTTCACGTCCAGTTCTGTTGCAAAAAATCAGCTACAGAATGTCACCAAATTATGTGTACTGGTTTAGGTACTAATGTTTTATCATGTGACACTGTGAAGGTTTGGTACTGAAAGCTCAAAAATGAGGACTATGACATTTAAGAAACAGAGCACTTTGGCCGGCCTACTGAATGTTGATGAGGCTTCCCTGCAAGAACTTATGGAAGAAGATGATTATGCAAGCACTTGAGAACTTGCTAAGGAGTTAGACGTTAGTGCCATTAGTTGTGCTATGCATCGCATAAACTTGACGTACAAGTTCAGTCACAGGGTGCCGCATGAACTGACTCAAGCAGATAAGGGCAGACTTGTTCGGGCCTACACTAATCTGCTCAAATATAATATGGCAGTAGCAGGGACAAAATTCTCGATAGGATCATCATTGTGATCAAAAGTGGATTTACTTCAACAACACAGGCCAAAAAGGGGGTTGGTCTCCGAAAATACAAGAAAAACAGAAAAGTACAACAACTCCACATATAATTGCATTAAAATCATCTATCTGTGTACAAAATACATAACAATATATATGATTTGTTAGGATATATCCAAATGGCAGAATGTTATGCTCAGATTGTTGTGTGACATATAAGGATCTGGAATTCATTTAAAATTTGTTTATAACAGTTAAAAGATGTGAAATAAAAATGTCATTAAGTATGTAAAATGTGGGTATAAATATAAATGGGAAGAGTCCAGATGTATGAGATTATCTAATGAAGATTTTTAAAAAAGTGTAGAGGTACAAAATAGTCTTTCTTTATATAAAAATGCTGAATATCAGATGTAAAATATGTACTTCAGTGCATTTAAAAGTCCATGTAAGTGCAGAAGCTGAAGTGATTATTGATAAAGAAAGCTTCAGCTTATACAAACGCAGCATTTATGCAGTACTTTTTGGGATAAAAAGCAGAAACATAGAATTTACGTAAAGGGATATGATGTAAAACACAGGAATACATAAAAGAATACTTGTGAATTCTTGATTAAATGCATTTAAAAAAAGATATAATTTGCATATAATATTGTTTACATGTTAGATTTATGTTTCATAAGCATAGCACCTATGACACATATAAATTATGTCATTCTCTCTGTTTTATGCATTTAATCAAGAATTCACATGAATCCTTCCATGTAGCTTTCATCTATGAGTATATGCAAAATAGATGTTTGAGTATGTTTGATATCCAAATGAAATGGTAATGCATAAAATATTTATTTGAAAGTTGTGAAATTGTAAATACACATAAATAAACCATGAATACATATAATAAATTATGAGACACAAAAGTAACTGTAAATACATATAACAAATTATGGGAGAGAGTATGACTACACAGTATTTTTCATTAGCTTTATATGTGCTACTAGTGCTATTCTTGCATTTATGCAACTTAAAACATGCCACCATATTTCGTCTATCAGTAAGCATTCTATTCTAAACATTCCGTTTTCCCTCATATTGTTGTATATATGAGCCAGTTTCCCAAAGAAAGTCCTCCACAAAGACATCCCTCTCCTTGAGCAGGTAGCCCTAGTGTGCTTTACCATAATAAACTAAACCAGACCCTCATAGATTTAGTAGTTATGTATATGAATACATACTGCTGTATTGCCTGTTTTAAGTAGTGTTCTTTGTCATAGTTATGTGTGTTTAAGGTCTCGCATCATTTAAATAAATATTTCATGTGTTGTAATTTCATCTGGGAATACCATATACCCAAACATCTACTTTACATGTAGATGGAAGATACATGAAAGGATACAAGTGATTCTTAATTAAATGCTTCAAACGGGAAAAATAATATAATTTGCATTTAACATAGGCACTTTGTGTATATGATGTAAGTGTAGTATAATATACAAACACATTGTTAATATTATATGTAAATTATGTTCTTTTTTTTTTTCCTGTTTTATGGTGTTAATAAAAAATTCACTAGTATTTTTGTGTCCCTGCATTTGACCTTATATCTCTGTATATAAAACCTGTATTTCTGCATCTTATCCAAAATTATGAATATTTTTGTAGTTTATGTATTTAATACATTACTTAATTGCATGGAGTATTTGTTTAAAAATTGAGAGATCTTTAATACATGCAGTTATGGCAAAGAGCGTGATGTAGAGCAGACAATAAAATACTGCATATTTATACATCTGAGTACTGAATAATTGAAAGGCCACTAAATGAACAATATGGGGATGTTTAGGAGAAAATGTAGAAATGTTTAGAAAGAAATGTAGAATGATGTATGAAATATAGTTGCATATTTTAAATTAAATGCAAGAATAGCACTAAAGGTATGTATAAAAGTGTAAAATTACTGTAAAACATTGTGCAGTCACAAATACTTCCTGGAGACTAGAAAAACCTAGTAACTATGTGAGTATTGTTCATTTATTCACACATAAGTCTTAATTGTACAAAATTGAGCAATTAGCTTTCAAAAGAACTACAGTATTAGATACTGTTTAATGTGATTGTACTGAATATTATCATTCAGATACTGTAATCAAATTGAAGTCTCACCCATTTGTATACAAAAATGTAAAAAATACTTCTCTTATTGAGTTCAACAGTTTATTTAAAATGATAAAAATGCTTAAGAATAAATTTTTAAGTTGCCAAATAAGGTGAAAATCTATTATAAAAACTGGGAAGTGGTGGGAAAATGTTGCAAAGTAAAGTATTAAATCACCAGACAGCTTGATTTTGATTTTAATCAACCATTTAAAATTAAGCGTAAAAAAACAGCCTTAATTTGGCATAAATTTTAAATAACTATTGATTTTGAGAGCGGTCAGACACGGGCCCCTCTTTTTCAGGAGCAAGAAAAAATATCGACAGAATCCTTGTTCTTGGGGGAAGGAACCAAGAAAAATTTGTTAATGTGGCCTTTTTCTGCCAGTTTTTTTTTTTTTTTAATTTCACATTGACATGTTCACTTTTAACAAGGACACCCTCCAAATATTAAGAGAAGGGGTTTAGCATTGGTCAAATAAATTCCAGAAATATTATGAGCAGTTCATAAATGAACTTTTGCCTTAAAGACAATGTGAACAAATTTTGTGTTCATAAAGAAATTGTTAAGTTTTCCTAATTAAAGTATATATACAAGAGTCAATGATTAGTAACTTAATAGTCACTGATGCAGACACATAGCATATATATGTTTAAAATTTGTTAGGATAACACAAAAATTATATACAGTCAAAAGTCGTTAATTCGGACACCCATAATCCGAAATGATCTATAATCCGGACCTCAAAGCTACAAACTTTCTGCGCATGCGGCGCATTGACGCATGCGTGTAAGAACTTTACGGCTGCGAATATGCGTGTGCGCATGCGCAAAATAAGTTTACGCATGCGCGTTTAATGTATAACGGACGGTATAAGCTAAGCTAAAATTATCTAATTAAGTTAATGTTGCAGATTGCGTTGTTCCTTAATCTTCGAATTGGATCCGGCTTATTATTTTTTGCAGACTGTTAGAGCAATTTTATAAAAGTAAGCTTGAACTTTCGATTATGTCAAATAGAATTTCCGATATATATTTACTAATATGTAAAGGATCTACCAGAGCGAAAGTATGTTTCGAAGTCCATTAAACAAAAGTGGAATTGCTGCAAAAAATGACCTAACCATTCCAAAATCTGTTTATCAATTTCACGCTGCTCTGCGGCGGGGGATGGGGGGGGAACGGCGCGCAATGAATTGGAAGTTGATCTGTCAGCACTTCCGTATCTTCAGGGCAGATGTTTTCAACGCCGCGGCACGCAATAAATTGGAAGTTGATTTGTCAGCACTATCCTTATCTTCAGGGCAGATGTTTTCATTTTATTTGGCTTACAATTCCTTACTAAATGTAGTATTTCATCTCGATGTATTCCGTCTTTGATATGATTTAAATCAAATTCCTCGTCAGTATAATTTGCTTCCGATAGTGAAGAAAGTGACACAGAAGTTATCGAAAACGAAAAAATTTCGATTGACAAATTAGTCGGTATTCTCGACACAGCAGTTATACGACTTGAACAGCGGAATTTTGCAACTGAAGAAGATATTATGTCTGTTTATAGAATTAAAGAGGAAGTATTATTACAGAAAACGAAGCAAACAACTTACATTGAAAGAAATGTTTAATAAAGTAAACAAATAAATATTAAGCTTTTTTTTTTTTTTTTTTTTTTTTTTTTTGTAAATTTTGATACCCTTTAGATCATAATTGTTCTTTATATCAGAAATTACGGTTTCATATTTTTAACTTTATAATTTCTGCATCCCATCTTACCAGATTTAAACTGATGATCTATAGTCCGGAAAAATCGATAATCCGGAATCGCCGAAGTCCCGACGTGTCTGGATTAACGACTTTTGACTGTACTAAAAGAATAGGTGAAGTTGAAGTATCAGAGCTTAATTTAGGGGTCAAGTGAGACAAATAAAATAATTGAAAGGCTACTGTAATTTGGACAATTCTTATAAATATCGAAAACTATGTCTTCCAAATATCTGTGGTTAAAATGCCTTTTCGTTTCCCATAAAGATTGTAAATTCAAACTCAGTTCTATGCAAATAATGAAGAACTAGATAATGAAAATTGGTAATCTTGGGCAAATAGTTCAAAAATAAAAATTAACTTAAGATGATTACACAAATCATCATCTATTAACAAAGGCTTCACTGTGTAAGCAATTTGCAAGTAATAAAAGTACAAAAAATTAAAGACTAAACAAACATTCTTCACATATACCTAATAAAGGAGAAAATTATAGCTACTGTTTAACGTATTATATCAGTTTATAATGTGCCATGTAAAATATTTATAATTGTTATAAAAATGAATATATTAAATTGAAAGATCTACTCTTACTCTGGGAAGATCTTTATCCTTTGTTATTAAGCAACTCAACAACTCGTTAATTTTCTGTTGAAAATTAGAAAATAATTTTCAATATGTACAATAACAAATAAATGATATAATAAAAAATACATGTTTACAGTATGCATATATTACAATTAAAGTTATTTCAGTAAATTTAAGAAGAAACACTAAATATCCAAACAGGAATGAATTATTTTAATATTTACTTTTGTAACTCCATACAAATTACTCTGTACATATTATAAATCGATATTCCAACCATACGTCAAGGTATAGTATTAAATCATGTAAATGTATGTTACAAATTTGTTTCTAAAACTTTTCTTTAAACAGAAAGTCCTATTTCATAGAATTAATTGAAAAAATACATATTTACCTTACTTACTATAATAGCATCTACAGTTGCAAATAGAGGAACTGTGAACATACGTGTGTATGCATATTTGGATTTATAGCATAGTAGTGCATATTTGAAGTTATATGGTAGTAGTTATAACATAGTAAAGCAATAAAATCAAATTTGGCACTGCTGCAGTAAGAGTTAAAAAGAAGGCTAGTTCCTTCCATTTCCTTGCCAACATAGTCCTCATAGAGGAAGATAACAGGAAGTAATCTTAACGTCGTATGCTGCATCAACTCTGATTTTGCGTGTTTAAAACTGTAGTTCCATTCTGCTGTGAAGCAATGATCTAATGCTGTGAGCATCCCAAATTAATTATAATCACATGTAGTTATTTTCTAGTATTGTAAATATTTTTAAAATATTGAATCTATTGTTTTAGTCAGCTTTCTTTTGCAATTCTCTGTTGTAAATTATTATTTATGTAGTATGTCTTCTTATGCTATAGTAACACTCGTAAATATAAAAAAAGGAAGGGATATTATGTTCCCTGTTTTCACATAAGACAGATTGCTGCTGATGAAAGAATGGATATATGAGAAAATGCAAGAATTTGCAGCGAAAATTTTGTATGCAGTGATTATGAAAATGACATTAAAAATCTCATTCCACGATTACCGCAAAAGAAACTGTTAAGATTCACTAATGTGCTGAAAGTAAATTTAGCTTGTACAGGAGAGAAATAAGAGTAAGAAATCAGTAACAAAAGAAAAGAAAAATAATACCGTGTGCTTTTGAAAGACTACACGAAATTAATCCAAAGAAAATTCATTTTGAGGCTGAGTATGAAAACGATAACAATAATAAATCAAATGTGAATGATTTTAATATAGAACTCACAGATGACAATGCAAGTATCTTAATGCCCTAACCTATCTGGTTATAGCAAAAGTTTTCTACCAAAAAATGTTCTTAATAAAGTTAGAAAAAAAAAAAAACAAAAAAAACACGAAAGCAGTAGCTTTAGTGTGGGTAGTAATTACCAAATCTATGATTTTCTGCCGAAGTTTAGGTAGTTTTTCATAGCCTTTGGTCCAGAAATTTGATGGCTCCGAATCCAAAAACAGATCACCTCATTTCGGACATCCTGTGCAGAATGGAAAATAGCACCAGCAAGATGTAGGTGCAGGTGTGAAAAAAGGTAGGGGTCCGAAGTAGCGATGTTGGGGCTATATTGTTGGGCAAGCAAAAGATCCCATTCTAGTCCATGTAGAGTGTAGCCGGTGAATGCAGACACACGCAGTCTTGTGTTATCTTGATGGAACATTGCCTTTTTGCGTTGGAACTCAGTTCGACATTTTTCCTTGATAGCAGCGTCAACATGGACCAGCATCTCACTGTACACCATATTGTAGAGGGTTTTTACCTTTCACCAGATACTCTTTCTCAATAATATCTCACCAGATACAAAGCATGATGTTTTTGTTAGTCAAATTGCGCTTTGCGACGCTGCTGATGGACTCACCGGGCGCAGACCAACCTCCTTTTCAGCCTGTGTTGTTGAAGTAAATCCACTTTTCGTCACTCCAGAATTTTGTCCTTGCATTGATATTTGAGCAGATTAGTGCAATCCCAAACACGTCTCTCCTTATCTGCTTGAGTCAGCTCATGCGATGCATAGTGCGACTAATGGACATAATACTAACATCTAACTCCTTAGCGAGCTCCTGAGTGGTTGCATACTGATCTTCTTCCGCAAGTTCTCGCAGGTGGGCCTCATCAACATCAGCAGACCGGCCAGACCGCTGTGCTTTTTTAATCATAGTCTTTGTTTTTGAACTTTCGGTACCAAACCTTCACAGTATCATATGATACAACATCAGTACCTAAAGCTGTACACATGATTTCATGACATTCTGTGGCTGACATTTTACAACAAAACTGAGTAAATAAATGATGGTTCTAATCTGGTAGCATGATAGTTCTATTTCAGACACCTTGTACTTAATGATAACGATATGTTTTATAAATTTCACAACACAGTGTTCTAAAGCAAGTCTCTTTCGTTCAAATGCCAAAAATCGTATGACAAAATATGATTAAATGGGCCAGTGCGAATTGGTTGCACATGCGATAATTCGTGGTGGCGAGAAACTTCCTCTAAACCCCAATATAAAGATAAACAAGAATGCATTGATAATTTGAAGAAAAAAATATCTTTCTAAAATTATATTGAAAAATGAAAAAAAAAAAAGTCTGATGTGTACACCACATGACTTCCTTGTACGGAATATTAAATTATACGCATTTTTTCTTGCATTTCATTTTAACTTATTAAATTGAATTAAACCTACTTCGCCGAACACCGCATAAACCACAATAGAATAAATGCATTCTTTAAAATTCACTTTGTTTACCACAGCGACACTATGGCGCTAGGTTCACTTAACAGTATTATATTTCGTTCATATTATAACTCAGAATGCACAAAATTTATATCATTTAAAGAATTATCTAATCGTTGCCACATGTTCTATTCAAATACTATAATAAAGCTATAACGTTGTATAAAAGAAATTAAGCAAACAAAACAAAAAAGAAACAGTTTTCACAGACGATTGAGTATTTCTCATTCAATTAATTCAGTTTTCATTTCGCGACAAAGCAAAAATACATAAAAACTCAAAACATCTGTATTAAAAATTACGAAGTAAATCTTAAACGCTTATTTCCTCGAAAAAATTCCAGAAAGGATTAAGCATGATTTAAATAATAAATGAAGGCGTTATCTTTGTTGTTGCGAAGCTAAGTTTCTCTAGATTGGCAACAAATCCGCTATCCTGCTGTTTCAAATGTAAACAAGAGCAATGGCCGCCATCAAAAACATTATTAGGCTCAGCGGCACTTAAACAATTTTAAAATTGTTGATAATTCTAAAAATATCGCATACAGATTTACTAAAGGCATAAAAACCTTAACCGGAAGATAAGAACAACATAATTCAATCATTTTTAAAGCAAAAAATGTACAATTTAAAACATATAAGCGTAAAGAAACTGAGATTACTGAACCGGGTAACAGAGTGGATATATATATATATATATATAAATATATTTATATACGTTTGGTGCGGCCGATTGCAACCAAAATACGAGGTGCACATCTATATGTTATAGCAGTCCTATATACAAAATTTCAACGTTCTGAGGCTACTCGTTTTTGAGTTATGCGAGATACGTACGCACGTTCGTACAGATGCCACGAAAAATTCTCTTCAGAATTCATTTTAAAGCAGTTTTATAATTT
This sequence comes from Stegodyphus dumicola, assembly GCF_044657685.1. Lineage (NCBI taxonomy): Eukaryota > Metazoa > Arthropoda > Arachnida > Araneae > Eresidae > Stegodyphus > Stegodyphus dumicola. The sequence goes on from NC_140769.1 coordinate 218,329,570, forward strand.
TTTTTTTCAGGAAAAGAGTGTTTTATTCTGTCTTTACGTACAGATATCACGGAAATGCATCCTTAAATTGCATTTGAAAGAGTTCAAAATGGGATATTTTCGTTGAAATATGCTGCTTGAAACTTTTCGCGATTACAATACTTCCTTTTTACTTCGTACAAGGAAGTAAAAGGATATTTTAGAATGTTTGCTCGACGACAAAAAAAGGTCAACATCTAGGGGGTGGAATTGTTTCGGAAATTTAAAAATTAAAATCTTAAATAACAAAACTTACAAAAATAACAAAGAAAGCTAGCTGTGCATTTTAGGTAATTTATAATCAGATAAAACACCATCATAATTTCACATAAAAAGACCTTTCTTAGCCACCTCTTTTGAAAAATTAAACAATTCTTTATAGATACTGTGAGTAAAGCTGTTTTGTTAAATTTAAAATAACGATCTTCATATCATATTTATTTAAATGTAATGTATGTGATATAGATGTGAATATAAGTTATTTAAAACATTATTTAAAAACTATGTTGTAATATTGAATCAGAAAAGAAACACACTAATGTGCATTTTATAATTAGATCAAAAAGCAATCTTAGGTAAGATTAAATTCTGAATAAAAACTGTTGTTTTCAAGGGCAAATGTTCAAGCTTCTTTCCTTTGGTAGCAGGAGGAAAGAATCACCATACATGTCCAAAACTGTATCAGTCTAAGGTTGTTTTTTTTTTTTTTTTTTTTTCCCCCACAACTTTAAAAAGTTGTTATAATAGATTTCTTAGAAGTAGTAATAGAATTTTCCCTGTTAGTATGCAGGTGAACTACAACTTTTAAGAAAATGAAACTTTATGTAAATAAATTAAACATACAACATTTTTCTATTATTTAAAAATTAATGAATAAATGTTATTTACTGTTTAAACATTTAATATAAAATGCATACAGCAGTAAAATTATTTCTTTCAATCATCTCTTTAAAATTATAGTTATTTTTTGCGCACCATTCATTTTTAGATTGTTTCTTCAAATTAAAAATGCTAATATCTTTCCTGTGAATTGTGTCCCTGCGGTCAGTGTATGCATGGCTGCGTCATCACTTCTCGCTTCTTCTTTCAGAGGGAAAAGGTCTATGAACTACCCTTCTATTCTAAGTCCTGGCACATAATAATATGATACATAGTGCCAAATCTGATTTTATTGCTTTATAATGATGATGATATTTACTTGTGTTATAAAAATAATAACATAAATATCCTACATTATAAAAGATTCATTTAAAATATTTTTAATTTTTTAAAATGGATTACTTATTTTTTCTTTTGATGCCAGGCTTTTCTAAATTACGGACTGTGGGCATTTATCTCATTTCTCTATTGGTTAATCTTACACACCTCCTTAGGAATAAAAGTATACTTTTTACTGAGCAAAGATGATGGTCGCAAAAGGATGGTTGATGAATAATCAATTAGTCGCTGCATTTCAGTTATCTTTCCTGGTGACACAAAAGTGTTAATTTTTTCTTTCTCATCCTCAAATTTTTGGTCAAATGATTTCAGAAGTTGTGAGCAATCAACACAATCCATTAAATGACAGTGTATCTTTGTAAGTGACAGTGTAAAACCGCATTGGGTTCAATCGGAAATCGTTATTTACTGACTGGCATCGGTCTCACAGCTTTAACTTAATTCATCTTGAGAGATAGTGCCAATGGCTCAGTGTTGTAAAAAGCTAAATGTGACCTAATATGCGAAATCATATGTAATCATAAAAATGCATAGTAAATCATTGTGATGTACAAATATTTACATTGAGATTGAAAAATAAATCCTAGCCTACAAGGGGAAAAAATATTTAGAGAGCAAACTAAAGAAAATAAATTAAAAATCGAAATAAAAAAATGAAAACTCTTGAGTAGATACAAAAGCAAAACTGTTTAAAAAGGCGAGCAAAGGACTTGCAACTATTGCTGCATTCAGACGGCAGCATAAGGAGCATAAAGGCATAATCATAAGGGCATAAAATACGGGAGTTCCATTCACACCTACGAGACGGGGGTATAAGCTGTGGCCAATGAGAGAAGCTAAATTTGAACATGCTTGGATGTGTCTACACCTTTCGTGCGCTGTTTTCCAGCTCGATTGATTTCCCGCGCTCGCTCTGCTTGTTTTCGTTATTTTATGTAATGGCTTTTTCAGCTCACTGTTCAACAACAAAGTTCTACTGTTCAACAGAATGCTCTTTTATCTGCCCTTCTTACTAGGTGAAGATGGAACGGAAGAAGGTAAAAAAAGAAAAAGAACGAAATGGTCTAAAGATATTTTTTTGGGAAGACCAATACTTGGTTGTCATATTTCTGTGCAAAGCAGTATGGAATATTTCAGCATTGTACTGTAGTACTCTCTAAACTATAAAAATGCACATGCATATTTATACGAGGGCTGTAAATTAAATAATGGCAACATAGGTGTAAATCAATTTTTAATGAACTTACAAGTACAATTGCATTACTTTCCTTCTATGTAATTACCAGGAAAGTTTATAACCTTTAGCCAAATGTCGGGAAGCCGTTGTAGACCAGTGGCAAGGTGTTGATTGTTGATGTGAGCGACTGAGTGCCCTACTGCGTGGAGTACAGATTAAAAATCATGAAATTAGTGACCTCAGAGGGGTTCCTTTAACTTCGGAAACAGATCGAAATCACAAGAACTCATGTAGGGTGAGTAGGGAGGGTGTTCCAGGATTTCTCACTGCCACTGTCGCAAAAACACCACCACATTGTTTGCGACATGGCAACGAGTGTTGTCATGCAATACGATAGGGAGATTCTTGTGCAATAAATGTGGATATTTGCGCCACATAGCCGGACGCAGATGGTACTGTAGAAATCGGTAATAGTAATCTGCGTTGACAGTTTGTCCTTCAGGTACAGCATGTGTAAGAATCGCACCGTCCTAGTCGTATGCCATAATCAGCATAACCTTCACCCGACTGGGTTCCTGTCGAAATTTCTGTGGACGTGGCGAACCTTGGTGACACCATTCATTTAATTGACGCTTTAATTCAGGCTCATAGGCTCGTGCCCATGTTTCATCAATGGCGACAATACGCTGCAGAAATGCGTCTTCTTCATTGCAGTATCTCTCCAAGTAGGTGCCAGCCAGTGCATAACGGTGCCATTTCTGTACTTCAGTTAGTCGATGTGGAACCCAGCGGGAAGCAATTTTCCTCATGTTGAGAGCTTTCTTCATTATGCGCCACAGCGCATAACGGCCAGTGCATAACGGTGCCATTTCTGTACTTCAGTTAGTCGATGTGGAACCCAGCGGGAAGCAATTTTCCTCATGTTGAGAGCTTTCTTCATTATGCGCCACAGCGTTTGATGACTCAGACCAACCTCTAAGGATAATTCTTGAAAAGTCCATCGATGTTCTATGGTAAGGAGACCGATCAGGATGTCAATATGCTCTTGAGGAATGGAGGGCCAACCTGTGCGTTGCAAATCCGTAGTCTCATTCCGACCCGAACGAAATGTTTGAACCCATCGTGCTACTGTCCTATAGGGTAAAGCATTTATGCCACTGACTTCCACTAATCCTCAATAGCAATCTTGCATTTTTGCCACGGACAACCTCGATTTTAAGTCACGACCGCTGATCACCTTTTGAAAACATGCTTTAGACTGATGGAAACGAAAGTCCTCCCAACAACTACCCTTCAAACAGATCGACTGTTTTTTGCATTCTACACATCGACAACTGCGCCACCTCACCGCCATAACCTATTTGCGCATGCCCACCCTTCTGCGAGTTTCAAGGTTAAGTTGCCACTATTTAATTTACAATCCCCTATATATAAAGCCTTCTTCAATTTTTATACAGTCAAAAGTCGTTAATCCGGACTTGTCGGGACTTCGGCGATTCCGGATTATAGATCATCAGTTTAAATCTGGTACGATGGCATGCAGAAATTATAAAATAAAAAATATGAAACCGTAATTTATGAAATAAAGAACAATTAAGATCTAAAGGCTATCAAAATTTACAATAAAAAAGCTTAATGTTTATTTGTTTACTTTATTAAACATTTCTTTCAATGCAAGTTGTTTAAGTTGCTTCGTTTTATGTGATAATATTTTCTCTTTAATTCTATAACAGACATAATTTCTTCTTCAGTAAAAGTTCCGCTGTTCAAGACCTATAATTGCTGTGTCGAGAATACCGACTAATTTGTCAATCGAAATTTTTTCGTTTTCAATAACCTCTGTTTCACTTTCTTCACTATCGGAAACGAATTATAATCACGAGGAATTTGATTTAAATCATATCAAAGACGGAGTACATCGAGATGAAATATTACATTTAGTAAGGAATTGTAAGCCAAATAAAATAAAAACATCTGCCCTGAAGATAAGGATAGTGCTGACAGATCTACTTCCAATTCACTGCGCGCCGCGTCGTCTCTCTCCCGCAGAGCAGCGTGAAATTGATAAACAGATTTCGGAATGGTTAGGGAAACGAAGGTTATGCCTTCATCCATTTTTTGCAGCAATTCCACATTTTGTTTAATGGACTTCGAAACATACTTTCGCTTTGTAGATCCTTTACATATTAGTAAATATATATCGGAAATTCTATTTAACATAATCGAAAGTTCAAGCTTACTTTTATAAAATTGCTCTAACAGTCTGCAAAAAAATAATAAGCCGGATCCAATTCGAAGATTAAGGAACAACGCAATCTGCAACGATAACTGAATTAAATAATTTTAGCTTAGCTTATACCGTCCATTATATATTAAACGCGCATGCGCAAACGTATTATGCGCATGCGCACACGCATATTCTTAGCCGTAAAGGTCTTACACGTATGCGTCAACGCGACGCATTCGCAGAAAGTTTGTAGCTTTAAAGTCCGGATTATATATCTTTCCGGGTTATGGGTGTCCGAATTAACGACTTTTGACTGTATACACTGCTCGACATTGAAAATGCAACACCAAGAAGGAGTGGCCAGAAATTTATGCAAATTTTAGAGTAGATGCACGTCACTGTGTTATGCGAATGATGTGAAATGCGCAGCTCTCCTACGCACGTGAAGTAAGGTATAAAGGAAGGAACGTGCAGAACAGGCAATATTTGTGTCGTTATTTCTGCCAGACAAATTATCGAAAAAAGTAGGTTTTTGTCCCAGAGGATACGTGTGATAGGAGAGAATGCCAGGCCGCTGTCAACGAAGGCACTTCCAGCAGATAGACGATTTTACGAGGGTTATGGTGACCGGACTGAGAAGGGCGGGTCGGTCCTTACGTCAAATCGCAGCTGATACCCAAATGAATGTGGGCACGGTTCATCGGCTATGGCGAACATGTTTGGAACAAGGAAATGTGGGAAGAAGGAGGGGTGCAAGTGCAGCCAGAGTGACGTCAGCACTCGTGGATCGACGCATCCGCCGACAAGCTGTGGCGGTCCCGCAAGTCACTTGTACCGCGATTCTGCAGCACGTGCAAGATACTCTGAATGTTCCCGTATCGACCGGAACCATTTCCCGTCGATTGGTTGAACGTGGCCTGCAGTCACGGCGTCCGTTAAGAAGACTGCCATTGACCCCACAGTATACACGGCAACGTTTAGAATGATGCCAAACTGGGGCGATATGGCTGACAGAATGGTGAAACGTCGTGTTCTCAGATGAGTCACGCTTCTGTTTATCCAGTGACAGTCGCCGCATACGTGTGTGGCATCGACGTAGAGACAAATCTAATCCGGCAGTAACTGGTGAACGCCCCCCCCCCGCACGACAACGTGGCATAATGGTTTGGTGCGCTATTGCCTACGATTCCAGGTCACCTCTATTTCGTATTCAGGGCTTTATGACGACCCAATGATACTTAAATAATGTACTGCGGCCTGTGGCAATGCCCTACCTTCAGGGGCTGCCTAATGCAATTTTTCAGTAGGATAACACCCGACCACACAGTGTTCTCATCTGCCAACATGCTCTGCAATGTATACAGATGCTTCCCTGGCCACCGTGTGGGATGCGATTGAACGCCGTTTGCAGACTTTGCCCCTGCCTTGATCAGAAGATGAACTGTGGCAAATGGTTGAAAGGGAATGGAGAGCCATTCCTCGGGACACCATCCACACTCTTATTGACTCTATGCCTAGACGTGTTTCTTCGTGCATCGCTGTCCGCGATGGTCGTGGCCCTCTGGTCAAACTCTAGATAAGGGTGGGCGTGGCACTATGCTAATTAACTTATTAGTAAAGGAGTAGTGGTCACGTCCTCCGTCGCTTATCGCTTATCCTACTGAGCCGAAGGCATTCTCGCTCTGTATTCTGACTAAAATTATTTTGAAATAAAGATCATTTATTGCTGCTTGCTGTCTGTCTTTTTTCCAAATTTCATCACTTTCTGACCACTTGGTGTTGCATTTTCAATGTCGAGCAGTGTATAATTTCTCTTAGGAGAAATACGATATTCTAAATATGCCTAATTAAAAAAAAAAAAAATATTGAGCATAAGTGACAGATAGCCTGTATATAATAATTTTCCATTTTGCAGGTGTGAAAGCAGTTAAGGGGAAATCAGTACTTACCATACATTAATTTTTTTTTAGTTTTCAGTCAAAAGGAACATGTTTCTGTGCTTAGCACTCCTTATTCACTGTCACTATCGATCACTAATCACTACAGTAGTTGGCTGCAGGACCAGTATTAATTATCACTAGTACTAGTATACAACAACTGGCCACCATAACCAGCAACCACAACTGGTACAATACTATAAAACGTTCACCCAACAATGTATTTTATGCTCAATCACTAAATACATTTTGCTGTGTTGCCAGCTGTTTGTATACATCTATTTCTAATAATTTGCATGTATAAGCCAGACCCCTGAATTTTATATGCTTTTTCTGAAAAAAAAAGGGGGGTTACACTCGAGAGACTACAGTACATAGTAAACACTAACTTTCAGGAATTTTTATGGATAATTCTGCAAACTGGTATGTTTACATCATTTGAGTAATTCAAATTAAACTCTGCTGTGAGATGTCATAGATGTAAGTTTTATCCACGTCTGTTGTCAGAAGTAATTACTTTTAATGATTTTTCATTTGCTGACAGATTATGACAATTCTTCACGCACTGGCAGACATGCATATTAAAGCACCAAAAAGAATTTAATTTCAACATACGCTGTCATTTCAATTTACGACCAGTATCTCAAAAGAAATTTCACATTGACAAATTTTAGGTACCCAGGTCTTCAAATACAATAAAATTATAAACATTCAAATCTTATCCGGGAATTTCTACCAGAGAAATAGCATGAATTTAATGATCAAAATTCCATTCAAATGATAGTAATAAAGAGTGGATAATAATAACAAATACTATTCAGTCCTATTATAGTCCATGTTAGTATTATAGTCCATGTTATGAATTATGTGTGCTATTCAGTTTCATTAAAAGTAAATTCCTTTCATGGAGAACGTCATTAAAAAGCAGAATTAATACAAAACATCTGCAGGATTAATACAAAGCAGGACAATAAGACACAACATCAACAGGAGACAAAACTGTCTAGACTGTTGACTGTTGTTTTAAGGATATTTATTTCACTACATTTGTTTTTCCTTCTTGGAATTCATAAGAGCATTTTCTCAAAAGATTAATCGTTTATTACTTATACAAAGCTTACACCATTACATCGCTATTGTTGTAAGGATCCTAAGTTTTACTAACGTTTATATTATTTTAAATCTTTACTATCACTTCTTATTTTCTACTTCCGGCCAGAATTAAAAGCTTTAACTTATTTATGCAAATTTGTCTTGCTAACGCCAAGTACTTAAGTTGTGGCTTTTTTCCAAGCAAGAGAGAGGACGGAGTTATTAGAAGCAGGCCGCTTGCCATAGTAGTTTTACTCGGTTGCTGGTTGCCATCAAGGCCAGAGGTTTAGTCCTCTTGATAATTTCAAACGTATCGTAGTTTTAGCAGCTTTCTGTACTACATACGGATTTTGTTAAATAACGGCCAATCTTAAAGTTAGGCCCTTGTATATTAATCCAAAGTTAGTTTTAGTTAGTATTTTTTATATTCTTACGTTCGGACCACAAGTGGTTGGTCTCTGTATTCCGAAGTTCCAGAAATCGCTGTAAAGATAGAAAAATAAAGGGTTTCGTATACCCTTCCTGTGTGTATTGTCTACTTCACAATTTATTGAACATAGCTTCAGTAAGCTCCCTGTTCCGAGTCAGGACAGTTCATGTTTCCAAAGCAAGTAAAGAGGAATACAAGTCCTGATAGTGACGCCCGACGAAGAAGAATAACCATGGCCGAGTTTCAAGAAGAACCTGTGGTGCCTGCAGAAGCGGCTCAGAATCCAGAAATGCCAGCTGCCGCCCTGGAAGGATTTGGGTACATCGTACAGACCATGCGCGCTTCGATGAAACCAGAAGCAACATTTAATGGAAACTCACCGGTAACCAGTTTTTTGGAAAAATTGGATGACCACTTCATGCTGTATCCAGTCCATTAGTTCCAGAAAGTCACCTTAGCTACCAGCGCTTTGAGGGGCCAAGCGCTTAATTGGTTCAAATGTATAGGCAGAAACCTCTTGGGTCAAGCGGGAAGCCCCACCTATACTTACGAAAATTTCAAGACTGCCTTAGTAAAAGCCTTCCCTGTCGTAAGAAATCGTTCAAAATTAGAAGCGGAACTCTTCAGCATATACCAGCAACGAATTGAAAATCTCTCAAGCTTTATTTTAAGAAAAATTCACGTCTTTAAACTCTTGCATTGAAGCCGTCCGGATCCTGAGATAATCCAAGTGATTTTGCTGAGGTTACTTTCCCAAGTACAAGACTTTATTGAATTAAGGAATCCGACTACACTGGAAAAGTTATTTGAGCTAGCAATCCAGTTTGAAAGTAGAAGAACGGCGAAAATTGAAAGAAGACGCCAGTATGAGCAACGAAGCCAATTTGGTGCGCCAAGACCACAGCAAAGGCAAGAACACGGCTACGGAAGCAAATCGAATCAGTGGGCAAGGAAACCTGAGTATCCAAAAACAACCGGCGAACGTCGACAGTTCAATAGTAAACCAGAAAAAAAGTCTGAAGGCCAGCGAATAAAGAAGGAAGGTATGGAAAGGAAGAAAGAAAATTTAAACTAAAACGGATTTCTGCTGATGGGAGGGTGCGGAAATCCGAAGGCCAAGAAAACCCCTCTTCCTTCAAGTTAAATACAGTTATTGTGAAAAATTTGACTCTTCCAAAGATTGAAGTTTTGGTGAACGACATCCCAGCCACCGCACTCCTGGATACAGGCGCGCAGTGTTCCTGTGTGGCGGAAGATTTTTTTAGGAAGTACTTCCGTAGATACCGCATATATAATTCGGATAATACGACAGTGTTAGCTGCGCAGGGAGAAAGATGCAAATGCATAGGTAAAATACCATTATATATTCGCATCAAGGACGAGCAAGTAAAGGTCATGTTTTTTTATCGTAAAAAATTTACAAGCACATGTCATTTTAGGGATAGATTTTCTTTCAGAGGCAGAAGCAACGCTGGATTTCAACCAAGCGTCCCTTAAGCTGACAATTGCAACCAGTTCGGTAAGAAAAAAGAGAACCACCCACATTAAATCTCAATCACCTGCCTAAGGGAGAGCAACAAAAAATTCGACAAGTGGTAAGTGAATTTGCTTCGTTATTTAGTGATATTCCCGGATTTACTCAAGTTACTAACCATAGTATCGACACAGGAGATTCACTACCAGTTCGCCACAAACCGTATCGGTATGACAAGAATAAAGAAAAAATTATAGAGTGGTACATTCGAGATATGTTACGTAAAAAGATGATAACGCCCATCTAAACTAGTTATGCTAGCCCGGTTGTGTTATGTAAGAAAAATAATGACTATCCATTAACACATCTGAAAAGGTGGCGTTTTGCAATTGAATATCGTAAATTAAACTCCATGACTAAATATCCGGTATATCCGTTACCTATTGAAGAAATTTTAAGGAACATAACTTCTACGAAATATATGACTACGTTAGACTTAACGACTGGTTATTTTCAAATAGGTGTTAAACCAGAAGATGTGCCTAAGACTGCTTTTATAACCAAGTCTGGCACTTATGCATTCTTGCGTATGCCGTTTGGCCTTTCAGGGGCACCGGCAACATTTCAGCGATGTATGGACATTGTGCTAAGGCCTGTTGTAGGAAAGACCACATTTATCTATTTAGACGATATCATTATTACTAGTGATAATCTGGACCAACATGTACAGGATTTAAGACAGGTGTTTTCATTATTAAATGAGGCCGGTCTAAAAGCTAAATGTCGAAAAGTGCAAATTTGCAGCCCCTGAATTAAAATACTTAGGTTACAAAATATCTCAGAAAGCAATCGAGACGGACGAATCAAAAATAATCGTTGTGCAAAAAGTATCCGCCGCCAAATACGGCGAAGAAGCTCTCTTGTTTTCTAGGACTTTGTTCATATTATAGGTCCTTTATAAAAGATTTTGCAGCTACTGCTGAACCATTGTTAAAATTAAAAAGGAAAAAGGCAAGATTCTCGTGGACGGTCGAAGCCAATAGTGCTTTCGAAAAATTAAAGCAAGCCCCTGTTTTGAAATTTCCTGAAAACGATGAGAATTTAGAAATTTCAGCGGATGCTTCGGATTATGCGGTAGGAGCTGTACTTTCGCAAAATCAGCAGCCCGTGGCATTTTTTAGTAGAACTTTAAATTAAACACAAAGAAATTATTCCGAGACTGAGAGAGAGGCACTTGCAGTTCTGTTAGCAGTGCAAAAGTTCCGAGTCTATTTTGGAAGGGCGCCAATAACAGTGTATTCTGATCATGCGGCGGTAACTAGGTTGTACTCAGGGAAAACCTTATCCCCAAGGTTAATAAGATGGGCACTCAAGTTACAAGAGTATAATCTGGTAACTAAGCACACCCCCGGAAAGGAAAATATCGTAGCAGATGCCCTATCCAGAATAAAAATAGATGAAGAAGGTAATACTGTAAAGGTGGCAATGCTCACAGCATGTACGATACATTCCCGAGAAACTGTAATAACCGAACTGGGTAAGGATCCTGAATTTAAAAATATTTATGATTATTTAAAGTATCCTGAAAATTTTAGCCACCAAGATACTGTAGCGATAAGAAATAGGGCGGCCCATTACGAACTAATAGATGGTCTATTATTTTATACAAAAACTACGAATTCTAACAACGAATTTCGACCTGTTATCTCAGCTAGTCTTAGATTATATATACTGCAGGAGTTACACGACTCCCCTTTAGCTTCTCATGCTGGTATTCGAAAAACCATCCAACGCGTTCGCGAAGCAGTTTATTTTCCTGAGCTGCAAAAGTTAACAAGGGCGTATGTCCAGTCCTGCTCAACATGACAAGCAGTTAATTATAATAATTTCCGCCCGGCCGGGTTTCTAAATAGCATTAAATCCGAATTTCCAAATGAAATAATTGGCATCGATTTATTGGGCCCTTTCCCAAAAAGTCAGTTAAATAAAAGTCGCTATCTCCTTGTTATGGTTGATCATTTTAGTAAGTGGACCGAAATTGTTCCCTTAAAACGAGCCTCCGCGAAATTAGTTACTGATTCTATTTTAAATAAATATATTTTAAAATACGGGGCGCCCCTAAAAGTTATATTGGATAATGGTCCTCAATTTGTAAGTAATATACTTGAAGACATGTGCCAAAAACTGGGCATACGTCATTTAAAAATGGTCCCGTATCGGCCGCAATCAAATATAGCGGAACGGGTCAATAGAAATAGAGTGAAAATTATCCGTAGTTATGTTAAAAATTTTCATAAAAGCTGGGATAATTATGTCAATGAATTAGCTTTCGCCCTTAGGACCGCAAAACATGATACGACGGGCAAAACTCCTGCTGAGTTATTTTTAGGTAGAAAGATTATAACGCCGTTAGATAAATTATTTTATGTTCAACAAAGAGCCCCAGAATTTAAAATGGGCGATATAGAAAAATTAATTAAAGAAGCAAAAAAGAACACTGAAGTAGAACAGAGAAAACAGAAGCTTTATTATGATATGAAACGACGGGGAGTAATTTATAAAGTAGGAGATGAAGTGTTAAAAATTAAGCATTCACTTTCTTTAGCACCAAAAGATAAAACTGCCAAATTTTATCCACGATTTGAAGGACCATATATCATAGAAAAAGTAAATCAGGCTGTAGTGGTGTTAAAAGCCAGGAATGGTGAAACCTGCACCGCAAACATTGACCAGATAAAACCATTCTATAATCGTAATAAAATGCCAATATTTAAAGATCTTTTGCAGGATCCGGCAAGGCAGGCACAAGCTCCAGAGGTGGAACAACGACAATCACAAGGGCAAGCCATTACTAGACGGGAGCAGTTGAAAAGAAAGTTCCCCCGTTGGAAAAGTGAAGGTAACAAGAAAAAGAAACTGTTCCACCGACCAGAAAAGAGAGGGCACGACCACCCCCAGAATGAAGAAGGGAGAAGTACGACGAATGCAAAGAGGGCCAGGAGAAATGACAGCAACTATAACACGGCTCCAAAACGGAAGATCTACGCATCGGATAGGAGTCTACGCAGCAAATGTCGACGAATGGATAAAGGAAGACCAGCTGCAAATGCAAAGAAGCAAGAAAAATTTGAACAGCCAGCAACGAGATCCAAGCAGGAACGAGAGAGAGTTGTCCCGGTTCCGCCAAGACCAGCTGCCATCAAACGGCCGGGACCACAGGCAGAGGCTAAAAAGAAGGTCTTCAAGGGTAACCGCACTGGAAGAAAAAAAAAAAGCTCATCGAGGAAGGAACCGAAGGGCGAACCCGCACAAGAAGGAAGATAAACCAGACCGTAGTCTTCGCCACTTTCCAAGACTGGGCAGAAAAAAGGATGTCTGGATATCACAAAGATAAGTAAAACTTTATGTTACTTTGAAACCTTAAGTTAATTTTTCATTCTTACTGCAAGTGGCAGAATTCAAGAAGTTTTACCTCATGTGAGGCCTACCTTTATCGCCAAAAAGGCGAGAAATGAGTTGTTACCTATTTTGATATTGTTTTTCAATTACTCGCGAGTAAAACTAAAATTAATGTATAATAGGAATGTGTAAATACTTGAATATTGTAAAAGCATTGATAATCTTTGAGAAAGGTACCTTAAGAAAATTGTAAAAAATTATTGTATAAAATTTTATTTAAAAGATTCTGGCAAGAAAGAAGTTTTAGTCTGAAAGACTTTTGAAATGTAGTATTTCAATGTAGAAGAATTGGCACTTGCTTGGAAAAGAATAGAAGTTAACAATGTACTACTAATGTATGTTTTAAAATGCGTAAGTCAATCTTCAGTCCTTATATACAATGTGAACTGTTATTTTAAAAGTTAAGAAATACTGTGATATGTTAAAAGTGAAAGTAATGCAAAAAATTTTAACTTATTCGTGTGACTGTAAAAAGAGCAAATTATTGTGAATATGTGTTAAAGGTTGAATGAATGTAGTTAGGCTCTCTGACGCTACACTTCAGATTTAGCCACTTTTCAGAATAGTACCTCAGGGTTTAGAGATGAATATAAGGTGTGTTCTGAGGTCTTGTCATGTTGAATTTTAACACGTTAGTGTGTTGATTGCAGGCGGTAGTGTTGAACACTTGTACATAGACACGCTCGTGTTGGGTGTTTTCCTTTACAACACATGTCAAAGTGCACGGGAGATAATTAAATAACGTCATGAATGAAATAAGAATGTTAAAAGAGAAATATAAGTATTCATGTTACTTGCCATTTAATTGTGTAACATTTCATTAAACTAGTTTTCCTTCCAGATCTCTGGAAGGAACTAGATTTCAACTAAGAAACTCCTGTTTAGATGCAGTACAGATGAAAAATCTTGTCCATGGAGTTGATAATGTAAAAACGACTTTTTTTAATTTCTAGTTTCTAGTGAGAAATGTTTGTAAAAGATTGGCCTCGCGTTAGATTCTAGAGCTAACAGTTTTCGACAAGGTCGTTTTAGACCTCAGTTTCAAACTAATTAACTCTGGCGGGAAGTATGTATTACATATTTCCAGAGTCATTATTACTAGAGGGCGCTGTGTTCGTCCCAATAGTCAGTAGCAGGCAGGATACTAAAGGTGTAGGACATGGAAGGCAGAGATGCCTAATAATATATCTCTCATTCATTGAAATTTTCATATATTTTCTTGTAAATAAATGTTATTGTTAACAAAACCTCTTATTATCTCTTGGATACACCTTTAGTCTCACAGAACCATTAGATGCAAAATTGGTGCATCTTGTCCGCGAATGTGAATATCGGAAGTAATTAGTCATCATTACTGGATTATATTTTCTGAGAAGTTTGGATACTGTACGCACGCTTTTGGATACGTAACATTGCATACTGGACTGTGGAGGTAAGATCTTTTGAACTCACAAATTCTGAGTTAATATGGATAAGCTTTCGAAAATAACTGAAAAAAGAACTAACGTTCGCGCTAGTGTTACTAAACTAGTTAAAAGAGTGCAGAAGCTTGATCAAGCCGTCGAAGACGTAAGTTCATTATCAGAACTACTGGAACTATTAGAAACGAAGCAGCAGATCTTGAAAAGCCATGATTTAGAGGTGGAAGCACTCATAGACGATCCGGAAAAATTTAAAAGTGAATTAAAAGCTTCGGAAGAATACGATGACAAAATATTGTTCGCTAAGATTAAACTAAAAAGCAAAATTAAAGAATTACCAGCAGAAAATGTTCAGCGGACTTCTTCAGTTCTTAACACATCTAGTGTTTCGGAAAACACCGTTACGGCTTTAAAATTACCAAAGTTAGAAATTTCGCGATTCTCTGGTGATTCTGGCAAATTTATGGAATTCTTAAACTGTTTTGATAGCCCGATCGGTTCAAACAATTCACTTACGAAAATTGAAAAATTCCAGTATTTAAAATCTCTTCTTTCTGGTCCTGCATATAACGTTGTTGCGGGTTTTGAATTAAATGAGAAAAACTATGACTCATGTCTTGAGCTTTTAAAACAAAGATATGGTAGAACTGATTCTATTATAAATTCTTACATGACTAAATTATTAAGCTTAGAACCCGTGAGAAGTTCGTCTAATGATAATAATTCGTCTTTCGAGTTTGCGTAAATTATACGATGAAATAGAAGTTAATATAAGAAATTTGCGTGCATTAAATGTAACGGAGGGTTCATATGGGCATTTATTGAATCCAATATTATTGAAGTTGCTACCACAAGATTTGGTGTTAGATTTTCACCGAAAACGAAACAGGGAAGTGAATTGTGAGGTTTCGGAAATTATTACGTTTTTGAGGAATGAAGTCAAATCTAGGGAAATTGCCGAAACTGTGATGAGCCCCCTAAAAAGTTACGAAACGAAACGATCCTTTTCCCAAAATTATCAAAGTGGTCAAACTTATCAGAAAAACTATTCAAAACCTAAAAATATATCAACCGCTTCAGCGTTAAATACACAAATAAAAAATGTTTGTTTATTCTGTGACGGTCATCACGATTCCGTAAGTTGTAAAAAATTGGATGTAGAACAAAAAATAAATAAGCTTAGGACTGAAGCTAGATGCTGGTGTTGTTTTTAAAAATATCACATGTCTCGCGTATGTAGGGCAAAAATATCGTGTAAAAATTGTTTAAGCAATTTTCATCATGAATCTGTGTGTAGAAAAAATAAACCCGTTAATGTTAAGACGAGAGATTGTGAGAAGCAATTCGAAAGCGAAACTGTTTTGAATGACTCGCAATCTAAATCTAATAAAAACGCCGAGAATATTTCTGTGTCTCATAGTAATATATGTACCAAAAATAAGCCCTTTTTGCAAACATGTACAGTTTTAGCCTGTTCGGATAAAAATTTAGTCTTAACTAATGTTATTTTAGACAACGGTAGTCATCGAAGTTTTATTTCATCTCGATTAGTTAAAGAATTAAAATTAAAGCCAATACGCTACGAAAGAACAGCTATTTTTGCTTTCGGAGACAAAATAGGACGTGAAAAGGAATACGGTATCGTTTCATTGACGTTGCGCAATAGGGATCAAAGTTCGAAATCGTACGAATTAGAAGCTGTCATAACGGATTATATATCTAATTTGTCCTTGAAAATTCCTGATGTATCTATTCGCAATGCGTTGATGGAAAGAGGTTTACCTTTGGCTCATTCATTTTCTGGCGACTGTCAGACGGAAATACTTATCGGATGCGATTCATTTTGGGATATTGTTTATGACGAGAGAGTAAAGTTAAATGAAAACATTACTACGATAAATTCTTGTTTCGGTTGGTTATTAGCGGGAGTGGAAGGAAGTAATAAATTAACTAATAATTATGAAAATGTATGTTTAGTCATGGACTCTTCTTCCATTTTGTGCGATTTGAAAAAATTTTGGGAAATAGAAGAATTTCAGCCAGACAAACAAAACTTTTCTGAATGGGACAAGCAATTGATTAAAAGATTTGAAAATTCTCTGGAATTTAATGGGGGAAAGGTACGTTTGTAGATTGATGTGGAAGGAAAACTTGGGACCTGCAGTTGGGTTGAATTCTAATTATGAGGTTGCAAAAAAGTGTTTTGATTCGTTAAAGCAAAAACTAAATAAAAATCAAGGAATTTATGACCAGTATAAACAAATTATATCGGATCAGTTAGAATGTCAGATTGTGGGAAAATGTGTTAATGAAGATAAAATTCAGGATATTATATGCCCCACAGAGCAGTAATTAGGGATGACAAGGAAACAACTCGAGTTAGAATTGTTTATGACTGTAGTAGTAAGGCTAATGAAAATAATAAATCTCTTAATGAGTCTCTAGAATCAGGAGTAAATCTTTATGCAAATTTATTGGACATAATTCTTAAATTTCGAGAATATCAAGTTGCATTTTGCGGAGATTTAGAGAAAGCTTTTCTTATGATAGAGATTGCGAAAAAAGATAGAAAATAACTTAAATTTTTGTGGTTTCCCGAAGAGTAGGTGATTCAACCGAAACTCTTCATTTAAATCGTCTCCCATTCGGTTTAACTACTTCGCCATTTTCCTTGGCTTGCGTTTTGAAATTTCACATTAAGAAATTTAAGGAACATCATCCGAAATGTTATGACATGTTAAATTCTTTTCTTTATGTTGATGATCTCTGCTATGGAGCCAATACCGTTCAAGATGCTTATTATTTGACGTCTACGGCAATAGAGATATTAAAAGCAGCGGGATTTCATTTGAGGAAATCAAAAACTAATTGTCTGGAATTGTATAAACTTTGGAATGAAAACCGATATGAGGAAAATACTGACTTCGGGCAAGGAACAGGTTTCTTGGGATTGAAGTGGGATCCGATTGAGGATAAAATTAAATTACATTTAAGAGATGTTAGGGATTCCATTGATGCTAGAATCACCAAGCGTCACGTTTTGCGAGTTATTTCAAAGATATTTGATCCATGTGGACTGATCAGTCCCTTTGTAATCACTGTGAAAATTCTTCTGCAAGAGATGTGGGAACGTGGTCTACAGTGGGATGAAGATTTGCCAAGTGACCTACAAAATAAATGGAGAACCTGGTGTTCTGAACTTTGTGAACTTGAATCAGTATCTATTGAAAGAAGGTTTTTTGAAAGTGTAGAAATAAGTGAAGTTTCTCTTCATGTGTTTTGTGACGCCAGTCCCAAGGCATATGGGGCTGTTGCGTTCCTAAGGTACGTGAATTACAATGGCAAAATCAAAGTGAGCTTTATAATGTCAAAAAGTAAAGTTGTTCCTTTAAAAACTTTGACTCTTGCAAGATTAGAGTTAATGGCAGCACTCCTCGCAGCACGTTTAGGAAATTATTTACAAGGTCTATTTCCTAATTTTGCGAAACAAATTTTCTTTTGGAGCGACTCTCAAATCGTCCTTCATTGGTTGAAAGGATCTTCTAAACAATGGAAACCATTTGTCGCCAACAGAGTAGCTCAGTGCAGTCGCTGCCTCTCCCAGAGTGTTGGAACCATTGCAGTGGCTCCGACAATCCCGCAGACCTTACTACTAGAGGAGAATCGGCTAGGAGGATTCTTACAAGTTCTCTGTGGTGGTGAGGCCCTGTTTGGTTGTCTAAACCGGTTTACTCGTGGCTTCAAGAATCGCTACATCATTTTAATGACATCTGTGATGAACGCGTTATAGTGAAAGAGCGACGGACTGCACTGGTTAATTCCATGGTAATCAGTTCAGCTAATGGAAACTTACCTATGTCGTCGTTACTAGATGTTAATGACTTCAGCGAATTAAGTAGATTATTGCGTGTTACTGCATGGATTAAAAGGTTTGTGCACAATTCTAAACCTAATTCTACAAAATTAAATGGACCTATATGTGCTCCAGAACTCGAGCAAGCTTTGCGTTTTTGGATCAAAGCTACTCAATTCAAACATTATAGTACAGAAGTTACCCAACTTCTTTCTAAAGGAACTATAGATAAGAGTTCACGCATATTTAATTTGAATCCTGAACTTGATGATAATAACTTACTTTGTTTAAAGGGACGCTTATAGTTTTCATGTAACGATATGCGAGCTAAACATCCTTGGCTTCTTCCATCTAATGATAAATTTGTTGAACTACTTATCTGTGATTCTCATACTAAAATGTGCCATTTAGGTGTTGATGCAACTTTAACACATTTACGAGAACAATTCTGGATTGTTAAAGGTCGTCAATTTGTGAAAAAAGTGTTAAATAACTGTCTGATTTGTAGACGATTCGGAGCGAAATCTGGAATGCAGGTGGTTGCCCCTTTACCGCCTGATAGAATTCAAGAGCATCCACCATTTGATGTATGCGGTGTGGATTTTGCCGGACCATTTTTTGTTCGTGATTTTAATTCAAAGTGTTATTTACTTATATTCAGCTGTGCAGTGACAAGAGCTATCCTCTTAGAAGTAGTTCTTAACATAAGTGCTGATTCCTTTTTGTTAGGATTCCGACGATTTGTTTCTCGTCGAGGATTATGTTCCACTATATATTCTCATAACGCCAAAGCTTTTAAAAAAGCAAATTGTGAATTGAAAAAATGGTGGAATCAGATAGATAATGATCAAGTTAAAAATTTGTTTGCTTCTAAAGGTATAGTTTGGAATTTTATAGTTGAAAAAAGTCCATGGTGGGGAGGTTTTTGGGAGAGACAGATACGACCGGTTAAAACCTGCTTAAAGAAAGTTGTTGGACGATCCTCTCTCTCTCTTTAAAGGAATTGGAAACTGTTTTTTCGGAAATTGAAGCTCTGGCTAATTCTAGGCCTATCACATATCTGTATAACGAACCCTCAGAACCCTCTCCACTCACCCCATCTCATTTTCTTATTGGTAAAAGGTTGGTGTCTTTAACAGTAATAAAACATAAAAATGAAAATTTTAATGTTAATAGGAATTCTTTGGTAAAGAAATATAAATATCAGCAAACACTTTTGAATCACTTCTGGAACAGGTGGAGAAAGGAATATTTACTTAATCTAAGATCAGCTTATATTTCTCCACAACCAGGTAAAATAGTTTCATTTAAAGTGAATGATATTGTTTTGATTAATGATGAGCGTTATCCCAGAAATATGTGGATGATGGGAAAAATTTTAGAGCTATATCCAGGAAGAGATGGAAAAGTTCGTTCTCTTCTTTATTCAGACTCCTAAAGGACAAATAATACGCTCAATACAACTTGTGTATAATTTGGAAATTAATCCTTAATTGTGTTAGTTTAATTGAGTTGCAACCTGTTAATGCTCTATCTGTGTATTAAAGATAGTTTAATTGTGCTTATATTTTAATGCTTGATATTTGGACAATTTTCTTTGGAAGTTAAAAGTGTAATTGGTTTTTGTATTTTAAGTCACTGAATAATTTTGAAGCTTTGTATTTGGTATAATATGCTACTTATATTTTTATTCTTGTAATTTTAAATGGTTCCTGAATGTAAATTTAGTTGAAATTCAATGGTAAGTGAACTCAAGTGAGTTCAGGTGGGGAGTATTACATATTTCCAGAGTCATTCTGACTAGAGGGCGCTGTGTTCGTCCCAATAGTCAGTGGCAGGCAGGATACTAAAGGTGTAGGACATGGAAGGCAGAGATGCCTAATAATATATCTCTAATTCATTGAAATGTTTATATATTTTCTTGTAAATAAATGTTATTGTTAACAAAACCTCTTATTATCTCTTGGATGCACCTTTAGTCTCACAGAACCATTAGATGCAAAAGTATGTAAGGATCCTAAGTTTTACTAACGTTTATTTTATTTTAAATCTTTACTATCACTTCTTATTTTCTACTTCCGGCCAGAATTAAAAGCTTTTAACTTATTTATGCAAATTTGTCTTGCTAACGCCAAGTACTTAATTTGTGGCTTTTTGCCAAGCAAGAGAGAGGAAGGAGTTATAAGAAGCAGGCCGCTTGCCATAGTAGTTTTACTCGGTTGCTGGTTGCCTTCAAGGTCAGAGGTTTAATCCTCTTGATAATTTTAAACGTATCGTTGTTTTAGCAGCTCTCTGTTCTACATACGGCTTTTTGTTAATTTACGGCCAATCTTGGAGTTAGGCACTTGTTTATTAATCCAAAGTTAGTTTAGTTAAAGTTTTAGTTAATATTTTTATATTCTTACGTTCAGACCACAAGTGGTTGGTCTCTGTATTCCAAAGTTCCGGAAATCATTGTAAAGAGAGAAAAATAAAGGGTTTCGTATACCCCTCCTGTGTGTATTGTCTACTTCACAATTTATTGAACATAGCTTCAGTAAGCTCCCTGTTCCGAATCAGGACAGTTAATGTTTCCAAAGCAAGTAAAGAGGAATACTAATCCTGATAATATTACGACGACAATATGACAGCAATAAGTAAAGTTACATGCACATAAAAATACAATTGAAAAGTAAGGTATGACAAAATCTCCGCCTAGAATGACTTTAGTGTTGAGTTTGGTTAATGCATCAAAATCCTGCATAATATTTACATGTGAGCGTTTGTTCGATGGCACATAGGCGGAGATAAAAGTGACTGGGCGTGCAGTGAGTGGTGTGATTGTGATAGCTAGGGCCTCTAGGCCTAAAAGCTGTGGCAGTGTTGTGTGGTAGTGGGCAATGAAGCGCTTGACAAGTAATATCAGGCCCCCGCCTGGACGAGTGGTAGTTTTTCTGCGGTCAAGCCGATAGAGCACATAATTTGCAATTTCAAAGGTAACTGTAGGACCAAGCTTGTGTTCCTGTAGGAGTAAAACATCAGGATTATACTCATTTAGCATTAAATGTTTTTTTCAGTTTCAGATTTTACACTGACATATTTTTCTTCCAGTTAAAGTTCAGATAAATTGTTACAGTTCAATACGTTAGTTTCAGTTTTGGATTTTACAATTTATATAGGATGTTTTGCGATTATCTGTACATTATTTACAGGTTGAAAGTTCTTTCAACATTCCGGTCACGTCGTCCATGTCTACTCAAATGAGTTTTCAGGAAGTACGGGAAATAACTCAGCGTTCGTGACGTAATCCTTATAATGTGACGTAATCCTAATGAATGTCCTTTTTTTTCCACAAACATAATATCCTAGCGATTCAGCAGGCAGTAGTCCTGTGGTTCCTTCTTAGAAATCATTTTAGCATTTTTACATCATTTATGAATTTCTGATAAGTAGTTTCGGTTCTTCGAAACGGATCGGAAATGTATTTCACACATTGCCGGTTTGTCATTTGGTATTCTATAGAATGCCTAGGAAATGTGGGAAATATGAATCGTTTCTTACATTGCCGGCTAGATTTAGGCATTTTAGAGAATGCCAGATTTGAAACTTTGCTTCTGACAAATACATTTTAAGCATATTTAATCGTACACCTAGGAAACACTAAAGAAAATACGTATTAATTTGAATTTGTAAAGGACACCTTTGTGCAAATAACTTGGGACACATAAATTTGGTCGCTAATTTACTAAATTTTATGACTTTGAATGATACTCACGGCCGGCGCTAGACTTTTGCCGCACAGTGCATACTCTACAACTTCAAAATTCTACCGCCCAGTTCCTTCCAAAGTTCTAAAATGTTTGCCGCAGCGATCGCACACGCGCTGGCCCCAGCCCTGGTGATACTAGGAATGACCAGGAAACGATAATTCGGATAAGACTTACTATCTGAATTATCCTTTCCTCATATGTTGCTTATTAAAACTTACAAATGTTTTAATTAATGACAACCTTAAAAACTGGTTGTTAGTAGCTTTAGTTTTGACTCCATACACTTTTACAATTAAAAAAACCAAAAGATAATCGGAAATTTCGTCATCAGCTCTTTTTGAGTCCTTTTCTAATGGTGTTGAAATTCTGTATGATACTAGTTTTAGAACTGCTAAGAAATTGGCAACAAAATGTGAAATGCAAAAGTTGTACTTCAATTTTAAGTCTGAAAAGTAAGTAATTCGGACTTTAAAGCTCTTGAAACATAGAACTTGAACTCATAACAATAAGCATAGGATTTTGCATTCACTTTTTTAGTTATATGATTGTTGCTTCATTGATAACAATATTATAAATAGTCCCAATTGCTGCATTCGAATCTTACTTATTATTCAAAATATGAAAAATGAGAAATGTAATATTTATATGTATTTTTTATCTCCAAAAGTCATAATAAAGTTCTCTCATAAATAGAAAAGTCGCATTTGACTGTTTTCAACGATTTT
The DNA here is from genome assembly GCF_044657685.1 of Stegodyphus dumicola. Taxonomy (NCBI): domain Eukaryota; kingdom Metazoa; phylum Arthropoda; class Arachnida; order Araneae; family Eresidae; genus Stegodyphus; species Stegodyphus dumicola. The sequence continues at coordinate 218,352,350 of NC_140769.1, forward strand.
CACCTCCTCGTCAGGAAACATTTCTGTTACGAATCCTAATTAAAAATTACAGAAAAACAGAACATAACCTGTTTCACTCATAGCGAAGTGCAGAAGGGAAAAATATAGTTTATAACTGAAAACACATGAAAAGTTTGCTAAAACAAATGCATTCGCATTAATTTTGAATTTTATTCAGCATTTCGATTCTAGATAGTCGAATTAGAGGTATCATCATTCTAAAGCGGCAAAATATTAAAGCTCAGATTCGTTTTTAATGATTCATTTTACCGCTTCATTGGGAAAAAAAGTTAAAAATTCGGAAATAGCAACATTTAACCGATAAGAAAGTCAAAACTCTTTACTATCTCGCCCACAAAATGCAGTTTTGAATACGACGAAAATTTTGCTTCATTATTAAATTATTATAACAGGGCTTGCATGAGTGGATTATATTTTAGAACAGGAAAATCTTTCGTACTAATAAATTGCTACAGTTAGAAACAGAAAGTAAAGTAAAGCCTTTCTAAGATGACTAACACACAGGTTCATAAGATTTTGGGCTCTTGCGAATTAGAGAAATGGCTGTCAGGACCGAATCGATCAGTATCTCAGTTCTCTGCAATACTGATCATCTTAGGAAGATAGTCGCCAAAAAAAAGGCCACTGTTCACATTCTGAAGTTCATTAGTCTATAAATGAAAATACATTAAGCCGATTCGATTACGTGTATGCCTGTATCTATATTTATATAGGGGAAGAGGAAATCATAATATAAAATAAATATAATATAATATCTATGTTACCGTTAAAGCGTATAATTCAGTTATTTCATGAAAAAACTACTCAAGTCGGTTTAGCTAATTATTATAAAAAGTAACTAGTTATTCTATAAACTAACTAATGATAAACCGTTAAAATGAGGGGGGGAAGACACTAAAACAAATCTATCGTTTTATAAATTAACTGATGATAAATCTTTGAAATCACCTTATATGCGGTCAGGTCGTAAATTTAGAACCCCTTTTTTCACGGGGGGCTGAAAAGGAGGGGATAATCTTGCTCGTGGTTTTGAGAAAATGTGGGGGTCGTTTAAACATCTAACTTCTCTACATTCAGTTTTTATGCAGAGGAAAATACAAATTGAATTCTTCGAATGAACAATGAAAATGTATTATTGAACTATAAACTGTAAGGCAAGTAACATCTTTTTTTAAAGTAGGAGTAGAAAGACAGATATTTGTTACACGAATGAATTTGTAGTAAATATTGAGTTTTTCATTTCGAATGCTATGTTCCATGTATGCGAAGTAGCTGAGTATGTGAGATAATAGTCATAACCGAATGGCTTTCAACCTTTTCACGGCTAAGGACTGTTTCTCAATTACATTGTGGTTGCTGCTTTTTGGTTAATTTTCTAATGACATATAAACATTAAATTGTTTTTAATTTGAGACTTATGAATAAAATAACGGAAACTAGACTGCAGAAAATTCTTCAGAATGAAGTTAATACTGAAAGATACATTTATCCCATTATCCAATTTTATCCTACAACAAATCTTTTAAAAAGTATGGAATTAGCAATGCACTAGGTGGAAATAAGGATGACATTGTGTTTTAGGAAAGTTGCAAATCTAGTTACAGTGACAACCTAAGTGAAAATAACTATGATTTTAGCAACAGTGATGACGAATTTCTGGGATTCTAAGAAACGCTGATGTATTTGCTAATTGTTTAATGCAACAATTCCGTTTTCGTTGTATAAAGTGTTTATCATTAAAATAGGTATTTAATCCTTTTCTGTCTAAGTATTTTTCCCAAGTTTTAACCTGAGGAACCACTGCGCGTCTTACAGGCCAGGAAATTGAGGTATAGTATAAATTGAGCCCTTCATTTCGTATCAGTGCCGACGATTTCGATGAAAAAGGGTACTTTTTTAAAAACGAACTTCTTAACGAAGAAAAGCCGTTTTATGTACAGCATAATGTCTAAAAATACCGTCAAATTAAAGAGTAATCTTGACTTTAATGCTTTTGTATGCATTTCTTGAATTGATTAATAAATGTAAATTTGTAATTTAAAAAAATGTATAATATTTTATTTAGTTACATGCTAGTTATCTGTGTTATTGCTTCGTTTATGGTATAGACCACCCCCTCCCACAAAAAAGCGTTTTGCCCCTCGATCGCAAAAATTTCTCGATTTTCCATTACTTAACTAGTGGAATTTCCTAGTACCCCCCCCCCCAATAAAATTACAGCTCTGCGACAACAACTGAGTGAAATATTTGCAGCTCTCTACACATAAATTGAATGTTTATTTAAAAATAAAATATTTCCTAATTTTTATATCCCTTTTCCAGTTTATATGAAATTTCAAAATTTAACGATATCAGTTAATGAAATACTTGCAAGTAATATAATGGTTTTGCGAAATATATTCTTGATTCCAAACCCTTGCTGCTAGGCATCAGCCCATCGCTCTTAGAATACGTAATTAGTCCAAAGGGAAATTTGCTCAGAAGGATTATTAATTTCATTTTGGCATTTTGCGTTGAAAATATAAACGGCGAATCACTTTTCAAATTGTTGCCACCAAATATTATCGCCCTGTACTATATTTAAAGAAATTAAATAATGAAGAGTCTGCATGGATGTATGTATGTTTCTCGCTTATGATAAAACGACGGTACCTAGAACCATCAAAATTTGAATAACGTAATCTTCCATCGAATATCGGCGTGTGGAAGCCATAATTTGAATTTAAAATTTGTTTTTATTATAGATTTCGTATTTTATAACACTTCAACGAATTTTTGATTAACAAACTCAGCGATTTCAAAACGAGCAGTGACAACACTGTACGAAAAAAAAAAAAAAAAAAAATTATCTCCAGCGCGCGATATATATTCCTGATATACTGATACTGAATGAGACCTAAAAACACTTTTCTTTAAAATATATCTCCCCTTATGATCCCTAACACAGTCGTTTACTTTCCCCTTCCGTAATTAACACCAGTCTCCTGCTCTTGACCGCATTTGCAAAGCCACCAAATCTTTAGTTAATCGAAAATTACTTTTCATATTACGCATAGGTTAAGTAATAAATGATAAAGAAAAACAGAATATATAATAAGTATTTTTGCTAGATTAGTTAAGCAGTAATGAAAAATAACAGACTATACTGCGCCAATAGTTCTATTTAGATTTTTACAACTTATAAAATTATTAGGCTTCTTAGTCCTGCAGGCAATAAAGCAGCTTTCGCGTGCCATCTTTACTAACGATCAGGCATTTTCTAATACATTAACGAAGGATCTTTACTAATATTTTATAACGATTAGGCAATCGTTATTCTATGAAATAAATAGTTAAATCATAGAATCTATTAATTTTAAATACTTTAACCGATTCAATTAAGGAATTAATTAAATTAGTTATTTTATGAAATAACGAATTCCATATTGGTAGCATATATAAGGGAATAAAAGAGCTGTGAACAAACTGTTAGTTTTAATTAATTGTTCGTTTGTTAATTGCGGGCTGTAAAAAAAACTGTTAGTTTTCAGTTAGGGATGGATGAAATTATTTAGTTCTACAGCTAGTAATCAGTAAGAAAATAGAGGAGAAAAATTTGGCTTCATATGAATTCTTTCCTTCCGGATGGCCGGTCCGTATATAAGCATTCTGTACCTCGCCACGAAATAGGGAAAATCGCTCCTTGTGATTAGATATGGCTTCTGATGACATCATTTCCTCTAGGGCATGGACCTTATAAGAAATAGACCAACCCAAATGGATTTTCTTCCTCGTCTGACGCGTTCCCGGCTGTCACCTTAATCACATCCTGAGATGTAGGGACGACTTGCAGAAATTTAACAGTGGTTGCCTATTGCAGCGTGTATAATTGTCAAGAAAAAGCTGGTTGTAGCGCCTCATTTCACAAATTAGATTTTCTCTATATTTTTATTTTTGAAACTGAGATTGATTTTTAAAAATTTAGCATATTTATCAAGCATAACTAGCGTTCCAAATAGTTATAAAGCTATTGCATACTTTCAGGATCTGGATATTTTTTTAGCTTTTCCTATGCTATTGGGAAATTTGTAACTATTTCTTTTAGAAAATAATATTTTAAATCTGAACTAATAGAAAATTTCAAACAAGCAATTTTCTTTTGCAATTTTTATGCTTTTTATTGGTATAAATAAGTAAAAAATACTAAAATATTTAAAAACGAATTTTTGATAGTTTTGTTTAAAATTCTAAATTGTGCTGCTTTTTTAAAATTATAGATGAGTATTATAGCACAATTTCTATAAAGGAATTTTATTTCAATTATATTTCATAATAAATCATAGTGCTAAACACTTTTAACTCCTTAATTTTTATACATTTAATTCTAATATTAAAATTGTATTTAACCGTAATAATTCATTTTGCTTGTAATTTATAGTGATTTTTTTAAAATTTATTTTTAGATCAGCATAATTTTTTTTAAATTTACTGTTAATTTAATTTATTAGCTGGAAGCAGCATTTTGCGCTTTTGAACTATAAATGTCCGTGTCTCCTTGCAAACTGTTGTTACCAAATATTATCGCCCTGTATTATATTTAAAGAAATTAAATAATGAAGACTCTAGATGAACACATGTATGTTTCTTGCACTGTGACAAAAACGACGGTATCTAGAGCCATCAAATTTTGAATAATGTAGTCTTCCAACCGAACATGGGCATCTGGGCGGCCGAATTTCGAATTTGTTTGAATCTATTTCATATTTTGTAAAAGTTTAACGAATTTTTGATTAACAAACTCAACGAGTTCAGAGCGAGCACTGTACGAGAAATAAATGTTTTATCTCCAGTGCGGAAATTCTAAAGATATGCTGTTTTCAAATGTATGTGGTTTACGGGCGAAGAACATGATATTCAATAAATATAGGTAACACACAAAACTTTAAAAAAAGAATGCTTCTAGATTTTATTTTATCTTTTTTTTCCTTCATTACGCTCAGAAAATTTTATGCTCCGAATTTTATGAATTATTATAATTAATCCATTTTAATGTTAATAATTTAATGATCATATAATGAAATAGATATGATCGTTTTGTAATGTTATTATAGTTTGGAAAATCACTGCCTGAAAATGTTCATTAAATTTAAAAAGAATTATCAGATCTTGTTTAATTTTACCTTATTAATTTCAAAAGCATCGCGTGCTATCAATATTATTTAATTTTGCTTTATTTTTACGCAAAATTAAGTTCATAAATTTTGTGCTTAGAGTTTTTACCGTGTTACCAAAGTAAAGATGTTTGTACAAGAGTTACGCGTGAGAAAAAAACGCGCGAAATGCAGTAAAAGTGCTTTAATGAGATATATTAAATCCTATTTGGAAAAAACTGTGGCTTTCATAATCTCATCACTGTACAACGTATCACATTTAATAATTAAAACAGTTATGTGATACAAACGCCATAGGTTTGAGTGTTAAAGTAAACCAGATCGTCCCTACTCTTTCTTGCGGACATGTCGGTGACGCGCGCCCCGCCCACTGGGTTAGACTATCTCTTATAAGGTCCATGCTCTAGCGACGCCTTGAATTTGCTTGGGCTCGAGAGTACACCTCCATGCTGTTTGTTTACATTTTGATAGCAGCACCGAAAAGATTATTATTTGTGTTGTATTTTTGTTGCTATAAGATTACACTTCTTACAACACTGACGTGTATCGAATGATTTAATATAAAAAATGTAGTGGTTTTTTTAAACCCCCCTAGAGAGAAAAAGTATTTCTCCTTGTGCTAACTTAGTAAATGTGTATTAAGTGCAGATATTTTTAATAAATGTAGTATTCTTAATTTGAAGCCTTTCATATTAAAGGTGTAATTATTAATTCATTATTTTCTGTTCATTATATATCCGTTCTCTGCACATGCAATCTACGAAAGTCATGCAATCTTCAAGTCAGTTTTCGGAAATAGCAAAAACGACGTTGGGAGCCACAGTAAATTCATAATATTTATAATCAGTTTGGAAAAGTAAAATTTATTTTTGAATTTAGACTAATATAAATTTGGAATACAGGCGCGTAGCCAGGGGGGTGCCCTGGGCACCCTCGAACCCTTCCGCTTCACTACTACCTATGCTTAAAAAAAGTCCTAAGTAATTTTCAATAGTTTTTGTTAGACTTAGTTTTTTAAATATTGCTTTCCAGCTTCCCAAAAAAATTATGTGATTAACATAAAATGAAAGGAAAGTCTACAATTTTCTATTTAGTAGTAAGATCACGGAAAGTAATCCTTCCTCAGCAAAGAAAGTATTTCGAAGGTTATGTGACACTTTCAAGTTGTAAAGCTTTTGTTTTTTTATGACTTTGAATAGTCTTCCCTATCCAGTCTCACTTTCCATCTAGCTATCAAGTTTAATGTCACTAAAGAAAAAAAAGCCCTTTCATTTCCAACCAAGCATCTGAAAGCATAATGTATAAAAGAAAATAAGTTAAAAAAAAAAAAAAAAGAAAGAAAGAAAGAAAGAAAAGAGGAGAAAAAATTAACTTGGGATATTTATTTTTAAGATTTACTACATATTATCTAAAAATTGCAAGTTATATAAAAGAGAAACACGGTAAAATAATTTTGAGTGACAGTTTTTTACATTAATTTCGAATTTCAGTTAAGTCAATAAATATAGAAAAAATATTAAACTTTTTTTTTTTAATAATATAGAGAGCATGTCAACTTCGATGCTTTCAATGCAATGAATTTTATTTTCTTAGCCATCTAGAAATTTAAATTCTTGTTATTTAAAATTATTTAATAGGGTAGTTGTTAAATACACAGATAGTTCATTCAACTGCCAAGGATTTTATTTTATTGTATTATTAGCCCAAAGAGGCAATTTGCCCAGAAGGTTTATTAATTTCGTTTTGCCATTTTGCGTTGGTTCACTATAAACGGCGCTTCACTTTTCAAATTGTTGGCACCAAATATTAAAGCCCAGCATTATGTTTAAAGAAATTAAATAATGAAGACTGCTTGAATGTATGTATGTTTCTCGAACTGTGAAAGGACAGCGGTAGCTAGAGGCATCAAATTTTGAATAACGTAGTCCTCCACTCGAATATGGCATCTGGAAGCCCAAATTTGAATTTGAAATTTGTTTTATTATCTATTTCTTATTTTGTAAAACTTGAACGAATTTTTGATTAGCAAACTCAACGATTTCAAAGCGAAGAATGTCAACACTGTAAAACACAAATATCTCCAGTGCGCGAGACTGTGTATCAGAAATTCTAAAGATACGCTCTTTTTAATTTATTTTGTGATACTGCTGTTGAGTTGAATTTTACGGTTTAAGTGCTAAGAAGAACATGATATTTAATAATTAAAGCTAACAAAGAAAACGTTAAAAAAAGTCTCTTTGGGCGTAATATAAAATATGAAAGCTTTCAGATTTATTTATTTATTTTGTGTGCGTCTATGTTTGGGACAAATAATCAGATAATTACTGAATAAAAGGAAGTATAAAACAAGAGAATTTAATAGAACGAAAAAAGTACATTGCCCATTAGTGGGCAAAATTTATAAGGTTGCTGAACAATGATAGTTCGACATGGGTTAGAATATTAAAGAAAACGCTGAACGAACTTTTATGATTTTCCTTATGCATAAGCTAAATATAAACCAGTTTCCCTTAGAAAATCCTCCACAAATGGGATGGCATCCCTTCCCTAGGCACGTCTATGGGGACAGATAACCTTTGTACGCTTTTCTGTGCTGATTTAAACAAACAGTACCAAGCATATATGAAATACTAATTATAATAATAAAAATTTGATGTTATTGTAAGATCATGTACATCGTCGACATCAAGCCCAAAACCACGAATCTATAACATCCCTTTCCAATGGAAAGAATTTTATTGGCATGGGCTTCATTTTATAAAAAGCGATGGTTTACACTATAGTTCTAATATTTTTATCAAAAGCAAATGCATTTTATGTTTTGATCATAATGCAAAACAGAAAAATAACAAAATAAATTTAATATTAGTATTAAAGGGTTATGACCTTTATCCTCGGACGGGAATGTAAAAATATCGTTCATTTTTTTCTGGTTCATTTACATCATATAATAGTTTTGATTCATGGCCTAAAATTTTAAAGTGATAGTTATTCAATTTTAAATTCTATAAAGTAGATCATCGATTTTGAAAAATTCTTAAAACTGCCTTTAATCTGCAGTTATAAATTGTATTCGAAACATTAGTTTCATTTGCAATAAACTTAATTTTATTTAAGTATACTATTTAGAGATGGATATATCCTATGGATAGTTAATGCTTCCAAGTTGCGCAGTTAGAGGAAATAATTGTATAACAAAATTATTTCTTGAATATATGGTATTAATGAGGGAGCAGATATTTTAATTCTTATTTGAAGTTTTTCTTAGAAAAACAATATTAATCACAAAGGAATGACTAGATTAAAATTTGCTAATAATGTTTCAACTTGACCGATTTTACAGAGCTGTAAAAAGGTACAACTTATCCGTATGCTGTGACATATTCCTTGCTCCTTTATACAAGAATTGAATTGTTTAATTTTTTGAGCTCTATTAAAAATTCCAAGAAATGTTAAAATCATTGATTTAGTGGCGGAAGAAAAAGTGCAAAGCTCTCTTTTTAACTTTTTTACATTGAAGAACCAACTGTAAATAAGTTAACTAGTGCTGCTTCTGTCAATTTAAAAGTGTGTATTTAATTATGGCAAAGCACACTAGGGCTATCTGCCTAAGGGGAGGGATGCCTTCGTGGGGACTTTCTAAGGGAAACTGGCTCGTATACACGTTACACATGGGGAAAACCACGAAAACACCCATGCAGCCAGCCCGTTCGCGGGATTCGAACCTCGGACCGAACTACCAGTGTTCAGCGACTTTACCGCTCGGCCGCTGGTGGGCTCTCTACAATTTAAGAGGAGTAGTTTTAAGTTGTTATAAGAAAAACAGACAGAAGGATCATATGACCATCAATTTGAAAGACCGAGTCGATATGTAATTTGACTTATTGCTTCTGAAGAAGTTTACATGTGATGGAGTATATTTAAAGTGTTATAGAAGCTTACATAAAATTCCAATCCATACACTAATAAACTCAGAATTAAAATAAAAGTTTAAAAATAATTTTATACTTAAATGATAATCCCAATGACATAAAAGTGAATTAATAAAAATAATAGAAGGCAATAATTTCTTTCTGTAAGATATCATTATTGTTTCCAACTATATATCCACTATACGAGTACTCTTTATCAAGGGGAAATACACGTTCCATTTTCTGTTTTAAATACAAATTAAATACAAGGAATCTTCTTATGGTGACCACCTTCCTTAGAAGTCCATCTATAAAAGTGATCGATATTTTTGAGAAGGCGACTATTTACTTAGCAGATCAAAACTATCTGCAATAAAGACTGCCGTTTTAAAAACGACAAACGACTCGTGTTTAATGCATTCAGATTTCACAAAGAATAATACAGATAAATTAATTAAATTTTGCATTCAAATAACAAATTCCAATAAATCGTTTAAAGAAGATTGCTAAGAGAAAAATCGTAAATCCCTCAGGATATTGACTAGAATATAAAAAGCGCAAAATCGCGTCCTGTAGCTTAGCAGTCGTTAATAACTCTTATCTTGCAGATAAAGCATTGCCTGAAATCCAATTTTGTTTGAATTCAAATTATTATTGTTATAAATTAAAAACATTATTACTTATATTGAGATAAAAATTGTGAAATGAATCTATCATACGATAAGTTTTAAATAGTGTTTTCAGTATTTTCTTTGGCTGTTATGAATATATTTACTCTTCTGTGTAATATTATTAAATGCCTAAGTTTAATTATAAGTCTATTTGTGCCTTATAGTGCCTTACATTTTGGTGGCTAATAAATTTGCATTTTTCGTTACATTAAACCCATATGATCCAGTCTCCTCATATGATTTAGGTCAACGAAATAATATTAGACCTTTGCCGGACAAGAAGGGCCATGCAGCATAAAGGCGTACCATCATTTTTATCAAAGCTTTTTCGATATATTTGAAGCACGCCTAAAGCATGCTGTATTGCTCAAACAAACCAGATGCTTATGTGCATAATCAACGGAGTGCGCAATGCAAGCGAGACGCTATGGTTCTGCTGAATTCAATCTTGCCATTTGCTTTTATTTTAACATTCATAACAGTATATCATTATCTATCTCATTTAGAAGGAATTGTAGTTAAATTTCAAGGACGCGTTGTTGATATTAGTTGGGACCAGTTGTTGATTGGAAGCTTATGACATAGTCCAGGAAATAACTGGGTTTTACATTTCTAAGCAGAAAAATGTAGAAAGAGTTTTGAGAGTATATTTGATCATTCTGGGGAAATGTGTGAAAAAATTAGATGTACAGCTTAAAATGCCACGCATCATTCGAAAGCAAGTCTAGCGAAATAATGCTCATTGTGATTTTGTGTTTAATCATTACAAAGCTATTTTAGCAATCCCTTTATTTGACTATCTCATTTTCTATTTCAAATTTCGATTTTCAAATTTAGAAAAAGAGTTCATCGTCCCCGTTTACGATCAGTTTGCCCTGATCATGTAAATGAAATTTCTGTAAATGAGTTGAAGGAAACATATAAAGATGATTTACTCTCTCCGGAACTTCTAAACGAAGAGATGAAACGTTGGTTGACGGCATTTTATGTCTATTCCCAAAGCAAAGCTCCCAGACACACCAGTTTTGGCTTTGAAAGCTTCGAATAAAATCTTTTCCCCAAATATTGATGTGCTTTTGCACATAGCAGCTACACTGCCGATGACATCTTGCGAATGTGAACGTTCCGTAAATGCTTCGAAAAGGTTAGAAAATTATAATAGAGCTACTAAGACAGAAAAGCGCGGAAGTTCTTTGGCATTAATGCATATTCATTATACCAAAGAAATATTAGTTGACAAAGTTATTGATATATTTGCCAGTTTGGCAGCCAGGAAAAATGGAATTTGGAAATATTTTAATTGCCGAATCAAAATGAAAGACCTGAAAAATATTTGAGTTCTTTTTGTTTGCAATTTAATTTTATGTCCAAAATAAATGATGCATTTACAACTTTTACGAATTTAATTCAACTTCTTAATTATACAATTATATAGAACAGAAATATGGATTTTATATATTTATTTATCTTTATATTATGAAGCCAAAGTAAGATCAATTTCAAAATTATTTTAATATTTCTTTGTATGTATGCGAGTGTGTACGGCAGAAATTAAAGTAAAATACTAAAAGTACTTTTACTAGCATTATTCTATTTTTGTTATTTATTATGCTCAAAGCATAATAATTATTATCCAGTATTTTTTAGAGATGAATAAATGACTGGCTGAGTTACAGACTAACACACAGTATATTAGATTAACATACAAAAAGAAATTATGTTAATTTTACGCTTTTATTTAGCTCACAAAATGCGAATTATTCAAAACTTTATGAAAAATGAATAAATACAAATAAGTTTTTCTTGAGTATAAGAAGTGTATTGCCAGACATTTATATCAGAAATTTTATAAACAAATTTTTTTTTTACTACGTATAACTTTTTTTATAAAAGAGAGTTTGCTGAAGTTTTTCCCTCTTTGTCCTCTTAATTCCTTTACGTTCCTAATTTTCTTCTTTCTATCAGCTTTATTTTTTGGTGGTGTTTGGTGTATTTAATTATGGCAAAGCACACTAGGGCTATCTGCCTAAGAGGAGGGATGCCTTCGTGGAGGACTTTCTAAGGAAAACTGACTCGTATACACGTTACACATGGGGAAAACCACGAGAACGCCCTTGCAGCTAGCCCGTTCGCTGGTGGGCCTCTTTATTTTTTGGTAAGTAAGATAATACTGTGGTTGACTAAGGTGATAAGGTATTTTCTCCCTCTTTTACACCGTGGCTTCGTGAAAATTATGTCCAGCTACCATCGGAAAGTCCTGAGTTCGAATCTTGGCGACGGCATCATTGATTTTTCACATTGCCTGCTTCGACGAACCTAACGGGACTGATAAAACTGACGATAAAATCGTCATAAATAAATATCAAGAGAATTCTGTTTTAAATTCTGCATCTTGCCAGTCATCTTTTGCATCTACAATATCTTTTGGCTTATATTTTATTAGGTGTAAATGGCCATGAGTAGAAACTGGTTTCTTGAAATTTATATCAACAAAATAAAATGCTTGCCCTTTCATTTATTTTTTAATTGAAAACTGTATTTCATTGGGTAGTTGAATACATATAATTTAATTGCTTTTTGACTAAAGAAAATTCAGAAATAAATATGTTTAAAATAAACATTTTGATTCCGATACCCTAATTTAATTTTCTTCTATGTTTTTTCTACAATATCAAAAACCTAAATTCATTCTGATCAGTAGTTATAGCAACGTTATATTTAGGTATTAGAAAACAGTGGTTGGTGGTGAAGGTGGTAAAGTATCCCATAATACTTCACAAGATGCATATGAATTAAAATATGCCATAGTTAGATTATCGCTTCATCTCGGCATTTTCGATATAACTGAAAAACTGGGCATGACGTCTCTGCGAACACTGCTCGGAGTTACAGCCCGGATAGATTTTCAACTAGTTCAAAGTAGAAACGGAATCGCCGACTACGTTTCTATTCGGACGAAGTGATCGTTATCGTAGCGAAAGGCTCGCTGCTGGTCGCTGGGGCAGGTGTAAACTGGCCTTAAAAGGGAAACTGGCTCGTTCCTACGTTACACATGAGCAAAGTACGAAAATTTACATGAAGCCAGTCCGTTAGCCGGAAATTGAAGGCTGAGTGAGAAAAACTGGCGCCGGCCCTGTTGGAACATCATCCTCGGAGAAAGAACATTTCACATGTTTTCTCAGATATCTGCCCTAGAATGTTTTTCTCCTTTCATAAAGAGCAATGAAATCATGGAGGTGGGAAACAGAGGAGAAGCCCCCCGCCGCTGGTTTTTCCTGGACTCTCCTTGGAGCACTGACGCACCTTTCCTGGTAACCAGAACATTCACTGAGCATTCATTTCATCATCATCATCATCATTATCGATATTGCCGCTTTTACGCAATGTTTCCGGCTCATGATACTTATGCCCAAAGGGCGCATGACGGTAGAAAGCAGTGACAATTGAAAGGAGGCATCAGTAGTGCGAAGAGGGGGTGACAGCATGACATCACAAGTCTATTAAAACACACAGACGAAGCTCAGAACCAGGAGAGGCAAAACAGTGTGAAAATCAGACTTGTTCTATTGTTCATGATAAGGTATTCATTTCATTTCCTGCATGATTTATAAAATCACGCAGGAAAAAAAAAAAAAAAAAGAATAAAGGAAGACTCTTTCTTCGCTCTAACTCCTGAAGAAGTGCTGCTGAGCTTCTGTTGCCAAAGTGGGTGTGTTTTGTTTACAGACAGAGCATTTGGTGTTACTTGAACCAAAGAATTTGTAGGGGGATAGGGGGTTCTCTACAAATTTTTTGACTTCAACCCACGACAGTTCCACACAAATCGAAAAGCGGGGTCACTTTCCCATAAAAGAAACATTCACTGTTGGATACATGGAGGTAAGAATAAAAGGAGGGGCCAACCTCCGCACTACGATCATGGGGTTGTAGGAAAAAATGTCACCCTTCGTTTGCAATGGGAAATACAAGGCATGTTTAGAAAGACCGCCAAGCTGGGTGATAAAAGTTTTATCTCAAAAACCGTAACTTCGGATTACCGGAAACATGTGCGAGTGGAAGCAAATAGATGTGTTAGCTGCTTGTTTCTCCCTTAAGGTTAAAAATAGAGGGGTGTTTAGCGGGGAAGCTTTTGCGATGGAAACCAGCGGGGGAAGGCGGGTTGTCCAGCATCTGTCATTGTCAGGTCTTTAGTAATTACTCTCCTCGCACCGCATGTAGTTATAGCGTTAAGGCTCGTTTCCACTACTGCGTACGAACCATGGAGGTAGGAAAGGGAGGAGGGGCCATTTCTCGCTAGAAGTGAAGCACTGCTTTGACGCTTGGGTCACCAGACGGGGTGTTTTTTGTTTACATTCAGAAGCTCGCTTGACAAGATTCTGATAGTATTTCGACACACGACAGTTCCATAGAAATCGAAAAAGGGACACTCTCGCATGAAAGAAACATTCATAGTGTGATGGATAATAGCAATTTGTATAGTTTACTGACATTTACGCAAAAATCACATCTTGGTTATTTTTCGATAACTAACAACAGCGATTTTGATTATGAATTTGTTTTATAAAATTCTAAGCTGTTGCACTACAAAAATATAGATTTTAAGAAAAATGTTATGCTTAAAGAATGAAAAATACCTTACGGTACATTTAAAATTGTATACGTCTTTCGATACCCTTGATAGAGTATTCGCTACTTTTATTTTATTTTCCAAACGTCAAAATGTTTTAAATAAAACAATTTTTTTCACATCCATATATTATTGTAACATGTACCTTTTAAAATATTTTAGAGAAGAGGCTTTTCTGCTGCTCATTTTAAACCCATCGTTTTAATTTTATATATCTGAAAAATAATCACTTTGGGCTTACAAGTTTTACTTATTTGGGTTAATTAAAAATAAAATTACTATCAAATGCTGCAATCCTCGTCAAAATTAATAAAATACACGACAAGTTAGCTTTCCCTTCATTTGGAACCACACATTTGTGTAAAATTATGTACAGTTTTACACAAATGTGTGGAACAGAAGAGGGATACATTTGCGAATTTGGCGGAAGTACCATGTGCGGTCAAGATGATGTGACCATGCGAACGTGCTACATCATCAAGACAGCTTATTCAGAATTTTAAAATAGGGTAATCGACGGAGGTGAAAACATTTGTATATCCTGCCAAAGGAGGTCCGATCATGAATGGTCCTCTTATTGATTCCAGATTGTTAAATGTTTCCCACGCAAGTCTTTTTTTTCTTGGAAATTCGAGTTTTATTCTGGCTTCTTAACGTACGCAGGTCTCATTCATAGACAAGGAATGGCTAACTGGAGCATTTTACAATATTTATTAATATAATTACAAATTTTTTTTCTAATGTAATTAACGAAAACTTGTGAAAATATTTCATTCAAATTAAACCATTCTGAGAAAACTGTCCTGTGAAAAGTATAGCATTTAATTCCGTTCAGAATGAAATGTTGTTTAAAAATATGTTGTTTTCACATACTTAGGACTCTGAAGTGTTGTAGAAAAAGAAAATATATACATTTATATGTATATTTGCGACGTAATTACAAAATATTTACACCAGAACGCGTCAAATCCCATAGAACTCAATGGTAAATGACCCAATGTTTTGGTCACCACGTAGGGATCGCCGGTGCTTCAGAGCTGGGTACGGAGAAACTTGTTTAGGGCGACTCCTTCTTACTTCTTACCTCCATGGTACGAACGCGTTGCGTCAATTGAAGACACGCCTACGGCATCCGTACAAGCGTTTCCACTGCTGCGTATCCGTAAAATATTTTCATTTTCCACCGCTAGGTGTCACTGTAATATTTTGGCGCCAAACAAACAGTTCGCGAATTAAGACGCTGAACATCTGAATTTTTCCCGCTTAAGTGAGTATTGTTTGTTTTGGATTTGATATGGATCCTGACGTAAAACGCAGAAAAGTTTTGTTTACTAAATTCCATGTTATTGGAAAATTTTATTTCTGCTTATGAACTGCGAAAGTAAAGTACGCTAGCAATTTTTACATAAGTAAGGTTATAATGCATATTATGAACATCACTAATTCCATAGAAGCTTAAGTAAATTTTTAAAAAAAAAAAAAAAAAAAAAAAATTTTGTTTCTAAAAGCCTTAAATATTATAAAATAATATATATATTATTAAAACTAAAATGTACTGTTAGTGAAAAAGTAAACAAATAAATAAATAAAATAAAAAAGTTAAAGGAATTAAAAAATAGTTGGTACTTTAAAAGTACAGAGCAACTGTAAAGAAAGGTTCACGATATTTACGCAAAATTTGCTATGCTTGTATACCGCTGACTTCAGGGTCATAGACTTCAGGGATAATTTATTAGAAATCTCGTTTGTTTTAAAATGCACTATGGGCAGTTATATTTTATGCATAATCCATAAAATATTATTTTTAATTTAAACATTTGTAATTCATATCTCTTTTTATAGAAGTTATAAAAATAAGATTTTTCTCTTTATATATACACACATTAGGTAAAGAAAATGGAAATATTTAATTAATTAATTCCTGCGCTTCTGCTGGAGAGGACTGAATTTAAAAGCAATTATTATAGTAATTTTTTGTTAAAAAAATTTTTAGGGCATTAATACTGTCTCATGTTAATTGGAATGAAAGTTTAGAGTCGTAAACATCCCAAATTCTGAGCACATGTATATACATTCACATAAAAGTGAAACGAATATATATATATATATATATCTGCAGGGTTTCAAAATAAATTAAATTTAAATAATTCTCTTGCGCCATTGCTGCAAAGAATGAAATTTGAATTTAACAAACATTTTCTATTCGTAAAAAGCAAATTAAAAGTTAATTAAATTTAAATGAAATTTAATGCAAACAAATAAAGGATTAATTATTGCTTCGAACTAATATACAATATCATATAAATTCTGAGAGCATATGTAAATCAAGTGCAAGTATCAAAATCCATGAATAAATATATAATTCCAAAAATTTATTTATCCTATTATTCACTTATGCATTTTTATAAATTTTTTAGGATTAAATCTATCCTATTATTCATTTATGCATTTTTATAAATTTTTTAGGATTAATAAGCTATCCTATTATTCACTTATGCATTTTTATAATTTTTTTAGGATTAATAATCTATCCTATTATTCACTTATGCATTTTTATAATTTTTTAGGATTAATAATCTATCCCATTATTCACTTATGCATTTTTATAAATTTTTTAGGATTAATAAATTTTTGGAGTTATATATTTATTCATGGATTTTGATACTTGCACTTGATCTACATATGCTCTCAGAATTTAAATGATGTTGTAGATTAGTTCGCAGCAATAATTAATCATTTCTTTATTTGCATTAAATTTCATTTAAATTTAATTCACTTTAAATTTGCTTTTTACGAATAGAGAATGTTTGTTAAATTCAAATATATATGTACAGGATATGCTTTAAATTAGTATTATATAATTTTTAATTTTTCTGCGGGAAAAATTTAAATAAATAAGAGCATAAATAAAACAATATATTTAATGCATATAATAATAGAAATAAATTATAAAACACGAATATAGATCAAATTGGAATAAAAAGGTAAGAAAGTTGCAGACAGGGTGCCAAAAGCGAATGGGATTCGAACTCACTACTCCAAAAAATGAACATCCTTACCATCAGCTTTACCACTAAGCTAGGATTGCACGTGAGTCGCATGCATATTTTGGCTTATATACAGGGTGATTATAATTAAAGTTTAAGTTTCAAAACGCTATAAAAAAAGAACCACTGATGAAAATGATGTGAAATTTGAAAGGAATGTTATTGAAGAAGGCGGAACGAGTATGGCAGAAGAAAAAATTTAGTTTCAAAAGTTAGAGAATCACGACGAGAAACGAGAAATGTTTCGTAAAACAACGGCTAAGGTGGAAGTTACACATTAAAACGCATTGACAAATTAGAATTGTTGAATAATTTTATTTGCATGACTGTACATATCACATCGGAAGGGACAAATCGGTGGGTTTCAAGAGTTTTGCGGCGGCATACCGCATAAGAACCATTCATCAAAGAAGTTCGGAACTGTCGCAAAACATGTTCAATATGGTGTCCACCGTTGTGTGCAACAAGTTGAAAGCGACAAACAGCATGTTCCACAACGGATCGCAGTGTCTCCGGGGTGATGTTCAGAATGTTTTGCGAAATGCGTGCCTTTAATTCCGCTAAATTTGCAATTGGAGCATGGAACACAACATCCTTCAGATATCCCCACAGCCAGAAATCACACGGAGTAAGATCAGGCGATCGGGACGGCCAGGCTGTAGGGAAATGACGGCTGATAATTCGAGCATTTCCGAAATGGCGCCTCAGCAGCTGCTTCACGGGATATGCAATGTGCGGAGGAGCGCCATCTTGCATAAAAATGATTTCATTCACACATCCACGCTGTTGCAGAGCTGGAATCACGTGGTTGCGCAAAAGAGACGCATACCTCTGACCAGTGACGATTGCGGTAACAGGACCGGAAGCACCCGTCTGCTCGAAAAAATATGGTTGTATGATGACTAATTCCGTAAAGCCACACCATACCGTGACCTTTTCAGGATGAAGTGGTACGGGGTGCGTTGCCAGTGGATTTTCTGTTGCCCATATTCGACAATTCTGGGTATTCACGTATCCTGTCATATGGAAATGGGCTTATGGTCATATGGTCATATGGAAAGTGGATAATGAATGGCCGTGGAAAATTTCCAACGTCTCCCTAGCTGTCAGGTCAGAAGGAAGCAACTCCTGCACATGGCCAATTTTGTACGGATAGCATTGCAGGATGTTTCGTACCTGTCGTTTCGAATTTTTGCATCATTTTCTTTAGACCTACGACACTCATTGGACCAACGCCTTCTTTTATACCCTTCAGTGTCCTGAATTTTTGCAGAGCTACTCTTGCACAATCATCATTCTTGTAATACAGCTTTACCAGCAGAGCGCGGTCCTGCAGTGAAACACCCATGGCGAATGCCTGAGTCGCGAAATGAGGAACAGCCTGGTACCTGGCAGCTTTATAACACTGAAATTTAACTAACATTTTAATTTACGTCTTCTTCCGCTTGCAGCGCCATCTGTTGCTAACTTTTGAAACTAAATTTTTTCTTCTGCCATACGCTTTCCGCCTTCTTCAATAACATTCCTTTCAAATTTGACGTCATTTTCATAAGTGGTTCTTTTTTTATAGCGTTTTGAAACTTAAACTTTAATTATAATCACCCTGTACATCATCAACTAAATCAATTCTTAAAACTTAAGTTTTTTGGTCCTATTTTAGTGTGCTATCGTCTGAAAAATTTATCAGAGTTTGTTCTTCAGCTTCTAGTACATTTTTTACAAAAATCATTATCTTTTAAAGTGGCGTTCGGATTGAAGTTAAACGGGCTGCTAAAAGTATATTTCATGTGCTTACAAATATATGTTATCCAAAAAGATATATTTTTAAAGGGAAATACAAATTTAACATACTCTTCAATGAACTGGAGTATTTAAAAGGCTATCAAATTTAATTTATAATTAACGTTTTTAGTTTTTACCTGTTTCAAAAGAAAAAAATAGCAAATCTTTTAATCATATCTAATTTGCTATAGCAGTTTGATATAGTCAGACATTCATTTTCATTAAAGCTAAATGAGTATGCAGAACTAGGGAATGATTATCAGAACAAATTTTGCTATTTCATGGACTTGGAATTATAATTTTTGCCGCTGATTTTCTTGAACTGAATTTCTTGAACGAACAAGTACTGTAGTTGCAGTTATCTTGTTTTTCCTATCTTTTTTTAACTAAATTCAGCTGATTGCTGTCTTTTTCAGCACGCAGATTTCTCGCTGTAATGTTAATTCAGAAATAAGTATTTTTTAGCAAAACGTTCTTTCCCTGTTAGCGAGCGTTCATCTCTACTTCTGCCGCCATTAATTTTTAGTGACTGAACTTGATTCCTCCTTTTTTACCACGTGACCCCAACGCATCCGCAGACATACGGATAGAAGTTGAACATTGTTGAACTCCATCCGTATGTCATCCGTCACCGCACACCGACCATGGACCTTATAAGAAATAGACTAACCCAAACGGGTTTTCTCCCTCGTCTGAGGCGTTGCCGGCTGTCACCATGATGACATCCGGAGGAGTAGGGACGACTTGCAGAAATTTAACATTGCTTGCCTATTGCAGCGTGTATAATTGTCAAGGAAAAGCTGGTTGTAGCGCACCATTTCACAAATTAGAATTTCTACATATTTTTATTTTTGAAACTGAGATTGATTTTTAAAAATTTAGCATATTTATCAAGCATAATTAACGTTCCAAATAATTATAAAGCTATTGCATGCTTTCAGAACTGGATATTTTTTTAGCTTTTCCTATGCTGTAAGGAAATTTGTAACTACTTCTTTTAGAAAATAATATTTTAAATCAAAACTAATAGAAAATTTCAAACAAGCAATTTTCTCTTGCAATTTTTATGCTTTTTATTGGTGTAAATGAGTAAAAAATACTAAAATATTTAAAAACGAATATTTGAAAGTTTTGTTTAAAATTCTAAATTGTGCTGCTTTTTTAAAATTATATGTGTGTATTACAGCACAATTTCTATAAAGGAATTTTATTTCAATTATATTTCATAATACATCATAGTGATAAACACTTTTGAATCCTTAAAAATGTTTATACATTTAATTCGAATATTAAAATTGTATTTAACCGTAATAATTAATTTTGCTTGTATTTTATAGTGATTATTTTTAAAAATTATTTTTAATTCTGCATAAGATTTCTTTTTTATTTATTTACTGTTAATTTAATTTATTAGCCCAAAGGGGCGGTATCCTAGAAAGGCGGTTAATTTCGAAGCGGCATTTCGCGCTGTTTTACTATAAATGTCCGTGTCTTCTTGCAAATTGTTTTTACCAAATATTATTGCCTTGTATTATATTTAAAGAAATTAAATAATGAAGAATCTGCATGAACACATGTATGTTTCTCGCACTGTGACAAAAACGACAGTATCTAGAGCCATCAAATTTTGAATAATGTAATCCTCTCCTAGGACATAGGCATCTGGACGGCCGAATTTCGAATTTGTTTTAATCTATTTCATATTTTGTAAAGCTATAACGAATTTTTGATTAACAAACTCAACGAGTTCAGAGCGAGCACTGTACGAGAAATAAATGTTTTATCTCCAGTGCGGAAATTCTAAAGATATGCTGTTTTCAAATGTATGTGGTTTACGGGCGAAGAACATGATATTCAATAAATATAGGTAACACACAAAACTTTAAAAAAAGAATGCTTCTAGATTTTATTTTATCTTTTTTTTCCTTCATTACGCTCAGAAAATTTTATGCTCCGAATTTTATGAATTATTATAATTAATCCATTTTAATGTTAATAATTTAATGATCATATAATGAAATAGATATGATCGTTTTGTAATGTTATTATAGTTTGGAAAATCACTGCCTGAAAATGTTCATTAAATTTAAAAAGAATTATCAGATCTTGTTTAATTTTACCTTATTAATTTCAAAAGCATCGCGTGCTATCAATATTATTTAATTTTACTTTATTTTTACGCAAAATTAAGTTCATAAATTTTGTGCGAGTTTTTACCGTGTTACGAAAGTAAAGATGTTTGTACAAGAATTACGCGTGAGAAAAAAACGCGCGAAATGCAGTAAAAGTGCTTTAATGAGATATATTAAATCCTATTTGGAAAAAACTGTGGCTTTCATAATCTCATCACTGTACAACGTATCACATTTAATAATTAAAACAGTTATGTGATACAAACGCCATAGGTTTGAGTGTTAAAGTAAACCAGATCGTCCCTACTCTTTGTTGCTGACATGTCGGTGACGGGCGCCCCGCCCACTGGGTTAGTCTATCTCTTATAAGGTCCATGACACCGACCCCACCGACCGGATTGCAGAAGTCAATCAAAGTGAATTCGCTCGCTGATTGGAGAAACGCATACGCAGCAGTGGAAACGGGCCTTCAAGCTGCGGTTTAGTGAAACATTGATTGACGCATAACAAAAAACGAATTCATCTGAGCTTGTAGAGCAATTTAAAGTTACGATCAGATTTTTTATTTTACTAAAATTTTAAAATCTAATTAAAATGGATTCTATAACCACGTGATCTGGATTTAAACATTTAATATGCAATGAACCTTCTCATGGCGACCTCTTCCAAAAGAATTTCCAAGAGTAGAAATTAACACTTGCGCATTATCTCTTGAAGACGACCACTTCCACCAAAAACCAAAATAATTAGAAACGTGGATGATCGTTTTAGAGAGGATTTAATACATTTTACAATGCCCCAATGCGTGATCCACTCAGAGCCGGACCATCTAGAAGCCCATAAACGATTGGCGACCATCTCCCTAAGACGATCACTTCCAAAAGTGACCAGCATTTCTATAGATATAAACAAACGCACTGAACGTCATCTCTCTAGGTTGATCACCTCCACAGAATACCAAAAATCAACTAGAAACATGGATGGATCAGTATTATTAAATTATGGCAAAGCGCATGAGGACTATCTACCTAAAGGGAGGGATGCCTTCGTGGAGAACTTTTTAAGGGAAACTGGCTCGTATACACATTACACGTGGGGAAAACCACGAAAATGCTCATGCAGCCAGCCCGTTCGCGGGATTCGAACCTCGGACCGAACTACCAGTGTTCAGCGTATTTACCGCTTGCCCGCTGATGGGCTGAAACATGGATGGATATCTTAGAAAGGATTTTTACTCACAGTAGTTATATTAATTACAATTACGTGTAAAGCTTACGGAAACTTAAACGCGGCCGAGCAGTTAAGTTGCTGAATACTGGTTGTTAGATCTGAGTTCGATTCCTAGCAAAGCAGCTTTTCATGGTTATATATAACGTGGTTACGAGTTAGTTTTCCTTAAGAAGCCCTCCACGAAGGCAACCCTTCTCTTAGGCAGATAACTTTCGTGCTCTTTGTTATAATCAAGTAAACCAAACCAAATTAAAGAAACTTATTCGTTCTACTCTCTAAATTGCGCTCAAAATAAATCATACGTAGCAGCTTTGCGTATTCATAACCTAAAACGTATCAAAACGGAAAATTAAATAAATTTAATATCCTTGGTTATCCAGAATTCACTTTTTAATTTATCCCTTATTTCCAAAAATCTGAGCATGAATAATCGTGTAATAAAGTAGACCGATAACTTTGAAATTCAGAGAATAACTTGGATGACCTTCGACCACTAGCAGCCGAGAAATAATACTGAAAAATACATTATTGATGCACTTTTGTGTTTTATATGTAGTAGTATTAACTACTACTATAATCCTTAAATGGAAATCCTTAAATTATATATATCTATGTATAGGTATATATAAATGGAACCAAATATAGAACAAGGTATAAAATATCTTTATTATACAATGTTCATTACCATACGTATATTTACGTAATATCAATATAAATAGTTAGTTAGGTTTCGTACATATATAATTTATTTTTATATTTGTATTTTTCGTATTAGATTCAGTATTGTATACGTATCTGAAGTTTAATTTGTTCTCTTTTTGGGTTACGACTTTAAGTGAGAAAGAATTATTAGGGCCTTCATAGGGATTACATTATATACAAATAGTTAGGATCCGACTTTTCCTTTCTTTTAATCATTATATATATTGAAATACTACTTGATAAGTATACATAAAATATAGCAGTTTTTTAAGCTACTTATTTATATATCTATCGTTTGGTCTGGTTTCTTTGATTATAGCAAACCATTCGACGGTAATTTGCCTAAGGGTAAGGGTGCCTCGTGGAGAACTTTCTAAGGAAAACTGACTCTTATGCACGTTACACGTGGGGAAAACCTCGAAAACGCCAATACAGCCATCCCCGTCGATCCTGGTTCGAACCCCGGATCAACCTGCCAGAGTTCAACGACTTTACAGCTCAGCCGCTAGTGAGCCACACACACACACATCCACACATATACATTAAATAGTATTTACATGTCGTTTATAAAGTATAATTGAGTGCAATTTAATCATAAAGAGTTAGAAAATATTCTACGGAATTACTTCACTTCGTAGACTTTTTGTTAAGCTTCACCATATTTCTTAAAGAGAATCTCAATGCTAGTTCCATTTCCAAGCTGCTTATGTACCTTATTTTTCATGCTTTGAATTATATTTAAAAAATTATTTCACTTTTATAGCTGAAAATGCAGTTTTTTTATTGAAGAATTTAAGGGTAAGAAGAGAATTATGCCCTTTTCTAATTATTCTTGAAGCATTTAAATTTTATTTTTTTTAAAGCGCACGTTAATACGGATCACTGAACTAAAGTGCTCGATACAAGGCAGATTAATTAGCTACTAAATTTTGATTTTCGTTGAGTAAAAATGAATTCATCTGCATTCTATAAGAAAGTAAATATTCAAAAAATGTTTTTTTTTTTTTTTCCCTATTCCCGCAGTCATAATATTTTTCTTAAATATTCAGATATTCCAATCCATTACAATAAGTAATAAATCGATATAGTAAATAAACTGCCCTATTGCAAATTTACTGCCCTATTAGAAATACTTATTCTTGTAATAACAGATACGTATGTGTTATGCTCTTCGTAATTTTCAGTATATATATTTATATTTATAATTAAGAAATCTTTTGAAAGCAGCGTCAAACAGCTGCCGAAATTAAATTATATTTTAAAATTATTATTTAGAAATGCGCTTATAATGATTTTTATATTTACGAAAGATACTTCCCGTTTTCTCAGGCTCACTGTATTCAAGTCGATAGGACCAATTGAATGGAAAGATCGATTTGTTAATTCATTTCCAAGTTTCAAATCGGATGAATGGACTCGCGAATAAAATAGCACATTAAAATACGGTCACATTACTACATTGAGCAATGAAAATTTTAACAAAGGTTTCGTACTTTATCTTATGAAAACAAAATATCAGAATCTGATTAAATGTTTCACTTATTAGAAAAATAGAAAATATAAATATTTGTGAATAAAAAGAAATTATCTTTAAAAAATATAAAACTTAAATGAAAAAATAAAAGAATTACAAAATATTGCAGAAATTACATAAAATAGCGAATAAACTTATTTGGCACAAGCTTGCTAAATGTAAAACAGATTGTACAGTCAGAAAGCTCGCCTTGTCACAGAAATATACTGTTCATCGGGTTTAAAGGTTATTCAGACTAGCGTGCGAAGTTCAGTGAGTAACTTGTATTTTCCTTTGAATGTATAAACTAGCCAAAAAAATTGAGCACTTGACAATTAGATGCAAATTTAACAGATGGGAGCACTTGACAATTAGATGCAAATTTAATAGATGGATTGAAGGAACCCTACTGCAACGTACCACTTTGTGTAAGCATTTTCGTGGATTTCCTTAAGGTATGTAAATATGAGCCGATTTTCCTTAGAAAATTCTCCATGAAATCATGCCTAGCCAACCCTCATATGTTTTGTTATATTCAACACAAAATCATTCTTAAGATGATTAATTAATTAATTTTATGTTAGATGATACGAAGCTTTTCAAAAACTAGGATGCTTTCCGTAAACAATTAGTATTAATAAGCGCTGTTCAACTGGAATTGGGTTGGATTATTTGTTTATAGCAGTGCTTTTCAGCAGAGGCGTAGCTAGAGTTTCCAGCGCCCGGGGACAACTGAAGAAATTGCGCCCCTTTCTGTGTGCCAAGAATGGAAAACATTTCATTAAAAATTTTCGTAGCATCAATTTGGCGCCCCTTGGATGTTGCGCCCGGGGACAGATGTCCCCCTCTTGCCCCACCCTAGCTACGCCACTGCTTTTCAGCCGACTTACATGTACCTGTATGTATTGCTTAGAGGGGGTGGAAGGAAATTCCTGAACGAAAACAATGTAATAATGAAATGTTAATAAACAAATAAATATAACTTTTGTATCTTATGTAATTTGTCTCCATCTGATACCATGTGCATCATTTATTTCTGATATACTGATACTGAATGATACCTAAAAACACTTTTTTTTTTAAATATATCTCCCCTTATGATCCCTGACACAGCCGTTTATTTTCCCCTTCCGTCATTAACGTCAGTCTCCTTCCTGCTCTTGACCGCATTTGCCAAGCCACCCTTTCTTACCTGCATGCATCAAGCAGATGGGTCAAAGAATATCAAAGGAGATTCTTTGGATTCCTTAAAGATTCTTTGTATGGGTGTCAGGGGTAAATGAGTCCTGAATCGGACTCCTAAATGTAAAGTTACTGGTTACGCTTCCCCCTCCCCATTAGTGGATACTCTGGGAAGGCGATGTATAGGACGTGCTTGAGCAGTTTATCTCAGTATTTCACTCTTATTGTACTCCCTGTCACTTAACGCATATTTAAGAACACAAATTTTCCTTCCTGCGAGGAAAACTAACTGTAAGCATCGATAACAATACACTAGATACAATGGAATGGCAAGAAATTGGTGGCTTGGCAAATGCGGTCAAGAGCAGGAGACTGACTTTAATTTCGGAAGGGGAAAGTAAACGGCTGTGTCAGGGATCATAAGGAGATATATATATTTTTTTTTAAAAAGTGTTTTTAGGTCTATTCAGTATCAGTATATCAGTATATCATTCACGTAATTAATGAAAGCCATTTGAAACCAAATATGATTTGCATTAGTAAATTATAGTTAAGAATAATGGCCCCCACTGTTCTGATTATTACTGGAATAATTTAAAGATTAAATCCGATAGTATCTTAAGATGTTTTTGCAGTTGGAAAAACAAGAATATAACTCATTTTGATTCACCTTTCTTTTCTTTATGAATGACGAATATGTGTTTGCCATACACGTGATCAAATAGGGAATAAGTGTTTAATCCGTAAGATTATCAATATTGATTAACATTTCCTATAACTACTTCTAATTGAGGCTTTCTAAGAGCAACCCCCTTTATTTTGACTTTCAGCTTTTAATTTTGGACTAAAATATGAGCATAGAATCTACCTTTAAACAATGGGATTTTTTTTAAACACTGTGGCATGAGAGTGCCTAGTAATAATAGTTTTAGCGTCGCTAAGAATCATTTTCTGGATTCTCATATTGATTTTTTTCCAAAAACTATTAAAAGCTGCAATTGACGAGTATGAGCAATGCATAATACATACATATATAACGTAAGCATACCATAAAGAAAAATGAACCCCCTACAAAAGCTGATCGACTATTATTGATCTCTAAAGAGGGGTTTATCAGAGGGAAAATGGCAATTAAAATCAATTAAAATTCCATTTAATTGATTTTAATTATTTATTTACTGTATCG
Organism: Stegodyphus dumicola; assembly: GCF_044657685.1. NCBI lineage: Eukaryota > Metazoa > Arthropoda > Arachnida > Araneae > Eresidae > Stegodyphus > Stegodyphus dumicola. The sequence goes on from NC_140769.1 coordinate 218,379,504, forward strand.
ATTTATTACTTATTGTAATGGATTGGAATATTTGAATATGAATTAGCTGAATACTTAAGAAAAATATTACGACTGCTAGAATCGGAAAAAAAAAAAAAAAAAAAAAAAAAAACATTTCTTGAATATTTACTTTCTTATAGAATGCAGATGAATTCATTTTTACTCAACGAAAATCAAAATTTAGTAGCTAATTAATCTGTCCTGTATCGAGCAGTTTAGTTCAGTGATCCGTATTAATGTGCGCTTTTTTAAAAAAAATTTAAATTCTTCAAGAACAATTAGAAAAGGGCATAATTCTCTTCTTACCCTTAAATTCTTCAATAAAAAAACTGCATTTTCAGCTATAACCAAGTGAAATAATTTTCTAAATATAATTCAAAGCATGAAAAATAAGGTACATAAACAGCTTGGAAATGGAACTAGCATTGAGATTCTCTTTAAGAAATATGGTGAAGCTTAACAAAAAGTCAATGAAGCGAATTAATTCCATAGAATATTTTCTAACTCTTTATGATTAAATTGCACTCAATTATACTTTATAAACGATATGTAAATAGGATTTAATGTATATGTGTGGATGTGTGTGTGGCTCACTAGCGGCTGAGCTGTAAAGTCGTTGAACTCTGGCAGGTCGATACGGGGTTCGAATCCGGATCAACGAGGTTGGCTGTATTGGCGTTTTCGAGGTTTTCCCCACGTGTAACGTGCATAAGAATCAGTTTTGCTTAGAAAGTTCTCCACGAGGCACCCTTACCCTTAGGCAAATAACCGTCGAATGCTTTGCTATAAACAAACAAACAAACTAACCAGACCAAACGATAGATATGTAAATACAAACAAACCAGACCAAACGATAGATATATAAATAAGTAGCTTAAAAAACTGCTATATTTTATGTATACTTATCAAGTAGTATTTCAATATATATAATGATTAAAAGAAAAGAAAAGTCGGATCCTAACTGATTGTATATAATGTAATCCCTATAAAGGCCCTAACAATTCTTTCTAACTTAAAGTCATAACCCAAAAAGAGAACAAATTAAACTTCAGATACGTATACAATACTGAATCTAATACAAAATATAAAAATAAATTATATATGTACGAAACCTAACTAACTATTTATATTGATATTACGTAAATATACGTATGGTAATGAACATTGTATAATAAAGATATTTTATACCTTGTTCTATATTTGGTTCCATTTATATATACCTATACATAGATATGAATAATTTAAGGATTCCATTTAAGGATTATAGTAGTAGTTAGTACTACTACATATAAAACACAAAAGTGCATCAATAATGTATTTTTCAGTATTATTTAACTTTATTCTTAAGAAATACAAAATATAAAAATAAATTATATATGTACGAAACCTAACTAACTATTTATATTGATATTACGTAAATATACGTATGGTAATGAACATTGTATAATAAAGATATTTTATACCTTGTTCTATATTTGGTTCCATTTATATATACCTATACATAGACATGAATAATTTAAGGATTCCATTTAAGGATTATAGTAGTAGTTAGTACTACTACATATAAAACACAAAAGTGCATCAATAATGTATTTTTCAGTATTATTTAACTTTATTCTTAAGAATTTTCTGCAGTCTAGTTGGCGTTATTTTATTCATAAGTCTCAAAAAAAAAAATTATTGTTTATATGTCATTAGAAAATTAACCAAAAAGCAGCGACCACAATGTAATTGAGAAACAGTCCTTAGACGTGAAAAGGTTGAAAGCCATTCGGTTATGACTATTATCTCACATACTCAGCTACTTCGCATACATGGAACATAGCATTCGAAATGAAAAACTCAATATTTACTACAAATTCATTCGTGTAACAAATATCTGTCTTTTTACACCTATGGCTTTAAAAAAAGATGGTATTTATCTTACAGTTTATCGTTAAGTAATACATTTTCATTGTACAAAATTGCATTCACTCGAAGAATTCAATTTGTATTTTCCTCTGTATAAAACTGAATGTAGAGAAGTTAGATGTTTAAACGACCCCCACATTTTCTCAAGACCATGAGCAACATTATCCCCTCCTTTTCAGCCCCCCCCCGTGAAAAAAGGGGTTCTAAATTTACGACTTGACCGCATATGAGGTGATTTCTAAGAAAGGACTACCTCCTCCTACCTCCTTACTTCCTACCTCCATGGCTTGATGGCTATAATTATATTAACAGAGAGCCATGGTCAAAGAGAACGTTCTCTCTCACCAAGATTCCCCTCATTTTTTGTTTCCACCCACTCATAGCCTCATTCTGTTTCGCCCTGGAATTTTCATCAGCTAAACTTTAAGTATAATTAATTGTGATGATAAAAGAACTTCCCACCCCCCTATGGTCAGAACTTAAATTGGGCCGAAACCCACCGGATCTCGACTCCGATGCTTCTTAGTTTTTTGTAATAAATCATAATTCTAGCCGGAACGCACTGGGGCCCTGAAAAAGAAGGCTGCGGCACTTCTTTTATCTAATTGAATAACAATTTCAGTAGAAATTTTATCTCGAAAATTTTATTTTAACAATAAAATTATATTAAAAATCGCGTATTAAATTTCAATTTATCTCTTCACATTTTATTTAATTTTAATTAGTTGATTACTTCAATCTTTAATTATTTCAATAAATAATAATTATCTAATAATTATCAATTAAATTATAATTAGTTAATTAATTATATAATAATTATTGATTAAATAGCAATTTATAAACATTAATTAAATATCTATGAATTAATTTGATAATAATTAACTATTTAATTTTAAAATTATTAATGAGTTTAATAGTCATTTTATTTATTTATTTACTCTTGTTTCTCTCTGCTGACGGTCTTTCATAGGGCTCCAGCACTTCTAATCTTAGAAATTAAGCCCTGCCTTATATGAAATGCAAATACAAACCAGTTTCCCTATGAAGGTCTTCCATAAAGCCATCCCTTCCCATAGATGGATAACCTCCATTTGCTTTGCCTTACTCAGTTTAATAATTGTAAGCATATATAAAATGCTAATTATAGCGACATAAAGTTTGTATTTGTAAGATTATATCCATCATCAACAGCAAGCCAAAACTACATATTAACGAAATCAGTTTTATGCAGAAAATAAGAATTTCCCTCGTAAATGCAGGAGGGAATAATAACTTCCCCTCATAAATTTTTAGTATGGGCTTGATTTTGCAAAAATCGATGTTCTACATCAGGCATTCCCAAATCTTTTCTTAGATCGATCCCTGTTAAATGTTTCTTCATCTACCCGCTTACATTTTTCTTTATAATATAGAGTCTGCAACATATCAATAATAATAATTCCACATATGTGACTTAAAGATAATAATTAGAACTAAGAACATAAACAAAAATTTTGAAAAAATGCACATATATGATTCAAAGATAATATTCAGGCTAAGAACATACACAAAAGTTTTGAAAAAAATGGTTTACCAGATGTTTTATTATGCTTTGTATAATTATTTTTACTAAGTTTACAAATATAAAAAGTTTTCAGGAAAAAAAATTACAGATTTTAATTGCCTAAAAGTTCGATTTTAATCACTGCGCTTCATATATTGATGAAAATTTTTAAATATTTAGCATAAAATTGCTTATGCCGTATTATTCCTTGTTTCCCGTTATAAGTTATTGACTTAACTAAAGATTTCTTAAGTAAGAAGACGGGAAAATCAATGGTGTTAGGCTAGATAAAAGCTTTTATTTTGTGATACTTCTTTCGGATGACTTTTATTCCAAGACTTAGTTATTATAATTATACTCCAAAATTCAACTTATACGCATGTGTTTTGAATAAATCTTGTCTTCCTGTGATATAGCATTATATGAATTGCTAATTAAATATCACTTTTATCAATACAAAGTTTCGTAATCAATGGGATCTTTATTGTGCCGATCAACTGCCCATGCAAATTCGGCTATCGACTCTATTTGGCTATTGATTGTATTCCTTGATCATTATTTACCTCCTTTAAAATTTTATCGACAACCAGGGGGTCAATACCGACCCTGCCGAAAACCTCTCTTCTACACTATAATTCTAATACGTTATCAAAAAAAAAAAAAAAAAAAAAAAAAAAAAAAATTGCATTATACTTTTAATCCTAATGAAAAACAAAAAAGTGCAATATTAATATGAAACGGTATCACTGATGTCTTCGGACGGGAATGCGAACATTTTCTTTTTTCTTTCTTTTTTCTGGATTCATCATATAACAGTTTATATTTAAGTTCTAAAATTTTAATATGATAGTTATTCATTTTTCAATTCTAGACGTATTTATTCTTAAAAAATTTTTCCACAGTTATAAAGCTTCTTTTCTTTTTTCACAGAAAGTAAACATCTAAATGTAGCAAGAATAAAAGATGTACAAGAATGTCTTGTACTGTCTGTCTATGGTAAGAACAGCTCTCGCCAGTTTGTCTGCAGCTATCTCTTGCCGTAGAAACGAGCCCTAACCCATTTTTCGTAGGGGTGTCTTAAAGACTTACTTCTGAGTTTGCCACCTTGGCGCATTTAAAGATGATTTGGCGATATTCACATTTTGTTTTAGTTTCAAGTAAAATGCTTGTTGACCCTTTGCGTCGACCCCGACATCCAATTTCCGAAAATGAAAATTCGATGGCGTAGATAAAGCTTTTGCAGTCAAGAAACGGTCTTTGATTTTGCCGTGTGAGGTACAAGTCGCTGAATTTGCCATCCCTTTAGATGTACAATGAGTAAAAATAAACTTGTAGGGAAATAAATTTAAAAATCCGTGTTTATTTTTGAAGAAAAATTTTAATTTTGACATTTAAAAGAAATCATGCTATTATTTTGCTTCTTTTTTGTTTATTTGTTTGCTTGCAAAATCATAGATGACATCTTAGAAATCTAAGATCTACTTGATTGCCCCATTCTCTGTAATATAGTATAGACGCACTTCATAAATATAAAATAAATTTAATTTTTATAGTTCTCCCCTCTAGCTGATCTACCGTGAACATTCAAAGCAATTTCTTCAGTCTTTAAATGACGTTCTGCTATTTTTATTTCAAAATTTTCTGTTAATTTATTGCTTGTGCTTTAATAATGACTAAAAATTTCATCATTAAATGTATATGGAATCATCTTGAAAGTAAAAGCGTTTTTTTACATACCCATGCTCTCAATAAATACGTTTTGCGAACATTTCTTCTTTTCCCATACTTTTAAACTAAACCAAAAGCTGGTTAATTTAATGGCGGAAGGAAGCGAAGGTGAATTAAAATCAAAACTGCTTTTTCCTTAATTACCAGTGGTTTGGGTTGGTTTATATGATTACGGAAAGCCTCCAGGGTTAAATGCCTAAGAGGAGGGATGCCTTCATGGAGGGCTTGCTAAGGGAAACTGGCTGTGCACCCAAAACCGTATCATGTTGCCAACATTTCTTAAAAGTTAAATTGCTGTCAATCCATGTTTCATCGATGTAAACGATGTGGCGTTCACTTGCTCTGAGTTTTCTCATTTCTCGTAAATAATTGTTCCTCCAAAATACAATGTGAGGTCTTTCGATAAGATTTTTTTTTTTTTTTTTTTTTTTTTTTTACGCTTTCCAACGAAAATTCATTGAACACAAAACTTTGCACAAAGAGTCTTTTTGCCACGGGAAGTCTATTTTTTGCCTCAAGACAGGCAGTAATTTCCGCACAGATGGCACTTTCTTATCTTTGATGTAAAAGTCTTGTATTGTCTGCCGTAGAACGCATTTGTCAAAATCGTCAATTTCACACTTATGATTAGCAGGGCTTTTACATTTCTTTCCAGGTGTATTCAGAAGTTTATTTTCACCCATTATTGATACTTCGCTCTTCAAAACTTAAGGAAGAGGAACTACTAAAGAGTTCGCCGAAGCTTCAGAAGCGCAAAATTCTGCGACATTATACACGATTTGACGTGACTGAGACTTTAAAGGTTGACCTTTCTTAAACTGGAAGGGAATTTTAAAAAATTGGCGATTAACAAAGCACTACGAAAATCAAGCTAAATAGAAGCGAATTTGAGCAAATGCTAGCACAAAAGATATAACGAGAATAAAAATAGCTAATAGTAATAATATAAGGCTTAAGAAAAGATGCGTGCAGCTGGAATGAAGCCGAGAAGACGAATGATAAACTTCCCTTAAGCCAACAGTCGCCAAAAACAAAATAACAATAAAGCAACTCTTGGTTCGTCCGTATTTGAAATATACTAGCCCTGTTGCTATAGCGACCGCCACTCGCCAGACACCATGGCGGGTGCTGTTCTTACCGTAGACAGACAGTACATCTTTTATGTGCAAGACATGTACAAGAATCTTTTTCTATTTAAGAACAAAGGCGTGTGAACAAATAGAAGGGACGCAATTGCGAGAATGACCATAGGAGGCGCAATCAGCCTTAGGGAAAAGGGGAGCAGGAGGGGTGCAGCCAACTTGACCCGAGAATGAGAAAGTGAACAGTAAGGATCTAACATCTTCGAATGATACTTTGAAAGTTTTCATAAAAATTTAATTGTGTGTTACAAAAATAATGTTTTAATTTGTATTGAGTTATTATAAAAAATTTAATATGGGACGTCCTGAATAAAAGCAATTAGGGGAAAAAAAAAAAAAAAGAAAAGAAAAAAAAAACTGTTTTATGAGTGTCCTCTAAGAAATTCTACATTTTCTAAGTGAATTATACTCGGTGCACTTCTGTTTTGGAATAGGTAAGCAATTTTCCCTTTTTTTGAAAGTTATGGATATTATATAATTTATAATGAGAAAAATAACATTTTATGTCATTAAAAATTCATGCAGTTGTGTATTTAAATGTATTTACCTAAGCTGAAAATTTCTATTAATGGTAATTTGTTCAATTATTAATTATCTGATTAAGAATTGTACTTGAAACATTGTTTTCTTTTGTAATAATCTCAATTTTATTAAATATGCTATTCAGAGATGTTATTACACAGAGAGTTACTGATTCCTCGTTGTGCAGTTAGACAAAATCATTGTCTTAACAAAATTATTCCTTTAATGTGTGATATTAATGAGAGGATAGTTATTTTAATTCTTATGTAAAAATTTTTCTTCGAAGAGTAGCTGATCACAAATGATTGATTTAATTAAGATTTGCAGTACTATTCGGTTTCGAGGACCGTAAAAAATTGCAGCGAAAATGTACGCTCATAAGCGCCAAATCTAGCAAACGCGCCCATTTAACAGCGCGCCAAATCTAGCGTACGCGCTGATTTCAGATTGCGTAAGTTTATATAGTTCCATATTTCTTAAGACACGATTGAAATACTAGTTTAATTTTTAAATCCTTTTTTGATATCCTATGGATTTAAAAATTTGGGAATTGCCCATGACAAAAAGTCGGCAATAGAATTTTAGGTAAAGTGCAGAATCACCCACTGCTTGACGCGTTTTTAAGAAGTGCACATACTCGGTATCCATGTGCACATCGACCTATTTTCACTTAAAAGAAAATCCTAGAATTGCACAAAAAATGGCACTGCGCACACCCTTGACTTTATCTATGTACACATCGGCCTATTTTCACTTAAAAAGTAAAAGAAAATTGGCAAAAAATTTAATTGTTTTTAATCTTGTAAAAAGCGGCAAACAAATAAGTGAGCAATTCTGCACTTTATCGAGAATATTTTCAAAGAAAAGGCATCGTTCATTATAGAAAATTACGTTTGAACAACCAATGAGATGAAATTATGCTTTAGCGATAAGTCGGTAGCGAAATAGCGATGCAGGCATCCTTACAGTTATGTTTAGAAATTTTTATATAAATTATAATAATGATCTGAAACAGTTAATTACTCTTCTGCTTCCATTCAGTCATGTTTAGCCTTTTTCATATAAATTATAATAATAAAAAAGTATTATATGAAATTAACCTTTCATCTAAATTAAAACATCAATCTTAGATAGTTATTTACTATATACTTTCTTTCTTGCCGCAAGTATTAGGGTTGCCGCACTTATTTTTGGCAGCTTTGGCATCAGCAATAGTTTGGCGATTTTTTACGGTCCTCGAAACCGAATAGTACCAGATTTGCTAATAATGCCTGAACTTTACTGATTTTATAGAGCTGTAGAGGGATAATATCTTACCTATGCGCCGAAACATTTTCATTGCTCCTATATACAGGAATTGAAGTGCTTGAAACTCTTATGTTGTATTAAAAATTCTAAGAAATGTGAGAACCACTGAGTTAGTGATGTGCGAAAAAGAATAAAGCCCCCTTTCTAATTCTTTAACAAAAAAGAATTAACTGTTTATTAAATTACCTGTTAATAAAATTACTCGGACATTTAAGTGTTTCCGACACAAAATCTCGAAACGAGACTAATAGCGCTTATGTGTATTTTACCTGTAAAAATTTAGCACAAAACACACAATTAATTTAACACAAATACAAAATACACGAATTAACACAAAAATTACAAAAATATATCAATGGAGCAGTACTATGCATCTTCGTTCATTGGTGAACTTAATTATGCAGGTCCGGCGCTTGTCGCCCGGTGCAAGCTGCGCAAATCCAAAATTCTGCCTCCAGGTTCGTCCCTAAATCTAATAATTTCGCCGCCCCCAAATTCTGCCGCACAGCGCAGTCAAACGCTATGTTGCCGGCCTTGTAATTATGGCTTCCAAATGAGAGCTATTTATTTATGTACTAGCAGCGAAGCTAGTACATAAATAAATAGCGTCATGACGTCTGGCTTTTAAATGTACCGGAAAAATGGCTGAAGAGAACACCAAACGTTAAATTTAAAAAATGCGTAGAATTTTACTCTGCAGAACAACTTCATAAAAAATAGTTATTACGTGTAACAAAATTACAATGAAATAAGCAATATCCCTTAATACAAAAAGTAATTATTCTAATAAATAAATTAACCAACTTCCCTTTGCAAAATCTTAAGAACTCAAATGGTATACAGGAGGTTAAGAACTTTGTTTCCTAAAAAAATCACACAAAACTTTTCAGTATTTTAAAAACAGTGAAATGAGCAATAAATAACATAAAAGAATACAAAAAACAAAAACAAAAATCTGAAAAGCAAATTATAATTAATGATATTTTATCTTATATTTTCAAGAGAAAAAAATTACAATGAAATAAGCTAAATCCCTTAGTACAAATATTAATTATCCTAATAAAAAATTAACCAACTTTCCGTTGAAGAAAAAAAATCATGCAAAACTTCTCAATATCTCACAAACAGTGAAATAAGCAAAAAATAACAGGAAAAAAAACTTAAAAAAAAAAAAAAAAAAAATTCGCACACAATTTTACTTTGCAGAACAACTTTATGAAAAAAAATCAATGCAAATGTATTATATATATAAACAAATGACAATGAAATATGCTAATCTCTTAAAAACAGTGACATAAGAAATACGATGAAACATTGTTGCCAAACCCATATTTCTAAAAGAATGAAACTATTCAAAAATGATGTGATTTCATCAAAAATCTATTAACAACAATAAGACAGGAAAATTGTTGCCAAAATCACATTTTCAAAGATGTAAGATGTGAGAAGTGTACTCAGAAGCTTCATTTAAAAATTGTTTTAAAAATACAAAATATTATCATTTTTCCAAAATTCTTTTTGTAAAAGCAGTCGCGAGGATGAAAGTTTAACGTGTCCAAAAATCAAAGAAAAATAAGCTGTACATTTTTAAAAATAAACTTTTTTAGAAAAAATCCCGTTGAAAAGGTGTTAAGCTCCCTTTGTTAAATAAATTCGTATTTAATCGATTTATTGAAATACGAAATTTATTTTAAGTTCGTAAAATAGCTAAGTGCCTACGTTCATGACGATGTGAAAATGGAGTGTGTAGAGTAAAATCTCGCTTTCCTGTAGCTTATTATGTCTCAAAATGACGCGATTTCGTCACAAGACATAAAATTAAAAAAATTCGAATTCGAATTTCGGAAAAATCGCTTCGAGGTGCACTGGCTCTTGTCGAAATGCACTTATGTATGAACTTTCGTAGCCTTGGGGTCTATTAGCTTACGCGCGAACGAAAGACACCCACAGACCACAGACAGACTCTATGTAGAGATTGCTTTTATTTATAAATTGAATTTTCAATGATTTTTAATAACATAAAAAGCCTAGCAGTGGGCAAATAAATAAGAGCGTTGAATACTTTTATTCAACGTGGGTTCGAATCAAGACAAATAAGTTGCTTGCATTAATGTTTTACGCAAAGTGTAACGTATGTATCAGATAGTTCTCTTAGAAAGCCCACATAGCCCTTGTGTGCTTCGTTACATTTAAACAAATAATTATAACTGAAGCTTTTTTGCTAAATATCTTCATTAGGATGTATTTACATGGCTGGATGTGTACTGCTGGTACATTTCTGTGGGGTTTCTGGTTAACTTTTCTCAGAGCAAAGCATGAACTTAGTTCGAATAATCATCTCTGACCAACTTAAGTTTTCACTTTTAGAACTATGCAAATGAATCGCGCTTTTTAACGCAAAATCGTGGCTTCTCAGTTTCACAAAGTAAGATAAATTATTATAAAAGTTTATCTTTCTTTCACAAATATTTGTAAAAGTCGCACCAAATACGTTATTATATTTTAATTTTATTCATTTACTTTGCTCATAATTTAGTGTTCGAACAAAGTGTATGTTTTCAGAAATAATTATAGTTTCTCCATAAAAACTGTTATCAATTTAACGAAAATCACCGCATGAAATAGCGATAGTAAAATATTGTTTCCAGCATGGTTTATTGGTTTGGTTTATTTAATTATGGCAAAGCACACTAGGGCTATCTGCCTCAGGGGAGGGATGCCTTCGTGGAGGACTTTCTAAGGGAAACTGTCTCGTATACACATTACACATGGGGAAAACCACGAAAACACCCATGCAGCCAGCCCGTTCGCGGGATTCGAACCTCGGACCGAACTACCAGTGTTCAGCGACTTTACCGCTCGGCCACTGGTGGGCTCTGTTTCCAGCATGAATAACTTTATACAAGATTTAAATACTTCAGTAAAATTTTATATAAAGGGAGGGTACGCTTGTGTAGAATTTTTTGCATCCTTTGTAAATAAAATGTGAAATTTATAAGATTAATTCTCTTCTCATATGCGTAGATAAAAGATAAACCGAGAAAATTCTAGAGAAATATTCTAATTCTACTTCATTTTCGTCATAACATTCCAATTCTCAACAGAAATTATCTCTTCTTTCTGTTCCTTCATATGCTTTGGACATCAGCACTATATTCCTTCAAAACAAACTACCAGTTATTAGCGAAGATACCTAATTCGCATTCATCACAAATTATTTTCAGCCTCCATACTTTTATGTATTTTCAAAAACAAAAATGTCTGGATGAAAAAAAAGATGGTGTTTCTAACATGAGTGGCTTTGATGGTTTAAAGTATGGTGCATACTGTTCAACATGCTCTCTTTTCCGTCAAAGTCGAGAAAAGAAAGGAAATTTTGTTTTCCAGCCTTTCAAAAACTAGACGAAGTAAATCTTCAGATAATTTATGACAAGTGCAACTAATTTTCTAAAAATCAGTATAATGTTTGAAATTTCTGTAAATGCTTGGATAGCAAGAAACATTCTTTTATTGAAAAGAATAGATAAATTCTCTGGTATATTACATGAGCAATAATAATTTGTGGCAAATAATAATGTGGCTCAGAAGTTCTTTAGCATTATGACTTGTATTTTCCAAAATTACATTTTTCTCATTTGCTAATGCTATAACGCTCGGACGAAAATAACTTACGTAAGTCTTCCGCCAATAACAATTTTAGAGCTTTATTATTTTGCCCATCAAAATGATATCGAAATCGAATTTATGTATATTTCAATTTTTTGCAGATACTCAATAAAATGAAACAAGTACAACAAAAAAAAAAAAAAAAACAAAAAAAAAAAAAAAAATTAAGTGGAGCAGAAGGAAGAAAATGAAGAATGTGTGAAGTGAGGCAAAATTCTGACAGCATTTTTGAAAAGTAATAAAGATTCGGAATCATTCATATCAAAATCGGAAGAAAATGTAGAGATACATACTTCATCTCCCTGTATTAAAATATTTGAGCAAGAAAACTTAGAAGAGAGGCACAGCAGTGAAATAGACTTGAATAAAAAGTAATGCAAATATTCGTCAAATTCGGAAGAAAATTAGGACGAGGATTCACCTGATCCAACTGAACAAGACAAGCCAAAAGATATTGAAACGCTAGCTGATGTGATTTACCATCGTGACTTTGGATATCTGAATTTGACCAGGCAACAGGAAAAGCAATCGTACCAGATGCACTTCGCATAGAAATAGTGGAGAAAGGGTCGATTTATTTTCAGAATAATGTTGTGCCTTTTGCACAAAAAATAACAGATCGATGACCTCAACATGGTTTATCAAACAGTTAGGAAAAGGAAAAGGAGGTATGGTGAATAGATCTTGGTTGGTGTACTCTCCTTTAAAAAGAGCAGCATTCTGTTTTTCGTGTCTACTTTTTCCATCAAAAGATGCAGTCAGTAGCTGTTCTTCTTTAGAAACTGAAAGTGGTTTTAATAGTTGGAAGAAACCAAAAAAAAAAAAAAAAATTACTGCACATGGGAATTCTCAAAGGCATCGAAATTCTTTCACAACCTGGAAAGAAATGGAAAGGAGGCTGATAAAAAAAGAAAGTTTAATAGATGCCCAGCTTCAAAATCAAATTGCTACAGAGCAAGAAAAATGGCGACAAATACTTAAGAGGATGTTGTGTTGCATTCAGTATTTAGCCAAACAAAATTTGGCCCTAAGAGGCCACAGGGAAAGTATCACTGAGAGTCAAAGAAACGCTGGAAATTTATTAGAACTTCTGAACCTCATCCCAGAATTTGATCCAATTATGAAGGGCCACCTTTCGTATGTGCAGCAAAATCCAGGATCAACTACACACCTTTCGCCAGAAATTCAAAATGAATTTATCCAGTTTCTAGCAGTTGTAGTTAGAGAAAAACTTGCGTGTGATATCCAACGTGCCAAATACTATGGTATACTGTTTGATTCAACTCCTGACGCTGCTAATCAAGAGCAAATGTCGGAAACTATTAGATATGTAGATATTGGCTTTTAAGAAAAAAATGTCGTTATAAAAGAGTGTTTCCTAGGATTCATTCAAGCTCATAAAAAAGATGCAGCAAGTATAGCAGGTATAATATTACAACAGCTAGAAAAAGATTCAAAGATTGTCGATCACAGTGTTATGACAATGCGCCTGTAATGTCCGGCTACAAGTCAGGAGTGCAACAAAGACTCACAACACTTAACCCAAAAACTATATTTGTGAACTGTGATAATCATACACTTAATTTAGTTCGGTTTCGTGCAGCTAGTCATGAGGTAGCTTCTGTGACGTATTTTAGTACCATACAAGCTGTCGATGTTTATTTTTCAAGATCAACTCTCCGATGGAAAAGACTGAAACTGCTCTAGGTGTATCGTTGAAGTCGGAGTCAGAAACTCGTTGGAGTGCCAGAGTAGAAGCTGTTAAACCGGTACATGATCAACTCGAAACCTTAGTAGAATTATCTGAAAATATTGCAGAGGATCATGATGAAAATGCAGATACAAGAAGTGATGCAATTCAATTGTTGCATCGGATCTTAACTTTTGAGTTTTTTGTTCTTCTTCGATTCCGGAATACAGTACTTGCCAAGATTGACAGGGTTCAGAAAAGGCTTCAAGGCCCCACTATGAATTTCCACAATGCTGCTCGAGATATTCAGGCTTTACAAGAGTATCTCCTACAAAACAGAGATGAGATATGCATGAAATCTCTTGGAACTGTGTAATGCTTCTGATGTCCAAGCTGAAAGACGACAGAGAAAGAAGAAGAAAATGCCTGGAGAAATTGCAGAAGATGTAGGACTCACAGCAAAAAATGAAATGCTGCGATTGATGAAAAGTATGCTGGGCAAAATACACATAGAAATACACACAGACAGATTCATCAGCTTAAAGAAAATAGACTCTAATTTTGGCTTTCTTTTACATATAAACGGACTAATGGCTGCAGGCAACGAAAGTAACTTGAAACAGTTTTGCATTTTCATGGAAAACGTTTACCATACAGACTTGGAGATGTATACTGAAATAATGGACTGGCGAATGCTACTCAAGACAAGAGCTGATGTTAAGCTTTCGACGCCAGAGAACCCGCTTCGCTTTATTGTACAGTACGGAGAAGATGTATTTCCCAATCTGAAAGTTACTGACTATTGGAACCTTAATCGCCAGTTGTGAAAGATCTTTCAGTAAAGTAAAACTTAATCTTGTCCTAACTGAGATTATCCATGGCACAGGAAAGATTGTCTGCCTTAGCTTTGCTCAGTGTGGAACAGCAGGTTGCCCAGAGTATAAATTTTGATGAACTAATCGATAAATTTGCAGCAGCTAAAGCTAGGAAAATTTCTCTTTGAAATTAGTGATTACATTTGAAACATTATACATTAAACTGTCATTATACATTTTCAAGTTATTATATTATTATGCCAATATGATGTTTAAGTTTTCGGAATTTACATTTGAATAATATTTTAGAATAATCATATTTTCGAACTACCATTATTATCTTAATTATTTTACTGCTTTTTAGAAAGCAGTAACTAAGTTTCTAACTAAGGTTTCTAACTAAGCGAAACCTTAAAAATATACGCTTAAAAGTTCTTCGAAATTAAAATATTTAATAATTTAAACTATTTAAAATTAAAAATATTTCATATTTTACCAAATTATTATTATTTTGAACAGTTAAAATGTTATTATTTTTAAAGTTTTCTTTTCGTTCCCCACTGCATTTGGCAGACGGGGAGGGAGCTCGAAATCTTCACTTGTCTCCGGGCTCTGATAACCCTAGCTACGCCTCTGTCTCTACCTCCGTATGAACTCTTTGAAATAAAACGGCTTGAATAAGAACTCGAGCCTCAGTTCGTATTTCAACACTTTGTTGGCAGTTATAAACATTGCTTTTCCTCAGTATATTTTTCGTAAAATAGAATTTCATTGCATAAGAATTGGAAATACTTCTATTTTTTAGCAAAATGCATGGCCATGTATAACGTGGATAGAGTCATTTTCCTTTCGAAAGTCCTCTCCGAAAGCATCTCTACACTTAGTTCTCACATGCTTTGCCATAATCAAACAAACTACATCAAATCACATGCCTGAAAATAACGTACTGATTCTGTTTTGGTTCTCGGTAAACGTATTAAACGCGTGAGGCAGAATATAATAAAAATTAACCCCAGACGAACACAATTTATCTCCCCGAATTTCTGCGTGACTGCCTAAAATGTTTCGGTTTGGTTGGATTATTTGATTATAGCAAAGCACTTGAGGGCTATCTGTCTAAGAGACGGGATGCCTTCGTGGAGGACTCTCTAAGAAAAACTGGTTCGTATGCATGTTACACATGTGTAAAACAACGAAAACGTCTATGTACCCAGCCCTTTCGCCCTGATTCGACCCGTACCGAACTACCAGTGTTCAGTGACTTTACCGCTTGGCCGCTACTGGGCCCTGCTTAAAATGAAGACGCAGTGGAGATATGTTCTAAAGTTTACCTTGAAATAGAAAAGAAGGCATTTACACCTTTTTTTTAGCACAAAATAAATAAACAAACAAGAAAAAAAAATCGAATCTTTTGGAAGAATCTGAAACAGCTTCTAGGGCTCCTGAATGCTGGCAAGAATCAAAATCAGAGGGAGTGTTTTGGGCCTTGTAGCGGGAGGTGCCGACTAATACACAAGTCCCCCCCTCAAAAAAAAAAAAAAAAAAAAAAAAAAAAAAAAAACTAATTTCCTAAAGTTTTTTTTTTTTTTTTTTTTTTTTTTAAAGGAAAGGATACCTATAATGGCAACTCTTTCAGTGATTAATTCATTCATAATTTTTTAGCTTTCCCAAGGATCTTGAGAGGCGACGAATTTGGATTCAAAATTGTCGTCGTGGCGATAATTTCAACCCGACTAGGAGCTTCTATTGTTTGTTCAGAACACTTCCTTCCAACTGACTTCGAACGAGATTTGAAAAGCGAACTACTTGGTCTTTCTATTAAAAAGAGATTGTCTAAGACTGCAGTGCCTAAATTAAAGCTGGAATCAAAAGAACTAGTGATATCATCTAAGAAAACCGGAAAGGAAGAGGTATGTAATTAATTCCACAAATTTAAAAATTATTATTATTTTTTTGTGTTTTTATGATAATTTTTTTGCCTTGTCTTCAGATTAAAGTGTATTATCTTTTTAATAAATAAACGAATGGTAAATATAAATAACTATAGTAGTAACAAAAGAAAGAGCACTGAAATTCGGCACACAAACTCTCAAAACAAAGTCCGCGTGCACCCCACTGCGATTTTTTTCAAAAATCGATTTAGATGTATTTAAAATTTAATATTAAAGCAATATTTTACAGAATTTTCTTATACGTTCTTACTTTAAGATCGAATTCTTTATCGCAGAATTCCAATCTGTGCAGCACAGGTCAGAAAAGAAACGAATGTGTTCCATATGTTCAATATAATTTACCTCATATATTTTTTGAAATCTTTCTTGTATCACGCGTTATTTTTGGTCATTATATTTCTAATTATTTTTGAATTTGTTAAATATATGAATCACAACCTCTTAAAAATTTCAGAAATTACAGAACAACCCTTTTTCATTTTTTATAAGAATGAACGAAATGCAATAACAGAGGAATTTCTGTGCGTTTGTTTTTGTTATGTACATTTGCAGAAAAACACAAAATTGTCTATTTCCTTCTCTAAAAGTAATAACTATATATAATCAACCTCTCTAATTTGTGTCATTTCAAAATTGATTGCTGTCATATGATTCTTGTGTAACTCTCAAGATGCAGATGCTTACGTAAAGCATCAACCAGTAACGATTTCAGGTTTGGGAACCAAAACTTAATATTACCTGATGGGGACAAATCTGAACTGAAATTAAATCATTTTGCACCGAACATTCATCTCAAACGTAATACATTTAGTTTCTCGCTTCGCACTGCCAACTTGCAAATGCCTGTTGCTCGGTTCGCTTGAAATATATTTCAAAAGTTTAAAGGTGCCGATGTAATTCTTCAAGAACAGGCTTGCTTATTGTGCCAACTTATGTTTGTTGCTAAAAAAAAGTAAAAGTTTGTCAGAAAAAATACAGAAATATTAGGCAGGCCATAATTGCAAGTACCTCGTCTTCTCTTCTGCATTACAGTTTTATCAGGGTATATGAGCCTGTGATGTCTCATTTCAGCCGTTCCATTTCATCTTATATGGAAGTGGCAACAAAAATCCTGCTATTTTCAGGCTTTCCCTTTCCTTCTGCACGCACTAATGATAAGAACATAAAAGTTCGGAGCATTTCAGCCTCTCTTTCACACTGTAGAAGAATTTTAAAAAAACATTGCGCTTAAAATTCTTAAAGCATTTCGTAGCTGATATTTGTATTATGTGTCTATTAAACTGACTTCCTTCAATTTATGGCCCACCAGCGGCTGAGTGGTAAAAATGCTGAACACTGGTAGTTCGGTCCGAGGTTCGAATTCCGCGAACGGGCTGGCTGCATGGACATTTTCGTGGTTTTCCCCGTGTGTAACGTGTGTATGAGCCAGTTTCCCTTAGAAAGTCCTCCACGAAGGCATCATCCCCTTTAGGCAGATAGCCCTCGTATGCTTTGCCATAATTAAATAATCCAATCCAATTCAATCCTTCAATTTATATTAAATCTTTTGGCAGTAAAATGTTTATTGGCGAGAAAACCCTTTCTCTGTTTGCTGTCGAATCAGAGATTCAAAAACAAAATTAATTTATTTTAAATAATCCGAAATAAATTTGTGTTAAATAAGAAAACCAAAAAAGGATTGCTTTTTAAGCTGTATGAGAAACACTTGATTCAGCCGAAAAAGAAGGATACATTCTGTATTTGAAAAGCATATAGTAAGCTTGCTTTGATAAAAATCTTTCAAAATGATCTCATTTCAAAAGATTTTTCAAAAAAAAAAAAGTCTCTGCTGTGTATACCGCTCAACATTCTCCTTCAATAATGAAACGCACATTTCTAAAAAAATTAATCAATAAAGTAATGATAAAATAATGAATCTGTTTCACAGGAAAACTGTGATAGCAGCATCGCGTATGATTTTTACGGGTCTCTGGGATATTATGTTTTTAATTTAGATGTAACGTTAGCACAATACTCAGTTCTGAACTTTTTCTTTCATTAAATGTAATTCTCAAAAAGATTTTAGCGGCGAGTGTTCTTTAGAAATCGACATGGTCGTGCCTCAAGCTAAGAATAACATAGAATGGTATATGAAATTACATAAAATGGAATATTACAATACATATTTGATAATTTTGCTATCATTGTCATAGTTAGAAATTGCTTAAACATTGCATTTTCGAATAATTTTCTCCTTGATTTAAGACTTCTGTCAGAAAACTGATAACCAATAACAGCAAAGGAATTGAATACTGGTACTGTGTACTCAGGAATATTTAACATGGGAGCTTGCTGTGCTTATGGATGCACAAATAGGTCTTCCAAAATGACTCCAGGCGTAACATTTCACAGGTAAGCATAGAATTTATTTAATTTTATATGATAGCTTTGTATTAATAAATGAAACCTAAATTAGTAACATGAAATGAAGATAATTTAATAGCAGCATAATTTATGAAGAGAAAATTACTTTTTGACAGTTTATCTTTCCATTAAAAGTCGGTTATATTTTTGATACCGTAAAATAAAATTATAGCATTTTTTATATAATATCCATTTATATTTTATTAAACTAAAATTTAAGTAAAAAATAAATTTCTTAGAACGTAACTTTTGTGTTTTAAATTTTTCCATTCTTTTTACTTTATTTAAAAGAATAAATGATGTTTTCACATTAATTTAGGTTTCCTAAAGAGGAAAAGCGAAGAGAAATTTGGATTAAGGCCCTCCGACGGAAGGACTGGTATCCATCAGTCTATTCAAGAATTTGTTCCCGTCATTTTGAAGAAGAGATGTTTGATAGATCCTTGAATCGTGTTCTTTTGAAGGATGATGCAGTCCCGACTATCTTTAAAGAATTTCCATCTTATTGTCAAAATGTAAGTTCATAAATTTAATATTTCTCAAATTTATAATTTAATTAAGCACGGCTAGTAATTTTCTAAATCAGTGTTTCTGAACCTGTCGCAAAGATTACCCCATGAAAAATATCCCAGTTATTAATATTTTAATGCATTGTTATGAGACATAGATTATTTTTATAATTACTTAATGTAATGAATCATCTCATGACAGGATTACCCCATGAAAAATATCCCGGTTATCAATATTTTAATACTTTGTGATGAGACATAGTTTATTTTTATAATTACTTAATGTAATGAATCTTCTCATGACAACAACCTCTCTGAGACAATGAAAGGGATCAGTGTTTCTGAAGACGTAAACAAATATGTACTCCTTTAGATACTTGTTTTCGTTGGAAAATCTTTTGAAATAATATGAATGGTTTAGTTAGTTACAGAAAAATACACACAGGGGGTTTTAAGCCAATAAAAGGATGCCTTCGGGAAGGAGGCTTTCCTCAAGTGTTTTATAGATCAGTAGTATCAAACTGGCAACTCGCGAAGACATTTCAATTATGTATTGGTTGCAAATGTTTCAAGATTTTAATTATTTGAAGTTGAAATTTTTATTATTTTCATTACTACTAAAAACGAATGTAAATAACTCACCAAAAGATCTATGAATAGAATTAATTAATTCATAATGTGATACAACTTTTTGAATAAAATTTAGATAGAGATTTTTAAACATAAATATTGTAAACATAAATTTGAACTTCTGTCCCTTTTGCTGTATTACTATATGCTTTGGTATATTTAGCAAGCTAAATTAAAAATTTCTTTAAAATATTTTTTATTTTAAACCTATTTGCCAATGAAACATTTCCATTTTATGAAAACGTATATAAGATCAAAAATATTACCAGCACATCTTTCATCATATTGATGATGTAATTGCCTTCAACAACTTCAACAAAATTGGAAAAGCTAATATCTACCCTTCTTGCCTCCAACTTAATATGACTAATACAGTGCAAAATGATATAGTTTACCTTGATTTGCATATTGTAGATTACACTTTTCTGAAAATCTACGATAAACGGAGAGATTTCAACTTAACAACACTTAAATTAACTAACTGGAATTCTAATATTTCTAAAAGGGTCATAGTCAATACAGTAAACGCACAACTGCCTAGAATTAAAAGAATCTGTAATAATACAAAACACCCCCAAGAAGTAAGTATCTTACAGAACAACCTTATTCCTACAACAGTCATTAAAAATGCATTAAAAAAAGCTGGCCTTAACTTTTTCTTTTAGATTTTTTGAGTTAGATAATGAAATTTTACGCTTAAAGCCCTATGGGATGGTGTGAAGTGGATGGCTGATTCAAGGGATCTAATGTATAAATGTAAAATTAATTCCTCTCACAGCTTTAATTTTACTCTTCAAATTTGGCTCAGTACTTCTAATTCTATTCTTAAATATATTTTAAGCTTTTTCTGGTCATATCTATCCTGTTATTGATTTTATGGGCTTTTTTTCGTTTCAAGTAGCTTGATAGCATAGCCCTCTAGCTTCAAGAATTACGACTTTAATTAATAATTTACTATTTTTTCTAATTTATTCTTGCTTTCTACGGCCAATTTTTAACTTTTGTAGAATTAGCCATTTTTCTTTCACCTACACCCAACTTCCTTAAAACTCGTCGAGCAAGATGCCATCTTGAACAGTTTCTTCATTCTTCAACAAATTGCCACCCCCTCACGCATGTTCCTAAAACGTACTTGCCGTACCCCCTGCTGTGACAATGCTGAATCACTATTAGCTGACCGACTTGCTATGTAAAAAACGTCACTTGTTTGGTCACGTGACAAGCCAATTGCATGGATTCTGAAGTGTTGTGAAAGTGTAATTTCTAGTTTGTTGTATAAGACGTAATAAATTTTGTATGCATATACAATTTGAAATAATAATAAACCACTAAAAGGTACAGCTGGTAAAGAATATAGAACACAAACCTCTTCAGACATAACGCTTGAAGTATTTTATTTGGACGGCATAAAATATTTTTACCAGGAAGACAAATTTCGGCAAACAAAATATATAATTATGCAAAAGAAATTTCGTTACCGGAGCATAAAAGTATCTATTGTTGTACTTTAGGGTAAAATCCTAGTATACGGTGCAGCCTTGGTGCGATTTTAAAAATTATCGCCAACACCAAAAATTACCAAAAGAACGTCTATGTATATATAGTGATAGTATACTATACACTATATATAGTGATAGTATACTATACACTATATACTATCACTATATATATAGTATATACTATGCATAACTATATATATTCTTTGAATACCCATTTACTACTTATTGTATATGTCTCGTTTTTATTGCTCATCATGAAAGTCGCCAAAAGTAACCAAATCCCGTGTGCACCGGATACTAGGATTAAACCTACTTTAGATTTTCAAATATCAGAGGTTGTGATATAATGTAAGAGAATTTTGATTTAACATTAGAGATTCAATTTTGAGGGAGTTGGAGCTTGGCATGAAGGGATTTTTTATTTATTTTATAATAAAACAAGATTGGTTTTGTATTTTTGAAAATTTTTGGCAGAAGAACAGTTTAATCTTTTAATATTTCATTGGTATGTTAATATTTTCTGGAACTAAAATTAAAAAATGGAGGACTGTTAATATTTGCAGTAATAACCGGTATTCTGAAAAAGAATATTGTTTTCGATTATTTAAAAATATAGAGCAACTTCTGATGATGTCCGTCTTTTAAAAAGGTACAAAAAGGCAAACTAGAACACTACTTTGTAATTGTCACAAGTAATGTATCAATGTATCAAAAAACATTGTTTCAGTTTTGGATGTGGGTATTCAGTTGCATACTAATTTATGTGAATCACAGGAAAAATATAAGCATTCAAAAACTTGGAAACAGTCATTATGGTATTTCTAGGCAAAGTTTGGCATGGTGAATTAATAATTTCAAAAAGTTGTGTAGTGGATTTGTCATTCGGAAAGCACTTTGCAAGGTTGGAATGTGCTCAGAATATCATGGTATGCCTTGAATAATAAGAAGAAATGCTTACCAGCAAGGGTCAGAATTCAATAGAGCCAGGATTGTTGCCTATAGAGTGTGTGGATTATCGTTCTGTGATATCGCCCGTTGTACTAGTCGACATCCAACCACTGTTAAGTGAATATGGCATGTATGGAATGCTGAGGATTATACTGAACGGCATGCAGGATCTCATTGCCGTCCCATGATTAATACCCGAAAGGACAGGCATATTGTGAGGTCAGCCCTCCAAATTTACAACCACATCACAGACCATTAGTCAGAAAATGGGCATATTTGCAGCATGCCCAGTATCTGCTCGTACGGTGTATCGACGTTTGCATCAGCATGGACTATCAGCACAGTGTCCATTACTTTAGCTTTCCTTGACAATGCAGCACAGAGAGAGATGGCTACTGTGGTGTGTCCAACAACAAAGCTGGATATAGGAGGGGTACAATGTCGTCTTTTCAGATGAGTCCCATTTCTGTGGGCATTATTCTGATGATCGTATAAGTGTCTAGAGGCTCCAAGGAGACCGCATATCGCCTGGTTGCATTTAGTATCGGCATAGGAACCCTAATGTGATGGTATAGGCAGCCACTGAGCACATGGCACACACATCTTTAGTTCGGATCGATGGTAATTTGAATGCCAGATCGGTACATTTGTGACATCTTACAAGGGGTTGTGCCCTATCTTTGAGGCCTGCCAAATGCAATCTTCCAACAGGATAATTCAAGACCAAATGTTGGACATAGTGTTCTGACCTTCCTCGGTATGCAGTGTATTTGATTGCTGCCCTGGCCTGTACAGTCTCCAGATCTGTCACCCATTGAAAATACCTGCTTATGGTTTGCTGAGGACTGGCCTAGCAACCCTCTCCATCTAATACGATTGATGAAGTGTGGCATAGACTTGAATCAGAATGGAATGAGATGCCGATTTCTGTCATTCAAGTGAAATTCTACTCAGTGACTAACTGCATAAGGGTCACTTTAGCTGCCAGTTGGAGCAGTTGTTTCAACTCATTTCGCACCCTTGTAAACCCCCAAGCTGCTTACAAATTTAATCATTTTGTCTTCATGCCATACTATTTACGCACAACAAATATTTTTTTATTTGCTTTCCTTCATGCTATAGCAATTTTAATAGTTATTAGTGTATTATTGATTAACAGTTATCTAAGAGACTTCAAGAGTAAGTACTTTACATAGTTTATAAAACTATTGCATATTTCTGTATAAAAAATTACTGATGCAGGATAGATAACGCCTAAAGACTTCATGCAGCCATCAATGGAGTTGACAACACATTCATATTAGATGATTTTCTTTTATACTTTTCGCAACCACCAGTAGATTGCAAATAAAAAACAAAGTGACTTACAATTATAACATAGCCAAACTGTCCTGAAGTAAACATTAACAATATATACAAAGCTAAAATAATTATATTCGCATAATATGTGCATGACACTTTGTTACTAATAAATATCAGAGTGTCTTGGATCAAATTAATATTTGAACAGATGAAAAATTAAGTTTGACACTATCATAAGCAACTGCTGTTTTTCATTATCATAGTGGCAGGGATATCTTTGAAGATATAATTAATAGCATCATTACAACAAGGTGAAGTATAGTAAAACCATCCGCTACTAGACAGTTACAGGATTGCTATATATGTGTATAGTGGTTCTCTGCTTCGAAATCAGGAACTCTCTATTAGTGGGGTATATCTGATAATGTGAAGTGTGCATTGCTGGAGGCTCGACTTACATTATCATCATGTTGGGAAAATATTTTGCATCATGACTTGTGCATGATAAGATACATAAAACTGTTTTGAGTGATATCAGCTGTAAATTTAGAAAGACACTTGGTACACTCCCTTATTAAAGTGGCTTTTCATAGGTCTTAGGCATTGTTTAAGATTACATAAAGTAGTCAAGTTGATTCGCGATGAATTACTAACTCTATCTCAGATTTTATTATATTTATGAAAGGTACAGATCGTGTTTAATAAAAAGCACCAGGAATAATCACTCTTATTGACTAGCCATTTAGTAGCTCTCATACCATTTGCCATTGTGCATAATGATATAAAACTAATGCCTTAGTAGCATTGCTCAGTCAACATCATGATATTCATGAAATTTTCTAAGGGATAAATCAAACAAAAATGTAAGCAAAAGTCTTCTAAAAGATTATCTTCCATAGAAAATACCAGCCAGATTTAAGACAAAAAATACAGCATGTCTTCTGAGAAGAAAATAATTACTTACAAAATCATGTTTCCAACACTAATAAAACATCTAATTATATATTAAAATTTCAAAAGATCTACACAATTGATATTCAACTAAGTCTTGCATATCTATTATTTGGCTTCATAAAGTAATATGTTGTCTAAAATGAAGTAGTCATATAAAACATATTAAAAACAATATATTTTTCTTAATGATGGTTATATAAAATTTCTTAATAGAATGGTTTTTCTGAGTAAATGAATTAGAGTTTAAAACAATAAATATAATAGTGCTATAATAAAGCTTCGTAGGACTAAGGCTGGATTTCCTGCTAATTTGTACTTTAGATTTTTTTTCTGCTTTGTGGAACTTTTCTCTTCTTCATAACATCATGCTTTTAATGTACCTTTAAAAGCTAATTAATTAATTTTGACAAGTATTTTGCTTGAGAGATGCTCTTATGGAAGCTACTAAATGATATTTGTCTCATACCTGCTTTTCTGATTAGAAAATACATGAAAGACCAAGCCAGCCATGACCTGCCTGAGATCAGTGTACAAATGTTTTGTGTCTTTAAATATGAAGCTAGGTTAAGTGATGTATGTTTAGTAAAACTCTTAATCTTTATAATAAAATATATCATAAATATATTATACCTACATAAATATGTATCACAGAACATTTGCTTAGATACAGCTAGGATAACTTCTCTTGTTAATGTTATTTTGCACAGATTTTTTAATCAAAATTGTCTCTAAAGTAATGTGCTATAGATTTGTTTTGAGATTTAGAATGATATCAGACACAACTGGACAAACTTTATATTTTCCTAGATCCAAATTTTCCAACTTAATGAAAATAATGCTTATTCATCACATGAAGTAAAATTCTAAGAAGGGAAAAAAAAAAAAAAACTTATGAAAGCGTTTTAATGAAAAATTAATAACAAACAGCAATACCAGTTTCAAGGAAATGATGATTTAAGTGAAAGAAATATTAATTAGAAAATATGTAAACTGACATTTAACATGTATGTTACAAAAGTGCATAAAAGATAAGTTAAGTAAAATGTGTTTCATCAAAGAGTAAAATCTTCTATTAATGATTTACTATGAATAAATTATTAGTAGTTATGTGTACATTTGAGAAAGAGTATGAAAATCATCACTACAGCGAATATGTTCTACTGATATTATCACTTAACGCAGTTACCATTTGACTGTTAATAGACAAAAATATAAAGATTTTCCAATTTATTTGCAGAATGAGTGTGGATGAATCTAAACAACATAGGAACATTTCTTTAGATCAAGGGTTCTAAACTGGTGATATACAAAGAAGCAAAGTATTTTTAACTATTAAATTGAAAAATTAAAAACCCAACATCCTGATTGAGTTTTTTTTCTAACACTCGTAAATTTATGTGATTTGAGCTTTGTTCAGGAGTGGTGGTGGTATTAAAGGTTTTCAATTTTTGTTTAGATGGTATGCGTTAGTCAAAAGGTTGAGAACCGTTGCTTTAGATTAAATATTAGAAGAAAATGATAATTGCAGTTTGTCTAATTTCTAGATTTCCACAATGATTTAATATTTTGGGGGGTTAACATTAATATAAATAACTGTTGTAATCTTAAAAGCATAACATTATTGAAGACAGAAGATAAAGCCATATTTATTATACAAATAAATTTTAATACATGGTTTAACTGTACATGTGTAAGCAAATCAGTTAGACTTAAAGTACATGGTTTAAAAAACAGTTAAATTTGGATTATACCACCTCGTACAGCCATTGCATGAAGATAAACAGATACTGGATGTGCACCTAGAATATGTGACAAAAGTAGATTTCAGTTATTACCAGTGTTCAGCTGATGTAGCCATGGGTAGACTGTGGTACATTAGTTTTTTTATAATCATAGGCCTGATATATTCAGTAGATAACAGATCTGATGAAATTATAGATCAAGGGATTAATAGATCAATAAAAAAATGGTGGGAATTTAGGAGTTGTTCTCTGTTATGTGCCAGACATTCCTTGTTGATCATTAGTTCTAGACAACCTTTAAAGATAGACAGCAATGAGCTTCGAAAACCTCAGAGTAATAATAAATGATTAAAACACTTTTTTTAAACACTGCCTTTTCATAAATTTTTTAAAAACACTGCCTTTTCATAAATAGTATACCTACAATAATCAATTTATGGAAATGAACTAGAAACTAAAAAATTACCTCGCATGCTACATACATTTTATGAACATTGATCACATAGCACACTTCCAAATGGCTATGATTTCACATTTTTTTGTACGAGTTTCCATACTGCATCATCTATCACATTTGAAGTCTTCCATTGGGCAAACATTAAGGAGTGCATTTTTGTACATAATGTACTGTTAATAGATTATGTACAAAATGCACCTGGTGCTCACATGGTATTTTTGTACATAATGTAGCTGGTGCTCACATAACATACACAGCAAAACATTTGTTGTACATAAAGAAAATTTGGATAATTTCTCATTCTTTACTTGCATTCAATCATTATAATATGCATAATATTTTCGATATTAGAATTTTTAAATCTGATAAATCATTTACAGTAGCCCTAAACAATGGCGCCTGTTCAATTGCACATTAAACATGGAGGCTGTTTTTTGGGAAGGGGGTGTTTAATTTATTTGATTACAGTATAGTAACTTGGCTAAGGGTAGAGATACTTTCATGAAGTACTTTCAAAGAGAAGTTAGCTTATACATATTTCATATATGCGGAAAACTATGAAAACACACGTGCAGCCAACCTGTTCGCTAGAATGTAAACCCAGGTTGAATTATCAGTATTCAACTACTTTACTGCTTGGCTGCTAGCGAAGCCAGAGCTAGATATTTTATCACCTAATAGAATAACTGCTGCATAATGCATGATATAATGTGGCATTTTTTTGATGCAGACCATGGATGTGATCCTTGATGGTGTTGATGTATTAAGATTCATCTGGAAAAAATTAATTTATATTATTTATCCTTCTATTTGCAAAGTTCTATGCTCAACTATAGCTGTAGTCATTTATAATGTTCTAACGAGGGTTTGGTTAGGTTACTTGAACATGGCAAAGCATCTAAGGGCTGCTTATTTTTTCTACCAAAGTTAGCTGAAACAATGGTCACTTTAAAAAAACTACTTTAACTTTTTGCTATGTAGCACTTACTTAGTTCTGAACTGAAGAATAATATAACTGTAACAGCCATACATACAGATTATGTTATCTTAATCAATGAGCCAAACTAGTGAGTTCATTCACCTGCTCATGTAGGAAAACCAGATCAAGTAGGATAGTGCTCTTTTTTTTTTTTTTTTTTAAACATAATTATCAATGTGCTTTAAAAATGATGATGTCTGTGCATTTTCTTTGGTGGTAAAGTAAAAATCTCATAGATTGAAATAATAATCATTCCAAAAGCATATTGCAATAGTAAAGTTCTGATATATGCAAATAAATCATTATGTGGAAGAAAGGAAATTGGTTTGAGGGAAGCACAGCTTATTAATTTTTGTTCACAAAGTGTATAACTTACTCAAATTCTAAAATGATGAATTTTGGTACTTTCTAATTTTCTGAACCTCACCAGAATGCTGTGAAAAAGTATTGATGGTCTAAACCATGATGCGAAGAAAAATTTATGTGGCTACACATGTCACTAAAAATCATTTATATGGCAACCCAAGTATAGCATTCTCCCAGACAGCACTTCTCCAGATATTTTCACCAGTGTGGTTGCAGATTATGATCCCTCCTATGGGAATTTCAGTACTTCAGCATTCGGGTGGACCACATACCGCAGTTTCTGTTGTCTCTGGTAAAATCTTTGGCGATGTTGCTTTCTGCATGCATACAACATAAAAGGCATCAGATGCCTCTCTTTCCTTTCTCATTTTAGGATTCTGGTGCCAAAATTTTGCAATTTTCTGATTTTTTTTATTAAAAAGATTTATAGGGAAAACAACGGTGAAAAAAAGCCTAGAATTGTGCGTGTCCTGTATTGAAGAAGAGAGAATGTAAAACAATAGGTGGTGGTGGATGCATCGTTGAAATAAATTTAAAGATATGCAAACAAACATCCCTCTCCTAACTCACCAACAAGTTTGCAAATGCTCTTCAAAGTTGCCAATGAGCTCATGACTTTTCAGTGCCAACGAGTTCATGACTTACCACATCTGTGGTAAGAATGTAAATTCCATATATTTATGGCTCTTGTTAAAGATGGAATTAAACACAGGAATTTTAATTTAATAACTTATATTTTAACTTATATTATTATATTTGTTTTCCTTAATGGGAGAGCAAACATAAATATTGGTGCAAAATGTAGTTTAAAATATTAATGGTAAATTTAAAATACATTCAAAATGCAATTTGTCACACTAGATCATCCCCATCTTAAGAAAGAAAAAAAAAAGGTAATGAAGTAGAAATAGATAATGGAAATGACACTGTGTATTTTAAAATATAAATGAAAATTTAGGATAATCCAAGGAATGTTTATGTGTCTAAAAAGTATATTCCTTACTACCTAATGCATACTAAAGGTTACTGATAGAATTAACTGACAATAGTTACTTTTAAAACAAGAATAATATTAAGAGCGATTCAAAGGTTATATTTAATTTAATGGACAGTAGGCAATGTAGGCATATATATTTTGCTGTAAATTGACTGGCAAATGTTATTCAGTAAAGGAAAAGATCCCACGTGTGCTTTCTCTATATAACTACTTTAATATTTTCCGTGGGATTCCATCTCAGAGTGAAAACTGAGATAAATTTAGGTGTATAATTGTAAACTTTGTAATCTTGTTCTTAAAAATGTGGTTGTATCACGATAAAAGATTAATAAACTATGTTAAATATTGTTTTTCCAACATTCCATTAGCAAAATGCAATATGGATATAACCCTCTCAAGCAAATAACCCATTTTCCTTCCTTTGTAATGATCCGGTATTTCTCAAGTGTGTATTGCATAAAGTGAAAATATATATTAACATATGAATTAATTCAATTGTACATAAAATCACCTCTGACTTCTTAACTGATTTTTTTAAAGGATTAAAACATAACCGGTGTACGCGATCCGATCCGAACAAGTATGGCTGGAGTAGCGCGCCAAGCGCGCTGTTTCCAGCTCATGAGGAGAGCCAGTAGGCACATGACGGTAGGAAGTCTGACGTGGTAGGAGTTAAGAGAATGAGGTGAGGCAGAAGGGGGGCGAGCAAGATGCCGCAAGCCTAGGAATTAGGACAGACAAGAAGACGCCCCGCAGACGGAGCAGTACAAGGTAAAGCAATCATGAGTTTTTATGATAAGCTACTGTGAGAATATACAACATGACAGAACGAGTTTGTAGGAATACAAACACTCAAAAGCATACATTTGCAGACATAGAGTTACAGTGAGAAAAGTGCAGTTTGCAAGATCAGATATCATATAAAAGTTTCGATGAAATAATGAAAAAAAGTATTCATAAAAGCTATACACAATATATACAACTATATACAAGAATATTCTACATTATGTAGGAAAGCTCAGATCTCTGGCTAGGTGGGCTGCCAGCGGTCGTAACTCTTTATCTTCCAGTAGTGGAATGTAGTCAAATACATGTAATTTTGACATGTGAGGGCATGTAACTGCTTTCTGGAAAAAGCTGGAGTTTAAGCAATGAAGATGCTCTATTACAGTTTCAATTTTCAAATCCTTGTGTAAAGTCCTATTAGATACGAAATAATGCGCATTCGTGAAGGTGCGCAGCAACTTGTTCTGTGTAATTTGTAATTTAGATATGTCCCTGTCTCTAACTGATGCCCACGCAGGGAAAGCATACGTGAAGATTGGCCGTATAACAGAGATGTATAAGTGCCGTTTTCTTCTTAAGTGCAGTTTAGAGTGCTCGTTAATAAGTGGGTTAAGACTCTGAATGACTCCTAGTGTTTTTCCCCTGACACGAGTCAGGTGATCCTTCCAGGAAAATTGATCATTAATAATAACACCAAGGTAATTCGCCTTGCGTACCCTAGGAACTTCTATGTCAAATAGCTTAAGCTTTTCTGTTATTTCAGTGGCAGAGTTCTTCTTTCGGATAATGAGCAGTTTGGATTTATCTGCGTTAATTGAAATACGCCATTTGGTCCACCAAAATTCTATTTGCGGCATGACTTGTTGAAGTTTCCTGACAGCTTGATTAGGACACATAGATTTTACAGCAAGCGCCGTATCATCTGCATAACAGCCAATGAAGTAATTGTAGTTAAAGCCTGTTTTGGGGAAGTCAGTCAAAAAGAAGAGATATAAGATCGGACCTAAAATTGACCCTTGCGGGACGCCGGCGTGAATTCGTTTGACTTCAGAAATCTCATTTCCAACAGAAACATGAAAACTTCTGCCTTTCAGGAATGAGTAGATGAGATCCGATCCGAACAAGTATGGCTGGAGTACGAGAAGCTTTACCACGTGACAAAACAAATGACGTCGAAAGCTCTATGTTACATCTAAATTCTCCTAACCAATAGCAGCGAAGCAGCTCTCACAGCAGGAGGTACAGCGAGTACGTTTTAGGAACATGCCCCCCTCACACTGAATCAGGTTTATGCCAACGGTCAGTCACTTTTCATTGGCTCTTTCGTCGTGACGTTTCTTTCCCTTTTACGTCATCTTGCCTAGTTAGTTGGCTACTTTCTTTTCTGGAGGCAATCGCCCTTTTGAGTTAACATGGATCGTGCAAGAAGATGTCGCCGTTCCAGGTCTGTTTTTTTTTTTTAAATTTTTTCTTTCCCTTGCATTATTTTTGGTCATAGCAAGACCCATTCAATTCTATTAATTGTCTTCTTCGCTTTTTATTTTAATTAAAAAAATTTTTAACTTCGTTCACAAAGTTTAAACTCTATAAGCTAGTAGGTCCTCTCTAAAAATCTTGTATTTTTGACTAATAGCAAATCGCTATTTATTTTATTTTGCATATTTGCCTAACCAGGCCACTATGTATAGTTTTTTCTTACACCTTAATGTGTTTTTTCAAGCGGACGATCACAGAATGCGTTTCCTTTTTACCTCAGAAAGATCTACAGAAATTTCTTTCCTTCGCCTTTTCTAATCTAAATGTTCTTTATGATATAAGAGAAAGAAGATGAATAAGGAGGAAAAGGCAAGCTCTCGTATCCAATGTTAAACTAGCCTTGTCATCAGCTCGTCCGACCATTCACCTATAATTATGCTGCTTCTGTGTCCTAAATTATCGTCATTATCAATTTTGTTAGATCAAAAATTATTCGAAACTTTTTAAAATAAAAAAAGTTCTTGAAACTTTTTTAAAAAAGTGTAAAATAATTTAAAATAACGGAATTATAAATCTGTTTCAAATGAAGATGGTCCTGGAGTCCGAACCCTCCAGTGATCATACCGCTCACCCTGCGACGTGACAGTCTCGCCTCAGGCGATTTTCGAATCCAAGCCAGTGTGAGATGAAGCAGACCGTCACCTCCGGTGGTGACGAGCACACGCGCAGGTGCTGATGAAATTCATTCGCGAAGAATCAGTCCTATTTTAAATGCTACTGGATTAGTGCAAAAGTAAATCTTCTAAATAAAAACTAGTTTTTGCTATTGTTTATGTCTTGAATTTTCTGTTCTGCACCATGTTTTACACAAGATTTTTTTTTATTTTACGGAAACACTTTTCGTTTTATAATTATTCAATTTCGTCCTTAGGTATTTCACAGAATTGCGATTATTTTAATATTTTACTATATTAAATTGTGCTTTAATTTTAAATATGTGTTGTGCATTTCCATAAATAAATTAATAAATGTAACATCCATTAATATTAAAAAAATTAAAATTTCGAAAGAAGTAAAGCACGCAGTAAGCGGTCACCTTCCCAAATACCGACCGCGTGCTTCTCTGCTTGCGTTTAGTGGAACAACAGATTTCGATATTTATTTCTAGCTAGCCGAACGCCAGAGTTTAAAAAAAAAAAAAAAAAAAAAAAAAAAATCAAACTATGCTATAGGTTTAAGTATTATTTTGTAATATACTCATTTCTTCAATGATTACAGATCAAATCTGTGTTTTCTCCATTAGGATTTCAGCGCTAAGCTGTTGTTGGTAATTGTTTCGGAATATGATTTAGGTTTTAAGGTAGGAGTAAATTTGGAATTGCTTCTGTTAGAAGATGTTATTTTGCGCTTGTAAGGAAGAGGATTATCAATTTTGTGGCCAGCGTTATTATTTCGCTGAACACTGATAGTTTCTATCAAGTTTAGTTTTTGGATATATTGAGCAACCATCGTTTTTTAATGTATGGCAAAGAATCTGCTTGAAAATTGCTATGTATTGTTCGCCGTATCCAAAGAGCTACAACAGCCGAAATTATCACCAGCTATAACAGTGGTGACCTAGACAGTGTTTCTCAACACACTGTGCAGCATACAATGCTACATATGGGCCTACGCAGCCGGAGGCCGAAGCACGTCCCTGCAATGACAGCACGTCATCGCCAGCTGAGTCTGCCTTGGGCCAAGAAACATCGAAATTGGACATTAGAAAAATAGAAGAAAGTTGCATGGTCTGACGAATCACGTTTTTTGGTCCATCACATCGACGGGCGTATGCTAATACGCCGATTTCTAAACGAAACTCTGGCTTCCGGATGCACAGTTGGACGGACAAAAGCCGGTGGCGGGGGTATTATGGTGTGGACAGTGTTTTCATATAGCACATTAGGACCCATAATCCCCATAGAACAATGATCGCCGACCTGTCGATCGCGAGCTACTAGTAGCTCGCGGGAACATTTTTGAAATATCGCATTAACCCTGCAGCTGGCTAACCTTGATTCCTCCACTGAGCTGACACTAACGACAGGCAGCGCGCTCAAAAACGGCTTGTTTCTACCGCGCAAATGCCATTATCGGCCTCATCTTATAGTTGATTGTATTCGCGTGAGGTTCCGGGAGAAATGTTTGAAAGACTACAGCAGGCTTCAGTTAAAATCCCGTCAACAGAAGCCCACGGAAACATTCCAGGAGCTCGCCACGGATGTTGAAATGCTGTCTCATCTCGCCTTTTCAGAGTGCTCGAGAGAAACAAGGGAAATTCTATCCCTGCAGTGCTTCATCGATGGCAATCAGGATTCGGAAATACAGAAAGTTCTATGAATGGTGGATGTCAAGGACTTAAAAAACGCTCTAGCGTACGCCATGAAATTCGAAGCATACCAGCAAGCAATTCGTAGAGATCGCCACCCAGTCAGAGCTGTGCAAGTCTACGAGCCAGTGGATCAAGTGATTTCTCGTTTAGATAGTTTGATGATTTATCCAGCCAAGTCAGTGCTTTGATACTGACTAGAAGTGAGAACAAACTGGCCGTCAAGTGTTGGAAATATGGTACTGAAGGCCAAATACAACGGAAGTGCAGAACATCCCAGGGCACGAAAATAAATCATTTGACCAGACAAGTCAGTACCTTGAGATGGAATAGGGGTGAAAAGAAACCAATCCTAAAGTGCTGGAACTCTGGTGTAGAAGGCCACGTACGGAGGAACTGCAGAAGACCTTAGGGCACGGAAAATAACACCATTCCACAGCAACGACGCAGGAAACAAATTAATGCCTGAATTCTCTCTTCCTTTTCCGGGCTCATATCTCAAATTAACTATTATTCAGCTTTCTCAACAGTGGCAGCTCAAGTGGAATACTGCTAACACAAGTAGAAGAACTCATAAATTTGTCTCAAAGGTCTCAACCAACTTCCTTTCCAGCCTGTCGGCACTCACAACATTTTTAACAGGGCACGGACCATTTTTAACTTATATCTTCAGATTTGGCCTTTCTAACAATGAGCAATGCAAGTGTGGAGCGACAGGAAGTCCTGTTCATTATGTTTTCAACTGCCCCTTGACGTCAGCTTTCCATTTAAACAGAACAGCGGACACGTTCTGGAAGGAATGGACCAACAATTTAGTAAGACAACCAATAGCATTAAAATGTTGACCAACATCATACAGTGGTGTTCCGAAAATGTTTCATTTTTTAGAATTCCACAACTTTAAGAATTAAGATTTACTCAGATCAATTTCTTATGACTAAATAGAATCTTAAACTGAACAGATCTACTCAAATTTTCCATATTGACTTCTACTTATCCCATGGAATGCACTTCCTTTGATCCCATGGAATGCACTTCCTTCTGTGGGATAGACATGCCAAAGTGTAATCATATGCACAATGTATCTATTTACAGGCAAGAACCTATTTGCTTTCAATTCAAACCTTTGAATATCATTACAATCATATGTGAACTGATACGGCTCAAAACCTTATACCTCGCAAGGTTGCTTTAGATTTGTTGGCAAAATTGTCACCCCTATAAGTGCATCCCCCTCTCCAACTTTTATTTAATTCTTCATATTGTTAGTTTTATGTTATATTTCACATATGTCTTTCTGATGTTGCCACACATATATGAAAATGACATTATTATTTATGGCACAATACAAAGTTCTTTCGTAAATTACTGCAGGAAACTATGCGTGTCCTATAGAAACTTGTGCATATCCCTATATAATAGCGAACTGTATATGTCACAGTGTACTACTTACACAACTTATCTATGTTAACTATCTAATCCATGTTATTATAACAACATTCAGTTCTCAAGGTTGCAAGTTATTACCCAACTAGCACAAGAACGTTCAGAGCAAGTGCTTCACAAACGTGTCGGGAACGTTCAAAATGCCGTCTACATGTTACAGTTCTAAGACGGGCAATAACACGTCAAATACTTGTGTTTGTAACACTTTCATGCAACGTGTCATTAACGTTCTAGTACAACGTTTTTGACATGTTTTACGTGAACGTTCTGAACCACGTCTATGTATTGCAGTTCAATAACGGACAGTAGTACGTCAAAAGTGGTACTACTATCACTTTTTTATAACGTTCTATGAATGTTCTTCTAACGTTCTAACAGAACGTTCCTTTAACGTTCAGGCAGAACGTGGTGAATCACGTCAGTATGTTACAGTTCAATAACGGGTAGTAGAACGTCAAAAAATGGTGTTACTAACAATTTTATAAAACGTCCCTTGAACGTTATATGGAAGCTCCGTTACCTTTTAACAGAACGTTCCTTCAACGTTCTAGCAGAACGTTTCTTTAACGTTCAGGCAAAACGTTCTGAATTACGTCTGTAAGATGTAGTTCATTAATGGACAATAGAACGTCAAAATGTGGTACTAGTAATAATTTTATATAACGTTCCTAGAACGTTCTTTGAAAGTTTCTATAACGTGCTAGCAGAACGTTCTCTTAACGTCTGGGCAGACGTTCTGAATGTCGTCTATAGATTAAAGGTTTATGACGAGCAATACCACGTCAAATACTTGTACTGTTAACACTTCTGTATAACATGCAAAGAACGTTCCGAATCACGTTTAACTAGAACGTTTTGAGTTACGTCTAACTAGAACGTT
Source organism: Stegodyphus dumicola (assembly GCF_044657685.1). Classification (NCBI taxonomy): domain Eukaryota; kingdom Metazoa; phylum Arthropoda; class Arachnida; order Araneae; family Eresidae; genus Stegodyphus; species Stegodyphus dumicola. The sequence continues at coordinate 218,415,523 of NC_140769.1, forward strand.
CTGAATCCGGTCTATATGTACAGACTCTGAAGGACAACAGTACATGAAATATTTGTGTTTGTAATACTTGCGTCTAATGCGAAACTTAATTTCCAAATAGTGAAATCATATAATAATTTACATTTCTTTAACGGAAGAGAACACTGCAATTTTCTGGAAACTACATCTTACAGACGTAATTCAGAACGTTTTGCCTGAACGTTAAAGAAACGTTCTGCTAGAACGTTGAAGGAACGTTCTGTTAAAAGGTAACGGAGCTTCCATATAACGTTCAAGGGACGTTTTATAAAATTGTTAGTAACACCATTTTTTGACGTTCTACTACCCGTTATTGAACTGTAACATACTGACGTGATTCACCACGTTCTGCCTGAACGTTAAAGGAACGTTCTGTTAGAACGTTAGAAGAACATTTATAGAACGTCTGTAAGATGTAGTTCATTAATGGACAATAGAACGTCAAAATGTGGTACTAGTAATAATTTTATATAACGTTCCTAGAACGTTTAACTAGATCTGTTTGAAGAGTTGAGCCTGAAATGTTACATTTACAAATATATGTTATGCTTTATATGTGCATCAAAATTCAAATTCTATTATTTTTTTCTATTCTCTTAGTTCATTACATACATGCCACTTATTAATGAAACTTTACACTTTTTCTCTACATTTACATGCAATTCCTCCAATGCAATATTATCTAGACCTTATATTCCCATAGAAGTTTTACACACCATTCTTATTAACTACATATAAAAACAAGATTTGTTACAGTTATAATGATAGAAATGTATTTTAAATTTAATAAATTAACCAAGAAATTAAGTTATTGTTCTCACTGGAAGGAAAAGGAATCAGACTGCAAATCACGATTTTTAATATATGGCCAGAATCATTGCAATTTTCAAAATTCTGAAACCTTATTCATGTGATCATATACACCAAACTATTTTAATGGGAGACTGTATTATATTCTGGACGAAATAATTATTTCTTATTAAATATAATCCTCGGTACTTTTTTGCAGTAAATTAAAAACAAATTGTTTTCTTTCAACACTAATAAACTCTGATATGCCAGTTTAATAACTGTACTTTATATGAGACTACTGCTGTCTAGAGTTTTTGTCATTGCAGTAGACTAAAAGCATCAGGATGATGGGAATTTAAAGTGAATGCTTGGACATTTCTTGTCATTAAAATAAATTTAAAATTTTGCATTTAAATGTATGCAAATTTTAAAAATAAATATTTTTTCTTGTGTTCTGTTTACAAGCAATTTAACTGTACTAAACAGTTCTCTGTTAAAATTACTTCTGCCCATGTAATTTTTTTATAAAGTTAGAAGGCGTATTTTGAAAGTTAATAAACAAATAAAATGACATATATCTTTCACAAATTCATTATTTTGCCATAAATTTGATTTATAAAATTAGTTCAGTGGATGATCCAATCAATGGATAAGGTTCTTAACAAGCAATTTTCAGTTAAAATATAATTATTGCCATAATTTAAAATTTGAAGCATTTATTGCAAAAGGTTTTAATTTAATTCAGCTACTAGGAATGCATTAAATTCCCAAAATCTATAAACTGATAGTTTTATATTATTTCATAAAATTTTAAAGCAAAATTAAAAGTATTAAAGGAAATGTAATGAAATTAATTTCCATATTGCATATTCATGTAATAAATTTCTCTTCTAGAATCAAACATTCAAATTCAATGAACTAATTATTTTCATATTCAGTAATACAATGTATAAGATACAATATTTGCTTAAGCTAAGTATCCTCTACCAATCCAAGTCTTCGTGAAAGTTAGGAAACAAACTTAATTAATAACTTTATTTACAGTATTTTCGTACAAGCTAATACACAAATTTTTTATTCCATTGTTTACAAACTTCCTTCTGTTGTACATTTTCCTTTTTGTTTATGATACTTTTCTCTAAATGAAACACTTTTCAACCAGTCTTTTATAATATGTTCAATAATACTGCAAGGTACCTCTCTGGTGGCCCGATTTTGTTTGAAAGCACCTAAAAGAATTTAAAAAAAAAACATCTTTTAAACTAAATAATCAAGAAATAATAAATTTTCTCAAACTTTAATAAAAGCGATGCTGTTTCATCCTATGTGGTCGGTTTAATGTAAAATTATGTTATCTTGAAATAGCACTATTGAATAATGCTTCAATTTGAGATTTCGTCGTTAGAGTTGATTTTAAAAAAATCAAAATTTTAGATAAATTTCAATTTTTCAAAAATTAGATGAGTGCAAATTGAACTGTTATTTAGAAAACGGGAACTAAAAATATAATGGAATTAAGAAAAAGGATTTTTTAATAGATAATTTTTGGTTAAAGATTTTGAGGTTTGCAATACAAATACCTCATTTTTTGGCATTCTCAGATAGCATTATCAACAATAAAAAAATGAAATTTGTTTCCTTGCCAGAAAAGAAACGAAAATGGTTATTTAAATCATGAAATGCTGGTCTAGTTAAAATATTTGAAAAGAATGAAATGGTCATAAAATTATGAAGTATTACAAACAAAAAATGTCGAATTGTGTTTCTTTCAAGTAGCTATTTTCCCATTTAGTTTCTCTAGTGAACAAGGGTAACATGTGCTGCAAAAGATTTTCGATTCTGGAGATTCGTTTTTCCTATTTTCCTTTTATTTCGGCACCGCACTTAAAGGTTCATATGAGTTACAGTCATGGAGTAGAAAAAATTATTTCATTGAAGGGATGGCAACATATATGTTACGAACGAAAATAAGGAGCATGGATACTGTCACCTTGAAATGCTTATATTAAAATAAGAGAATACAGTGCAACTATGATAAAAATTTAAGTACATGTGCATATGCATGTAAAGATAAACGTTTTACATATATATATATATATATACTCTTTTAAAATAATTTTACTTTAATTAAACTTAGGAGATAATATAATCAATTAATCAATACTGTTTAGGAAATAAATTATATATATATATATATATATATATATATATGTGTGTGTGTGTGTATATATACACACTATGTATGTATTTTAATACGAATGTTAAGGAAATTAAATAGAACTTTGACTCACAAGCAAAAATATCCTACAATGACTCCCTAAATATTTTAAAATTTATTATACATATAATAAGTATAAATATAAAATTGAGAAATTTGATTTGAAATATTATTTGCTATTTACATTTTGCATATATGAATACATTTCAGTAATCAGAATAACTTTTTATCCTAGTGTTTCATTCAAATTAAAATTTAATTTAATATGAGAGATTTACAATTAATTTAAAATCAAATTACAATGTAAATTCAATTTAATATTAGAGATTAGTGCATTGATTAGTTAGAATTGTGTCATTATATGTTGTTAAATGTGCTTTATTTGCATTAAATTTGCGCAGGTATCTAATTAAACGTGAAATAATCTTAACAAAAAGTGAAGTAGTATTTAGTCATGAAAATTTGTCAACGTAAATGGAGAAATGTGTAAGTGAGAAAAAGGTTTAATATGTAATTCTATTCATTCCTACAAATATGTATTTAGGAATTTTGGCACCCTTGTTTTAAATTGAATAAAGCATTTTACTATAGACTTTTCGTTTTTTAGAGCAATAGACTTCAGGAAAGCCGAGTAGCCAAATTTTGGGGCAACAATTACATCTATTAATATAACAGTAGTGCTAAAGCTATTTCATGATTCATTTAATGAGTGCTTATGATTTTAAAGCTGTGATGGAGAACAACTACAAGAAGCGCAACATAATACTTACTCATTAGATTCTACTAAAATAGATCTGATCAATTTTAACCACAAAAAACTTTTAATAAGCAATGCCATATATATTAATATAATATATATATATAAATTGAAATAGAAATAGAAAAGCTAACAAGTAATTTGACGTAAGACCTATTTGGTCTTAAAATTTTTTTTGCGCAAAATGCTGCAAAAATATGAAATAATAGGAAGAAATATTCTAGTGAGCTTGCTAAAAAGTTACCAGGAGCTGTGGCTCCATAAAATAGTTCAACGCAGTAATTTTTGAAATATTAACATGGAAGTAATTTTTAAAAAAATATTAACATGGAAAGGTGAAAAAACAGCCTACACGCGAAATAAAACTGTTAGAATCAACGTTGGAAAACATGTGAATGCTTTAAAAACTAATCTTATCGATGTGATATGTGAAAAGTTAACACATATAAAAAAACAGATCGACGGATATATATAAATCTATACATATGTATATAATTAATAAATATAAAGTAAAAAATCAATATGGGTTATCCTAGAAATGACTGACGGTTTTTCAAAGTTTAAAAGTGAAATAGCAAACAAATTATAACACTTACTAAAATTAATTTTGTAAGAAGATTATTGGTCAAGAATTGTTTTTAGCACCAAACGTCGCCAACAAATTGCACTTCAATTTCATATATCGTCAGTAATGTCAAAATGCTCTCGAAATGGTCGCCGTTTAAAGCAATCATTTTCGAGATTGAAATACAAAATTAACACGCTCTGTAATGTCACTATTTGAATTTAGTTAAATTCACTTGAAGAAAAATATACAATCCTTGAAAAAAAATCATTGAAATTTTTTTGAATATGATTAGAATATGGTTAGAATATGATTTTTATGTATTTTGAAATCGCGATTTAGTCTCAAAGATCATGTTAAGTGAAATATTGGAAGTGAGGGTATTTTTTTATTTTAAAATTTTAATTTCCAAATGTAGTTTTAAGCAATCGCTTTTGAACTTTCCTCTTCCTTGCATATATATATACATACAGAGAGACATGTGAATTCAAACAAATGGAGTTAATATAAACCTAAAATGATGAACTCTGTAACAATAAGTCACAAATCAAAAGAATGAATCAAAAACATGGAAAACAAAATTGGAGCAAAATTAAATCAATACATAAATAAAACAAAGTTCGCATGAAATTTAAATAATTAAAAAATATCTTCGGTCTTTGTCAAAGAGCAGCCGAAAGAAAATGGAATTATAAACAGAGAAATCAAATTATATCTGGATGAATTGTACAAGTAATCAAAGAGTCCTTTGAATTAAAAGACCAAAACCTTAATTCAAAATTAAAATTTTTCAAAACACTTAAAACTGTTTAAAAATTATTTAATGATTATTTAAGGATACTCGAATATAACGAAGTGTACAAATGATATTGCCTAAGGGAGGGAATGAATTCGTGGAGGAATTTCAAAGGAAAACTGGCTCGTATTCATGCTACTCATGGAAAAACCACGAAAACCAACTACGCAACAAAACCGTTCGTCTGGAAAAGAAGCCAAGACGAACTCCCAGTCTTCGCTAGTGTTATACATTTAGCAACCGATGAGGCAAATTGAAATAATGATAAAAACTGCAAGTATCTGAAATCAGTATTTATCACGATATCACTTACTCCGACGTGACTCAAAATCGAATACATAAATGACAAAATAGACTAGACTCGCCTTTTGAAGTATTTTTTAACGCGCTTTCTTTAGAAGATTTTGAAGAATAAGTGAAAGCATATTTATTAATTTTAAATTAAAAAGTTTTTAAAAATTAATAACTTGGAAAATAGGAATGACATAATGTACATGGAAAAAAAAAAAAAAAAAAAAAAAAAAAGACGCATGCGGAATTTAAAACCACAGAGAAGGTAAAGCTGGCCAAATTTTGAAAATATGGACTTAGTAAACTTATGAAATTCAAAAGAAGATTAATGAATTTAGATCGTGAAAAAATAGCTAATAAGCAAAGTTAATGCTGAGGAATTAAACATAGCGCTAAGTGTCTCTGAAATGAACATTCTTGAAAAATAAAAGTAAATGACTAAATAGCTAGTTAATTTTTGACGTGATTCAAAATTAGTTACTCAATATATAAAAATATGAAAAAGTCAACACTTTTTTGAAAAGAGCAAATTTTGTTAATTTGAAAGTTAGAAACTTTTTATATAAAATGTACTATAAAAGTACTACTAAAGTACAAACTTTTTATAACAAGAACTTGAAAAAGTACAGTGACATTAAGCACAAGTCACCAAGAAAAAGAAAACTGTAGAATTCACAAATCTTATAATAGACAAACGTTCATAATGTGAAATTGTTAAAATGCAAAATTTCAAAATAAAATTAAAATTTGATAAGGAAAAAATAATCAGCAAGCAAAATTATTATAATGGAATTAACATATAATTTCGATTTAATTATAAAAAAAAAATAAAAACTGAAATAAATGATTAAAAACATCTTCTACTACTGTAATTAATATGACTAAATAAAGAAGCTTAAGAAAGTGTAGTAAAATTTAATTTACTACCACATGAGGAAAAATTAAAAGGGATTTCTTTTTATTTAGCTATAATTTAATTTAGTAGGAGGTAATTCTGTTTTGTTTCTTTTTGTATTTAATTTTGTATTTATCATACGAAGAATTAACATTCTGATACATGTATATTAATATATACACGTATCAGAATGTTAATGGCCTCTTTCGCTTCTGTTTTGGTGTTTCAAAGTCTGAACCTGAATCTAAAATTCAATGTCTTTAAAGCCGTTTTTGGACTTAAATTCAACTGTAGCATAATTAGCTACAAAAATGCATACATTTTTCATTAGATACAGTCTCATCTTTCAACTCAACAGCATATTTATTGTTTAGAATCGTTAATCACTTTAACATTTCTTATAGAAAACTCAAATCTTATTATTGAAAATTATATTTTTATTCAGATTTGTAAATAAAATATATAGATAGGCGTTTTTTAATTAAATTTAAACACAGTGTTAACATTCTGGAGCCTGATTCATGACTTCACTCAATGGAATTGAATTTGACATTTATATGGATCCGCAGGCTAAAATCTCTCGTTCAGTCTTCCTTTGAGTATCCATTATTTTATATATGGGTAAGTTTTTAAAGAGGTTGTATTAAAATTCACAAACTAGCAAAGTATATTGAATATTAGAGTCTTACTATGAACCGTAATTAAGAATGTTAAGAATGTAGATATGATTTATTTCGGAGCGAAACTATTAAAACATAAGCTGATATAATATGAGCACAATTAATTAGAGAGAATAAGGATAAATAATATTTGTTTAGAAAAATTAAAGTATGCTTAATACATTTTCCTACGCATCAAAACATTTTTTTAAAATTTCAATGTTTCAATTCAGAAAACATATTATTTCAATTTTATGCTCTCGAAAAACTTCCTACCAATTAAATTAATATGGGAAAACAGACGTAAAAATCATTTGTAGAATACTTACAATATTCTCCCAGGATAACAATATAAAAATTCTCTCAGGATGTATCTGGTTCTCTGTGTTCCAGAATTGCTCTTTCCATGTGACTTCTTTCTTTATACGAAGGCCAGTTACATGTCCCTTTTTATCATCTGACACTCATTTGTTTGGACGACAGCCACTTCATCGGTCATTAGCAAATGTACAACGCTAAATGCCATTTTCTGTGAATGTAATGAAATAAATCCGTAAATGTTCTGAGACTGAATGGAAGCAATCTTACTTTATATGTAGTTAATTATCAACATTAAAAAGCTTGTCTTATACGAACTCAAACTTCCTGACATTCTGGGAAAATTCCTCCCTGACTTTCTGAATATATTTTGTATTTTCCATGGCAGTTTAAAATTTTCTAGGTGAGGGAAACTCTGTTAGTACACCTTATTAAAAACATAATGGATAACAAACATAATAATCCCTATATGCCACTAGCATGTATATATACAGTTAACAGATTCCACTGATGTAGATTCTAAATTTATTGATAGTTCTGAAATTATAATGACACCTAAATTTAGAGAACTGAAAGGATGACTAAAATTCTTTTTGTTTATTAAATCTGTAAAAAAACAATTTCTTTTTCCGATGAATTTTCTAACAGATATTTGATTATTAGAACTGATTTGTCTATAAATAAACAACAATTATCACCAGTGTCAGCAGATATCTTAAATTCTGAGAGTTGAAACGATATATTTTGCTAATTTCACTTATTCATTCCTTTTCTTCGTCAAAACGTCTTTGTTAAGCATATCTGCGTGCAAGCTGCTGCAAAGGTTTTGAAAGAGCACAAAGCATATTTTTCAGTTCCCCCAAAAAGTTCAAATGTTTTCAACAAAAAGTGTCAAGAGGCCCAAATACTTGAACATCATTTATTAAATGAATCAAAGATAGAACATTATACATTATTAAATAAATTATTAGATAAATATTTTTCCATGTAATCGAATACTGTGTTTAAAAGCTCTTAAATCATTTTCTGCAAATGCATCATTAGAGAAAGCAATATCTGAAGGCTTTATTAAAATAAAAATTTCCACATGTAGTAAAAGAAAGTTGTTGTACATAGCAGATGGTAAAATTGAATTCATAACAACAGGCATAGTGTATAGAAGAAATAAAGAAACTTTGTTGCCTCCCAACTCTGTATTTCTTTAAGTATTCTAGGTTTACGACTAAATTCGCTTGGTACGTAATGTCTTAGACCAATGTGAGATGAAGATATTTCATTTACATCGCTCCAGTGCAGTTCCAGTGATTTATTGAAAGTTAAAATTTTTACTTAGTTATTTGTTTATTTATTTATTGCCGCTTTAGCTGGAGAACTTAAACTGCTCAAAATAGTAATCGAAAACTAGCCAAAATTTCAGTTTTTAACTCTAAATAATAAAAATGTCTATTTCATTGCTTGTGTAAATATAAGATATCTAATTCTCTTAGTGTTTTAATTTTTCTTTACAATTTAATGAAAACAGTACGTGCATAAAATACCAGTACTACATTTGAATAGTATAAAAATTGTATTTCTAAAGCCATAAACACAATCGTATATGCATGCAGATCATAGTTTCCAGCCTTGGAAAATCTTAAAAGACGGGAGATTTTCTTTAAAGACGGGTTTGCTCTAGAAAAATAAAAGGTTTTTCACTCTGCGAGGTTATACCATTTCAAAGAAATTCCAAACTCGCTTTGATTCAGTTTATGATGCATGATAGTTCAGGTTACTATAGTACTTGTAATTCAATTTTGATGTAAGATGCATTAGCATTTTATTATATAGTCTAAAATTTATGCTCTTTACTAATTTCATTTTTTTTATTTCCTCGCTTTTTTATGCTGAGGAAATCTTCAGTAGTGAAGCAAAGCTTTTATTTATCAAAGTATTTTTAAATATACGATGCATGTGAAATTAATAATTAACATACATAATAACACTAGATAAAATTAGTAATATGCCAGGTACTAAAGTAAACAAAATTAAACACGAAAATTAACTAATTAAACATTGCCTAAATCTTCACATAAAAATCTACTGATGTCTACAGCAGATCAAAACAACTCAGATTAAACGAAATCCGATAAGAAAAATTTATTAAGGTCAATAAAATTAATAAAAAATACAGTTTTGTGAAATAAAGTTTAACAAGAAAAATTATTATGAAAATCATTACAGGTGGACGGATACAGTTCGCCTAATTAAAAATTTCATTATTTTGATAAATTTCGTTTTTTTGCTGGGAAAAATTTTCTTTAGTAAAGATTTAAATTTCGAGACTTTAAAATCTCGAGATTTGGTAATTTACCTTGAGATGTGATGAAAAACTGGGACTGAGTTGAAAACTTGAGTTGGCAGCTATGATAAGTTTGAGATCAATATGATTATAGCATTTGGAAGATTTTAGACATATACAAAACAATTTTAGCAAGCTTTCATTATTAAAAATACGATTAAAAATGTGAAAATATGCATACTTACACTTTTAGTAGAGCGGATAAAACAAAGACATCAATACTTCCCTTCGATCTGGAATAATTTTAGCGGTGTTCTTGATGACCTCAAGCCCCGGTCTTTCGAATCGTTCTTCTTTAAGAATGACTGAGGTCAGAGTTAGCCGGACGTCAGTAATTTCAGGATTTGATTGGTTACGTATGTTTTTTGGACCGCAGGCCATACTTTGAGGGAAAAAAAGTGATTTCGTCCTTGAGAGAAATAGTGCTGTGGGGCAACATATGGAGAAGCGGAAAGAGCTCCAGCCTAAAGTCTACTGTGTGCAGATCCATAAGTCAAGTGAGATGATAAAAAAGTAAACGTACAAAAAACATTTTGTTTTGATTAATCCATCGACCAAAAATTAAAAATGTTTTACTAGGCACTTTACAATTTACAACACATTCACTGCAGAGACGTTTTGGCTTTTATAGTGTTTTTATACGGTAATAGTATAATAGTTAATCAAAAACGGAGGTGTTAGTTTTAAAATTTTTCATTAAGTCGAGAATTTAACTAGCAGCTTTCCTTGCAAGTGATGTAAGTTCCACACATTGCAAAAGTTACTTTAATTTTAAAATTTAATCAGATAATTATGGCAGAAAACCAACATATTTTTGTATTCTCGTCGACATCAACAAATGTTTTTATAATTTTAGAAAAATTATCATAGAAAAATCAACGTACCATAGCACGATTATGATGAAATATTTTATATCTGATAGTAAACAAAAGTTGGTTAAAAAGTATATTCGAATATTTTGAAATTTGTCCAATATATCTGGAAATTAAGCTGATCTTCATGATTGGAAGGTAGTAGGAAATTTAAATCTATTAACACAGAAATATTAGAGTGTCTTTTTCCGAGTTTAATTTAATTTATTTATTTATTGGGCATGTTCGTGTGTGTTTTTGAATTCTGCATCTGAATGCTTCACGAGAAAGCATCCTTTTTCTTAGCTTTCTTTTTAAATGCATTGTGAAATATTAAAAAGCATACATCTTTATTTATTACATCATAATGATATTTAAAGAAACATTAGTATTTCAAAGAATCCATGAATGCACATACGTATTTAATTTATATATATTAAACTATTCTTAAGAGACATTTATGAATATCATACTTAAACATATAAAAAAAAGATACCCTTCATGAACATACACTGTCCATGTGACACGTTTTAATGTGCTCTACTACGTAAACTTTTATACTTTGTTGTTGTTGTCATGTCCATATTACATGGAACAATGGTTGCCAGAGCTTATTCTGAAGAGAGGTTGGACTTCTATTTTCCACCCCAAATTTTGAGAGAGAGCATCCCGGGGATATCCCTCTCCTCTCCCCTTCCACTAATCCCCACGAAATGACTTTCGGGTCGCCGCATATTTAGAGTGCCGCCATGCCGCACCGACACTATACATTTACAAACGTTCATGTCTTCTCCGAGATTCGAACCCGGGACCTTCGGTATCGTAGTAGGCTTCCTTAACCACTATACCGTCTATGAAACACTTTTATACTGTCTTTACATGTAATGGAAACTATTAATACCGGTAATTGACGTGCGATTATACGAATAAAAGGTGTAACAGATAGGCATAATTCAGAACGTTCTTGTAAAACGTTACTGACACCACCGTGAATAACGCCTGCTTTACATTTTCGGAACATGATCCTGTTATTTGTGTCATTGGTTACTATTTTTGAGTCGATTATATAAGTAACAGAATAGCAGGATCAGTTACGGTATCGTAGCATCATTAGGTTAAATCGATCCAGGAAACATGAAACACGTGAGGAAAAGAAGTCTTATATACTTTCTCTTTTAAGGGTGACTAGGTATGAGGTGGCTCAGTCGAAAAATCCTGGTAGTGACGAATTGTTATCTACCATCTTTTATTTCGGGCGCCCCTTGTAAAGCTTTTTAGAACTCACGAAACAAGAAATCCGCAGTATTCTCACCAGGATTCGAATTCCGAATCCTCCGAATACGTATTAGCGTGCTTGCAATTACACTACGATGGTATGCGGAAAGAAGGGCGAAAAAATCTTATAATGTAAACAGAATAGCAGGAAAAACTGTTCTCCACAATTAGGTAAAACATATCGTATCGTTAGGGTCGGTTTAAGTAATTTTGGTAGTCCTCGCAAGCTGGATCATAGGGCCCCTTAACGGGGTTTCTCTTTTAAATTGCAATTTCTATAGTATGTTTAGATTATCACCTAATTTATTACCCTTCACCCTATTATTCTGAAATAAAAATTGAAGTTACTTATGAAATATATTTTGTGCATCAATAATTTTCAAAATTACGTTGTTTTCCATAGCTAAATAGAATAGAAGCATAGTAAAAGAACTCTTCAAATGCGGCACTTCCTTCCTGTAAATTGCGATTTCTAATTGCAAACCTTTCTGCTGAATTATTTTATTAACTTTATTGCAATGAAAATAAGTATTAGACCAGATCGTAAGAGATAAATAAAATCTAAACACTGCAATTTATTTAACTAGATGTCTCACAGAAACATATGGAATTTCTTTTAAAATTTTCCTTAAAATATTTTAAAATATATATTATATTTTTAAGTTCTTACTTACCAGTTATAAAGAAGCATTTATAAGACTGACGAGTCGGAAGTCTTCTCGAGTGTTTTGCTGGCTAGGAAGGAGAGGTGAGAGTCCCTCGGAGTGTTCTCCATCAAAACTGCGACGAAACTTTTCCCTTTCTCACGGCAGAAGATCGGTCGCACTCACAGCAAAGTTCTCGGTGATGGAATGGCTAAATAACTGATGAAGACTGGCCATTCCTAAGAATGTATTAAGTTACGAATGCCCTGAATTTGAGACTACAGCTTTCAGTTCTCATTTCTCAACTAGTTTCGCAGATTGTTTTCAGCGTGAATTGTACATGACTATCAGAATTTTTCGCGCTACATAGATGCATAAAATAAAATTAAAAATCCCTGCCTTTTACGAATAAATAAAAAGTGCAATTCATTCCTGCTATGAGCATAACAAGATATAACGAGTTTCTGTGTTTTCCTGAAAAATTCATGCATGTGTCCGACTATGTTTTACCTTCCATGTTTTCCATCATCATATATGACTCGGCAATCTGCAAGGTATCCCAAGATCAGGTAATAAATAAAATTGTAATTCAGCGAACATTTTTCCATGATACGTTACAGTTTCAAAATATCGAAATAATGCAAACAAAAGTAGAACGCACATCATCACTCTTAAAATCACATTCAACTTTTTTTGACGTTAATTACGTCTAGCGTGACGATATAATATTTTTTAAACATTATTTCCATAACATTGTGCAATTTTTATTTTGAATTTTATTTTCAATTGAATTATTTGGTTTACATTTCATATATTGTTGATACTCAAAGACATTTTCTAAGGATGCGAAATGACGTTATAACGATCATTAACTTCATATAACTATGAAAATAATAAATTTCCCTGTTAATAAAAAGTTTTTATGCTTATACACATCATTTAAATGCACCGTATGTCATTTAAGTTAAAATTTTTATGGCCATGTATAATTTAAATGGTACAGAATGCCTTCAGTTTAAACTCATATTAGCTATTAAGTTGGATATTGCAGGATCAGATTGCAATTTTTATGAAAATCTCATAATTTTTTATTACAAAAGAAGATATACAAATGTTTAACAGGTTTCGAATGCTGTTATATGCATGCAGACGTATTGTATGCAACAATTTAAAATACTGTAGTCACAAAAGGATTTTTTGAGTGTATTTGAAATTTTATATGTGCACGTTTATTAAAAATATAAAGTCTTTATAGATTTTATTACACTGCACCATTTAAGTTAAGTTTTTCTTCTCTTTTCTTTCTTTCTTTTTTTTTGGGGGGGAAGGCGATAATTTTATGTGGATATTTTAAAAATAAATATTCTTAAAATATTTTATGGTAAATTTGAATTATTTCTATGTGAACATTTATATAATAGTAATCAAATATTTGAACATATAGGTTTGGTTTCTAAACAATAATCAGCGTTATTTTAGCCAGTTTATTAGAGAAAAATCTTCTTTTTAACCACCATGTTGCCAGAAAGCTATTTTTCTTTTGTTGAAGAAACACATAACTCGCTTTGTGTTGCTTCATTTGAAACTCGCTTCATTTGAAATTTTCATCGCTAAGTAGAGCAGTATGCACATATTTAAAATAAAATTATTCTTGAATAAGAGCATATTCTGTTTCATAATTAAAGTTTGGATTAGCGCATGTAGAAAATATTTATTTACTTTGTTGAACTAATTACGGATACGAAACAAGTATTTTATAACTCCAAATATTCAGAGTTCTAAAGTACTTGGTACTAGATATTAAATTCTGAATTGAAAAATCTGGGTAGTTCTTTAAATCTTTTATTTGTAGGCTAAATGTGATTATTGCTCTACAAATGGATAAATTTTGTACATACCAAGTTTTGTTTCATCAGAGATAACAGTGCTAAGTGAAAAGTAAAACATTTTCTGTTCCTTATAAACAGTATACAAAAAACGGTTCTTTGATGATGATAATAATAATAAGAGTAAGTACTGAAAGGATATAGTTATAAAGGGAAATAAAGTGCACTTTTAGATTTAATTGAAAAGTTGTAGAAATCTGGAATTGATGAACTTCACAGTGTTATAACGAAAACCTAAAGTTCTTAATCATCGAATATCTTGAAACGATCCAATTGCTGTTTTATATTGGCATTTTGGGAATGGACGTAAACATTATTGTATCCCGTGAAAAGGAAATAATGCGGTCGGTAACCAGAAAGATCAGTTTTATTGTTAACAGACGTGGCCACAGGCGAGGCACTTGGCGCCCCACGATGTCTTGAAAGCTAGTTTGAGAATGGTCAAAAGCAGCGGGAACCTGAGGCCTTTCATCCAAGTTCGGTGTAAAACTTTGAATCCTCGAGAATGAGTCATAGTCACAGGGTAAAAATTTTAAGAAAATCAAAAACATTTGCTCATAGACTTCTGCGAAAAAACTTTTGGAAGTAAAGTAAAATATTATTTTCCATGTTTACCGAATGTGCATAAGCTTTGCACGCACGATTGTTCAAGAAGTTAAGCGTTTTCAAGAATACTTTGTTTACATGTTATTGTCAATAGATGAGCAATGCAAATAAAATTTGCTTTTCATTAAAACAACGAATATTTTGCTAAATATCAGAAATAATATGTAAATAGCTTCTAGTTAATTGGACGACATGATTTTCATACAGGAAATCATATTCTGAGTTAGTTGATATGAATAAAGGACAAATTTATATAAAAGGAACTATATAAATTCATTTGAAAATCTACAGCTTAATAATATTCGTAACAGTTTCGATGCAGATATACATAAATTTCTCGCATGTGATTAAAAATCATTGATAAATTTCAGCTTCATATATGTGATCTTCCGAATAATGATTAAATTATTTAAATTTGCGAAAAATAACAGGATTAAATTTTCCCAATTCGCAGAGCTTTTAAACAGGGAAAAAATTAAAGCAACAAATATATAGAGTATGAAATTAAAATGCTGTCGAAAAAACTATTTTTTTCATACTCTTCTTTTTTCATGTCTATGAAAATGGATAACAAGTGTAAAATATCAAGATATTTTGAATTCATAAATTTCTTATGCTGCCTAATTTTCAATTTTTTATTTTTCTGTAAAAACGTAATAGTGGGCAAATGACTCATTTGGTGATCACTCAGAAGGGATTCCATTTGTGGCGTATTTAGGTATCCGAATCTTGCAATAATTTTTCCAAAGAAATTTTTTCCAAAGAAAAGCAATTAAGCATTAACGTATTACTAGATAAGATTATTGGCATTTACTAATGCTTGTTATCTAGTGGTCTTCTACTGATGTCATGCACTTTTCAGTTCTCACTATAACTGATATTCGGTAACGCGCATATCAATTACTTAGGGCCCTCGAGGCTCCTTAAGTAATTAATTAAAGAGTTCGAGTCCATGTGTTGTTAATTATTTTACATGCGCTCGAAAATAAGTTTGATTTTCCATTGACTCATTTTTATCCTAAATTTTCTATAGTATCACTCTGCTTTATTGTAAATCTTGTACAATATCATAGATTGTTGCAATATGTGAAGGTGGGGGTTCGCGAGAGATTTTGGTCTGTGTGCCTGACAAATATCCTCTTTATGACGCCTGTTTTAGGCGGTGAGAAACATGGAAAAAATATTCAAGCAAAAAAGCGGATTATGTCGCCCCAAATTTGTATCCTTTATTATTATTATTATTGTATCCGTGTTTACATGTTTGTAAAATTAATAAAATTTATAAAACAATTTTCTTAAATAAAAATCATTAAGTGACTTTTCTCTTCTTTCACTTGAAAGAAACAGTTCATCACCAACGACATTTAACACCTACAATACGAATAATTCGTGCATTTTAGGGAAAAAAATTAGCTAAGCTCGCAAACGTGTCCTAACATCATCATAAATCTGTTGCTATTCTAAATATGTACAATCGCATTTGTAGTTTTTTTTACCCCATGTCCAAATGTTATGGAAGATACCAATATTGCACATAGAAAGCTACATACTATTCACATGGTTGTTCTAGTAGAAAGTTCATAACACGTTTCATGAATGTACTGCAAACACAAATGATTAATGCGAAATTAAAAAAAAAAAAAAAAAAAAATCGACATAATTTCATCTGAAAAAATATGCAGGAACTTTTAAATATTTTTTTGAAATTCTAAATAACTTACATTTAATAAGAAGAATACAGTTTTTAAGTAACATTATTTTATCTATTTTTGAAATACAAGCCTTGCGAACTGTCTTTACAGTACATATTTAATGAAAATGTTTTCTATAACTAATACTGCGGCAAAATAAAAGATATTGAAGTATTTATGGAAAATGAATAATTTGACGGTTGCCTGAAACCTAGGTAATTAGTATAATTGTAATGTGAGTAGCATGTACTTAATAGCACACGCTCCAAATGTTTTAACGAAGAACATAGTACAACACGGCAGTGTTATATATTAAAATGTACAGAAAAATACAGGTGTAACAAGCACGTCATGTAGAATGCGCTTGATAGCATGCAGTGAGCCATCCGAAAATTACCAATGGATGCTCTGAAAAGAACATCCTAAGAAACACGGTGTAATTAGCTTTAGCGTGTCATGTATAAAGTAATTTATACCACATTTTTTTTTTTTTTTTATTAACGTGCTTCGCTCTTAGGCACTACACGGAAGGGAGATGCCTTCCTGGAGGGCTTCCTAACGGAAATCGGCTCGTATACACGTTACACATGGGGAAAACCACGAAAGCGCCCATGCAGTCAGCCCGTTCGCGGGAATCGAACCTCGGACCGAACTACCAGTATCCAGCGAGTTTACCGCTCGGCCGCTGGGGGCCTATAGCACATGCTGAGAACGTTTTGAAAAATACCAGTATTGTATTTCTAAATGTACGTTATAAGAATATAGTTGTAACACACACTTCTTCAGCACATCATGCAGAACGTACTTTATAGTATGTCTGGGAACGTTTCGAAAAAACAAGTGTTGTACTTTAAAATGCATGTCGGAAGAACACGGTTATAATACGCACAGCTTTACCACGTCCTGTAGAACGGACTTTATAAGTGTTGTACGTTGAAATATGTGTTCTGAGGACACTGTTATAATACGCACCTCTTTAGCACGTCGTTTAGAACGTTTTTCATAGCACATGTTGAGAACGTTTCGAAAAGTACCAGAATGTACATTGAAATATACGTCCTAAAAACACAGTTATAATACGCACCGTTTTAGTACGTAACTTAGAACGTTTTTCCCAGTACATGTTGAGAACGTTTCGAAATGTACCAGGATTGTACGTTGAAATGTGCGTTTTAAGAACACGGTTATAATACGCACCGCTTTAGCACGTCGTTTAGAACGTATTTTCTAGCACATGTTGAAAACGTTTCGAAAAGTACCAGTGTTGTACGTTGAAATATACGTCCTAAAAACACGGTTATAATACGCACCGTTTTAGCACGTAATTTAGAACGTTTTTCCCAGTACATGTTGAGAACGATTCGAAATGTACCAGGATTGTACGTTGAAATGTGCGTTTTAAGAACACGGTTATAATACGCACCGCTTTAGCACGTCGTTTAGAACGTATTTTCTAGCACATGTTGAGAACGTTTCGAAAAGTACCAGTGTTGTACGTTGAAATGTACGTCCTAAGAATACGGTTCTAACATAAACAACTTTAGCACGTTATGTCGAACGTATTTTATAACTCGATCTGGGAACGTTTCAAAAAACACGATTGTTGTACGTCGAAATGTACGTATTAAATACGCGGTTGTTACACGCACCACTTTAGCACGTTATGTAGAACGTTCTAAATACACCTAACACCGTTATAAAACGGTATGACACGGACTCTGAACGTTTTCGGAACGTTCCGGTGCTGCTTGGGTATGCTGATAAGTATTGTTTTTCATTCTTGGTGTATACTAATAGTAGAAGTCTACTTTTATTTACTGAAAATATTACTGTGTATTATCTATGCAACTGCCTACGTAACTGCGAATTATATGCGTCACCGTTTTATCTACGTTATTTCCATACTTCCACATTTACGTGTGAAATACTCTGTATTATATTACTCGTATATAAATTGTATGGTTCTTTTGTTTTTTGTGACTGACAATGTTAACCATTTTTCATAATACCTATGTAACTGCCTATGTAACTGTGCATCACCTTCCCCATTTTTTTGGTAACTCATGCAACTGCGCAACATAGTAATAGCGTATAAAGATTTCTATAACAGCATTTCTTATATGTAACAGTACAAATAATGTAACTGTGAGAATTCGTAATCTAAGTATCAAATATACGGTATATTATTGGTTTGTAACAGTGGCGTAGCTAGGATTCCAGCGCCTACGGGGGGAGCTACGGAGAAAACATTTCATTAAAAAATTTGGTCGCATCAATTTGGCGCCGCCCTGGATGCTGCGCCCGGGGACAGATGTCCCCCCTTGCCCCACCCTAGCTACGCCACTGCATGTGACTAAACGGATGTTCACTTAGGATTTGAACTCTGTGCGCGAGCAGTGTAGCTTACAAAATCTCTCAATTTTATTTCTTTTGCGTATGTTACCTCATTAAAATTAATTATTAGCTCAGAGATGTTTTAGTTATACTGAGGAGAAAAATATGTTATAATATTATAAATTATAGATTATTATATTATAAATTATAGATTATTATATTATAAATTACAGATATATCATATAAAAATATTAATATTTTTTATATGCTATCTCTGTAAATCGTTTCTGTTGATCATGTAATTGAAAAAGAAACATCTGTTCTTCCAAATATCTGTTGGAATAACTTTCGCAAGTCTGACAATATTCCCATCAATTTTCGTGATTGACAGGCAAATATGTATATAGTTTTAATTTTGTGTGAAGTTATTGTGGCATAGTGAATGACATGCCATCAATTTTACACTAAATCTGTAACTTATTTTTGGTTGCTCTAAATTCTATAATTTATTTAGGAAATCTGAATAATTCTCTGGTATAATGTACTTTGGTATCAATGTTGCTAAAATTCTATTTATAGTGGAAGTTTTTCTATGTGAAAATTTGACTTCTATGCATTATGGAAAAGCATGTATCATAAAGAAAAACTCTCAAAATATTCTTATCGCTAGATATTGTTTCTTTACACACTGTGACGAATTCGAAAAACAAAGGGTAGCGTAACTGATTTTATTTGGATTCTTTCTAGGCTATATGAAAAAAAAAAAAAAAAAAAAAAAAAAAAAAAAAAAAAAAGGAAGATAAATTTATAAAATATTGTTCTCACAGTAGAGTGAATAAGTTCCTGTTTAGATGAAAGTTCTTGTTTAGAAATAGTTCAAGATGAGGCTGTCTTAAATAAATCAAATCTCTAAGCCGGTGGTTGCCGGACTGATCTGTGTACGAGCAGGATGCTCTTCGTAAGGTAGCGGCGAACCGTGCTACCTCGCTGTAAATCTCATGCAGAGATATTAGTATCGCTCTACGCAGAGCGAAGCAAAAATTTGCTCGTGTCCAAGCTGGGAAAAAAAACTGAGAGAAGGTTTCTCTCTCTACTTACTGCAACTAACTCTCACTTTTCCCTCTCTCTCTGGAACTGCGTTCCATGATTTTGTTCCAAGTTGTTCTGGGCGTGTCAGAAAAAGTGACGTGAATTGAGTTATCTATGAGTATACAGTCCAGGAACTTTTACTCAGAAAATTTTTTACCTTACGGGGTACGTCTTAGTGAGAATAAATCCACTTTAGGAGTTAAAGTGGAAAATTTTTGGAAAAGAAGGAAGTTACTTGTGTTGTCTCTTGAGTACGGTCGTACAAGCAGACCTCAGGTGGCGCCATCTCTAGGATTTCTCGTAAGTAGGCTCGATTCTTGGAGTAAGGCTTAACTGAATAGATCATGTGGCTTCATCTATCGGGCGTGTCGGAAAAACTTCTAGGATCCTTATTTGTCCGTAATTTTTAGAAGCGCCTCTTGAATGGAAGCGAGAGAAAACTGGTATTGTCTATTTGGACGTGGCCAAAGCCTTTGACAGGACTTGGCATGACGGGATTATTTACAAGCTCATGCGGCTTGGTTTTTCGGCTCATCTCATTAAAATTATTAACTCGTACTTGACCGGACGTAGTTTCCGCGTGCGAGTTAACCACGAATTTTCCTCTCCCCGCCCAATATATGCTGGTGTAGCTCAAGGTAGCCTCTTTGGCCCTTCAATCTTTAACCTTTATGTAAATGATATTCCTAACGCCCCAAATATCGATCTTGCGTTATACGCAGACGATACAGCCATCATTTCACATCACTCCAACACCCTCCAGGTAATCTCCCAATTGCAGAGTTACCTTTCGACCTTAGAACTCTGGCTCGGTCTGTATAAAATCAAAATTAATGTCGCAAAATGTGCTGCCACTATGTTCATCCGAAGAAATATCCCAAGTTTACCTAATTTAATGCTCTTCGGTGAACCCATTCCCTGGGTCTCTTCTTACAAATATCTAGGTGTTTTACTAGACTCAAAATTAACTTGTCAGCCTCACATCCGCAAAATCATAGCGGGTGCGACAGATGTCAAAACCGCCCTACGCCCCCTTTTAGCTATTAGTAGCGACCTGTCAACAGATAACAAAATCTTGCTCTACAAATCAATGATTAGGCCTGTTCTTACGTATGCGTGTCTCGTCTGGGGCCCATCTGCACTGACTAACAGAAAATGTGTCCAAATTTTTCAATCTAAAATGCTTCGGCAAATTTTAAAAGCTCCGTGGTTCGTACGGAACGAAGAGATTCATAATGACCTCAAAATTTCGCCCATTAATCGCCATATACAGCGACTTTCGGAAAAATTTTTCAAAAATATTCAACGTGTTGCAAATCCTGTGCTTCATATGCTACCCGTATACGATCCTGCTGTTGCTTCTTCCCGGAAAAGACCCAGAGCGGTTCTTAACCAGGAATACTCAGCTCTCCCATTTAAACGGGCTAGATATGAGCACATTGACAGCCACGTGAATAACTACCTCTCGTTCCTTAACCCCCCCCCCCGCCTCTAAAGTTCTTTAATGCACACAGCATTAACTCGAGGAACCTCCTTTAAAGTTTCTTTAATAAGAAGCATCACAGTCAAATAGGACTGATTTAAAATATTTTAACTTATCAATTGACTTAAACTGAAAAATATTTTTAATTACAGCTTCTTTCTTCCTTTAAAAAGGAACTTTCCGAGGCGTTTAACAGCGTCATTTTAGGCCTTTAAATACCGCATTGAATAGCGGTCAAAAATGAAACTTCTCCCTCCCAGCTGATCACTGGCAGAACTACTTTTTCGACCTGTAAACAGGTTCCCCCCTCCCTCCCATCCCAAAGAACGTGCATCGGAAATCCCCTGCGTATTCTTCATCTGACGTATGCAAAACATGATTATCAAAGTTCAAGGAAACTTCACCTTTTATTTTTCTAGTCTAAATTTTATGGCTGCCCTATCTAAATTATTCTGGCTGTTTTTCGGC
Source organism: Stegodyphus dumicola (assembly GCF_044657685.1). NCBI lineage: Eukaryota > Metazoa > Arthropoda > Arachnida > Araneae > Eresidae > Stegodyphus > Stegodyphus dumicola. The sequence goes on from NC_140769.1 coordinate 218,437,497, forward strand.
GCAAAATTAAGACCTTCTGAGCTTTTTCCCTTTTTTTGACTCAGTGTGAAGGCACTTATTCCAAGTCATTCGGCTTTTCAAAATTTTTACCCTATTTGACAATCCCCTCTTTTTGATGATGTAATTTCCTTTGAAGATGTGGAGGTAAAGGCGTAATTGCCTATGAACTCCGTAACTTGCACTTCCTTGATCCTTGATCCTCTTGAATGGCGAGAGCACTTTGATTAAAAACTGGATATGATGAAGACAGCCTGGGAAAAAGGTCCATGGGAACTTTCCAATTTCAACTGGGGGTCTCAAACCGGGTGGTCTGAGACACTGAACCTATAAACTGATGAAAGGAAACTGAACAATGTCTCCTTTCGAACAACTATAAGAGGAACAAAAAGCTGAGATTGTTTTGTGACTGCTGGTTACTTCCTCTTTCCGAGAATTCGCTAAGAAATACTCTGTCCGCGGGAACTTTCGAGGTGGTCATTCCTTTTCTCAGAACTTGTGGTGGTCGATAAAATAGCTTAAGACGTTACAACACCTGACTGCAGTGGGTTTTGGATACAGAATGTGTAGGCAATTACGACAAAATAAAATTATCATTCTGAAATTTTTGAACATTTAATACAGTTTTATTTACAGTTCTATTTACAAATTAGACACACTTACAATAACATAAAAAACTCTACTTACGTGCATGTCAAGAATAAACCTGGAATCTTTTTCTAAACTTGAAAGCTTTTGAAGATTGAACATCGCGAACTTAAACACAGGGAACTTCATTTTCTTAACGCAGCAAACTGAAAGACTTCCCTAATATACGGATTAGATTGGATTATTCAGTTATGGCAAAGCGCACGAGGGCTATCTGCCTGAAGGGGGGATGCCTTCGTGGAGGACTTTCTAAGGGAAACTGGCTCGTATACACGTTACGCATGGGGAAAACCACGAAAACGCCCATGCAGCCATCCCGTTCGCGGGATTCGAACCTCGAACCGAACTACCAGTGTTCAGCATCTTTACCGCTCGGCCGCTAATGCCCCCCCCCCTAATATACGGAGCGGATTTCATTTTCGTATGTCAAGCCCCGAACTCGGTTCTATAACGCAATATAGAAAACTAAAATAACTTTAGAACGAGATAGTCTCAAACCTAGGAAAGCTTTTTTCTAATTCGCTAACGCAAAATTTTGTAACCATGTTACAGATTTACTTTCGCACATACGTGAAAGGCACAATAGCTTGTGTTGTGAATTCTGGTCAGTATGATTTATTCTTTTGCTGTACTGGAATGGGTCTAGTATTCTCATAAAGAGCTATTCAAAGATGATGAAGTCCATATAATGTTATTAATTAACAGACTTGTTACAATTTTATTCTTGAATTTTTAGCTCAGATATAAAGTTGCTAACAAAAACTGAATTAGAGAAGCAAAATTGGTTAAAAGACGACTTCAGATGATATTTTATTTTTAAACGCTTATGTTTGGCTTGAAAATAGAAAAGGATTTCACGGATTTAATATAATTTATGTAATATAAATGGATTCAATAATTTCAGTATGTCTGTTCGATATAAATTTTATAAACTAAGCCGCTTCTGACTGCACGGTATTCTTGAAATCCGAAGTTAAACACACAAAACAGGTATGGAATCGCTTTTGTTTACAATTAGTAAACGTAAACATTGAAATCAGCTTCCTGTTGCAGTACAACGAAACAGCGATACACTGCTTACGACAACCAGCAGCTCCATCTTTACATGAACAAGAAATTTTTAGCCCAAAAGGGCGGTAGCCCTTTATTAGTCTGGAAACGGGATGTCGCGTCGTCCATTATAAACGGCGAATCACTTTAAAAATTGTTGCCACCAAATGCTATTGCCCTGGTACTTAGAATCATTAAATTATGAATAACATTGCACTCCAACTGAAAATATGCACCTGGAAGTCTGAATTTTGAATTTTACATTTCATAAATTTCTCCCAAAGAGGGTCGTTATTCCCGAATGGGATATTAATCTTGAAACGGCATTTTGGTTTGAAACATTATAAACGACATATTACTTTTCAAATTGTTGCCGCCAAATATTATCGCCGTAACTGCTTAGAGAACGAAATATAGCATTTCATACGTACCAGCCGCACCATGAAGGGAATATCAGGGTGATTCTGAAAGGCTTGCCTGCTTCAATCAAAGAAGATTCTATCTTTAATGATAGGAAAGAGAAGATTTCCCGCTGTTAAAGTGAAGCAGTTCGCGAGTAACAAGATAGGAATTCAAGTAAAGATGCCCATATTTTTCGTGGAACTCAAACGGAATAATGAAGGAAACCAGATCTTCCAGCTGAACAACATATTCAATTTTGATGTACGAGTGGAGAAATACAATCCGAAAAAAAGGATCACTGGCGATCACTGGAAAAAGGGTCACTGGCGAATTCCTAAAGGTACTCCCCACTACTGCCGATGATCATCGGACTTTAAGCGAATTCTTCCTGGCTCACAAAATTGAGCATTATGTAGTTAACCCAAAAAATAAAAAACCAGTCAAGGTCCTTATTAGGGGCCTCCCTATCGACGCAGATGTAAATACTATTGCAGAGGCACTGCGTGCATTAAATTTCAATATCAACAAAGTCGTGCAGTTAACGAAGTATCGTATCAAGGCACCCGTGCCGTTATCTCAAGTACAAATTTTCCCAGACAAAAACTTGGATGATATTTACAAAATTAAGCATCTGATGTATTTTAACATTATTGTAGAAAAATATATTAGCAAAAATCAGGTCCCGCAATGCCATAATTGTCAGAAATGGCATCATTCTTCTGACAATTGTCATGTCGCACCTAGGTGCGTTAAATGTGCGGGTTTTCATAAAACTGGAAACTGTGACAAGCCAGGAAAAATTGAAAATCCTGTTTGCGTGAATTGCCTTGGGCCTCACGTGGCTTCGTATAGAGGGTGCCCCAGGTTCCCTACATACAAAAAAGCTAATAAAACCAATAATACTAGGCCAGGAGTCAGTTATGCTCAGGCAATTAAAAATACTAACAAAGTCAGCAATGCCTCTGCCACAAGTGTCTCTGCGGATGCGGGTCAGGCAAAAATGTTACACCCTAAAAAGGCTGATTTACCCAATTATGTAAGCAAACCAAATCTCAGGCATGAAAATGCTCTTAAATCTACTTCTGAATATATAAGCAATGATAAGAAAAATTTTAGTCATGGTTCAAATGATATTTTTGAACTCATGAACATAATGAAGGAAATCGAAAATATCTTCGGATGTAATTTAAGTAAAATTATTAATGTGTATAAAAGTAAACTGCCTGAACTCAGGAAATGCGAGCATATCCTGGATAAGATCCAGGTTCTGCATATTATGCTTGAGGAAATACACGGGCTCGCACAAAATGAGTGATCATGAATAATGACCTTATAATTGTAACATGGAACGCAAAAGGATTGCACCATAAATTAGATGAATTACGCATTTTTGTAAATGAGCACTGTCCTGATATTTTACTCCTACAGGAACACAAGCTTAGTCCACACACGAATGTCCACATTGCCAATTACTGTGTCTACAGGCTCGACCGGGAAAGGACCAACAGCCATCCAGGAGGTGGACTTCTAATCCTTGTCAAGCGCTCCATCACCCATCATCACACAACACTGCCACAGCTTTTAGGCCTTGAAGCCATAGCTATTACAGTCACTACACTCACCTCACATCCACTCACTGTTATCTCTGCCTATACACCCAGCAACAATAGATCACAAGCAAATATTGCGCAGGATTTTGAAGCGCTATTCAAACTTAACAGGAAAACAATCATAGGCGGAGACTTCAACGCACACCACCGCGCATGGAACTGCAGTAGATCAAACTACCTAGGCTCTGTACTTCACCGATTTGCCACTGAGGCCGGTGTTACCATTGCAGCTCCAGACACACCAACACGCTACAGTGCCAGATCAGCGAATGTTCTGGATTTCTTCCTTCTAAAAGGTTGTTATCACAGATCCATTCAAACCCTCACCGAGTTATCCTCTGACCATAATCCGGTCATGATACAGGTGGGAACTTCTGTCTGTAGCACACCACACAAAAAGGCCTTTATTACTAACTGGGCAGGATATGCCAAAGCCTTAAACAACACCACATTACACATTCCAACAGCCACCACGGGTGATGAGTTAGATGCTAAGTTCAAGATTTTACTGCAAATTTAACAACTGCCTTGGATGCAAACAGCATACCAGTCACTCACAGGCACAAAGCAACTGATCCAGAGCTTAAGAAACTTATACAAGAAAGAAACGCTGCCAGAAAGGTCTGGCAAAGGCATCGATTCCCGGCAGATAAAGCCACACTCAATAGACTGAATCATCTGGTCAGGACTCGAACTTACAAACATACACAACGCGACTGGACCAACTATCTCACGTCCCTTTCAGCAGATCCTAGCTCTGTCTGGAAGGCGACTGCTAAACTCAAGAGATGCTACACAAACATTCCGCCCCTAAACGGCCAACAAAATATTGCCCTTACAGATATTGAGAAAGCTGAGTCACTAGCTGATCACTATGCTTCTCAATTTTGCACAAACAACATTTCTCACCCTCAAACAGAACATCTTGTTAACACCACACTCACAGAATTCCTTTCAAAACCACGCACGAACAACATCACTCCTGTCAGACCCTCGGAGGTCTATGGCTACATCGAAAAACTGCTGATCAAGAAAAGCCCTGGCATTGACAAGATCTCAAACAAAATGATCAGAAACATGGGAACACTCATGCTGCTGAAACTCACTTCAATCATCAATGCCATCCTAAGACTTGGACACTACCCAATGCCATGGAAGATTGCTATCATCGTACCCATCCTTAAGCCTGGAAAGCCTCCTACAGAACCAGCCTCCTACAGACCAATCAGTCTTCTGTCCTCGCTCAGCAAGGTGGCAGAGCATATCATCCTGACAAGAATCCAAGCCTACATGGATCTTAAAAATCTCATTATCCCTCAACAACATGGTTTCAGGAAGAAACATTCCTCTGTCCACCAGCTGTAACGGGTGACAGATTACATCTCTAAAGGACTGCAGGAGCGGCAGACCACAGGTGCCATCTTCCTTGATGTAGCTAAGGCCTTTGATCGTGTCTGGCTGGAGGGCCTCATGCACAAAATCATCACTCTGGTTTTCCCAGATTACATCACAGCCATCACCTACTCCTATCTTAAGGATAGACACTTTGTCGTTCGTGTAAACAACACATACTCAACCACACGGGCTATCAGGGCTGGGGTCCCACAAGGGAGCCTCCTTGGGCCCATCTACTATAATATTTACACGAACGATATCCCACAAACACCACACACCACCCTGGCTATGTACGCTGATGACACGGCAATACTCTCAAAAAATGCATCTCCTGGTCCAGTTATACAAGCACTCCAATCTCACATCCACACACTCGAGTCCTGGCTTACTGCCTGGAAATTCAAAATCAACGTAGACAAGTCGGAGGCGATCTGGTTTACAAAAAAAGTACATATCGACTTGGAGGATATCCTCATGTATAATATACCCCTATACAGTGGACTAGGCAAGCCCGATACCAAGGCATCACTTTGGATAGGCGACTCACATGGACCCCACACATTACACAACTTATTGCCAAGTTCCGTGCTCGTAAACGAACACTTACCCCCTTAATTAGCCGGAACTCCGTTCTCTCTATTGATAATAAGTTGCTCATTTACAAGACCCTTTTGCGTCCCATACTTTCTTATGCCTGCCCTGTTTGGGGATATACCAGCAACACTAATATCAACAAACTGCAAGTCTTGCAGAATGTCACTCTTAGGCAAATTTCCAGAAGCCGATGGTTTATTAGAAACACGGCAATCCATGAGGAGTTGGAAATACCAACAATCCCAAATTATTTTGCACTCCTCGCAGAAAAATTCTATGAAAATATTCCCAATGTAAATAACAATTCAATTACTGTACCTCAATATGACTATACACTTGATGTTAATAGCAAGCGCCCGCTTGCGATCCTAAGACATCTAAACTAACCCTTTTTACTGTTAACCAAATTATGTAAACACCTTTCCTTACTTCAGCTTTGTTTTGTTTTTATGATCTTATGAATAGATTTGTACTGCCTGACTCTTATTTTTGTAAATAATGTACATAATTCCTATTTTATATTTTGTATATGTTTTCCTACTATGTATTATTTAAGTATCTCTGGATTTATTATGTATTTATGTATCTATGTGTGTTATTATGAGTTACCCAACTGTGTTATTATGAGTGGTCACACGGACGCTTGTTCGTACACTTACCTCCGTCTAAAGGCTTATCAGTTCACTGGTTGTTTCTTCTGGACTCTGTCATCGGTTCGTGTATGAACTTTCATAGTGTTCGAATCTTCAAGTCAATTGCTCGATGTCTCAATGAATCGAAAGTCGCACGCATATTATCCCGGGATAGCGTTGTCACGCGGGCACCCACTTTGCGATAACTCATCGAATTTGCCTGAGCCGAAGAAAAGGACTGCGCAATGTTTTCGTTGTCAGGCCTTCGGACATACACAGCACCTCTGTAATAATCCTGAGAGATGCGTGAAGTACGGTGGACTCCACAGAAGTACTATCTGCTCAAAAAAAAAAAAAAAAAAAAACCAGAGGAAAAGCCTCGCTGCATTTTTTGCAAAGGGGAACATGTCAGCAGCTATCGTGCTTGTTCGGCATACAAAGCTAAATTTGAGAAAAGAAACCCACACAGTGCACAGCGGAAACCAAGCCCCAGAAAAGCCACACCGGAGAATTTTCCTGAGCTACCCAAGTCGGACACTCGGTCAACCAGTCTAGTCTAGTCTGTGCGGCTATTGCCGAAATGTCGCGCGGCTGCGCAACTTGTCCGGCTCTTGATAATAAGCCCGAAGGGCGCATGACGTTGAAAATTCTTGACAATTAAAAGAGGTCAAAGGTGGTTACAGGGGGCGACCATGCGTCGCAAGGCCTTTGAGTGGCGCGCGCATCAAGAAGTTCGCAGGCGGAAGCCGTGAGAAAACCGTGTAGCATGTATGTGTTGTAAAACAAAAAGAGGACACAGACAACATCTGACAATTTCAATATGACATCTGGAAAATACATAATACAATAAATATAATTAAATACAATAAATATAATTAACGGTCAACCAGGGCATCAGGCAAAGCTAGTTATAGCGAAAAACTGAGAAACAAGCCTTCTATTACGCCAAATTTTCTGAAAGGAATTCTATCTTGGTTCTTTAACCCGGATATTCAAAAACTTATCAAAATTTTCTCTGAAGTTTTAAACTTCCTGCAGAATGCCAACCTAGGAGGGAAACTGAGAGGCGTACTTCAAACTGTGCAAAAATTCATGGAGATGACTGTCTGTGAGTAAATACTTTTACTTTTAATTTTTCATGAACTTTTGATCTTTGCAGTATTCAACACGTATCTTGTTTACCAGTTCGACGGCTTTCTGGCCTGCAGCTAATAGTTTTTTATATCTTTAAATATCAAATATCTTAAAATTTAAAATAGTTTGTTTAATTTCTTTTAGCTTAACTTTCATTACAATTTTTTCTTTAGTTTTTAACCTAAATTTAGATTTTACTACTATTGATCGAGGTTAATACTCAAGTTATTGCTTATTAACATTAGAAACTTTTAAATTGTTCTACATGGGGTAGTGCCTTGTAGCACAGGTCCCCAGGTGTACCAAACACCGTTCCGCTAGAGGCGACTTATCACCCTGTATTATATTTAAAGAAATTGAGTAATGAACAATCTGCTTGAATGTTTGTATGTTTCTCGCCTAACCGGTTAGCATCGCTGACTCCTGTTCCGAAGAGCCCGGGTTTGAAAGAAGAGAAGCATGGATGTTTGTACATGTATAGTATCCGTGCGGCATGGCAGCACTTTAAATATGCTGCGAGCCGAAAGTCCTCTGGTATGGTTTGGTCGAAGGGAAGAGGGTTGGGGGCCGAACTGAGCAAAATCGCACTATCACCTGTTAGGTGCTCAAGCCTGTTGCCAACGGCAGGCGTAATCAAGCGCTCCTTGCCACAAGGTATTTCGGGGGCTTGGGCTGACTACGTCAGACAAGTGAGCAGAAGCAACAACATGTTTCTCGCATTGTGAAAAAACAACGGTACCTAGAGCCATCAAATTTTGAATAACGTATTCCTCCACCGGAACGTGGTTACCTGGAAGCCCAAATTTTGAATTTCAAATTTGTTTTATTATCTATTTCATATTTTGTAAAACTTTAAAAACATTTTTATCTCCAGCGCGCAATACTGTCTATGGGAAATTCTAAAGATATGCTGTTTTTAAATACTTTCTTATTTTGCTGTTGAACTGAATTTTCTGTGGCATAAGGGCCATATTTAATAAACAAAGCAAACACACAAAACGTTAATAAGAAAAAGAAAAAAAAAAAAAAAAAAGGTTTCGAAAGCCATCTTAGTAAAACTGAATGCTGCATCGGAATTTCTTAACGTATACTGCTATGCTGCTTTTAAGTTTTTTGTAATTTTCCTGTTGAATTGTATACGGGAATTTCGATGTTGAATTGTATATGATGCTTAATAATAAAGTTATAAAGACGAAAAAAACTGGTTATTATAACTGAGTGTAACAGCGTACTGATAGACTACGAGCTTAGCGAGAGCGTAAAATACTTTAACGAACCCTTCTGGGCGACCGTTAAAATCTGAAGCCTTTAAGACCTATTTTGGTGGGGGCGGGAGGCTAAAACTAAGGAATTTTTGATAAGCAAACTCAACGATCTGAAAGGGAGCAGTGGCAACACTGTACGGAATGACAATGTTTGTCTCCAACGATTGTATGTCGGAATTTCTGAAGATACGCTGTTTTTACATATTTCGTGATTTTGCTGTTGAATTAATTTTATGTGGCGTAAGTGCGAAGAATGTGATATTTAATAAATAAATTTAAACACACAAAATGTTAAAAAGTAAGTTTTATGCCCAATTGAGCGTTTTTTTCTCATTTACATACATATACACGTTTCGAGAGCACTTGGGCTGACGCCACATTGTGCTAAAAATATTTAAACAGCATATCTTTAGAATTCTCTATAGACTGTCTCCCGCGCTGAAGAATAAAAATGTTTTATTCCATTATTTTATTTCAGTGTTGCCATTGCTGGCTTTGAAATTATTGATTATTTTTAAACAAAAGTTAATTTAAGTTTCACAAAATATGAAATAGACAATAAAACAAATTCGTTCTTCCAGGTGCCCATGTTCGGGTCGAGGACTGTGTTATTCAGAAATTTATGACTCTACCTTTGTTTTTTTCACAATGCGAGAAACTATTTTAAATCCTATTTGAAAAAAACTGTGACTTTCATAATCTCATTACTATACAACGTATCACATTTAATAATTAAAAACAGTTATAACAGTTATGTGATACAAACGCCATAAGTTTCAGTGTTAAAGTAAACCATATCGTCCCTACTCTTTCATGCGCACATGTCGGTGACGCGTGCCCCGCCCACTGGGTTAGTCTATCTTTTATAAGGTCCATAGAAAAGATTCAATTATAAGTTTCGTTTGAGTATGTTAAGGGGAGCTTATAACTACTCTGAATTTGGTTATGTCCTGTGTTAATGTGAATTTGTGCAATGTAACAGAATATTTGCAATTAAAACGAACATAACAGTTTATAACGTTGCGCGCCTCCAACTTGCACGCAACCAACAGGTGACTGTGAAAGCTTGTATAAAAGATAGAGCCTTGTGAAGGGTTTAAGTCCCTTTTTATTCAACGTAATAAATTACAATTGCGTCCTCTTGACGCTTACAGACTGTGCCAACTTGGCAGTCAAATAAAAATAATAACCTGAAAAGAAAGTAAAGACAAGATTCTAACTACGAGGCTCTCTAAAATAACTAACTCACCGTGTTTTACAATACTGCTGCTAATTCAGCAGACTTGAAGCTCACTGGAACGATTACCACTACTTCCCGCCAAGCACATAGGCCGCAACGCGGGGTTCTTCAATTCTCGCTAACTACCTCCGCGCTCGCTAAGTAAGAAATATCTCTCCCACCGAACTTGTTTCCTCTCTATTTAAATCAGAATACTTCCGCTGATAATTTGAATGCTTGCGCGTTCTACTAAAATTTACATATTCTGGCATTGGCAGTTCCAGGGGAAGGTAAGGCTTGACAGGAAAGATAGTTTAAACTTAAAATAAATGTTAGTTAAAATAAATATAAACCCTACAAGTTAAAGAAAATATGTTGGCACTTTTTATATAAATTGTTAAATCATGTTAATGGAATCGATAAAACTTTATAATGCGTAAATACCGTTTGCCTTAGCAATCTGTATTGTTGCGTGCGTACGGGTTCGTTACGAAATGAATGCACAAGTTCGATGAAAAATGAACAAAAATTTATTATTATCACAACAAATATGCTTCAATTTCCTAACTGTGCAGTATTACAATATCTCGCAGTAGTTATCTTTTAACTACTCAAACGTTCAAGACAACTTAATTCAAAACAGCTAGAGAAAGCTAATCCGCGAATTCGCTACAGTCAACAAGAGCAGTTTTCTAAACAAACTCTTAAAACAACAACAAACTAGCTAATCATCGAATTGAAATCGAGTGAATGGTTAGGCGGCATTTAGTAGCCTCTGCTACTTTAACCGTCTCTGTTGGAAATATGCCTAAGGCGTTGGGAAGAATTAAAAATTAAGGTGATTTACACCGCACCGACAAAGGTGAAACAGGGACATGTGCTAATGCACGTGAGTTGGTCAAGTAGACTTTGGAGAAGGAGTATCTGGCCGCCGTACAAGCTGTGATGTATCTTCACTAGTTGAAGAAAGATGATACGTCAAGGCCAGTCACGTGGGTGGTCACCCACCCAAGTACTGACCCCGAGCTCTGCTGCTGTAAACAGGGGAACCTGTGTGTTGAAAAAGTGAAAGAAATCGTAAACATAGTGAAATTCCCTCAAATGCTTCTAAGCTGGTGATTACTCTTCACTTTCAGCAAATCTCACCAGTGTCATGGCTGCTTTGAACCCGGCAGTAAACTTGTCAGCCGTAGTTTTTGCAGCGCGAATCTTCTCAACGTGCTCAACCATACTGTTCAGAAATGGATCCAGTTTATGATATCCTTGTACTCTGTGGGTGGGTTTTCCAATTTTTTCTTTACTCTATCACTGTAGAGAGGTTTCATCTGGGTTTTATTGCTGTCTTCCTCTATTTCCATGAATTTCGGAAAATCTGCCGGCATGGGGATCTTAGCTGCTGGCTTCACCTGCTGCTTCTTTGCTTCATATCGCTTCTTGTGCACGGGGCAACCCCTGTATGAACTTACATGCGGTAGTGAGCAGAAGATGCACTTAGGTTTTTTCTTCTGGCTTTAGAGGGCATTCTTCACTTCTATGGTGCTGTCCACACTTGCAGCATCGCTCAGGATTTGAGCAAAGATGTTGCGAATGTCCATATTCTTGACATCTATAGCATTGAATTACGCGTTTTTTCGGGGCGAACTTCTCGATCTTGACATTAACACTTAACATATTGTTGAGTCCATGAATTGCACGTCCTTCCTTCGTTTTCTTCAGTTCCAACAGGTCGATAGCGTCTCCTCTTCGTCTGGAAAACTGCTTGACTTTACTTATCGGGAATTTCCTTCTCTCCAGATCTGCCTGGATTATTTCTTCCTTCATCGTCGATGGGAGGCCCTTAAGAACAACTTTAATAGGTTTTTCGCTGAGTAACTGGAAAGTATGAAATGGTATATTTCTTTTCTGCAAAACCAGAGTTGCTTTTCTGTAATCGCCTACTGACTTTAAATTAACATATAGTGGTTTCATTTTCATATCGGCTTCGAATTGTTCACTGCAGGTATTGATAAGGATTTCATGAATTTTAGGCCAATCCACTTCGCTTTGCTGGAAAACTATTGGGGGTGGAGTTTCCTCTTTTTCGGCTCCTCCTTCTTCTTCCATACCTTCTACTTCACTTAGCTGCTCAAATCGATTTTCCATCGTAACTTCCATTGGAGCTTCGTTTCCTGATACTTTCGCGGTTTTCTTAGGAGAAATCCATTCTTGTTCCCTGCTGTCTGTTCCTCTTTCAGTTATCTGCCCTGGATAAAATTTTTTCGTGAATGTCTCTACATCCATCTCACCCTTAGTTCTTTTATGAAAGTAATTGCAAATTACGTCAAATCCAAATTTCGCAATCTGGTCCCGGATTTCTTCTTCAGAACATGACTTGAATTTTGGGATGTCCTCATTATTTCCCATTGATAAATCTTCTGGTATCTGTTCATCAGTAGCTTCTCCATTCGGTGTTTGAATGTCTCTTTTTTCCTTACCAGGTTTAACATCTTTCTTCTTACTTGGTTGTTCGCTTTCCGTATCTGACATAGTTTTCGCCTTTTTTGCTTTACTTTTCTTTTCTTTGGCCATAAGTATGAAATCCTCTTTCTTCAATGGATAGGTCTTGTTGGATTTGGACGAACGCTCGCTTCGGTAGTCCTCTTCATCAGAACTATCGAGTGGTGTCCTATAAAAGGACATTTTCTACCCGAAGATAATTAATCAGTCAAATAAACTTTTTCAAAAATCAAATTCTGATTATTCTTGATCAAATTCTTCAGAAAAAATCGTAACAACGAACTGAAAAGAACAAGCTCAAAACGTAAATATCTCATCGAATTCTGATATTGACGTTCATATTATAACTCATGTATAACGTCATCGAATTGAGAGGTTTCCCTCCTTTTTATAAGATTTTTAAATCGTGCGCGAGAACTTTCTCGAAATCAAAAAGAGATATTTATTAAATGTTAAATGCACGCGCTATTGTATTTTCAGTTTTCCGGCTTAGCTTTCTTTTAATATTCCTCACGCGCTGCTCTGCGCGGCAAATAAAACCATTTAATTTATAATTGAACTAAGATTAGCATTTTAAATACCAAATTCGTAACAGTATTCAGTGCAATTCGTAGCGCTATACTTATATTTAAGAAATATATTATATAATTTCATATAGCAGGAGACCATTAACAAGATTTGCTTCTTCAGGAATTTCAAGAAATAGCACTTAACTCTTACTGTATAAATAATTCTTGCCGCAGTTTTCACGAATTAGCAGTTTATTTTTCAGAAAAGTGTTTTTAAAATTGATATGAATGTAAAAGCTAGTTATTTTTTCATAAAAATTAACCGTTTGTTAACTAAATAACCTTCCTTTCATTTATTGTTTGTTATATAGAGATTGTTTGGTATCAAAATTGTTCGTAGCCAGATTAATTTTTCACTTTCTAATTCTAGGCATTAATTTCTCTTCATTTATGGTTAAAAATAAGATAAAGTAATAAGATATTTTTAAAGCACTTATAATAAATATCCTTTATTTGACTTTGTCAATTGGAGTTATCATGTTGTTTTTGTATGCATTATTGTTTTGTTTCTTAACTTTTATATCTTATAAAAAGTGTTTATTGCCAAATGACTTCGATATTCATCTAATGACAAAAATACTGCTAAATTCGACTGCACATCGAATTGTGCCTTTTACCTTTTTTCTAATATTATGTATATTAACAATTTATTTCTGAAATTGGCTTTTTATTTTTGTAATTTTTTCGCAAATATGGCAAATTATTCTATCGTCGTCCGTCGTTTCGCTTGTTTCAGCGCTAAAATGACCTCGGGCTCAAGCTTTAGGCCCACAAATATGCCCTCCTTAGAGATTCTTTGAATATGCTACCGGAGAATTTTTTTCGTCACTGTATGACATCAGAAGTCGTGTCCAATGAGAGCTTGGGGTGGTGGTCTAGTCTAGTCTAGTCTGTGCAACTATAGCCGAAATGTCGCGCGGCTGCGCAACTTGTCCGACTCTTGAAAACAAACCCAAAGGGCACATGACGTTGCAGTTTCTTGACAAGTTTAGAGAGGTCAAACGTGTATACAGGGGGCGACCATGCGTCGCAAAGCCAGTAAAGGCGCGCACAATGAGAAAATCACAAAGCAGGAGTCTGTGTGAAATGTTTGTGTTGTACAACAAAGAAACCCAGACAAAATCCAACAATTTTAGTCATGACATTTGAAATTATGACACATCATAAAAATAAACATAATATACTTTATTACATACTTACTACTGAAACGTAAAAAGGAAATACATAAAATACATTTGAAAAATAAAATGAAAATAAAAATAATTACACTATATACAATATGTACAAGAGCAGTGCGTACCCATCATGAAAATTCTTACGTTGGGAAATTTAAGTCCCTGGCGAGGTGGGCCGCGAGTGGTCTTAATGAAGTGTCTTCATCAAGAATCACGTAATCCAAGACATTGAGATCATTCATGTGTGCACAATCCTGAGCCTTATTAAAGAAATTGTTGTTAGCATTATGCAAATACATCTCAACGGAGTCAATTTTCAAGTCACGGTGTAGAGTGTGATTTGACACGTAATAGTGTGCATTAGCTATCATTCGAAGAGCTTTATTTTGTAAAATTTGCAACTTCTCTATCTCCTTCTTCTGAACAGTTGCCCAGGCGGGAGAGGCATATGAGAAGATAGGACGTATGATAGATATATAAATGTGTCTTTTCCTTTTTAAGTCTAATCTGGAAGTCGCAGATAGAAGCGGCGTGAGACTTCGTAAGACTCCGATAGTTTTCCCTCTAATGCTGTTAATATGTTCTTTCCAGAGGAAATTTGAACAATATTTTAGTCCAAGGTAAGTAGCACTTTTGACAACAGGCACTACAGTGTCAAATAGTATCAATTGCGTTATCAAGGGATGATTCATCTTATTTTTCTTAAAGATTAGCAGTTTGGACTTATCAACATTAATTGCTATTTTCCATTTGGCGCACCAATGTTCCAGCTTAGGCATAAATCACTGCAGTTTCTTTAGTGCAAAATTCGGTGTCCCAGACTTTACAGCGAAAGCTGTATCATCTGCGTAGCACCCCATGAAGAAGTTCTGATCAATGTGTTCAGCAGGTAAGTCTGCTACGTAAAAAAGATAGAGTACGGGCCCTAAAATAGATCCCTGTGGGACCCCGGCCTTTACTTCTTTTAAAATCGATTTACTTTCTCCAATTTGAATGTGGAAAGTTCTGTTTGTCAGGAAAGAATAAATGATTTTAATCAGCGCATCACTGAATTTTAAGCTGATTAATTTATAAATAAGCCCCTCATGCCAGACGCGGTCGAACGCCTTCGCCACGTCCAGCATGAGTAAGGCAACATATCTCTTGTTGTATAGTGCACTGCCTATGAATTCGTTGAGCCGAACTAGCTGTTTTGTCGTGGAAAGTGCTTTTCTAAAACCAAATTGTTCTAGAGGTAGCTTATCCATGTGAGGCTGAATACGGCTAAGGATGATTCTTTCTAGAATTTTACCCATACTGGGTAACAGGCTAATGGGTCTATACCCTTCTGTTTTAGTAAGATTTTTTCCCGGTTTAGGGAGTACTATCATCTTAGCAGATTTCCAGATTTGTGGAAAATAACTGTTATAAAGGCAAGCGTTTAGAATGCCTGTGAACCTGTTGACCATGTTAATCGGCAGCCACTTAAGCGCCACATTATTTATATTGTCCTGCCCAGGGGCCTTCTTCCTGTTCCTGAGTTTTTTGATGATGTTAAGTATTTCTTGAGGTGAAGTGAGCTCAAGATGACTCTGAAAATTAAGGTTATCCGTCCAGTTAGAAACTGTGGAGTTTACTAAGGTAGAAAAATCCTGATTAGATGGTGATGTGTTCTGGGTAAACTGCTTTTCAAAATGTTCAGCAAGCGTGTTACATTTTTCACTATTAGTAAGTGCAATCCCATGCTCATGATAAATTGGCCTGTTTACCGTATTCTTATTTTTTAGTCGTCTTACAAAAGACCAAAAGGAATTACTTGGCTCATTAAAGCTTTCAATCTTTTCGTCCCATAGTTCCTTACGGTAAATACTTATCTGCTTTTTGATTTCTCTACTGATCCTATTCATGTCTTTCTTAGTGTTCGGGTCATAGGTAAGGTGAAACCTCTTTCTGATTTTGTTCCTGTCTCTGATGAGATTTTTAATTCTAGTTGGTAGTTTATTAGTGATATGCTTTCTTGGAATCTTTCTGGTGGCAGCGTCATAAGCGTTTTGTATATCTGTCGTTAGCTGCCTCGCAGCACGCTCTATGTCATCGGGAGTGCGTAACATAAGATTTGTGCGACTTTCAGAGAGAATTTCATTATATTCCCTGCAGTTCGTCGTATTGATAAGCTCTTCCATGACTTCCTTAGTCGTGCCAAGAGTCGCAATGACTGGGCAGTGATCCGAGTCCAGATCCTGTAAGACCTCTAGGCTAAAAGATAGTGAAATGGTAGAAAGGAAGATATCAAGAATATCACCCGAATTACCGTTGTTGGGCAAATAAGTGTGCTCACTCGGCACATGTAAATAAACCGGGTAATTATTAATGAACTCCGACAATTTAATACCGTTATTATTAGTCCTCCTGCAGTTCCATTCTTGGTTCTTTGCATTAAGGTCACCCGCCAAAATATCCTGTTTGTTAATATCCAATATCTTTGCTAAGTAATTGACGTCGAGAATATTCCTCGGAGGATTATACAAGGAGTTAAAATACACATTTCCATAGTGCGGGAGATGGACAGATACGGTGACCAGCTCGTGTCCATTAAATCGCTCGTCATTGATAAGACAGGACTGTAGGGAGCTGCGGACAAAGATTGCGACCGCTCCCACCTCGGTGACTTAGTCGATCGCATCTATAGCAAACATAATTCGGGATTTTCATCTGGGTACTTGGCGTAGCAAAAGTCTCTTTATCATCGCCACGTCAATATCATGATCCCTGAAAAAGGTATAAAGTTCCGTAGTTTTATAAGAAATGCCTCTAGCATTTCATGTCATGATCCTAATAGGAGCAAGCATAGGTCTAACTTGACCCATTAACGATTGTAGTGGAAGTTTTTATCTCTTGATTGTTTTCATGAATTCCTCTGACCTGCTGTGAAATTTGAAAACCAGCAGTTTTTATAACGGGAACGAGAAGGTCAGTGAAGGTCAGTTCCGCCAGGTCAGTGAAGACTTGCTTGGCTTCACTTAGAATGTCAGAATAAAGTCCAGAGGACAACGCCTGTGAATAAGGTTTGTTTTCAATAACCCTACTGGGGAAATTGATGGTTTTATCAGTTTTTCTTTTCGGGAATTTCTCACACCCCCTAAAACTGGAAGTGTGGGAACCCCCGCAATTTACGCAGACCGGAGGCTTTTCGCTATTATTTCTATCAGGACAGTCTTTCACATAGTGTTCTTTGCTGCATCTGACACATTTGGGTGCATAATTGCAACCCGCCTGTGTATGATTGAACCCCTGACAACGAAAACTTTGCAGGGGGCCTTGTCTTCCCAAATACTCTTTAACTTTGATTTTCATATGGCAAAGAAATCTCTCATTATAGATTTCTTTAGATTTCTCATTTTTTGGAAGAGATATTAAAAATAACGGGAGTTTAGTGACTTCCCCGTTGCGTCGTCTGGTCATTTGTTTGATTTCTTTTACTTGGTAATTTAATTGTTCTAATTCAAATTTAATGTCCTCAATTTGGGAGTTTACAGTGAGTCCTCTGAGGACAACTTTTAAGTAACGGTCCTCTGGGAGGATATATGAATGATGCTCTACCTGTTTTTCTTTGAGGATTTGGACAACTGTCCGGTAATCATCTGGGGTTTGCGTAATCACTTTGATACTTCCATTAGGAATCTGTTCTCCATGAAATTTAATCTGTTTTTGTAGGAAAATATCACTTATTTCCCTCCATTTCAGTAAGTTTTCTCTTAACGTAATTGGGGGAATTTTGGAGTTTTTATTATTTTGCTTTGGATTACTTGTGGCAGTGGAGTTATCATTATCTGGTTGTGTAGTATCCATGCTTTCATTATTTCGTGTGTTTGTGTTTTCATTGGCTGCTACTAGTGTAGCTGGTGTGTCAGTATTTCCTTCCTGATTTAGTGGTTTTTGTGGAGTACTTTTAGTAGGACTACCAATCTTAATTTTCTTAGCATTGGGTCTTTGTGTACGTATTCTGACAGTTTGGTCACCTTTAGTTTTAGGAAGATCTTCGTCCGAACTTGTGGGTTGATCCAGAGAAATTTCCTTTAATGAATCGAAATTATTATGTATTTTAATAGGGCTTCTATCCCTATCAGTTTCAGATTTACTTTCATGTGACGTGTTTTGTTGTGTTTTAATCAAATCCTGTTGTGTTAATTGATTATTAACTACAACTAGCATATCAAACATACTCAGTAAGAAGTTATGCATCTTACTTTCTGTATCTGTGAAAGTGCCATTTTGCAGGCGAATAGTCTCAAGTTCTTTTATTTGAATCCTCACGGCTTCCAAAATCGTATCCATATCGCAGTCCAAATCCAAGCAATCCTGCGCCCAAGTCAGCAATCCAGAGTCCCGCGCCCCGGAACCGGACCCACTCGACGGTGTTCCGGCAGACGGATGGGCGGACGAAAGTCTACTAGGCCCCTATCTCACACCTGACAGCGTGAGCCTGGGGGTAACTAAGCAGACACAACGACCAAAATCCAAAAATTTAATTACGCGCACGCAATTAATTTAAAATCTGATGTATTAATTTATAATGCAAAAATAATCACGCTAAATAATAGCGCCGAAAATCAGTAGCAATAAAGCGCCGTATCACTCGTACCAGCAATTAGGCTAATTCGCAAGAAAAGGCATAAATAATATAAAAAATCCTAAAATAAGTCAAAATAATAAAATAATAAAAGCAACCAGGCTTTTATAAAATAATACTAACCGAGGATTAGCATTTAAAAATGCTGATGCAAGCGGATAGTAATTAGCACGTGGTCGCACTCCGCAACACACGCAAACGATCAGACAGGGCGTACACGTGATACAGGACCGGAGGCAGGCACAATATCAACGACGAACCTTCTCCTATGGCGTCCACCCCTCGGATGAATTGGGGTGGTGGCTGGGTCTAGACACTTGTTTTATCCGCCACTCTGATGCGTGATTCACTCTGATTCTTATAAATATTCGTTTCTTACTTTTGAATTGGATTTATTTACATAATAAAAACGCATTTAATTCATGATCTCTGTAATTAAAAATATTCAGTATTTTCATAGAATTACGGGTACTATTCGGTTTCGAGGGCCGTAAAAAATTGCCAAACTATTGTTGATGCCAATGCTGCCAAAAATAATTGCGGCAACCCTAATAATTGCGGCAAGAAAGGTTGTGCGTGTGTGTGATTATGGCAAAGCCTCGAGGGCTATCTGCCTAAGGGAAGGAATGCCTTCGTGGAGGACTTTCTAAGGGAAACTGGCTCGTATACACGTTACACATGGGGAAAACCACGAAAACGCCCATGTAGCCAGGCCGTTCACGGGATTCGAACCTGCGGCAAGAAAGGAAGTATAATAGTAAATAACTATCTAAGATTGATGTTTTAATTTAGATGAAAGGTTAATTTCATATAATACTTTTTTATTATTATAATTTATATGAAAAAGGCTAAACATGACTGAATGGAAGCAAAAAGATTAAATAACTATTTCAGATCATTATTATAATTTATATAAAAATTGCTAAACATAACTGAATGGATGTCTGCATCGTTATTTCGCTACCGACTTATCGCTAAAGCATAATTTCATCTCGTTGGTTGTTCAAACGTAATTTTATATAATGAATGATGCCTTTTCTTTGAAAATATTCTCGGTAAAGTGCAGAATCGCTCACTTATTTGTTCGCCGCTTTTTATAAGGGTAAAAACAATTAGATTTTTGTCAATTTTCTTTTACTTTTTGAGTGAAAATAGCTCTATGTGTACATAGATAAAGTCAAGGGTGTGCTTAGTGCCATTTTTGTGCAATTCTAGGATTTTCTTTTAAGTGAAAATAGGTCGGTGTACACATGGATACCGAGTATGTGCAGTTCTTAAAAACGCGTCAAGCAGTGGATGATTCTGCACTTTACCCAAAATTCTATTGCCGACTTTTCGTCATGGGCAATTCCCAAATTGTTAAATCCATAGGATAAATCCCCCAAAAAAGGTTTTAAAATTTAAACTAGTATTTCAATTGCGTCTTAAGAAATATAGAACTATATAAACTTACGCAATCTGAAATCAGCGCGTACCCTAGATTTGGCGCGCTGTTAAACGGGCGCGTTTGCTATGGCGCTTTTGCGCATACATTTTCGCTGCAATTTTTTTACGGCCCTCAAAACAGAATACAGTCAAAAGTCGTTAATTCGGACACCCATAATCCGGAATTATCTATAATCCGGACCTCAAAGCTACAAACTTTTTGCGCATGCGTCGCGTTCACGCATGCGCACAGGCGTTTAAGAGTGCGCGTAAGACCTTTACGTCTGCGAATATGTTTGTGCGCATGCGCGTTTAATGTGTAACGGAGGTATAAGCTAAGCTAAAAATTCAGTTAATGTTGCAGATTGCGTTGTTCCTTAATCTTCGAATTGGATCCGGCTTATTATTTTTTGCAGACTGTTAGAGCAATTTCATAAAAGTAAGCTTGAACTTTCGATTATGTCAAATAGAATTTCCGATATATATTTACTAATATGTAATTTGTATCTACAAAGCGAAAGTATGTTTTGAAATCCGAAATCTGTTTCACGCCAAATTTATCAATTTCACGCCGCGGATTGGAAGTTGATCTGTCAGCACTATCCTTATCTTCAGGGCAGATGTTTTTATTTTATTTGGCTTATAATTCCTCACTAAGTCTAGTATTTCATCTCAATGTACTCCGTCTTTGATATGATTTAAATCAAGTTCCTCGTCATTATAATTCGCTTCCGATAGTGAAGAAAGTGACCCAGAGGTTATTGAAAACGAAAACATTTCAATTGGCAAATTAGTCGGTATTCTCAACACAGCAATTATAGGACTTGAACAGCGGAACTTTGTAACTAAACAAGAAATTATGTCTGTTTAATAGAATTAAAGAGAAAGTATTATCACATGAAACGAAGCAAAACTTAAACAACTTACATTGAAAGAAATGTTTAATAAAGTAAACAAATAAATATTAAGCTTTTTCTTTTTGTAAATTTTGATATCCTTTAGATCATAATTGTTCTTTATTTCATAAATTACGGTTTCATATTTTTAATTTTGTAATTTCTGCATGCCATTTTACCAGATTTAAACTGACGATCGATAATCCGGAATTGCCGAAGTCCCGACGAGTCCGGATTAACGACTTTTGACTGTAGTACTGAATTAAGTTATGTATATATATTATTTATTCCATAATTTATAAAACTAAAATGAATTTTTTATTAAGAAACTCTCCAATTTGATTTCGAGTAGTGGCAACACAGCGGAATAAAACATTTTTATCAAGCAGGTGGAGCACATAGACCTTATAAGAAATAATATATGTAATTTTTTATAATGTCCATTGTAGAGTAAGCATGACGTCACGAAGTTGAAGCCGAGGAAATGTCAACAGCGTGACGTCAAAAAACGTCTATTCTTTGGTGACGTTACGACTTATCATGGCCGCCGTGTAGCGTAGGGATAAGACGAAATTTATTTGCACTGTTCAGGAGATAAAATGGGTCACTGCAGTGCTAAAGGTTGCAGCAATCATTCCGGCTATGCACCAGCTAATGTTACATTTCATAGGTAAATGCGATAAATTGATTATTTTACTATTTTCGTATATTCTTTTCAATCTACTTTTGGAATGCCACCAATGTGTAAGGGCACAAACATTCCCAACCGGAATAAAACTCATTAATATTACCGAATCCATCATTCAAAGGAAATCCCAAAATTAACATTTCAGAACTTTATAATTGAATTAAAAGCTTGATGAAAACCATTAATGTCAGTACAAATACGTGCGTATCTCTGTACAAATGAGTACACTCTATTATCTGTTTTAGACTGCAATACTGTATATAATAAAATATTAAAATTCATAGGAAAATATATAAGCGCTGATAAAATGCAAGTGTCTCGCTATTAAAATACAATATAATGCACATAAGAGTAACCAAATCATATACAGTGGCTCCCAAAAGTGTTCGTACACTTATGATTTTCATTGAAATAGGGCTCTATCCATTAATTAAAAGTAAACTTTCTGAATGAGATTTTAATACTAAGATCTATAATCTATTTATTACAAAATTACATGAAATATTTGTAAAATATAGTGAAACTTTATTTTTAAGAAATTAATAGTAAAAAAAATAACAAACATTTTATCTCACTAAAGTCTTCGTACACTGAAATATTTTTGAATAAAATCAAAATTAGAATTATCATTTGGTGCTTTTCTTAATTTTTGCATTGCGGTGGCATTTAAAAAATCGTTTGCTTTAATGTTTTATTGTTTACTTCATAATATTTTATTTATTATTGAAAAATGCATCACAGTTGTAAAGAAATTAGTAAAAGCATTCGAAAATTGATAATTTTTTAGAATAGTAGTGGTAAATCAGTTCGAAATATCGCCAAATTAGTTAATTTAACCCATTCTACAGTGCAGTATGTGACGAAACGCTTTTAAGAAGAAAATCGTATTGAAAACAAGGTAAGGAAAGTTTGACCGAGAAAGTTAACTAAACGTGATGAGAGATTTATGTGAAAAACCACTTGTGAAAAACCCACGTTTGAGTGCTCTGCAGAATTTAATGCAAAATTTTCTACTTCAATTTCACCTGAAACTGTTCGACGAGTTCTCAGAGAAGCTGGATTACATGGGCGTTCTGCCGGTAAAAAATTTTTTGTTAGTGTGAAAAGCAGGAAGCTTAGGCTTTCATTTGCAAAATTTTTTACATGAATAACATTTCACATAAACTACAAAAAACACATACACCTATTCCTATG
Source organism: Stegodyphus dumicola (assembly GCF_044657685.1). Classification (NCBI taxonomy): domain Eukaryota; kingdom Metazoa; phylum Arthropoda; class Arachnida; order Araneae; family Eresidae; genus Stegodyphus; species Stegodyphus dumicola. Next base: position 218,460,495 of record NC_140769.1, read on the forward strand.
TTCATTCACCTGCCTTGCTAACAGTGATGGAGACAAAGTTAATGCATTTGCAGAGACTCTAGAAACAACATTTCAACATAATACAATGGTAATTTAATTACATATGGTAAGAAAACATTTGCAATTACAGTGGGCACCATTTAATAAAATCACTGCTTTAGAAAATCAAAAGCCAAAACTGAAGGAATGAATTCAAATGAATACAATATCATAGTAAAACAACCACGTAATAAAATCAATGCTTGTAAAGTCAGAGCCCCAAGTTTGTAATACAACTTCTATTCTTCAGCCCTTAAAGCTGGTAAATCAGGGTGTTATAAAGCATTTATGAGCCATTACAGGAAGGAAGTGATTCAAAATGTTATTAATGAAATTGATATGACTGATGAAGTTTGTTTCTTCTAAGGAAATTAAGTTGATTTCTCCCACAGATGCCATGATGTTGTTTTAAATGCATGGAATGAAGTGTCTTCACAAATGATTTTAAATTGTTTTAAAAAGGCTGGTGTCTATCCAAAGCAAATTTTTAGAAACTGTCAATTCTAGAAATATGCTAGAGGCAAAGCTGATGATGAAGAAATGCATGATGAGATCTTCCTCAAATAGTTGTGAAATGATGAAAATATCTAGACTTGCTACGGAAAGAGTGATGCAGAGATTATTGAAGTTATCATAGAAAATAAAGGAATTAATGAAAATGAAAGTGAGTCCAAAGATGGAAGTCTGAATCCTTTATCAACAGTAGCAGAGTCTCGACAAGCATTAAAAATTTTGAGAACACTGGAACTTAAAGTTGGAGATACAGAAAGTTACAAGCAATGCCATGTCTTGAAGACCTCCATTAAAAAGCAACTAACAAGAAATAAGCAACACACTCGAATGGATACATTTAAAAATAATATTTGATATCCTTACATATCGAACTGAGAGGTGGAGCTACAGAATTTACAAGCAATGTCATGTTTTGGAGACCACCGTTGAAAAGCTACTAATGAGAAATATGCAACAAACTGGAATGGATACATTTTAAAATAATTTTTGATATGTTTACATATCGAACTTAAAGGTAGAGATACAGAAAGTTACAACAATGTCATGTCTTGGAGACCATCATTGAAAACTACTAACAAGAATTCTGCAAAATGTTAGGATTTCATCCTTACATTTTATTTCTGGCAAATGGTCAATCAGGCAAAAAGTCAGAGGCTGTATGTGTTAATCAATCAACTAGCTGTATTTCTAAATTTTGGTTTTAATTAATACAGTTTCATTTAATATCTATAAACTAAATGCAGGCCTATTTTGCAAAGGTGAGTTACTCAATGTACCATCCACTCCCACATTATTTGAAATAAGAAGTCACACACACAGGCATCATACTTGATGATAAACTTACTTTGTTAAACTGGAAAATAAATTTAATGTTTCTGTAGACCTCTTATTAGAAAATACAAGTATTTCCCTTCATAGTAAAATGAAAAATTAATGCATCCAGTGTTATTTTATGCCTTCTCAAAAGGTGGCATGTCGTAAAAACAAATCTATATCAGATGCAAATTCTGCGAAAAGGAATAGCCAAGGATCCTTCGTTTATAAAGAATATATCATATGCCAAGCTAAAAATTAAAGTATAAAAAAATTCGTTTCCAAAATAGTTCACAATTTTTACTACACATTTACGTATCAACAAAGCACTACATAATTTAAATTCAGGATCATGAACCTGAAGAAAAACACATGTGCCCAGCTAATACTTTTATAATAATTGGTACCATTTTGAAGTGGTACTTTGCAGTCTTTCATATAAAGAAAAAATTTATGTATTTCACAGACATGACACTGCTAATTATTGCATTTGACGTATGCAACCAGCAAGAGATTAAGAGGATGCCACTTCCCAAGTCTTCAAAATATTATGTTTACTTGTAGAATACATGCACATGCTTAAGTATGATCTTACTGAATTTATAAAAATGTCTTTTTCCCCCCATTTTACTTAAAACGTTTATATAGCATATATATGTAAACAAAAATAACTTTTGTAAATGTTTTCATTTAATGCATATTTTCAAGCGAAGGCAGTTTGGGAACATATGGTATGAATTATTACACCTAGCATGTTATTAAAAGCTACTTCTGATATTTTCTTAATTTTACTTTTAACAATTTTATAATGATTGTAATAATTCAAATAAAGATTAAAAAGATCTTAAAAGTATTCAGCTATTAAAGTCTGCATCATGTATTTTATTTTTATCTCTTTAGATACTGCAAGATATGGTCAAAAAATGAAGCATTATTTGAACATCTCCCCGTTTTTAAATTTCCTTGTAAATAATAACTTAATCATTTGTTTAGACATTAATCAAAAAAGCATATAATTGATTTTTATTAATTTTGATGCTTTATTCTTTAAATACCTTACACATCCTTTTTAAAATAATACCTTTAAATGAAACCTATCAGCTTCTGCTGTGCATCATATCTTGAAATGCACTGACATTTTTCACTTATTATATGTGCCAAATAAAATTAAAAATTTTATTAAATAACTAGGATCACATTTCAAATAACAGCATCCTGATTATTTTTATAAAGATTTCCAAGAGATGAAGCTTTACGAAAACAATGGACTGCAGCTATGGGTAGATCAAACTGGGTACCTTCGAGATGGAGTTGTGTATGCTCTATACATTTTCGTGAAAGTGATTTAGATAGAACTTCTTTGTCACGAGTTCGAATCATAGAAGGGGCAGTTCCAACGATATTTACCGCTTTATCATCTTCCTTAGAGGTATTTGGCATTCTTTCTTGTTTGTTATTTCATTATATGTATGTCTTGGCAATTGTAATTTTATTTATTATTATTTTTTTATGCTAACTCTATACTTGAAATACAGCATTTTCAACATGTAAAGAGTTATGTAATAATGAAGGCTTACACCTGGATTAATTTTCTATTTGCAAGATATATTGATAATAAAAATGTTTGTCCAGGTTATCAGTGTTCAGGTGACATCAAATATCTCGGAATATCAATTTTGTCCATGTCTGGAGATAAACTATTTCAGTTTTTAAATCAATATTGATAATGATCCTGATACAGTAAAATAATATACAGTTTCACACTAGCAGGCAAGCCCTCATCAAAACTGCAAATAAATTGCTTTTTGCATAGTGCAGCCATCTGGTGGTGAGATAATGAAGTGAAAGTTGGTCTAACATGTTCATCTTTGCACAGAATAAAAAGACAACTTTTTGTATACTATTTTTATATGAGGGCGTTCTAAAAATGGAGGTAGATGGCCCTCATGCTTCATTCAAATTAATTATCTACTTGTTTATATGTGGCCATATGTTTGCATGATTCCTTATGTATAATTTCTCTTGTTCATTTTTTCTCAGCAGTTTGCAAAGAGCAATGCTCTTGCTGCATAATTTTATCATGAAAATAGGTTAAAAATTGCATATTTTGTATTACATATTCCAAATCTACATATATTTTTGAGTTAAAATATACAAAAAATTTTTTGAGTAAGAGTTTTTTTTCAATATAGAATTAGATCATAAAGAAAGCTAATTGTTGGAAAATTGAAATTGAAAAATAATCATATAAAAGCAATATTTTGAAAATTAATCTTGTTTAAATTATGGTTTATTTTATGAAATACAAAGCACCAAATTTGCATTTCTTTGTGAATTTTTTTTCCAGTTTCATTTCTTTTTTTTAGCAACAAATGGCACACTGTCTATGAGGCTGTTTCTTGATGGGATTGGGGGGGGGGGGTATATAGTAGCAAAATGTTAAACAGTTAGTCTCATGGTATTTAGAGTTGAACTACATCTGCCAGGATAAAACTGCAATTCCCATCTGAATACTTCTAAATGCTTAGCTCAATAATTTGCAAATGGAACTCTGGAAGCATTATATTTTGCAGTGGTTTATCACTTTTATAAAGTATATAAGCATTCCACAGCGATTGTCAAGAAAAAGGAAAATGAAGCAAGATCTGGTGGAATATTTTGCTTAACAATTTTGCATAACTGTGGAAAATTTTTTTATAAAAAATTAATCTTCATTTTTTTCAATATCGGCAGAGGAATGCGAGAAATTTTATACCAGTTTCACTATAACTGTCTTCAATATACTTGAAGTCAAAACTGCTATCAGTGTTGAAAATATTGTCAGAAATGTAGCTTATATCACTTTGTGAAACACTTCCTGCCAGATATCTTTAAGCTTTGAAAAGAGTGCGCAAAATGATGCGAAACCTGCTTTGTATATTTTGCAGAAATATGAACAACTAGCACCGGCTGTTAAACTCAAATCTGAATAAACAATTAAACATCACAGAAAAGCTGAAGTGAAACCATGAATGGGAAAAGAGTAGGTTTAGGTTGCACAGTTAAAAAGACAGGAAAAAATGCATCTCTGCGAAAATCGCAGGATACGCAGTGAGAAGTTTAATGATACATAACCAACAAGTTGAAGTTAAATCCAGATAAAGCATAGATAATTTTAATTGTAATATTTTTATGATATGAGGGTACTTAAAATCAAGATGGAAGATTTTCAAGGTCATTGCTGGCAATTTGTGTACAAGACTCTCTTATTCAAAAGAGAGATAGTATGAAGGCAAAATAACTGAGTATTCGTATAGATTAAACAACTACAGTTACTTTTAAATGCGCAGTTAAAAGCTCTTAAAAAAGTCTTACAGAAAATCCTTTTTTATTTCCTAAAATGATGAAAAGTTAAACTTAATGGAGTTTAAGCAGCTATACCTTGTGTAGCTTGCTTACTTAATATCCTTTGACGTAAATATTTAATTCATATAGTTAAATATCTATTTAGAATAAATATATATATATGGATATTTTGGAGTAAAAAAAAAAAACTTTTTTTTTACATACATATATATGTAAGGATTTTGAATGCGCAATCGAACACTGGAACTCTTAATAGCTTTAAATATCCGTCATGGCTGTGGTTAAGGCATACAGATGAAGATAAAGACACTTAGATTTTGATTAATCACTAATTTTTATTCTCAGACATATCCAATTAAGTTGGCAGACACTTATTCAATAATAATTAAATATGATAAATTTCTATGCATATTGGTTTTTTAATAATAAAACGTAGGCATTTGAGAAGCGAAGCGGCAAGAGGATAACAAAGCCACAGTTAGGGAAGGGAAGAATGATTGATGCAATTAACCCGCCAGTGGTATTTATACCAAGTCTGAGGTATAAGCAGAGCTAATCTGCGATTGGTTAATTTAAGGTTGTTTCATAACATAGGAGATTCTTGAATTTAGAGGGAGGTCACCAAATCTAGATTATTAATTTTGAGGTCTCCAATTATTTTTAAAGCAGCTATCATATTTTCTTATATCTTACATATGTATATGTGTGTAATGTTGTAGACTTCGATATAGTGTTCTAGGAATGTTGACTACATAGATACAAGGATATTTCCAAACAGACGTAGCCAAATTGAACGTAATTTTATTGCTTGATAAAACACTTCCAAAGGCACAATATTGATTCACATAAATTATTGATCACATATTTTTATCATGGGTGCAATATGTACCTGACAGTTTCGTATATCTTAACGTCTTTCAGAAACAATGCAATAAAGGAAAGTGAGAAGTGCACATTGCCAGCAACAAGCAAATAAATGGGAAAATAAAAATAGGTATTCAATAGCAAAGCGCTAGATATATAGTAAAATATTCCTTTTAATCTGATTGGTAAGCACACTGCAGCTTGATTACATGAGACATGAAATGTATTAATTTTCAGAGGAGTATTTTTAAAATAGGAAAGGGACATAGCCAAATTAAAGTTATAATTTTAAATTTCATATTTTTTTTATCTTGCATATATATATATATATATATATGATACATTAATTATTTTATTTTTACAGGCAGAAATGGCAAAAGACCCTTCAAATGAAGGGATGAGTTCTGAGCAAGATCATATTTTTGGTATGTTAGAGAGTTCATTTGAAGAATGTAGCCACATAAATGAAGATAGTATTATCAAACAGTTCATAAATGCATCAATTTGTGATGAGAGAGAAATAAAAATTTAGGAACAAGAAAATATAAATCCAAAAATTTCAGAAATCTATACTCCACAAAAATTTAAACTTAAATAGAAATTAGAAAAATTAATAGAGATAAATGAAATGGAAACTAAAAAAAATAATTTATTGTAACAAAAGTGCTGTTGGCAAAAGAAATGAAATGCAAAAATGAAGAATATTACTTTTGAGATCAGGAAAAAAAAAAAAAAAAAAAGCTTTTAAATGAAGATACTGTACATATATTTAAAAAGATGGGAGGTGCAAATAATGAAATATTGAAATCCCAGGATAGCCAAGGTGAAATAATACCCTGCTGCTAATAAATGCACATTAGAAATGCGATCTTTTGCAATGACATTACATTTCTACTCTTCTAAGGCATTTAATTATGTTAGAACAACATCTGACATGCGTTTGCCACATCCACGGACTTTGTGCAACTGGTGTAAGTGTGTTGATGATCTGATAAGCTTCAGTGACGAAATTTTAGAACTTCTTATGAAGTAAAATCTGCTAAACGATACCCACTTAGTATATGCAGTCTGTTTAGAGATGGAATGGCGATTAGACAGCATATAGAGTAAGAAGGCATGAAGTATTATGGCTATGTCGATATGGAGACAGATGTTAATGGTGACTCTCTACCTGTTGCAAAAGAAGCACTAGTTTTTTAAGCTTGCATGTATAGGTTATTTTCTTGTAGGTGGTATTTCTGGACTCTATAGCAAGGAATTTAACTAAGCAATATCTGATATTAGTTCAAAAAACTAGTATTAAGATGGTATTATATTAACATTTAATGATACTGCATGCAACACAAGCAGGCTAAATACCTAGGATGTTAATGTGATCCTAACAAACTTTTACTAACTTCTTTTCAGCATCTTTCAAATGAAGAAAAGATTTTTGTATTTTTTGGACCATGTCATATGTTGATATTGGTAAGAAATATATTAGGAGAGAAGAAATGTATAGTGGATAATAAAAAATCAGTTGATCAAATGGGACTTCATTGTGAAACTGCAAGAACTATAAGATGTAGTCAAATAAATTGTGGAAATCTCATTTGGAATTTTTCCAGCAAAAAATGAATGTTAAACTTACAGCTTAATTAGTGAGTGCTTCAGTTGCTGATGCAATGAAGAATGCCAAATAATGAAATATTCGGAAGTACTTGCTTGAAAAATACTGAAAACTCGGAAGCAGTGGTAACATTTCTGAGGCACATTAATCATATTTTCAATATTTTGAATTGTACGTCAGCAAGGCTAGAAGCCAGTATGTCCGCAGAATTTCCAGCAAGTTTCTGAATATTTAAGAGATGCTGTTAAATATCTTTTTTTTTTTTTTTAACTTGTCTAGAAAATTCTTTTAATACAAACAAATAGAACTGGATTTCTGGGCTTGATTATGTATGTGCTGAGAGTTTCGTGGGACTCTGTAAAAATCGTATGCATTATTCAAAACTGGTATTAAGTCAGGATAATTTAAAATTGTTTTTAGTTTATGTGGGATAATAACCCTACAGTTAGTCAATTTATTAGTGCTTATAAAAATATTATAATTCACAATGAATTAAAAGAAAGCTCTAAAAGCAAAATTTTACAAGCATCAAATTCCACGTACTCTAAACCTAGTCATGTAATCAACTCATCAGTTGATAATAACATTTTAGATTTAGTTTGAAAATCAAAATCATTTACATGATCATGACTTTTTTTATGCTACAGATTCAACAATTCTTACAGAATTATTGAATATATTGCTGTCTTTGTAGTGCGAAAGTTGAAAATGGAGCTCGAATGTTTAAAATGCATTCAGGTGCTTGAAGAACATGATGAGCACTATTCAGGGTATTCTTTAATAAGACAGAAAATTAGGGGAGGTTTGCTTTCACCTTTCAAAGATGTTATTTCAATTTGTAAAACCTCTGAAAAAATTTTCCATTCCTATTTTTAGAGATGTGTATCATCCAAAAGTGTTCTTCAGGCTCTAACTTCATTTGTATTGGTGCATTACACTTGAAAAAACATATTTTCTTCTCTTAATCTGCATATGCTGGATCAAACTCTACAAGACAATCATTCGATATATTTAATCTGTGGAATTTCTGAAAAATATTTATCAATTAGATTGCACTTTGTTGGAAAACAAGTAACAGAACACCTTCTATTAATCAAATTTAAAGGGCAATATATAATTCTAATATGGGGTGAAAGGAAAATTTTTTTCAAATTTAGATAAAATATAATTTTATGACTACAGCATTTATAATAAATTTCTGTATATACATAAATGTATAATCATGTACATAAATGTTTAATAAATTTTTGTATGTATAGTAAATTTCTGTATGCATATAGTTTTCTTTTTAAATTTTTTGACATGTGTAACAAATTTCTGTATGTACACAATTTAATATTTTAATAAATTATCTCATAAGTAAATAATATCTGAAATCTATGTTGTGTATTATATTATTAAATGACATCCATTGAAATTGAAGGAATTAGTGTATACATTAAAAAAGCCAATGATAAATCTATATGTAATGATTGTAAAAAAAAAAAAAAAAAAAAAGAATTCTACCAATAATATCAGGTTCCTGCACACATCAGGGTAAAATTTTCAACAATTACTATCAAGAAAGTAACAAAGTATATTATATGATTGTAGTTCTACAAATGTTGAATTACAAAAATATTTGGAAGATAATCATGATAGTCAAAAGTCGTTAATCCGGACTTGTCGGGACTTCGGCGATTCCGGATTATCGATTTTTCCCGATTATAGATCATCAGTTTACATCTGGTAAGATGGCAGGCAGAAATTATAAAATTAAAAATATGAAACCGTAATTTATGAATAAAGGGTATCAAAATTTACAAAAAAAAAAAAAAAAAAAAAAAAAAGCTTAATATGTATTTGTTTACTTCATTAAACATTTCTTTCAATGTAAGTTGTTTAAGTTGCTTCATTTTTCATGTGATAATACATTCTCTTTAATTCTATAAACAGACATAATTTCTTGTTCAGTTACAAAGTTTAACTGTTCAAGTCCTATAATTGCTGTGTCTACCGACTAATTTGTCAATTGAAATTTTTTCGTTTTCAATAACCTCTGTCACTTTCTTCGCTATCGGAAGCGAATTATAATGACGAGGAATTTGATTTAAATCATATCAAAGACTGAGTACACCAGCCAAATAAAATAAAAACATCTGCCCTGAAGATAAGGATAGTGCTGACAGATCAACTTCCAATTCATTGCACGGTTAAAGATAAACAAAGTTTAAATAAACAAAGGATATGCCTTTATCCATTTTTTGCAGCAATTCCACTTTTTGTTTAATGAACTTCGATATATACTTTCGCTTTGTAGATCTTTTACATATTAATAAATATATATCAGAAATTCTATTTGACATAATCAAAAGTTCAAGCTTACTTTTATAAAATTGCTCTAACAGTCTGCAAAAAATAATAAGCCGGATCCAATTCGAAGATTAAGAAACAACGCAATCTGCAACATTAACTGAAATGGATAATTAGATAATTTTAGCTTAGCTTAAACCATCCATTCTACATTAAACGTGCACTCGTAAACGTATTTTCGCACGCGCACAAGCATATTCGCTGCCGTAAAGGTTTTGCATAAGTACGACGCATGCGCAGAAATTTTGTAACTTTGAGGTCCGGATTATAGATCATTCCGGATTATAGGTGTCCGAATTAACGACTTTTGACCGTATACATATAAAAGCTGAAGATTTGCAGTTTCCTTCTACGTAAAAATTTCATATTTAAGAATTATAGAGCTGGAAATGTAGATTGATAAGAGTGAATCAAAAACAAATTCCTCGGAAACAAAAGTCAAATTATTAAGTACACTTCTGTATGCCACTGTTGCATTATAAGGAAGAGATATTAAATACTCAAAAATCCAAGGTTCAACAGGATTATTTATCACTAAAATTACTTGTTTCATGTTTCTCAAAAGAAACTTTTTATGTTCTCAAATACTTTAATGAGGCTAGGAAACATAGTGCTAAATAAAATTACTCTGATTTGGGGAGCAAATATCAACATATGCAGGCTAAAAAAAGTGTATTTAGGCATAATTTGAATAAATTACTAATGAAACTTTCACTGCACTTCCAGGTTTTACGACGTACGCGTTGTGCCTAGATTTTATTAAATTTGAAACTACTTGCAATCCTTGTGATTTTTCTACACAGTAAGTAGAAAATCATTTATGCTAAATATTAAAATTAGAGTGGGAGACTTAATAAGCGTTCAGTGATGAGTAACCAGATGCAGACAATATGGATTAAGATGTAAACAAAACCAAGCCGAAACTGTGACGTTTCATGATGTCATTTTCACTTTACTGGATATATTGGAGGGATATATTTAGAGCTACTAGAGGAGCCTTAACTCTATTTATTTTAACCTCTTTGGTTTTTATGTTCACTGCGTGAAAATTCTCAAGATATACTGTTTTTAAATATTTGATATTGAATCGAATTTTATGTGGCGTAAGTGCGAAGAATGTAATATCTAATAAATGAAATTAGCACCCTAAATGTTAATAATAAAAAGAGAAAAAGGTTTTGTCAACCATCTTACTATATATGCTTTGTACTAGTAATAAAAGTGAATATTGATATGATAAACTGAAAAAAGACTGAAAAATGTATGTGAACACTTGACACTGTATCGGCGGGCAGCTAAAACCCACCGGGAACTGGATAAATTCAACCAATCAGAGAAGACCATTGCGCCAGGAGCTTTTGGCATCATTTTCGGATCGCCAAATGCAGCTTTTGTGCAAAACTGGTATACAAGAATGCACTTGCTAATTTTATGGTAACTTGTTCATACTTCTTGGATAGAAGCAGTTCATTTACTTTGGTTATTTTGTGGTACGCTGATATGATTTAATATTTAATTTATTGTAAGGGCGATAAGTGAAGTATGTAAATCTCAGTTTTGAAAAAAAATGCAACTTTATATTCTACTCAATTTGCTATCTCGATACTGAATAACTTTTTGATACACTTTTAAAAAAAGGATAAAAATAATGATAAAAATTACTGTATTAAGAAATTTCTTGGCTGTTTGTGTATTTGAAAATGCTTGGTGATATCTAGGTTCTTATTATTTCATGTACTGTAGACGTCATAAAGTTCAATAAAAAAATATTGTAAGAATATGTCTTTTTTTATTTAAGCTACTTTTAAAACTTTTAGAAATCTCTCTTTTGTGTATTTTTCTGTAGGCAAAACTATACTAACAAAAGCTCTTACTGAAATATAGAAAATACAATAATTATTCAGAGATGCTGATGTGGAATAACTCATAAAATAACCCAGTAATTCCCAAAAGAAAAAATAATTGAGAAATTAACATAAAACTTGTTTATGCATTATTCTCCATCTAAATAATTCTATTTCATTTCATTATGTTATGTAAAAATAAAGATGTAATTTTTAAAGTCTTGCAACATTAGCACAATCAAGTAATTTTTATTCATGATGAATCTGTTGAGGTTATTTTACGCTGTATGTGATGCTATGTACATTATTTTCTTTTATTGTCAGGAGTTTTCTAAATAATATGCTGTAATTTATCACCTTAACTAGTCTCTAGAGTTTGTAATTGTATATGAAATCACACAATCTTTAATCTGCAATTTTTCATAATTCTGTATTTTTACAGTAGAAATGTAAATATGCAAAACTATATTGCAAGGCATGAAAACAGTATGTTCTTGAGAGTAGAAGACTTTCATGAAGTATATTTAAAAGAATATGACTTCTGTTCATGTGACACATGAGAAATATTCCATGCAGCTAGCCTGTCCACCAGCATTCAAACTATCAGTGCTCTTTAGTCTTATCTACTCGACTTCTGATGAATACTAATTATGGAAGATGATAATAATTTTTCTCATTGTGAAAATTTTGTGAACATTTTATAGAAGGTTTCTCGCTTTAGCATACCTGCCAACTTTTACGAATTTTTCGTAATTTTTACGAAAATGCGTTTGTCTTTACGATTTTACGATCGTAATCCATTTTTTACTATTTTTTTCCTTTTTCAAGTGTTTTTAGTGATTTTTGTTGAAATTTTAGAATTTTTCACCATTTCAGCGATTTTCGCCAATTGCATCGTGTTTTACCGCCAACTACCGACTACTTCGAATCCAGTAACCTGCGGTTTCTCCCAACTCGCCGCTTAACCTTTTCGCGACGGCGCACCTTTGTTTAAAACGCTCATGCGGGACGGAAGAGAATCGAAGGCAGTCACCGTACAGGACGGAGGTTTTGCATCGTTAAGCCTAATTTTATAACAAAAATCAGAAAAACAAAAGTTTCGCTTCTAGCATCGTAATTTTTGGTATCATTTTAGATTATTACTTGAGCTCTTATATATGTTAAAATTAGCCCTTAAAACGTTTATTTCTTTATTTTACATGCAAATATACTTAAAAAATTGCTTATCTTCCATAATACTTTTCGGAAGAGCTATTCAAATTATTCTAAAGTTTTAATTGATAAAATCCATCAATAAAGTTTAAAATTATTAAAAAGAACACAATAAAGACTATTTACAGTAAGAAGTAACAAAATTTAAAATGAAAACGAGCGTGGTAAATTTCGAAGCACAGAGAAGTATCACCTTGTAACTCTTAGAAAAAGTATCACTTTTTAACTCCTTAGAAAATGAATCAGTACTCTCATTTGCGTTAGTAAATGGTTCACTAACCATACTAGGGAATTCTTCCTCTGATAAATAGCGCCTCCTTCCCGTCATAATAGACTGGAGGTGAGGCTTTCCTAAATAAAAAAAGAAGGAACGGAAATATATCTGAAGGCAATGCAAAACGTAAAAAAACTCCGCACAGTAACCTTAAAAGACCGTACAAAGTAGAGGAAAAAAATAGAATAAAAAAGGAATTGGATATAAATCAGATACGAGAATGTTTTCATTAGCACGCAGCGATTTAAAGAGCCCTGCGTTTGTTTACATTACGATTTCCCCCCTCGCCAGCCACAGCTGACAAGCAAAATACCAAAAACAGCCAGAATATAAACAATCTGAAGGTCAGAATACTAAAACTACGTTCAGTTTAAATGTAATGGACACAGAGTGCCATCTAGTGGCTATTAAAAATTGTTTCAGCTTAAAATGCATATCTGCACTGCCCGTCCACTTGGCCAGTTCTCCAGGAGTGCACGGGTGAACCGCCCGGGCCTCACATGCGTCCGTACGAAATGCATATATGATTCGCCCGTCGCGAAGAGGTTAACCAGCCAATCCAATGCGCGGACTTGTTTCTCCCACTCTTTTCTTTGTGGGGGCCAGATTATTTTTTTTTTGCGTTCGCTTCAGCAGCAAGGGAATTACTCAGCTCGGACTCAGCGAGCGTGGATTGTCGCATTCTGATTTTTTTTTTTTTTTTTTTCCCACGTGCTACAAATTTTCTTAATACGTCGTTGTTACGAAATGAGTTGAAAAAAACCGTATTCTCAATATTTTCGGCCTGCCTATAAAGCCGAATTTCCAACAATTAAAGAATCCTTCAAAGGAAATAACTATGCATTTTGCAACGTGTGCGTGTGTGACTTCATAATAAGTCACGGTAAAGAAGTGACATTGTGATGCATGTTAAGTCTAAAAAGCATGAAGTTAATGCTTCGGCTTGGACAACGTCAAAGAAAGTGGATGATTTTTTTTTTTCAAATTCGACTACGAATTCGGATGCCAATGTCATTTTGGCAGAGTGTTTGTTTACTGCATTTCTCATCGAACACGAGGTGCCGCAAAGCGCTGCCGATCAGGCCGGTCAACTTTTCAGACGGATGTTTCCCGACTCCAAGATTGCTCAGAAATATGCTTCTGCTCCAACGAAAACATCTTCTATTGTGAACGAAATTGCTTGCGATGCAAAAAGTAAAACGATAGCTGCACTCTAGAATTCAGCATTTTCGATGTCAATCGATGGCAGCAACGACAGTGACTGGAAGCTTTGCCTCAGCATTGTCACATATTTCTGTGATGTTTCTAATGAAATGAAAACTCATCTTTTGCGTCTTCCATTGTTAAATGGACTGGGGGAAATATTGCCTCCTTGGTAATTAATGAGTTGAAACAACTTAACATCCAAATATCAAACTGCATTTCATTTGGTGCAGATAATGCTCATGTCATGGTGGGTGACAAAAAGGGTGTAGCCTCTTTCTTCAAAAAAGAACAAAATGAATTAATTGTTATTGGATGCCCATGTCACTTAATTAATTTGGCAGCAGAAAAAGCTGCAGCTGCTTTACCATTAAATATTGACCAGCTTCTGATTGATGTGTTTTTCTATCTGTAAAAAAGTGTAAAAAGAAAAGAAAATTTAAAGAATTTCCAAGAACTGTGCTCTGGTGAAACGAGAAAAATTCTGAAACATGTATGCACGAGATGGTTATCCTTAGGCAGAGGCGCTAGGAAGGTTTATTGAATAGTGGGATGCATTGCTAAAATATTTCCCGAAGAGACCAAAACGAAACCACAGATCCCATCAAATTTGTCGGCATATAAGATTCCAAAAACCAACTTTGCTTCTAATCAAAATGCTTTAAAAGGAAAAAGCCAACACACAGAATCAAACCCTTTAAAAAGAAAATGCTTAGAAGACTCCTCAAAGGACAACTTTGTTAAAGAAGTTGAAGGGAAGAAGAAACAGTCTTCTATTAGCCTGGAAGAAAGGATTTTCTATCTTGTTTCTTCGGATTTGGACAAAGCATATTGTAGTTTTGTGTTAAGTACCATTAAGATTTTTGAAAGTGTAAATACCCTTCTACAATCAGCTTCGCCAAAATCTCCCCTGCTTATCCAAATTCTTAATGATCTTTTAAAAGAACTTTATACTAAATTTGTAAAACCGTCCGTTGTGAAAAACAGTGTGTTGATTCGTATTGCCTATAATAGTTTGGCAAATCAAGAGGATGACAATGATCTTATAATTGGAAATCAAACCAGGGAACTTGTAAATTCTTTGAAAGATCATGAGAAAAAAGAATTTTTTCAATGTGTTAGAAAGTACTTTTCCTCAGCCTGTGATTACATTGTAAGGAAGTTTCCTTTGCAAAATGAAGTTTTTAAATGCTGAAGTGGCAAATTTGAAACAAATTCAAAATTCATCTTTTGAAAAGATTCGTTTTTTTATTGATAAATTTTCATTTTTGTTAACAATTAAAGAAAATGAATGCCATAATGATGCTTTAGATGAACTACAGAACCAATTTTCTGCTGCACAGTTTGAAGACTGCCAGTTCTGGAGAAGATAGACCTGATGTCCTCCTACCTTAAAAAGAATAAAAAGAGCTGATGGAACACCAAAATATGATAGACTAGCAAGAGGTTTATGTGCTATTCTCGTAATTACACACAGTAATGCTGAGTGCGAGAGAGTCTTCAGTGTTGTGAAGAAAAACAAAACTATGTTTCGTTCTTCAATTTCACCAAAAACTCTAGAAAACATTTTAATTGCTAAATGTTATGAGGAAACTAATTGTTATGACAGAAAATTTTCCAAAGAATTTTTGGCTAAAGCCAAAAAATGCACTCTAAATTCATTGCAATAAATTTTTTGTGTAGCATTAAGTTCTTGTTTTATGTTTCCTAATAAATTTTTTAGTTACTACTTAATTGAGATTTACTAATGTAAGTACAATTTTCCTTTTTATATTTGTATAAATTGTTATTTTTTTAATATCAAAGCATGATATTAATTCTTCGTGTTCTTTTGAATTTTGGAGAAATCTTCTGAATTTGGGGGAGAAATCTTCTGAATTTTTATCTTTAGAGGTTGGCAGGTATGGCTTTAGTCTGCTCCAGAATCTTCGGATGAAGTTATTATTACATGATGTATCATCCTTTTTTCTTCATATCAAAACTGATTTGGAAACTGCATTTTTTTTTTTTTCATTTGGAATAATTGTTCCTAGTAGCAGAATAGCTGTACAAAAAGGCATCTTTATAATTGTTATCGTCCAAGCAGATTTAATAAATTAACATCATTCAGTTTATTATACCATTGTTGTATAAGGGTTAAAATGGCTTTTAGACAAATGGATGGTATCTAAGGGTGCCTTTAATTACATAATTAACATTCATTTATTGTTTTACAATGGTTTACTCTAATGTTATGTTTTCTATACATGTTTCCTAACATGTTAAACAACAAGTCTATTTTGCTTGGTTTAAAGTTGGTTCCTAGGGACCATTAACATGTTAAGAAATTACTGATGAAATGTTAAATTGATAAAAACAACTTACTTGTACATAGAAAACAAAAAACTGAAATTTTCAACTTCAGGTTATATTTTGTGATTATGCATATTATCCATGTGCAAAAATATTTTAAAATATAGTATTAATATATAGTATAATATGATGTTTTTCGCAATATATATATTAAATTGTAATTTATCAATCTAAATAACATTTTGATTAAAATATCTAGTGGTGACCTATTAAAATATTAACAAAGAGCACACACTTTATTTTATAAAATCAAAATTTAAAATTATAAGTAAATGCTTTGATTTTTTCAAAAACAGAAAACGAATAACTAATAATAATAAATAACACTAAAAAAATGAAATAAGAAATACCATGGAAATTACAATAGCAAATAAATTTCATGATAAGCACAGTTTGTGCCGGAAGTTGCCATTCCCTAATTTTAAGAACCAAGCAGAGATTTTTCAAAAAGTTTTTACATTCAGCTAAAGGTTTCCCCACTTGACATTGTCTTTAAATCTGAATTTTAATGTGAGTCAAAGAAGATCTTATTGTGGAAATACTTTTCATCGAGCTTAAAAGCTCGTTTAGCTTCACCTCTGTTAATACCAATAGTCTCTATAATAACTGTACCTTCCTTTACAATATTAGCAATTTCATTATGCAATTTTCATGTTAAAACCTTCTCGATGAAAATCTCAAAATCATTTATTTATATTTCATGTTTTAATGTAAAATTTAATGTTTGTTAAAGTATAGTTATAACATGGAAGACATGTCTTTTTTCTGGAATATATAATAAACAAACAAAAAGAACATTGGGTTTGCAATTGCAAAACAAATTGAACAAAGGACTTATGCAAACTTCGTACATTTCATCACTGAAGATATCATAATGGACTTTTTGTATCTCATTTAAAGTTGCACAAATGTAATAGTATTACTAATACTAAGAATAGGTTTAATTAGATGTGACTTGTATATATATATATATCAAAGCTATATTGAAAATTTCTTTAGAAATTTCAAGACACTTTCAACTCTGGGTGATTGCCAAGCAGGTTCATTTCTTTTGTAGAACTGATGGTAATTGAAAAGCTGATTTCCTCACACAGAAACAACAACTTGCTGAGCGCATTAGATTTACTTTCTAAAGCTTTTAACGAATTTAATTTGTAGATTTTTCATGCAGAGTCATTGCAAGCATGTAATTGAAGAACTTGGAATGCTGTTTGAACAAATCCACCTGTGATTCCAGGTTCTCAGAAACATATAGTTGTCACAAAATTCAAAATTTTGACAGGTCATGAATTTAAAGGTTAAAATAAATCAAAAAAGCTTAGACTGATGCAGAGATTGGATAATTTATATTTATTTCGAGCATTCTCTGATATATGTTCTTCAAAACGCCAGGAATAAAAACCTTTTTTCATTTTTCTTTCTTTCTTTCTTTTTTTTTTTTTTTTTTTTTTTTTTTTTTTTTTTTTTTTTTTTAACTGAAGAAGAGGGACCTGTGTCAGTTAATTCTTAAAACTAACACAAGATTTTATGTTAAGCTGCTATTTTTGCCTTACTATAATTTTACATGTTTTTGTCAGTTAAGTATGACATACTTTTATCTGCTCTTGAATGTCAGAAACATTAATTTTTCTAAACCACGGGTTGTATCAAAATAAAGTACTCTGGAAGTAGATTTAAGCAAAATAAGCATGTTTTACAGAAGATTCATAAGTACGTATTACAGAAATATAAATTCTAATCAGATTGGAAGTCTATAAAATACATCCTTATAAATGTTTGATATGTGCATATTTGGTTTATATGGTACCTATCCCCATACTGCTTGATAAAGTAATGTAGCTGATGTGTTTGTGTAATATCTGCAAGAGACATAACAATTTCACAGGCATGTCGGTCTCCACAGCCACAGTAATCTTGTTTGCAGATCAGGTATAATATTGGGTACAAATACTTTGTTCTTCATTTATCATTTTATGGAGATCATCAGACCAGATAAGCTGAGCAAAATGTGTCTAAAGTCACATTTGTTAGGATATAAACCTTATCAATGTTCAGAAGTCTTAACATTCATGGGCTCTTTTTCGGATGATTAAGAACTGCATATATCTAATATATTATAAAGATTTTCACATTTTACATTCCTCATGTTATGCTACTGACATTTTTTACATGCGTTAATGCTTCAAATGTTATGTTTTGGAAATCAAATATAAATCTAGTACTTTAATTGAAATGAGATTCAAATATAAAAACTGGAAGACTTTCCTAACATATTATGTATGTTTCTTATGTGTTGAAATTAACAGAGAATACCAGATTTTATTAGATAAACAAAACAATTAAAAAAATTACATATTAACCTTTTCAAAAATACAGTATATTTGAGATTTTTACTATTAATTTATTCAATGTGTTACATTTCTTAAAAAACAAACATACACAAATATGTAATACATTTTAGAGAGAGTTAAAAAATTAAATTGTAATTTGTTAGTATTTAAGCACCTTCTGGAAAAAAAGCATATAAGCTTGTGGCTTTGTGTGCTTTTTTAACTTGGTCATCAAAAAATAAATGCTCTCTGTAATTTTCAGGGCTACAAAATGAAGCAAAATATCCAATTTAGCAAATAATTTTTGCGAGACAACATTGTACACCTTTTTTTGCGGGGGGGGGGGGAGAGGCTAAAGGTTTTATTACAGATTTCATGTGAGAATCCACCGAATTTTCCATATTCACTCCGTTGACTTGTATAGAAATAAAAGAAAATTAGGAACAGCTTTAGCATTAGTCCTTTTGGCGATTTTTTTATTTGGCGACAAACTTTTGTCTACTTCCTTGGCGACAAAATGTCGCCAAGGGGCGGGGGGGGGGCAGGCTAAAGGTTTTATTACAGATTTCATGTGAGAATCCACCGAATTTTCCATATTCACTCCGTTGACTTGTATAGAAATAAAAGAAAATTAGGAACAGCTTTAGCATTAGTACTTTTGGCGATTTTTTATTTGGCGACAAACTTTTGTCTACTTCCTTGGCGACAAAATGTCGCCAAGGTAGAACCGGCTTTGACGATCGTAAAAAAATGGCGAATTGTCAACAAAACCCGTTAAGGATAAATATATCTAAATAACAATCCTGAAAAATAAGCTCTTGATTAGAATACAGGAGAAAAGAGTCTTTGGTAAAATCCGAATATACGGTGCAGCCTTGGCGCGATTTTGAAAATTATTGCCAAAAACAAAAAGTGACCCAAAGAACATCTATGTATATACTATCACTATATACATAGTATATACTATGTATAACTATATATATTCTTTGAATGATCCGTTTACTACTCATCGTATATGTCCTGTTTTTATTGCTCATCATAAAAATCGTCAAAAGTAGCCATTGTGCACCGGATACTAGGATTAAACCCAGTCTTTCTCTAATTTTCAATACTTAGTACTGCTATGATTGGCAGTGTTTATGTTATAATTAATGAAATTTACAAAAAGGTTAATAAATGCATTTAAAGCTAGTGGATGTTGCTTTTGTTTCTTAGATTCTATTATTAAAAGAAAATAAATTAAAAAAAAAAAAAATTCTAATTGAAAGTAATCAGATTGAGTTATC
The DNA here is from genome assembly GCF_044657685.1 of Stegodyphus dumicola. Lineage (NCBI taxonomy): Eukaryota > Metazoa > Arthropoda > Arachnida > Araneae > Eresidae > Stegodyphus > Stegodyphus dumicola. The sequence continues at coordinate 218,480,531 of NC_140769.1, forward strand.
ATAACAACGAAATTTTTTACCAGTGTTAGATATACTTCTTATGAATTAAATTATGTAGATGGTAATAATATTATTAAGAAGTGAGTATTTTTTAATAACTCAATTTATTACAAGTAATTTATGATTATAATTTAAAAGCTAAAATAAAATTATCATAAAATGAGTAAGTTTTTTACCAATGGTAATAACACACAACAGTAACTGTCATAACTGATGATTTCTGTGAAAGATTTGAACAGTCATTGGAATGCACTTGTCAATGGAGTGATAAGCCACTGAACACTGGTAGTTCAGGCTGGCTATTTGGGAGTTTTTGTGTAAGATGAATGTGTGACACACGACTGTGTGAATTTTAACATGAATCTGAGCCAATTTCTCTTAAAAAGTCCTTTATGAAGGCATCCTTCCTCTGCTAGCCTGCATATATATTTATTTTCTATTCATAAATAATGTTCTCTTCTTAAATATGTTTTGTTTGCCCTTATACAATAACTATCGGGCAACAAAAATTAGCTTCTTTTAATAAAGAAAAAAGAATGTTTTTAATTATGAGTTAAATGAAATATTTTGAAAAATAATGGTACTTTTTATTCTTCTATGCTTTAATTCACATCATTTTTATATGAAAGCTTTTCATAGCAATGGTATAAAGTTGTGGTAATAATATTTATAGTTACCTCACTTTTTCTGAAAGTCTTTGCAACAGCAGCTGAGTGATGTTTCTTAACATAAAATTAACTGATTTCTTAGAAAATAAATCTTATTTCTGAAGTGAAGAAGTGTTGTACCTATAGGTCGAAAAATATGGTCAATATCTTTCCAAAACTTCTGTTCAGTTTCGGACAGCATTTAAATCAGGGGCGTAGCTAGAGGGGGGCATCTGTCCCCGGGTGCAGAATCCAAGGGGCGCCAAACTGATGTTACGACATTTTAGAATTAAATGTTTTCCATCCTTGGCAAGCAGTAGGGGGCACGAAATCTTCAGTTATCCCTGGGCGCTGAAAACCCTAGCTCTGATTTAAATAAAACAAATAATTTGTATATGATGCTAACAAAAATGCATTATGCTATTTCATGTAGTGAATAATTAATCAGGGAATAAAGTATAATGTAAGGTTCCTTTATTTTGAAACCAGAGTTATTTTATGTTTGGGATCTTTACTGTCCCTCCATTTTCCCACCAGAATGCAAATGAAGTGTTTAGTTTATAAAACAAGCTGTGTTTAACCTTTCAAAGCCACGTTACTAGGTTGCTAGATAAGATTTGTAGTCTTCAGTCTTGCATTGTGATTGTCGATAGTTGAATTCCACGGCAGTTAAGTTTTGAGCCAACTTCACACTAAATGGATTGGTGTAGCCTTTGACTACTAGTTTATTTGAACTTGATTGTTATCATAAGTTATCTTGCCACAAGTGGTTGACTGAATCTTAAGCACAAAGTGAGCCTTCTGATCTATATATTTATAATAGAATAAGACTATATCTTAATTTTATAAGAATATATCAAAACTTTATAATAATTACATTTAAAAACACTGAAATCGGTAGTTCAGTACTTGCCACGTAGTCAAATTTTTATATATAAATTGTACTCTTACTTTTATTTCAGAGTTTTTATTATAAAAAATTCAGATTTCTGTTAGATTAAATGTTTAAGTAATGTAGGAAATTTGCATTAAATTTAAAATAAAAAGTCGAATATTATGTCAACATAGTATTAATAAAAGTAATGATGCTCAATGAAGGTTATTAATATACAGCTATTAGATTGTGAGATTAACAAAATTTTAGAACTGTAAATTATAAGCAATATATTCCATAATCTAGGCAACATTATATTTTTTATAATTGGACAAATTATAAAGATGTTCTAAAAGCAATAATGAAAACCTGATTTTGCTCTATGAATTGACGTAATTACCTGTTCCTATAATTCTCATTTAAGAAATGAAGCAAAAACGTATTTTTAGACCATATTATTTTTGATTATTGCCCATTTTAAGAAACATTTAAGAAGTCTAAATTTGCATGTAGTTTCTTAGCAAAGGAAACACGAAGAGTTTACCTTACGCTACTAAAAATCCGTTTTTTTAGGGGGGGGGTAGATTGGGGTTTATAATATGCAAAGTTAACATTTGAAAAAATGTCAATAATCATGTGATGTAATGTTAAAAGCACCAGTTTTAACTGTCAAATTTTGGCTTTTTTAAAAATGATATTTTAAAAATTTTGTTTTTATATTGTGCTTTCCAAACACAAAAGAAACTTTAAGAAGAACTTACAATTTATCCCTCCCACCATTAAAGCTCTGATAATGTACCAAACTCGTTAAAGTTACGTGGACAGGAATGGCGGCAGGCGTTTCAGCTCAGCATTTAGGATTATCATAATTTTTCATTTATCGCGCCTAAATGTCGCCAAAAAAAATTCTCTCCAAAAAGGACTAATACTAAAGCTATGCTGAAAATTATTATAAACCGAAGCGAAAAAGACGTCATCAAAAGATACGAAAAGAGGAATATGAGCGGAAAGAAATCGAAAACAAAACCTTCAATTGCTGGTATAAAAAATTGCTCACCGAAAATGGCTTATTCTGATTGGTTGAATTTCTTCAAGTCCTGACGAGTTTTAGCCGCCCGTTTGTATCGAAAATTCTAAACATATCCACCTTCTATAACGTTTTGTAATTTTGCTGTTTAATTGAAAAAAAAAAAAAAAAAAAAAAAAAAAAAGACAGAGGAGTTTATTTTAAATACAAAAAGAAAAAGGAAAAAAGTTAGCAGGAGTGAGTGAAACAGCAGACTGATAGACTGCGAAAGCATAAAGCTTTGGGGCGCTTTTGGGCGACCATTAAAATATGAAATCTTTCAAATATTTTCTTTTGCGAAAAATACTGCTTGAATTACAAAAAAATTTGGTCTGTGGCATTCTGACTTAGGGTTGTTTAAACAAACACAGTAGAGAATGCGATTTCAGGTCGTAAAGCGTGCAACTCCATCTATAAAACAAAAAGGTTTTAATGAGCAGTATTAGAAAACCTTACTACTTTGACCATTGCTGCGTTCTTGTAATTTGGTTGCAAATTTTAATATTATTTTACATATTTCGTCGACAACGGCAGAACTGATGGAAAAATATTTTGCTGCTTTTCCTAACTTCTGCATTCATCGATATAACCGCGCGGACAGTATAGACAAACTGCTATTGACGCATGCGCTAAAAAGAGTGCTATATTCAATGGCGGTTGTTGTGATAGCCTAGGATACGGAAAAATACCTTTGAATTTTAACTACAGAGGGTGATCCTTGATATATAATATTCCTCATCGAAATAAGCTCATAGGGTTAGTTTGTAGTATATTATTTGTATTGCATATTTATGTCTTAAGAGTTTTAAAATTTGACCGTTGAATTCAAACAATCGCTAATTTGTTAGTTTATATTTTTTAATTCATTTTTAACATTGGGTGTATTTATTAAAAATTTTATTGATTTTTTTCAAAACACATATTGTATGTACTGATATGTGTATTCATTATTTTTGTTGCTTGTCTAGTTAATTTTGTTTCGGCACTTAGGCTAAAATGAGGTAATTTAGAGAATAGGCCTATGAAAGGAAACACTGATTTTAGCTCCGCCAAACTTGAAAAAGGTTGAGTGAAAGAAAAATCTTTAATCTAAGTCGTTGTTACCATGGTATTCAAAATCTGTTTTTGGATAATATATGCTTTGTACTAGTCTTTTGTCATTATGATTTGCTTTCACTGAATTAGAAAATAGTAGTTCGTGACAGTGGCGTAACTAGAATTCTTGGGCCCCTTTCCCAATAGTTCTTAAAAATAAAAGTAAAAACGCGAAAAGTTTAAAAAAAAATCAAGGATTCCAGGATCAAATGTTTTCATGATGATTTTTATCACATCTGGATTAAATGTTAAAAAATAAAAGCACGTTCTTAGGGAACCAGTTGAAAGGTACGTAACATGAAGAAAGAATAAAAAGGAAAATAATTTCCCTTGACCAACTGGTGAAATGCGATTTTGCTTTACTCTGGGTATTTGACGTCAGATGATTTTAATTCAGTTACTTAAGACTTTTTGTGTGAGTGCGAGAGACAGATTTTTCTCTCCTTTCATTGAGATCCATACTGATAATAAATGAATAAGTCTATATAAAAAAAGGAACATGCTGACGTATAGGATTAAGAAAAGGAAGAAAGCATAGATTTGTGCAGATTTTTATATAAAATCCAAGAAGTTTTACATGCTAATGTTTTAAATTTTTATATGAAATCTGCGCCTAAGTTTTTTCGCTTAATTTAGCAAACTTATACATAATTAGTTATAAACTGACAGACAAGATAATTGATAAACATACAGAAAAACTGTTACACTAATGTAATTTACTCAGCTTACGAACATGATTTATGCAATAATATACAAGAAATAAAAGCTTAACTTTTATAAAGTAAATGAAACATCTGTTAAATATAAAACATATTTATCATAAACTTCATAAAAGAAACTATTTGAACATACAATTTTTGTAGAAAATATGTATGGTAAGGTTTTTTTTTTTCTGTCTTTTTAAAAAAACTTTTGGTACACTAAACTACTTGAATACATGATTTTTATAAAAAATATGAATGCTAAAGTTTTTTGCCGTTTTCTTTTAATTTTCCTCATTCCGTACTGCTGTTCTCTAATTTTTTCCTCCCTCAATAAATGTAATTATAACATTGGTGGCCAAAATTCATCATAAAGAAAAAAATTCTTTTAAAATTTGCATCACCTAACCTTCATTTCTGCAAAGTTATTTATCAATACTTGGATGCCCATTTTCTCAGCCATCTCAGCTTCAACGCTCAATACTGATAGGTTTGACAACCGATCTTGTGTTAGTCTTTCTTGAGTATGTGAAAATGACCTCTCACTCGTGGCTGTGGTTACAGCTAATGAATAATAAATACAAGTGAATTGCAGACTTCTGAATAACTGCTTGTCATGTCATAGTATTTTACCATTGCTAAATCCTTAACGGATTTCAAATTTTGGATTTCTGTTCTGAAAGTATTTATAAATAATAAAAGTTGTACTTCCAGGGCATTAACAGTCTTCTTTATATGTTTTCTGTATTTTTGAAACATTATTAATAATTTCTGTATTTGTTTTAGGTTCTTTATTTTATTTTATTTTTCAAATTTAGTTTCTATGTCCCATTTATTTGCAATAAACTCAGCTTCTTTCATAATGTCTTCAAACTTGTTTCTCATATCTTGCATATTAATAGAAACGCTTTTTAGATGTTGCTTAGCTCCATTCAAGTCGATTAATTTTCAATTATCGAGCCGATTGATTGGTTGATTGATCCTGCACTATGCGCAGGACGTGTTTAAAAATTTTGTTTTTAATTTTTGGCCTGTTATTAAGTTTCTTAATGTATGGAAACATACATTTATATTTCATCATCATCATAAAAATATTTCATGTTAGTAAAACGAAACGTTATTAATATTAGTAGACATTTGCATTGTTTATGGTAACAAGTTTGGATTTTTCAGATAAATGGATTAAAAGTTTAGCTGACTTGAATTTTTAGCAAGTTTTAAATTATAAGAATTTAGTTTATGTAATATTACAAATCAATAACTACCTTTATAATAAAGAATTATATTTGAGATCACTTTGAAATTTAATTTTAAAGAAAAACTTCTGTTTGTTCTCGCCATAGACTAGAGCAGTGGTTCTTAACTGGGCGTGCGGGAATGTACTTTTTGGGGTGCGGGAGAAGCCCCTACCTAACCATAAAAATTATTAAATATCATTTATTAAATTTCTTTTAATAAAATATTTGAAATCTGCAATAATGTCCGCAATATTGAAGCTCGTACAAATTGGTAGCACCTAGCTCACTTATCGGCAAAAGACACAGGAAAGAGCAGGTGCCGATGGGCGTATACACTATGCTACAAAAAAGCATGAAATGCTACAAACGAACGTGAACAGGCAACTAGGTGATGGAGAAAAGAAAAAAAACTTTGTGGGAATACAAGCGGAGAAAGTTATCCCAGCTTGCGCATGTGCTGAGTTCAATATGTGCTACTCCAATGGAATCTACGGATTTGTATCTGCATCTACTGCGCCCCTGTTAGGTTGAGTCAACTATTGTGTTTGTGACGTGTGCATTGTGTATTCTGATTTGTCCAGGAACTGCTTGAGACTAATACATTGTTAATTGCTCGTTCAAGCCGAATAGGATTCAGAGATATTACAAACGTAAGAACATTATATATATATTATATTGCATTATTTTTAAATAATTAAATCAATTATAGTGAACCCCACTATGTAAAAAAAAAATGACAATGGAACGATAAGTATGTCGGTTATGGGTTTACCTGCACAACCGAAAAAGATGGCACACAACGACCGCAATGCATCTTGTGTTCCAAGATATTTTCAAACAGCAATCTCAAACCGTCAAAGTTATTAGAGCATTTCAACAATCTGCATGGTGGCGAAAAAGCACATAGCATGAACAGCTTGAAGTCAAAGAAGGCTCGGTTTGATACCAGTGGAACTATCCTAAAATTGTGCGGACCAGCAGTTCAAAAACCTTTATTAGAAGCGTCATACCAAGTGGCATATTTATGTGCAAAAAAAAAAAAAAAAAAAAAAAGGAAACCTCACACGATCGAAGAGTTGATTAAACCTTTTGCTTTAATTATTGCTAAAACAGTTTCAGATTCGGAAGCACATAAAAAAATCCAACAGATTCCATTATCGAATGATATTATATGATCGCGAATACCAGATTTCAGTGAAGATATTTTAATTCAAGTAATTGAAGACATAAAAATCAGTCCGCTAAAAATAAGTGTGCAACTGGATGAGTCAACTGATGTTGATAATTCTAGCCAACTTTTGGTATTTGTCAGGTATGTGAAGGAAAAAGAGGTGATAGAAGAATTTCTATTTTGTGAACCACTGGAGGTGAATATGAGAGGAATTGATGTTTTCAATCGCATCAAAGATTTTTTTACTAAATATTAATTACCAATAAATGTGATTGGCTCAATATGCACTATTGGAGCCCTAGCAATGTTAGGCAAAAATTCAGGATTTTTTTCAACGTGAAAAAAGAATTACCGGAAGTTATAATAACGCATTGCATGTTGCATCTTCATGCACTTTCGTCGAAAGCATTGCCAGAAAGTATAAAACAACATCTAACTACAGCAGTAACTTAATCATTGCATTTTTCAAAGAAATCGGTGCTGATCATACCATGCTCCTATATCACACCGAAATACAATGGTTATCTAAGGGTCGCATGCTTAACAGAGTTTTTAAATTGCTTGAGGAAATTATTCAATTACTGACTAGTCAAAACTTATTTAGTAAAAGATTTTGAGAGTAATGATGCAATGCTGAGGCTGGCTGACATATTTAGCCATTTAAATGAATTGAATCTATCAATGCAAGGATTTGGTATAAATATAATAATATCTTCATTTATCGCAAAATTGGAAATTTGGATACGTTGAGTAGAAAGGGGGAATTTTGCAAATTTTCTCTTGGTTGATTCTGTTATTGCGAAAAATGAAAAGAATACAATTATACCCGACATTGTAATACATTTGAGACGATTGAGCGAATCATTCATTGGATATTTTTCTACCGGAAATATTACCAAAACTCAGAGATGGATACTGGATCCATTTCTATTTGACTTAAATTTGATGGATGATAGTGATCTGAAAAAAGATCAACTTTTTTAAATGCGAGCAAATGGACACGTTCAAATGGAATTCGAACAATTAGAATTGCAACAATTCTGGTGTTCACAGTTAGAACGTTATCCAGAGTTGTCGTACGGAGCACTGCATTTACTCTTACCCTTTGCTACCACCTACTTGTGCGAAATGGGATTTTCATCGCTTTTCACATCGGAACAACGCGGCGTGCAGTTAACTGGAAGTTGATCTGTCAGCACTATCCTTATCTTCAGGGCAGATGTTTTTATTTTATTCGACTTATAATTCCTTCTAAATGTAGTATTTCATCTCAATGTACTCCGTCTTTGACATGATTTAAATCAAATTCCTCGTCATTATAAATATCACGAATACACATCAAATAGTTTTCTGGTTGCAATTTTCTAATTTCAAATATGCGTAATGTATGCTTTACGCATATGCGCATTGAAAGAAATGTTTAATAAAGTAAACAGATAAGTTATTTTTTTGTAAATTTTGACACCCTTTAGATCATAATTGCTCTTTATTTCATAAATTACGGTTTCATATTTTTAATTTTATAATATCTGCATGCCATCTTACCAGATTTAAACTGATGATCTGTAATCCAGAAAAACCGATAATCCGGAATTGCAGAAGTCCCGATGAGTCCTGATTCAAGACTTTTGACTGTATTGCAATAATGGGGGATAATTCTTTTCTGAAATATTCCATTCGTTTGTGTAGTGAAAATAGTAATGTAATCGCCTTCTTTCAGATGTTGAAATGCAACTTAAAATTATTAGGGCAACGTTGCCATTGATATGTTTAATATTTTCAGTAATTAATTTATCGAAATTTACGAAATAGCATATACTTTTAGTTGTGTGATGCCATTTTTATTATCATTATTATACTATTATTGATGATTTCACATACTGAATGCTGTGGAAAGTAAATTAAAAGCAAAAGTAAAGTAAATTGTAAAATTTCATTTCAAATAACGATTAAAAAGTATTCCATGAAGGCGTTCTTCCCCTTAGGCAAATAATCCTCAAGTGCTTTATTATTATATAATAATTCAATTTAAATAACGTACAGATTATTGCACATTACTCAATTATGCGCTTAAATGTTTCACGTTGTTAAAATAAATTGTAATTTATTATATTTTTTTCAAACGAAGGGAACTTTCAAAAGAAATTTAATGTCTTCAGAATTATCTTTTACAGATAAGTGGGAATTTTTGGTAGATGGGTAATTTACAGGTTAAGAAACACCACAGCTCTTCTCTTTTCTAAAGCAAGTCAAGTAAATCCTCAAGCATTAAAATATGCTTAGTAAGTAAGATATAGTTTACGAGTTGTGTGTCTTCAGATTTAATTCTCGATAAGGGATTTTAAAGAATTCCTAACCTGCATTTTATCTGCAATGTGAAAGTATTTTGAAAATTTTGATATGAAAAATTCGATAAATATTTATTTACTCATTAATTCAAGTAAAAATATTCATCCATTCCTTTTCCCACCCCCATAAGTGAAGAAAAAGTAATGAATTTCGATAAATTTAATAAAAAATATTCATTAAATTTACGCTGGAAATTAACTGAAATATTTGGCTGCTTAATGTTTGAGCATCTGTGTGTTTGTAGCCTGCTGTAAAACTTCCCCTTTTTTTCAGACCTTGAATTCATTCAAAGATCTCTAAGCCGAACGGGAAATCTCTCCTTTCCAGATGTGGTGTCATAAATTCTTTCCGTTTCCTGGACTAGAACGGCATTTCGACATGGGGTGGGGCAAAGTCCTTTCATGCCACAACTGGTAGAGACATTAGGTATTTTTTGGAAGCAAGAGAGATGAAAAATTAGCAACTGCCTTTGCCGGGAATAGAAACACAGACCTCTGGAATACCGGCCCAGTGTGCAAAACCACTATACCACAAAGGCAGGCTAGGAAAGTGGGAGAAATACCTTACATACTCCCCTTTTTAAAGGGCGACTGGGGTTTTGAGGGAAACCAATCACCGAATCCTGGGTGTGCAGAAACCTAATCCAACACCCTTTAAGTTCGGGCGCCACTGTAGAGACATTCGGTATGTTTGGAAACACAAGATATGAAAAATTAGCAACCGCCTTTGCCGGGAATCGAACCACGGACCTCTGGAATTCCGGCCCAGTGTGCAGAACCACTACACCACGAAGGCACACTAGTGAAGTGCATACCTGCCAACTTTTACGAATTTTTCGTAATTTTTACGAAAATACGTTTGTCTTTACGATTTTACTATCGTAATCCATTTTTTATGATTTTCTTCCTTTTTCAAGTGTTTTTAGTGATTTTTGTCGAAATTTTAGAATTTTTCTCCAATTCAGCGATTTTTGCCAATTGCATTGTGTTTTACCGCCAACTACCGACTACTTCGAATTCAGAAGCCTGCGGTTTCTCCCAACTCGCCGCTTAACCAGCCAATCCAATGCACTGAACTTGTTTCTCCCACTCTTTTCTTTATGGGCGCCAGATTATTTTTTCGCGTTCGCTTCAGCAGCAAGGGAATTACTCAGCGAGCGTGGTTGTCGCATTCTGTTTTGTTTTGTTTTGTTTTGTTTGCACATGCTACGATTTTTCTTAATACGTCGTTGTTACGAAATGAGTTTAAAAAAAAACGTATTCTCAATATTTTCGGCCTGCCTACAAAGCCGAATTTCCAACAATTAAAAAATCCTTCAAAGGAAATAACCATGCATTTTGCAACGTCTGCGTGTGTGACTTTATAATAAGTCACGGTGGAAGAAGCGACATTATGAAGCATGGTAAGTCTAAAAAGCATGAAGTTAATGCTTCGGCTTTGACAACGTCAAAGAAAGTGGATGATTTTTTTTCGAATTCGGATGCCGATGTCATTTTGGCAGAGTGTTTTTTTACTGCATTCCTCATCGAACACAACGTGCCGCTGAGCGCTGCCGATCACGCCGGTCAACTTTTCAGACGGATGTTTCCCGACTCCAAGATTGCTCAGAAATATGCTTGTGCTCACATGAAAACATCTTCTATTGTGAACGAAATTGCTTGCGATGCACAAAGTAAAACGATAGCTGCACTCCAGAATTTAGCATTTTCGGTGTCAATCGATGGCAGCAACGACAGTGATTGGAAGCTGTACCCCATCGTTGTCACATATTTCTGTGATGTTTCTACGCTATGGGGGAAAATATTGCCTCCTTGGTAATTAATGAGTTGAAACAACTTAACATCCCAATATCAAACTGCATTTCATTTGGTGCAGATAATGCTCATGTCATGGTGGGTGACAAAAAGGGTGTAGCCTCTTTCCTCAAAAAAGAACAAAATGAATTAATTGTTATTGGATGCCCATGCCACTTAATTAATTTGGCAGCAGAAAAAGCTGCAGCTGCTTTACCATTAAATATTGACCAGCTTCTGATTGATGTGTTTTTCTATCTGGAAAATCTATCTGTTTTTCTATTTGGAAATTCTATCTGTGTAAAAAGGAAAGAAAACCAAAAGAATTTCCAAGAACTGTGCTCTGGTGAAACGAGAGAATTCTGAAACATGTATGCACGAGATGGTTATCCTTAGGCAGAGGCGCTAGGAAGGTTTATGGAATAGTGGGATGCATTGCTAAAATATTTCCGAAGAGACCAAAACGAAACCACAGATCCCATCAAATTTGTCGGCATATAAGATTCCAAAAACCAACTTTGCTTCTAATCAAAATGCTTTAAAAGGGAAAAGCCAACACACAGAATCAAACCCTTTAAAAAGAAATTGCTTAGAAGAAGAAGACTCCTCAAAGGTCATTGTTAAAGAAGTTGAAGGGAAGAAGAAATAGTCTTCTATTAGCCGGGAGGAAAGGATTTTCTAGCTTCTTTCTTCGGATCTAAACAAAGCATATTGTAGTTTTGTGTTAAAAACCATTAAGATTTTTGAAAGTGTAAATACCCTTCTACAATCAGCTTCGCCAAAATCTCCCCTGCTTATCCAAATTCTTAATGATCTTTTGAAAGAACTTAATACTAAGTTTGTAAAAGCGTCCATTGTGAAAAACAGTGTGTTGATTCGTGTTGCCTATAATAGTTTGGCAAATCAAAAGGATGACAATGATCTTATAATTGGAAATCAAACCAGGGAACTTGTAAATTCTTTGAAAGATCATGAGAAAAAAAGAATTTTTTCAATGTGTTAGAAAGTACTTTTCCTCAGCCTGTGATTACATTGTAAGGAAGTTTCCTTTGCAAAATGAAGTTTTTAAATGCTGAAGTGGCAAATTTGAAACAAATTCAAAATTCATCTTTTGAAAAGATTCGTTTTTTTATTGATAAATTTTCATTTTTGTTAACAATTAAAGAAAATGAATGCCATAATGATGCTTTAGATGAACTACAGAACCAATTTTCTGCTGCACAGTTTGAAGACTTTGCCAGTTCTGGAGAAGATAGACTTGGATGTCCTCGTTGGTACCTTAAAAAGAATAAAAAGAGCTGATGGAACACCAAAATATGATAGACTAGCAAGAGTTTTATGTGCTATTCTCGTAATTCCACACAGTAATGCTGAGTGCGAGAGAGTCTTCAGTGTTGTGAAGAAAAACAAAACTATGTTTCGATCTTCAAATTCACCAAAAACTCTAGAAAACATTTTAATTGCTAAATGTTATGAGGAAACTAATTGTTATGACCGGAAATTTTCCAAAGAATTTTTGGCTAAAGCCAAAAAATGCACTCTAAATTCATTGCAATAATATTTTTGTGTAACATTAAGTTCTTGTTTTATGTTTCCTAATAAATTTTTTAGTTACTACTTAATTGAGATTTACTAATGCAAGTACAATTTTCTTTTTTCTATTTGTATAAATTGTTATTTTTTTTTAATATCATAGCATGATATTAATTCTTCGTGTTCTTCTGAATTTTGGAGAAATCTTCTGAATTTTTATCTTTAGAGGTTGGCAGGTATGGAAGTGGGAGAAATACCTTATATACTCCCCTTTTTAAAGGGCGACTAGGGTTTTAGGGGACCTAGTTGCCAAATCCTGGGTGCGGAGAATCATCACCCACAACCCTTTTTTAGTTCGGGCATCACTGTAGAGACATTAGCCCCCCCCCCGGGCGTTGACTCGGACAAATGCCTGGGAAGTACTGCTTAGGATCTGTACCTAGGCAGTCTCAACCACGGGGGTATGAAAACCATGGAGGTTAGAAAGGAAGGAGTGGCCAACCCGGCATTAGAAGTGAAGCACTGCTCCGAAGCTTCGGTAACCAGATGGGGTGTTTTTTGTTTACATTCAGACGCTCGTTTGACAGCGCTCTGATAGTGTTTCGACACACGACAGTTCCATACAAATCGAAAAACGGGACACTTCCGCATAAAAGAAACATTCCTAGTATGATGGATGAATAATAGCAACTTGTATAGTTTAGCGACATTTATGCAAAAATCACATCTTAGTTATTTTTCGATAACTAACAACAGCGATTTTGATTATGAATTTGTTTTATATAATTCTAAGCTGTTGAACTACAAAAATATAGATTTTAAATACCTCACTGTACCTTTAAAATTGTATCCATTTTTCGATACCCTCAATACAGTATTCGCTAATTTTATTTTATGTTCCAAAAGCCAAAATGTTTTAAATAAAATAAATTTTTTTCACAACCGCATATTATTGTAACATGTATCTTTTAAAATTAGTGTAAATTACTTTACTCGAGAAATATAGTGAATGCACAGAAATTAAAGATTTCCACATGCCAGAAATGAAAAATATGAAATATGTATGGGTATTTATGCATGTGCTTCCAAAAAGCATGTATCTGCCTTTAACAAAATACGTAAATATTTATTATATTATTTATAAATGTATTTGAAATGAAGGATTTATTCATTCATAAATAACTGTGAAAGTTACTGTGAAGAAATCTAATTATTAAATGTATCCCAATTTATAATGATTATAAATATTATCTAAACATAACCTTAACATTGAATTGTAAACATAAATTGACATCCTGTTGACAAATACGTTATAAAACTATTTAAGCAAGAATTGTTTATACTGGAAAGCACTCTGTTAAAAGGTATTGTAAAGCAATTTCTATGAGATGCGTAAATAAGAAAGTAATAAAGAAGAGTTTTGGAATATGTATTGTTGAAATTAAGGGTAAAAAAATCTAATAATTAAAAGAATTATTCCCCTTACATTTTATAATAAGTCAGTTACAAGTTTTAAGTTTTAAATAATAATTTTAAAAAAAATCCTTTTTTATTCCCTTTCAGAAATATTCAGAGAAAGTTAAGTACTATTTAAAATATTTCGCTATTAAATTAAAAGGTGCTCTAATTTGAAATGGACCGAATAGAGCATTAATTATAACTTGACTTAGATTTTTCGTTTTAAAAGATGCCTTCAGAAGCTAAAAAATCATATCATATTTGAGGAAGAATCTCTCTATATAGAAAAGAAATAATGCATAATTTTAATATTAATAATACAATAAACTTTTATCTTAATTTTTCAAATCCTTAACCGAATAAAATCGAATTACCTTACATTTTTTCCCTAATGTAATTAATGAAAACTTGTGAAAATATTTCAAATTAAGCCATTCTGAGCAAAGTGCTTTGTGAAAAGTATAGCATTTAATTCCGTTCAGAATTAAATGTTTAAAAATGTATTCTTTTCATATACTTAGGACTCTGAAGTACAGTCAAAAGTCGTTAATCCGGACTCCTCGGGACTTCGGCGATTCCGGATTATCGATTTTTCCGGATTATAGATCATCAGTTTAAATCTGGTAAGATGGCATGCAGAAATTACAAAATTAAAAATATGAAACCGTAATTTATGAAATAAAGAACAATTATGACCTAAAGGGTATCAAAATTTACAAAAAGAAAAAGCTTAATATTTATTTGTTTACTTTATTAAACATTTCCTTCAATGTAAGTTGCTTCGTTTCATGTGATAATACTTTCTCTTTAATTCTATTAAACAGACATGATTTCTTGTTTAGTTACAAAGTTCCGCTGTTCAAGTCCTATAATTGCTGTGTTGAGAATACCGAATAATTTGTCAATTGAAATGTTTTCATTTTCAATAACCTCTGGGTCACTTTCTTCACTATGGGAAGCGAATTATAATGAGGAAGAACTTGATTTAAATCATATCAAAAAATCATATCAAAGACAGAGTACATCGAGATGAAATACTACACTACGGAATTATAAACCAAATAAAATAAAAACATCTGCCCTGAAGATAAGGATAGTGCTGACAGATTAACTTCCAATCAGCAGCGTGAAATTGATAAACAGATTTCGGATTTCAAAACACTTTCGCTTTGTAGATACAAATTACATATTAGTAAATATATATCGGAAATTCTATTTGACATAATCTTTCTAATCTATCATAATCTAATAATGACTTTCTGCCCCCCCCTCTGTTGCAGAGCAGTGTGAAATTGATAAACAGATTTCGGATTTCAAAACATACTTTCGCTTTGTAGTAAATATATATCGGAAAGTCTATTTGACATAATCGAAAGTTCAAGCTTACTTTTATGAAATTGCTCTGACAGTCTGCAAAAAATAATAAGCCGGATCCAATTCGAAGATTAAGGAACAACGCAATCTGCAACATTAACTGAATTAGATAACTTTAGCTTAGCGTATAACTCCGTTACACATTAAACGTGCATGCGCACAAACATATTCGCAGCCGTAAGGGTCTTACGCGCTGTCGTAAACGCCTGTGCGCATGCGTGAACGCGACGCATGCGAAGAAAGTTTGTAGCTTTGAGGTCCGGATTATAGATCATTCCGGATTATGGGTGTCCGAATTAACGACTTTTGACTGTATTGTAGAAAAAGAAAATATATCAATTTATATGCATATTTACGACGTAATTACAAAATATTTACATCTGATCATGTCAAAACACTTTGAACTCAATGGTATGGTCACTAAAGAAGGGATCGCTAGTGCTTCAAAGCAGGGTGTGGGAAAACCGGTTTAGGGCCATCTAACTTCCTACCTCCATGATGAAAACAGACTTCACAGAAGGAGGCTCTCGGTTCAGAGTAAGGCTCGGCAGGGACTGTACTGGTACTGCCTTGTCTGCCCTTGCTGTGTGGGGTCGCAACATGGTAGATTGTTAAGTGCAGGATGGCACTCAATTCTAAAAGGTAAATAGCTAGGGCGGAAGCGGTCCTGTCACGCAGAGTTGTAGAGACATTAGGTATTTTTTGGAAGCAAGAGAGATGAAAAATTAGCCAACCGCCTTTGTCGGGAATCGAACCACGGACCTCTGGAATACCGGCCCAGTGTGCAGAACCATGAAGGAACACTAGGGAAGTGGGAGAAATACCTTATAAACTTACGTCAATGATTTTGTGTCGTTAAGAAAGAAAAGCATGTAGTCTGGAGTTAGCAATTAATACTTACGAATGATTTGCCCCTAAAGCTTATTAGTGTAAAAAACAGAAAAAAAAATCGATCCGCCTTTAACTTTGCCATTTTGTTATATCAATCGTACTTCTAAATCCAAAATATTTCTGTCCCTTACCTTGCTTCTTGGTGCGATTGCATAGGATGCAAGTACCATCGTCTTTTACATTGTGAGAACTATACATTAAAACATGCAGGTTCTTCCTTATTTAATTTCTCTAAAAATAGTACAGGGGGAAATTATTTGGTGGCAACAATTTGAAAAGTGATACACCCTTTATAGCAAACCAACGCAATACATGTTATATTAAATTGTAAGAATCATTCACATTAATAAATTCAATTTCAAATTAAGTATAAGGACTGATTTTTGGAATTGGGTTTAATTGAAAAGCTAGTAAGAGATACAATATATGAACAAAATTAAACGCTACGGAATGGCATATTAGGAAAATTACGAACTGCAAATAATATACCACGATTTCTTTTAACTTTCAAAGTTCATTCGAAATTAAGTACCAGAATCCTGCCTAGTTACTTCTTTGATTTATACTTAGAAAATATGCCTACTGATTATTTGATCATAATGCAAATTATACAGATAAATTAATATATAAGTACTTTATAATAAATATGGTAATAATAAGTACTTTATAATAAATATGGTAATAATAAGTACTTTATAATAAATAGTTACAATTAATTTCCGCTTCCACTGCTTTTTGATTTGGAATTGCAAAAAGATAAATCTTTCGTTTAGTGGGTTGCCTTTAATAATTTTCAGGTTTGAAACTAAGGAATACAAAGGAACTTTTCCTATTTTCTGCTCACTGCTATCCCTAAACTGGGGTAGGTCATGAAGTTATTATTTCATAGTCGAATGCTGGAATTTTAACATTTGCAAACACTTGAATTTAGCTGTTTCAGGTGCTTCCAAGGGCCTCCTATCTGCGTCATACAGAGAATTGCGTTACTGCACCATATATTTAGGGGGCCCATAAAAACTTAAAACGAATTCTATTATCTACTTATACTTAGATTCTAAAGTTAAAAGTAAATTGGAGTCAAATCAAGGCTATTCCTCAACTATATTAATATTAACAATCGTGTAAAAGGGGTTTAACACAAAATCCAAACATATCAAAATTAAAATAAGAATTTATAGCAGTACAAATTCTAAAAATAAAAATGAAAAACAAAAGGGGAAAAAATACAAGATAAAAAATATAAAAATAATAATTAATCTTCTTTTATTGAAATTCTAATTCTGAACTCATCAAAGGAAAATGTATTAAAAGCTCCTATATATACGTAATGGAATCCGTCTTTTAAGTTTAAACATCTAAATGCAGTTCAGCAGGACATTTAAAGACGCCTATTCAACGGCATTCCTTGCATACCCTTATTTACGCCACTGGTTAGTGATCCAGTTACGTGGAAGTTAACATTCAGACTCTTGGTATTTAAAAATAAAATGTATGTAGTATGTGTATTTAAACCTGACTGCTTACTTCTACAGTTATGTTCATTTTAGCTTAAAGGGGAAAAAAAAAAGTTTGCAGTAATTTTGTTTTTTTATTGTTGTAATATTAAGATCTAATTATGTTGTTATAAAACAGATTAATGATCAAATTCAGAATATAGGCTTCTGGCTAGTTCGTGTAAAATAACATTAAAGGGTGAGTGAAGTTTTGTAAACAAGTACTACAGTTTAATGTATTTTCTTACATAGTGTGATAAATCTTGATATAATGTAGTAGCTAGCGTTAAGAAAGTGAGAAACTGATAGGCTGAGCAAAATGTGAGTTAATAGTCTGTATGGGGGGAAAAAAAAAGCAAAACGTTTTAATGCTTAGTTTAATTGTGTGTAATGACGTCTTTTAGAAATTATTTATTCAATGGATTTTTTACTACAAATTTAGTTAGATTTGTGATTATTCTTTTTAACAATATTTATTAGATGGCTGATGATGATGAAAAAGAAATCTTGGCTGAAATACAGGATAAATATGTACCATTCCTAAAGAAGCTAATCTCATTTTTGGAGAAAACTAAAAAAGGTTTGTTTATGAATTTTCTTTCATGAATATTTAATTTAAAGTGAAAGTAAAATTAGAATTTTTAGCTTAAATTTACAGCACATTTTTTTTTTTTTTTCTTCTTAGTTGATGGATTTTATTTAAGTGCAGTTTTATATTGCCTCTGATTTTTTAATTTTAATATTATTGAATGACATAATTTTTTTTTCCCTGTTGTATTGAACTTACTTCTGTAAAGTTCTTCATAGAACTGACCTAAAAACTTTAATGTTGATAGAGAAAGACTACATGCTTAGTTGACTATGTGCTTATTTCATGCATATTTTTCATATTTATTTTTATGTAATATGTTTAAGTCTTTTAATATGCTTCAGCAATGAAAAAGTGGGTATTACAATGTTGATATGCTAGTTCATTTTTTCATTGCGTACTTTATTCAGTGTGATAAATTCTTTTGTAAGGTTATCCTTGAATGTGGACTTTTATATGTGATATTTTCAGTTTGTAATGCAAAGTTAAAACGAAACAAAAATCGAAGCATTTGCCATTCATGTACTACAGGTCAATAAATGTTAAAAAAAAAAAAAAAAAAAAAAAAAAAAAAAAAAAGTGCTGGCATTGTCATCATGTAATTTTCTTCTCATAAAATTCAAATCGGTATTTCTTCCCATGCTCGATTAGCGTCACTGATACGGACTCGTTTATTGTTATGGTCTAGTCAGTGGTCAAGCGTATTTGAAAGCTTTGTAAATTAAGACAAAACTAGATTTTTATTCAAACATTATAACATTTATTTACTTATTATTAAAAAAATTAAACACAGTAAAATGTTTCCTACTGTAAAAGATTTTAGATTTGTTCAGTTATGGCTGGGCTATCTGCTTCTCTATGAAAGAAGATATATTGTTATCAGTACTTACGTATTTTCCACAAACAAAAACTGTTGCCAAAGAATGTGATTTAGCTCTAGTAATGACTTGGTTTTATGCAATCTTGCCCAATTTTTTTCATATGCTGCTATTTGTATCTGCTGATTTTCTAACTAAGTAAAGAGTTTGGTTTAATCCTAGTGCATGGTATACACAGGATTTGTTGATATTCTGAGAGCTATGCAGTTTACGCATGCTATATCAGAGTTTGGCAAGATTTGGTAGTTTTTTTTTAGTCAAATTTACATCTGTGATTTTAGTTTTAGCAATTTATAGTGATGTTTTACGTCTCGATAGCAGTATTTTTTGTTCATGACACATCATTTTGTTGTTGCTGAGAATTTTCAAAGTTACGCCGATTTCATACTGTATACTAGGATTTTACCAAGAAATCTGTTATGAGGATCTGTTCTTTCCAGACAGCTGCAACGATTTCAGAACTGGTGGCAAGTTTGTGATTATATTTAATTTTATCATTTGATATATCCATAACTTGCATCTCTAGATTATCTAACTGTAGAAAGATTTTTGCCAGCTTTCTTAGTGTAAAAATACTTGAATACTTGGATACCTTATACAGTGAATCATATCTGTGTTTTTAAAGACTTGGTTTTAGTTCCCCCCTTTCACTTAAAATCTGCTTTTTACCAAAACATACATTGAAACATTTTTTAAAATAAAGTATTATAAAAATAAAAGTTAATGTAATAAACAGGAAATCTCAGATAAGCAGCACATAACACAATTTTTTCCCCCAGCTTGAATCGTGAAATATCCCCAAATCCTCTGGAGGAATTTTTTTGATGCCAAGAGGGAAATGGCATCAAAAACCACTTTCCAAAAATTCCCTGTGCAGCCCAATACAGGGGGAAAAGTTCTACTGGGCGAAAATCACATAAGACAAAAGTGTTGCCAAAGGATGTGATTTAGTGAAGTGTTTGGGTTAAGAAGGTAAACCATACACATAGAATAAATTGTAAACGATTAGTTATTGGTGCAATTAAGTAAATCTGCATGCTTTTTTAACTTTAATATTTTAGATTATGATATATATAACTCCAACATTATTAACTTTTATACTCCTCTTTTTTAATTATTATCACTAATTTGAACAATTATCCATAATAATGGTTATACAGTCAAAAGTCGTTAATCCGGACGCGTCGGGACTTCGCCGATTCCGGATTATCGATTTTTCCGGATTATAGATCATCAGTTTAAATATCGTAAGATAGCATGCAGAAATTTTAAAATTAAAAATATGAAACCGTAATTCATGAAATAAAGAACAATTATCTAAAGGGTATCAAAATTTACAAAAAAAAAAGCTTAATATTTATTTGTTTACTTTATTAAACATTTCTTTCAATGTAAGTTGTTTAAGTTGCTTCGTTTTATGTGATAATACTTTCTCTTTAATTCTATAAACAGACATAATTTCTTGTTCAGTTACAAAGTTCCGCTATTCAAGTCCCGTAATTGCTGTTCCGAGAATACCGACTAATTTGTCAGTCGAATTTTTTTCGTTTTCACTAACCTCTCTGTCACCTTCTTCATGTCTTTATCCATTTTTTGCAGCAATTCCACTTTTTGTTTGATGGACATCGAAACATACTTTCGTTTTGTAGATCCTTTGGGAGCTCCAACATCGGAAATTCTATTTGACATAATCGAAAGTTCAAGTTTACTTTATAAAATTGCTCTTACAGTCTGCAAAAAATAATAAACCGGATCCAATTCGAAGATTAAGGAACAACGCAATCATCAACATTAACTGATATAGATAATTAGATAATTTTAGCTTATACCGTCCGTTATACATAAAACGCGCACACGAAAACGTATTCTGCACTTGCGCACACGCATATGCGCAGTCGTAAAGGTCTTATGTGCACGCGTAAACGCCTATGCGCATGTGTCAACGCGGCGCATCCGCAGAAAAGTTTTAGCTTTGAGGTCCGGATTATGGGTGTCCGAATTAACGACTTTTGACTGTATATGTTTGAAAACATGTTGCAGGCAATGATGCGACTATGATAAAAGGGTGCTACTTTGGTAGACGGTTGCATGGATTTTTGGTGATTTACTTTGGCACAATTGTTGGCTTGGTTTTTACAATTGTTAGCCATCTTGAAAAACGCAGTTTTTATGTTATTTTGCGCATAGTAAAGTATTCGAAACTTTAAAAAAGTATATATCGTTAAAAATAATGGATTAATTTTTTGTTGAAAACATTTTTTAAGATGGCAGGCAAATGTAAATAAATACATTTACTATGAGTATAAAATACTAAAATAAGGTTAAATTATTACTTTCATATAGCACAGAAACAGAATAAAAACACCTCTATAAAAACATTGTGCAAACGTTTAATTGGATTAAAATATTACATAAATTGAATATCAAATTAAAAACCATCATACCAGCGTTTAAAAGAATTAAAATATTACTTAAATTCAAATACTTTAAAATAATTAAATAAGAATGCTTCGTACACTAGAGCAATTAGTTTATTGCCGGTAAAAAAGGAGGAATAATACTTTTTTTACCGTTACAGCGGTTATTTCTTCCACTGTGATCATGATACCATATACGGCCATCATCAGAATCGGCTCTTCTAACGATTTTCATCTGTGATCCACATTTCTCACACTTCATTGAAGAAGCAATTAGCAATGTTTCCTCCAAAAATTGGAAGTTGAATTGGAAGTTGATCTGTCAGCACTATCCTTATCTTCAGGGCAGATGATTTTATTTTATTTGGCTTATCATTCCTTACTAAATGTAGTATTTCATCTCGATGTACTCCGTCTTTGATATGATTTAAATCATTCCTCGTCATTATAATTCGCTTCCGATAGTGAAGAAAGTGACAGAGAGGTTATTGAAAACGAAAAAATTTCGATTAACAGATTAGTCGGTATTCTTGACACAGTAATTATAGGACTTGAACAGCGAAACTTTGTAACTGAAGAAGAAATTATGTCTGTTTATAGAATTAAAGAGAAAGTATTATCACATAAAACGAAGCAACTTAAACAACTTACGAGTACATTGAAAGAAATGTTTAATAAAGTAAACAAATAAATATTAAGCTTTTTTTTTTGTAAATTTTGATACCCTTAGATCATAATTGTTCTTTATTTCATAAATTACGGTTTCATATTTTTAATTTTATAATTTCTGCATGCCATCTTACCAGATTTAAACTGATGATCTATAATCCGGAAAAATCGTTAATCCGGAATCGCCGAAGTCCCGACAAGTCCGGATTAACGACTTTTGACTGTAGTACAACTGGATGCCAAAAGGAATATCTTCGCTGGTAACCTTTTACGCTTCATTTTCGAAACAAGTTGCAGCCATTTCTTATCAGATTGATTGTTTCTTTCAATACTGGCATACAATTACATAGAATGTTTACCTAGATAGTTAAATTTTATGCCCTAAGACCATTCGAGCTAATTAAGTCAATTATGATGCAATCACACTGCTCCCCCGAAGGCGAAAATATAGAAAAAGCAAAATCAAGGGTTAAATTCACCAATTCTAATGAGAATGCACTAAAATAAAGCAATGCGATTTTACATAATTTCTTTCTAATTCTTGCATTGAAACTTGTATTCCAAATTAAAATTTAACTTGAAATTAATGTAGATAATTGCTAAATTAGTTTTTTGTAGCGTAGTTTACGTGAGATGAGATCACTTGGGGTCACATGATACGAACCGGTGAATCAGGATGTTGAACCATGAAAGTATGGTAAATTTTAAATTAATGTCTTTTTACAAATTTATTGTCTTTATTTACTGGCTTTTTACAAAATTATAAACCATATTAAAATGTTTATGCCTTCAAAATAAAAAATTCTTAGAACTAACACTTGTTAACATTTTTTATGTGTATACTGTATGCTGTCGCCAACAAAGTCTGCTCGACGAAACGGAAAAGTACCAAATTAAATTTGCCACTATCAAATGTAACAAAATAACTCTTGATTCAATAATCCTGCACTTTGTGTCTCACTGTGAGTAACAGGATTTTGGGATTCAGTTCTTGGACTTTCACCACAGAGTAATATTACCTTTGTCCATCAACTCCAAATATATTAAATTTTAATTTTTCTGAAAATATTACAATCATAATATTTGACAAATGTGAGGTGCAGCTTTGTGAAAGATATTGTCCTTATTGTTTAACTGTTAGCCTGTAAGCCCTAGTTAAGGTAGACCTACATGACTATGCTAGCTTTATTGCATTAGAAATTAAGTGATTTAAGAATTGTTTGAGAATTTGTTGGATTATTTATGTAGATTAAATGAAAATCTATTAAATACTTGGCCAATTATTTTGTACCACATTGTATTAAACATTATGTACATACATTTAATATCATGTATATATTTCTTAGTTAACCACATTAGCAGACATCAATTTCCAGGATAAGCCAAACTGTAGCAGCAAAGCACTGAAGAGCTCTTCACTTTTAACAAGCAACATTGTCATTTTTGTTGCATTGAAAGCTCTGACAGTATTTATACTCAGATTGGAGTTTTTAGTCCAAAGGGGTAATTTGCTCTGAAGGACTATTAATTTCAATTTGGCATTTTGCGTTGAAAACTTTAAAAGGCTGTATCCCTTTTCAAATCGTTGCCACCATATGTTATCACCCTGCCTTATATTTAAATAAATTAAATAATGAAGAATCTACATAAATGTATGTTTCTCGCATTGTGATAAAACAATGGTACCTAGAGCCATCAAAATTTGAATAACGTAATCTTCCGTAGAATATGGGCATGTGGAAGCCCTAGATTTAATTTGAAATTTGTTTTATCGATTTCAGATTTTGTAGCACTTCAACGAATTTCTGATTAAAACGATTTCAAAGCAAGCAATGGCAACACTGTAGGGGGGAAAACATCCATCTCCAGCACGCGAGACCCTGTTTCGGAAAATCTAAAGATATGCTCATTTTAAAATTAATTTGCAATATTGCTGTTGAACTAAATTTTATATTTTCAGTATGTTGAACATGATATTTAATAAATAAAGGTAACACATAAAACTTTAAAAAGCCCCTTTGGACGTAATTTAAAATCTGAAGCCTTTCAGATTTTTTTTTTTTAAAACTCAAGTTTAAATTATGTGCTTATGGGATTTGCATGCAATGGAAGAAACTGTTTTAAAATTTCTGTAGAAAGACAATATTTTGCCATAAAAATCGTGAAAAAGAGCAGTTTCTTTTATCGATTCTTAAAGTGAATACCACAAAATTTTCATAATGAAGAAAAGATTAGGAAGTAGGTTTGCCATTTGATTTTCGAGATGACTGTGTTTAATTAAAGGGACTGTATCCAAAAATGTATGAACGTGTGTTTGTTTGTATGTATGCGTACATGTATACACACACATATATTCATGCTTACATACATTATATATATATAATTAATATATATATATATGTGTGTGTGTGGGTACTTTAATTTCGAAATCACAATTCATGTTCAAACAAAACACATTTGATGAAACATTAATACATCTATACGATCATTGATCTATTAACACAGCATCTATAACATCTTACATCTATTAACATAACATCTATATCATTGTATATATATTAATGCAACATCCATAAAATCTTACAGCTCCTCTCATAAAACAAAGTGGCGAGAGTTCTATCAATTCACTTGCATTGTGATAAAACAACGGTACCTAGAGCCATCAAATTTTGAATGATGTAATTCTGCTGCAAATATGGGCATCTGGAAGCCCAAATTTGAAATTTGGAATTTGTTTTATTATTGATTTTATATTTTGTAAAACTTTAACTAATTTTTTATTAACAAGCTCAAGGATTTTAAAGCAAGCAATGGAACGTTGTATAGAAAAAACATTTTTATCTCCAGTGTGTGAGACTGTGTATCAGAAATTCTAAAGATATGCTGAATTTAAAACTATTTTGCGATATTGCTCTTGAACTGAATTTTATTGTTTAAGTGGGAAGAATGTGATATTTTATAAATAAAGGTAACACACAATGTTAAAAAAGCCCCTTTGGACATAATTTAAAATCAGAAACCTTTCGGATTTTCTTTCTGTCACTTTTATTATTGTTATTTTATTAATTTTTATAAAATTTCTTTTTGATGCATTCTTTGTGTTATTAAAATTTAATGTGTCTTTCTGATTGTAAACACTTGTTGCAGTAAATTTTATTTTTGATATAAAAATAGCTTGTCACTAAATGATGAAATTTATCAATGATGATAAAAAAGGCAAGAAATTATGCAGTTTATTTTTTTTTAATTTTAATATTGTTATTCATATTCTTTTAATTGTATTGTTAGAATATATATTTTTGGAGGCTTTAAAATATCTTTTTTCTTTTCATTTTCTTCTTCCTCCTATTTTTTAGGAACACCCGAAAATTTAGATAAGCTTAAGTCTATTCATACCATCTTTACTGCTTCAAATGTGACGTAAGTATGATTTTTAGTTTCATTTATGTTGATATTATTTATATAAACTTTATCGTTAGAAGTAATAAAATTTTTAACTGTAATTATAATCCTATTTTCTGAAACTAATTCTGCTTATAAATATTATTTAATTTATATTATAGTCACATAAGAATATAGTAACCAGCCCAAAGCTTAGCGGGTGTAATCTCTCGCAGCTCTTAAATTCTCGGTATCTCCCCAAGTTCTAAATATTTTGTCCTGTTAAATTCTGGTACTCGTTGCACTCACAGTAGCTCATGCACTGGCCCTAAACCTGCCTAATAATCATTCTAAATAAGTGACATCTTACCAATGTGTTCTTTCTGAGATAACATGAGCTAATCTTTATTACTGACATATCTGTAGTTTCAGTTATCAACAGTTCACAACACTGAAAGAAAGTCCCTTGAAGTTTGAAAATGTATGTCATGTGACAAACAGTGTATGGCCAAATGTGAAATACAGTCTCTGAATTCACTGAAGTCAGTCACTGAATGAAGTATCAAATTCCTATCAAGTTCATAATCATGGTGATAGTAATAAGGTCATCATCCTTCTTCCATCTGTTATCATCTTCATCTGTCGTCATATGTTTCCTAGCAGAATATGACTAAATAGGAGAGGTGTAAAAATTATCATCAGAAACTTGCTTTTACTCCTGATGGCTGTAACAGTATCAATAAAGGATTAGTGCTATCAGAGGTTAAAACATATGACTTAATCCTTCCAGCATTTAACCCAGTTTCTAGTTTAACTTCCCTATGCTCTGCTTTCAGTAGTGTCCTTATTCTCATTAGTGATATTTTACTGTAGTTTTCATGGTCGAGAATTTCTTAATTCAAGTCGTAAGGGAATTGATATTACCAGTGCTTCTGAACTTGAGATAGTAAAAATTTTAAATGCGATAGAAGTTATAATAATGGAAAAGGTCTTGTATAAAAATTGTTGGATTTATGATAAAAATGGAACTTTACTTTGTGAAGTGTTGGAAAAAAAAGGAAGGGAAAATGTGTTAGTTTTCCATGGTATTACACTCCTTGCCATGAGGAATTTCATGGGCTTGGACTGATGTTACTGTCATATAAGTGAGCAATAAGTAACGACAAACTGCAGAATTGAGTCAGTGCTAGACATCGGCAAGGAGCAGACAAAATATGAGAAGTAAGTAGTAATTTTCAACAAAGAAGTTTGTTTTTATCCTCATACTATGGCAAGCACGTACGCATATTGCACGGCAAAGAGGAATGATGCTGTTCACTGTGATGAAGATTTTTGCCATATTACTCCTCCCTCCTTGTGCCTCCGACACAAGGGGTCAGGATATCTCATTCAACTTGACCCTCTGCCAAAACGAGTAATATACACTGGTGGTGTTTGGTTGGCTGGCATGGGTATTTCAGCCATGGTGTTTGATGGATTTACTGTAAGAGTCTGCTCAGGAATGGAAACTGATGCTGAAGTGTGCAAAACAAAAAATGCTGGTGTTAGGCGAATGATACTAATCACAGAATCCTATCCCTTAATGAGAAGTGTAAATTTTTATTAATTTAAATGGGCCATTGTATGGGTAATTCAGTGGTGGTTTCAGTGCATGACTCCGAAGCAGGGTGCAAGAAATACTTATTGTTAATATGAGCTGATGTGGGTACTGATGACATCTTTCTCATTGCCTCTCACAACTTCTGTGTAAATGGAATTGTGTTAACAGAATTAGAAACGTGGGTGAGTTGCAGAATCTCTGTGGGAAGGCAAATTATAGTTCCGAAGACGATCTTTAAAAAGATCTACCAGATCCACTCAGATCTTCCTTGTATGTTGATCAAAGACTGAGAAGTGCAGTTGAAGAACTCAGCATCCACTGGGCGTTATTATGTCAAATCAATGCCTGCTTTAGTGACCCGTGGAATCTCTCAAGTAATCCATTCGCTGCAAGTTAGTATGGGCTAGCCACAGTTCGGTGAACACTATGAAGTTTGTTAAGAGTAGTGAACATGTGCAGCTCAAATTGTCAGCACTTGATCGGTACTTATGATGATGGGAACTCCAAATCTAGCTATCCGGTGGGTAAAAAACATTGGAGCAACAGTTTCTGCCGAAATATCTTATTTGTATTACTTCCGTCCATCAGGAGAATTGGTTTATGAGGGTAAAAAAGTAGGAATACTCTTCTGAGGATGGCTGAGGCTCGACTGTATCCAAATGCACATGTTCAAAACATTGACTGGATATAGCGAAGGACTGCAGTGACATATGACATTGCTCCTCTGTCAGTAGATGCAAGCACAAGTCCAGGTAACACAATCCTTTGACACAGAAGGCCAAACAAAATGAGAAAAAATCAAGTCTTTTGGCCAGTTGTATATCTGGGTGAGAAAGTCCACTGAGGGAATGAAGTATTGCTCTTCAGCGTTGGCTGGGAACAAAGGGATGCAGCTTGTCACAACTTAATGTCACAATATATATTTAGCTCAGGAGACAGTTCCGTCTTTTTAGTTCTAATGAGCCACTTGCAGTGGACAACAGGTGATTCAGTTTGGGATCATTGTTGTTAACGTTGGAGTTGTAGCAATTGCATACTTTACCTTGCTTAGCTAAAAACCGGGGACGGGGATATGTTTCAGGGTCCCCCCTTGCAAAAATTAGTGCTTTTACTTTTCGATGTTGTGCCATTACTGTTTACATGCATTTTGCCTTCCCAAGTAAAATGGTGTTAGAAACATAATGCAATTAAACGTAATTAAAACAAAATTTATAATCTCAACAAACTGCATTTTAAAACAAAATAAAACAAGGAAATAACATAAAAATGAAAATGTTTTATCTAATCTACGCAGTACAAAAGGAAATATTAGCTTACCTTAGTTCGAAATTTCTATGTCTTCGGTGTGTGGCAGACAGAATTCCTTAAGAGAATTCAAAAACAGTTTAAAATTATCTAAACTAGAATCTGTATATTGCTGTCACCACATAAATTCACAAAAATAAGAATAAAAAAATATTCTCTGTAATGCCAAACTGTCGGCATTTCTTCCAAAAATCCCTTTTTATTACTCCTCACATACCTTCGATAGTATTGATATGACCTCCATTGTCTGATTTCCAAATCCTTAAATGCTATTTCATAATTTACTGAGAGGTGAACAAAGCCATTATCAGAAAGACAATCGCGCGACTTTCAGCAGTCAGATATGATTGTTGTTCTAGGTAAGATATTCTGTTGAATTACGATTAAACCTTCATTTACACGTCAGTCAATCAATAGTTTCTTTTCCATTCGTTCCAATACGTAGAATACGAACTTCATACAGAAACTACAGGCTAATCTTACCACCGGCAGCCATTTTACGTTGTAAAGCACAAAATAAAGCAACATACTTCCTAACAGACATCCAACACAGAAATAAGCCCTGAGAAATATTCTCCCAACGATCAAATTCAGCACGATCACACATTACAACCAGTCATATCATTATGGGTCCAACCAATTGCATCATGATGGGGTTTCCAAAACATACACAGTAAAATACTCAGGTTATCATAAATGAAACAACTTGGAAATAATGCAAGGAGTACCCCAAAACCGGGACTAATCTAAAATAAAATAAATATTTATTTCATAATTTCAATTAAAACAACTAGGCTGATGCTGTATCCTTTACATTAAAACCTATGAAAAAAATAAATCAGTGTATCTCCACATATCAACAGCAACCATGTTTACTGCTGATTGACCTGTGATCTAATTTGCATGAGGAAAAACCAAAAATAAAACATTAAGTCAACAATAGCCTTTTCCTGATGTTTAAAAAAAAAGAAAGAAAAAGAAAAGAAAAAAGAATTCATACTTCAATTCCATAATATGGACACAATACTTATTGTTCTTAAATACTATAAAAAGTTGAACCAAACGTTTTCAAATCCATAGCAGTTAAGCTTTCATGAATAAGTACACATTATTTAATTTGGTGAAGATGGATTCCAGGTCAAACATCCCATCATTCACCAGTCTTCTGGTAAAGTGACATCGTACATCAGTGTGCTTAGTCCGATGATTTTCTGTAGGTGACTTAGAAACATCAGTGGCAGATTTATTATTACAAAATAATTAACATTCTTTCAAATTAAGCTTGAAAACATCTTGTAGGACATTTTCCGTCCACATCAATTCCTTCGCTGTTTCCAATAAGGCGATATACCCTGCTTCCATGGTGGATAAACTTATACATTTTTGTTTAAAAGTTTTCCAAATTATTGGTACTTCATAATATAATGGGAATCCACCCATGGGTTTATGGTCAACCGCCAACCCTATTACTTGCATAATCAGCGTCTGAATAATAATATAAATTTAGATGTTTAATCCTTTATAAGTTATTAATTTAATACTGTTGAGATAACCAAGCAATTTCAGCATTGCTTCCCAATGCCTAATCCTGAAATTGTGTTATTTACTGCATATGCTAATATCAGGCCTTGCCCTAATAGCTAAAAAATTCTATTAGGATTTCTGAAAGGTAATTTACATATTTCAGCTGTTTTTGCACTTGTAGATTGACACTCTAATTTTTTAAGAATTAGCAATGGAAAGCGAGTTATTGGTATCTAAAAATGTTTAAATTTTTCAAAAGTTTTGTCTATATTTTGGTTTATGTTTGAAAGTCCCATTGTCATTTTCTAAGAATTCAATTCTAAATAATAATTCAGTTATATGTGGGAGCACAGGTGCATGAACCCACTTCTAAAACACGTCAGCTTCTTTTCTTAAATAATGTCCCTTTTCACATACATTCCTTCAATGCTAAGTTGAACTGGTCCCATAACATGTCTGCATTGGAGTTGTAACAAAAGCTACTTTGCCTTGCTTAAATAAAAACTAATATAAAATAAAACTAATATTTATTTCATAAATTAAAACAACTGGGCTGCAACAGTAGCCTTTACTTCAAAACCAATGGAAGGGGAACAGTGAATTGCCATGTATTTATCCATTCCGGTGAATAAATATTCGTCATCAGCAGCCAATTAGCGGCAACCACATTAGTTTACCGCCGATTGACCTTTGATGTAATTTGCATGAGGAAAAACCAAAAAGCAAAACATTAAGTGAACAATTATGTTGAAATTCAAGTCTTTCCAAAACTTGTTACATCCAGCTTATTATAATAGCAGTAATTCGTGACAATCTCTACATATAATAAAAGAAAGAGTCTGTCTGTGTGTGTCTTTCATTTGCGCTGCGCATAAGCTAATAGACCCACGGCTACGAAATTTGGTACATAGGCATCTAGACGAGACCCAGTGCACCTCAAAGCGATTTTTTCGAAATTCGAATTAGAATTTTTTTAATTTTATGTTTTGTAACAAAATCACGCCATTTTGAGACATAATGGGCTATAGGAAAGCGAGATTTTACTCTACACACTCCATTTTTACATTGTCATGAAATGTAGGCACTTAGCTATTTTACGAACTTAAAATAAATATTGTGTTTCAATAAATCGATTAAATACGAATTTATTTAACAAAGGGAACTTAACACCTTTTCAACGGGATTTTTTCTAAAAAAGTTTATTTTTAAAAATGTACAGTTTTTTTTTCCTTTGATTTTTGGACACATTAAACTTTTATCCTTGCGACTGCTGTTACAAAAAGAATTTTTGAAAAATGATAATATTTTATATTTTTAAAAATGTTTTAAATGAAGTTTCCGAGTACATTTTACATCTTTAAAAATGTGATTTTGGCAACAATTTTCCTGTCTTATTGTTGTTGATAGATTTTTGATGAAATCGCATCATTTTGAATTGTTTCATTCTTTTAGAAATATGAGTTTGGCAACAATTTTCCATCGTATTTCGTACGTCACTGTTTTTAAGAGATTGGCATATTTCATTGTCATTTTTACATGTATATATATACCGTATTTGACAGTATATAAGATGCACTTTTTTTCCTAAATTTGGTCTCAAAAAAGTTACTGCGTCTTATACGTGAAGGTGCATTCAATAATTGTTTATTTGGCTTTTACGAAACGTGAGAACTAAAAGAAACCACGCTATTGAAACTTTTTTCCTTGTGTGTGGCCGTTTAAATAAGGGTGCGTCTTATATGCCGTCAAATACGGTAATAAATTTGTATTGATTTTTTTTGATAAAGTTCTGTAGAGTAAAATTCTGTGTGGAATTTTATGTTTTTGAGTTGCTTTCATGTTACTTTTTGCTTTTTTCACTGTTTGTAAGATATTGAAAGGTTTTGCATGATTTTTTTCCTTCAATGGAAAGTTGTTAAATTTTTTTATTAAGATAATTAATATTTGTATTAAGGAATATAGCTTATTTCATTGTAACTTTTTTCTCTTTAAAATATAAGATTATACTTTGCTTTTCAGAATTTTTTGTTTTTTTGTATTCTTTTGTGTTATTTATTGCTCATTTCACAGTTTTTAAGATACTGAAAAGTTTTGAGTGATTTTTTTAGGAAACAAAGTTCTTAACCTCATTTTTACCATTTCAGTTCTTAAGATTTTGCAAGGGAATAACTAATATTTGTATTAAGGGATATTGCTTATTTCATTGTAATTTTGTTATATGTAATAACTTTTTTTATGAAGTTGTTCTGCAGAGTAAAATTCTACGCAGTTTTTAAATTTAACGTTTGGTGTTTCTTTCAGCCATTTTTCTGGTACATTTAAAAGCCAGATGAAGGCTGGCAGCGAAGCTGCTAGTGCCACAATATTTTTTGGGCCAAGTACTTATTGTATGTCGGTACTGAATTGGACAATATAATTCATATGTCTAATTTGCCTGGGTGTTGCAGATTTTTTTTTTTTTTAAACAAAAATACTAGAGGGCAATGATCTGTATGTATTGTAAAAACTTGACTCTCAAGATTATGTTGAAAAATGCCTCTCAAAGCAGTAGATAGCGAGTAATTCTCTATCATATGTGCTGTACTTAGTTGCGGCTGGAGGAATAAAAACTAGTGTTTGAAGGGTATTATCATGTCACAAGTGCAAAACTGCTCCAGTAGCCACATTTGAGGAATTGACCATCAACGCCAACTACTGATCAGTGCCATGGTAACCAAGTGTTGCTGAATTTGTTAGATCAGTTTTACATTCTTTGAAGACTGCAGTTGTTTCTGCTGCAAAAAGAATGTGGTTTATCATTCTTCTTAGAATCTTTTAAAAAAGAATAAAGCAGAGCCTGAGCAGTAGCTGCCTTAGATAAAAATCGTCGATAAAAATTCAACATTGCCAAAAGCCTCTTTAATTCAGTTACTATTACAGGTTTAGAGAAGTTAGGAAGAGAATTATTGCAGTTTTTCCAGGAAGAGACCAAACATTTGAAGGAGTAATTAAAGAATCAAGAAATGATATTGGTGATTTGCTCAGAATACATTAAGAATTCGATTTTGACCCGGATTTTTGCAGTCTGTCAGAAATCAAATGAAAGTGGTTTTCGTGCTCATCTTCATTTGCTGAAACCACAAGCTGATCATCAAAGTAAGGAACATAAAAGTCTAAGCTAGAAAGTATTTTATGAATAAATCTTTGAAATGTTTGGCCGGCATTTAGCTAACCAAACGGGGTTTTAAAGAACTCAAACAGTCCAAAGAAATCACAGATGTCGTAACCAGTTTCTATGGGTTAACAGGGATTTGATGGTACACCCTACCCAAACCTAGTGTACCCTAGCTAAACCAAATGTAGAAAAAATATTTTTTCCAAAAGGGGAAAAAAAAATGGATTTGTGCACAATTCTGAATAAGTGGTAGAGGAAACCGGTCAGGAATAGTCACAGCATTCAAGGCTTATGTGAAGAGGGTTGACCTAAGCACTTGTGGATGGTCAAGTAATTCCTTGTGACATGAGGTACTCAAACTCTTGTAATACAAGTAAATACAAGTATATTATTAAATAAATTAAAATCTAATGTACTTATTACTTCATAATACATATCAAAATAAAAACTCTCTCCAGTTATTTATCACTGAATGATTTTCACTAAATATAAACATCTAAAGCTTATTTACTTTCAGTGCTCAATAAATATTCAAGGCATATTTACCCCTTTTGCATTTATTAATCATAGACACATAGAAAGATGTTCAGTGTAAAAATTTGCATTAATTAATAAATACGCGTTTTCATAAACAAGCATTTGTTTCATAAATTTCATGTATATTATTAATGTTAATAATAATATAAAGGAAAAATTAATTTGCCTAACATAATTAATTTTTTTATTGTAACATGCTATGAAAGAATATAGCGATACTCTTTTGCAAAAAAATCAAAGCACCATGAAGGAAGTGGTTTTTGATGAAATTGAATATGTGTATAGTTCATACACAGATAATAAAATGATTAAAAAATTAAGGTCATAGTACCTGTTCACGGCTCACAATCACCCATTGAGTGTTCAAATTAGTAGTTGGTCAAACCGCCCCTTGCGGCAACGCAGTGCTTGAATTTGTCAAGGCAAGGAGTGATAGAGGTTCCTAATGTCATCCTGCAACACATTTTGCCAGGCATCCATCAGTTGTCACTCCAGATCTGCGATATTTTGTGGTGCCCGAATTTGGCAGCCTACCATGTCCCAGACATGATTGATGAAAGGTCTGGTGACCTTGCTGGCCAAGGAAGAGTTATCAACCGCACGGAGACAGTCCAGAGATATGCGAGCGGTATGTGGTCTGGCATTATCTTGTTGGAAAATGGCCCCAGGATGATGTGCGATGAAGGGTAATGAAACCGGCCGCAGGATAATATCAACATATCGTTGATCTGTTAAAGATGTACGAAGGATGACTAAAGATGACTGCTGTCATAAAAAATAGCGACCCACACCATCACACCAGGGGTTATGGCTGATTGGGACCGCTGGCCCCATCTTCTCCAAACACGAACACAGTGGTCATATGCTTCAAGAGTGAAGCAGGATTCATTGCTGGACACTATATGATGGCAGTCTTATGGTAGCCATGATGGTCGGCTGCGACACCTTTCCAGACAACTCCGCTGATGTTGTGGGGTCAATGGCAAACATCTTAAGGGCCTCTGTGAGCGTAACCCTGCCTCAGACAAGCGCCGTGAGATAGTGGGCAGCACCATGGGACGTATAGACGTGGCTGTAGTGCGTAGAATAGTTGACAATAATACCGTTGGGTCGGTTTGGGCCTGGCGAAAAATCATCTTATCCTGCCTCGCATTTGTGATCCTTGGCCTTCCAGAGCCTTCATTTCGTCGGCAATTTCCTTGTAGCAACCATTGCTGCCAACATCTTTGCACAGCAGTGTCTGTATGCTGCAGGTGGCGGCCTATTGCTCAATTTGTGTACCCAGTTTCACGCAACCCTACAATGTGACCACGTTCGAAGTCGTTTAGTTGTCTGTGAGGTCTTCGATGTCGTCGTCATGGCATCTTTAGTTCCTTCTTTACGGAATTACAATGGCAGCAACAAAAAAAGACAAAATTTCCACCTGTGTTGCTGGTTTTATACTTTGCAAATTGCCCACTAGAAATGAATGCTATGATCGCAATTCCTGTTCATTTGCCTTGAAACTTTGATAATTTTCATGTTCGATAAAGTTGTTTTTGCATACCAAATTTCGTCACAATTGCAAAAGGCCTTCTTGCTGCTTCGATTTTTTTTGCGAAAGAGTGTATATTAACCTTATTAATGTATACTCACCAAAACATATTCAACAAGAGACTTCAGATCACTAGTATTAAATTACTGTATTTATAAGGATTGATTTTCCCTTTTCTGGAGTTTTGTTTTCTTTTTGAAATGATCATTACAAACTTTAGTACAGTCAAAAGTCTTTAATCCGGACTTGTCGGGACTTCGGCGATTCCGGATTATCGATTTTTCCGGATTATAGATCATCAGTTTAAATCTGGTAAGATGGCATGCAGAAATTATAAAATTAAAAATATGAAACCGTAATTTATAAAATAATGAGCAATTATGATCTAAAGGGTATCAAAATTTACCAAAAAAGAAACCTAATATTTATTTGTTTACTTTATTAAACATTTCTTTCAACGCGCGGATGCGTAAAGCATACCTTACGCATAGCCGAAATTAGAAAATTGCAACCAGAAAACTATTTGATTTGTATTCCTGATATTTATAATGAGGAGGAATTTGATTTAAATCATATCAAAGACGGAGTACATCGAAATTAAATACTACATTTAGTAAGGAATTATAAGCACAATAAAATAAAAACATCTGCCCTGAAGATAACGATAGTGTTGACAGATCAACTTCCAGTTCATTGCTAGCCGCGACCCCCCCCCCCCCCCGCAGAGCAGCGTGAAATTGATAAACAGATTTCCGAACGGTTAGATAAACAAAGGATATGCTTTTATCCCTTTTTTGTAGCAATTCGTTTTTTGTTTGATGGACATCGAAACATACTTTCGTTTTCTAGATCCTTTGGGAGCTCCAGCATCGGAAATTCTATTTGACATAATCGAAAGTTCAAGCTTACTTTTAGAAAATTGCTCTTACAGTCTGCAAAAAATAATAAGCCGGATCCAATTCGAAGATTAAGGAACAACGCAATTATCAACATTAACTGAAATAGATAATTTTAGTTTATACCGTCCGTTATACATTAAACGCGCACGCGAAAACGTATTCTGCACTTGCGCACACGCATATGCGCAATAGTCAAGGTCTTACGCGCGTGCGTAAAACGCCTGTGCGCATGTGCCAATGCGGCGCATGCGCAGAAAGTTTTTAGCTTTGAGGTCCGGATTATAGATCATTCCGGATTACGGGTGTCCGAATTAACGACTTTTGACTGTATAATTATTCAATAAAATGTTTGAAACTGTTGATTATCATAACCATCATAGTTTACCAATTTCCATTTTACAGGAACATATTAACTGTATAGATCTAATATTCATGAGATCTAGTTTTCTTCAAGTTTTTGGTTGTTAGCACATAAAAAATCAATTTAATAATGTTCCGAAATAAGTTCTTGAAATATCTTAAATGTACCTGCAATAATATATACAACAAATTCAATAGGCCTTGTAGTGACCTTGGCACCAGAAAATGTGGTAGGTGCAGTTCAGGCTTAACCCATTTATGAAACCCATTTATTAACCCATTTATGAAAGTATGGTTTGTTGCCAAATGATATAAATATCCATGAAAACGAAGCTGACCGTGGTAAACAAGAAATTGGCAATTCATTCATTATCTATACAACATAAGTTATTTAATATACAGAGAAATAAAAAGAGGGAATTTAGTATAAATTATGTATTTTATCAGCATATTTAAAATAATGTAATTCAACTGAATTTATTTAACCCCTTAACTACTGCGGCCGTATATATACGCCCTGCTCAGCCAATGCGTTAACTGCCCTTGGCTTATATATATACATGCCCTTCCGAAATACTATCATTTGCTTTGCGCTGCTACAAGTGAAATTATTCGCAAAGCTTTAGAATACAACACCACAGTGACCCTGACAAAGTATGCGAAGGAGGATACTATTTCAGAGAAGAGGGAGATTTTCTGAAACTGTGAAAGTAATGACTGCATGGTTATTGCTCATGTTTCTGTTTGAGTAAAGCATAATTTTTTTATTCTGTGTCTTCCATCTTCGTTTACTATTTGTAGTAGATGCTTTTTTTTTTTTACGAATATGTCTGACAGTGAAATAGATGATTTTTTTCCCATCATCTTCATGATTTGATACCTCAGCATATGATATTACGTCAGTTGAAGAGGATTGCAACTATTCTCTTAAAGCTGCTCAATGTTGGGTAAACTTTGATCTGAAAAATATATCTTGTCTATAGCTGCCAACCAATTCAGAAGAAATACATGTTTTTTTTTTAGGTATACTGACTTTACAAGGTATAACATTGAAATTTGATATTGCACTTTACTGGTCTAAAAATAAATTGATCGAAACTCCATTTTGGGGGATGTTTTTTCTTATCTTTTTATTATACAAACATCATTTTTATCATACATCTTTTTAATTATATTTTTACTCTGAACATTAAATTTTGTATTTTCGTTTTTTCTTTTATTCTTAATTTTGTGAAAGTAAGCAGATTTTAGACAGCAAAACTTGCACTTCACATAACTATGCTCGCCTGTGTAAAAAGCGGTGGCACTGGGGAGTATGTATTGTATGTTTTTTGCAGCATGTTTTTAAGAGGTTAATACATACATTAATTGTGTTTAATACAATTATGTGAGCTATTGATTACACTTGATATCATTTTCTTTGCAATTTATTAAGGGGAAGAAATACAGTGCCTGCAGAGTCAGCCTAGTACAATTATGTGAATTGGCTGTTGAAGAGTTCTTTTGTAATGAAATAAAGTATTCCACACTCCATGACTTGGACCGAGGTTCTGTCTTGAAAAGGGCCAATACAAATCTCTCACATTGCACTGCTGATTCAACCCATAGATGTTGCCACAAGCAAGCTTCTGTTAAAACACTGAAAAGCCCAGCAACAGCAAACCCATCAATCAACAATTGCTGCACCCACCTATAAACATTTTGGAAAAGTCATTTCGTACTGACTTTTTGGTGGCCACAATTCAACGACTGTTGCACATTATCCCTCATTCATCAACTTCAGCTTTTTTTCGCATTGATGAAAGGTAGAAAGTAGTATTATAAATCACTATATTGACTAAATGCAATTAAAAAAAAACTGTTTCTTTCTCGTGCAGAACAGTAACTATTTTTTTCTCACCAAGGCTGCTGCAGAAGACACAAACCCAGATTACACTTTAGCAAAGGAGAGGATTTACTATAAAATGCAGAGTAAATTTTGCATTACCTTCTTAACAATACACTATAGGAAGTAACATAGTGTATAATACCCTTTATTATTAATTATTAATATTGATAATGTCTGAACTTTGCCAAATTCATCAATTAAACTTCATCAAATTCATCTTGTGTGAATATCTTGTTTTACATAGCATTTGCTATTATTTGCACTTTGTTCTGGAACAAATTATCCATGGAAATGGGGGGACTGCTGTATTTTAATTACGGTTCTAAATACGAATGTCACCTATGTAAAATTCTGCTTGCTATTAACATTTTTATATCAAATTATTGTAAGCAATTCTGAAGTCTTTTGAGTAATAATTTTATTGCAGAGAGCAAGTTGAAGTTTTTCGAGCAAATAAGAAAAAATTGGAAAAATGGTATACAAGTACACAGAAGGTAAGCCAAGTTCTACTGTACTATTTTCTTTAAAATGTTAATATGTTGTAAAGTTTTTGTTAGATCTATTGAATCTTTGGCCCAAATATCATTGTTGTGATTATGCCATCTAATACTTTATATTGTGTCATATTGTTAGCCATTCAGTGGTTGAGCAGTAGAACACTGAGCATTGTGTTTAACCTGGGCTCTAAACCTGGCAAATGGGAATTTTCATAGTTTTGCCTATGTGTATTTGCTAAACACTGGTAGTTTGCTCCGAGATTCAAATCCCATGAGTGGCTAGCTGCATGGCCATTTTTGTGTTTTTTTCCATGTATAACATGTATATGAGCCAGTTTCTCTTAGAAAATTCTCCACGAAAGCATCTCTTTCCTTAGGCATATAGCTATCGAGGCTTAGCCATAATCACATAAACCATTCTCTTTAAAAGTCCCCCATGAAAGCATCCCTTCCCTTAGGCTGATAGCTGTCATGAACTCTGCTATAATACAAGTAATTTAATCCAGTGCTACAAAATATCACGGGCTTATCTGCTACAAAATCAAGATTTTAAGAGATTCTTCTGCATATTAAACCAAAGCAGGATGAAGTACAACAATACCGTATATAATAAGTCCAATCAGTCTGGATTCACAATAGTTCTGTTTGAAAATTTTAAAACAGATTAAATTTTAATTTAACAAAATAAAAGTAAATTGTGAAAAATTTACACAAAGGTATCTTTAACAGGTAAGTGAATTGATTGCCCCTCCTCTTTATACAATCAAGTCTCTTTTTGTCCAGTTAAGTTTTTTAAGTAGTTTTAAAATTATTTGTTATGAAAATGAATAATGAAAAGCTAATAAATGGGGATGAACAGCAGGCTTATAAAGAACAGGATAATGACGACCTGGTTAATACCTGCATGAAAAAGTAACAGCTGAATTACTAACTAAAATTATTGAAATTGTTGAAACTTTGCCAGGACACATTACGGAAGTTGATCCCAATATTGAATACAGCCTTACAAATTGCAAAACAATAAACTATGCAATTTGTTGTAGAGAAAAGACCAAGGAAAACATTTTGCAGAGAATATTGCAATTTTTGGAGATTAAAAATCAAATTACTGAAACATTCATTTTAAGCAATTGTTTCTAATGAACAGATTTGAATTTATTATTTTCATTCTATTTATTACCAAGCAGATAAATATTTTTTGGGGGATCAATTGGTATTTTTTATGTGTTTAGGGGGGGGGCGAATGATTAAGACTGTTTAATATATCGAGTTCGATCCCATACGACAAACCTAGCAGCGACATACAGCATGTTCAGTTCCAACAGCAATGTGCTTGCCTTTTCCCATACAGCACATCAATGTTTGTAGTGTTGCTGATAATCCTTTAGTGATCCTTATACGTAAATAAACAAATTTGTTGCACATTGATCTTGGGCTTTTGAGCTGAAGATTTCACACTTCCTCCTGTTTGCCAAAAATGGAAAACATTTCATTCTAAAATTTTGCGACATCCATTTGCTGCCACCTGAATGCTGTGCCCAGAGATGATGTTCTCACTTGTCACCCCTAGCTACATCACTGATGTGAGAGGTATTTCAGATAGCATGTTGTTTTCATATGATGTCCTTCTGTCATGTACCGTTTGAAATATAGCCAACAGCATTGATTGCCTTATTGCAATATGCTTACCCATGCATGTTTAATATCTCTGTGACTGATTTGCTTAATTTAACTAAAAATTTCTTGTTAATTTGTTCCACCTTTTCTGTCCATCTTGTAATAGAGGACTACCATGCTGGCATAATCACAAAACCACCATTATAACAATTCTGATGTTATCATGGTAATGCCCCTTGGCATGCAGCCTTATCATGATTGTTTGGCAGTATGCCATTTAGCTGCCAGTGCAACTCCACTTTGCTATTTTTTTAAGCAAGCTAAAGAGCCAACCCAGGAACATTTTGATATACTCTTAATATGCTACTAGAAATATCAACATCTAAAACTGCTGCTGTACTGGCTAAGCCAAAACAGTTTTTCTGCCTGACATAACTGAAACACGAAACTATTTGTTATGTCTGCTAATTAGTGCACATATACCTAGATAATTCAAAAATAGACCTGTCTTCATGGCACTTTTCTGTTAAAGCCATACTACTTAGTGCTTTATTTTGGGGAATTCCTAAGTGCCAGTTGTCACTGGTTTGGTTTCTTTTCAGGAGATAAGTGTAGTTATAACCATTGCTTGCACAAGCATATTTTTCATGTAATCTTGCTTTTTCACCGTAATAGACTATTGCTGGGCTCGTATTATTTCACATAATGGACTCATAAGAGCTATTAATTTGCTTCTGCATAACAGTTATTGATTTGCCAAAATAAGAATAAGCAGCTATCCTATTTCCTAATGAAAGAGAAATTCTTCTCAAAGGAAGAATATTTTTGAATAACCATCTCTTATCCATATCTAATCCAAGTTAAAATCTTAACGAAAACCAAAATGGCCATCCAGCTTCTTTCTTGCTAAAGGGGGACATAAAGGTGTCAATAAAAACATGGTTTGTTGGATCACACATTGCTTACCATTAATGTGCTGTATCAGTAGTTGATCTCTGTTGAAATCAGCCATTTGTGATCCTAGAACATCAGTACTATTCTGTATACTTAGTTGTAACTGTGGTTTTAGAAATAAGTTTACATCACTCCATAATTTTGTTGCTTGTATTTTGACTGATGAAAGTGACATAGCTCTTCTTATTATTATTGGGATATACTGCATAAATGCTTAACCATCAACCCTATGAAAAGCAGAAGTCCTTAACTAGTAATGGCATAGCTTTAATTTCAGGTGTTCAATTACTGAGTACCAATCTTGCGTTAATTTTTTACAACTTCATCTTTCACGATGAGCTGATCTATC
This sequence comes from Stegodyphus dumicola, assembly GCF_044657685.1. Taxonomy (NCBI): domain Eukaryota; kingdom Metazoa; phylum Arthropoda; class Arachnida; order Araneae; family Eresidae; genus Stegodyphus; species Stegodyphus dumicola. Next base: position 218,522,366 of record NC_140769.1, read on the forward strand.
ATTGCATATCTGATAATAATGCGACCTTCTTAGATGCCAATTTTCCCATATCACTTTCTCTGAAGATGCAATGTTGTCTTTCATTCATGTTGCAGGACTTAGGTGAAGAGAATCACTTCCATCATTTGTTAGTCTGTTTATCTATTTAAATACAACCCATACACCCGTCACCATACTGAATCTGTTAATGCATATTTTTAGGTTTCATGTTTTCGCTGATTAGGAATGTCATAACATTTCACTGCTGTTGCTTGCTGCATTGTTTGAAACAATGTCGCCATCATGTTGAATGGTTTCTAGGTTTTTTAACTATGCTGCAGATGTGTGAAAGCCATCGGTTTAATCGAGTTGTTCGCTGTCATTTATACTTAACACATTGTGATTTTAGTTTGTGCAGTGTGTATATGAGTGATTGTATAATTATAATACTGAAGTTTAATAAAATGTAAAGTATTAATTACTATATGTGTAAAATTCTGACTTGCAAAGCATTGTGAAATTTAATAACTAATGTGTAAAATTCTGACTTGCTAATTACTATATGTGTAAAATTCTGACTTGCAAAGCATTGTAAAATCTAATAACTTATTTAATTATTTCAGGAAAAAGAAGGTGGAAGCTCATCAAAAGGAGTTAGTATATATTTTACAATGCTAATTGATGGTTCTTATTTGTACTAGGTAATATAATTAAAAACATTATTTTTCAATTATAGAAAGTAAAAATGTGAAATGTATTTTACAGATCAAAAGATCACTAGTTCTAGAAGATACAGATTCCTCTCAAGGAGGTTAGTTGCATGCTTTTTTTTAATATACATATATATATATTTAACTGCAAATCTGAAAATGTGTTATGTATTAAATTTATGCAACTTATTCCTTTTATAAGAAATGTTTGCTTATAAGAAAGAATAATAGTTGGAGCAATATTAAATTGTAGGCAGTTCATATTTGTAAGAGAATGCAAAAAGTCAAACTGCTGTCAATTTTGAAACTGAAAATATAAGCATTAGCTGCCAACTTTTCCAGATTTTTTATTTATGTATAATTTTTAGCCTTTACTGGTGAAAGTGTTTTTCAGGAATAAAATGAAATTGTGCAAAACTTCAATCCCTCATTTCTAATGATATTCATCATATTTTTTAAAAGTACTTTGATAAATTAAAGCTTTCCATCTCTACTTAGAATTTTCTAAGTGTAAACAATTACAAAATGAAAATAGTTTAGAAATTTAAAATAGGTAATTAAAATGTTTTTCATTGTAATTATATAATACCATTTCCCCCCAAAATAAGACCTAATAAAAATAGCCCTAGCATAATTTTTCAGGGTACTCCTAAATATAAGCGCTAGTTAAAATCATCAACCATTATTTCGTGAATTGGAATGCATCATCTGTAAGTGGATTACTGGCTGAAGAGCAAAATGTTTGGTTATTCACAAAACTGATATTCAAGCATTTGCTGTTGCAGTGCAACCATAGCTAGACATATTGCCAGATGAATTCAGAGCGTTATAACACTGGGTAAATGACTCAAAATGGAAGATACTGAAATGAATAAATGTGCAGTTGCATTCAAGTGTTTCGTTGATGGCATCAACTTCTCTAAGTACCAAATCTTGAACATGATTTCTATAGATGAAACTGCACTATTTATGGTTAAAGTGTCTCAAACTACCATTGATCAGAGGGCTGCCTCTGCTATATATATATATATAGATATATCCCTCCACTGGTTATAAAAGTGTATGCGTTACAAATATTTTGGCAGTTTGTCTCGATGGAAAGAACACCCTTTCTCTAATCATCTGTAAGGGCAAGAAGGCGGAAATTGAACATGTTTCAGGTATTTATATTCTCAAGACTGAAAAGCTGCTTGGTGCACACAAGCAGTAATAAGAAAGTGGGTGAGTTTATTTTTACCACTTGTTTGTGATATAACCAAAGAGGTGTGCTAATGTAGGACTGTGCCAGCACTCACTGTGCTAAAACCGTAAAGAACTTCCTTGCAGAAAGAAGAGCTGATCAAATAATGATTCTCACAGGAATGAGTGCATCTATCTAAACTCTTGATTTTGCATTAAACAAGCCATTTAGGACTATCTACACCAGTGCTCCGCAACCTTTTCTCACCTGTGACACACAAAAAACCTTTCTGGAATTTCGTGGCACACCAAAGAGTTCCGAGTTATCAAGGATGCCGAAAAAATTCAAATGCTGACACACTTACAATCATACACACAACCACACAACAGTGAAATATATAAAAACATTTAAAATAGACATTATTAAGGGAAAAAAATTGTCATTGTGTATTAAATACATGATAAAAAATTGCAAAATGTCAAATACATGTATTTGATTGCGGCACACCTATATCCTACTCATGGCACACCAGTGTGCCGCGGCACACCGGTTGCGGAGCACTGATCTACACAACAAAATCAATGACTCCATTGAAAATAGAATGGAGAGAAATGAATGAGCATATTCCTTTTTTATTTCCTTCAAATGTGATTAATGAACCTTTTTTTCCCTCTCTCTCTTTCTTATGGTCAGGAATGACGTTTTATTCTCTCTTATGCAAATTCAATAGAAGTTTCATTCCTTCCCATTATAAGCAAGTGAGTTCTGCAATTTAATCTCATGTCTCTGATCAGTGAAACAATAAGATAAAGAATAGTACAGTCAAAAGTCGTTAATTCAGACACCCATAATCCGGAATGATCTATAATCGGGACCTCAAAGCTAAAAACTTTCTGCGCATGCGGCCGCGTTGTCACATGCACATAGGCGTTTACGCGTGCGCGTAAGACTTTTACGACTGCGCATATGCATGTGCGTTTTATGTACGGTATAAGCTAAAATTATCTAATTATCTATTTCAGTTAATGTTGTTGATTGCGTTGTTCCTTAATCTTCGAATTGGATCCGCCTTATTATTTTTTGCAGACTGTAAGAGCTATTTTATAAAAGTAAACTGGAACTTTTGATTATGTCAAATAGAATTTGCAATGCTGGAGCTCCCAAAGGATCTACAAAACGAAAGTATGTTTCGATGTCCATCAAACAAAAAGTGGAATTGCTGCAAAAAATGAATAAAGACATGAAGAAGGTGACAGAGAGGTTAGTAAAAACGAAAAAATTTCGATTGACAAGTTAGTCGGTATTCTCGGAACAGCAATTACGAGACTTGAATAGCGGAACTTTGTAACTGAACTAGAAATTATGTCTGTTTATAGAATTAAAGAGAAAGTATTATCACGTAAAACGAAGCAACTTAAACAACTTACATTGAAAGAAATGTTTAATAAAGTAAACAAATAAATATTAAGCTTTTTTTTTGTAAATTTTGATACCCTTTAGATCATAATTGTTCTTTATTTCATAAATTACGGTTTCATATTTTTAATTTTAGAATTTCTGCATGCATTCTTACGAGATTTAAACTGATGATAGATAATCCGGAATCGCCGAAGTCCCGACGAGCCCGTATTAACGACGAGTCCGGATTAACGACTTTTGACTGTAGTTCAGATGAAACTTCAGACATGTTTATAACACTACCCAAGTTGAGAATGCAGTGCACGTATATACGTGCAGCGACACTTATCAGTGTGTGTCATAAGAAATATTCATTTTATTACATCTGGTTGCTATTTTAATTATGGTTTTGTTTGTCTTTTGTGCCTGAAAATTTATAATAAAATTTTTTATATGTGTAACCTAGCCATAAAGTTATGTTAGTTTAGCAAAGATATTGGAGAAGCTATTGATAATGGTTCCTAAGTTTTATCCATTTTGATTTTAGCCAATTTCAGGTATAAGAAATAAATTTCAGTTCCATTCAATTTTTCTTATACTAAGAGTTAACTGCTTTTATGCTGTAGAAGTCTATTGAAGTAATTAATTTCAAATTATAAACTGTTAGGCTTTCAGTTTAACTAAGGCAAAATGTTGAAGATAATAATAGCATGAGTAAAAACTTGTAAAAAAGGGTCATTAAAGAAAAAAGTATTCTTTTAAATATCCTTTGTAGCATTTTAAAGATTATTTTAATTCCAGAAGAGTGGTATGTTTCATGCCTGGTGCTAGCATCTTTCATTTAACGAGAAGCAGAAATAAATTCCCGAAGAAACTATTAGTGAAACAATAGCAAATAAATACATGTATTAACAGTTGAAAAATCATAATAAATAAATTATGTTTAATCCTTTCTGAACATTCTAGAATTTTTGTCTTGACCTGCACACCTGTGAGATATGGGGTAAGGGATATATTGTTAATTTTCAATTCCATTACACTATTAATTTATATGAAACAAAAGAAGTAAATAATGGAATAAATTACAATAAAAGCAAAGCAGACAATTGTTATGTTATTTGGTTAGGATAGAAGATGTAATTATGATTTACGTTTTTACTGAAATGCCATTCATGCATCATAAATTATTAAATATTAATCATTAGAAGTTGCTTGTTATATTTCAAGGTTTACACTCACCTAGAAAAATCCTGTAAAGTGAGGGAAATGAAAAATGCTCATGGAAAGTTAGTGAAAATAAAAGTGGTTCTTTCCATAAACAGGATGGCACTTAGCACCAAATATAAATGTTGGCAGCCTAACTAAAGATAGGAAGGCAACCCTCATAATATATCCAAAGCTTCACAAAAAGAGTATCTAAAATTATGTTAGTAAATAAAAAATAATACAAAACCAGAAGTAGGGAAATTCATGAATAAGAACACATGAATACCAGTCTGCAACTGCAGTTTATGGAATTGTACTAACACATGCACTTGCTACCATAAATAAATAAAGCAAATAACCTGTCAGGAATGAATGTATGATCTTTTGAATCAATATCCACTTGGTAAAATTTTCATAATAAAAGTTTTTCTGTGCACGTTTATCTCTGCAACATACATTTTTCTTTTTGTGATTTTTCAAGCAGTGTTTCAGTATGGATACTTTTGTCTTGGTAAAAATAAATCATGACTTTTTTGGTAAATGACATAGTCCATGTCGATTTTTTTTTTAATGGGGGAAAAACGTTTTGTCAAAAAAGCAACTGAAAAATCTTAAAAGAAAAAATTGCTGGACTGATCAGTGCTCATTCTTACTTATAATGATGCTACTGGTAACGGGAAATAAATAAGTTGGCACGTCACGCAATTAAAACTGGCAACTTGTTTAACTGAAAAGTACCTTATAAACATTTTTCAAAAGTCAAGAAAAGTGTAGAACTTCCTCAACCTTCCATAAAGATCAGGGCACTTTAGAAAAAAAAAAAAAAAGTGTGCGGATTAATCTTTGCAAGCAATATTGGGTTCTCCAAAAAGTTTCGTGATGTTTTTCATGATAAGTACAAAAACAAAGAAAATTTCATTGAATCTCATAAGCACCATTTTTTCCTCGACTTTTTGCCATCGCTTCTGCTGCTGGAAAATTCATTTATTAAAAGTCATTAGGTTTATTTGTAAAGTAGTTATTAAAATATAGTGTGGCAGTTTCCAAAGAAGTGAACTCAAGTCTGTTCAGAGAATTTTGAAGTGACTCGATGAAAGTCTGAGGGGACGAAGTCTGGTAAATATGCGAAGTGTTGCCAAAAAACATCCCTGCCACACTGTCTTTATTTGACATTCATCAAAATGTGAGCAAAGCATTGTGGAAAATAAATTTTGACAGTTCATCAGTTTTGGGTACAGTGCTTCAATTTCTGATTTTAAAACTTCCATGTGGTAATAGTAATTTTCCAGTTGTATTGTCAGATTAGATGGAAACAATTCATTTTATACAATTCCTTTGGCATTTTGTTTTGGGGTTCAGCCTTGTTCTCAATGTTACTAAAAAAGGCTTTTTTTTTTTTTCCCCCTTAATCCATGATCTTTTTCTTGTAACATTATTACAGTACAAAGTCCGAGATCCTAACATCCAATACCGCGAATGATCTAAAATCTGAACTTTAAAGCCACCAACAAAACATTTTTTTATGCTTTACGCATATGAATTTCCCCCCCATAAGAAAACATGTGGAGATATCACTTTGGCACTAAATAAAATACATGTTATTGAAGAAACAACACAACATTTTAGCATAAATATGTGTGATCAATAATTTGACTGCCTATCTGCTTGGCATACATCTCAAACGATAACATTCTACATAGAAACGTTGATTTTACAACCACTGATATTTTAATCCCTGACGCCAATGTGGCGAATCATTATTTATTATTTTTTGCTTTCATTATAGTATATTTATCAACACATGACAACTTAAGTAATGAACCATGCAGCGATATGCCTAAACAATTTGTTTAAAAAAATTATTATTATTATTAGCAATTGAATAACAAACAGTATGGAAACGTTTTTACGTTGACATTACGCTTGGCGATGATTACAGATTTAAGTTAAATGTGCTAAATGTTGACGAGGTAAAATTTAGCAAGAATTTCTTTCCATATACTAAAAATAGGTTTTGTTAATGATACTTATAAGCCAAAAGTACTATTTGAATTAAAAATAACTTATTTTTTATTCACATAAACTCAGAACCGACGCCAGAGCTCATATCGCCGCACCGGGCGGCAGAATTTAGGAAAGACACAATTTCTGGCACTTAAGAGAAGCACCGAGTAACAAAATTAAGGGATGATAAAATTATAGAATTTGGGGAAAGTACTGGGATCCAAAATTAAGGATCGACAAAAATTTAGAGCTTAGGAAGGTGCTTGGGAACAAAATTTAGAACTTGCGTAGACTGCATCAGGCAACAAAATGCCTAGCGCCTGCCTAAGGTCAGCTTATGTGAGAATTTATTTATTCATGACTCGAATGAGCCTTAAGCATGTGCAAGAATTAGATATAAGTGTAATAAATAACTAAATTAATACAATTCAGGCTTAATTGTCTCAGTGTGGGAAACAAGACAAAATTTAATGTCCAGTCTTATGCTACATAGCCAAAAAGGTATAGCAGACGGTCTTAAGCTAGACTAAAATTAAACTTTACTGATGCCGAACAATTTCAGTTAATATACCAGATTGCGCTATTCCTTAACTTTCTGATTTGATATAGCCTATTATTTTTTGGTGGTTGTTATAATTACAGCAATTTTATGAAAACTAAAGTTTGAACTTATTACGATTATGTCGAAAAGAGTTTCTAATTCTGGAGCTGCAACAGGATCTACAAAGCGAAAGCATGTTTCAATGTCCATTAAACAAAAAGTGAAATTGCCGCAAAAAATGGATATAGGTATATTCGTCTCAAAATTATGCAAGCAGTATGGCATTAGAAGGTCATATGTATATGATATAACAGAAAAAGGAACTTTATGAATCGTGAATTATGATTTATGAAACTTAATGGTCAAGTCAAAATGTTAAATGAAAAAATGAACTTAAAATCTGAGTGCACATATTCGACAGGCTGTTTAATCAAATTTAAAAATTGCCATGGTACAAGCAATTAAAAATTTCAGGTGAAAAAGCTTCAGCTAATACTGAAGCTGCTGAAGTATTTGCAGATTAATTTATTAAATTCTTTAATAGTGAAAAGGTGTCTTCAGAGCAAATTAATGATACTGCTGAAACTGGTCTTTTCTGGCAGTATGTACTGCAAAATACATTGGTAACTTATACAGAAAAGGCTCCAACTGGTGTCAAAGATTCCTAAGCTAGACTAACAAATTTAGCATGCACAAATGTTGCAGGAACGCACAAATGTAAACTTTTTGTAATCGGGAAAAAGTGCATGACCTCGAGCATTTAAAGTAGCAAAGATTTCCCCCGTTATCTATTGTGCAAATAAAAGAGCACGGATGACACAAGTGTTAATGGATGATTGGTTTGAAAATCATTTCATACCTGAGGCTTGGCAAAATTTTAATTCCATTGGTTTAAATGATGACGAAAAAAATTTTACTGTTTGTAGATAAGCGTTCGGCTAATATTTTACTTAAAGTTTTAATGAAAGATAATGTATCCGTGTTATTCTTTCCTCCAAATTATACGTCCATCGTTCAGCCTATGGATATCGGAATAATGCGTAAGCTGAAATGCGAATATAAAGTAGCATTTTTTAAAAATCCATCTTAAATTTCTGGATAATGGCAACACTATTCAAGAGTTTTTAAAATATTTTAGCATAAAATCTGCTGTGTGGAGCATTGCAAGATTGTGGAAGATGTGCCTCCAGATACTTTTAAAAAATGCTTGGCATAATTTACAGCGAGCTACCATATTTTATGGTGAGGATGATGAAGGTGATAGCCGTGAGTTTGAAGGCTTTCGGATGTCACAAACCACAGGTGAAAATTTCCAATTAATGGATTTTTGTAAAGAAATGTAAAGAAGCGATAATAAATGAAAATAATATAACAGACATTTTTTATTGCAATGACAATGCTCCAATCAACAGTCAATTAATGGATGGCGAAATCTGTAGTATGGATCCGTAAGATACCAGTACCAATAGTAAAGAAAGTGACAGGGGGTTTATTGAAAACGAAAAAATTTTGATTGACAAGTTAGTCAGAATTCTCGACACGGCAACTACAGAATTTGAACAGTGGAACTCTATAACTGAACAAGAAATTATGTCTGTATGTAGAAATGAAAAGAAAGTATTAGCACCAAAAAAAAAAACAAAGCTACTTAAAAGTTTACATTCACAGACATGATTAATAAAGTAAACAGATAAATATTAGGCTTTTTGTTTATAAATTTAGATACCCTTTAGATCATTAATGCTTCACTTTTTGATAAATCACTATTTCATATTTTTAATTTTATAATTTTTTCATGACATCTTACTAGATTTAAACTGGTGATCTAATATCTGGAAAAGTCCCAACGAGTCTGGATCTCTGGCTTTGTACAGAATATAGTATCCACTTCTTTTCATCAGTAACAGCTGTTTCAAGAAAGGAGCCTCTTTATTTCTTTTCAGCAAAAAATCACATGCCATAACTCGAGCTAGCATATTCTGCTTTGTTAAAGGATGAGGTACTCGTACATCACAGCTGCTTACATACCCAGTCTTCTACAAATGATCCTGTACTGTACTTTTTGGGATATTTTGTGTCTGCTAGTTCCTGACTTTTTAATGTAGATATTCAGATGAGTTTCTTTTAATAGATCTTTGTTTACAGGGTGATGGTAATCCAGAACAAACATCATCTTTGAGGTTGAAATTTTTGCACGTTAACTCCTCAGTCACTTGTCACTTGATTGTGTCATCAAAAACAGCACGTTGTCCATACCTAGCATAAAATTTACGACCATTCTCACATTTGTTTTCTTTCTTTCTTTTTTTTGGGGGGGGGAATAAAAAGTGCTAGGGTGTTCTACATCTGGCATCTACTAGAATTAAGCTGTGTGAGAAGAAAATATCTTTTATTTTCCTTGATCAAGTCCAGTCATTATCAAAAATAACAAAATAAAGTGGAGAAAATATGCTTCAATTTGAATAACTGCAAACTTTCCTGATGACCGGAGAAGTTTGTTTTAAAGAGTAGCCAAGAAACAAAAGTTTCTGGTTGGAGGGGGAACAAATAAATAGTGTAATCTGTTTTTCTTTCCATTTTATTAGCTCTTTTCTGCAATTGCTAGTATGTTGTTCTTTGGTATTTTCTTTAGAAATGCAACTTGTTTGCTTGTAGTTGGCTTTCAAATATACACAGTCTAATTAAGAAATCATTACATTGCATAGGTGTACATTATAATAAATAATTCTATTGTGTATTTTTTAATCTGCTGTGATTCTAGATTCAGACTTAGAAGGAAAAATCATTAGTAAAATCATAAGCATCATTTTCAAGTTCTGTGGCAAAAGCTTTAAAAAAATTTATTACATATATATGTATGTATACTTAAAGTATTACTAAATTTGCTGAGAATGAATATATATCTTTCATTTGCTTCAAAATAATGAGTAAGATAGATTTAATTTTTATTTTATTTCATTGTATTTTGTAGTAAATGCATAAAAATATGCAGTTACTCACACTTAATTAACAATTAGCTTTTTGGAAATTTTTAGTTTAGTCAGGGAAAATCAGAGAAGGTCACGAAATTAAATCTGTATCATAGTATGAAACCGGTATTTCAAAATTGTATTATTACTGGCCAAGTTTCCTAGTACTGATGCACAAACATTTCTTGCCTTTAAGACAAAATAACACGCCAAATAAATACTAATTCAGAAGGCAAACAACAAAAATCAGCGTTATAATTTCAAAAATTTCACAGGACTAGTTTCGATAGATTTTACCAAACCACCATCCTCAGCTGCAAAACGCAAATCAACAACATAGGAAATAATGATTAGATAAGATAAGAAAGTCTCTACAAGAATAAGCAAGTGGCGCCATCTGTTGGTGAAACCGGAACTAAAACATATCTTTAAAGGCCGAAGGCAAAGATGGATTGGAATTAGGGTCGTTAACTAGAACAGAAAGATTTTTTTTTTTTTTTTTTTTTTTTTTTTTTTTTTTTTTTTAAATGTGAAATGCCTCTAGAAAATCCAATTCTCCAATGGAAGATGTTTTTTGAATAATTTTGGCAGCAGAAAAATTGAAAGTGTGATTTTCAGACCAACAATGTCGAGCAACAGAAGACTTCTGTGTTTCCTTTTTTCTAACATATGCCTCATGTTCCTTGACGCAGAATTTTAAGGCTCTCTTAGTTTGGCCAATGTAAATTGAACCACACTGGCAAGGAATCCTATAAATACCCCAGGAATTCATATTCGAAATAGAGTCCTTGAGTATGGAACTCGGTACATTTTCAGCTGTTTGAAAAGCAACATTATCTTAATAGATAAAGATAATTTACATGATTGTATATTAATTGATCAACATCTAAACTGCAAGTGAATTTAAAATAATTTTTTTTTTATAAAATGAAACAAAATATTTGGGAGAATAAACGACCCGAAAGTTAAATTTCTGTAAAATATGAGCAACTTTATAGCTAATTGATGGAAAGATGGGAATAACAACAGAATTTTTATAATCTCCTAAAACAAGAGTGTGTCTTTTAGTGTGTTGAAATGAGAATTTTTTAACTGCTTGATTAATAATGTTGGGTGAAAAGCCCCTGTCAATAGCTATTGCTTTTAAATAATTTAGTTCTTCATCAAGGGCTAGTTTGGAGGAAAACATAGGAATAAAATGAAGCTAACTTTTGTTTAGTCAGATGACATGATTTAAAGTGTGGTGGAAGGCAAACCGATGAAGGTTTACGGTAAAGCGTAGTACTGAAGTTGGATGTGTAATTAGTATTTATGAATTAGTATTTATTCGGTGTGTTATTGTGTCTTAATTATAGAAGCCCCAAACAGGCTTGTTTTTTGCTTTCTTTTTCCCACGTGGTTTTCATTGTGTTGAGTTTGTATGTGTTTCAGAGCCGAAAATGGCTTATTTTTTGCACGTGGTGTGGCGATTTTGTGATTGCATAGGTTTCGGTAAGTACTTTTTTGCGATTTTTAAGTTCTGTTTATATTTCGTATATTTGGATTTTGTGCTTTGCTTGTCTGATTTCATGCATTTTGGTTACAAACGTTTTGTTTTCTATTCGTTTCAGTGAGGGATTTTTCTGCTGTTTTTTGTGTGCTTTATTATTGCTTAGTTAATTTAGTTTGATTTTCTGCATTTTATCATCCTTCATCCGTTAATCGTTTCACTAAATTACACCTGAAACGGCAAAAATTCCTGAATCATCTTGACTTTTTACTTAAATGTAAATGTAAAAAATTGATCCCCAATCTTATTCAAATCAAATCTAATCAAACACCTTCCAGTTGCATTTCTGTTAAATTGCAAGCTTGTCTTACTTCGGTCCATAATAAGGGATACAGGTCAACAATTGTCCAAAATTGAACATGAACTCTCTAAGCTTCATGTGGAACTCACTAATTCATATCTAAAATTCACTGCCCTTGAACAAAAGTCTTGGTCTAGAACGGAGAATGCAGTTAACCGTCATAAACACCCTTGCAGTTAAATTCGAAAAACTTCTTTTACAGTCTTCCATTTCAAGTAGTTCAACAAATCTTCCCATTGTAAACATCAAGCAAGTAGTTAATATTTCTAATGTTAGTCTTTCAGAAGAACAAGACAGAATTCTAAAATATAATTTTAGCTTCTCACAAATCTGTAAACCCTCAATTTTAAAGATCTTGGTTCCTATCGAAAAAACTTTCAAGTTCAGTAAAGTTTCAGATTCACAGAAAGAAATGATTAGGCATCTTATAGCTCATAATGTGAAATTCAATAATAAATTTTTGAAACTAAATCTAACTGCGAGAGAAAGAGCTACCATGCGCGAAATTCATTCTAACCCGGATATTATCATTTCAAAGGCCGACAAAGGTGGCCAGATAGTCATCATGGATAAGAACACTTACATCGATGGTGTCACTAAACTCTTAAACGAAGGACCATATAATCCCATCCCTAAAGATCCTTCACCTTCGGACTTGTCAAAAATAAAAATTGCGATCAAATCTTCACAAATCTTTCAAGCAACTTAAAACATTCGCTTATCTCATCTGTTGTGAATTGTGCCAGATTATATGCTCTTCCCAAAATTCATAAAAGTGGCATTCCTTTCCGCCCTATTGTATCAAATTTAGGTGCTGCCTCGTATCCATTAGCTAAATATTTAGTTTCTAGATTTTCAACTCTATTAGACAATAACATTTACACCATAAAAAATTCAATAGAGTTTGTAAAAAAGTTTAAAAACATTTCTCCTAGAAATTAACTCGTGGTTTCTTTTGATGTAAAATCATTATTCACCAATGTTCCAGTGGAGGGTGCATTAAGATGTCTAGAAACCAGACTTCGCGTATTTCATTTCTCTTGCATCGAAATTGATGAGCTGATTTCTCTCACTCAACTCGGTTTGAAACAAACACATTTTGTTTTCCAAAATAAATATTACAAGCAAAACTGAGGAATTAGCCATGGGATGCCCCCCCCCTCAGTCCCATCCTGGCTGATATCTACATGCATTATTATGAATCAAAATTGTTTGAAACTTTAAACTTCCCGGCATGGTTCCGCTATGTAGACGATACTTTTACCCTGTTTGAAGGTAATAAAGATGATTTAAATAGAGTTCTTTCAACAATGAATTCTATTGATCCTGCTATTCAGTTCACTTTTGAACTTGAGACTTGCAATTCTCTTCCGTTTCTCGACATTCTGGTCACACGTAACACATCCAACTTCAGTACTACAGTTTACCGTAAACCTTCATCGGTTTGCCTTCCACCACACTTTAAATCATGTCATCCGACTGAACAAAAGTTAGCTTCATTTTATTCCTATGTTTTCCGTGCTCTTCAGGTTTGCTCCTCCAAACTAGCCCTTGATGAAGAACTAAATTATTTAAAAGCAATAGCTATTGACAGGGGCTTTTCACCCAACATTATTAATCAAGCAGTTAAAAAATTCTCATTTCAACACACTAAAAGACACACTCTTGTTTTAGGAGATTATAAAAATTCTGTTGTCATTCCCTTCTTTCCATCAATTAGCTATAAAGTTGCTCATATTTTACAGAAATTTAACTTTCGGGTTGTTTGTTCTCCTATCAATAAAATTCCAAGTTCCATACTCAAGGACCCCATTCCGGATATGAATTCCTGGGGTATTTATAGGATTCCTTGCCAGTGTGGTTTAATTTACATTGGCCAAACTAAGAGAGCCTTAAAATTCCTCGTCAAGGAACATGAGGCATATGTTAGAAAAAAGGAAACGCAGAAGTCTTCTGTTGCTCGACATTGTTGGTCTGAAAATCACACTTTCAATTTTTCTGCTGCCAAAATTATTCAAAAAACATCTTCCATTGGAGAACTGGATTTTCTAGAGGCATTTCACATTCATAAAAATCTTTCTGTTCTAGTTAACGATCTTAATTCCAATCCAAATTTGCCTTCGGCTTTTAGAGAAATTATGTTTTAGTTCTGGTTTCACCAACAGATGGCGCAACTTGCTTATTCTTGTACAGGCTTTCTTATCTTATCTAATCATTATTTCCTATCTTGTTGATTTGCGGGTTTGCAGCTGAGGATGGTGGTTCGGTAAAACCATTGAAACTAGTCCTGTGAAATTTTTGAAAATATAACGCTGATTTTTGTTGTTTGACTTCTGAATTAGTATTTCTTGACTTGTTAGTTGAAAAGCAAATCATATAAAATACAGTTTACAGGTGTCTAATTTTGCATAAAATGCTTCTACAACTGTCAGCATTATCATAATACATTGTAACATTGATTTCTTTCTCTGATGTTACGGGAATCTCCCCCTCCCTCTTTCAAGGTGGTTTTTGTCAGAAATTAGTACTTAAAATAAATCTTGACTATGATGCTTACTATTATTGGTTTTTGGTTGAATTGGTGATGTGGTGGCTCAATGGTATGTCAAAATATGAGGAGTGCAAAGAATGGCAGTTATTGGCCATATTCAACTGTTACTGACTTTTGGACAAATGGAGTATTCTATAAATAGTGCTGGTAAAAATCTGATAAATCTGGCTCATTTAGGTGTCAGATTATCAAACGAAAATGGTAATGTCACAAAAGGATTTTTTCATGATATTGAACAAAGTGAGGAATAAAAGAAAATTGCATATAATCATTCTGCAAGCATATTGAATGGGCCAACCTAATTAAGTAAATTTATTCATAATTTAATTATATTTAATTGATTTGTGCTTTGAAATCATTATTGCTAGTGCGGGAAATCTCTTCAGGTAAGTATAAATATGTACCTGCTTTATTTTATAGATTTTGATCATTTTTCTTATCTGAAAACAAATAGCTTTCTTTTGAAAATTGCATCTCTTGGTAAAGTTGCTTAGCTGAGATCCTATTACAGGCTAACGTTGAGATGTCTACACTGAATCATTTATGCAGTGCACTATCCAAATGGTCAAACTCCAAAACTTTGGTTGAATACCACCCCTCGGCCATCTAGTCTATTAATATCCAGGTTGTGGTAAAAATTATATATAAATGTGAGATTTTAAATGAAGGTCTAACTGAAAATAGTAACGATGTGAAGCAATCACCAAGCCTTTTTGAATATTGCTGAATCCTGATGGTGGTTTTTACGTAGGTGCCAGATTATTGAGTGTTTCAAACTGTAGGATATCTTCTGTTCTACATTTTTGTATTTGCATATTTATTAACCTTACTAGGACTAGGGAAAGTAAAATATTATCTTCAGTCTTGTTTTAACTTATTTTCCTATGAGAAGGTATTGACAAGTACGATTATTTCCTTGTTGGTTCCTCCCCCTCAGCTTTAGAAAATAAGCTCTTCTAAATTTTAAAATGGATTCATCTCATAGTGATTATTTTCGTCTTACTAACAAAAACAAACCCTCATAACCTACCTGTGAAGATCATGCCGAACATTTTCCATCTAACTGTTGAACTTAATGCCAGACTATTACAAAAAAAGGACCAATCACAGTGAAGCAAACGTGAACTGACATTAAGTCTATGATTTCGCTGAGACGTCTGCACATTCACCTGGTCTAATTATTTATGGATGATTTAAGACCTTAGGAGTAGCAATGAATTGAATAGGTGAAATGAAATTCATAGGACAGTAGAAATGAAAGTCTTTTATTGTATAATGATAATATTACTGTGCATTGTTATTGGAATGTAATTTTTTAAAAAAAATGTGATAGTTTACTGAGCACAACCTGCCACTGAATGCATTGGATCATGCTGTAGGTTTATTTATTAAAAAAAAAATTTCCAATTACAAAATCGCCAGGAAATACTCAAGTGCTAGGATAAAAATGGCTGCAGTTGTTAAATGGTTATGCAAAATAATTCTTCAGTTTTTGATTGCATTGAGAACGTGATAGCATACTTCATAAATTTCCAATCAATCATGAAGTGATTTTACATGCAGAGTTGCAGATGTTTTGTTGTAGCACATGCATAAGGTATTATTTAAATAGGTTTCCAGTTTTTCTTCATTTAATTTTAAAAGACTATTATATTGATGTGATGTTGCAATGGATAAATTGTAGTCGTAGGTTTGCAGTTTACAGTTAGAAAACTTGGATAGCAAGGATTGACACCCATTGGAGTTTAATTGGAAAACTGAAAGATGCTAATGAAATTTTAAAGTACAGTGAACTGTCTAGAATAACGTTGGCCATTTCGACAGTTCTCCATCAGTAACTTCTTCGCAGCCTGGAATTTTCTGAAGTAAGTTAACTATTTCACAATTTTCTGTCTCTTTTCTGCTGCTTTTCTGAAAATTAGTTTCTGAATGGTCCAACAACTTTCTGCAGGAATGAACAAGGCTTACCTGCTCAATTTCACTCTAAGAATGAGCTATCCATCCAACATATCTATTTTATTCAGTTTCTCAATCATATTATACCCTTCCTCCGTGGCTAGGACAAGAGATAAAAGAGGCTTCTGTCTGCATTTTTTCTTCAATGCCTCTAAAATCCCCTGGTCCATCAGCTGACACACTGGAATTACTTTAGGAGGGAGAAACATGGCTCTTGTATCTTTATCTCATAACTGTTCTGCATCAGGATGGGATGAGGCATTGTCTAGAATGAGAATTGCCTTCCTTGTAAAATTTCTTATTTTAAAAACTTTTTCATCGATGAAATGAACTGCTGATGAAACCGATCATAAATATAGCTTCATTTGTCCATGTGTTTGACTGATTCCAGTACCAAACAGGAAGATCATAGTTAGTTTCAGTTCCATTAGTGTCCTTTTTTGTGTTTTTAAATGTCTGGGGATTTTTTTTTTTTTTTTTTTTTTTTTTTTTTGCATTAGTTTGAGCTTATGGCTGCCTGTTGCATTGCTGCATGCCAGGATTGTGACTCTCTTCTTCCTTCTTTCGTAGCCAGGTGCCGATTTTTCTTCCCTAGATGTCAGCGTTTTCCAAGGTAGCATTCAAAAATTCAGAACGGTCTCATCACAATTAAAAATTTGTTCTCCAGATATACCTTCCTTTTCAATTAAGTTGTGAAAATTGTCATTGAATGTTGCAGCATTTTAAGTTAGATAGCTTTTTCCCACAAACGTGGAACTACCTGATGCCGTACCACTATTTCCATCTGTCGAGCAAGCCAGCACAAGCAATTCACCACCTTTCATACTTTTCTTTCCTTTAAACTATCTGCACATGTTCTTACTGAGATTCGATTTCGAACCTCTTCTTTTTCTACCCTATCAAAGTAGTTCATTCATGGTAATTTTGTTTACATTTTCCCCTTTGTCCAGTCTCTAAGGCATCTAGCTTCATTTCTATTGTCACGTTAATTTGTTTTCTTTTTACTTCACAGAATATCAAAAGTTCCCAAAAATATGTTAACACGTATACACCTGGATGTGAACTGAAGAGCAGTACCTGCAATGAGTTCGATGTTAGTTTGCAATAAGATACAGTCACAAAACTTCAGACAGGTCTCTTAGAGTTTTACAACAATAGAAAGGATTGTGAGCCAGTGGCCAGCTGCTACCTGACTTTTTTTCATATCTTCGAAAGAAGCAAACAGCATTGTCAAGTATTACGACATGTCTTGAAATTTGTTTTGCAGTTCCAAGAATTAATGGCACAATGCAAAAACAGCAAAAATTACAGAAAAGAACACTCGATTCTTTGAACAGAAAAGATATAGACATAAATAGTAATGTTTTGTTGTAATATGTACTGTATATAATATTTGCTCTGTTTGATGTAGAGATATCTTAAAAAACTTCGTAAAATGTTGTTGAGTTTGCGGGACCCTTCCGTAGCAACTTAAAGCATGTTATATGCAGAAGAGAGTGTAACAATTATAAAGATATATTATGACAAGAGTGCGGTTAGTTTTCGACTTACCCTCTTATGTTTTCCCCCCCATAAATTGCTAATTATGGCCATTGATTTTGTGTGTATCATTATATAATTAATGCGCTTCATATTTATTTTATTATTATTTTCAGTATCTGAATAGTATCTGTAAATTTTGTTATTTCTTCACATATATTTCTCATACCATTTATTGAATATATTTTATCCTTATGTAGCTCCAGAAAATAATTCTGTGCCCTCAAAAAGAGCTGCTACGGATTCAGAAACTAGTTCTGAAGCTAGCACTAGACTTTCCATAAGCTCAGTTCGGAGTATTGGATCAAATCAATCATTAGGAAGTTCTGACAGCTTGCCAACTACTCCAATTCCCATCTCACAAATCAAGAAGGAAAAACCAGACAATATCAGCAAACCAAAAATTACCTCACAGCCTGTAGTAATAAAGCCTGCAACCCCAAGTAATCCTGTCACAGCTCCTGTCCAACAAACACAGCCTGCTTCAAATGAAAAGTCATCAAATTCACCAATAACATTTGCATGCGCTTCTTGTCAATACCAGACTTTAGATGAAACAGAATTTATGAAACATGCTCGTACAGATCATAGAACAGATTTATCAATGTGGTGTAAATTATGTGGCAAATGTTTTAGTAATGCAGGCGTTCTTGTGTCTCACATCAAAGAGAGGGCCTGCATTAAAGAAGAAATGATCTATAAATGTGGTGTCAAGGATTGTGTCTTTGAAACAATTAGTGGGCAGACATTTGTTCATCATCTGCGTCACTGCCACAAGGGAAGTCCATTTATATTTTGTGTACATTGCCAAAAAATTTTTACATTGCCTCACTGTTTAATTTTGCATATGCAAGATGACTGCCCTTTTAAAGATAGAAACAGACGAAATCCAGGTAGTGCACCAGTTGAAGCTGATTCTACAACAAACATTCCTGCCCCTCAGAAGCCTGTGTATACTCCTCCTGTTGTTAATACTGCTGCTAGACTACCAACTCCAGCAACTATTTCTATACCAAGGGCTTCAGTACCTAGTGCTATCAGACCTATAGCTCCTGCAATGACTCATGCTCGTGGTAGTATTGTGTCTGGCCGAGGCCGTGGGAGAGGTAGAGGCAGAGGGAGAGGACGTGGTAGACCACCATCAGAAAGTAGTGAATCGGAGGAAGATCCTGATGATCCTTCATGGCGTCCAGATGAAACTTTAGGATCAGCAACTTTAAGGCGTTCTGGTCGTTGGGCCAAAAAAGTAAATGATGTTATTAATGTTGAGCCATCCTTAACTGGAAAGCCCATTCCAACTCCAAAGAAAACACTTTCATTAGCAGATCTGAATGTTAAAAAGATGCTGAACTGTCCATGTTGTGATTTCATGGCAGCATTTCAGTCAGTTCTGGAAGATCATTATATTGCAAACCATAAAGTTGCAAATAAAAATGCATGTCTGGTTTGCCATTTAAAATTTGAAAGCACAAAATTATTCTTGGAACATTTTGAAGATCATATAAAGGGAAAATTGACCAATGTAATGTCTTCAGTAGTTGAAAGTAATGCTGATACTATAGCTGGAAAACATAGTCCAGCTCCTGCATCAAGTGTAAAAGACCAGCCACTTGTAATTACAGAAGAAAATTCACTTGATGCGACGACTAGTTCTGATCTCCAGAAAGGTGAAAATCATTCCAAACCATCAAATAGTGATGAAAATGTGGACGTAGTTGTAAAAAATATTTCAGAAGTAAATATTGTTGATCCAACAACTGATAAATCAGAAAATGTTAAAATTCCATATCAAGCTGCAATTCATGACAAAAGTTCAAAGGACTCAAAATTTAAAAAATTTGCTGAGTTAAAATCTCCAAAGGATTTAGTAGCTATGAGAAGTGAAGAAAAATTAAAGCATTTTTTTAAATGTGTTTTATATCACTGTTCTTTTACAACAGATGATAGAATTCAATATTTAGAGCATTTGAATGTAAACCACAAAGGGAAACGAATGCATTGTGCTTATTGCTTAAGTGAATTTTTCTGTGGCAAGTCACTTACTGAGCATATGTTAGTTGAACATGGTAAACGTCAGTATCAGTGTAGCAATTGCTTTTACAGAGCATTTAGTAAAATTCATGTACAAATTCATATAAAGAATTATCATGCTAAAGATACAGGTACAGAAGTATACACATGCAAAATAGTTGAGCTCCCTAGTGATTTAAAACCATCTGAGAGTAATGAATTATCGAATACTACATGGCCATTTATATGTGCTATTGGCGACTGTCGTTTTCAAACATTTGATCCCAAAGAGTTCAAGAATCATAATGATGTAGCTCATAGAACTGTTTCTGTATTCTTTTGTCATTATTGTCATGTTGATTTTATTTCTTTAAAGAGACTAATGAACCATTACCGGCTTCATGGGATCAACACATTTCAGTGTAGCTATTGTATTCATGGATCTGAAACAAAGGATGAGATAATGTTACATCTTTCTAATGCTCATGCAGACCAGCCTCTTATGGCCTATATGCGAGGTTCTGAGGAAGAAGCTTCATCTGAGGCAATGAAGATACCAGTTTCTGTAGGACCTGAACGCAATCAAGCTTTAGACAAACCTGCCAAAGCTGTTTCAGATAATTCTCAAGAAGAATGTGCTGACACCCAGGCTGATTCTCCAGTTCCAATGGAAATAAGTGTATCAAAGGAAGAAACTCAGCAAAGCTTTGAAAGTGAATTATATGTTAATGTAGGTGGCATGCTTTACCCAAAAGAGTTGGAGAATATTTTTTCGGAGCTGTACTGTGGTGTTCCTGGCTGCGAAGATAAAGTTGAGAATATTTTGACTTATATTGGGCATCTTAGAAATATTCATGCTGCTACAAATTTTCCTTGTCCTCATTGCCCAGAAATTATGGAAACTTGGAACTCCTTTAAGAACCACTTGCAGTGCCATGGTCCTAATTTGTATGCTTGTGGTTTCACAGGGTGCTCTTTTTATCATTCAGATAAACAGCAAGTTGAGGTACATTTAACAAATCATTTGGGTGTAGATGTTCAGGTAGTTGTAATACGAGAATCTTCAGAGAATGCAGGGAAAGTATCGTCTATTCTATCCCTGCCACGTGAATGCCCATTTAAAATCGGTAATATTCATTTTGAATGTTTGTTTTGCAGATACAAAAGTAGTAATCGGAAAGTAATGAAAAATCATATGTATAGAGAAATAGAATACAGTAGATTCTCCTGCAGTATCTGTAACAAAAATTGTGTTAGTAGGAGAGAGGTGAAAGACCATTTCCTTTCTGTACATCCTAAAGTAAATGTAGAATGCACTACTAATAAAAATTTTGAAATAGAAAATTGTGTCAAAAGTTTGCTGGGGCCTAAAATATCGTATCCAGATGTAAAAACTAGTGAATGTTGTCCTATCTGCAGTAAGAAATTCCAGTCTTTAACTCAGTGGCAGTTACATTTATACTATTGTTTGCGCAAGCAGTATCGATCGTATGATTGTGGATATTGCCAAGACAGTTTTTTCTCCTTAAAGGCATTGAAATATCATATTGATGAGCATCATTCACCTAATCCTTTATTGTTCTGTAAAGTATCCAGTAGTAAAATAGATGAAAATATAGGCAAATTGCTACAGCAACATAGGCTGAAGTATTTAAAACAGATTTTGCAAAACAACAATATTAATTGGGAGCAAGGTCAAGAAGACAACTCTCAAACAAAATTTTACATCTGTAGTAGTTGTTCATTTGAAGCTACCCATAGATTTGTTGTTCTGAACCATGTACAAAGTGTTCACAAAGATATCAGTGTAGATATTAAGAAAATATTGCGTAAAGAAACCGAGGATGAAGCTTCCAAAGTCATATGCGATGATAATTCAAATGATAGTATTAAAATGGTTTCAGAAGCGAAGAACAAAGGTGCTAAAGCCAAAAGATACCGTTGTGGTTTCTGCGTCAAGAAATTCACTTCTCTTCAAGAATTTGAGGATCACATGGAGCGTACGCATCCTGTGATAGAGGAAGCGGATTACTTTTATTATTATTCTCCAGACACTACAATTAAATTCTCGGCAGATGATAAAGATATTTATGAATGTGCTTATTGCAAATCATCTAAAGAAAACTTATTTGCATTACAAAAGCATGCTGAATTGATGCATTCCGAAATGCAGTTTAAGGTAAAGGGTTATCTTACTCAAAATCGGGAACGGTCAGCAATCATGGCTTGTGCACATTGCTATCTTAGATTAGAAAGCCGTGGTGATCTGAAGCGACATATGATGTCTTGTCATCCATCTCTACCTCAAAAATATATTGGAGATTTTCAAGGAGTTGCTGCAAAACGAAGTCTTGATACGGGAAATTTACCCAACAAAAAAGTAAAATTTGAAGGCACTGTCTATGTATGTTCTCATTGTGGAGCAGCCTTTTCATCTCAGGAGCAGATTATCTCACATAGCAAACAAACTCATTCACGGTTAGATGAAAAGTACACATGTGGTGAATCAGGAATTGCAAAATTTTATAAATGTGAGTTTTGCCAGTTTACTGGAGAAAAATGCCATCTAGAAAATCACTTGAAGAATAAACACAAGACAAGGGTGTTATGTTTTTATTGTAATAAACGTTTTGAATTTGCTACCAAGTTAAAAGAACATCATGATGTTTTCCACAAAGATTTACCTGTAAAATATTGCCAGGAAACACTTGGTTTTGATGCTGGAAAAAGTGAAAATAAAGTGTCGGTTTCCTCCAACAATTTATCATCATCAGCCTCTGCTGCTGAAGTGAAATACACAGAACCTTCCATTCCAGAATCTGGCTTTTCTAATTATGGTAAAAAACCTGAACCAGTTGATTTAAGTGCTTTGACAGTTTTAATGGACAAAGGCGATCAGTGTACTAGATTGCCATTAGACCAATTCACAGAATTATTTAATATTTTCCCAAAAGTTATTTTAGAAGATGAAATGAAGAAATGAAATTCCTTGTTGCAGATTGTTTAGACATCTAATAACATTTGTTTCATAAATTTTCATGTTCATTGGAGCATAATCCATTTTTCCCATTTATTTTATTGAATAAATCGCATGTCAAAAATTTCTTTGAGATTTCACTGTTTTCAAATGATTGCAATTTCTTTAATCAAATAAAAACAAGTTTTTACACTATGGCAGTTTATATGTTTAATAAGATTTTACAGTACAAAGCCTGAGATCCGGATGTCCAATATATGGAATAATCTAAAATCCGGACCTCGAAGCCACCACCAACCAATTTTTTTGGAGGCTTATGCTTCATGCATGCGCATCACCCCCTCATAATAAAACGTGCGGAGAGTCCCAATTCTTAATCTCATTTCACTAAATAAAATACCACATTTTTGAAGAAGTAATTAATCATTTTAGCATAAATTTGTGTGATCAGAAATTTGACTCCGTAGTTGAGTATCTGCTTGGCATACATCTCGAACCAAAACATTCTACATAGAAACATTGTTGATTTTACATAACATATATTCTATATCCTTGACACCAACCTGGCAAATTATTATTTATATTTTGCTTTCATCACTGCATGTTTATCAACACATGAAAACTTGAGTATTGGCTCTTGCAGCAATGCCTAAACAATTTTTTTATATTAGTAATTGAATAAAAAAAAAAAAGAGTATGGTAACCTTTTCTGTTGACATTATGCTTGGAGCCGATTACATATTTAAGATAAATACCCTAGGAAATGTTGATGAGGAAAGACTTAACAAACATTTCTTTCGGTATGCTAGAAATAGATATTGTTAATGATACTAAATACTACATAGGCTAAAAGATTACATTTAGTGTTATTTAAATTAAGAATAACTACTTTGTTACTCACATAAAGCTAGAACTGGCGTCAGAGCTCGCATGACCGCACCGGGCAGCAGAATTTAGGGAAGAAGAAGAGTTAACAGAAATTTTCATTGAGGTGAAAATGTCCCAATCATCAATTAATTAACGGACGGTGAAATCTGTGGTATGGTTCTAGATCCAGAAAATACCGTTACTGAGAGGGAAGAAAGTGACAGATGTTATTGAAAACAAAAAAAATCCGATTGACAATTTAGACAGAATTCTGGACACAGCAATTACAGGACTTGAACAGTGGAACATAGTAACTGAATAAGAAATTATATCTGTCTATAGAATTAAAGAGAAAGTATTAGCACAAAAATAAATGCAATTTAAACAACTCACGTTAAAACAAATGTTTAATAAACATATAGATAATAAGCTCTCTCTCTTTTTTTTTTTTTTTTTTTTTTTTTTTTTGTGTGTGTGTGTGTGTGTGTGTGTGTAAATTTTGATACCCTTTAGATTAGGACGAGTCCGGATCTCGGACTTTGTACTGTATTTGCTTAATTTTTAAGATCTCCCAAATTAAATTCATAATTTAAAATGATGAAGCATCTGTCACTGATGAAATTTGGAGGGAAAAATACTTCCTGTATTCAATATAATACAGTTCTCATATTTTTTGGCACAATCACCAACATGCTGCATTCCTACCTTCAGATTATCAAATAGATTCAACTGCACCAGTGGCCAACTATAATAAATATAATAGTTGGTATAAATGCTGCTTTGCTTGCTTATGCAAGAAAGATGAGCTCTGAATTTGTCATTGAGTGGTGATAACTGATTTGGAAAGTACATGAAAGATCTTGCACAAATGAAGTAAAAACTATTTTGCAAGTGTGCACTTTTTTTTTTTTTATCTTGTAGAAAGTACATGTATAATGAAAACACTAATATTTTTCAGATTTTCTCATTTAAACTTAGTTAATGAATTATGTAATTCCTTTCTCAGTTTAAATTAGTATTAAAAATATTATTCTTTTATGTTAAATTATCTTCATTTAATGAAAAGATAAATTTAAAAAAAAATTTTTAGTGATGATATTCAACCAAGAATATACCTATATACTAACTATAAATAAATGGAGCAAGTTATCAGTCCTTGTAGTTAAGGGAATAAAATATGTTGCATGCTTCAAAATTTATTATTGAAATTAAAATTATTTCCAGGTAATTTTCAACATCATTTTAGGGCACAGAATTCTGAAATTTTAGTCATTTAATATTTTTATTAAATAGTGTATATATATATAAATGAAGTTAATTTTTTTTTTAATTTCTCCGACTATTATGTCTGTAACATTTGCTTTTATAATTTGGTTCACAAGCATTTTGTAATTATATTTCATATTTCCCAGCATTTTAAAAATCAGTTTTAATGATTAAAAGTTCTCATTATCATGAAAAATAAGTTAATTATCTTTATTTAGCCTAAGATTTTAATTTAAAATAAAAATTGTGAACAGTATATAAACTCACATAAACACTAAATGATGTATTATAATATGCACAATACAATATTGTGTAGTCGTATATTGAAAATAGTGAAATGCTGTTGATGAGATAAATTATTCTCTGTTAGAGAATGATGTAAAGCAGCCTATCATTTTTACTGAAGAAAACTTTAAAATGATTATCATTCTCAGATAATTTCTACATAAAAATTATTCTTACAGTTTATATTTTAATATGATCATCAAGTTGTAGATGTAATAATCAGGAAATAAATCAGTTTGTTTGAGTGTAGAGTATTTCTTATGGACCTGTATTTATTTTGATCAATTTACTCATTCTTTTTTTTTGTATGGCTGTTCTTAAGATTGTAATTTGCTTGAGAAAATGTGTGAGGTTTCTCGAACACCAAAGCATAAAAAATTTAATTACAAATTTAAAACCCCATTAAATTGTAGCATGTGCAAAACAGTTTATAGCATTAAATACAGAACTTTTCTTTTGCATTTATAGTTATAAATGATTTTTTTTACACTTGTTTTGAAGGGGTGTGTAACTGAAATGCATTACTAAGTTATATATTGGCTAATAAATAACTCATTAATTTTTTTGGAATTTTGTTAATGGTATGGTAAAACCATAAAATTTTTTTAAATTATCATATGTAAACGGTTTACCCTGCAAAAGTTGTGTATTGACTAGTTTGCAATTTTTACATTAAATTTCCGTATTATGACAAAATATTTTGGTGTACTATATTTCACAGTAACACTATCGACTTGCAGCTGCAAGATAGTACAGTAGAGTCTCGCAAACTTGACATAATGTGGACCAAGAGACTTGACTAGTTTTACGGAATAAGGAGTGGATTTTCCAGAACTCTTAATGTTTAACCCTTTGATGCACACAATATTATTTTTATAATGTTTTAACTAAAAAACTTTAGAAATCGAATATTATGATCCTAGAGACAAATAGTATATGAATTTAAAAAAATTTACCGCTTTTTCTATCCGAGCCAATCAGCACTAGCAGTAAATCTAGGCACTCCTTGAAATTCATCATAAAATTTTAGGGCTTGTAAAGTTAGTCCTGAAATGGCTGTTCCCTGTTCTCTTTGCTGTCTGAACCACAGATAAAGCGCCTCGCTCACTTTTTCGTATTCACCACCTTTAAAATACTTTTCGTTCCTTTAAACATGTATGTACAGTACATGCTTTTTTCACAGACCAAGACTTTATTTCGAACCTCTTCTTTTTCCACTTTATCAAAGTAGTCCATCCAACACGTAAATCTATGGTAATTTTGTTTACACTTTCCCCCTTTGTGCAGTCTTTTTAAGGCATCTAGTTTCATTTCCATTGTCACGTTAGTTTTCTTTTCGAACGATATTCACTTCACAGAATATCAAAAGTTCCCAAAAATGTGTAACATTTATACTCCTGGATGTGATCTGACGAACGATATCTGCAATGAAATGGTGTGAGTTTAGTTTGCAATAAGATGCAGTCATAAAACTTCAGAGAAGTCTCCTAATGTTTTGCTACATTAGAAAGGAATGTGAGGCAGTGGCCAGCCACTACTTGACTTTCTTTGTATCCTCGAAAGAAGCAAACAGCATTGCCAAGTATTGCAACATATCGTGAAATTGTCAGGCCTTTCCAAGAATTAATGGCCCAGTGCGAAAACGGCAAAAATTACATAAAAAGAACGCTTCATCAGAACAGAAAAAACATATAAATAAATAATAATTGTATGCACTATATGTAATATTTGCTCTGTTTGGCGTAAAGTTTTTAAAAAGCTGTCGAGATATCGGGAGTCAAGTTTGGGGGACTCTAATGCAATATGCGAAGTATTATAAACTTTCTCCTTTTAAACAGACTTTATAAAAATGTGGTCCGAATAAACAATTAAAACACAACTTCAAATCTTTAGAACAACCATTTTCATTTATTTTTAACAATAGCAACGGTAAAGAAAGAACTGGTAACCATGGTAACGCTTTGCGACTGCGCAGATACTCTCGCAGACGATGTGCTAGCGCATCGCAGCACAAATACAAAAATTTTAAACACACCCCACCTGTACTCTGTAAAGAGTATATAAAATACTAGCGACTCGCTCCGGCTTCGCACGAGTATAAAATATGAATGGATATTTTAACAATGAATCGCAGTTCATAATCTTTTTCTGAACTTACATACCTCACCTTAAATTACGATTTTTGAAAATAATTTCCCTAATATTAAATTGATTTAACTCTAAATTTTAACCAAGATCTTAATAGAAAATTCCAATCCATAAATTATGGTTTTATTTAATCTAATCTTATCTAACCTTATGTACTTATAATTACTATAAGTGCGATTTAAAAATTAACCTTAGAATAGAATATCATTTATATTTTAAAACTATCATACAATTATTTATCGTAACTTACTTATAATTACTGATACCTTGTCGCGCTGAAAGCTAGAGAGCTCCGATAATAAATGCGTCCGATCGCTGCTAAATTCAAAGTGCTGTAGGGAGAACCGCGGCCTCCGACGCGCTATTTATAGGCACGCTCCCGCCGCCCCGGCCAGCCAGTACCGCCGCAAACGCTACGTCCCGCAATTTTTAAATCTGTAGACCTTTTCAATGTGTACAATACTTAGTACATTATTTTGATAAATCTCGTAGGGTTCAGCCTGCGTTTGCAATGTAAGCGGAAAAAATGTAATTATTTACGACATCACATTAGAAACCTAAAAAATAACAGTATTTCTCTACTATTTAATGGATGTTATTATACATATAAACCTTCCTCTTCAATCACTCTATCTATTAAAAAAAAAAAAAAAAAAAAAAACGCATCAAAATCCGTTGCGTAGTTTTAAAGATTTAAGCATACATAGGGATATAGGGACAGAGAAAGCGACTTTGTTTTATACTATGTAGTGAAGTGATGATTAACAACAGATCAAATAGAACACAAATACAATTATAATACGAACAGTAATGCATAAGACAATATTAAAGGAGAAATGTCAGGTTATTTCAAGTGGATAAATTAACTGGGTTGATCTTTATAGTGTCCATTGTCAGTTCGAATAATACACGAACGTACGTGTCCGTCACGACCAGTAAAAACGTCTTCAACAATACCAAGCGGCCCCTTCAAGCAAAACTATATTCTCTTTTTTAAGATCCTTTCCTGGTGATGGATTTACAAATTTTTGTGTACTTCTCAATTGCATCAAATAATTATTTTTCCATTTCATCCAGAGTTGGCGTAAAAGTTTATTCTCATATAATTTTAGACGAGTCAAAGTTTCCTTTGTACAAGGTTGACTGTCGAAAATTTAAACAAAATGTATAGGATAGCTAACATTCTCTAGACCAAGAAACAAAAAGTGGGCTGCAGTAAGAGGTTTGGGTTCATCTATAATTCATTACTTACATAAGTAAGGTGTCTTATGATTTAATACCAATTCGTTTTCCGCTAGAATGGTCGTCATTTTCTCGAACCTAAAACAAGCTTTTCCAAGGACTTTCCTTAAAGGGTCTTTTATGCTTCACATGAGTCTCTCATAGAATCCACCCCACCATAGTGCATGAGGGACAATAAACTGTCACGTTATTTCATGTAGAGCAACAAAATTTTTTAAGTCTGAATCAACCAAAATTTAAGAAAAATCTTTCAAAATGCTATTTGTGGTCTCTCTTAGCATTATCAGAAATGACGACCTTGCAGTTCTCCCTTCTTACCAAAAAAACGTCTTAAGGACAAAATAAAACTTTTTGTCGACATATCTAATTAATTCGATATGAAGTGCTCTGGTAACTCCACACGCGAATAAGGCTTCATATGATTTTTGTTGAGTCTCCTTTCTGGAATGAAGAAAGACTGGACCAGTAAATGGGGGATTTTCCAATACTCAATCCTTTGGCAATTGAGCTGTTATCTGTTTAGCAGGCTTTACAAATTATCTGCTACAAATAAGACAATTTTTTAAAACTTTCTTTACAACTTGTCTACCATTTGGAATCTAAAACCTATTTCTAATTTTAGCAAGAGTGGCAGATACTCCAACATGGTAAATTTTGTTATGTTCTCTTAAAATTAATAACTTAGTGAGTTTCAACTGTTGGCAAATCCGCTTTGCTCAAGCCTACTTACACGCAAAATACCATCTCTCTTCCATAGGTTGCGAAAGTTCGACAGAATTAGTCTGCCATTTCCTTAACACCATTCCAGCATTCTTAAGAATTTCGTTGCTTTCGATGCTGGTTTTCAGAGCTGTCTCTACTTCGTCAGCTCCAGCAACAAAATCGTCAACCCAGAAAGAATTTAGTAGTAATTCACAGGTTTCTGGATACAAATTTCGATAATTTTCAAAATGAAATTTCAGTGTAGCTGCGAGCAGGTAAGGACTTCATGTAAGTCCAAACAAAAGACGAGTAAAATTCAGCACGATAAATTCGCTTGAACTTAGATCATTAATCCAGAAAAATTTAGTATACCAACGATATTCTGGGTGTACTTGAATTTGCAGGAAGGCTTGCTGTATGTCCGATGTATAAAGCTATAGAATTTTTTCTAAATTTTAATAACAGTTCAAACAAATTAGGATACAAGTTCGCACCAATGCGGAGACTCATTTAGTGAAAGTTCTCCTTCTCCATGAGCTGCACCATCAAATACAATTTTCAGATGGCTGCTGGCTTTGTCTTCTCGAATAGCAGCATGGTGGGGTAAGTAAAATGATAATTCATCCCCTAACAAATCAGAAGATATTTCAACTATTTCTTCTTTAAGATAACTGTCAACAACCTCCCGATATTGCTTATACAACGACAGATCTTTCTTGAACCTCCAAACTAAACTATTAAAACGTTTCAATGTGACCTCCCTATTATTTCCCAATTTCTCCCGCATACCTGTTCTTCACAGAAACCTCACACAGTACCTGCCATTTATAAACTGAATCGATTCCTTAAACTCCTTTAGAATTTACCTTTGTTTGACACCGGAAGTATCTGTTTCGTCACTTCTAATGCCCAAACTCTCCAATTCCCAAAGGCTCAGCGGAGATCAAATCTCTTTCATCGAGAAGGAAAGTAATCAACGTAGAATTACTTAAGTCATCATACGTTCCTTGGTGTGTGTGTGTGATTATGGCAAATCTCGAGGGCTATCTGCCTAAGGGGAGGGATGTCTTCGTGGAGGACTTTCTAAGGGCAACTGGCTCGTATACATGTTACACATGGGGAAAACCACGAAAACGCCCATGCAGCCAGCCCGTTCGCGGGATTCGAACCTCGAGCCGAACTACCAGTGTTCAGCGACTTTACCGCTCGGCCGCTTGGTGGGCCATACGTTCCTTGGAGTGACCATCCAAAGGCAGTTTCTATAGCTACTAATGACGTGTTCAACAGCTCAAATCGCTTTATTAAATTCCAGTAATACTCTGCTCCTATGAACAAAGAAATTTCACAATTGCTAGGTAACTCTTCAAAATCAAATGTTAATGGAAATCCTCTGGACTTCATTTCTGCACAAATACCTCGATCTGGAATATTTATTGCAGCTTTCGATATTTCATCAATTTCTAATCCTTCAATAAGCACTTCACTTCCATTCAAAATATTTCTAAGGTATTCTAATTCCACCCTTCGGCAAATCTGCCTTTTCGGAGTCTTTGCGCCAAAGCTATAAATATTCAATTTTTCTGAAACTAATAACCTTTAATCCCAACCTTTCAGAAACTCCTTTCTTTACAAATGTGCGCTCGGATCCATTATCAAATAAACAAAAAATAAAATGTGACCATTGCTCCCTTTGCAGGCCTTTACACAGCAATTTATATTACAACATAAAAAACATCTTTTTTTCTCTTAAAAGCTTCTCTCTCTCTCTCTCTTTTTTTTTTTTTTTTTTTTTTTTTGAAGAGTTCAAATTTTCACGCAGGTGGCTCATGTGCTGCTGCAAAATATACAAGTGTTTCAAGTAGCACTCGTCAGCAATTCATTAGCGGAGTAAAAAAAATTATTGCGATTAGGGGCTCCAAAATTTCTGTGGTTAGATTGTGATGTACGTGTGAGTAACACGTGCATACGAAAATATCCCTAACATTAACTAGGAAAGCCGAAATCTTAGTTAAGATAGACATGTTACAATTAATAATCAAATTTAATAAGGAAAAGTAACAGTTGCCGGGTACATTATAACGGCTTAAGAAATTCAGAGCACAGTACAGATGAGAGTACACAAGTTCACATATCTCGGCGAAACAGAGACGCACACATTTGTTGAAGTAGTTCCACTTGACTGCCGGGGAAAATTCTTCTCTCCCCGTCAGCCTGTAGGTTTGCCAAACGGGTTTACTGTTTCGCCAATTGGCGCTTTTCTGTACAGTTTTTAAGTCTGTATCGCCTGTTTGGCGCTGCCGCTGCATACTCCCTCCGCAGTGTCAACGAAATGTGACATACCGATGCGGGGGTCGGATTAATCGTCCAGAACGGGTGATACAAATGTCCGAAGTTTTTTTCACACTCTTGGAAGCAACTTGAGAAGAGTCCATGGTTACAAAAGCGGGTTTTAGTCTATCTATGGAGATCGTTTGCGTAGTCCCTTTTATTTCGAGATCAAACGTTTTATCTTGTCTTTCTAGCACCTTAAATGGTCCATCATAAGGAGTTTGAAGTGGTTTTCTAACTCCATCGTGTCGAACAAACACATATGTGGACTTGTGAAGGCGTGGATGAATGAAACATGTTCGCTGGCCGTGGCTAGAAGTCGTGGTCGGGCGGACACTGGCAAAGTGAGATTTTAAATCCTCCACAAACTGTTTGGGGGACGCATCCGGAGGTGTCGGATTGAAAAATTCTCCTGGGAGACGGTTAGTCTTTCCATACATCAGTTCAGAAGTGGTTGCTCCTATGTCCTCTTTGAATGCGGCGCGGAACCCATCAGCAGCGTTGGAAGGGCAGCCACCCAGTCACTGGTATCGTGCGCTTTTAAGGCAGCTTTCAAAGGACGGTGGAATTCCTCGATCAGTCCATTCGCCTGTGGGTGGTACGGAGACGTCCTGATCCTCTTGATTCCCAATAATTGGGAAAGGGCTCGAAATAAGCCGCTTTCAAACTGTCGCCCTTGGTCGGTAGTAATAACAGTCGGACAACCAAATCAAGTAATCCAGTGGTCATAGAAAGCCTGTGCTACTGTGCGTGCTGTTATGTCTGGTATGGGTACTGCTTCGGGCCATCTAGTAAATCTATCTATCATAGTTAGACAGTAATAATTATTTTGAGAAGGAGGTAGGGGACCAACAAGGTCAAGGTGGACGTAATCAAACCTCTGTGATTGGTCTGGAAACTTCATTAACGGGGTTCTAGTATGCCTGCTTACTTTTGCTTTCTGGCACGGAATGCACTGCCGTGCCCATTTCGCGCAATCTTTGCGGATGGAAGACCAAACAAACCGTGAACATACTAACTTTGTTGATGCGCGAATGCCGGGGTGAGACAAATTGTGCAAGGTGGCAAAAACTTTCTCACGGAAAGCCGGAGGAATGTAAGGACGGGCGTTACCTGTTGACACATCGCAATATATCGGTAAGCTACAATTCGGTAAGGTAACTTTTTTGAGATGTAGAACTTTTGACTCTTTTAGCAATGTTTATAATTCTGGGTCGATTTCTTGCATTTTAGCGATTTCCTCATAGTCGATAGGGTTAGGCATGCTTATTGCTTCTATACGCGAAAGTACGTCGGCAGCGATATTCTCCGAACCTTTTATATGGCGAATTTCAGTGGTGAATTGTGAGATAAAGTCTAACTGCCTAGCCTGACGAGGTGAACACTTATCCAAACGCTGTCGGAATACATACGTCAGCGGTTTGTGATCGGTGATTAAAGAAAAGTTCCGTGCTTCCAACATATGCTTAAAATGCCTAATAGCAGCATAAGCTGCCAATAGCTCTCGATCATACGCACTATAGTTCCTTTCCGCCTGCGAAAGCTTTCGTGAGAAAAATGCGAGAGGCTGTAAATTTCTATCAACTATTTGTGATAGCGTTCCACCGATCACGAAGTCTGACGCATCAACCTGTAAAACCAACTGGGCATCTTTCTTCGGGTGTGCCAAAAGAACAGCATTAGCGATTAGCTGTTTGCACTTTTGAAATTCACTCCGCGCTTCCTCAGACAAATTCAGGATTGTCTTATCATTTTTCTTAGCCCCTTTTAAATACGAAGTTAAATGTATTTGATTCTGGGCTACGTTGGGTAAAAATCGACGGTAAAAATTTAAAAATCCTAAAAATCTCTGCAAATCTTTTACCGTTTTAGGAAGTGGGTAGTTAAGTATCGGTTCCACTTTGTTCGTCAGAGGCTTGGTACCATCTTTATTGATTATATGGCCTAAAAAAGATATTTCCGGAACGCCGAAAACACATTTCGAAGCGTTAATTGTCAATCCATATGAAGTTAATCTTTCAGAAACAGTACGTAGGTGAGATTTATGCTCATCTTCCGTATCACTAAATATCAAAATATCATCTAAGTAGACGTAGGCGAATTTTAGATCTCCAAGAATTTCGTTCATAAACCTTTGAAAGGTTTGAGCTGCTCCGCACAGTCCGAAATTTAAAAACGGAAATTCGAAAAGACCAAATGGGGTGCAAACTGCAGTTTTCGGTATATGATCTGGATGGACTGGTATATGATGATATGCCTGAACGATATCAATTTTTGAAAAAATTGTCTTTCCGCTAAGCGTATTATTAAAGTCTTGTAAATGCGGGATAGGGTATCTGTTGGGTTCGGTGCACACGTTTAGTTTTCGGTAGTCTCCTACTGGCCGTATGTCGCCCGAACTTTTAGAAACTACATGAAGAGGTGATGACCATGCTGATTTTGATGGTCTACAAATACCTTGATCTATCATAAATTGAAATTCTTTTTTTACTGCTTCGTATAACTTAGGGCTTAACCTACGCGGTTTACTGTGCACAGGAGGACCGTTTGTTTCGATGTAATGAACCGTACTATGCTTTACTCTACCCGAATCGGATTTTAACTTCAGTACTTCCGGAAAGTCTTTCAAGATTCTGTGATATGGTGAATCACCAGATATTAACTTTACCGAAAAATAATTTTTAGAATCGGAAAGAGAACCAATACGAGTTAATTTCGTAGTATTATCGATAAGCCTACCTCGTTTTAAATCGATTAAAAGATCAAAATGCCTTAAAAAGTCGGCTCCTATTATAGGCACTGGTACATCGGCGATTAAAAACTTCCAAGAAAAGTTTCGTCTAAGTCCTAAATTCACAGTTAACAATTTTGTTCCATACGTAGAAATTCTGGAATTATTCGCTGCAAATAATTGAAGCGAATCAGGATGCATTTTCTTAAACTTAGAAGTCGGTGTCACACATGAAACATCCGAGCCCGAATCAATCAAAAAGTTTAAATTTAATCTGTTATCGTAAACATGTAAACGACATGAATGCGCGACTGCCAATGAATTTCGATCGACAGCCGCTACTACTAGTTTTCCTGGGCCGTAGTGTTCTGAGAAAAGGAACAAGGTGCTCGACATTTTCGTGCATTATTACCGAATCGCGAATGAAAATAACAATAATTGTTCACACGCTCTCGGGAATGCCCACGCGAAAAACTACGTGCTTTGTTATGTTGATCCCGGGGGAAAATTATTCCTCGTTTTTTCGCGGGAGAGTCGCTCGACTTGTTTACTTAGGGCAGAGATTTTACTCCTTAAGGCCTTAAGCTCCTCGAGGGGGGGCACCAGAATCGTTAGGGTTTCTGGGGGAACTCGCCGAAGCTGCCTGGACCGCGAACACGCTGTTGTTCGTTGGCGTGCGCACTTCAGCTATCTTATCAGCCATTTTTGCTAAATTGTCTAAGGATTCCGAACTTATTGATAAAATGGCATGCACCTCGGAAGGTAACCTTTGCAGCCATAATGATTTTAAAAATTCGTCAGTTATACAGTTTCCACCTAATTCTCTCATTTTTCTCAATAAGTGAGATGGTTTGTCGTCCCCTAAATGCAATTCAGAAATAAGTCTGCGTATTTGCTCGCTTTCCGAATCTGAGAATTCTACTATTAACCTAGCTTTAGCATATTTAGCCGTCGCTGGGGGATTAAATAAAATATCTGATACTGCGGAAAGAGTTTCAGGGTCTATCGAAGAAACCACGTGGTTGTATTTTGTACTATCGCTACTAATCTTCGCTAAAGCAAAGTTACTTTCAACTTGAATAAACCAAAGTTTAACATTCTTTTTCCATAAAGGGGGAATTTTAACTGCCACGTGTGAGATTTGTGGCTCCTGAACCGCCATATTCGATTCCTCGTTGGTTTGGCCTTACGATCCTGGCATGGTTGCCAATTATAAATATATCGTAAATCGTAAACTTAATGTTTTGCACTATACCTTATCAAAACCGTATCAATTTAGAATAAAATAATGAAGACATTCAATATCTCAATAAAAGTGTGAGCGCAAATATTACCCAAAGATCAATTTTAAACAATCAATAATTAAATTAAAACTATAATTTTAGAGCAAAACATATCACAAAAACATAATTAAGACCAATCACAGATAATTAAAAAAATTTGACCACATACCTGTATATCCTCCTTAAGTGTGATAAACCACGTGTAATCCGTACGATAAAATGAGGAGGAAATAAATAGGGTGGAGCCTTTATCAGTCATAAGGAAGAGCATTGGCATCAAAATAAGGCATATTTTTAGTTTTTTAACAAAGATTGAGACAGATAGTCATTAGGGATCGAAACAGAAGGAGCGAGGGACAGGGTCACCAATGATGTACGTGTGAGTAACACGTGCATACGAAAATATCCCTAACATTAACTAGGAAAGCCGAAATCTTAGTTAAGATATACATGTTACAATTAATAATCAAATTTAATAAGGAAAAGTAGCAGTTGCCGGGTACATTATAACGGCTTAAGAAATTCAGAGCACAGTACAGATGAGAGTACACAAGTTCACATATCTCGGCGAAACAGAGACGCACACATTTGTTGAAGTAGTTCCACTTGACTGCCGGGGAAAATTCTTCTCTCCCCGTCAGCCTGTAGGTTTGCCAAACGGGTTTACTGTTTCGCCAATTGGCGCTTTTCTGTACAGTTTTTAAGTCCGTATCGCCTGTTTGGCGCTGCCGCTGCAATTGTTTATACTGGCTACGTGTTGCGTGCGAAGAAGGAGAGTGTATATGAAATGTTCTCTCCCTTGCAGCAATGGAACGATGCAAGAAATCCATTATGTAAAATTCCTTCAAATTATGATTAGTGCTCGAGATTTGATTTTTGCTGAATTCCAAAAAGAGGAAAACGTTGGGACAAAGTTTCAGAATTATAGCACAAAGCATTACGCTATTTTCTGATTTTTACCTAAACACTCAAGAGAATGAATTTGGGTTTGGCACTTAAAATACAGATTTTTTAACTCTTGTAAATTACAAATGTTATATAACCATGTCATATTCAACAGTTTAGACATATGGACATTGATTAACACGTCTTTCTGCCCAAAGGTATCTTGGATTAATTTAAAAGCCGACTTATATTTCTCTGAGGAACATTTAATACAAGAAAAAGCTTCGCCTCCAAGGTAACTAAACTAATAAGAAAATTTTTCTGCATCTGAAAGGGAGGGATTTTTGTCAATAGAATTTTCGAATTGATTCCAAAAATTTAAATACTCAGATGGGTTCCCGTAATACGTATGAACTTTCAATTTAGGTAATTTCGCGTTTGTATTTGGTCTACTTTGGTTTGTTATGGGTTGCACACATGCGGGTTCTTGTACAGATGAGGATTACAACGATTTTATTTCTTAGTTTTACCGAATTAAATATAATTACTTCATTACATTCACCAATACTCTCTATTTCCGACTGCATTTCTGCATCAGAGATCTTCGATTTCAACGTCAATAGATTTGAGCTGGTCGATTTTCTATTTTTGATATTAATTTCGTTACCTGTCTTCTATGGTAGGTACGTTGCTTCTTAAGTGTATCTAACTCTTTAGCCGTTAATAATAACAGTATTACAACAAAACAATTCTCTACTGCCCAACGAAACTGAAAACAAGCTACTACCACACAATGCAATTTCACTTAAATTTTACGAAACTCAAACAAACTATTATCAACAAATTCTCTAAACTAAGGATGTCAAACTCGCGCGGCAAATAATAATATATAATAATATGAAATAAATGAAATGTTTACTGCGAAGTAATTAACGATAATTTATTCAGTGTTGTTAGATTACTCACAGCGAGCTGACACACACACTACTTAAATTACAAATGCGTGTGAGTAGCTTGCGTTCAGCTACCTTCGGCTTTTGGGGGACACATGCACTCAGAACTTGTACGCATCCCCCGATAGCCGAATGTGGCCGAACTCATGGTCTCAGTTTTCATGTACTTTGCTTTATTATTAATTATTACTTAATTCATATTGTTACGGATTTCATAGTTATTTATTTATTTAGAATTGTAATTAGATTTGCTTCGTGTTGCCTTAGCAACGCAGACGATTTTTGAAAAGACAGCTGCGTTGGAAGGTTAAAAATAGAACAGCGCGTGCATTTAATACCTAATAAATAAATATCTCGTAATTGCTGTTGCCATCCACAAAAATCCAGATATTTATAGATGTTTCCAGTATATTCGAGAAATTAATTATAAAGCTTATAAAAGCCGAGAACAAACAACTCATCTCAGTAGTAGCTGTAGTTCTAGCGAACTGTTTGTTTACTTAATGCTGTGATTGATTTGTAGCGATTTTGCTGTGAGATAGAATTAGTTTCTCTGTTTTGAATTGATTTTTGCTAAACGTTTGACATTTTGTGATATTGTTAGAATATTTTTGAAGAAATATTTCAGCATTTTGATTTATCTCTTGTGGAAAGAATAAATTTTTGTTAACTTTTTAACGTTAACCCTGTTTATTCCAGCCCTTTGTATTCAGTATGTCTATATCAAAACCAAGTGGTAGTAAAATTAAACGAAAAATCGCTGACGAACATAGAATATTCCAAGTAAAATGGGAATTAGAATATTTTTGCTGTGAAATAAAAGATAAAATAATCTGCTTGATATGTAATAATACTATTAATGTAGCAAAGTTATATAATATTAAACGTCATTACGAACAACGCAAATCGAAATATAACAATTACGAAGGATTAATGAGAGAAGAAAAGTTGAAAGAGCTCAAGTTAGGAGTGAAAAAGCAACAGTCCATGTTTAGTAAAGTATTGCAAGAAAGTGAAGCGGTGGTACATGCAAGCTACGTCTTGTTCGAGTTGATAGCTAAACATTCGAAGCCTTTTACTGACGGTGATTTCATCAAGGAATGCCTAATGAAAGCTGGAGAAATTGTTTGTTCTGGAAATGTGAAAGCATTTCAATCAATTTCACTGTCTCGAAATACAGTTGCGGAAAGAGTTACTGATTTAGCCGCGAATTTAAGTGATCAGATCAAAGCAAAATCATCTAGTTTCGAAAGTTTCTCAATTGCCTGTGACGAGAGCACGGACAATAGTGGCAAAGCTAAATTAGCAGTGTTTCTTCGTTCTTGCGACAAAAATTTTAACATTTTTGAGGAATTACTGGAACTAATACCGATGCCTGGTACTACCACAGGAGAAGATATATTTACTTGTGTTTTTGGACTTCTGCAGAAATACAATCTACCTTTGGCAAAATTAAATTCTGTAGCTACAGATGGCGCTCCATCAATGACCGGGAAAAACAAGGGCTTCGTAGCATTACTAAGAAAAAAACTTAGTGAAATTCACGGCTCAAACATTCATCATATGCATTGTATTATACATCAAGAAGTTCTATGCACGAAAGTAAATATGGAGAATGTTTTGTCATATATAAAAAAAGTTATAAATTTTATAAGATCTCGAGGTTTAATTCACTGCTTTCTTAAGTGAGTTAGATAGTGAATATTCGGATTTGTCCTACTAGACCGAGGTACGTTGGTTATCTTGCTCCAAGATTCTGAAACAATTCTGGGATTTGAAAGAAGAAATATGTCAGTTTTTAAAAACGAAAAATCAAGACGTAAGTTTGTTTTACGATCCAATATGGATACAAGATTTATCTTTCTTGGTTGATATAACCACACACTTAACCGATTTAAATTTATCGTTACAAGGAAAAGATCATATCATTACGAACATGTTTGACATAATTAAAGTATTCAAATGTCAACTAGTTTTTTGGGAAAAACAACTTAAAAATGAAGATTTGACGCACTTCCCGACGTGCAGCATGAACAAATCAAGTTTAGATGATACTTGTTCGTATCAAAAATACGCAGAAAAAATTGCAAATTTAACAACTGAATTTGAAACGAGGTTTAATGATTTTAGTTCCCTCGAAAACAATTTTTTTTTTGTTTTCTTCGATTTTTCTCAATAAGTATTGACACAGTACCCAGCCATATGCAAATGGAGGTGATCGAGATTCAATGCAACTCAAATTTGAAAGCAAAATTCATTGAAGTGGGCGTGCCTGAATTTTACAAATATTTAGCAGCCAGGTTTGAAAACACTCGAAAATTCGCATATGAAATTATTTCCATGTTTGGTAGCACTTATCGGTGCGAGC
Organism: Stegodyphus dumicola; assembly: GCF_044657685.1. NCBI lineage: Eukaryota > Metazoa > Arthropoda > Arachnida > Araneae > Eresidae > Stegodyphus > Stegodyphus dumicola. The sequence goes on from NC_140769.1 coordinate 218,562,294, forward strand.
AGTTATTTTCAGTCATGAAAGGTAATAAGTCTCCTATTAGAAACCGTATTAATGATGCTCACCTTGGGTCAGCGTTGAAAGTTATCACTGCAAACAAACAAAATTTCTCCCGAAATAGGAAAGATAATAGCAGAGAAGAGATGTCAAGTATCAGGACGTAAACATTAAATTTTTCTTGTTCTTTTCTATATAAATATATATATATATATGTTTATTATTGTATTATTCGAAATTATTCGAAATAAATCTACGTTTCTATGAATATTGATTTTTTTTTTTTTGCGGCCCGCCTAAAGTTAAACCTTGTTTGTTTGGCCCAAGTGTACCTATGAGTTTGACATCCCTGCTCTAAACTATAAGAAACCACTTGGGATTTCAAAAAGTTTTCAATTCAAAGTTTTTCTGGGCTTCCACGCCGCTCTGTGGCGCGCAAGCAAAGGGAAGGAAGGCGAACCTCCCTCCCCGAGTAATATTATTACTTACCCCACTTTCGAGTGTTCGGCCGATGCTATTCGCACCAGAGATGCGATTAGCCGCTTGAGCTATTGGCACCAACATTAACCACGCATGCGCAGAGTTGTCGGATTCGTCATTTGAACCCAATCGAAAAGAACGGATTCTACGTACGCAAACTGTTGTAGTGAATCTTTTTTTTTTTTTTTTTTTTTTTTTTTTTTTTTTTTTTTTTTTTTTTTAAAGGCGGCTGACTACCTTGGCGTAGTTTATCATTTTTAAGGGTTGGCGACTTTCAAAAGATTAGAAAAGAAAATGGGTTCCTTTTCTTGTATATATAAAAAGATGGAACACATTTCCTTTTATATAAAAAAGTGGAGATTTATATGTTCGCAATGTTTATCGTTATCCTGAACGGTTGGGATAGTTTAAACTACTGATTTGGGGGGGGGACAAAATCTTGTTTGCATTTTTTGTACTTACATTTAGCTTCAAAGATATGGTTTGCACAATCAAGACTAATTCTTTCCTCTTTGAAAATTTTCGTCTTAGAAAAGATAATAAAAACTGGACGCAGGATTTCTGTCTAGAAAATATAGACATGAAATAAATTAAAGGCGATTAAATCAACAATTAATCATATAATACTGGTTATTAACAATTTTGTATGCCTGTTTATTTTTTCTACGGAAATACTTGGCATTTTCGGGACATAAAACGTATTTGAACGACAAAAAACTTTGAAACATTAGTACAAACACATTAATAAATTAAATTTAAATAAATAATGGGATGTAATTTAAAAGACAGAAATAATTTAATGTAAGAAATTTAGATTTAAAAATTGCACACATAAATGATTTATCAGATTTTATTTCATAAATAACTTTGATTTTGAAATATGGCATTTGAACCTATAAACATGTGTGGATACTGAAAAAGTGATGAATATATAAGAATATTATAATTTTCAATAAGTTTTCTTATTGAATAATAAATTATGACAGTCCTATGCTATAAGACTAGGGTCTAAGTTTGATAAAAATTCCTCTGTTAAATAAAAGAATTTAAGTAATTTCTGAAATTTTCTTTTTATCAATACATTAAAGATATTTTAACTAATTGCACGTCCTCGTTTGCAATTAAAACCATCATTAAATCCCTATTTTATCTAATCATTTCCTAAACATTATCGTGTATATAGATTGACCTCGTCTTTATAACTGATAATTATTACTTGCAAATTATTCTCTTGCTGGTGATTTATTAACAACCCTTTCTATTGCTGAGTTAGGGTTAAAAACTTCGCTCTCGCTACGACCTGCCTTACGGAAATCGGCGTAAAATGCTGGTACCTGGGCTGATTGTGCGCATACGCGAACGTAGGTGGTGCGAATAGCCTCTTAGCGCCACTGCGCGAGTGTTCCAGCGATGGTGCTACTTTGGTAGATGGTTGCACGGATTTTTGGCAATTTACGTTGGCGAAATTGTTGGCGCGGTTTTCACAATCGTCAGCCATCTTGAAAGACGCTGTTTTTACGTATTTTACGCATAGTAAAGTATTCGAAACTTTAAACAAAATAAATATCGTTAAAAATAATGGATTAATTTTTTGTTGAAAACGTCGTTTTTTAAGATGGCAAGCAAATGTAAATAAATACATTTACTACGAGTATAAAATACTAAAGTAAGGTTAAATTATTACTTTCATATAGCAAAGAAATAGAATAAAAACATTGCGTCAACGTTTAATTGGATTAAAATATTACTTAAATTCACTATCGAATTAAAAACATGGCTAATATTCCATAAGCGGGGTAAGTTGACGCCAAACTATTATAAAGTAGCCAATAATGGTAGAAGCGATGCCAAACAGAATATCCTCGCAGATAACCATTTACTCCTCATATTCAAAACAAGTCGCAGCCATTTCTTATCAGATTGATTGTTTCTTTCAATACTGGCATACAATTACATGGAATTTTTACCAGATAGTTCAATTTTATACCCTAAGCCCATTCGCAGGCGGTAATCAAGTCAATTATGCAATGACACCGCTCACCCGATAGCAAAAATATAGAAAAGGCAAAACCAAAGGTTAAATTCATCAATTTTGATGAAAATGCACCAACGAAGTAAAGCACTGTGGTTTTACATAAATTCTGAGCAAGCTATTCGTACGAATTGAAATAATTCTTGCATTTAAACCTGTTTTCCAAATTAAGATTTAACTTTGAATTAATGTAGATAATTACTGAGAGAATTAGATTTTTGTAGCGTAGTTAACGTGAGATAATGTCACTTGGGGTAACATGATATAAACCAGCGAATCAGGATGTTGTACTATGAAAGCATAGTATAAATTCTTAAATGAATGTCTTTCTACAAATTTATTGTCTTTATGTATTGGAGTAGTAAGCCGGGTTACTCAGCCGGCGGAAGTGACGTCACAGAAAAGGGGCGTGGCCTCCGCCATTTTGAATTTCTCCGGAAGTGACGACACCAGCGCCATCTTGTATCACGTGATGGAATGACGTAATCATGTTGAGTTTCGTTTTGATTCTGTGGTAACGATCTTTTCAAAGTTTTTATATTTTGTGGCAGATATTTTTTATGCTTGTAGCAACGAACTCTTGAACCACGTGACGTCAACTTTATTATTTTAATCATTTTTATTCATTATTTTTAATTATGAATTATCCTTTTTAATTATTTTAATCCATCATTATTTTTAATTAGTTTTAATTGTTTCCATTATATTTTAATCCATTTTTAATGAATTTAGTATCATTTTCCCTGTATTTTAAAAATAACTCCACGGCGAGATTCGAACTCGCTATCTTTGGGATGGGAGTCTAGGGCTTTACCGCTCGGCTAAGCCCTTCATGTTATCAAACCTGTTATTTTTCCGTTTGGAGCGAAAATCACCATGACGTCAATAGGCTGGGGGAAAAGGCAAACGTCATCTCTTTCACGTTGCAACATGCCGAAACCGCTTCACGCTTTCTACATCTGCCCTGGCGAACGTATACAATCTTAACAACCAATCAGCATTTCGCTAACAATATCTATCTTATTTCAGCCAATGTTTTCATTTTTCATCTTATTCTTACTATTTTTTTAAGTTATTAGTTAATTTATTAATTTTTTATTTCATTTTTTTCCCTTTCCCAAACATAAATTTTATTTTTAACTTTCGCAAATTGACGTTTACTTCCACAAAAGGGAATTTAAATTTTCTTTTTACTTTTTATCTTGCAAAGTTTATTTTTTTTATATTTAATTTTCTTTTTGGTTTTACGTTTTGGTTTTTATATTTATTTTAAACGAATTGAATTTTTCCTTTTCACTTTTTTATTTTGCAAAAGTTTTTCCAAAATTTATTCCTTTACATATTTTTACTTTACTTTATTTTCAGTTTTTTTTTCCCTTATGCATTTTACTTCCTAAAATAAATTTCATTTTTTCCCCCTTTCCTTTAAAAAAATTTTTTTGTTACATTTTTATTTTACCCTTAACTTTTTTCCCTTGTTTTAAATACAATACGATGTTACATTTCCATTTCTCCAAAAGTAAACTTACCTACATTTCTCTGTCTTTGAAATTTTAAGCTGGAATTTACATGCATATAACTTCACTAGATAATATTTTCTGTAATATTAAGCCAATATACACAATGCTCTTTCTATATAGTTTAACTGGAATACTACATTTCTTACGTTTTTACTACTAAGTTGGAGATACAGAACTTTTCCTTCTAATGCATTGTACTAACTATTAATGACTGTATTAACGTTTTGGCCAACTATACAAAACTTTGTTGATTCCCTTTTACACGTCTTACTTTTATTCAAAGGATTCACCAAACTATGTCTGACAAATGTAATTTTTACACTTTCCATTTACACATTTACCCTTATATTTAACTTATAAAACATATTCATGCTGTATTTCTGATTCCTTTTTCCCATAATAAATACAGACTTACACATGTTTCTTTATTGTAAGACTTACTAACTTACAAGGAGCAAATCTTACAAGGAGCAATAAATTTTCATGGTATGAAGCCAACTCAAACCAATGCATGGAGCATTTCTACCCAGTTAAGTTTAGATACATACCAATAGTACTTCAATTGTTCTTATTTTACTCTACAGACATTTATACATATATATTCAGAACACTCCCTTTTATTCAGTAAGATTCATTTATACTACTAACACAAATTTTGCTAACTCTTTGAAATATTTTACGAAAATATCTTGTATTTTCTTGCACACATCCTACTTAAATCACCAAACATACACTGAACCTTGATTTTTCCTTCATGTGAAAACGTCACTCGGATTCTTAATATGATTCCACCATTTACCGCAGAACTTTATAAACACTACTCTATTTGAACTTATCACAGCCTAACTCTCTTAACAAGGTACAGAAGATTGAATTATATTTTAACTACAGAGAAGAATATCCACATTGTAATGAATTATTTTAAATTTGAATTATAGTCACATTTTGTGAAGAACTTAAAGTCTATAATACACATGGAATTAATATTCAGCCATGGAAATGAAACTTTATCGCCTTTTTCCCAATTTGGAATATAAAAATTTTTTAACTTGGAATATTTTTAACGTATTCATTGTAACTTTACTGAAAAGTACCCATATTTCCCATTGTCAATAATTTATTTAGCACTGAACTCTTACAGCCTTTTGAGAACGAAATTTAATTTATCATACCTGACAAATGACTCCTACATAGTTATGATACATTACACGAAATATTGAGTAGCGTTCCAAATAATGATCTAACATAGTAATTAACATAAAAGACCTAACACAAATAATTTTAAGATAGAAATTTCAAACTGACATTGCTTACTAATGAAATTTTACAGCTTTTTGACATTTAACTTCTCATAGATAATAAATAAAATTACACACAAATAATTATACAAAATAGGTAATAATGACAGAAAGTCCATATAATGGTCTACTATAGTCACCAACTTTAAAAATTTTAACGCATTTCTAATATGTCATAAGAAAGACCACACTTTTTTGAAAAGCATTATTTTAATTAAACATTGGAGCCACGCAGTCCTGCGCACATGCATAACATTTTTATTTATCATGACCAATGACACATAATAAGTAAATAAAATTTTCACAAAGTACGAAACACATTTCTCTTTTCACTGAACTGTAATCTTAAGAAAAATGCAGTATGGGATGCTTAGAACACTCAGGGCCACAGTTCCTCATTTCCCCACGCATTGACCAAAATATACATGTACTTTAAAATCAGTTAAACAAATTCAAATGTTAGTATTCAAAGAGGAATACTTCACAAATTAAATGAAAGAAAGGTACACAATGAACTTGAGTGATAAATACAGAAAAGCATGTAAGGACCGAGGAAAAGATGTATTCGTGGCGAACTTTTTTAAGATAAACTTGCTCTATTTTTGCACATGGGTTACATTTTGCATTTCAGATTAAGGAAACATTCAAGATAATTCCTGTATAACTAGGGATTTTATTCACACTTGTTAGTAATGTAATTTATTAGAACAGTCACAGATATATAGGACAAGTATGCCATTTCCAAGGAAAACAATTTTCCCAAGCCAGACTTTAACAGTGAAATATAAAATGGAATAAGAAAATCCCATATTTCAAACAAAATTAGTATCTGAGTTCGCAAAAACATGAACAAGAAACGAATATTTTTTCTGAAAATGTTCCGAATGGTTTAAGTCAGGACTAGTTTCATGAACAGAGCATGAAAAATAATGATGAATTTTTAATTTTATTTTGTCTGTAGTACACTTACTTATGCTAAAATCCTACAATTTCAGAAATAATACAACTCAAAAGCAAAAAGATTAAAACGACAAGAGAATATACTGCAAGCAAGCGAACGTGATAAATGACTTTTTGGGCTGAATTTCATGAATTCATAGATGGGGTGCAAAATTTTAATGCACTGTATATGAACTATTTTTCAAATGTATTACGATCACCAACTTTACATAGACTTTAAGTAAACATTTCATGTTAATTTACCATTTTTTCCTGAGATTTATCGACGTATTTACTAAATTTTTGCATTTTGTTTATAAATATAATAACAAAAGGACGTAAGAGAACATTTGTTTCTTGAAAATGTCCATAATTTTACCCAACTGTTATTTCTTTCATAGCTTTGAAGTAACCTATTAAACATATAGTTATCTTTTATTGATCAGACAGCCGTTGGTCTTGCCCAATGTCTGAGTTAAGTCACAAAGCTAGAGAATTTAAGTAATATTTTACCAGTACGGAGAACTTCTTACGGCGTTTTTGAGGAAAATTGACCGAATTTAGTAGTTCATTACTAATCTAGAGCCTTTAACTAGTTTTTTATTCGAAAAAAAAACCACAACCGGAAATTATCATCAAGATTTTCCATACAGATTTTCCATGTACTACTTTTCATGCCAATACATTTCCAATGAAATTTGATTCATTGTCAGATAGTTAAATGTTTGTTATTTTTTCGCATACGAATTCATTTCGTGTCTCACATACGCTCATTACATATGATTTAACAAAATTACAAACGAGTTAGAAGTTAAGTGAATATTTCCTGAAATACTGTACATTTCATTTCGGAAAGTTTACATGAGTATCTTCATTTTGAATTCTTTAATGTTTCTTTTCCTGCATCCAAAGTAAATTTGGAGTAAAAAGTTTTCAGTTTGGACGAAAGTTATTTACCGATGGTTGTGACGTGTTCGTGTTTTCATATATTGTTTTTTGTGAAGTACCTTATCGATAACCTTTTGAACACTTTGAATATTACAGCCACTGCAAATCACTGAATTTTCAAATATTTTCTTATTTATCTTTTACAAGTCCTTGTAAAGATTTGAGAACAAATTTTTATTAAATAGTTGTATTGTATGATTTAATAACTTTTTACACGTTTGGAAGATTCTACTTCAACAACACTACCACACTGAATCAGAAATTAAGAAAAGAAATGGAATTTTTTATCTTGGTATACTACAGGAATAGATAAATTTTCTCTAATGTATTCGAATGTAGTAGATAATGGAGACTTTTAACACAGATCATACAGACTTTGAATATTTTCTCTAAGTCACCAAAAATTGCATTGTCATATATTTTTCTCATAAAGTCTATTTCTTTCTTAAAAGAAGTTTATATACTAATTTCATTAGAAACATATCAAAGAAAATATCTCACATTCATAAGAAAATCAGCGCTTGTTTCTTTACCAAATTTGTACTTTCTGACTTCATTCTACTGAAACGAAAACATTCATAACTTATTGCGAAAAAAATTTTATACTTTTTTTATTAATTTTCATACCACAGTATTATCTTTGAAAATTTTTTCCTAGTCCACTGCTAATATATTGCTAATTTTCGTACGTGACAAAAAAACTCAGTTTAGAAACTTTTTTACTTAAAACCTTCTATTGGATTGCTGAACCGGGGCCATTCTTTCATTTTTATTGCATATCATGCGAATATTTAAAAAAAAAAAAGCATATTTTTCCCTTCTGTTAGCACAATTTTAACCAACATTTTTACTATTACAGAGACTTCTTTAGTAAAATCTCAAGTGTTAAATTGAACGTTTCATTACTAATTTTGAAGATTCTGGATATATCCTACTTAAAAGTTCATAACCGATTAGCAAAATAATTTATATATGTACTTCGTTGTACTCTTGGTTAATTTTTAAATCGTTGTTCAACTATAACACTTGATTTCTATTGAAGTATAGAAATGATTATTTATTTTCCGCTTTTTCCAAAGAATTTCGTAGACACATATGTTCAGTACAGAAAATTTTCCTAACTTATCAGTATCATTACCAAAATAGAAAACATGCAAAATTTTCCTAAAAATTTATATATTTGTTTTTTTACAAACATTTACACGAATACCCACATTTAATTATTTAATGTGTATTTTCCTATATCAGAACTAAAATTTCGAACGAAAATTTTTAACTAATTTTATGTTCCGTAAAATTTTTGTATTTGTGATGTCATCTTTATTTCGCAAACGTTTTCAGAGGGTGCTCTCGGTAGTCTTTTAGACATTTTGAAACTGTTTTCTCTTTGCTATTGGAAACTATTTTATCTTTGTTGTTGGTATATGCCTATGAATTCTCGATACTTTCTTGGTTTATCTTCAACTTATGAAATATTTAAATACTTAAAAATATATTTCTAGATCGTCTTTGTTGACACTTGTGATAGATTTCCTGGATTAAATTTTTTTTTTTGGAAAATGTATTTTATTCACGTAAATGAAACTGATGTTTTCTTAAAATTTTATTATTCAGAGTATCAGTTATGACAGAATGTCTGATTTGTCCTCTTTTTAGTCAACATTTATATGAACTTCAGTATTCCAAATCTCTCACGTAACTGTAATTTTTCCTATTGGTAGTAAGAAGACGAATGGAATACATGCATAGTAAGAAGACGAATGGAATACATGCAGACATAAGGTAAAAATCTGGAAGTAGAGAAATTCTTCATATCTAGGCAATTCAGTAGAATGTGCAAATATTCATCCTATTCGAAGCTTATTTTTGGAATTACATAGCGTATAAAGTGTAAATTTAATAAAAAGAGATATAAGGGAAATCAAGTACTCTGCAAAATCTGAACGATAATTATGCAAAACTAGTTATATGGCAGTTTTTCATAAAAAGTGGTTCCTGCGGAGGAAACATGCCAGCAATCTCCTGAAAATCTAAGTGAGCGTTTCATCTTCGCTCTTACGTAGAATTTAAAATTCTACTTTACTTTCGTACTTATTTCGTACTTATTCTTATACTTTAATACTTATTGGCTTTTTGACAAAATTTTAAACTACATTAAAATGTTAATACCGTCAAAATAAAAAATTCTTAGAACTAACATTCGTTAACATTTTTTATGTGTATACTGTGTGTTGTCGCCAATAAAGTCTTCTTGGCGAGATTTGCGCCGACGAAACAGAAAAGTAGCGGTTCAATTATTACTTTCCCATATAGTAAAGAATTAGAATAAAAACACTGCTATAAAAACATTGCGCTGACGTTTAATTGGATTAAAATGTTACTTAAATTGAATATCTAATTAATTAAATTCTAATTAATTAATATCTAATTATTAAAAACATGGCTAATACTCTATAAGCGGGGTAAGTTGGCGCCAAACTATTTTGGCCTTCAAAATTTGGCGAATTTTTTAGGCGCACTAAATGAAAGCATTAAAATATGATTTTTAAACGTAAACAGAATAGTAACTTGAGATGATAAAATACTAGATGAGTAAAAGTCCAACAGCATTGCAAGTAAATACATAGTCCTATCCATGTTTTTGTCATAAAATAGTAGAATGAACAATTCTTGCAAATAATTATTGAGTAAATAAATATATACACTTATCAGATCACAGCACTGCGAAGTAAGTTTTAAACCTAAACAGAATAGCAAGTTTGTGTTTACAGCGTTGAACAGCTATTTATTATGTGCAAACAGAATAGTAAATGAAATTGATTAAATGATAAAACAACGTCGTGGAATTCAACACACTAAAAAACTTTCGTTCAAAACTTCAAGATTTTAAATATTCCGCATCTTTCCATTGCCACATTCAAGAAACAAAACTAAAAAAAAATTAATTAACTAAATAAAATTAAATAGACATTCATAATTTCACGTCATTTGAAATCCATCATTCTGCCACCAACAACAGCTTTGTTTGAGTAAGACCAGCTACAACTCAACTCTGTTTAGGTTTTATGTTTTGAAATAAGTTCTATCGTTTCTGTAAGAATAACTGCTTCTAATTTTTTTGGAAATATCTGCAATTAAAGTGTTCTTTCATATTAAATCCATAGTTATTTTCGAATCCTTTAAAATATTGGCGTCCGTGGAACAGGACTATGGAAAATTTAAAACGGGAAAGAACACAATTACGGCGATATTTCACAACTTCTTTGAAAGAAGTGGACACTGTTCTAAAAGATGAAGCAGTAAGTAAGATTGATTTGATATCTGTATTTAATATATTTAATCGTAAAGTTGACAGACTATTTCAGTTAGATGAAAAAGTTAAAGCAAAATGGCTAGAAATGGAAAATTTTAATGAAGATGAATTTTCTAATGATATGGAGTTAACGGAAAGCTATCGAAATCAGTGGGTTGCTATTAAAACGAAAGTGGATTTAACCTTATCAACCACTGAAAGAAAGGGCGATATTTCCAGTGTAGTAAATGAAACCAAGCGAAATTTCGTCTTCCTAAGTTAGAATTGAAACGTTTTGATGGTAATATTAAAAACTGGCTAGGATTCTGGGGACAATTTAAAAAGATTCATGATGATAATATCAGGTTCTGTGTTCCTGCTTACTTGCTTTGGGAACATTAAATGTCCTGAATCGGAACAGGGAGCTTACTAAAGCTATGTTCAATAAATTTGGGAAGTAGACAATACACACAGGAAGGGTATACGAAACCCTTTATTTTTCTCTCTTTACAATGATTTCCGGACTTCGGAATACAGAGACCAACCACTTGTGGTCTGAACGTAAGAATATAAAAATATTAACTAAACTCTAACTAAACTTAACTTTGGATTAATCAAACAAGTGCCTACCCCAAGATTGGCCGTATATTAGCAAAAAGTCGTATGTAGTACAGAACTGCTGACACTACGATACGTTTAAAATTATCAAGAGGATTAAACCTCTGGCCTTGAAGTCAACCAGCAACCGAGTAAAACTACTATGGCCAGCGGCCTGCTTTTAATAGCTCCTTCCTCTCTCTTGCTTGGCAAAAAGCCACAACTTAAGTACTTGGCGTTCGCAAGACAAATTTGCATAAATAAGTTAAAGCTTTTAATTCTGGCTGGAAGTAGAAAATAAGAAGTGATAGTAAAGATTTAAAATAAAATAAACGTTAGTAAAACTTAAGATCCTTACATTCTTCCCGCCAGAGTTAATTAGTTTGAAACTGAGGTCTAAAACGACCATGTTGAAAACTTTTAGCTCTAGAATCTAACGGGAGGCCAATCTTTTACAAACATTTCTCACTAGAAACTAGAAATTAAAAAAAAAAAAAAAAAAAAAATCGTTTTTTACATTATCAACTCCATGGACAATTACTTTTCATCTGTACTGCATCTAAACAGGAGTTCTTAGTTGAAATCTGGTTCCTGGCAAGTAACATGAATACTTATATTTATCTTAACATTCTTATTTCATTCATGACGTTATTTAATTATCTCCCCGTGCTCTCTGACATGTGTTCTAAAGGAAAACACCAAACACGACACGAACGTGTTTATGTACAAGTGTTCAACACTACCGCCTGCAATCAAAACACTAACGTGTTAAAATTCAACATAACAAGACCTCATAACACACCTTATATTCATCTCTAAACCCTGAGGTACTATTCTGAAAGTGGCTAACTCTGAAGTGTAGCGTCAGAGAGCCTAACTACATTCATTCAACCTTTAACACAGATTTACAATAATTTGCTCTTTTTACAGTCACACGAATAAGTTAAAATATTTTGGCATTACTTTCACTTTTAACATATCACAGTATTTTTTAACGTTTAAAATAACAGTTCACATTGTATATAAGGACATATTAACATGCCGTTAATTTTACGCATTTTAAAACATACATTAGTAGTACATTGTTAACTTCTATTCTTTTCCAAGCAAGTGCCGATTCTTCTACATTGAAATACTACATTTCAAAAGTCTTTCAGACTAAAACTTCTTTCTTGCCAGAATCTTTTAAATAAAATTTTATACAATAACTTTTACAATATTCAAGTATTTACACATTCCTATTATACATTAATTTTAGTTTTACTCGCGAGTAATTGAAAAACATAATACCAAAATAGGTAACAACTCATTTCTCGCCTTTTTGGCGATAAAGGTAGACCTCACATGAGGTAAAACGTCTTGAATTCTGCCACTTGCATTAAAAATGAAAGATTAACTTAAGGTTTCAAAGTAACATAAAGTTTTACTTATCTTTGTGATATTTGGACATCCTTTTTGCTGCCCAGTCCTGGAAGGTAGCGCAGATTACGGTTTGGTTTATCTTCCTTCTTGTGCGGGTTCGCCCTTCAGTTCCTTCCTCCATGAGCTTTCTTTTCCTTCCAGTTTGGTAACCCTTGAAGAACTTCTTTTTAGCCTCTGCCTGTGGTCTCGGCCGTTTGATGGCAGCTGGTCTTGGCGGAACCGGGACAACACTCTCTCGTTCCTGCTTGGATCTCGTTGCTGGCTGTTCAAATTTTCCTTGTTTCTTTGCCTCCGCAGCTGGTGTTCCTTCATCAATTCGTCGACATTTGCTGCGTAGACTCCTGTCCGATGGGTAGATCTTCCGTTTTAGAGCCGGGTTATAGTTGCCGTCATTTCTCCTGGCTCTCTTTGCATTCGTCGTACTTCTCCCTTCTTCATTCTGGGGGTGGTCGTGCTCTCTCTTTTCTGGTCGGTGAAACGGCTTCTTTTTCTTGTTACCTTCAATTTTCCAACGGGGAAACTTTCTTTTCAATTGCTCCTGCCTCCTAATGGCTTGCCCTTGTGATTGTCGTTGTTCCACCTCTGGAGCTTGTGCCTGCCGTGCCGGATCCTGCAAAATATCTTTAAATATTTGCATTTTATTACGATTATAGAATGGTTTTATCTGGTCAATGTTTGCGGAGCATGTTTCACCATTCCTGGCTTTTAACACCACTACAGCTTGAGTTATTTTTTCTATGACATATGGTCCTTCAAATCGTGGAAAAAATTTGGCAGTTTTATCTTTTGGTGCTAAAGAAAGTGAATGCTTAATTTTTAACACTTCATCTCCTACTTTATAAATTACTCCCCGTCGTTTCATATCATAATAAAGCTTCTGTTTTCTCTGTTCTACTTCAGTGTTCTTTTTTGCTTCTTTAATTAATTTTTCTATATCGCCCATTTTAAATTCTGGGGCTCTTTGTTGAACATAAAATAATTTATCTAACGGCGTTATAATCTTTCTACCTAAAAATAACTCAGCAGGAGTTTTGCCCGTCGTATCATGTTTTGCGGTCCTAAGGGCGAAAGCTAATTCATTGACATAGTTATCCCAGCCTTTATGAAAATTTTTAACATAACTACGGATAATTTTCACTATATTTCTATTGACCCGTTCCGCTATATTTGATCGCGGCCGATACGGGACCATTTTTAAATGACGTATGCCCAGTTTTTGGCACATGTTTTCAAATATATTACTTACAAATTGAGGACCATTATCCTCAATTTTATCCGATATAACTTTTAGGGGCGCCCCGTATTTTAAAATATATTTATTTAAAATAGAATCAGTAACTAATTTCGCGGAGGCTCGTTCTAAGGGAACAATTTCGGTCCACTTACTAAAATGATCAAACATAACAAGGAGATACCGACTTTTATTTAACTGACTTTTTGGGAAAGGACCCAATAAATCGATGCCAATTATTTCATTTGGAAATTCCGATTTAATGCTATTTAGAAACCCGGCCGGGCGGAAATTAATATAATTAACTGCTTGACATGTTGGGCAGGACTGGACATACGCCCTTGTTAACTTTTGCAGTTCAGGAAAATAAACTACTTCGCGTACGCGTTGGATGGTTTTTCGAATACCAGCATGAGAAGCTAAAGGGCAGTCGTGTAACTCCTGCAGTATATTTAATCTAAGACTAGCTGGGATAACAGGTCGAAATTCGTTGTTTTAATTTGTAGTTTTTGTATAAAATAATAGACCATCTATTAGTTCGTAATGGGCCGCCCTATTTCTTATCGCCACAATATCTTGGTGGCTAAAATTTTCAGGATCCTTTAAATACTCATAAATGTTTTTAAATTCAGGATCCTCACCCAGTTCGGTTATTACAGTTTCTCGGGAATTTATCGTACATGCTGTGAGCATTGCCACCTTTACAGTGTTACCTTCTTCATCTATTTTTATTCTGGATAGGGCATCTGCTACGATATTTTCCTTTCCGGGGGTGTGCTTAATTACCAGATTATACTCTTGTAACTTAAGTGCCCATCTTATTAACCTTGGGGATACGTTTTTCCATGAGTACAATCTAGTTACCGCCGCATGATCAGAATACACTGTTATTGGCGCCCTTCCAAAATAGACTCAGAACTTTTGCACTGCTAACAGAACTGCAAGTGCCTCTCTCTCAGTCGCGGAATAATTTCTTTGTGTTTGATTTAAAGTTCGACTAAAAAGTGCCACGGCCTGCTGATTTTGCGAAAGTACCGCATAATCCGAAGCATCCGCTGAAATTTCTAAATTCTCATCCTTTTCAGGAAAGTTCAACACAGGGGCTTGCGTTAATGCTTGCTTTAATTTTTCGAAAGCACTATTGGCTTCGGCCGTCCACGAGAATCTTGCCTTTTTCCTTTTTAATTTTAACAATGGTTCAGCAATAGCTGCAAAATCTTTTATAAAGGACCTATAATATGAACAAAGTCCTAGAAAAGAAGAGAGCTTCTTCGCCGTATTTGGCGGCGGATACTTTTGCACAGCGATTATTTTTGATTCGTCTGTCTCGATTCCTTTCTGAGATATTTTGTAACCTAAGTATTTTAATTCAGGTGCTGCAAATTTGCACTTTTCAACATTAAATTTTAGACCGGCCTCATTTAATAAAGAAAACACCTGTCTTAAATCCTATACATGTTGGTCCAGATTATCACTAGTAATAATGATATCGTCTAAATAGATAAATGTCGACTTTCCAAGAACAGGCCTTAGCACAATGTCCATACATCGCTGAAATGTTGCCGGTGCCCCTGAAAGGTCAAACGGCATACGCAGCAATGCATAAGAGCCAGACTTGGTTATAAAAGCAGTCTTAGGCACATCTTCCGGTCTAACCCCTATTTGAAAATAACCAGTCGTTAAGTCTAAAGTAGTCATGTATTTCGTAGAAGTTATGTTCCTTAAAATTTCTTCAATAGGTAACGGATATACCGGATATTTAGTCATGGAGTTTAATTTACGATAGTCATTTGCAAAAAGCCACCTTTTTGGATGTGTTACCGGATAGTCATTGTTTTTCTTACATAACACAACCGGGCTAGCATAACTACTTGAGATGGGCGTTATGATCTTTTTACGTAACATATCTCTAATGTGCCACTCTATAATTTTTTCTTTATTCTTATCATATCGCTATGGTTTGTGGCGAACTGGCAGTGAATCTCCGGTGTCGATACTATGGTTAGTAACTTGAGTAAATCCTGGAATATCACTAAATAATTAAGCAAATTCACTTACCACTTGTCGAATTTTTTGTTGCTCTTCCTTAGGCAGGTGGTCAAGGTTTAACATTGGTGGTTCTGTTTTTTCTTCTCGAACTGGTTTCATCGTCAGCTTAAGGGACGCTTCGTTAAAATCCAGCGTTGCTTCTGAGTCTGAAAGAAAGTCTATCCCTAAGATGATATGGGCTTGCAAATTCTTTACGATAAAAAACATAATCTTTACTTGCTCGTCCTTGATACGAACGTATAACGGTAATTTACCTATGCACTTGCATCTTTCTCCCTGCGCAGCTAACACTGTCGTATTATCCGAAATATATATGCGGTATTTACGGAAATACTTCCTAAAAAAATCTTCTGCCATACAGGAACACTGCGCGCCTATATCCAGCAGTGCGGTGGCTGGGATGTTATTCACAAAAACTTCAATCTTTGGAAGAGTCAAATTTTTCACCATCACTGTATTTAACTTGAAGGAAGAGGGGTTTTTCTTGGCCTTCGGATTTCCGCACCCTCCCGTCAGCAGAAATCCGTTTTAGTTTAAATCTTGTTTCTTCCTTTCCTCCTTCCTTCTTTTTCCACTGGCCTTCAGACTTTTTTTATGGCTTACTATTGAACTGTCGACGTTCGCCGGTTGTTTTTGGATACTCGGGTTTCCTTGCCCACTGATTCGCTTTGCTTCCGTAGCCGTGTTCTTGACTTTGCTGTGGTCTTGGCGCACCAAATTGGCTTCGTTGCTCATACTGGCGTCTTCTTTCAATGTCCGCCGTTCTACTTTCAAACTGGATTGCTAGCTCAAATAACTTTTCCAGTGTAGTCGGATTCCTTAATTCAATAAAGTCTTGTACTTGGGGAAGTAACCTCGGCAAAATCACTTGAATTATCTCAGGATCCGGACAGTTTCTATACAAGAGTTTAAAGACTTGAATATTTCTTAAAATAAAGGTGGAAAGATTTTCGATTCGTTGCTGATATATGCTGAAAAGTTCCGTTTCTAATCTTGCACGATCTCTTACGACAGGGAAGGCTTTTACTAAGGCGGTCTTTAAATTTTCGTAAGTATAGGTGGGACTTCCCGCTTGACCCAAGAGGCTTCTGCCTATACATTTGAACCAATTAAGCGTTTGGCCCCTCAAAGCGCTGGTAGCTAGGGTGACTTTCTGGAACTCATGCACTGGATACAGCATGAAGTGGTCATCCAATTTTTCCAAAAAACTGGTTACCGGTGAGTTTCCATTAAATGTTGCTTCTGGCTTCATCGATGCGTGCATGGTCTACACGATGTAACCAAATCCTTCCAGGGCGGCAGCTGGCATTTCTGGATTCTGAGCCGCTTCTGCAGGCAGCACAGGTTCTTCTTGAAACTCGGCCATGGTTATTCTTCTTCGTCGGGCGCCACTATCAGGTTCTGTGTTCCTCCTTACTTGCTTTGGGAACATTAAATGTCCTGACTCGGAACAGGGAGCTTACTAAAGCTATGTTCAATAAATTTGGGATGTAGACAATACACACAGGAAGGGTATACGAAACCCTTTATTTTTCTCTCTTTACAATGATTTCCGGACTTCGGAATACAGAGACCAACCACTTGTGGTCTGAACGTAAGAATATAAAAATATTAACTAAACTCTAACTAAACTTAACTTTGGATTAATTAAACAAGTGCCTACCCCAAGATTGGCCGTATATTAGCAAAAAGCCGTATGTAGTACAGAACTGCTGACACTAGGATACGTTTAAAATTATCAAGAGGATTAAACCTCTGGCTTTGAAGTCAACCAGCAACCGAGTAAAACTACTATGGCAAGCGGCCTGGTTCTAATAGCTCCTTCCTCTCTCTTGCTTGGCAAAAAGCCACAACTTAAGTACTTGGCGTTCGCAAGACAAATTTGCATAAATAAGTTAAAGCTTTTAATTCTGACCGGAAGTAGAAAATAAGAAGTGATAGTAAAGATTTAAAATAAAATAAACGTTAGTAAAACTTAAGATCCTTACAATGATAGCTTTGATGCAGATGATAAATTTCAGTATATTTTACAAGCAACTGAAGAAGGTTCATCGGCTAGAGATTTGGTTGCAAGTTTTCCACCATTTGGCGAAAACTATTATAATGCTATTGAACAGCTGAAATCTCGTTTTACTAAAGATGAACTATTAATTCAAATTTATGTTCGTGAACGTTTAAATCTAGTTTTAACGCAAGCGAAAAGTGGCGAAATTTTTACATTGCAGATTCTTTATGATTTGGAGACTCAGCTGCGAGCATTAGAGACTTTAGGGGTAACGTCTGAAAAATATGAAGCAATGTTATATCCTTTAGTAGAATCAGCTCTGCCAGAAGTTCTTATCAAGGAGTGGGAACGCACATATAACCGTGTAGAAAATAAAGACAAGATGAACATGTTAGGAAATTTATTAGAATTTCTTCGTTTGGAAGTCGAAAGTGAAGAGCGGTTACAGCTTGCTCGATCAAGGGTTTGCGAATGATCAATTTGAAAAATTGAAAACGAAAGAAAAAATTCCTACTGCAGCTTGTATTGTATCTAATGAAAAGCAAAGAGCTGAGAAAAATGGCAAGCATTGTATATTTTGTAATAAGTCATTTCATAATACCTCAGAATGTTTTAAGGCTGCCGAGATGTCATTGGAGGCGAAAAGGGAAACATTGAAGAAAAGGAGAGCTTGTTTCGTCTGTTTGAAACCAGGTCACAATTATAAGATCTGCAAAGCTTATTTAAAGTGTAAGAAAAAACACCGTAGCATTATGTGTCCAAATATAAATCAATCAAAACAAGACAAACAATCTGAATCGAATGCACAGGTTCTTTTTTCACCAAAAAATTCCCCAACGTTATTGTTAACTGTATTGGTGAAAATCATCAAATTAAAGAAAAAAGTCCTAAATCGTTTGTGGATTATTTCATACTGGTACTCAGAGATCTTTCATACGAAAAGATATTGCGGAGAAACTAGGACTGAAACCTGTAGATCAAGAAATGATGAGTCATGGCTTTTTGGGGGCAGTGAAACTAAACAAGAGTCCCATAATGTCTACAATATTACATTACAAAGGCTTGTGTTCAAATTTCAAGTACACTATTTCAGTTTTGGACGAAAAGAAGATATGTGGTGCGATTCCACGTGTAGAGGATCCTGATATTTATTCAATTTTGAAAAAGAAAAATATACGCTTAAGTGATACAGGAGAATATGTGTCTGAAATAGGTTTATTAATGGGAGCTGATTATCTTGGCGCATTATTGACTGGGAGAATTGAGCCCATTGATAATAATTTGGTAGTTATTAAAACAAACTTGGATGGACGCTTCAGGGTAAACAAAGAAACTACTCAAAATCTTTGGAGAGTATTGTATATGCTAATAATTTGGATTTGAAGGAATTATGGAGCCTACATGTCATCGGTATAAGATGTCCTGCAGAAGAAAAGTCAAGGCAGGTAACCGATGAAGAAACGGTAGATTTTTTCCGTAAAACTATTAAAAGAAACGAAGACAAAAGATATGAAGTATATTTGCCATGGAAAAGTGGACGTCCAGAATTAGAAACGAATAAGGAATTAGCCACTAAACGGTTAATGTCAACTACCAAAAATCTCATACGATCTGGACATTTAAGAGAATACGATGATGTGTTTAATGAGTGGATTCGGGATGGAATTATTGAAATTGTAGATAAAGAGACGAGAAAAAAGGACACTATTTACCACATCATACTGTGAAAAAAACTGGTGTAACAACAAAAATTCGTCTGGTTTTTTATGTGTCGACGAAAGATTCCAAAGGAAATTCCTTGAAGAATTGTTTAGAAAAGGGGCCAAATTTATTCGAATTGGTACCCAAATTGATAATGCAGTTTCGGAAAAAAGCAATTGGCGTAACGTCAGACATCAAAAAAGTATTTTTACAAATCAGTTTGAATCCAGAGGATAGGGAGTATTTTAAATTTCTGTGGTGGAAGGATTTATCAAGACGAGAAGAAATAATCACTCTCCGACATTGTAGAGTGGTATTTGGTGCTTCTCCTAGTCCATTTTTACTAGAAGAAACTATAGCTTACCATCTAGAGAACGCTCCGGATGAAAGGAAGCACACAGCTTGTCAACTCAAAGAATCTTTTTATGTGGACAACTGTATTACGAGTTTAGAAACTAAAGAAAAGGCAGAAAAATTTACTTCTGAAGCTAAGGAGCTGATGTCTTCAGCACAATTTGAACTACGAGGCTGGGTTACTTCTGAAAAAATTGTAGAAGAGACACATGACAAATTCATTTCAATTATAGGTCTTTCTTGGGACACTGAAACCGATGAACTTTTTTGCGGCAGTATGGTTGAAATTCCAGAAAAGAGGATTACTAAAAGAGTTGTGTTATCGGCTGCCCAAAGATTATTTGACCCTATTGGGATAACATGTCCCGTACCAAAAGTATTGATACCAAAAGTATTGCTTCAAAACATTTGGAAGAGGAAAATTAATTGGGACGACGTACTTCCAATAGATATATTAAATAGATTTTTAGCCTGGGTCAAGGAACTATCTTTACTGAAAGAATGAAAGAATCCACGGAGTCTCGTCTCAGGCCCATTTGAAGACTGCCGAATAAGTCTGCATTGTTTATGTGATGCCAGAGAAGTTTCCTATGCTGCTTGTATTTTCTTACGTTTTGAATTTAATGAGAGGATTTCAGTCAAGTTAGTAACGAGTAAGTCAAGAGTGGCACCTACCAAAGAGATTACAATTCCTAGATTAGAACTCTTGGGAGCTTTGATCTTATCAAGATTATATGGTCAAGTCGTAGACGGACTGGAATTGAAAGGCAATAACAGTGTATTTTTGGACTGATTAAACTGTTGCTTTAATTTAGATCAAAAGAAAGAGTTCTTGGAATACGTTTGTAGGAAACAGAGTCACAGATATAAGGAAGAATACATACCCGAATGACTGGCATTTCGTGCCAGGGCATATGAACCCAGCAGATTTGCCTTCAAGAGGTTGTGATGCTAAGAATTTATTGAAAAGCAAATGGTGGGAAGGTCCAGAATGGTTATGGAAGTCACAAGAATTTTGGTCATTAAGTGAAAAACAAGTCGATGAAAATTTGGTTAGATCCGAAGAGAGAAAAATGATAATCAGTAGTGTGGAGCATGGATCAGTTAACTTCACTAACAATTTACTTTATTTCTCGAAATATACGAAGATTCTTAGAATGCTTGCCTGGATACTTCGTTTCATTAAAAACTGCCAACGAAAAGAAAAGCTTAAGAAAACTGAGTTGACTTATGAAGAAGTTCAATCAGCAGAACACTGTTTGCTAAAATTAATTCAGCAGGAAAGTTTTGCCGGAAGAAAAATGAAAATCTTGAAGAACATGCAAACATTCAGAATATTGTTCGACTCAGAACAAAGCTTCTCTTGGGAGATGAAGAGGAAAATTTCAAGTGCTCCATATTGTTGTCCGGAAGCTGTGAGATTATTCATCGACTGGTAAGGCAAAAGCATTGTGAACTACAACATGCAGGACTTCGAAATCTAATTGCCAATTTAAGAGAAGATTACTGAATTATTTCGATCAATAGATTAGCGAAACAAGTTAGCTCTAGTTGTATTTCATGTAAAAGATTCAAAGTCAAACCTACAGAACCACCTTTTGCACCTCTTCCTAAGAACAGAATAAAGGCTGCTGCAGTTTTTGAAGTTTCAGGAATTGATCTCGCAGGCCTTTTGTATTTCTGTTCTGGCGAAAAGACATGGCTTGTACTTTTTACCTGTGCCATTTATAGGGCTGTCCATCTTGAATTAGTCAATTCCCTGTCTACAGAAGTTTTTATTATGGCTTTAAGAAGATTCTTTGCTCGAAGAGGTAGAGTAAATATAATCTACACTGACAACGGTACAAACTTCATTGGTTCAAGCAATGCTCTAAGAAATTTAGATTGGGAGAAGATCATGTCGTTTTCCACTATCAAGAAAATAAAATGGAATTTTAACCCTCCAACAGCCGCCTGGTGGGGAGGATGGTGGGAGCGCATGGTTAGAATGTTGAAAGAGATGCTAAGAAGAATTTTGGGCAGGAAAAGTCTTGACTATGAAGAGTTGGAAACTATTCTATGTGACTGCGAAGCTACAATAAACTCTAGGCCACTTGCATATATTGAAGACAATTCTGAAGGTCTGAAGCCATTAACTCCCGCTTGTTTCTTACAAAGTATTCCTAGCAGTGAAACAACTGATTTAGACGAAATTGACAGTAAAAGTTTAAATATAAGATTGCGTTTTGTGCAAAAATCAAGGCAGGATTTAAGAATGAGATTTCGGAATGAGTATTTAGCAATGTTATTTCATAAAGGTAAAAATCGGGAAGAATCTTTAAGAGTTGGAGAGGTCGTTCTTTTAGAAACTGATGGCAAGCGTATCAACTGGCCTTTAGGAATCGTGATTGAAGTCTTTTCGGGAACAAATGAGCACTCAAGAGTTGCCAGAGTGAGAACAGCTGATGGAGAGAAGTTGAGACCATTCTAAAGACTTTATCCGTTAGAAATCAACAGTTCGGGAAAGTTACCATTCGTTGCCCAAGATGCTCGAAGGGATGAAAGTGCCTCTACGAATATGCCTCTACGCCCTGCAGCTTATGATTCAGATTCCAGCGAAGATGATGATTCCTCACCCAAAGTCCAAGATTTTGTTACTAGAGCTGGTTGACGTGTTAAAATTCCCAATACACTTGATTTATAACTTTTGTTGCAATTTATAGGTGTCCTACAAATTGCAAGGTGGGAGGTTGTTTGAGTAAGACAGCTACAACTCAACTCTGTTTAGGTTTATGTTTTAAAAAAAGTTCTATCGTTTCTGTAAGAATAACTGCTTCTAAATTTTTGGAAATATCTGCAATTAAAGTGTTTTTTCTATTAAATCCATAGTTATTTTCGAATCCTTTAAAAAGCTTAATCTTCTGCAAATATTTATATAAATATAATATTAAACATACATACATACATACATACATATATATATATATATATATAATTGGCCGCACATGTCTGTTTTGTTTGTTCTCTTTCATAAATTATATATAATAATATTAAACAGTAAAACTTTTAAAAACAAACACAGTATTTCAAAGTATTGCTTTGCGTCTGCGCAGATACTCTCGCAGACGATTTTCTCAGACGATGTGCTAACGCATCGCAGCACAAATAAAAAAAATTTAAACACAGACAAAACTGTAAATTATTTTGCATGTGTTCGAATAAATTACTATTCACTAAAAAATTAATCGTAATATTTTTATTTTAGCGCCATAAAATATGCATAATTTAAAACATAATATTATTGAAGCTAGTTTGTAGGGACTGAAATAGGGAAATTTACGGAGTTTCCTGTTTTGAGGGGCAATGGCATCAGCCCTTGTCATGCTGCATGATAGCTCAGATCATTGTCTGTCTTCGTGCACGATGATTGCGAGTTGAATCAATGAAATATAACTAGAGACAAAGTGAAATATTCCATTGCTGGTAATCCAAGACCTTAGTTGTAATATTCTGTCAACAGAAGATTTATTAAAAATCTTACAGTTGGATTCAGTTACAGAAGCAATAGCTCTGGACAGCCAAAACAATATCGAGGAAGCTATGTTGACTTTTCTGAATGATTAAAACTTTGATGTATCCCAACTTATTGCAGTTTGGAAGATATTTTCAGAGGTTGATATGCCTACCTTAACGAGCTATCATTAAGTCATACGATGGACGGATCAACAGTGGGTCCTATTGCATTTTATGGACCTATAGGCAAGAGGTTGGTCAACTTTGAGCACCTCTCAGTAGTTGATTTTCAACCAGTTGAGGGAAATTTTCCAGCCATGGGAGAGAATGATGTGAATCTCAGTATAGGCCAAAAATATATGTGGCTTGTAAGCCGAGCTGTTTCTTCAGATAAATTTTCAACGAATCTGGCGATGCAAAATCCTGAAAAACTTTCTAATGCAAGATCCCTAAATATTGTAGCGTGCGTACGGGTTCGTTACGAAATGAATGCACATGTTCGCTGAAAAATGAAGAAAATTTATTATTATTATAACAAATGTGATTAAATGTCCTCAAATAATCGTGCAGTATCGCAATATATCACAGTAGTTATCTTCTAACTACTCAAACGTTCAAGAGAACTTAATTCAAAACAGCTAAAGAAAGCTAATCCGCGAATTCGCTACAGTCAACAAGAGCAGTTTTCTAAGCAAACTCTTAAAACAACAACAAACTAACTAAAATCACTGACTAACTGAATTGAGAGGTTTTCCTCCTTTTTATAAGATTTTTAGATCGAGCGCGAGAACTTTCTGGAACTTTCTCGAAATCAAAAAGAGATATTTATTTATTTATTAAATGTTAAATGCATGTGCTCTTGTATTTTTAATTTTTAGACTTAGCTCTCCTTCAATATTCGTCACGTGCTACACTGCACGGGGAATAAAACAATTTAATTTATAATTCAACTAACATTAGCTATTTAAATACCAAATCGGTAACACTGCCCCCTTCCCAAGGACTGCACGTCCCGGGCAGTACAATCCCTGGACAGGAAGCCAAACTTACAACTAAGGCATAAATACAATAATAAGCATTACATTACAGTAATAAACAACATGAAAATAAATGCAATAAATAAAACAAATCAAATGCTATCGAATACAAAATACACATTTAGAAACAAAAAGGACCATAGTCTTACACTATTTACAATTATTTACACTACGTACTATAGCCATAGTAATGAGCTACCCTGTCGTAATGAACGACTTTAGGTTTAGAGTTCGAAGACTTACGGATCCGAACCACGACGTCATTCAGCCTTTTTAGGACTGTATACGGACTATCCCAAGATGACTGTAATTTCGGACAGACTCCTTTCCGTCGAGTCGGATTCCACAATCACACCTTGTTTCCTTCGTGGAATTGATGTTCAGTTTCGTATCGGGTCTTCATCTCCGTGGCGAAGTTGTTTCGCTCTCGTGCAGAGTTGTGCATCACTTCAAACCGGGCCTGGAGATCTTGAATATATTCCTCAGGCGATGAAGGAGCATCCGGAGGGCGACCAAACAATAGATCACAAGGCAGACGAAGGTCAGGACCAAAGAGCGTCTGTGAAGGGGAATAGCCGGTAGTCTCGTGGACAGCACTGCGGTAAGCCAGTAAAAACAGTGGTAATTTCTTGTCCCAGTGCTGTTGATTTCTGGAAACCACTAATGAGAGGTTATTGAGGATGGTTCCATTGAACCTCTCTACCATGCTGTCCGACTGGGGATGTAATGGCGTTGTTTGGGTTTTGTCAATGCCGAGTAGTTTGCATAGTTCTTTGATTACTGGCGAGGTAAAATTCCTTCCCTGATCGGAATGTAATTGAAGGGCACTCCAAACCTGGAAATCCAGTGCTGTATCATCACCTCAGCTACTGTAACAGCCTCTTGATTAGGAATAGGATACGCTTCAGGCCACTTGGTGACGTAATCAATGACAACGAGTATATATTTGTTGCCATCAGCACTTCGTGGCAGAGGTCTCAAGATGTCAAAAGCGATACGTTCAAACAGCGCTCCTACGTTGTAAGGTTGCAGCTTGCCTCGGCTGCGTTTCATCGGTCCTTTCCGATCTGCACAGGCATCACAAGATCGGCACCACTTTCTCACGTTATCCTTTGCATTATTCCAGTAAAAGCGCTCACGAACTCTCTGAAAGGTCTTCATTATTCCAAAGTGGCCTCCTGTAGGGCTGCTATGTAGTTCTTTAAAGACATCAGGAATCTGGGATCTTGGAAGTATCAGTTGCCATCGGAACGTCTTCCCATTATCCGGTTCGAATTTCAAGTATAAGACGCCGTTTCGAATGTGAAGTGAATCCCAGAGTGCTCAGTTTTGTTTTGTTGTAGGACTACAGATAGAAATGTCCTTCCAGGTAGGTTTTCTGTTTGATGATTCCATTAAATCAGTTATGGGTTTAAGTGCTGAATAACGCAGGTGACTTAATATATATTCGGCCTAACATTTTTCATTTCATTTTACCAATGTTTATAATAAGTTACATTCTTATATTAGTTAATTTTTTTTCCTTTATTGCACTAAATATAATCTATTTGTTGTTAACATTCTATTATTATGTTTGTACTTGTTTTTTTTTTGTTATATATTTTATACTTAACTCAACTAATCTGATTAGTAATTAATACTGGTATTTTTAATCGTAAAAAAAATTGGCTCTCTACGTATAAGAAAGCATTTCCATTCAAGGATTTCTGTACTACGACATTTCCCAGGAGTGTGTGCAACTTATCACAGTATAACTGTTCACAATTTATAATAGAAATTCCCTCATAGTCAGCTTCCAGCATGGCTCATACTACACGTCCTTCGAGCCCAGTGTCCGTTAACTCGGAAAGTATGCTTTTACCATCGGAAAAAACAGCAACAGTACGCCAAGAACCGCATGTAAGAGCCGAAATCTTTATCATGCATGTCTAGATCTAGACGAGGCGGGAAACGCGTCATCCCATCAGGAATGTTCACAAAGCTTAAACAGATGCTCGATGAGCTCAGAGATATTGCTACAAGTAATGGGATCAGTAACGTAAGCGACGTACCGTTTCCAATAGGTATTCCGCATCCCTCCCACGCCGTCACATGTCAGTGCGATGATTCCACCACAAACTTAATTAATACAGAAAAAATACCGTCATTATTAGAGGATAATAATGTTCCTAAAATTTCATATGCTGATGCTCTAGCAAAGGTACCAAGGAAAAGTAAACCAACTATTTTGCTATATCCAAAGCAAGAGCTAAAATGCCATATTACAGAGAAATAAATGCCCCTCAAAGAAATAAATGCCAATATAGATTATAAAGCAAATATTAAGGCATCGCGATCAGCAGCACTTCAAAAGAAGAATTCAACAAGATTACTAACGTCATAAACGTTTCCGAAAAAGCAAATAACTTAATAGAAATAAAAACACCAATGGTTAAAAAACCGAAAATCTCAATCAATAATATCCCGAATACATTACCACCAAAATTAGTTCTCGAAGAACTAGTTGACCAACTAAGGATTGATAAAGAGGAGATTTCACCTCTTTTTACACAAAAGGCAAAAACCCCAACACCATTAAGTGGGTTCTCGAATGCTCCCCTCGTACTCTATCAAAATGTATTGAACGTAGGAAAATTATAATTAATTGGAGCACTCTCCCAATCGCAGAATTCTACGGAGTGAGGAGATGCTCACTCCGTAGATGCCAAGATTTCTCACATTCAGATGCCAAGATTTCTCACATTCTGGTAGTACATGCAAATATAGGCTTATTGCGCTTTCTGTGGCGGACCTCACTCCATAAAGAATTGCAAAGAAGACGTACCGGATTGTATCAACTGTAAATTGTTTAACTGCACATATCGAACCTACATCAATACTTCACATGCTGCATTCTTCCCCAAAGCCCATTGTATCAGAGGGATATCTCAAAAATTAAAGCTGTTGCAGTATACACATCAAAGCAAGAAGAATAGTTAGCTTACTACCTAGTTTCCTTTAAGTTAATTTAAACTTCCCTTTCTGTACATGGATCCATCAAGTACTACCGCCGCCCCTTCAATTCCTCAATTTCAACTGTTTACGACAATTTTACACAATAATTCGCCTCCACAGGACAAGGTTAGAATCATTCAAATAAACTTAGGCAGAGGAAAAAAGGCTTCAAACTAAGTGAAGTAATTCAAAATAACAATTGTGATGTAATTTGCATTACTGAGTCGTATTGCGTAAAAGGTGAAGTTAGATGCCTTCCCCTTCACTGGCAAATATTTCAATCTACGGAAAAAGATCCTCTAGTTAACCCACGTGCCAGTATTATAGTCACCAATACCAAATGGTCCCCTACAATTATATTAAGCCATAGAGATGTGATTACGATAAGTATTAACTGTAAATCTGAACAGCTATTAATTACTTCCATTTACTGCTCACCACAAGAGGATATGGAGCCGAATCTCCACACATTAGAAAATATCTTTAGTAATCTCAGAAGATCACAGCACGTGATTACAGGTGACTTCAATGCTCACCATCAAATGTGGCATTACAATAATACAGATAATAGAGGACATACACTAACTTTATTGCTACACACAATCTGTATATACATAACCTCTCTTCAGACACTCCTACATTTGAAACAACAAATGGTAAAGGATGGCCGGACTTGACACTGTCAACATTGAGTATCTCCAATAAAATACAAGAATGGAAAGTTCTTAATGACCCAAGCCACTCAGATCATAACTACATCTCATTTGAATTATCAGAAGAAATCCCCGACCTCAAATTAAGAAGATTTTCAATCTCAAAGCAAAAAGCAAGGCAATTTGGAAGAAAAATCTCCACATGCCTTCAGTATGCGGAGAAACTTATAGATAAATGCACATCACCCGATGCAGTCCATGATTTAATGGAAACAATTATCAAAACAATACAGGAGACAGCGATCAACACATTTAAACTCCGTAGCAACAACAAGATTACGAAGACTAACTGGTGGACAAAGGAATTAAGACGTGAAAAGCAACATACAAAGGCCCTTCGTAGAAAAATGAAAAGTGCTCCGGAAGGGTTGAAAATGGAAATATGGATAAAATACAAGCAACAATTGGCAAATTACAAAAAGAAAATAACTGAAGCAAAATTACGCAGCTGGAAGCATTACTGCTGTAATAATAAAGATACATATTACCAGCTGTATAAAAACAAGTAAAGTTTTCAGTCCCGCACATTTCGGTCTTCCGAAAGATCAATTCTCACGTAACAGCCAGCTTGGTAATGTCACTGAAACGATTCTCAACAATATTTTAGATGCTGTCTTCCTAAAAGATAATGCAGACGACGATGGCCACTCACATTCCGATATTAGATACAATAATACCGCTCCAAATACTCCAGACGATGTGGAATTCCACTCACAAGAAATTTCAAAAATTATTAAGTATCTTCCGAATAATAAAGCTCCGGGACCTGACGGATTAGACAACAGGATTATTAAGCTAATTCACCACGCAGTGCCTTTTCTGTTCCACAAACTACTAAACCTCTGCCTCAAATTTTATGTCTTCCCGAATTGTCTCAAACAGAGACTAACAATACTCTTCAAGAAAAATAATAAAGATCCTACAGATCCGGAAGCCTTCAGACCAATCAACCTCTTACCTGCAATAGGTAAACTTCTGGAACGTGCAATCGCAGGCAGATTACGCCACCACTTAGAGAAAAACGGTACCATAAGCCCCAACCAATACGGCTTCAGACCTCTCAAATCTACATCACATACGATAGCAGAACTTCAAGAGCAGATCCGTAGGAATAAATCTTCAGCTCTCCATACAGCAGTACTCTGTATGGATCTCAAAAATGCGTTTGACTCCGTGTGGTGACCTGGTATCCTTGAAGCCTTGCGCAACATTAAATGCCCTCAGAACATATTCAAGCTAATGAATAGTTTCTTAACAAACAGAGCAACGATAATCATCAGCAACAATAGTATAGTAGAAATAAGAATAACAAGGGGTTGTCCACAGGGCTCTTGTCTAAGTGCAGACCTGTGGAACATCACTTTCAATTATATCACCTCCTACAAGTGGCCGGACCATACAAAGCTCATCGCCTTTGCCGACGATGTGGCCTTTGTAACAAATGGGCATTCAAGAGACATACTAGAAAAGAATAGTAACGAGACTCTCTCCATATTCCATTCCCTCTGCGTCAATCAAAAACTAATAATTTCAGAGCCCAAATCACATATTATTTTATTTCCAAAACAGGGCAAATCGCTACAAAGGCTACCTTGCATTAAAATTAATAATAGAAGAATCAAGATATCTCAAAAGAAATAAAATTTCTTGGATTGAAAATTGACCAAAAGTTTTCTTGGATCCCACACCTCATGGAAATTCGGAAGATGACCCAAACTATTTCTAGAGACCTCGCAAGGATGCAAGTCACAACGTGGGGCCTCAAGTCGAGGATGCAAAACATTCTTTATAATACCGTGATCGAAAAAATAATCCTCTACGGGGCATCAGCATGGGCTCAACTTATGACGTGAAAAGACGTGAAAAGTGAAAAAGAAAAGACTCTTAGCTTCGATCCAAACGCCCCTTCCTCTTACGAATAGCAAAAGCATACAGAACTACCTCAACAACAGCTCTCTGTATTAACAGGAATCCCACCCCTCCATCTGAAAGCAAAAGAAGATGCAGACTTAGCCACGTTATTCCACCTCAAGAAAAACATAGAGGTAGAAAATCAAAACCTGTGCCCTCTTGATTTTGAACAGCCACGAAATCCTTACCTAAGACACCCTGCAGTACATGCAAAACTCAGAATATCTACAAAAGAAGACACCCTCAGTGTACCTTCATTTCCAGTCGTGTACACAGATGGGTCAAAGTTAAACGAAGAAGTAGGATGCGCGTTCTTTGCACTCCTCTCAGAACAATAAACAACAGAATGGAAAGGACACCTAAGGAATAACAACAGCGTTTTCCAAGCTGAACTTTCAGCCATAAAACACGCTATTCTATGGTCTCATCAAAAGTATCTAACATATGTTACCATCTACAGTGATAGCCAAGCGGCAATTAAAGCTGTCAGTGATGCAAGAAACAAATCATCAATAGTACAAAATATCTACGATTTTAATATCACAGCACAACAGAACATCTATAAAAATAAAGTTGGTAAAAGCCCAAAATGGACAAGCCCAAAATGAAAGGGCAGATGCGCTTGCTAAGAATGCAGCTCAAGACCCATCTCTACCTCCAGTCAATGTCCCATTCCCTAAATCGTATGCGAAACATATGTTGAAAAAAATTATATTAAAGAAATGGCAAGCTGAATGGGAAAATGCAGAAGTAGGTAGAAGGCTTTTTAACTTCTACAAGAAACCCTCATATGATCCAATCTCTTATAACTTCTTCATCAACATATTCTTATCTGGACATGGTCCTTTCCCCACGTACTACTTTACACGAAATTTGAGCGATTCAGACAAGTGCGTATGTGGGGAAAAGGGAGACCCAGAGCACTATATTTTCAAGTGCCAGCTCACAAAAGAGCTACACTGCAAAGGAAGTTCACAAATTACGCCTGAGTACATTAAATGCATGCTAACGATCCTTCAATTACAACAAAAGGTTTCCTTGATTATGAAGAAACTTTTCGCATATAAAAGAGAAGACATAGGTCAAGATGTTATCACATCTGTATAAATACCTCTTATTCCATAACTTCCAATATTAATGCAAGATTTCAGAAATATTGCAAATGTCTGGAAACAGGCTAAATGTGGTATGAATAGTTTTTACAAAATAATTACATTAAGAATTTGGACTGTATTAGGACATGAGGGGGAAAAATCTTGTAATAATTAAATCATTAATTAAAAAATAATATACGACTCTATTAGATATATTAGTGTAAATGTAAGTACTACGTGATCTTCTAATGTATATTATCTGTGTTTATGATACATTAATTTA
This sequence comes from Stegodyphus dumicola, assembly GCF_044657685.1. Taxonomy (NCBI): domain Eukaryota; kingdom Metazoa; phylum Arthropoda; class Arachnida; order Araneae; family Eresidae; genus Stegodyphus; species Stegodyphus dumicola. The sequence goes on from NC_140769.1 coordinate 218,593,680, forward strand.
CAAAAATAATAATGTAAGACTTCAGTGCTGATGCAGTTGTGTGTAACAAGTTAAAAAATGAAAGGAAATGCATTAATAAGATAATTCGCCTTAGTAATTCAACTAAATATAATAAGATGAAAAAAAAAAAAAAAATCTTCCCCAATTAGTTCCTTAAAAAGATGTTTATTGTAATTCGATATAACTAGATATACTAATGTAAATATATTGTTTGTATGAAGTACAATATACAATGAAAGTTTGTATGTATGTTCGAAGTAATTATGTTATATTAATCTGCCATAATCCAACTTTTGTTAATAGGTCAATTTCTTTGTAATAATTGTATACTGTGTCTTTGTAATTGTATATTCAATACGTAAATCTAGTATTAATGTAAAATTACTATGTAAATGTCTTGGTTGTAGGAAAAAATGTCACTCGGAATAAAGGGAAACGGAAAGAATATCCCCGGAAAATAAGGAACGGAAAAAATGTCACCCTTCGTTTGCAATGGGAAATATAAGGCATGTTTAGAAAGATCGCCAAGCTGGGTGATAAAAGTTTTATCTCAACAACCGTAACTTCGGATGACCGGAAACATGTGCGAGTAGAAGCAAGAAGATGTGTTGGCTGCTTGTTTCTTCCATGGAGCCTACCTCCATAGTTTCTTCTCTAAAGTTAAAAATAGAGGGTTGTTTAGAGAGGGAAGCTTTCGCGATGGACGCCAGGGGGGGGGGAAGGCGGGTTGTCCAGCGTCGGTCATTGTCAGGTCTTTAGTAATTACTCTCCTCTCACTGCACGTAGTTATAGCCTTAAGCTGCGGTTTAGTGAAATATTTATTGACGCACAACAGAAAACTAATTCATCCTGAGCTTTGGTATAAGAAACAGTTGTAGATGCAATTTCAAGTTACGGTTTGCGATAAGAATAGGACTAAATTTTTTACCTGATTAATTTTCGCATAATTTTTTTTTTCTCATTTGATTTTAATTAAAAGTAACGCATCTGCACAGGAAACATTTGTTTAAATTTGCACTTAAGTTTGAAAACAAGAATACCACAGTTATTAAAATTAAGAGGTTTATTTCAAAATTATTAGTCCAAAATTATTAGTCTCTGAGGGACTAATGTTTTCATTTTGCGTCGAATCACCCTGAATGTCCGTTTCACTTTTCAAACTGTTGCCACCAAATATTGTGATAAAACAACGGTACCTACAGCCATCGAGTTTCGAATGACGTAATCCTACTGCGAATATGGGCAACTGGAAGCCCAAATTTGAAATTTGTAATTCGTTTTATTATCGATTTTATATTTTGTAACGAATTTTTGATTAACAAACTCAAGAATTTCAAAGCGAGCCATGGCAATGTTGTACAGAAAAAACATTTTTATCTCCAGCGCGTGAGACTGTGAATCGGAAATTCTAAAAATGTGCTCAATTTAAAATTATTTTGCGATACTGCTCTTGAACTGAATTTTATGGTTTAAGTGCGAAGAATATGATATTTAATAAATAAAGGTAACACACAAAATGTTAAAAAAAGGCCCCTTTGGACGTAATTTAAAATCTGAAACCTTTCAGATTTTTTATTTTACTAAAATTTTAAAATCTAATTAAAATGGATCCCATAACCACGCGACCTGGATTTAAACATTTAATATGCAATGAACCCTCTTATGGCGACCTCTTCCAAAATAATTTCTCAGAGTAGAAATTAACACTTGTACCGAGCCTTATCTCTTTAAGATGACCACTTCCACCAAAGACCAAAATAATTAGAAACGTAGATGATCGTATTAGAGAGGATTTAATGCATTTTACAATGCACCAATGCGTAACCTACTGAGAGCCGGACCATCTAGTAGCCCATAAACGACTGGCGATCATCTCCTTAAGACGATCACTTCCAAAAGTGACCGCCATTTCTATAGGTATAAACAAACACTTGCACTGAATATCATCTTTCTAGGGTGGTGATCTTCACAGATATCAAAAATCAACTAGAAACATGGATGGATTAGGATTATTCAATTATGGCAAAGCGCACGAGGGCTATCTACCTAAAGGGAGGGATGCCTTCGTGGAGAACTTTCTAAGGGAAACTGGCTGGTATACCTATTACACATGGGGAAAACCACGAAAGTGCCCATGCAGCCAGCCCGTTCGCGGGATTGGAATCTCGGACCGAACTACCAGTGTTCAGCGTTTCTTTACCGCTCGGCCGCTGATAGGCTGAAATCTGATGGATGGCTGATGGATATCTTAGAAAGGATTTTTACTTATAGTAGTTATATTAATTACAATTACGTTTAGAGCTTATGGAAACTTAAAAGCGGCCGAGAGGTTAAGTTTATGAATACCCTGGTTGTTATATCTGGGTACGATTCCTAGCAAAGCAGCTTTTCGTGGTTTTTTCCCCATATAACGTGGTTACGAGCTAGTTTTTCTTAGGAAGCCCTCCACGAAGGCAACCATTCTCTTAGGCAGATACCTTTCGTGCGCTTTGTTATAGTCAAGTAAACCAAATCAAATTAAAGAAGCTTATTTATAACGTAAAATGGGAAAATGGGGAAATTAAATAAATTTAATTATTTAACTTGGTTATCTAGAATTCTAGTTTTTAATTTATCTCTTGTTTCCAAAAATCTGAGCATGAATAAATGTGTAATAAATCATAGACAGATAACTTTGAAATTCAGAGAATAACTTAAATTACTTTTGACCACTAGCAGCCGAGAGGTAAAAATAGTTGAATATTGGTAGTTCGACTGGCACGCCACGAAAATTTCCTGGTAAGCAGCACATCCGCCATGGCGTTCAAACCATGGCGGATGTGCTGCTTACCAGGAAATTTTCGTCTTTTTCTCCATGTGTAACATAAATACGAGTCAGTTTCTATCAGACGTATGAAATAATTTTTGTCAACTACTCGCTATAAACAGTCCTCCATGAAGGCATCCATATTTACTTCGGCAGATAACCTTATGGTACTTTGCCATAACCTAAATAATCTGATTTGATGATTATGCTAATTTTTTCTCATACTGAATCCTGTGGTGCTTTAATTAATGTTTTATTTATCATAAACTGTGTTAACTGCTTTAAATTAACCAAATCAGGATTTTTTTCTGTTAGATTTCCTTTTTGAAATTTTTCACATCATTTTAGAAGCCTAAATATGTCAGATCGTTTTAGTAAGACGTATTATTTGTAACTGTTTTACATATAAGTACAGAGAATCTCATGACGGCGAACTCAAAAAGTGTTTCCTACAACATAAATAAACAGGCTTTTATACATTTGCCTCTCTAATGCAACCATCTATATAAGTGGCCTAAAAATCTCTTGAAGCCGCCGTTAGTGGTCGTATTAGAAAAGTCTCATTATATTTGCATTTTTGTGGCATTTAATAATTTCAGTTACATGTCTGCCTTATAAATTACAATATTGATTTTTCAAGGTCGTGTAACAACTTTCAATATAAATTAGAATAGTAATAATATTTTACATTCCATTCGGATTATTGTATTCGTATGAAAGCCTTGAATCAATTGTTGATCATTATTTTGTACGTATGCTATTGCAAAAATTTAAAAATTCTTAATTATGATATTTTCCAATATTCGGGCTTTAAATGCCCAAGTTATTTAATTTTATGCCAAGATTTAAACTTTGTGCATTTACTATAAGACGATCTTAATTCTGGAACTTTTTAACATCTGAAGCTGGTTAAAACTGGTTGAAATGTGTTGCAGTCGCAGTTCGTATGCAAAACCATTCTCGCACTGATTTGTTTTATGCTTAATTTATAGCAATTTCCCTAAGTAACCAAATTTTAGATTTATATCATTTTTTTAAAATTGTGAAAATAAACAAAAAGAAAGGAGAAAATTTTTCTTTCTTACATTATAATTATTTTCAGTTCATCTTTTATGATAATTAGTGTATTTTTCAATTTTCCTCAACTGTCAAATCTTGTTGTATTTCTAAATATCTTTAGATTATTTACAGTCCCTGCAATTTTTGAGTTTTTATGTTAAACTCTAAAATAGTTATTAGAAGAATTATTAGAAGCATTTGATGTAATTAATGACGTACGTCGCCCATAGATTCGCAAATTTTGAATTTTCAATATTGTTGCAAGCACTTGAGCAGAAAATTCGTCTTTTCTAGCAAATTGCAAATTTTAAAATTCAAAAAATTAACCTCCATCAATCCAATTTTCAGACTCAATTAAAGGCACTGAAGTTATTTAACATTTAAGAACTCTCGGTGATTTAGAACTCCCCGGAATTGGTACTCAAGAAATGATTTAAAAAATGCTCTTCTACATCTATTAATTTTTAAATTAATCTATAAATCTTCTTCTATCTTCTACATCTATAAATTTAAAATTTTTGAATAGCTAGTATCTACTGCATTTTCTCCTCTTTGGTGGTTATTTGAATCATGGCAAAGCACGGGAACTGTCTGTCTAAGAGAAGGGATGCCTTCGTGGAGGACTTAACGAAGTATGAGAATGGGAAACTTGATTGTATTTACCTTACACAGGAAGAAATAACTAAATTATCTTGCAACCAGCTTGTTTGCTGGGATTTGAGCCCCTGTCGAACTGTTAGTGTTAAGCGACCGCCAGAGTCGTAGCTAGGGTTTTCAGCGCCCAGGGACAACTGAAGATTAATTCTACAATGTCGTAATATCAGTTTGGCGCCCCTTGGATTCTGCGCCCGGGGACAGATGCCCCCTTTGCCCCCTTCTAGCTACGGCCCTGGCGACCGCTGGAGCGCTGATGAGCTGCATTATGTATTCTGCTTAAGAATATAGAACACAAATGACTGTAAATTTTATTATATCATCAGTGTTTGGTAACTTTCCCTATGAAAATAAAATTGTTAGAAATATGAGTGAAAAGACATGTAAATATTTTGAATTTGGATTCAATTTAATCCCCTTCATGTAACATATAATGCTGTAGTTTACGTAATAGCATTTAAAATTTTTGAATATATTAACACAAAAAGGATACGGCAATGCTGTTACGGCATTCGACAAAATATGTCTCGGTTACGTATATATATATATATATGTATATATTCTTTGCAGAAGAAAATTATAGCCAATGCAGAAAATTTCTAAATTCAATTTCGCCAGATAAATTTTACATAAAATGAAAAAACAATTTTCAGTACATATAAATAATTAATTGAATGAATGTAAATTTTTACTGCAGAATACATAAACTTATTTTCAGCTCAATGTAAAACTGTTCCCACGCAAAATTTATATTATAAGAAAAAGTTAAATGTCTGTTATGTCGAATAAATCTTCACTTAGATTGCAGAGACATTCGATATTTTATGGAAGCAGGAGACTTGAAAAATGAGCAACCCCCTCTCCGGGAATCGAACTGCGGATCTCTGGAATACGCGCCCAGCATGCAGACCACTACACCACAAAGCACGTCAAGAAGGCTCAAGTCTAAAATTTATGCATATTTAGTATTAATTCTATATTTTGCATATTAACATTTTAAAAATACCTGACTAAATTACTCCTGGACGGTTGTGTATAAACCTATGGTTTGTTTGATCAAGTGCGACTCATTTGTAAAGTATTGAATGGTGTACTTGCTTGCAAAACCTTGTGAATTTTGTTTTTCTTGAAAATTCGGCAATACTAAGTATGATTGCTAAATATTACATTCTTTTTAAGGGAACATTATAGTATAATAATAAGAATATTTTCTCCTGGGATATACTTTTATCAATGATATGTTACTGTAGCGCAGTTTTGCTAAATTCCTATAAATCAGTTCTAATTATTCTAAGCTGATTTACTAAGACTTGGAACGATGCTCAAGGCCGGCGCTAGACGTTTTGCCGCACGGTGCCTGCTTTACAGTTTCAAAATTCTGCCGCCCAGCTCTTTCCAAAGTTCTAAAAATTTTGCGTTCTCTCAATTCTGCCGGCCGGTGCGGCCGCACCGATTGCATATGCTCTGGCACCGGCCCTGATGATACTAGGAATGACTAGGAAACGATAATTCAGATAATACTTATTATCTGAATTGTCATTTCCTCATAAACATGATGCTTATTAAAAATTACAGATGTTTTAATTAATAACAACCTTAAAATCTGGTTGTTAGTAGCTTTAATTTTGACTCCATACACTTCAACAATTAAAAAAGCCAAAAGATAGGAAGTATCCTTGTCAGCTCTTTTTGAGTCCTTTTCTAATACTGCTAAAATTCTGCATGATATTTGTTTTAGAACTGCTAAAAAACTGCTAACAAAATTTTAAATACAAAAGTTATACTGCAATTTAAGTCTGAAAAGTAATTAATTCAGACTTGAAAGTTCTTGAAGCATAGAACTTGAGCTCAAAACAATAAGAATAGAATTTTGCATTCATTTTTTTAATTATAAGATTGTTGATTCATTGATAACAATGTTATAAATAGTTCATTTAGAATTACACTACAATTGCTTCATTAGAATCCATATTTCTTACTAATTATTTAAACATGAAAAATGAGAACTATAATATTTATATGTACTTTTTAATCTCCAAAGTCATAATAAAGTTTTCTCATAAATAGGAAATTGACTGTTTTCAACACATTTCACCTCTTCGTCAAGATGCATTTCTTTTACGGTCCTAATTAAAAATTACAGAACAGCAGAACATAATCTTCTATCTCACGAAATTTGCTAAAACAAATTCTTTCGCATTAATTTTGAATTTGATTTAACTCTAATTTATTCAATATTTCGAGTTCTGGATAATCAAATTAGCGGTATCATTCTAAAGCTGCAAAATGTAATTAAGAAGCTCAGCTTCGTTTTTAATGATTCATTTTACCACGCCACTGGGGAAAAAAAAAAATATCTGAGTTTTCAGATTTTCAATTACGTCCAAAGGGCGTTTTTTTAAAATTTTATGTGTTACCTTTATTTATTAAATATCATGTTCTTTGCACTTAAACCATAAAATTCAATTCAATAGCAATGCCGCAGCATATCTTTAGAATTTCCCATACACACTTCTGCGCGCTGGAGACAAAAAGGTTTTTCCCAGCCGTAGAGTGTTGCCATTGCTCCCTTTTAAATCGCTGAGTTTGTTACTCAAAAATTCGTTAAAGTTTTGCAAAATATAAAATCGATAATAAATCAAATTACAAATTACAAATTTGGTCTTCCACATGCCCATATTCGTAGGAGGATTACGTCATTCAAAATTCGATGGCTCTATGTACCGTTGTTTTATCACAATGCGAGAAATATACATACATTTATGCAGATTTTTCATTATTTAAAGGAAAATCTGAAAGCTTTCATATTTCATATTGCGCCCAAAAGGATTTTTTTTAACGTTTTGTGTGGTCCCTTTATTTATTAAATATAATGTTCTTCGCACTTTACCATAAAATTCAATTCCACAGCAATATCACAAAATATTTAAAAAGCGCAAAATTTAAGAATTTCCAATACACAGTTTCGGGCGCTGGAGATACATTTCTTTTTTCATACAGCGTTCCCGTTGCACGCTTTTAAATCGATGAGTTTGTTAATTAAAAAATTCGTTGATGTGTTGCAAAATTGGGAATAGCTAATAAAACAAATTCCAAATTCGGAATTTCAATGCTCATGTTTGGTTGGAGTACTGCATTATTCAAAATTGGATGGCTCTAGGTACTGTTGCTTTTTGAAAATGCGGAAACATTCATGCATTCATGCAGAATCTTCATTATTTAGTTTCTTTAAATATAATGCATGGCAATAATATTTTGTAGCAACAGTTTGAAAAGTGAATCAACGCAGAAAGTGAAACCACGCAAAATGTCGTTTTGAGACTAATAGCCCTTTGGGTCTAACGCCCCTTTGGGCTTAAAATAAATAAATAAATAAATAAATAAATGTTAGATTAGCAAGTTAAAAGTCAGAAATAGCAACATTTAACCGATAAGAAAGTCAGAACTCTTTACTACCTCGCTCGAAAAATGCAATTTTGAATAAAATGATAATTTTGCTTCTTTATTAAATTATTCTTATAACAGGGCTTGCATGAATGGATTATATTCTACTATAAGAAATTTTTTCATACCAATAAATTGCCACAGTTAGAGACAGAAAGTACAGTAAACCCTTTCTAAGATGACCACAGGTTCATAAGATTTTGGGCTTTTGCGAATTAGAGAAATAGCTCTCAGCACCGATGTCCAAGTTCTCAGAAATACTGATCATCATAGGAAGATAATCACCAGAAGAAAGTTCACTGTTCACATTCGGAAGTGCATTATTCTATAAATGAAAGTACATTAAGCCGATTCGATTGCGTGTATGGCCGTATCTATTTATATATAGGAAAAATTTTAATATAAAATAAATATAGTGTAAAATATATGTTACCGTTAAAGCGTATAATTAAGTTATTTCCTCGAATAAGTAAGTATTTGGCGGGGGGGGGGAGGAACTAGCCAAGCCGGTTTAGCTAATTATTTTAAAATAACTATATTAATTAGTATAGAATATAATATTCTATAAACTAACCAATGATAAATGCCGCTCAGACGGTGTAGTGGTTAGGGGAGCCAACTTCGATACCTAACGGCTTGGGTTCGAATCCAGGGGAATGCATAGTTCTAATGGTCCGTCCCTTCATAGGAGGCAAAGGTGGCCCACCTATTAGGTGACTGCATAATAAAGTGACAACTGCTTCTGGTCAAGTCGAAGTCGGCTGAGGGACCATCATTCATATTAAAAAAAAAAAAAAAAAACTTAATAACAAACAAAAAATCTCAAAGGTTTCAGGTTTTAAACTACGTCCAAAGAGGGCGTTTTTTTTAACGTTTTGTGTGCTACCTTTATTTATTAAATATCATATTCTTTGCACTTAAACCATAAAATTCATTTAAATAGCAATGTCGCAAAAGAATTTTAAAAAAGCATATCTTTAGAAGAATTTCCGATTCACAGTTCCGCGCGCTGGAGATAATTTTTTTTTCGTATAGTGTTGCCATTCCTCGCTTTTAAATCGTTGAGTTTGTTAATCGAAAATTCGTTAAAGTTTTACAAAATATGAAATAGATTATAAAACAAATTTCAAATTTGGGCTTCCAGATGCCCATATTCGCAGGAAAATTACGTCATTCAAAATTCGATGGCTCTATGTACCGTTGTTTTATCACAATGCGAGAAATATGCATATATTTATGCACATTTTTCATTATTTAATTTCTTCGAATATAATGCAGGACTCTAACATTTGGTGGCAACAGTTTGAAAAGTGATTCGCCGTTTATAGTAATTCAACGCAAAATCGCAAAACGAAAAGAATGGTCCTCCAGGATCAAAGTCTCTTACACCTAATGATAAACCGTTAAAGTGGGAAAAAAAAATGACACTATAAAATATCTGTCTTTTTATAAATTAACTGATGATAAACCGTTAGTGTTTAGAAAATTATATTTCATACTACGGATAGATTAAATAATAACGGAATGCATAATATAATATTATTGCTAGATTCGTTAAACCGTAATAAAAAATAACAAACTATACTACGCCAATAGTTCTGTTTAGCAGCTTTCGTGTGCCGTTTTTACTGACAATTCGTCATTTATCAACACTTTAATGTGAACAAGCTGTTAGCTTCCAGTTAGGGATGGATGAAATTTAGTTTAAAGACCGGCAATCATTATTTAACAGAGGAGAAACATTTGCTCCCCGTGAATTCTTTCCTTCCGGGTGAGGTGGGTCGGTTTCTTTAACTCTTTCGCATCGAGAGACGAACAAATCTGTTTTCAACAAACATCGAAAACTCCCGTGTTTACGAATTTGTCTTGGAATAGTTTTCCTTTCCCCCTGCGGTTTCATCCATTGTATGCAGTTTCACCTTAGGGCCGGATTGCACCTGCGAACGTCAATAGCTTTCCGTATTTCTCCTTTATTTGCTTCAAAAGAATGATTGACATGTCTTTTAACAACTCGCGAAACCAATGAGCCATACACTAACGTGGAGGGAAAAGAACTAGGCATAAAATAAACGAGGCGTTGGGGCGGTTTGCCGTTGCCTGAATGAACGGGCGTTACGGGCGACTTCGATGCGAAAGAGTTAAGGAAACGGGTGAAGCAAACCACGGGGGAGAACATACGATTTTCCCTCAGGCAAGTTGGAAAAACCTGCTATCGAAATGACCTTGCTCAGCTGCAGCCAGCTCAACGTCTTACCCTTAAAACCTCCCTCAAGAGAGCCCGCTATAACCCTGCCCGTTTGGCAGGTTTCCCCATCTCCAATCGGCGACATTATTTGGCGAGATTTTAGAGTTCCTTTTTTTCGGTTCCTTATTTTCCGAGTGACATTTTTTCCGTTCCTTATTTTCCAGGGACATTCTTTCCGTTTCCCTTTTTTCCGGGTGACATTTTTTCCGCACACCAAATGTCTTGGTAGGCTAGCATCCGATGCGGGCCAACTAAAAGCCCAGCGGGGTACAGTAGTGCGGCGGAGCAACACCTGTAAAAGTCACTGACGAAGTTCTGGTGCTCCGTCCACTTTTCCCTGTCCCTGCTCTTGTTGATTGTAGCGAATTCGCGGATTAGCTTTCTTTAGCTGTTTCGAATTAAGTTCTTTTGAACGTTTGAGTAGTTAAAAGATAACTACTGTGAGCAGAGGCGTAGCTGGGGGGGGCAAGGGTGACATCTGTCCCCTGGCGCAGCATTTAGGGGGCGCCGAATGGATGTTATGAAATTTTAGAATAAATTATTTTCATTTTTAAATGCAATAAAAATAAATTAAAAAAATTCGCATACTTAGTCCATCGCCTCATCATAATAAGGATATCTTTTTCCTACATTTTTTGTCATGTGATTAGCAAAGATTGAATAGAAAAGCTAGGTTTTCGATTTAAAAGTAAGGTCAATGAAAGTCATCCTTCCCCACTAAGCAAACGGCGAGAAAATACTTCGAAGGTTATGTGATACTTTTAAGTCGTAAAGCTTTTGTCCTTTTACAGCTTTGAATAACCCTCCGTATCCGGTTCCATTTTCCCTGTAGCAATCAAGTTTAGCGTCGCGATTCTTTCAAAGTGGAGACACTAAAATAGCAAAAGCCCTTTCATTTTGAACCAAATATTTAAAATCACAATGATTAAAAGAATTAAGTATTCCAAAAAAGAAAAAAAAAAAATAAAAGTAAGTTAGGGTATTTAATTTTACATTTATTAATTATTACACAAATATTGCACAAGCTAAGTCAATTAAACGTATCAAAAATATTAATTTATTTTACTTTATTTTTTTATTATTTTTTTATAATACAGAGAGAAAGCCAACTTCGCTGCGTTAAGTACAATGAATTTCACGCTATTAGTCATCTAATAATTTAAATCCTCTGTTTAAATTACTTATTACTGGAGCAGTGTTACTTATTACTGGAGTTACTTATTACTGGAGCAGGTGTTAAATATGCAGATGGTTTATATAATTCATTAGTGGGTAGAATGTATAAGTCTGGTCAACGGTGCTAGTTCGATATTGTTTATAATCTCAGCGAACGGGCTGACTGCATAAATACTTTTATAATTTTCCCTTACATGAAATTCAAATACAAGCCAGTTTCCCTTAGAAAGTCTTCCATAAAGTCATCCCTTCCCATAGATGGATAACCTCCACTTGCTTTGCCGTACTCAGTTCAATAACAGCAAGCATATATAAAATGCTAATTATAGCGACATAAAGTTTGTATTTGTAAGATTACATGCATCATCAACAGTAAGCCAAAACTACATATTAACGAAATCAGTTTTATGCAGAAAATAAGAATTTCTCTCGTAAATGCTGGAGAGAATAATAACTTCCCCTCATTGTAAAGTATTTAAAAAAGTACATGAGAGAGATTTACTTTCTGAAATTCTTAAATTAAATAGTACAGAAAACCTAGTAGCTATATATTCAAAATGACAGAAAATTCGAAACTTTCAAAAAAACATAAATTTTCATATTGAACAGGGTTCTAAATGGGCTATTATTTAATAATTGCTAAGTTATAAAATATTTAAAGAAGCGACAAACAGTGCAGAAGTTGAGAGTATTCCGTCAATAATTAATGCACAGGCGCAGAAGAAATATCGAAAAAATTAATAAATGTTTGTTTTACAAACACATTATGTAATTTAGTTATATAAAACATGTAACCTCTGTTTTCTATTACGTACCACATTTTATTTTGGATTATATAATAAAAACAGAGTTTCAAAGCTTTACGCATTCTATCTTCTATTACAAATGCTTATATGCTCATAAATAAAACCGCTGAAGACTAGTAGCTTGATCCAGGTTAAATTTCCAGGAACAAGATGACTGAGGCAGGGGCATTTTGTGGTTTGTTAACGATTTTTAACGCTCTCGCTGAGTTTTTAGGCTGCTCTTACACTCCCATCTAACGCCTGCTAACTCATGTAACTCCCGTCCCTCCTGCTAACCCACTTTTATTTGTCCTTTTAGCTGTATTATTAAGCATCGCTTTCATGTACTTAGCCACATACAATTCACCAGCAAAATCACAATTTTTTTAAAAGCAGCATATTTTTAGAATTCCCGATGCAGTGTTAAATGTTGCCATATATTTTTATATTTTATTCAGTGTTTTCTCATTTCCTATTATCAATGCTCAATATTAGTAAAAGATAGCTTACAAAACTTGTTTCCTGCCTTTTCATTACTAACTTTGTGTATGTTAACTTTATTTATTAAATATAAACTTTCATTACATAAAATTCAATTCAGCAACAAAATCACAAAATACACTCATGTCCATAAATTAAGGATAATTCGGAGTCACGCGGAAATCGAACTCTAAAATAAATATATCACCTGTAAAATCACTACATACATCTTCAAGAATCATATGCAAATTTCAGGAAGTAACCAGATGATACCGATGGTACGTCACAATGACGAGAGTGTAAGAGAGTGATATATAAGGAATACAGGCAAAGAAATAAAATTTGCACCAAGCCCAAGGATGTGCCACCAAAGTGCTGCCATTGCGGACTTCCTCATACTGCCAGTTTTAAAGGCTGTTCGTTCTACCCCAAGCCTCGCTCATCCTTTGTGCAAAAAGGCATATCATATGCAGATAGAGTAGTCAACAATAGTAATGCTACTCCTCCACAGATGGCGCCACAAGTAACCTTCTCACAACTCAGTGAGCTCCAAGCAAAGCTCGACGAAGTTAATGCGGTAATTCAAAAGCTCACAACAGCCATCTCTATGTTTGCTGATGTAGCGAAGGCACTTCCTACCGCCTCTATGATAGAGGACACAGTCAGGCCAGCTTCCCCCAACCATGGATAATCCCACCTCACGGCAAAGTTCTCCTGTTAAGATCCTGCTCTGGAACGCGCAGAACGTTACCTCCAAGATACCGAACTTCATGAATTTATCCAGCAAAATGACGTAGACATCTGCTTAATTACAGAAACCCATGCTAACCCTTCACACTCCTTAAGAATAGCCAATTATTTCAGGTACCGTAGTGACAGACTCCACCACCGTGGTGGCGGAGTGCTCATTTATGTTAAAAGGACATTTGACTCATATCTGAAAAGTGCAGAAAATTGTGATGGAATGGAAAGTGTTAAAGTGATGGTGAATCTACCCAACATTGGGGAAGTCACTTTCTGTGCGGTGTATAACCGCTCTGGGAACAAGCTCAGTGCTGAAATTCTGGATAGACTTATTAACTCGGACTCCCCCACCTTTCTAGGAGGCGATTTAAATGCCAAGCATCTCGACTGGGGATGCCGCAACTCGAATTATAATGGACGAATAGTGCATGATTTTGTGTGTAATTACCCTGTCTTTCTGCATGTTCCGGATGAGCCTACCTATAGGCCAAATATGCTCAACCGTCGGCCTGACATTCTGGATATTTTTATTACGATGTTCAGTATTCCTATGGCTATTACGGTAACATGTGACATGTCTTCTGATCATGTACCTGTGCTTGCTTACCTTGGAGTGGAAAATGCTAAGAACCTACCGCCAATTAAGCATACTGATTGGGATCTTTATCATAATACTTTGATGACCACTGATTTTAATTGTGACTCGTTACAAAGTACTTCGGATATTGAACGTGCTATAACAGACTTTACTTCGTACCTGCATTCTGCTAAATCCCTAGCTACGACTGAGGTTGACCGTGTCAGACATGAGCACACGCTTCTTGCCAATATTCGCGAAATAATCTGCTTTCGAAATCATCTCCGAAAGGAATTTAATCTCACCTGGGATCCTGCTATCAAAACTCAAATTAACAGGCTTAATAGGAAAATCAAGCAAAAGATCCAGGACCATCGTTCTAGCTTATGGCAGGATTAGATGGAAAAGATCAACGACGAACCTGGCGCCATCTGGCGTCATACAAGGACACTAAAACGCCCCTGCTCTGCTAGAAAACCGCTCAAATGCGATAATGGAGTTGCTTACTCTGATCAAGACAAAGCGGAACTTTTTGCGGAACACCTTTCTAAACAGTTCATTCCAAATTCCTTCCCCTCAGATCATAGTTCGGACATTCAAGTTCATTACCTGAACGATCAATGGCTGCACTCCCCTTCTACGGAACCTTCTATCAAACTAACCACGCCGCACGAAGTGCAGAACATTATTAAGGGACTTAAATTAAAGAAAGCTCCAGGAAAGAACAAGATCACGAACCAGATGCTGAAAAACATGCTTTTTAAGACCGTATGCAAATTAACAGGCATTCTCAATGCATGTTTGTGTTTTAATCATATTAATATTAACACTTTCACAAAGCACATTGTTTATTCCACACGAACATTAACTGACAATTACTTCACTTCAGTTTGACCAGCAACTAGTGTGTTGCCACATATCTGTAACAGTTTGTATCAAAATTATTTCCCGCTTTTTCTGGAAGCAAGCAAGCATCCTGATGATTCCTAAGCCAGGGAAGGATTACCCGGCAAACTTTAGACTAACAGGAACACAGGATTACCCGGCAAACTTTAGACCCATCAGCCTGCTGTCCTCCCTAAGCAAGATCCTGAAACGTATTATTTATCTCAGAATGCAAGAAAACTTGGGCTTTCTCGTTGATCACCAACACGGTTTCCGGAAAGGACTTTCGACCACAACGCAGTTAGTCAGGCTCACGGAGTTCATCGGCGCGGCTATGCACAACAGAATGAGTGTTGCTATCCTGATGCTAGACGTGGCAAAGGCTTTTGACCGCGTCTGGCATCCAGGGCTAATCTATAAGCTAATTCATCTCGGTTTCCCTAGAAATCTGATACTCATTATCAAGTCCTTCCTTGAAAATAGAACTTGCACCGTTAGAGTTGGAAATGCAACTTCATGTGTCAAAAATATTTACGCAGGTATTCCTCAAGGGTCAATTTTAGGCCAGCTTTTTTACATCATCTATACCAACGATTTCCCATGCTTTTCCGAGGATACAAATGTTCTCGCAGCCAGCTACGCTGATGATACAGTGATAGCCACCAAATCTCTAAACCCAGAGTATGCCTTGTCAAGAATTCAGGCCATAATCCCTGCTATTGAGGGGTCGTGCAGTCGCTGGAAAACGTCCATTCAGCCAGAAAAGTCCAAGATTCTACTCATTCGAAATCGCAGACAGAGGAAACGGGTCAGAACTGAGGTTAAACATTTTGGCAAAATCATCCCTACAGTTGATAAAGCTAATTACCTGGGAGTTACCCTTAACAAGAACTACAATTGGAAGGATCATATGCTTAGAGTAAGCGGAAAAGCACACGGGATCATTTTCAGGCTTTTCCCTCTCCTAAAGAATGAAAACCTCAACCTCAGACTGAAAAAGAGGATTTATAAAACTGTAATCCGACCCATTCTCACGTATGCTTCCCCATCCTGGGCAAATTACAAAGAATACGAAATTAGCAAACTCCAAGTGCTTCAAAATAAGGTGCTAAGAATCATCACAAAAGCTCCTTACTATGTTCGGAATAAGACCCTCCACTCCGACTTGAAAATAGATACTATTCTGAACAACTTTTTAAATAATATTATCAATGTGAATCCCGCTAATTTCACGGACATTCTTATCTACGAAACTGAAGACAAAAACCTCCGCCCATTCGTTGCCCATCTCTTGAGTTCAGAATTCTAAGTTCCAGTTTTCTGGTTTTCAAGCAGCATCAATCGGGGTCAGTTTCTAGGAGGGTGACCTCCCACGTGACTGGCTCCGACGAATGAACAGTTAGTATTCGAGCTATCCTACACAGGTCATCCGAAGTTCCTCCGGCCCCTGCTTGGCGGATTCCATCCAAGATGTAGCAGTGCAGGAGCAAAGTGCTTCTTTTTCTCTTTCTCTCTCTCCAGCACACTTCTACCTCCACGAGAGAAAATTTCTTTCAGGTTTCTACTCTGTCAGGCCCCACATGGGATCGCATAAGGAACTGGCAAGAGCAGGATTTTAATTTCTTGCTGAAAGCCAGTATAACCGCAAAGTTCCAAATAAAATTGTTCATAGGCGCTTTATAAGCATTTCAGTGCAATAACCGAATAGTTATGACATACAGGACGCACATTAGGATGAATTTTTACGTGGTAGAATTATCGGCCGTTTGGAATGTGGGCGTACCCAACTGAAGTATCAGACGAACTTGAAATTGCCCAGAGTGTCATCTCCAGGCTCTGGCAACGATTCCAAGATGATGGTAATGTGAGTAGACGTTACAGCACAGGTCGCCCCAGAGTTACAACGCCGAATGAGGACCGGTATTTGGCAGTTACTGCCAAAAGACACAGGCGGAGCACAGCCTCAGACCTGTCTCGTCAGCTCTCTTCAGTCACTGGTACGACAATTTCAAGGCAGACCGTGTACAGACGCTTAGGGCAGATTGGTCTATATGCTCGTAGACCTGTCAGATGCGTTCCACTTAGTGGAACTCACTGTCGCCTGCGGTTAGCCTGGAGTAGAGAGCATGCATTGTGGACACCGCAACAGTGGGCTTGTGTGATGTTTTCCGACGAGTCCAGGTTTAGCTTGCAGTCTGATTCTCGTCGGACTTTCATATGGAGAGCTCCAGATACTCGTTACCACCAAGAAAACATCATTGAACGACACCGTTACGGTGGTGCGGGAGTGCTCGTTTGGGGTGGAATTATTCTGGGTTCCAGAACTGACCTGCATGTTCAAATTGAACCATGACAAGTCAAATCTATCGGGACGTCATTCTGGAACAACATGTACGTTTGTTTCGGGGCGCCATGGGCACACAATTTATGTTTATGGATGACAACGCCCGTCCTCACCTTGCAAACATCGTAAGCGAATGCCTTCAATCGGAGGATATCACCCGTATGGACTGGCCAGCATTCTCACCGGACTTGAATCCAGTAGAGCACGTGTGGGACATGCTTGGCCGACAAGTTGCAGCCCGTCAACCTCCTTCTACATGTCTACCGGAACTTCGGAGAGCATTACTTTTTGAGTGGTGTAATATCCCCCAAGATCAGATCGATAATTTGATACTCAGCATGCCTAGGCGTTGTACGGACTGTATTGCATCGTCTGGGAGACATACAATGTATTAACAATCATACCAACCATGTAATATTGTTTTTTTGTAAATAGTTTTTTTTTTTTGTAATTTGCTCCAGGGAGAAAAAATCGCTAATTTTTTTAATAATATCAAACATGTAGCATCTTTTTTTGCTCTTTACCTTTTGTTTAATAAATAATCTTTACAGATAAGTCAAATTTGTTTTGCTTCTAACTCTTCCTTTCCCTGATTTTGCATTATCCTTAATTTATGGACATGAGTGTATTTGATATTGAAAGATAAATATGCTACATTTTTCAAGGCACAAGAGTATCAAGCCAAAGTAGAACACAAAAAAGGTACAGCGACAACCTTGTATTTGGTGTAGATATGTAAATTCTCAATCGATGAAAAGGGAACCGTTTGCCTTCGATTGAGAATTTACAAAATCTAAGCTAAAATCAAGGTTGTCGTTTTACCTGTTTCTTCTTACAATTTTCCCGAATTGCAGCTACCTCCCGAGTTGGAGATAAAAATGTTAATGTTAAAATCGAACAGTGTTGGCACTGCTCGCTTTCAAACTTTGATATTGTTAATTAAAAATTAAAGTTTTAAAAAATATGAAAAAATAATAAAACAAATTCTAAATTCAAAGTTCGCGCTTTTAGGTGAAGGATTGAGCGGTCGAGCGGTAAAGTCGCTGAACACTGGTAGTTCGGTCCGAGGTTCGAATCCTGCGAACGGGATGGCAGCGTGGGTGTTTTCGTGGTTTTCCCCATGTGTAACGTGTATACGAGCCAGTTTTCCTTAGAAAGTCCTCCACGAAGGCATCCCTCCCCTTAGGCAGATAGCCCTCGAGGCTTTGCTGTAATTAAATAACCTAACCTAAATCTAACCAGGTGAAGGATTACATTATTCAAAATTTAATGGCTCTAGGTACCATCGTTTTTTACAATACATGCAGATTCTTCATTATTTAATTTCTTTAAAAATAATACAAAGCGATAACATATTTAGTAGCAACAATCTAAAAAGTTACTCAGACATTTAAGTGTTTCCGATAAAAAATTCCGAAACAAGACTAATAGCGCTTATGTGTTTTTTACCTGTAAAAATTTAGCACAAAACACACAATTAATTTAATACAAATACAAAATACACGAATTAACACAAAAATGAAAATATATCAATGGAGCAGCACTATGCATCTTCGTTCATTGGTGAACTTAATTATGCAGGTCCGGCGCTTGTCGCTCGGGGTAAGCTCCGCAAATCCAAAATTCTGCCCCCCAGTTCGTTCCTAAATCTAAAACTTTTGCCGCCCCAAAATTCTGCCTCACAGCGCTGTCAAACGATATGTTGCCAGTCTTTTAATTATGACTTCCAAATGAAAGCTGATTTATTTATGTATTGCTTTTATTTATAAACAGAATTTTCAATGATTTTTAATAACATAAAAAGCCAACAGTGGGCAAATAATAAGAGCGTTGAATACTTTTATTCAACGTGGGTTCGAATCAAGACAAGTAAGCTGCTTGCATTAATGTTTTAAATTTCCACAAAGTGTAACGTAGGTATTAGTTCTCTTAGAAAGCCCTCATAGCCCTTGTGTGATTCGTTACATTTAAACAAATAATTATAACTGAAGCTTTTTTGCTAAATATCTTCATTAGGATGTATTTACATGGCTGGTATGTACTGCTGGTACATTTCTCTGGGGTTTCAGGTTAACTTTTCTCGGAGCAAAGCATGAACTTTGCTGGAATAATCATCTCTGAGCAACTTAAGTTTTCACTTTTAGAGCTACGCAAATGAATTGCGCTTTTTAACGCAAAATCGTGGCTTCTGAGTTTCAAAAAGTAAAATAAATTATTATAAAAGTTTATCTTTCTTTCACAAATATTCCAAATACGTTATTATATTTTAATTTTATCCATTTATTTTGTTCATAATTTAAGTGTTCGAACAAAATTTATTTTTTCAGAAATAATTATAGTTTCTTCATAAAAATTGTTATCAATTTAACGAAAATCACCGCATGAAATAGCGATAGTAAAATATTGTTTCCAGCATGAATAACTTTATGCAGATTTAAATACTTCATTAAAATTCACCTAAAATACTTCAGTAAAATTTTATATGAAGGGAGGGTACGCTTGTGTACAATTTTTTTCATCCTTTGTAAATAAAATGTGAAATTTATAAGATTAATTCGCTTCTCATATGCGTAGATAAAAGATAAACCGAGAAAATTCTAGAGAACAATTCCAATTCTACTTCATTTTCGTCATAACATTCCATTTCTCAACAGAAATTATCTCTTCTTTCTGTTCCTTCATATGCTTTGGATATCAGCACTATATTCCTTTAAAAGAAACTACCATTTATTAGCGAAGACACCTAATTCGCATTCTTCACAAATCATTTTCAGCCTCCATACTTTTATGTATTTCCAAAAGCAAAAATGTCTGGATGAAAAAAAATTGAGTTTCTAACATGAGTGGCTTACAGTTAAAGTATGGTGCATACTGTTCATCCTGCCCTCTTGTCCGTTTATTGTACAGTCGAGAACAGAAAGGAAATTTTTTTTCCAGCCTTTCAAAAACTAGACGAAGTCAAGGATCTTAACTTTTGAGTTTTTTGTTCCTCTTCGATTCTGGAATACAGTACTTGCCAAGATTGACAGGGTTCCGAAAAGGCTTCAAGACCTCACTATGAATTTCCACAATGCTGCTAGAGATATTCAAGCTTTACAAGACTATCTTCTACAAAACAGAGTTGAGATATGCATGAAATCTCTTGGAGACGCCAAGGAACTGTGTAATGCTTGTGATGTCCAAGCTGAAAGACGACAGAGAAGGAAGAAAATGCCTGGAAAAATTGTAGAAGATGTAGGACTCACAGCAGAAAATGAAATGCTGCGATTGATGAACATTATGCTGGACAAAATACACATAGAAATGGCAGACAAATTCATCAGCTTAAAGAAAGTAGACTCTAATTTGGGTTTCTTTTAGATATAAACGGACTAATGGCTACAGGCAACGAAAGTAGCTTGAAACAGTGCTGCATTTCCATGGAAAACGTTTACGATACAGACTTGGATGGCCTGGAGATGTATGCTGAAATAATGGACTGCCGAATGCTACTCAAGACAAGAGCTGACGTTAAGCTTTCGAAGCCAGAGGACCCGCTTCGCTTTATTGTACGGTACGGAGAAGATGTATTTCCCAATCTGAGAGTTGGTCTTCAGATTTTACTGACTATTGGAACCTCCATCGCCAGCTGTGAAAGATCTTTCAGTAAACTAAAACTTATCTTGTCCTACCTGAGATTATCCGTGGCACAGGAAAGATTGTCTGCCTTAGCTTTGCTCAGTGTGGAACAGCAGGTTGCCCAGAGTATAAATTTTGATGAACTAATCGATAAATTTACAGCAGCTAAAGCTAGGAAAATTACACTTTGAAATTAGTGATTACTTTTGAAGCATTATGCATGAAACTGTCATTATACATTTTCAAGTTATTATATTATTATATCCAATATGATGTTTAAGTTTTCGGAATTTATATTTGAATAATATTTTAGAATAATCATATTTTCGAACTATCATTATTGTCTTAATTATTTTACTACGTTCTAAGTTAGTGACTGTAGAGAAACTTTTAAAATATACGCTTAAAAGTACTTTAAAAATTAAAATATTTAATAATTTAAACTGTTTAAAATTAAAAATATTTCATATTTTTGCAAATTATTATTATTTTAAACAATTAAAATGCTATTATTTTTAAAGTTTTCTTTTCGTTCCCCACTGCATTTTGGCAGATGCTCGGGGGCGCGAAATCTTCGCTTGTCTCCGGGCGCTGATAACCCTAGCTACGCCTCTGACTGTGAGATATTGTAATACTGCACGAATATTTTAGGAAATTTAAGCATATTTGTTGTGATAATAATAAAGTTTTGTTCATTCTTTATCGGACTTCGGTGCATTCATTTCGTAACGAACCCGTACGCACGCAACAAAGTAAATAAATTAAATTTAAAAGTATGTATTTAAGACGTGATGAAATAACTAAACATTTTTCTTCGGTTTCCCGTATAGCTTAAAACCGGAAAATGGGCAATTTTTGATTTCAGAATACCTTTTATAATTTTTTTTTTTCAGTTCAAATCTCAAATAGATATATTTTAAAATCAGTGGTACTCCGTAAGTATGTCAATCCTTTCTTCTCAAAAGATAATAATTTTTAGTTTTATAAACAAATTGTTCATGTAAAAAAAAAAAAAAAAAAAAAAAAAAAAAAAAAAAAAAAAAACATTTTCCGAGTAACTATTCTCAAATCATCACTTTCTGAATTAAAAAAGCTAACCCAAGTTTAACATAATATGTAATTACCCTTACCTTTTTTATGTAGAATAAATATAAAAACAAGTAATCACCAAAAAACTACAAAAAAAAAAAAAAAGATAAATTTTACACAAATTACTACTATTGCAACAGTAGGACTAAGCAATTTGTCGAACGCGTCTACGGCGCCCCCTGTACCCTTGCATACGCATCGACATTACGTATTTTCGTTCACATATATTTACAAGATCAGCGCAACCTATGTCAAAAACTGCAAAAGCATTAATTGATAAAAATCAAAGCGATATAGATAGTATAGATCTTATGCATGAACTGCAGTTTTTGCAAACTTTTGGAGGAAATATAGCATCGCCGGTTGAAACTCTATGCTATATCGTTGTCAACAACATAGCGGTGTGCAGAAAAGAATTTTGGATATATCCCTAGATATCAGCCCTAGAGCATTTTTTGTGATCACAGTTTGAACCTTGTCGTAAACTACGCGGCGAATAACAATTTATTCAATGCAAACTTATTATATATGTATATTACTTTGTTTTAAATTTTAAGAAAATAAGTAGTGTTCAGCAATATATTTGGTATCCAGTACGTTTAGTATATTATTTCGCTTCGCTTGCAGTGTTACTTTTTTAGAACATGTTGTTGCTGACTAATTCCTCGTGGCAAGAAACGCAAGATACGCCTGCCGTTGGCAACATCCTTCATCACCTTACCTTGATTTAGCTCAGTTTCGCCCCCAATTTTGATGAAGAACGCCCTGCGAGGACGGGTCCGAGCGTCTCCCACTACCACCTACTTTTCGAGAGGACTTTCGCCTCGCATATTTAAGAGTGCCCCATGCCGTATGGACATTATACATTTACAAACATTCATGTCTTCTCCCGGATTCGAACTCGAGCTCTTCGGCACGGCAGTCAGCAACGCTAACCACTACACCGGTTGGGCGGCTTTTAATAACATAAATGTTTTAAATGTTCAATAAATATGTTTGAGTGTGGGTTTTAACAAAGAACAAAATGTTTGCATATTTAGACAAAACTTTATTTTTTTCATTTTTTGAGGTTTTTAATTTTTTTTTTTAAATATCGTTACTACATCGTTTTCCCCTTTAATATCGTTACTACATAAAGGCGCTCGCTAGACATTTGCCCGACGGCACCGATTAGGCTTGGCGCGAGCCTGCCGATGGCCAGCATCTGTGCAAAGTAGTATCTTCAGATACTCTTCATCGAGTTTGCCTAAAAATTTAACAGTCTTATTCTAAGGCAATTTTCGCAAAAAATCCGAGATTTAAGGGACTAGGTAATGGGATTAGGTACCGGCTGAGACTACACAGCTTGATTATCTTGGCCTAGATTTTCAGTAGCTACATTATTATCACCCGATAAAATATTAAATTTATTACGGGTGGTGAGATGATTTTTTGGAATATCAGTTGTAATCTGATTCGCAGATTTGGTAGCTTTAACAAAACCTCTGGATCAGTATTAAAATTAGCTTCATTTTTACGTTTTTTAACATTACTCTTAGAACTATTACTAACAGGTGGAAAGTACTTAGCTCTGAGTTCTTTGATTTGGTTCTGAACATAGGCGAGCTTCTCAACTAAAAAATAGACTTGTCTGGTGTCATGGTAGTCGAAGAAAGATTCCTTCTTTCCATGGACATAATTCCTTTGAGGTTAACTTCAGTATTTTCAAAGTACTTCTTTAATACTACTTTTTTTATTCTATAATAATTATCTTTCCAGTTCATCAGGATCAAGAAGATTAAGAGATGTCCTTATCAAGGAGGTTAGAATGGCTTCTGGCGAGGATGGTCAAAATCTATCCTTCTAAAGATGGACAAGTTCGTGTGGTAAAAATAAAAATGAAAAGCGGAGAAATTCTCCGCCCAGTGCTCAAGTTAATACCGCTTGAAGTGACCCCATCATACCTAACAGGCTTCCATTCCCAATGAACAGAAGACTGTTGAAGATCGTCTTTCAAGTACTGCTTCTAACAAGCCAGTACTGACTCAAAAGATAACTCCTTCTAAGTAAAGAACTTCTAATGACTTTTTTTCAGAGACTGTTCCTGGGAAAAGATCCAGATATGGACGATTAATTAAACCTAGAATTAGGGTTTGAGATTCCCTGGCTCGAATCTCAAAAGTGGGAGTGTGTTGCGATACGTGGTTTCCACTTGTGAATTCAGTTTTTCGCATGCACGCACGTAACGGAGTGAACTGAAAGGAAAAGATTATGTAAGTTTTCACCGCGCGGCTTGAGGAGTTATGAAGAAATCTATGTTCTTTTTGTTGGTTTATAAATGTTTAAGAAAATGGATGTCCGGTTTTGATATTTGTTATAACATTTTGTAAAACTTGTGCACAGATTAAATATAATTGAAAAAGCTGATCCTGAACTCTTGATGTTTTACGTTGTATGAACAGTTTTCTCGAACACTTTAGATAATTCGGAAATAAACATCTGATGTATCCCAATGATTCAGGTAAGCGCTGTTTTACTTACCTCCTGTTTGAATACTTTCAACACACAGAAAGTGTATTAACATTGCCTTCGGACACACACACAACAACAACAAAAAAACACCACCACAACACATTTTTTAAAACTGAAATATAGCCAACACATGAGAAATAACTCCTGGGATAAAAAATACAAATGAAAGCTAAAAAAAATATATATATATATAAATGAAGGTAAGAAAATACACATGAAGGTAAAAAAAAAAAAAAAAAATATTTGACCTCCCTGTTCCCAAAAAAGTGAGTTGGGAAAAAAAAAAGAAACTACCAGTCAAAATAATACTATTTTTGTAAGAAAGTCGAAATAAAGCTCCTAGCTTACCAACTGATCTACAGAAAGAACTGAAGTGGTACTTTTCCGTTTCGCCGACGCAAATCTCGCCAAGCAGACTTTGTTGGCGACAGCATACAGTATACACATACAAAATTTTAGTTCTAAGAATTTTTTATTTAAGGCATAAAGATATTAATATGATTTAAAATTTTGTAAAAAGCCAATAAATTTGTAAAAAGACATTAATTTAAGAATTTACTATGCTTTTATGGTTCAACATCCTGGTTCACATCACGTGACCCAAAGTGATCTCATCTCATGTAAACTACGCTAAAAAAATATAATTCTCTCAGTAATTATCTACATTAATTTCAACTTAAATCTTAATTTGGTATACATGTTTAAATGCAAGAATTACTTCAATTCGTACGAATAGCTTACTTAGAAGTTATGTAAAACCGCAGTGCTTTACTTTGCTAGAGCATTCTCATTAGAATTGATGAATTTAACTCTTCATTTTGCCTTTCCTATATTTTCGCCTTTGGGTGAGCGGTGTGATTGCATTCTAATTGACAAAATTTAACTATCTTTTGTAAAAATGCTATGTAATTGTATGCCACTATTGAAAAACAAACAATCAATCTGATAAGAAATGGCTGCTACTTGTTTTAAAAATGAAGTGTAAAAGATTACCAGCTAAGATATTCCATTTGGCATCGGTTGTACCATTATTGGCGACTTTATCGTTTGTGCAGGCAAAACGGAAAAGTACCACTGAAGTTATTCTTTACGTACAAGGATGTTAGTATTTTTCAATGAAATATTTATTTGGCAAAAATTATAAAGAAGATAAGCAATAAAATACAGCAGCATTAGGTAATTTACCTGACCTTGCCTGATTTTGAAGCTGGTCATCCATAAAAAGAAATTTGAAAGCATCAGTAGAGTTCTTAATTTCAGTATCATTAAAGGTTTCATGATAATCATTTACAGATGCATGAAAAACTATTAGCCAAAACATGCATAACAAGTTATCAAAGCCAAAGGGGGATATAATTCATGTTAGGTATACAATTAAGGTCATTGAAATTACGCTTTTGATTTATTAAGATTAATTTGTATGCTAATGTAATAAAGTCATGATGTAATTTCTAATAACTTCAAACTTAAACTACATTACAAATAGAAAATACAAATGAAAGCTTTCTAATAATCTTTTTTGAAATCAGAATTATTTTATCTTAGCATATAATACTTTGTTTTACATAATAAAATATTCTACACAAGTTTTAGCATCAGCGTTGTTTATTTATTTAATAAAACATCTTACACTTCATAACAGAGATGATACAACAGAAATGGCATCACTTCATATCACAAAGATTCTGAATTTTTTAGCTATTATTTCATTACCAGTCTTTCAAAATATTAAAATTGATCTTTAATCACATTTTTATGAGTTATTTTAAAATATGCACAAATTAATAATAATTAATGTCCCATTTAAGGGAAACAATTCTCATAGTCAGTGCTCCTGTAAAATATACAGGAAAATTAAAATGTAAACTATTCTTTATTTCTGGTTTTAAGAACATAGCGCAAAATTTTTTTACAGTTTTTATCCATTTTGTGTAGCAAATGCAAAATACAATACTCCAATATATAACTTTTGTTAAGTACAAGATAAGGAATAATAAACTTCACTATAATTTTGATAATAGTTGTACATGTACTTTTTTCATAAAGCTATTAGGTTGCATAAACTTAAAAAACATGTTGGCAACATTATCTGTAATTACTTAAATATAAGGATAGCTGAAAATACTTGAAAATATTACAGATTAATTGATGCACTGCAAAATCCTTAATATATTCAATAAGAAATTTTTAGGCTTTATAATAACACAGAATTCATTAAAGATGTTTAATATACTAAATACAACACAGTATACAATAAAACAGAACTTCTTATCTGACAAAAATATACACAAACTATGCTAAAAAATGTTTTTATATTGCAGTTTTACATGTGATTTTAAAACTTAAATTTCACAGCATAAAATGTTATATATTCAGCCACCGAAATAGCACATGAAGAACATTTCACTGCACAAAAGCACATCTAAAAGAGAATTCTAAAACATATGCCAGAAAAGCATTTTATTCATATTCACAAGTTTTTTTCACTGAAGCATAAATTCGATTTCCTTGCATTTTCACTCATCCAGTTCAATATTTTTACGACCTGTAAATTATCACAATGCCAGTTGATCAATCATTTCATTGTCACTTTATTATTATCGAAAATTATACTTAAAAGAATAAAAGCCTATAATTTAATGAGAATCTAAAACCTTTCATTAATACAACATTTATCCTACAAGAACATTTTGGGATGAAAGTTCATAGATTTAACATTACAGTAATCAAAACACAATGATTTTATTAAGTTTCACAATATATGCTCCCGTCTTCTCAGTTTGGAAAAAGAAATGAAAATAATAAAGTTTATTATTTACTCTGACCATCCTTTAAATTGGATTCTTCTGAATTCTGTCATCAGGTGTAATAGCATTATTATATACATAACTTTAATCAGATAAACTTCTTTTTAAAACAAATTTGCTTATAATGTCTCAGAAATGTTTCTTTATATACAGATTGTTTTACACTAATATATTTTTTCTGAAGTACATTTATTTTCAGGTTAATAATAATAATCAGCAATGCCAGTAGATTTGGTGAACAGTATTCCTTTGTCATATTATTTTCTGCATTTTTTTAAAATGAGTATGAAAGTAGTATAGCAAAGGAATAATGCCTGAAGGAAACTTCTAGCCTTTCATAAATAAACTTGTTTATATATTAATACTTATAATTGCTAAAATACAATTTATTTGTCTTTCACTTGAACAAAAAGCAATGTCAGATTACAAAAATACATATTAGTTCTCTTTAAAAATTTATTAAACTATGTTAAATATCATGAAAGGCTTCCACAATTTGGATTAAATTCTTTCAAACTAGTTATGTGCTAATCTGAATCCCAAACAATTAAAACGTTTTACAGCTATTAAATTAAGAATGCTATTAAAGTAACGGTACTATTCGGTTTCGAGGGCCGTAAAAATCACCAAACTATTGTTGATGCCAATACTGCCAAAAATAATTGCGGCAGGAAAGGAAGTATAATAGTAAATAACTATCTTAGATTCATGTTTTAATTTAGATGAAAGGTTAATTTCGTATAATACTTTTTTATTATTATAATTTATATGAAAAAGGCTAAACATGACTGAATGGAAGCATAAGAGTAAATAACTATTTCAGATCATTATTATAATTTATATAAACATTGTTAAACATAACTGAATGGATGCCTGCATCGCTATTTTGCTACCGACTTATCGCTAAAACATAATTTCATCTCGTTGGTTGTTCAAACGTAATTTTCTATAATGAATGATGCCTTTTCTTTGAAAATATTCAGAATCAGAATTCAGAAGTGCAGAATCGCTCACTTATTTGTTTGCCACTTTTTATAAGGGTAAAAACAATTGGATTTTGGTCAATTTTATTTGACTTTTTAAATGAAAATAGGTTGATGTGTACATAGATAAAGTCAAGGGTGTGCGCAGTGCCATTTTTGTGCAATTCTAGGATTAATTTTAAAGTGAAAATAGGTCAATGTACACATGGATACCGAGTATGTGCAGTTCTTAAAAACACGTCAAGCAGTGAGTGATTCTGCACTTTACCCAAAATTTTATTGCCGACTTTTCATCATGGGCAATTCCCAAATTGTTAAATCCATCGGATATCAAAAA
Organism: Stegodyphus dumicola; assembly: GCF_044657685.1. Lineage (NCBI taxonomy): Eukaryota > Metazoa > Arthropoda > Arachnida > Araneae > Eresidae > Stegodyphus > Stegodyphus dumicola. The sequence goes on from NC_140769.1 coordinate 218,622,224, forward strand.
AAGGATTTAAAAATTAAACTAGTATTTCAATGGCGTCTTAAGAAATATAGAACTATATAAACTTAACGCAATCTGAAACCAGCGTACGCTAGATTTGGCGTGCTGTTAAATGGGCCCATTTGCTAGATTTGGCGCTTTTGCGCATACATTTTCGCTGCAATATTTTTACGGCCCTCAAAACAGAAGAGTACCAAAGTAACTAATTACAATGCTATTAAAAATTATTATTAAACACAAATTGTACCTTTTAAAAAATAGATAAAGGTTTTTGTCACCATTATACTGCAGATTAAAACTAGATTCAAAATTATTCAAGTACTGTTAACTTTTAATAGAACTAGCCTTATTTCAATATGAAATTTTTTAAAACCTTTTTTAATGTGTGAAATTTGTAAAGAATATCTATGCAAAGAAACTTTTTGTTTTGTATTTTTATATAAATTTAATTTTTTTGTAAAGTATTTGTAAAACAAATTCATATAAATTAAGATTTCATACTTCTGTGACATATCAGAAACATCTTTAAATTTCTAAGGTTATTAAAAATTTCTTGTTTAATGAACTTTATATAACTATTTCTTAAAGAAAAAAAAAGAGCAATTGTCTTCCTGTAACTGTAAAAAGAAATACACAATTTTCAGTTTTCAAAGATATAAAATTAACATAATATAATAGCTGTATACCTTGCACTTTAATGCCTTTTTATGTAATCAGTCTTAATTAAATAATACTTTCAAATTCAAGATACAAATTAATACAAATTATTTAAGAAAACATGAGTGTAATTTGAAATGTAAAAAATCCATTTATTAAATTTATGTTCAAATCTCTTTACTTTTTAAAATGTTTTCTAAAAGCAAAATCAAAGTACACTTTATCAAGATCTTTTATACATCATCATCATCATAATGAGATTTCAAATCCAATCTTTTCTTTATACACAGATACAAATACATAATTACTGCAAGAAATAAATATATGGTGCTCAGGACATGAGAGAGTATATATTTAAAAAGTAAGTTTTGGAACAAATTTCAAAAATAACAATAACTCTCTCAGCACTGAATAAACACATGTTAAAAGCATTTTCAATTGAGATAACATTATACTTCATTATCGGAGAGCACTATTCATTGAAATTTCATATTTCTGTCGTAATACTGGACTCCATGATTGTGATCTACTGCGAAAACTTCTAGAACTACACCTTGAAACAGGAGAATGGGATAAAGGGTGTACAGGGGAAGAAGACCTGGAAAGACTGTGGTATGACCAAGAACTTGAACTGCTAGGTGTTGGTGGTGATGGTCGACGATAAGGTACAGGTCGTTTACGTGCACTAAAATAAATGTTTTTTTTTCAATAAAATATTGAAATGACAAAATGTCACACACATATATATATATATACCATATTTACTCCCTTTTTCCTACTAATTTTATTATGAAAATTGAGAGGGGGGCAAACAGTGTATACATTACAAGTCATTAACCCCTTAACTGCCGTGGGCGTATATATACGCCTTGCTCAGCCGATGCATTAACTGCCCCAGATGCGCAGCCAATGCGTTAACTTTGCGAATAATTTTAGGTGTAGCAGCGCAAAGCAAATGATAGCAGTTTGGAAGGACATATATATACGCCTGGGGCAGTTAACGCATCGGCTGAGCAAGGCGTATATATACGCCCGCAGCAGTTAAGGGGTTAATCCGGACTCGTCGGGACTTCGGCGATTCCGGATAATAGATCATCAATTTAAATCTGGTAAGATGGCATGCAGAAATTATAAAATTAAAAATATGAAACCGTAATTTATGAAATAAAGAGCAATTATGATCTAAAGGGTATCAAATTTATATAAAAAAACTTAATATTTATTTGTTTACTTTATTAAACATTTCTTTCAATGTAAGTTGTTTAAGTTGCTTCGTTTTATGTGTTAATACTTTCTCTTTAATTCTATAAAGAGACATAATTTCTTGTTCAGTTACAAAGTTCCGTTGTTCAAATCCTGTAATTGCTGTGCCGAGAATACCGACTAACTTGTCAATCGAAATTTTTTCGTTTTCACTAACCTCTTTGTCACTTTCTTCATGCCTTCATCCATTTTTTGCAGCAATGCCAATTTTTGTTTGATGAACATCGAAACATGCTTTCGCTTTGCAGATCCTTTGACAGCTCCAGACTCGGAAACTCTTTTTGACATAATCGAAAGTTCAACCTTACTTTTTATAAAATTGCTCTAACAGTCTGCAAAAAATAATGAGCCGGATCCAATTAGAAGATTAAGGAACAACGCAATCTGCAACATTAACTGAAATAGATAAGTAGATAACTTTAGCCTAGCTTATACCTTTCGTTATACATTAAACGTGCATGCGTAAACGTATTATGCGCATGCGTAGAAAGTTTGTAGCTTTGAGATCCTGATTATAGATCACTCCGAATTAAAGACTTTGTACTGTATACTATTTTTGATTTTCTTAAATGATAAACAAAGAACATTAAAATGCACACTTAAGGACCTACTAATAATATTATACTATGTACTTCAAATGGCTTATCAATTCCAATAATATTCTTCTTATTTACAAACATAATTTTTTATTTGTGAATGTTTTACATTGTTATCATAAATCAGAAGTTTTTAAATCATATGCTGAAAAACTTGAAAGTATGCAAAGAGGAGAAATATGTGAGTAAATACAATATATATATATATACACATATCAACTAAATTTATAACAATACATAATACACTATCTAAAAACTATGTACATTTTTATGACATCTAGTCTTACATATTATTACATCAGTTAGAAAAAGTATAAAATACAGTATACTGTAATACTCTGTAATGATGTAATAGTACACATTTAGACCAGTGACAAAAATTGTGAAAAATATTTCTGTATTCATTATTGAATTAAAAGGGAATTGTACAGAAAATATTTGCTGAAAAAGTACAGATTATTATATTCTTTTGCCCTCATTGAAAATTTTAATATGAACAGAACTAAAATTTATGATAAAGGTTATCAGTACTCCCAAATAGAGAGCATTTCTTGAAAAGATATAGAAATAAATATCATCAAGTAACAGCCATTTTCAAAGGATATATTTTTAAAACACACACTCAGACTGTCATGATATCATTTGTGCCATGAGAAAAAGTACAGTTTCATTATTTAGTGCAATCAGCTTATTTGTATTTGGTCATATTTGGGTAAATATATAACATAGTACAGCGTTTCCCCAACTTTTTTTACCACAGCCCGGTACGAGATTAAAAATTTTTTTGCGACCCACCTAAAAAAAAAAAACATTTCTTTACAAAAGAAATTTTATTTTTTAATAAAAATCAAAATTCAAGTTATTTGTTTGTTTATTTTATACAAAAAAATTGCAAAATAATTATATAACAAAAACATAAGTAATTATAGACAAACCATTATCTTTAAACCATTATCATTAAAACTCAAAGTAAATTTTGTTTTACATATTTTGACCTTAGTGTGAAGGATGATGTTGTTTTTCATCACATAGAAATTTCAAATTAGGACTTAATAATGTTAATTTTATTCTGAAATTAGGTTTGACATCCAATCTGTTTCGATACTCATTTTTTAAGTACACCAAGGTTCAGAACACAGTTTCACATGTATAAGTGGTGACAAAAGGCATTAAAAATTGTATCGCTTTTTCACTTAGATATTCCTTTTGACAGCACAACCAAAATTTAATTAGTGGTACAATTTCAAACACATTTTTAAGATCGGTGTCGCATGAAATTTCAATTAAATTATCAACTTCTTGTTCACTAAGATTAAGGATTTCTTCCTTTTCAATATCGACAGAAAAAGGATCTTTAATCCACATATTATGTGAAGGAATATCCGGAAAGTCAGGGGCGTAGCAACAGGGGGGCAAAGGAGGGCATCTGTCCCTGGGCGCAGAATCCAAGGAGCGCCAAACTGATGTTACAACATTTTAGAATTAAATGTTTTTCATCCTTGGCAAGCAGTAGGGGGCACGAAATCTTTAGTTGTCCCTGGGCGCTGAAAACCCTAGCTACGACTCTGCGGAAAGTAGTCTTTAAAACTATTTCTTAGCTCCAAAAGATGTTCTTGAATTGAAACTGATATTGTTTCAAGGTGTAAATCTTCTTCATCATAGTTTGAATGGGTTTCAATAAATTTAAGCAATGTTTCAAAAGATTTAAAACTTCCTTTCGAAAGTCGTTGTTTCCACAGAGTCATTTTTTTAATTATTGCAGCGACTTTTTCCAATACTTTGAAAATATTTAAACCAAAGGCCTTGCAAATTTAAATTCAATTCCTTGAATGTAGCAAATATGTCGCACATTTAAGCTACTTTTTTTAACCACCCGAAATTGTTGAATCTATCCTTAAATGGAAAAATAGCATCTTGTTTAGATGGTGGGTGTTCATTCAAAAATACCAATCTTTTACCTCAAACAGACGTTTTAAAACGTTTCCATTTGAAAGCCATCATGAATTACAATACAAAAGGAGGTGTTTATGATCACTCCCCATTTCCTTGTATAATTCGATGAAAAGTCTGCTACTTAATGGATGAGATTTTATGTAGTTTACAAACTTCACACATTCTTCCAAAGTCTTTAAATTTAAAGGCATTCGTTTTACCGCCAACGCTTTTGTTTATAGATACTACAGTGCACCCATACACAATTAATTGCTAGTTCTTGAATATATTTAAACAAATCTTTATGACAGCCTGCCATTGCATGTGCTCTGTCGCTACTTAGCCCAACAAACTTCATCCAATCAATACCGTGACTAGTGATAAAATCATTGGTAGCCTTAAAAATTTCATCTGAGGTCGTTCTTGTCGGTAGCTTTTTACAAAACAAAAAATTTTCTTGTATGGTGTCTTTGTCAATATATCTGATAAAACACATTAGATTTGCATTATCCTCGATATCTGTGCTTTCATCTATTTGCAAGGAAAAAAACTTGCTCTTTTTTACTTGAGCAAATAGTTCTTCTAAATGTTTTGCGCAATCATCAATTCTCCTTTTAACTGTATTATTTGATAAAGGTATCGCCGAAAATAAACATTTTCCCTTTATTCCGCATAAATTATTTGCGACAATTTTCAAAGCAGGAAGTATTAATTTTTCTCCAGCACTATGAGGATACCCAGTTTCAGCTATTAATTTGGAAATTTCAAAAGATGTCAAAGTGAGGTTTTTATTTGACAGGTGAGGTAAGAGTGTATTTTTCATTTTTTTTAGCAGCAATCAATTCATTTTTTTTATCAGTAAAAAAATTAATTGGCTTATCAGAGTACTCAGAATGGAGTGTGTTTAAATGCCATTTCAACTTTGACGGTTTCATACTTTCGTTTGAAAGTTGCTCATTGCAAATAAGACATAGCGGCAAATTATTTTGACTGCCGCCAGCAATGAACCCAAAGCGTAAATATTCGTCACAATAGTTGCGAGTCTAAGTAGCTTTACGCTTGTTATTTTGGCACTGTATATCTGCTTTAGGTGCTTCAGGCACAGTTTTTTTACGATCATAATGTTCAACTTTGCTCGTGCTTGATTGATCTTCATCATTTAAATATGTGGTTTTCTTGATTAACCATTTATCCATTTAAAAAAAAAAGAATTTTAATAAAAAGAATTTGTTTATTAATGATTTATAAGAAAAATTATTTTTATTACTTACCAATATGAAGTTGTTATTAATAATAGGTAATAATAACTATTGTCAAATAAAATAGGTAAAAAATTCAAACATAACCTTGTTTTGATACACGTGAGTTTACGGCGCATGTACCGGAGAAGGTACTGAATGACGAATCGAAATCAGCTAATCATTCGAGCATACGAATTTAAACGGTCTGGTAGGGTAAAGGGTTGCCACCTGCAGCACTTGAAAAAGTTTTGAAAAATATTAAATTTAGAGCAAAATGTTACAGAGTTTTTGTGTTTTTACAATTTTTGCCACGACCCAGCTGAATTTTTCTGCATCCTGGTGCCGGGTCCTGACCCACACTTTGGGAAACGCTGATATAGCAGACTTTAAATAAATAAATTATAAGATTAAATACATAAAATTTTGATCACCAGGAAGGCAAAAAACATTTATCATGGATAAAAACATTTTGACATAATTTAGATGTGCTAAAATTGAAGAAACTGTCCAAATATTCATTTCAATGTTCATTCCAGTTATAGATTTTTTGCATTACTTTAATTTTTTTGAGAAGGATCAAGTTCCTAATCCTTTAATTTTTAATCTAAAACAATTATAATCATTTTAGATTACTAAATAATTTTAATTTATTCCTTAATATATATATATTACACATGCAGAATGCAATCCTAACCAGGTAAGGGGCTTAACAGAGGCTATCACACCCACCTGCAAAGGCATTAGGATGGAAAATATGAATACATTCTGATTGCACAGAAACATTTAACCGCTTGCCTGATTATCCTGAGTTATCTCGGGTTTGTATATATTGCAGTTAATTATTATCTTGAGAAAACTCGGGCGAAACAGAATTTGTTAGTACAATTTCTTTTATCACGGTTTTACTCGGTCTGGAGGAAATGAAAAGAAATATTCAGCTTTGATTGGCAGTTTGCCAAATTTTGTTGGAGGGACTGGTCGCGTGTTTCCCTATTGTATAGTATAAGTTGGCTTGTGGATTAGTAATGTATAAAGAAGGAAGCATGCGTTAGAAAAAAATAAAATAATGGCGATGATGGAAGATAGCGAAAGCGATGATTTTTCAGATAGTGATTATGAAAAGGTGTGTGGGGGAATTAAATCCAATGAGACAGTGTACTCTGTGCTCCCGTGAAAGAGATTCCAGCGGTAAGCCAGTAAGAAAAGAGACCAGATATCAGTGTACAACGTCAGGTATCACTCTGTGTTGTCTCTCGTTTCAAAAACTATCATACAAAGATTAATATTTAACTTTTTTTCGTTTGCCCGAGATAACTCGGGATAGTAAACTAATATTAAAAATAAATGCTTTTACACCTTCAAAAAATTAAAAATTCAACTTAAAACCTACATATTTTGATTTGTTTCATTTTGTTGTATTTAATAATAAAATAAAAAAATGTGACGATTTTTTGCAATTTTTTTCAAAAAAATTTGTAAGGGGAGCGGTTAAAGACTATAAACTTAAAATAAATCATGACTTTCCTAATGATGAATTTGTCCAAAGTTTCATAATGTCAACATCACATGGAATCTCTGACATTTTAAATATGCCAGGCATCTGTTGTCATTCGTGGTAGCCATGAAGATGTGCCATTTCAAATCATGCAAAATTCCAGGCTTCAAATCATGTTATGAAATGCTGGGGACCTTCATCATCAGGAAAGTCAGGAGTTATTTTTATGGTCTTTAAATATCAGTTTGTGATCACAATGAATTCCAACAAATTTTTTTCTCTACTACCTCTCATTAATTGGAGGATTAACAAAGATGCAGGATGAAGGACATGCCAATAATGGGGAGTGACCTCTTTAGTCATAATTTATGATATGTGTACATTTTCAGTTTCACAACAAGGGACATGCAACACAAATGGTACCACACTGCATGTCAAACAGATGTAGGAACATTGTCAAGTAACTGTGGCAATATCTCCTCAAAAAAGGCAATATTTTTTACTATACAGTAAGGGTGATGAAAGTACTGATTAAGTTATCACCTATAATACTCGTACATACATTCATAGAGAACTATCATTCAGCAGCATGCAGGTGCATACTTTGTGACTGTCATAGCTCCACACATGAACATTGTATTGACGGAAGATTCTTCCATGACAGAAAATAGCTTAATCCATGAGAATGTAGGATGGGAAAGCCAGGTTCTGTTTGCATATGTCCCTGTACCAACGCCCGAATTCTACGCATCATACCTTATCTTCAGACTGCAATGACTGGGCCTATTGCAAATGACAGGGTTGCAAACACTCCCTGTGTAATGTGCACCACACACTGGATTGAGATATTGCAGTATCATGTGCAAAGGCATAGGTGCTTGTACCAGGTGCTTCTTCCCCTCGATGCAATATGTGGTCTTCTAAGGCAGGTGTCATTCATGGCCGCTCTGTGTCTAGTTTGCTCTTGCAGAATGTCCCATTCTCATTTTCACACAGGTTATGGTGCAAATTTACAAACATTCGGTTATTTGGTGCATATCTGTTCAGGTACCATTTGTCACAGAAAGCCACAGCCCTTCCGTAGCAGTGAACTTCATAATACACAATATGAATATCTGCCATTTCTATTTTTGAAAACTGTTCTATGCTCTCTATATGCAATCAGAACTTACTCTATATGCAATCAGAACTCTCTATATGCAATCAGGCCTCAAGCAGATGATCCTCAATTGTACAAAACTGTAGAGAGCAAGATCCAGGCATGCAGCCACAAAACTTCAAGCAACCTCATTTTTGTGAAGACCACGACTTAGTTTATGGTTTTTAAATGACAATTTGCAATCCCGATATATTCATATTTTCTACCTCTGCAGGTTGCTGTCAACGGTTTTCCTGCAACAGCTCCTAATATCCCAATCATTTTGTTAGGATTGCATTTTTGACCCTGCATTGCTATGGGATTCTGAGTCATCTAAGTATACCTCACCCCTTCTAGAAATTTGTTCTACTTCTTAATATTGCTTTGAAAACAAATATTTTGATCAGTTTTTGCAATTAATTTTTTTAACTACTACTGATGATATTTATACTATAAGATATTAGTTCCTTTTTTAAAAAAAAAGACAAGGAGGGAAGACAAAGAAAGCAACATTCTTTGCTACATTTGCCTTGATACTTGGTTGTTTCATAACTGCTGGACGATTCCAGCAAGGCTAGCTTGCAAAGCTAATTATGCTAATTACAAGCATAATTACAAGGCATGCATCAAATTACAAGCAATTACAAGGCACGCATTATAACAGGACGAAATGTCTCTGAAAAGCAAATAGTTTCAGTGCACAGGTTGAGAAATGTTACTGATTCTGACCAAGCACTTTGTGATGCAATTGAGTAATGTGATATGAGAGGAGTGATTTTTAACAAATTTAAATTTGAACTTAATGTAAAGCATAGCATATTAGCACAGTAAGTGACAGAACTATCCTTAGGTTATTTCTGAAGTTTCATGCCAGTGATGCTGACATCAACCATAAGTTAGGAGCTAGTTCTGACTGTGTACAACATCATACAGTCATGGAAGAAAGAGGGGGGGGGAAGAAGGAAGGAAATGAAATACAAATGCTTGTAGTATACAAGCACACAGCTAAAACTGTCATATCCGTGACAGTTCCCAGATTCCTGGAAGCTATGATTAAGATGCAGGAAAGAAGCTAGATTCTGTTTTTCAAACTTAGAAGCAGCAGATATAGCCTCTGGAAACATGCCTAGCTTTACAAAAAATGAGAGGTTAGTGTTCCTTTACAGTACTGGATCCTTATATTTTAAAAACTAAGTATATACATATATATATAAACAGTGAAACCTCAGACCACTGTTTATTAATTGATCTTAAAAGCCTAACTTAATTTGATCCTAAAGGCCATTTGTCAACGAAAACAATTTTTCCCATAGGAATTAATGCAAAATATATATCAATTTGTTCCTGAACCACAGATGATTGCTTATTTCAGTCGTTCACTGCACAAATTGATTAACTCCACTTTTTGAAATATCTTAAATTTAAGTATCAAAGCACTTGGTTTAGTCATAGCTTTTTAAAATTTATAATAAATTTCCCATATAATAAAGATTAACACCATTAAGTGACAAAATTTTTATTGAATTATAAATAATTTATTTCAGAAGCCATTTTGATTAACTCCATAATCTTAATGCGAGTCATCGCAACAATCTCAACTCAAATTTAGTGATAACAATAACATATAACTGAATAATAATAATAAAATTTTTAGTGCCATTTTATCAGAATTAAAAGCAAAATAGCAGTAGAATCAAGTACCATGTTTGAATTACTGTAAAGAATTATTTCAGTTTGATAGTTATTAAGAAAATAAATATTATATCATTATAATCAAGATAAATGAGACTAATAACAATTTGGATGTGGAAAATAGTGAATCACTTGATGGTTCTTCAATATGAGTTACTAACAGGTAGTCTACCTCAAGAAAACGGTTATGTTTTTTTGGATTCTTCCGATTGCAACGATAAAATATTGCAACAAACACATTAATTGGAAGCAAAAGAAGTCATAATCCTCATAATCAGGTCTGAAATTTACAAAAGGATAAAAGAGCAAAAGGATTGGCATACAGGAATAGAGGAGGAAATTTAATACCTGCAAAGACACTAGTTGATTTAATATTCAGATGTTGTCAGAAGTGCAATCAAAAAATCATTTTGGATGACAGAGTGACTGTCATGAAGGCATTTTATAGTTTACATAGTCAACTTGAGCAAAATACTGATTTCTTAAGAGGCTATATTAAAATTAAAGAAATAAAAAAAGATGCCCATGAATAACACAAAAGAACCAAAATAACATTTGTTTAAATATTATTTTCATAAAGGCATGATGCTCTTGCTTAAAAAAAATATTTTAGGGACACTTCTCAAGTAAGTGATGGGCAGATATGCAAATGTTGTTCTAAACAGCAAGTTATATATTTGGTTATCAGCAAAATGGCCATGTTGCAAACATTAAAACAGATGATACAAATGTTATAAAACATATAGAGCCACTACCAGCTGACACTAGTAAATAGAATAGAGCTCATAACTCAAGATGATATTTAAATCCTGAATTAAATATTAAGAAAATGTATGAACTGTATATCACACAATGTGTGACATACAGTTCATACATTTTCTTAATATACATACAATTAATACAATGTCATACAATTCTTTTATACAATTAATACAATGTGAAAAGGAAAATGTAGTGCCAATGAAAGAAAAATATTAATATATTCTCTACAAAATTTAATTTACATTTTAAAAAATCATCCAAGGATATAAGCCAAACTTGTGATTCTCTGCAAGTAAAAATTCAATCTTGGATTGGTGAGGGAATTCAGATAGCAGAAATTGAAAAGGAAATTCCCTTACAAACGGGTGAACAGGCTCATAGTAATATGGTTGCAGATCAAATGGCAGCATCCAAAAAAATTTTTGTATTTTCTTTTGACTTAGAAAAAGCTCTAGTCTTTCCTAAAATGACCACATTTGCAGCTTACTAAGAGCGAAATTTATACATTTATAATTTCAGTTTACATGACTTCAATAAAAATGTAAACCACATGTTTGTTTGGCAAGAAAGTGAAGAAGTTCATGGGACTCAAATTTCATCATGTCTAATAAAGTACATCAAGACTTCAGCTAAAAATTAGATGAAAGCTACATCTGTATTTATGAATTCTACAATATTTACTTGAATTTATACAGGGAATTTTAAAAAAACAATGTACATTATTTCATTGCATTTCTCCACTTTATGTTTTACGGAGTTAATCAATTCATGCAGTAACCGGCTCATTTAATTTCTGATGACTGCTTTTATAACAATATTTTGTGCAAAATTATAACCTAAAATCAAAGGAAATCATTAAATATAAATAAACATAATATTTAACGGATACACCATACAAAAATATATTAATTGTACTGTCCCTCTATAAAAGAGATTATAAAGGAGATAATTTAAGCAGAGAATGATGAGAAAGATATTATTGTTTGGTTTCAAAATGTCTTTCCATAAATCAGATACCTGTCTTTAGGTGTCATCATCTTTTATCTTTAGTCTATATATAAACACACACACATACATGAATATGGTAACAGAAAGTGAACAAAGGGACCCACTAAAACAGGTACTTAAAATGGCTTACCCCACAGAAAGTTTGATTGCTTGATATTGGATTGCCAAGGTTTTGGTGCATTATCAATTAACTACCTACGCCCCCCCCCCCAAAAATCATAATACATATGCATTAAGCTAGATGAAAATCACCAGAAACTGAGCAACAAGCAACCAGCACCAGTCAATCATTCTGGGTTCCATACTACTGCAAGATGAAGCACAATTCATGCATCTATTGGCAGAAAGCATAAAACTGATGCTTAGAGAATAAGTTCTTTTTTTTTTTAATCTTCCACATTTACCAGACTTTGCTTTTTCAGATTTTTTGCATGTTTCATAATTTGGACTTCTTCCTGTGGGACAAATGAATCACTGACGAGGATATTGCAATTTAGAAAATTAGGAATTTCTAGGATAATTAATATGCTAAGATTCAGTCACCAAGACATTTTAGCTCTGAAAATTTACTGGGTATGGTGTATTTCTGCTGAAAGGTAATATTTTTCTGACTAAGATTATTTTTACAAGCTTCAATTTAGTTCACTCATGGTGTTCCAATATGGTCGAAATTTTGTCATTGATTTTAAGTGACTTCCTGATAAGCAACCGAGTTCAAATTCTGTATAACACAAAGTTCATCAATGACAATGTCATATGGTGACATGATTTTTTAAAATCTGATTTAGATTGTTTTTTTATTAGATCAGCAGATTCATATTTCAATAAATTTCAGTAAATGCTTAAATTCATTTGCATTATTTTGTGTACTATTATAATATTTTGTACTGTTTTATTTATTTATTTATTTATTTGTTGTGTTTAGGATCACAATTTTTGGGGTTTATTTTGTGTGCAATTGAATATGCAGCCACATATATAAGTTTTTATTTTTTATATAGAATTGTAATCTTTCTAGTTTGAGTCCAACAATGTCAAAATAACAGCTAGTTTGAGTCCAACAATTTTAAAATAACAGCTCAAGCAGAATAAGACATTATGGGCAAATATCCAACTGGCCTTTAAGAAAACTGTCACTAAGTGACATCTGGCAATTTCTTGCCAACTTTGCAACTTTTCAGAAAATTTGGTAAAACAAATTTTCGAAGCCTTGCAATGGAATCTTTCCTAAGCCCGCGCTCACTATATAGGTGTGACCATAAAGGGTCCATGACACTTAGCTGACAAGATACTTAAACAACAGGACATTTAGTTGATGGCAAGTTTAGTTGACAACTGACAACGTATATATCTAGACAAAAACATGCGACAATGTTTTAGTAAAATCTGTCTATATTAATCGGAAAACTATTTAATCTTGTCAAAAAAAAAAAAAAAAAAAAAAAAATTTGCTTGGATTCTTCACAAGTTTAATTTCTCACATATCAGTAAATTTTATCGTTCGATTGTAAAACAACCCAGCTCAGATTCTAATTCTTGTGAAATTTTAGCATATCATGCAAAGTGGTTTAACTTATATTGGCAAACTGAAACAGCATTGAAATTTATCGTCAGGGAACATGAACCACATGTTCGAAAAAGAGAAATAAATAAATTTATGATTGCTAATCATGATTGGATTCTTAATGCAATTTTGACTTCAAATCTGGATTTGCAAACACCATCTGTAAAACTCCCTCTTCATAAATTGGATTTCTTTGAAACCTTTCACATTAATAAAAAAAATTCTTCTTTTGTTAATGACAATAATTATCCAATCTAGCTTTTCCCAACACTTAAAAAAATTCTAGTATTTTAGCTTATATAAGTTTAATTAATATTTGCCTCTATAGATCATGCAACATTCGTTTTAGCTTTGCTCCACCATTGCTATCCATATAAAATCATATTGGTCCTTCCATTGCTGAAATTTCCTGAAACCGACTATCTGATGGCTCTTGAAAATGAAGAGTCATGCCTTAGTTATGCCAAACTAAGGTACTTTTCTACCTAATTTTAAAATATATACTTTGTATAGCATTAATAAGACAAAAAATGCAGTACTTATCTATCAATTTTCTTGTCATCCAAAATCTGGAAACTGCCATTTGTCAGATAAATATGAATAAATTTTACTAGAACATTGTCACACATTTTTGCGAATTAAACCCTCTCTCAGCTAAACATACTGTTGGCTGAATGTCTGCGACCAGGCTCCAAAAGCTTGATGAGTTAGTTGTTAATAAGTCTGAGATTTAATAGTGCAAAGAGAGTTAGACGAATTGCTTGCTAGAATATACTCTGCAAGTGATTTTAAGAACTGACAATATTTCCCATGTGCTAAGAATTTTAATCCTATTTAATATCTGCGCTACTATTTTTTGTGCTGTATGGTTAATTTTCACAAGTTCTGATTTAGTTCACTTGTGGTCTGTCATCAATTTTCAACCAATTTCCTGATAAATTATCAAGTTCAAATTTTGTGCTAGTGAATGACACTGCAATGTGGTACAGCAATTTGTTTTTAAATTCAATCTACATTTTTAAAATTTAATGTTCAAATGATTTTTTTGAACATATCTCTGTCTAATAAAAAAATAAAAACCTCAGAAATTTGTTGTTTGCATCATCGGATAGAACAAAAAATAATCTTTTAAATGAAATTTGTATCAAAATTTCAATGTCATTACTGATTTTTGAGCCAAATTTTTGAAAATCATTTGATTTTTTTTTCAAGTATTTGATATTTATGATTTTAAACTTTCAACATCTAAAAATGTAACAGTTATTAAAGTAATCACTTTTTTCAAAAACAAGAATGATTAAAAAGACACTTACTGGAAGACTTCTGACTATTTTTTTAAAAAAATATCCTGCACAAAGAGGCAGGGAGAAAAGTATGGGTTCTTTGCCATCGCTTTAAAACACAGTTCAAGGTTATGATGTCAGTAAGTCACTCTCCTTGCCATAAATAATTACTTGTAGCTTACCACAGAAATTTTATGCCATTTTATAAATGCTACTTCTCTCATCCCTTTTTATATATAGACTTTGTATTCACAGCTCATTTCCTCACAAAAAACAACACAGTTTAAAACTGTTAGCAAAGAAATCTAGTGTGTCATTTAAATTTTTTTTTTTAAATTTCATATGTTTATAAACATTTTTCTCAATATATCATTTTAAAAGTGGATTTTTTAAAAACATTATGGCATGTAATATTATATCTTTTAATCTGACTTTAAAATTTTTAAATGTTATAAAACAAACTTTTTGCCCTCTTTTAAAATAAGTAATAAAAGAAAAATATTAATTATGCAATTTTCTAAGTTTTTTTAAAACTAACTTCATTTTATAAGCTTTTATTTAACTTCCCCATGGTGTTTATCACAACGGTCAAAATTCTGCCATTGATTTTTAAACTATATCTTGACAAGCTATTAAACTCAAATTTCGCTTACATGCTCATTGTTAATGACGATATAATGTAGTGAGGCAATTTTTTTCAAAATTTGATCAAGAGTTTTTTAAATTTATTCTTAAAATGATTTTTTGCATGATGATAAAAATTCTGCCATTAATTTTTAAACTATTTCTTGACAAGCTATGAAGCCCAACAAAATTTGATTGAGAGTTTTTGAAATTTAATCTTAAAATTATTTTTTGCATATATCTTCATTTAATGAACAAGTTAAAACTCATAATTTTATTATTTGCACCACTGGATACAGTGGAGAAGGGGAACTTTTAAATGAAGATCATTTGAGATTTTCAATTTAATTTCTGATGTTTTAGACCACTTCATGTAACAGAGTTGTTGGAAGTAAAAGAGTAATTAGTCATTGTTGAAAAGTGATTTTTCAATTCAGGAATTTGTTTGATAACATGTCACCGAGACCAAATAGATAAAACAAAAAATATTAAAAAAAGTTTTCAAAAAATAAGCTTTTAATTAAAACACATAAAATAATTAATGAACTACTTTTAATTAAAAAAACCACAAATAATAATTTATTTTGTAGTTAAATGGGAACAACAGATTAAAAAATATAAATTTATCAAGGGTGCCCCATACTTTACTTATTCATGACATAAAATTGTGAATGAATTCTGTAACGAGCATTTTTCAGTCTATTGGTCCCATTAAATTACATAATAAATTATTTTTCTTCTTTAAGCTCATTAATTATCTGAATCTTAAATAAAAGTTTATTTTTTGAAAACCTTTTTTCAATATTTTTATTCCATGTGTTATTACTATATTTTTATTTCTGTTAGAAATAACCAATAATGATGAAATAACCCAATAATATATATTTGCTTTGCAGGCTTTGTCTAAATAGACACCATTCATGACAGACAAGCTAAAATAACTATTTATTAGACACGGTTACCTGAAATTCATTTACACCAAAAAATATAAAAAATATGTGTAACTTTCAAGACATATTATACTACCATCATAAACTCTACATGGTAAATTCTTGTTTCCATAATCAGACTGGGAATATAACTGGGTAAGCATTGAAAGAGTAGCTATATACGAATAGCTATAATATATCTGTAGTTAAGAAGTATCATAACTCTCATTCTTATGACAATGTAAAAACTCAAAAAAGACATCTCATATGATCTGCTGATTAATTTTATGTACTAAAATGAAAAAAAAAAAAAAAAAAAAAAAAAACGTTTCTAATGCGAGATTATAAGAAAATTGACTGGAAAATGTCATTGCCAACTGGAAAGCATTTAATTAATAAAAATCAAATGAATTTCTGTAAAATATTTTTTTAATAAATTATTTTCAAGAGATAAGAAAGAAAAATTATTTATAAAATGCAATTTAAAGTAAATTTAATTTCCAACAAAATAATTTCTAGTACTGAATTATAAAATTTTTAGTGACTTAAAAATAATACTGAAAAGCAAATAAATATGGATAACATGCAAAATTTAAATGAAAAATACAAGTATAACGAAACAAAATTAAATAAATGGCTTAAAAAAATATAAAAATCCACCTGCTTGACTGTCTCCTCCAAAATGAACATGCTTGTAAATAACAAAGGAATGGATATAATTAGTGAACATAAAACATTATAAAACTAAAAAATCTAGCAAAGTATTTTAAATAAAAAACTGTACATAAAAAGCTGATGGGGAGAATGAAAATTACTAAGCATACTAAAAACTGCTAAAATGTAAAGGGACTGAACAAATTTAAATTTAGAATTGAGAATTATTTTGCATAAAATTTTAATGAATACGTGCCACTGTTACTTAAAAATGCACATTTTTCAACATTAATACTCTTTTAAAATTAGCCGAAAACTTATAATTTCTTTTACAGGTTTTCAAATAAATTACAATAAAATATAACATAATTAATTTAAAATATCTTCGTGCACAAAATAATTAAATTAAAGAAAAACTTAATATAGCTTTCAAGTTTTACTATCCACTGAATTTGCACACAATACATAAAAGAAAAACTGCAATACCAAAAATACTTTTTTTAAAATTATTTTAGAAAACATAATACTTACATCATAAAACTGAAATTTGAAACACAAAACAAAAATAACCTTAAATACAGAATAAAATGCACAGTTTTTCTTCAAGTAAAAAATTTAAAGATAGACCATTTTTTTGTTATTTCTTTTATTAGTCTTAAGTTTAAAGACACCAATACGCACATTCTGAATATCAAAATTCATTTAAGGAATGATTTTTTTTCACATTTAATTTTTTAATATTCTATTAACACAATTGAAATTTCTTATAAAGATTTTTCCCAATGTTCATAATTACTTTTTGGTACTTTTCTGTTTTGCCGCCGCAGGCGATAAAGTCTCCAATGATGGTACAACTGATGCCAAATGGAATATCTTCGCTGGTAAACTTTTAGGCTTCATTTTCAAAATGAGTCGCAGCCATTTCTTATCAGATTGATTGTTTCTTTCAATACTGGCATACAATTAATTACATAGAATTTTTACCAGATAGTTCAGTTTTATGCCATAAAACCATTCACAGTAATTAAGTCAGTTAGGATGCAATCACACCACTAACTTGAGGGCGAAAATATAAAAAAGGCAAAGTCAAGGGTTAAATTCATCAATTCTAATGAAAATGCACTAGCGAAGTACAGCACTGCGGTTTTACATAACTTCTGATTAAGCTGATCGTACGAATTGAAATAATTCTTGCATTTAAACTTGTATTACAAATTAAGATTTAATTTGAAATTAACGTAGATAATTATTGAGAGAGTTAGATTTTTGCAATGTAGTTTACGTGAGATGAGATCACTTGGGGTCATGTGATATGAACCGGCAAAGCAGGATGTTGAACCATGAATAATAGTAACTAGTACAGTCGAAAGTCGTTAATTCGGACACCCATAATTTGGAATGATCTATAATCCTGACCTCAAAGCTAAAAACTTTCTGTGCATGCGCCGCGTTGACACATGCGCATAGGTGTTTAGGCGTGCACGTAAGACCTCTTACGACTGCACATTTGCGTGTGCGCAAGCGCAGAATACGTTTTCGCGTGCGCGTTTTATGTATAACGGACGGTATAAGCTAAAATTATCTAATTATCTATTTCAGTTAATGTTGATGATTGCGTTGTTCCTTAATTTTCGAATTGGATCCGGCTTATTATTTTTTGAAGACTGTAAGAGCAATACTATAAAAGTAAACTTGAACTTTCGATTATGTCAAATAGAATTTCCAATTCTGGAGCTCCCAAAGGATCGTACAAGATGAAAGTATGTTTCGATGTCCATCAAACAAAAAGTGGAGTTGCTGCAAAAAATGGATAAAGACATGAAGAATGTGACAGAGAGGTTAGTGAAAATGAAAAAATTTCGATTGACAAGTTAGTCGGTATTCTCGGCACAGCAATTAATGGGACTTGAACAGCGGAACTTTGTAAGTGAACAAAAAATTTTGTCTCTTTATAGAATTAAAGAGAAAGTATTATCACATAAAACGAAGCAACTTAAACAACTTACATTGAAAGAAATGTTTAATAAAGTAAACAAATAAATATTAAGCTTTTTTTTGTAAATTTTGATACCCTTTAGATCATAATTGTTCTTTATTTCATAAATTACGGTTTCATATTTTTAATTTTAGAATTTCTGCATGCCACCTTACGAGATTTAAACTGATGGTCTATAATCCGGAATCGCCGAAGTCCCGACGAGTCCGGATTAATGACTTTTGACTGTATAGGTTATTTTTGCATAGTAATCTCTTAAATTAATGTCTTTTTACAAATTTATTGCCTTTATTTATTGGCTTTTTACAAAATTTTAAACAATAAAATGTTTATGCTTTCAAAATAAAAAATTGTTGGAACTAACATTTGTTAACATTTTTTATGCGTGTACTGTATATTGTTCCCAATAAAGTCTGCTTTGTGAGATTTGAGCCGGCAAAACGGAAAAGTGCCACTTTTTCTGTTTGTATTTACTTTCCCTTCTAGACTATTATTTAACAAAAAATCAATAATAAACACTGCATTCAGCATGTAAGCCTACTGAAGTATGGTAAAGCACACAATGCTATCTGCCTAAGGGGGAATGGCTTTGTGGAAGACTTTCAAAAAGATACTGATTTGAATTCATGTTACACATTGGAAGACCAACCCTGATATACATGGGAAAACCAACCATGCAGCCAGCTCCTTTGCCTGGGATCAAACTGGTTGAATTTCCAGTATTGAGTGGTTTTTAACCTTTAATGGGACTTGTATTTAACAACTAGTAATATTGTTTATATTATGAATGCTATAATATCAGCTATACTAGTTCATTTTAACTTCAGTTTTAATTAAATATAAGATTAATAAGTTATATTCATGAAGTGTAACTAAGTATAGCACTCTGTAAGTGTTCACAAGTGTAATTATGAAAAAGATATTATAACAACAGTTTCAATTCAAATTACACACTGTACTTTGAATTACTGCATATTTTTATATCTTTACCATCTATAATACAAGGTGTTTCAAAAAGACAAATTATAACTATTCAGCTTTTAATCCATTTTGAATAGAAAGAAGGAAATTTTGAGTTCATGTAGTTGGCGACTGGCAGCGCTAATGCTTTTCCTTTGGTCACCATTTCAATGTTTGTATAGCAAAATTGTGCAACAGAAATCATTTTGTGTTCTACGCTTCACAAAGTAAGAGTTCGTAACAACATTCAGCATAATTTTCGATACTCTGGTGTTCAACAACCTACCACTCACAACATTAGGTTGTGATGTTATAAACAATTCCAAGACATGGGTTGTCTGCGTAAAAGGAAATCACTCGACAATCCCCACATATCAGATGAAAATATGAAGTGCATCTGATACAATTTCACAGTCCCAAAAAAAAAAAAAAAAAAAAAAAAAAAAAAAAAAAAAAAAAAAAACATTCGCAGCACGAGTAGGGAACACAACATTCCAGCAACATCTGTCTTGTGTGTTTTGCTGCAACGTTTGTTTTTCAAACCATACAGGTTTCAAAGAACAACGTGTGGAGTTTTGAAAATTCATCCTTTAGAATTTGCCACAAGATTATAATTTTTTAACACGCTTTGTGCTCAATGATGAAGTAACTTTTCATCTAGATGGCAAGGTCAACTGCTACAATATTCAGGGTTCATACACATTTCTGCACAAGGAAATTAAGTACTTTTAAGGACTTTTAAGGACCATTAATGAAAAAAATTAAGAACCTATGAGGAAATGGGAACTGAATAAATTCAACTAAAAATATTATATCTATGCCTGAATGTGAGTAGGATGCATTATTATTAAACATAACTTTATTAACATAATCATTAATATTTTGAGAATAAAATTAATTTTACGAAATTTATCAAGTAGCATTAAATATTTTACACTCATAATAACTGGACATATCTGAAAGAAGATAAGTGACATTTTAGTTACGTTTTACTAACAGTTAGCTTTTTTTTTTTTTTTTTTTTTTAAGTCTCATTTTGTCACTTACTTGCTCAGTCTAGAAGTTTAGTAAATAGTAAGTAGATTTTTATGTCAAGCAGCATAGATTAAAATGAGCATTAAAATCAGAATCAGCATGATTCATAACAAAAGACTGGCTGTTGTCACCGCTCCTGCTCACCTATAGAGAGACCTGCTGATCAGAACAAACCTGAAAGGCCTGATGTAGGCACAGTTAGCAAGTTTTGAAAGTTAGCTGACCTCTGTCTGATGCTGTTAGTGTTGTAGTTTTGTGTAGAGTTCCAGAGGTTGTAACTCTTTTCAATACGTTTCCCTTTCCTATAACTTTTAGTAATACGAACATTCAGAAGAAATATGAAATACATATGGTAAAGTCTGGTCACAGAGCTGGTGTGGCATAATTTTTAGAATTTAGGGACACACTGAGCAACAAAATCTAGAAATAGCAAAACTTTTAGAATTTAGAGCAGGCATTGGAAGCAGAATTTAGGATCCACAGAGATTGCGTCAGGTGACAAAATGCCTAGCGCCAGCTCTGCGTATGATGAATTAAGACATATTAGATGAATCTTTTGAATTGTCAGTTTTCAATTTCTTTATTAATAAAAAAAATCATTTTTATAATGCCTGCCCATATGATAAGATTAGAAGTACTTTTGATATTTTCAATGCTTGTATCTAGTGAAAAGTAGAGAAAATAAAGGGAAGATAAAAATGTTAAGAAAGCGATTCTAGAATCAGAAGTAAAACATTCAACTATTTATTATGTTTTCATTGTTCTTCCAGATGTTCTTCAAAATGTAAGAAACTGTGTGTTACTACCATGGAGACATTTTTCATTTTATCACGTTTTCTGGAATCTTTTAGAATCGTTGGTCTATAAATTTGCCTTAAAACCTTTTTAAACTCTCCAAGCTTCAATGTCTAAAATCCTACAGAAAAATTACCCCTGCCAATTCTGTAACAGCAAAAAGCCAGAAATGTTTTTAAAAAAAATCGGAGGAAAAAGTTTGAAATTAATTTTATAGAGAAAACTGATGCATTTTCTGAGAATTCTGATCATTCTGAGAAATGGGAAAAATTCTTAACATGAAAAAAATTAAAAAGACATTTTTAATTAATTACATAGCTATTTTGCTTTTGCTAAAAAAATGTTTTGTAAACTGTGCTGAATAGCATTATTCCTTGCTTATTTTTCATATTCAAAAAATTGTATAATATGTGGCCAAAATGAAACTTTATACTATGACAGTGAAAAATAAAAATGCTTTAATGTTATTTCTTAAATATAATTCCAATATTTACCATTATTTTAATGAAATTTATCAACGTTAGAATGTTCTAAAAAATCGTAGAAAAATTCCCAGATTTCGGAATTAAAACTTTTCTATAGAAACCAATTTTAAAATCGCCAAAATTTTGATAATCGCAAAATTTAGAACCGTTTAATAAAAGAATTCACATCCCCAAAAGCGGCAAGTTGTTTGAGAGCTCTTCATTACAAAAAATGAAATAATTTTGAAATGCTTATGTTTCACTTCTTGCTCAGAAACTCGAGTATCCCACCATTATTTATATTACAAATAGGAACAAATTATAACTCATGAACCCATTCAAAAATTAGCCATATTTGTCAGTAAATGGCCAAAAATATTCCTGCAAAATGCTAATTCACACCCAAAATGGCAGTCGTAAAAACAAACAGAAATTTCAGATGATTAAAATTAAGGACCTTCCGTCAATTTTGGCCAAAATTAAGGACTTTTAAGGACCAAAAATCAATTCCGAAAATCTTAAGGACTTTTAAGGACTCTTAAGGACCATACGAACCCTGAATATTAGAATATGATGTATGATGAGTGGCTACATCAAACTGAATGGCACAAGAAAGACTTGCCTTGAAAGTTTAGTGCTTTTTTCACTATTTCTTGGAAAAAGGTATATAGTCTCTTTTTTTCAGAAAGGCCACCGTAATGGTGGTGTATTTAATTATGGCAAAGCACACTAGGGCTATCTGCCTAATGGTAGGGATGCCTTCGTGGAGGACTTTCTAAGGGAAACTGGCTTGTATACACGCTACACATGGGGAAAACCACGAAAACACCCATGCAGCCAGCCCGTTTGCAGGATTCGAACCTCGGACCAAACTACCAGTGTTCAGCAATTTTACTGCTCGGCCACTGGTGGGCCCCACTGTAATGGGAATCACATAAATTGATTTGATTAAAAACTGGCTTTTCCAATAGTTAGAAACCAATTTAGATGACTCTATTTTCCAACAGGACAGGGAACAACATACTGAAGCTTACAATCACATTCCTCAACAATGGACCCACAGTTTAAACCTGATTATTTATGTAAACACTTTTGGCTTCCAAGATCGAAGAAGAAATCGCTCACTGAAAGGTCCGGGATATCTCAATGTGCGATTTCTTCTTCACTTTCTTTTCAGATTTTATATGCCTTTCAAGCTACATTAGCCAAACTGACGATACACATAACAACAGCCATAGAAGCAGCGGAAACAGATGCTTGTAAAAGTTTGGGCAAATTTGACAACCATATACACATACGCCATGCATCCAAAGGTGGACGGACATATTGAGCATTTTTAATTTGGTTTGTAATAGAACTTTATGATTAGCCACATAATAAAATTAATCTTAAGTTTCTGTATTTTGAAACACCCTGTGTAATGTGGTAGTAACAGCGTGTCATTAGTCATCAGTTTAGGATGTTGCAGGATTGGGAAAGTGAGAAGAGGGAGGTGGTCGGGTGCACTCAAGGAGAAGCCAATAAATGTTCACCACCTGAAAGTAAAGATACGGTGGGGCACGCTCGGTGGGGAACTGGAAATGACAGTGTACCCTGTCATTTTCTGTGTTTAGGTTGCGCCTTTTGATTTTGAGAATAAACCTTTGGATGCTTTTTGTAAATTAATTTTTTTAATTATGCTTCCCAAATTCATTTTTTAAATAACTTTTTAAATTATGCCTCCTAAATGCAGCAGTCATTGGACACAAAATGGGTACTCCAGCTCGTTTTTTAAATAGTATTGAATAATTCACCTTCTAGAAAACAACCCCAATTTTTGCTGTGATTCTAATTAAAATAATTAACTAACTTAATATCTATTGCATAATTGCATCAGAGCATCTTTACTCTTTAGCTGAAATTATGCAAACAAAAATGATGCAGCAATCGCTAACAACCTGGTTTAAAAAATGTACCAGTTTACAACAGTATATTTCAAAAAGTATAAAAATAAAATACAATAAATATTAACTCTGATCATGTAAAAAGATTAATACAGTCAAAAGTCTTTAATCGTCCATAATCTCCATAATCTGGACCTCAAAGCTACAAACTTTCTGCACATGCGTAAACGCATAATGCATTTAAGCATGCACATAATACGTTTACGCATGCACGTTTAATGTATAATGGACTGTATAAACTAAGCTAAAATTATCTAATTCAGTTAATGTTGCAGATTGCGTTGTTCCTTAATCTTCGAATTGGATCCGGCTTATTATTTTTTTCAGACTGTTAGAGCAATTTTATAAAAGTAAGCTTGAACTTTCGATTATGTCAAAAAGAATTTCCGATTCTGGAGCTGCAGAGCTGCCAAAGGAAACATCACAGGTTTATGCAGATGCTCTACAAAGCGAAAGCATATTTTGATGTCCATCAAACAAAAGGTGGAATTGCTGCAAAAAATGAATAAAGGCATATCCTTTGTTTCTCTAACCATTCCGAAATCTGTTTATCAATTTCACGCTGCTCTGCGGGGTGTGTGTGTTTGTCAGCACTATCTTTATCTTCAGGGCAGATGTTTTTATTTTATTCGGATTATAATTCCTTACTAAATGTAGTATTTCATCTCGATGTACTCCGTCTTTGATATGATTTAAACCAAATTCCTCGTCATTATACATATCACGAATACACATCAAATAGTTTTCTGGTTGCAATTTTCTAATTTCTAATTTTGCGCGCATTGAGAGAAATGTTTAATAGTAACAAATAAATATGAGGCTTTTTTTTTGTTAATTTTGATACCCTTTAGATCATAATTGCTCTTTATTTCATAAATTATGGTTTCATATTTTTAATTTTATAATTTCTGCATGCCATCTTACCAGATTTAAATTGATGATCTATAATCCGGAATAAACTGACAATCCGGAATCACCAAAGTCCTGATGAGTCCGGACTAAAGACTTTTGACTGTACCTCATCTGTCCTTAAGTTTTTACTGAGATTTTTGAGGGACAGCTAAAACTACTAACTTTTGAATTAATAAAAACTTCTATACATACCAGCAGTTACATTGAATTTAAGCTAAGAACTTGAAACTTCTTAAAGTCACATATTTGATAGAATGCAATGTTTTTTTTTTTATTTCATTAATAAGGGCTGGAATTCAAACATGATGTTTATTTGAAGGTGGGAACAATCAGTATTTTTCAGTTATTTAAAAGGTGCTCTTTTTATTTCCCTAATCTTTCTGGTTAGTTTGACTTTTCTTTATATCTATTAATAATTTTTGAAGATAATTCACACACCAATCAATTATTTGTTGCCTAATTAATACTAAAGATTATCACGAGTCACATTCAGTCATGCAGAAATCACGTACATTTGAGGCCTTCTAGCATCAAAATTTGTTAACACTTTACATCTATTTTTATATTAAATTAGAATACATAATTATTCAGTAAAAGAATAGTTACTTATTTACAACCTTCTCAGTTTTAAAGGTATGGAAATATACATCCCTCCCCCAAAAAGGGATACTGGCCTTTAATGGGTTCATTACGGTTTTCTCCTTAATCTACTGCCAATTTAATTTCACAGAAGCCAACTCTCTCTCTATATATATATCAGAATATATAATGATCAGCATTATTACTAATTATTTTACATTATTTATTTTTCGTTAGTCTGTATTTTCTATACATATTTTATTTTTCAGATTTTCTGCATACTTACTCTCATGAAGGAATTTCTATGAGAACTGGCCCATACTTATACTGTATTACTTATGGGAGAAAATCATAAAACCACCACCATGAAGCTTACTATTTCAGCCACTGAGAACAGAACTGTTTTTTTTTTTTTTTTTTTTTTTTTTTTTTTTTTTAAAGGATAAAGTAAATACTCCCACTTAACCTCATAGTACATAATAGCATGTTAATGACAAATTTATTACTATTTTTCTCCACATATATTGCTAATTTTTTTTTAAGATCTTGTTGCAGTATACTTAAGCAGCTTTCTTAAGTATAAGTTTCTCATTTTATTCGTTAACCAAGAAGTCATTTTTCAGCTAGTCTTTCATAAAAAATAATAACAAATAAAAGGAAGAGGGAAAATAATAGATAAATAATGCTGGCTATAAAATAAATCAAAACTCAAAACTTATGTATTGCAAAATGATGTTTCACACATAATAGTTAAATGAGCAAGGGAGAAAAAGAAGCATGCATAACATAAATATTTTACCATTAAAAAAGACATAATTTTAGTACAAAAAGAAAAATTAACAAATAATAAGTGCATAAATAACAGAAAAGTGTATAAATAATACCTGTGACTGAGTGCTTAGTGCATGAACTGAATGTAGATCAACTGAAATAAAAAAAAGTGTCAAGATTGCAGGCACAAATTTCTAGAAAATCAAAACATATACATTTTATGATGCAAATGTGCAGAAACAACAACAAAGCAAAATTATAAAATAATTTATATAATAAATAAATAAGAAATTATAAATAAAATGAGATCTAAGTGAGGATTTATTTTCCACTCTCTCATTTGAAATAATTCTGAATACAGAAATCAAAATTTTTTCGAAGAATGTTTTTAAAATTACTGCATTTCAAAGAATTATTGTTAACTGCACCACATGGATAATTAAGTACATATATTGACTGGATTATATAGGTAACTTTTTGACAAATCAAAGACAGATAAATAATTCTTAAACTGTGGTCCATGGGCGTTTGGATCTGATAGTTAATAAACAGAGTTCTATAAGAGATTTTACAAACTTAAATTTGAAATCATTCTGAAGTCGGTAATAAAAATAACTATGATAATTAATCATTTAGAGTCCAGCAAAATATATAAAAAGAGTCTTCAGTTCATAATTAAGAACTGCTGAGTTAGATCATCATAATTTCATTTATTTTTTTCTGAAAATTAAAAAAGCTTCTACAGCTGCAAAATATATATTAAGGAAAAAGCAAGCCACAATATGTTAAAAAAATAACAACACAAATAAGAATTAAAAATCCTCAAATTAAGCATATATATGTAATAAAAAAGTGTGTGTGGGGGAAACATAGCAAATGTTTTTTGGCATAGAATATAGATCCATATTGAAGAGGAAGAATTCAGATTGCATAGAATACTAATCTATAATGAACAGAAAACTTGGCAGTCAAGACAGATTAAATTCCTTTTTTTAAAAAAAATTCTCATTTGTGGCCACAATTCACTTGGCACTTTAATCATGCCTATTTTCAGAACATTTACACTTTTTAATACTATTACAATAGGAAGACAGCACACCAAAATGAAATGGCGTCCAAGCAGCAAGAGAGATACAAGCAAAGTGTGCATTTATCCAATATGGAAGATCACTAAGAAGAAGGTTTTGGTTTAGGTTAGAAAAGTTTCAGTTCTCAGAGTTTAGGTTCCGAATCAAATATGTCATTAAGCAAGCTCTGGCATAGATTTATCAAGAAATGACACAATCCAGAAATGTTATTAATTTTTTTATAGAATAAAGAGGAAATACTGAAATTAAAATTGAGGAATTATGAGTTAATAATTAAATTAAATTATAAAGCTGATTTACATATTTTTAATTTTACATATATGTATGCTGAATTACACTTATATTTCATTGTTATATTGCATTTTTTTTTAAAAATTAATTATATAGTTCACCTAATCTTCACTGCTTTAGCACTTCATTTTAGTTCTGAATGTTCTAATTTTCATTCTTAATTCCAAATTTTTTATATATATATGTAAGAAAAATAAAGAATATGTAAAAGATGAAATTAGCAACATAAATTAATTTCTCTTCTCTTTTCTGAAAATAGTAATATCTATTTGCACTACGTCATTTCAAGATTAATCCATGTCGTACGACTCTTCCGTAATTCTGATGATGTAAATGGAACTAAAACTCTTAACAGCCAATAGTAATTTTATAGTAAAATTAACTATACAATCAAAATGCATTGAGAACCACAACTAACTCAGTCTGAATTAAGATTTCACCTTCAACATAACGCACTTGCTTTCAACAGTTTGGCCTAGCTGGACTGCTGCCCATCTGCTCCTTCTATCATACTGCAAATGTTTTTAAAATGTTAACTTTTTGGAATAGGCACATTTAATGTGACAACTTGTTTGTGGCTGCAACATATTTGCTGAAATAAAAAATGAAGATTTAATCTGCCTTCGCCTCCAATTTCCGATTCATTATGGATCAACACTTCTACGGCATCGAAATTCCTGCTAGTAATTACTTCCTGAGTTTGTTTTTATCACATATATATCTTTCTCTCTATATATAAACACACATATACTTTATAAAAGTGGTGGCCAGCTTTTGTATAATAACAGAATTTAAATGGTTTATTAAAAATATTAATTGTCATTGTGGGCAGCGAAATATATTTCGAAGCACATTCTTTAATAATTACAGAAGTTATTTGAAGATATTCAAATGATCTTTATAAGCAATTCTGCAAACAGAACAACAACAACTAAATTTTTTTTTAATGAGAATACTATCAGTACTCACAGAAAATATGTCTACTGTATGCTATACATGGACATGAGTAATAAAAATATGCATGTGGCCCTGTGTATCAGTGCATTGTAAGTTGTCCAAAAAAATCATTGTGTCTTAGCCCTTATAAAGGGACAAATATCTCAAATAACTTAGAGCCTCATCAAGTGTAAATCTGGCCCTGTTAAGACAACATGCAAACCATAAGTCAAGATTGGCCATTATTGATTTAGACCAATGTTTCAGTGCTCATGCATTTCTTTCATAGAAAGCCATTTAATTGTTTTACTTCCCATGAAACTGCATACAATACATATGTCCTACATTTTTTGTAACTGTTCTACCCTCTTCCCTAGATTTAAATAGAAAATTTTTTTATTTCTATGTGAGAGCAAGTATATCATAAATTTACATGCAACATACTGTAGACTTCATTATTACTATATGAGTATTTGATATTGGTGATGCCTTAATATATGCAATTTATCAATTAAATTTTACTATATTTCTGAAAGATATGCAGCATTTAATATCAGTAATTTCATATAAACCGCAATTCATTTCAGAGCATATTATCTACAAATAAGGAAATATCACTGTATTGTTTTAAATTAGACACCTTCTTTCATATTAGCAGCATTTCTGAGAGAAATGTCTCCGACAAGAAAATAGTGTTACCTCTACCACACTGCACAGTTTGTTTGGAAATGATGCAAAATAAAAAGCTATTAATTTTCCAAATCTCAAAACACTGCATATACAGAAGGTATAAGAATAAAAAATCTGATTTTTATTTCTCACACCTTACTTAAAGCTTCCCATTCAATTTTTTTTTTAAACAGTCTTTCTTCACATTTTCATTACATCCCAAGTTTTAAATCAAATTCTTTTCAGAACAGTGCTTTCAGCATTCCAACTAACATCCAGATTTTTGTTAAATATAAGGTTATCTATTTTCCAGAAATATGAAACAGTGAAAGATGATTTTGTCTTTTTCTACTGGAAAGTTTGTAACATAGCAGATATTTTCCTAAAATTAATAATTATGGTTTTAGATATAGACCAACTTTGATGTTAAGATAATTAATATACAATGATATTTTGGCTAATAAACCATATTCAAGGATATAAAAAAACTAACTGATTTCATGAAACTAAATTTTACTAACAACAACAAATAATTTCAAATTTTATATTGGATAAAACATGCTCTACTGATAATGAAGTTTCACTTTCTACCTTTCACATGTTCAGGTGGATTAAGGGCTTAAGCAAATGGCTAGCTTGAATTTCATGAGCTCTACTGAAATAATTAACCCAGTTTCTCCTTCTTACCATTACCTGAAACTACACCCTGTATATGACTTACTTCTTTACCCATACATTCACTGTTTTGAAATTATCACCATTAAATTTTCCATAAACTCAAGAATGTAGAGGGCTTTCTGTTGAGGTATTGTCATTCCCAGTACAAATAAAAAAATATGCACTTAAAGTGAATGATGCATCCAAATTGCAACACAGAACCCTGCTGGCAACTATTCAAAACTTACACACATTCTCTTTCAAATGGTCAGTGACTCATTTCATGAAGATATTTACAAAATTCATTCATGCTACTTAAATAACTTTACATTATTATCCACTCCCTCAAATTACACAAAAATAACATTTGAAATATTACTTATACATTTAAAATTTTGAATTGGTCAACCTGGCCGCTATATAAATTCTTGGTATAAGATTTTATACTAATTCTGGCATGAGAGAGGGAAAAACAATCTTCAATTATAACTCTTGACGAACAGCATTAAAAGCAATATTTGTACATAGTGACTAAATTCGTGCACAAAAGAATATATATGCACAGACACCCCATCAAAAAAAAAAAAAAAAAAAAAAAAAAAAAAGAGTACATATAAAAATGCATGCAATTAAAGATTATTTAGAAATAAAGAAGAGAGGTGTGATAAACCATACCCTTGGCTCAACAGGAAAGGGAAGGGGGAAAAAAGAAAATGTTCTCTGAAGGCCAGCACCGTTACTGATATGTGAAGAATTTTCACTGCAGAAATTTAGAAACTATGATTTATTATTATTATTTTAATTTACATGCTTCTCAATTTAAAATGCAAATGTTTACTGCCTAAAAACATCTAACATAGGACTACAGTTTAAATGAATCCAGTCCAAGAACAACGGTTCTTATAAGAATTACATTAAAAAAGAAAATTAGAAATTTCTGATTTTATAAATTATTAAACTTTTCATGAACACAACTGAGACACAGAATGAACATTTTCCCTATACATAAATAGATACTTGAATTTGGCAAAAATTGGTTATAATAATAAGGGCTATAACAGTTCATTTTATTTCCTAGCTATCATTTTAATACTGACAAATGACTTATTTTCCCCAACAGCCAAATACTCTTGTTGATTATGCTTATATTATATAAACTGGACTCATTGTATACTTTAACAACTTAAGCACTCAGAATGATATGTGAAGAATGCTACCCAGGGCGCTATGCTGAGAATGGACATATACTGACTGCCCTTGAAAAATAGAAGAAATTATTGGGAAAATGTTTGTACTTTACCAGAGATGAGCCTGGTGCCATCAGAGTGACAACTTGTTTCACTAACTGATAAACTGATCATAATGGCACAATAATACTGAAGTGATCGTAATTCCTATATGATAACTTCTTATTGACATTTTCCTGTTGCTATTGATCTGAGATACTGTCATTGTTAAACTGAAAATTTATATTACTGTTTCCACATGAAACAACGATAAATATGAAACAGTTTTTAATTGCATTTTAAAGTAATTTATATAATTCATCAGATGAAAGCGATATACAGTGGAACCAGTCTAAACTTCTTGGATTACCAAAAGAATTATTGTCCTGCACTTTGCCTTCCAGTCAAAAATGTTAGTGACAACATCACAATGAATCAAACTATATTATCCCTTCAGCATAAAATTAAAAGAAACAAAAATAATAGTACAATTCAATACAAGGGCAGACAACAATGAATCAAATTATTTGCAACTCAGCCTAATGGACTAGTTCTGCTATTCTGGAACTAGTAACAGAATTTCAACCAAAGATGAATTTACCAGCCTCTTGCAGAGCACAAAAAACAATTAGCAACAAAGGAATTTCAGCATAATAGGCTACTGTTGCCAACTCTCTCTTCTAAAACTTATAATTTCACTCATTATTTAAACTAATTTCACTTACACTTTCCGGTAAGAAGTTGAGTGTCAACTGAAATAAACTTTATAGACAGTATCATCTCTTTGATTCCAAGATATACTTCTTTATAAACAACTCTAAAACTAGGATGCTGCTTAAAATTGCAGTTTTTATGGTTTGTGGTGACTCAGTCCTCATTCCTTGTGGTATACATGATTAAATATGATCAATACTTCAGTCAATAAATCAGTTAAGGATCATTTAAGAAAGAATGAACATTTTAGTGATGAGCTTCTGGAAAAATTTTTAAAGAAATGGCAACAAACTGTAGCGATGACATTAGCATCTTACAAATTAATTTCAGGAAAAATGTGACATCATCCATTCAAACTGTGCTGCATCATTAATGCTCTCACTTGTTCAAAAGGCCAAAGTTTTATTTATTTTATTTCCTTAAAATAGAAAATTTTTTAGCCTTTTGAATTTTTTTAAATTAAATGATTGATGGTACCTCAGAAATGAAACATATGTAGTATTTCAGTAATCTTTAATGAGCAGCTTTCATGCCCCAAATGTAATTTTTAATTATAACTAAATTTCTGCAGTTTGATGGTGATATCAATTTTATAAGGAGCGACAAATACTTCTAATGCAGATGGTACACTCGACTCCAAAGACTGCTGCTACTGCTGCTGAAAGATGACCTCGAATGAGATCGAGAAGACAACTTAGAAAGCGACCTAGAAGTGCGTCTTCGAGAACGAGGTAAGCTTACAGAGCGAGCCCTAAAGAATTATTTCATTTGTTAGTTATGAAAATTAATAATTGAAAAGTGAAGAAATAGAGAGTTATTATGGTTACATTAAATTAGTATAGTTTTCAGGATTGCCATAAACAAAAGCCATATACAGAAGATGAAAGATTAAATTGCACTTTTATCATATATCAATTTATAGAAAGATTAAATACATATTAAAATTATATAACCTGTTATTATTGTAACATAATTTATAACTGGCATTTATGAATAGTTAATCTTACGTATGCAAATTTAAATTAATGTGTTTGCTTCATTTACATGAACTAGCAAGCTTAATACACATTCTTCATAAGTGTATCTTAAATGACTAATCTACTTTTAATTTGCAAAGTGACTGAAACGCACAGTAATGTCATCTGCTCACAGCCCTATAACATGACAAACGGTAAAAATTTATTATTATATTTACCATTTATACAGATGATGTAATATTACTAATTAATGACTTTTCTGAACATTTGTACAACAATGTTTAGAATGTTAAACATGTTTGGTAAAAAGAATACATGCAGTTGTAACAAATTACTCGTATCATTTTGATTGTTTTTTGCTAATTTTAGGTATGCAATAAATGAACTTTCCTTATCTATATTTATCCACGTGCTGATGATGCTAGTGCAGGTTTATTTGACTAAAGGATTAAATGGTTAATTTTTTTTGAAATTATGTGTACTTATTCACTGTTAATTTAAGGTAATAATAATAATAATACATATATAGCTAAAAACTTAGAAAATACACATTAACAAGAAAAAAATCACAGCACAAGGAACAATTTAATTAATTTTTAAAACAAAATTTTAAGAAATGGACATACTTTCTATTTATCCGCAAGCCTACCGGAATGTTACAAATACATTGCTAAATTTGGAGAACATTCATTCTCATTAGCAACTAATTTTTCAAACTAATACACCAAACACAAGACATTTTCAAAACGGTTGCATACTATGAATTCCATAAAAGAACAATCGATCATTACAATTAAAATAGCAAGAAACATTGGCAATAAAGCACCTATCTATCTCTATGAGAAATCCCTCTGTAATATCTTTTGCACTCATGTTCTCTCTATGTACGTAGTGATGTTCTTGCTGCTTAAAAAAAAAAAAAAAAAAAAAAAAAAAAAAGAAGGGCATCGTGCCCTGGCCTATGATAAATACTGCAAATAGCAATGTAAAGCAAACGAGATATTGCTATCTTCAAACCAATTTTCAACTCAGATACTTTGCTCGCAATTTTTTACATTCCATTTCCATAAAATTCGATCAAGAAATAAAACTTCATTGAAAGTGAACTTTCGCATTCTCTATTGTTGGGCATGATGGCCATATTTCTGCAAAAAATACAAAGCTTTAATTTTCATCTGCTGGAAAACACCACAGTTCTATTGCGATTTGTTGTGAGACTGTGCAAAAAGAAACAATCAGAAAAATAGTTGAATTTCAAAAGTGTAAATCTATCCGTATTCGGTGTACTATGAACATAACTGGGCTGCTACATAAATACTTTTTGGCAAAATTGTGAAGTATCATATAAATACTTTAGCTACATACTGTGTTGCCTCATGAAATCTTTTCTGTGACTTTTCGATAGGGGTGATAATCAGAAAGTACCGAAAACAGCATAAAAGACTGAAAGTTAACTAAGTAAACAAATAAACAAACACAATAAATAAAATATTTTTCTTTAAGAAATAGTTAAACATCTAACACTTCTTTACTAGATGGAATTTCTTAAAAGTTATTTTTATATATGTTTATAATAATCTAATCTAAATAAAAAGATGTTACTCCATTTGACAATAAATAATGAACTGATAATTCTTAGTCTTTGCCTTATATATCAAGAAAAAAATATATTTATTTAGCAGAAAAATGCAAATGAAATCATGCAGTTACCTTGTTATCCTCCTTTTATCTAGAAAACTAGGAGATCCTCGTCTGCGAGGAATGGATGGGCTCCTTGCAATGGACCGTGAACGAGATCGAGATGAATATGATCGAGACCGAGATCTACCCAAAAAAAAAAAAAAAGGGTATATATATATATATATATACATATATAGTAAATGAAAGATTTCACTTATACTTATTATGCTACTTTTCTTTTCTTACACAGAAGCTTCTAACAGGCTAGTAATATGAAATGAAAATGTAATTACTAAATTGGACTTTATTTGCGAAGCAAAACCTCATTCTGATTAATGTATAACCTAATGTTACTGCATTTTTACAATCATGTTAAAATTTTTTAAGGATATGTGAAATCACCTATTAATTATACATTTCATTTATACGTTTTGAACTTTACGTAACAGATATTTAATATGACAAACAAATCAACACTTATTTAACTAAAAGGATAATTAGCTAAATGTTTTAGATCAGATAAAAGATACAGATCAAAGAAATGAAAATACACACCACTTCAGAACAAAGTTATTAAGGAACTAGCAATATAATTTACTGTCATACTCAAGGACTAGCAACATAATTCTAGCCATATTTTTCAGTTTTGTAATGCTTTGTTCTAAGGATTTTATCAGAGAGGAAAATATTTCATACAATAGCATGTTATGTGTAACTTTTCACTTTTGGACACTCCTAATTATGAAATTATATAGCAATTCATTAATAAAGTTTGAGAAAAGAGTGGACATAAAAAAAAATTTGAATAATTTTATCATTCAATAACTGGAAGCATTTTTATGGAAAATGTCATTTGATAGCTTCAGCTTTTATGCAGCGCTGAATAACTCACAAGTTGGGCAGTCTAATACAGCTTTTACATAGGAAAACTGGGAGGTGGGGGTGTTACAAGAGTTTTTAAACTAAATGCTTTTAAAGATGTTACATTTTATTTGAAATACAAGATTTCAGTTTTTTTTAATAACAACATTTAAAAAATACATCTGTAAAATACTGAGCAACATAAATTAGAAATGCATAAATTTATATTGTATAACTTTCTAAAAACATATTTAATTATCTATTCAAATTTTTATACTATATTTTATGAATTAATGAATTCTATATTTATATTAAATCATTGCTGAGATTACATTCTACTTTTGGAACTGCAATCTTTTTTCACATACATCCAGAAATAAAAATGCATGTGTTATATATATATATATAAAGTCATTACTAAATATTGCATCTAGTTTATCACTTGCAGTACAAAAAAAATCTCTTTCAGCTTGATTGTTTTTTCCCACAATGATGAACAACATTAATGTATTATTTACAGTATAATTTCACACACACACACACACACACACACACACAAAAATTAAATGCAGTATGCCTTAAAATTATTATTCAATGTTTGTTTCATATTTTTAAAAATTCCTATGAGGACAGATGTGAAAAAGGGACTTGGATTGTTATTCCATCCTTGATTATGATGTTATGATCAGTTATTATCAAAAAACAAATGGGAGCAATTTTTAGAATCTTAATGTAAGCATCTACAGCTCAAAGGCAAAATATTAAATTTCCAACTAACTCTAAAATCAAGAAGTTAGCATGGATTATACTTGGAAAGAGTTGATCACCAAGAACAGTGGTGTATATTAGTTTGAATTACCTTCGCTATATTTAAAATATTAGTTTCTTTGCTTTTTAAGTTGTTAAAAAATATTTTCCATCCGTATAGCACAAATTTTACTGATTCTTGTTTATTCCATTAATTTTCGGTTTTTCCATCAAAATTAAGTACCTGAAAGCAGCTCTCTCCTCCCCTGTCCTGCTTGCATGAGGACTAACGCTTTGCCTATCAAGTACTTGCTTTTTTGATACTAGCTACTTCACACAAACATGAACACTCCGGCATTACTGTTTAAAGACTCTACTCATTACACACGAAATGCATTCTGTTAATGATTTTTGCTATCATTATCCAGATTACTATCAGGATATAAGACTTTGAAATGCTATCAAACATTAGAAAAGGAACCCAAATGTCAGCAGGGAACAGTCAGCCAGCTCAAGCTAATTTTTCAAGATTTTAGTTGGTTGTTATATAGTTACCTAAATCTTAAACATAAAAGCATAAATTAAATTTTAATGAAATTTTAAATGTTTCTGCTAGCCTTGGAGATTATCCAATCATTAAAAAGAGAGAGAAGATGAGATAACTGCATGATGCACAATCAAGGTACAAAAACATATAAGAAAGAACGAAAATTTAACGAAAAAAAAAAAAGTTGGTTAAAGGTCACATGTCTATACTTCCCTTTCCTTACTCCAGTGGTTTCTGATCTGTGCAGCACAATATCTTAGTCAAAGGCATACTAAACAAGTAACAGTAATAGTGGACAATAACAAAATATTATAATGAACATTGATAAACAAAATTCTCATTAAGTTTAAATTTGTTATTGAATCTGATCAAAGTGCGTGTGAGTCCAAAGTGTGTTTGAGAATCAATGCTATGTCTGAAGATTTCTGAATCAGAAGTAATTGAGAATAAAAAATAATATATTTTTTTTGGGGAGCACTAATGTATTGAAGCTTTCCAAATCAAGTCATAGTTTTTGTTTTAAATTTAATATGCATGAAGTTATATATTAATTCACTTTAAAATAATTACAGGTTTAATATTTTGCTGTGGTACACCACCACTCCATGAATACTCAGAGTTTTAGTTCAGGCCCAGATATCATCAAAGTCAACAAATAAATTAATTCGCTCATTTTTTTTTTTTTTTTCCCATTTCCATTTCAGAAACATCGATCTTCAAAAGAAATTATGGTATATTAGTAATGTTATGTTTTGGTTTAAAATATGTGTATCATTTCATTTATTTGATATAAAAAAATGTAATAATGTCTTTGCTTTGTTACATATTTCTGGCCTTATTCATGAAGTCTTAATTTCATGGTATTAAAATAATACAGTTGCAAGATATATTGCAGGAATACTAGAGTCTTAGTTCTAAATAGGGAGGTTAGAGAAACTCTATATTACAAAGTTGTATGAAGGGGTATGTAATGGAAGAAAAAGGTGGGAAACGTGATTCAGTTAAGCCCAGGACTGGCGCCAGAGCTAGTGTGGTCATACCAGACAGCAGAACTTACATGAGGCAAAATTTCTAGAATTTAGAGAAGCACCATGCAACAAAATTATGCGAATTTAGGGATGGGACTGGAACACAAAATTTGTAGAAGTTACGAAGGTGCTTGACAGCAGAATTTTGGATCCACAAAGACTGGACTTCATGGACCGAGCCAAAAAATGTCAAGCAAATTCTCGACACAGCAATTACAGGATTTGAATAATGGAACTTTAACTGAACAGGAAATTATGTCTATCTATAGAAATGAATAGAAAGTACAAAAATCTGAAGCAAATTAAATCACTTATATTGAAAGAAATGTTTAATAAAGCAAACAAACAAATATTGAGTTTTTTATTTGGTAAACTTTGATTTAAATTTATAAATTCTTCATTATTTCATAAAAAAGGGACGGGGAATTATCTCATTTTTTACACATGAGGATTATTTTAAAACTGTTATCTGACACTGTTTTCGCCACACATTTTTGGATTTTTAAAGATATGAAATACCTTTCAAGTTAAAACTTTCCACAAAAATTTAATGATATATGTACAGTTAGGTCTTTTATTACACTATCACTTTAGTTTTGATAAAGAAATTTATGTAAATGACATACAATATTTAATGTTCTTTGAAAAATGCCAAAGTATTTTACAAATACTGTAGTGCCTGTCATAACAAATAACTTATGCAATGAAAATCTTGCATGATTAAAGTTGCTAACTTTTAAGGAAAGCTTATCCAGAAACATTTAACTGAATTTGCCAGAAATACTTAACCGGGTCAGTTACACATAACGCAACACTCAAGAGTTTCCTCCATTGGAGGAAAAGTGATGAGATATCATGCTACATAGAAAACATTACTTAGAATTTTTCACAAAAAATAAAAGATTAAAAAAAAAAAAAAAAAAAAAAAAAAAAAAAAAAGAGAGAGAGAGAGAGAGAGAGAGAGAGATTTTTGCATATTACCATCCTTGACCTCATAAGGTCAACTTTGTTACAAGTTTTATTCACATGCCACCTGCAATCGTTACTGCTATAAAGAGTGACTGAAAAATCACAACTGCACATAGAACATAAGACATGATTGTCTGAAAATTTTGAAGGAAGTAAACATGGCCACATTTCACCATATCTATATTTCTGGAGGAATTTTTGCCTGTTTGAAAGTGACATGATAAGTATATTTAACAGGAATTTTAAAGAAAAAAACACATATGAGAATCATATAGATGCCAATAAGGCTTCAACAGCTAAAAATGTGCATTAGTCCATTGCTTGGCATGATTCTGAAAATAACCAACTTGATGTGTTTCTGCTTAGTGTTTCTTGAAGGGTTACAATTCCAAGAGACACTGCATAGAAACAGACATTACATGGCAGCATGCTAAAGGAAATAAGCATTTTGAATACATCAGCAGATACATCTTGATGACAGCTGACAGGAACGACAAATTCATTCCCACACATTCCAAACCAATATCTTACAATCCTTAGAATAACCCAAATACTTAAATGATTTTAGTTAAATCACAACCCTCTCCTTACACTTCTACAAACACCATGTGAATTTAACAATTATGTTTCAGCACATCATTCAAATCAATCAGTTTGTCCCTTTTCCTCCCACAAACAGATTGTTCAACATTTCAGACATTCTAATGCAATCAAAT
The DNA here is from genome assembly GCF_044657685.1 of Stegodyphus dumicola. Taxonomy (NCBI): domain Eukaryota; kingdom Metazoa; phylum Arthropoda; class Arachnida; order Araneae; family Eresidae; genus Stegodyphus; species Stegodyphus dumicola. The sequence continues at coordinate 218,661,620 of NC_140769.1, forward strand.
TCATTTTCATGTAGTATCTAACACTGTTTCTTCGCTAGCATGTTCAAAATTATAAAAAGTAGAACTACATCCAATTATCTCTCCCGCAGTTATAACCTTTTCCATACCATAATTTAGAATTTAGAATATCTCCCCCCATAAAAAACCCAGGAGTACTCTGCACGAAATCCTTGACGCATTAAAATGCTAATTATCATAGTCAAATTCAAATTAAACTGCTATATTGTTTTAAATATGGCTGGCTGCTTCCCAACTGGTCAGAAAATCTGCCAATCGTTAATCAACTGCAGCATCATTGCACTCAAGTTTTTACCCCTTCCCAAAACTCTCAAATTGGTCAAGAACCTCTTAATCATTAACAAATTCCCAAACTCAAAGAAGTCTTATCTGTGCATGTGCATCAATCTCACTTCTCTGCTCTCCCAACACTGCAAGCTTCAGACAAAGAACTTTAAAAGTTCTTCACTTTAGATGGCCTTTTAATATAAAGATTGCCAGCACGGACACACTTATCACTAAAAAATTTTTTTCCATCAGGCAGGAGGCTAAAGAGCATTCCATTCCACCTGCAGAGACATGAGATGATTTCAGCAGATTTGATATTGTTACGGTTTTTTGTATTGATTTAGATATTTTTAAATAGAATTAATCAAAATTGTTTTATATTACCGTGCAATGCAGCACGTGACTTATTTGAAGAGAAAGTTACACCTGAAAAATTTAAAATACAGGAGCATGCGCATTTAATAATAGATGTCTCGCAATTGTATGCTTTTGCTTTTTGGGAAAAATCAAGAAAATATTAGAATATACTCATGCTGATTAAAAAGCTTATAAAAAGCAGGAGGAAAACATCTCAGTTGAGTTGTTTCAGACAACTGTTGTTGATTACTGTAGCGTATTCGTGGTGAAATCGGATTAGCTTTCTCTGTTTTGAATTAAGTTCTGTTGAATGTTTTAGTAGTTTAAAAGATAATTATTGTGAGATATTGGGATATTGTAGTAATATCTCTCAGGAAATTTAAGCATTTTATATTTATTCTTGGGATAAGAATACATTTTATTCACTTTTCATCGGACTTGTGCATTCAATTTATTATGAACCCATACGCATGCAACAATATGTTAACTGTGATGTCAGCTGAATTGTAAGCTTAGCCATGAGCTGGCATTTATCGCGCCAATTTCTATCATGCCCATAATTCTATTACAGAAGATAGAAATAAATATTTACAGAAAATCCCTAATAGTTGGCATTTCTACAGTACATATGTATGCAAGAGATGAAAAATGTTATCCATAATGAACATGACCACTGACTACAAACTGCACTCTAATATCATTTCATATTGTTAACATGAACTATGCACTGCTAAAGTTATTTTACTTTAGGTGGCACAATAAAGTACAGAAAATGTATTTATGCATAAGCAAAGACTAGGAGTAGAGAAGTAGACAAGGAAATACATTTCTTATTACATTATCACAAAAAACTTGCAAGCCCTCCTTCATCAGGATTATGAGGAAGGCCAGACAGCTTCTCTAGCAAGGAAAAAAATAAATGTTCCATGCCTGCTTAAACACATCAAATTTCTTCTGATGGAGTGGAAAGATGTCCAAGCCACAGCCAAGCAGTGATGGTAGAAGTGATCAAAATGGCATATCTGTTCAGTAACCATACTATGCAAGGATTTAAAAACCATCTTGAAGATGAAGAAGTTGATTATTTTAGAAAGTTTTCTGAAATTTAGACCTTCCTCAAAATCAAAGCAGATGTACAAAAGAGGCCAAGGACAGCTGGGCTTTCATATCCAATAGAAACCAGGCAATAAACCACAGTAAAATGAACTCAAAATCTGTGATAATGTATGTGTAACACATACATGTGTAGGAAAATATGTTTATAATTAAGAATTAAATAAATTCCAAACCAAACAATTTCCAATTCCAGCCAATTTGTTCCAACATTTGTGATGTTTTTAATATTCTCCAAAATTTTTTACAATGTTTCATGAATTCAGACTGGACACATGAATGGACTGAAATCATTCTTATAATAGCTTAGGGGAAATAAAATCTCACAAAATGAACACAGTTCTGGAATGGGTTGCATCTGTTATGTAAGAAATCACTGTAATCACCTCAGGGCTGTTTGTTGAATAACAAAAAGTCAGATTAGTTTGTTAATTAAAGCAAATCATTTAAGTAATATCAGCCTGAAATGGATACATATGTTTGTATATGGAGGTCCTTACAAGGAAATTTGGCTTATAACAAATATGGGAAAACTTAAAAAAAAAAAAAAAAAAAAACTGCAGTTTTTTTTTATGAGAAAATGAACTTTGAACAATTAGCTACTCAGTCAGTACTAGAACTAAAACACTGTGAGGCAGGAAAGCAAATATTTGCAACTAAAGTACTTTTACAATAAAAGGATAAAATATTTTTGTTGAGACGTATGAAAATAGTCTTAAACATCTCAATTAAAAATAAATAAATTAAAAAAAACCTCCTAAAACATTTACATATACTGAATTGTAAAGGTAAAAGAAGGAAACAAACCTTGAATATATAGACACACTTCGGCTTCTACTTCTGCTGTAGCTTTTACTACAGCTCTTGCTTGGACTTCTGCTGTGGGTTCTGCTTCGGCTTTTGCTACGTGTCTTACTACGGCTCTTAGTGCAACTTTTACTATGGCTTTTACTCCTGCTCTTACTACGACTTTTACTGTAGCTTTTACTACGGCTTTTGCTGTCTCTGTTGCTGGAACTCCTGCTACGACTTTGACTTGATCTTTCACTACCACTCAGACTGCAACTTCTCTTTCTCCAATGACTTAATTCAGATGTTCTTCGATAATTTGCTTTATTTTTAACATCATGTGCAACTTCAGGATTTTCACTTGCACTTCTGCTACGTGATGGGCTGCTGTCTAGTATTCTGGCTCTCCTTCTACCAAAAGAATGCTCTTGACCATTGTTTATTTTCTGCATCTCAGAATCAAATGCATAATCAGTGTTTGGAGTAATGATTTTGTCACTTTGGACCGAATCGTTATTGCTTGGACTCTCAGGGTAGTTCAAATTCTGTGTAGAACTGCTTCCATTCTTGATACCATGACATTTTTCCTTTTTGCCATCAGCTGAATTTTCTACAGAAAAGTGTTTCATTTCTGCAGGACCTGGACTTTCATTTCGCTCTCCCAAGCTACCTTTTTTAATGTTTGCCTTAATGACTGTGTTATCTGCAGGAGACAGAGAACTCAGGTGAGTGTCTAAATCTCCTATTCCAGACCAAACTGGGCTTCTTTTATTTGTTGAACTGTTGCTAGACTGCTTCATATAAGCAGGACTTTCATTTTTCTGTTTCTTTTTAGAATCATTTGCTTTAAAATCTCTGTTGGGACTTTTGGAATTAATGTTTTGACTTTTCTGATTATGTGAGGAAGACATATTTGAGGTGGTAATCTGATGAGAATTAGCACTGGCATATTCTCCATTATCATAAGGACTTGCAGTTTTCTTCTTTTGTACTGGAGACTTATTTTTTGAATTTGATGCACTGCTTCTGAAATTATCAATGGGTTGATGACTGGGGCTGGAGCTTGGACTTTCACAAACAATACTTACATCTTTAACCTCAGCTTTTGACTTCCAACTTTTTAACTGCAATACATCAGAATCTTGCTTCTGGTTTAATTTATCTGTAGCTTTATCTAACCTTAAATTTTCCCCTTGATTTTTATTTTCATCACCCATTTTTTGCTTTAATGTTTTAGAAATTTTAAGAGGACTTTTACTTTGTGACCTCTTTTTAATATAACTTTTTTTATCACTAGCCCACTTCTGAACTGAGCTCATTTTGTCTTTGCTATCTTTGTACTTATCTCTTGAAGGGCTTGAAGAGCTTTCTCTCCCATAATCATGTTTTTGCCCTCTGTTTCTTGCAGATGAATCTGAGGAAGATTCACGGGATACTGACGGTTTTGAGTGGTGTTTTGATGGCGATACATGAGATGATTTTACTGCATGCTTTTTTCTGTAAGGACTACAAGAATGTGATGGTGATTCAATTACATGTTTTTTGTGCTTGTATGGAGGAGAACAGGAAGGTGACTTTGGCATCAGTTTCTTATGTTTCGATGAAATTGACAATCTAACAAAAAAAAAAAAAAAAAAAAAAAAAAAAAAAAAGCACATCGTGAAAAAATTAAGAATAACAACAAGATCAAGATCACACATTTTTATAATTAACATAAAACAATGGGATATTATTATGCTTGCTTACATTCTTTCAACAGTTTATGAAGGTTAGCTGTGAACTCAACCCCCCCCCCTCCACAAAACTAACAACATACTATATTATGAGTACATACCTTTACTGAGCATATATGTAAGTATTTGAAAATGCTTACATTTCTTTAAATGAAATGAAAAAAAACTAACTTTTTGCTTTTATGTGAAACATCACTTTCTGGGGAAACAGATTTAATGGAACGTTTATCTACACCATTGCGATGCTTGGGTGAAGGAGATTCTTTTCGACTACATTTGTTCTTCTCCCTACTTTCTTTATCATGGTGTCTGTCATCATCTCTGGATGATTTTCCTTTTCCTTTCCTGGAAGCATTGTTCCTAAAAAAGCAAAAATACATATAAAATATAAAGCAAAAGCTCATGGCAAATGTTTGCATTGCTCACTCATATAACTGAAATGCTACACGATGCTTCTATTACCTTTCTTGATACTACACATGACAATCCTGCATTGAGTTTTATGAAGTCCACACACTGATGTACATGAACTGGCAACTCTATGCCATATTTGGTCTCAGCATATGGAAGCAATTACTACGCTTTTTATGTGGCAGGAGAGGATATAACTATAGAAAACTAGCAAAAAATTGACTGAATTTTATTTTAAAAATAGGAAAAGTAGTAATGAAGTGCCAGAAATATTACAGTATATATATTGTGTTGAAACACTTCATAATTTCAATGGTAGAAGCACTTCAAGGACAACAGTGAACAAGTGATTGAGAAAACACCTTCTTGCAGATCATCATTGGTAGTCAGGGCTGCATACATTGCCTACCCATGGGAAGATAATAAACAATAACTATTATGCAAATTTCTTGAAAATCTATTTGTGTGGAGCCTTCAGAGAGAAATGTCAGGTTTGCTCAAGAAATATCGTACCTATCCCACAAAAATGCCCAGCTGCATGCTACTTTTGCAGCACTAATTGAATTTTAGTGAAAATCATTCAAATGTCTTCTATATAACCAAGATATACCTCGGAGCTAACATCTGGGCATTCTTAACACTGAAAGGTCAACTGTACAATAGCAAAAAAAAGTTCCTTAGAAGGAGGAAAAAAAAAAAAAAAAAAAAAAAAAAAAAATGTCATGACCATTAAGTTAAAAGGGATGTCACAAAACATCACTTCATATTTACTTACTGTATTTGAATTGCTCATAAAATATTTTAGAAACTGTATTTAATGTGAAAGACTGCACTTTGGAAAAGAATGAATACAGAACCATCAAAAGATATCCAATCTGAGTAAAAGAATTCACTTATACAAAATTTACAATAATTAGTTTTTATAATAAAAATATCTCAAATGAAGGAAGATTAGCAATAAATAATGTGTAATATCAAGTGTTTATTAAAATAATCCTATGCTTGTTTTCTGACAGCACCTTTTTATAATTAGCCAGTACATCTGGCTGATGTAATCAGTAATCCAACATAAATTCTTTTACATTCAGATGAACCTATAAATTAGGATTCTTTTTAAACACATTTAAGAGTTCACACAAGATTTAAACATTCAAGGTGGTGCCTGGTTCTGAAAAGGATGTCTTTTCTTTAAATGAATGAATACATCTTTCTCTCGATAAATACACAATAAGACTTTCTAACACTAAAATTATTTCCCTTAATAATTTCATGGCCATTTTCTCCCAAATATACAAATACTGATCTGAATTAGCTTCACTGATAAAGTTATTCCACAGAATAATTATACTTAAAATATACAGAATGAAATAATGAAAATTAAATGACAGATAATATGTGATAAAATAAAGCTGAGAGATAAAAACAATATCATTCAGCTTTGTAAATCTTTTTTTTTTCATTTGATAATTCAGTATACTAAAGCCAAGATGCAACTGACTATTTCCTTTAGCAAGTTATCCACTTCAAGCTGAACTTAACACATAGAACATCAAAATACAGAATTTCATAGACTGAACTTTGGTAAACCAGAAATAACCTTAAGGTCTGGCAAATGACAACAAGTTCCCCTCTTGATTAGAATATACAAAATAAAACATATTATGAATTTAATAAATAATAATAAAAAAGAACATACAAATCTTCTATTCGTAATTTAGTGCCACGATGAAGTTTATGATGACTACTTGAAGATGTGGATCTGTTTTGTCTAGAATTTTCCTTTGAAGCAGACCTTCTACGAAGTTTCCCATGTTTCCTTGAATCCTTCATAAGATCATTTTGTCTGTGTGTACCTTTATCCATATCCATTCTAATGAAATGAATTTGAGGAACATCATTTGAAGTTAATTTTTATTTAAACTCTTATTTATGCAAATATATTACCGAATTCTTTAAAAAAATAAAGGGAAGGAGGAAAAACAATACTATACTCAGACACATACACATAGAGGAGGAGGACTTCAAAATGCACATTTTAACCTTTTCCAGATGGAATCCCATCATTCCCTACAAATGTCTCTCACAGCTTACCCATTTATCATTGGAGAGTAAGCTTAGGGGATGGGTGATATATATGTGCATTATAAGCCAAACTATTTTTTAAAGACCACTAGATAGTGTTCTGTTTCCATTACTTTTGAATTGAACATAGTTCTAGGATCCTGACCTTCAGTTTGATCAAATTCTGCCTGACTTCTGTATTTGGCTCATCAGCTGTTATGGGGGAAGAGAAAGCTTAACATTTGCTAAAAAAAGCTTGGACCGCAACTTGGACATGATATAAACATTCACATTTCAGATATCCCTCCGAGTCCTCTTTTCATTAATTCTTTTTTTATGCTACTATGTAGGGTGTTTTACAGTTACTATGTGCGGTTCTGTTACAAATTTTGCATTGCTTTAGGGTATATTTTGCATATTTTACTTTTTACGTTGGAAAGTCTTGACTCCAGTTTATTATGGTGAGAAAACATTATTTATTAGAGAAAGGATATACTCACATGAGTGAGTTAGAAAATCATATTTCTAGTGATTTTGATACAGCTATTTTGCCAGAGACTGAGCTTAATAAGCGTATGCCTTCCACTTTTCATGAAATTTTGCTACTTCTTGTAAGTATTTTATTCATCCAGGGGTAAATCTTTAGCTGATACCAGTAAGACGTGAATTGAAACTCCAGAAAATAAAAAGCTTAATTTTTCCAAAAACAATCTTAGAAAAGCTCAGAGCAAATTCAAGGCTTCAGGGAAGCTTGTAAATCATAACAGTAGTAAAACAGAACATATTTCCTATGTATGTGGAAGTAAAGAGGAATTATTTCATTTTGCGAAAAGGAGGAGAGTTTGTTTCAAAAAAAGGTATCTGGGTTAAAGATTGGATCGAACAATGCAGCTAGAAATAAGTTAGAATTTATTGAACTGTTGATTGATGGTAAGAAAGTAAAATGTTTAATAGATTCTGGAAGTGAATTTATAGTTGTAAAGAAAACTTTTTCTGAATAAAATATCATGTGGATGTACAGAACTCAAAAGTTCGTTTGGTCACGTGGTTAAAGCGGAAATGGCCAAGTTTATTTTTTCTTTATGCAAAAACGAAAAAACAAAAAGAGACAGAAGCAGCAATGGTTTCTGACCTAATAACAGAATGTGTTATGCCGCCTTTAAGTCTAGCTGACATCTTTTCTGAGGGAGTGATTATAAAGGATGGGATTATAAAGCCATCATGTACAGAATATGCTTTGCCAATTGTTTTGTGTAGAAAAAAATTGGGCAAGACATGAATTTGTGTTGACTTCAGGCAATTAAATAAAAACATAGTTAAGGACTCTTTTCCCATGGCACATGTAGAAGAGGTTCTAGATCGTTTGGGTGAAGCAAAGGTTTTTTTTTCGACGTTAGACTTAAAAAATGATTTTTTTCATGTTCCAGTGGAGGAAAACTGCACTAAATATTTGGCATTTATTACACATGCACAGGCTTGTATTTTATTCATCTCACTCTGAGTTCCTAAAAGCACCTTTTGGTTTGTGCACGTCCCCTAGTGTGTTCCAAAGATTTATTTATAACTAGCAGCTACGCTGCCAGCCCTTGTCTGGCTTTTAAATGTACCGGAAAATGCCTGAAGGAAACATCAAACGTTAAATTTAAAAACTGCACAGAATTTTACTCTTCAGAACAACTTCATTAAAAAAAAAAAATGTATTACATATAACAAAATTACAATAAAATAAGGAATATCCCTTAGTACAAATATTAATTATCCTAATAAATCAATTAACCAACATCTCATTGCATTCTCTCAACAAACATCCAGTACCCAAAAGAAACATTCGATTTAAAAACTGCACAGAATTATCGCCCTCATTTTTCCAAGTGGCAACTGTGCTGATTTTCAACAGTCAGCAGTCCAGTATGCAACTGAATGAAAAACTGTTATGGAAACCACATTTCTAAAAGAATGAAACTATTTAAAATGATGCGATAAAATCGAAAAGATAAAATAGGAAAAATCTAATTGAAATTTTGAAAAACATTGGTTTTCAAAATTCCAATCAGGAGTGCACCGGCTCTTGTTTAGATGCACCTATATACCAAATTTTGTAGCCCTGGGTCTATATTAGCTTACGCGCAGAACGAACGAAAGACACACGTACTCTTTCTTTTATTATATGTAGAGATCACCTCAAGTAGAATATGCTAAAATTTTGCATTAATAAAAAAATTTGTTTGCTGATTTTATTATAATTGGAAATATACATTGTCTACTAATCTATCTGATTTTATTTAAAACGACAAATGTCCAGTACCCAAGAAAAATATTAAATTTAAAAACTGCGCAGATTTTTACTCTGCAGAACAATTTTATTAAAAAAAAAAAAAAAACAATAAAAATGTATTACATGTATAAAAAAAATTACAATGAACTAAGCAGTATCCCTTAATACAAATATTAATTATCCTAATAAATAAATTAACCAACTTCTCTTTGTAAAATCTTAAGAACTCAAATGGTATAAAGGAGGTTAAGAACTTTTGTTTCCTAAAAAACTCACTCAAAACTTTTCAATATCTTAAAAACAGTGAAATGAGCAATAAATAACATAAAAGAATACAAAAAATTCTGAAAAGCAAAGTATAATTAATCATATTTTATCTTGTATTTTCAGGATAAAAAAATTACAATGAAATAAGCTATATCCCTTATGACAATGAAATAAGCCTGTGTCGCTGATCCGTGTTTTTGAGGGCAAAAAGAGGGTCAGGATTGCCGAGACTGTGGTAACAGCTAAGTGCAACACAGCCACCACTCGGCAAAAAGACAATGAAGGAGCAGAAAGAATTAATTCACTATTCTGGTAAATTTCAAATGTAAACAAATATGGTTGCTATGGGGAAAAAAAAAAAAAAAAAAAAAAAGAAGAAGAAGAAGAAGAAGAAGAAGAAAGGCTTAGCTGCCCTTAAACTAGTTTTAAATGGTTGATAATTCTACAAATATTGCACGCAGATGAACTAAATGCATAATAACCTTAACCGGAAGATAAGAACAACATAATTCAATCATTTGTAAAGCAAAAACTGCACAATTTACCAACATATAATAATAATAATAAAAAACGGAGCTCCCGGAGCTAAGTAACAGAGTGGGTACATATATGTGGTAACAGCTAAGTGCAACACAGCCACCAGAGGGCCTCACCTATGCGCCAGCAGTGAGAGCAAGGTGAAAGAAGAGGATGACATATAGACAGATAGTCTTCTATCCCATGCGAAGGTGGTAAGATATCTCCACAAGAAGGTAGTGAATAATGAACTGTATGTTTCCACGAGGAGGTGGTAACTTGACTGCATATACGACAGCTAGTGCGAATAGGCGCTAAGCTGCTATTTAAATTCTAAAAGTGATAAAGAACGGTGTTCATATCTAATAAGCTCAAGAAGGCGCAACAGCACTTGTGTCTAATTCAATCTGTACCTTTTCTGTTATTTTCATTAAATGTCGTCTGTGGGGTGGAAAACGTTGGAATTGTTTATTTGGCCCTACGATTAATATCTTCAACTCCCCTTTACATATATATACACTTTTGGTCCGGCCAATTGCAGCCAAAATGCGAGGTGCACAACTACATGGTATAGCAGTCCTATATACAAAATTTCAGCATTCTGAAGCTACTTGTTTTTGAGTTATGCAAGATACGTACGTATAGATGCCGTGAAAAACAAACTTTTCTGAATCCATTTAAAATCAGTTTTATAATTCGTTTTGGGAAAAAGAGTTTCTTATTTTGTTCTTAAGTACAGTAAAAACATCTTTAAACTGTATCCAAGCCCACCAAAGTAAAAGCCACTGAACACTGGTAGTTTGCTCCGGGGTTTGAGTCCCGGCGAGCGGGCTGGCTGCATGAGCGTTTTCGTGGTTTTCCCCATGTGTAACATAGATACGAGCCAGTTTCCCATAAAAAAGACCTCTACGGGGCATCCCTTCCTTTATGTGTTCCTTTTCCTAAAGGCTGAGCATGAGAGAAGTTTAAAGAAAAAAAAAAAAATTGCATCCAAGAGGATGGATATTTTCGTTGAAATATGGTACCCAGAATGTTTCCTGATTAAAATACTTTCTTTACTTCACACAAGGAAGTCAAAAGGGGAAGTAAAATCTTCAGATTTATTTGAACTATGCTGAAAATTTTGATGTTCGAGAAATTTCAGTAAAATCTCCTAAAATTTAAGAACTAATTACTCAAATTCATAAAAAGTGAATTCACAATAAAATTACTACCTTACTTATGATTATATTAAAAAGATAAATGAAAATTAGCATTTATCATTCAAGTTCCTTATCATAATTATATAGTTTACTTATCGCTGCAAAAATACTGTAATTATGTCTCCGTTAAGATTTAAAGATTTTAACACATTTTATATGCAAAAACGTCTTTACTTCAATCTTGATATATAGAATATGATGCTGGATTGATAAATGAAGTCTTATAAAATAAAATTCTGTTTGGCAACAGACAAAATGACTGTTGTGGTCAAAAGATACATTACACAAATATCTTTCTTTTTTTTAAAATTATTGTAATTGGATTATGAAACAACAATAAGGAAATGGGAATTATTTGGATTCCAGCTAATGAAGAGGGTGCATTACCAAAAGAAGCACCAAAAGAATACCAGTAAATATGATATTTCAATGTAGTTTTGAAATGTGTGTAATATAAGCTCGAGTCATTGAATTTTAATAGCCCGTTTGCTATGCTATGTTATTACATTTTTACAAAACCTTAATCACTTAGTATACAATATAATGTATAATTTATAGATTTACATTCATACTGCAATCATGAAAATTTTGGCTTTGAATTGCTTTAGATTTTTGAATTGCTTAGATGTCTTCCTATGAAAATACATGAAATTTCACCATGATAATGTGAATAAGAAATAGTAATATAAATAAAAGAATTTCTTTAAACTAAACAAAATTTAATTAAATATGTTTCTAAATATTTTAAAAGAATATTTATTACCCTTTTGCGTCAACTCTCATGCACATGCCCCAGCAAGAAACGCATTCATTTCTTGGGCGTCACATAAAACTTTTTTTTTATGGTAATTATTTTTTCTAAAGTTCGGCTTAGCAATGCAACCCCCCCTCCTATGGGATGACTCCTTTTGACTTCCATCCGTCCCTAGAGAAAGGAGCGCCATCTCAAAAGGGTTACAGAAAATTTGGCATTTACAAAAACAGATGCCATGGAATTTTTTTTAGAAAAAATTTAAAATGCAATCTTTTATTAAAATATGCAATAAAGCAGACATTAGCAATATGGGATTTTAACATATATACCCAATAAAAGTAGCACCACAGTTTACATTTCATGAACCACTCATCATTACTTATTTTTCATGCTTTTCTTGATCTCAGAACAAGTAAATATGTTTTTAGATATTAATGAATGTATTATCAAAATCCACTTTTAGTACTAGATTCCAAATTAAATTCAATCTTTATTTAAGTTTAATTTTTAATTAAAAAAAAAACTTATTTTAAACATGAATTCTGGTTCAGCATAAAATTGAAATTTATGAAAAGTACTTGCCTTGAGGAATGATGTTTTGAAGATTTGGCATTTACTGGTGACTGAGAGTGTCTACAACGTTTACTCTCATGTTTAGATGGCTTTTCATCACTTGATGATGATGAATTCCGTACTCTTTTCTTTATATCATACTTTTTAATTTCAAAAGCACTGTTTTTGGGAACTTCAATAAACTGACGACCTTTTTTGTGTTTAATTTTTGACTTCAAAAGAATTGGCTCTAATCTATAGTACTGTTTTGGAGAGGAATCATCATCGGATGATGATGATGATGATGTACGTGAAGATTTTCTTCTGCGTTTCCCTTTCTAAAAACAACAGATGGAAATTCTTATAAAAATGATGTAGCAAAGCAAAATTTTCCTCAGTTTTATTACAGTTACTGTATATGTACAATTATAGATTTTGTAACACAATGTATACAGAAATGCCTATACATATTATTGATCTAATGAATTATTTTTTAATCAAAGTATTAGCATACTTTTCACTTTTAAATATAAGCAAGGGATTGTTAGCTTCCTAAAAAATTCTACACCATCCAAATAAATTATAATAGCTGAAAATTATATTCATTTAATAATATATATTTGTTGAATGATGCAATAGCTCAAAATATCATCTAAATTCACTAGAAAAAGAGGGAAAGAAACAAAAAAAAAAAAAAAAAAAAAAAAAAAGAATGTGTGAGACACATCAACAAACTTACTTTCTTGCAAAATCCATATCAACTTGAGAGAACGCATTTAGTAAGGTAATACAAAAACTTAATAAATTCATTTTCAAATTCAGAAAAATTTCTCAAGAGTTTAAGTGATTTTACCATATTAAAAATGCATATACAAAATTTTAAGGAAATATAACAGCTGGGATGAAATAAAAATTCTCACAATATATTTTAAGTATTTCGGGAATTACTGTACCCAATTATATTTTTAAATGTTTCTAAATTCTAAAATAATATTAAAATGGCAGGATCAATCAACTTTTAAAGTGCTCCTTCACCAAAGTTTAATTTTAGTTTCTTTATGTAGCAATTAATGCTTTGGAAAGAATAATACCAAGAGCAACAAACTGAAGATAACCACATGCTTTCCTTATGCCATTTAACACAATTTATATAATCCATTATGTATGAATTTCTCTCTCTTTAGATGTATCTCTCTCTATATATGTCTGAAATAATTTGCTAAAAATTTGTCACAACTAATGACTTTGCTGTAATGGGTGGCCATCTGAAATTTAACATCATGAAGTATCCAATGAAATTTGCAACATACATAGACCTAAAAGAGGGCATTCAAATGTTAACTATCATCATATATAAATTATTTGCGCAAGTAATATTTTTTTGTTGTTTTAAATACTGAAACTGTACTTTTTCATGATTTCCTTGCAATGGAAACTTAGACCACATCAAAAAAATACAAGAGTCATTTTAGCATACTTCCGAGTTTGTTGAGAACTGTGGTTATAAAGACTGTGAATTAACTTCTAGGAGCCAGAGCCAGTGCTCATTTTGAAAGAAATTATACCACAATGAAATGGGCTGACAGATGGGAATGATTGCATTAGTCTCATTATACCACCGAAGGGGAGGACAGGCGTGTTATGAACATGGTAGCATTTGATTACCCGCCTATATCAAAAACTTTTGTACATGATTTAGGTCTGCTGTAAACAATACGTGCCAGCACAGCACATATGATTTAATATTAACCAAGCAGAAAAAGGCAAGGTCATCCATTACTCTGATTATCGCTGACTCTACACTACAAGCATAACATGGAAAAAGAATGGCATGACACTCTTTTGAGATACAATCTTGATTCTGCCTATAACATGACAACAGTCATTCTGAGTCTGGCAGCACAGCAGTACCAGACATCATGATTCTTGCACTATGCATTGCCAGAGCATTCATCACTTGAAATTATGGTTTAGGATATGATTAAATTTTTACTTCCACACCTACTTAACATACATTGCCAGTCACTATCACATCTTTAAAGTTTTGAAGCATATCACCATTGCTTACCTTTGGCCAAGTTTCAAATACACAATACTCAACTACACACAATGTGCAACATTTATTACTTATTTATTGTCTACCAGAACACACTGCTGCTTTGGCCCACCCATTCTCCCAATACATCACTCAAACACATCTGGTCAGTGACTGGCAAACAAATGGACCAACACACACTACCTGCAGATAAACTTTAGTAATGTGCAGAAACAATATCAACTGCCATATTTTAAGCACACATCCAAAGTTGCTTCAGTGCCAAGGTATACTGTTAAACAAAGGCAGTTAACACAAAAGATGATTTTCTTGTGTTCTGCAAGATGAACTAGATGAGTTAGTCTAATAAAATTAGTTCCATACCTCTCAGAAAAATAAAATTATTAATAGAATACCGATGGTTTCATTGTTATAAATATCTTATAAAATAAAATATCTTTCCTCTTATAAATATCTTTTCTTTTTATTCATTTGAGAAATATTAATAAACATAATAAATAATTATTAATAACGGTCAAATGAATAAAAGGAAAAGAAAATTGATAGTTATGATCACACCAAAGCCCTCCTCAGACAAATATGAACTCAAATGTAAATCAAATTATATTCTAAATAAAAACAAGAACAACCCTAAAACTAACCCTACAGACACATCTGTGGGGAAAAAAAAAAAAAAAAAAAAAAAAAGAGAGAGAGAGAGAGAGAAATATAGAAATGCAGGATAAGAGGAAGTAAATGTTAATTATTTTACATTGTTATTTAATTTTGGATGTAAATGAAAATTTTAATTGCAAGAACGAAACTTCATGACAAAAATATTTGGCACTTGCATGTTAGCCAATTTGAGACTTGCATGTTTGATACTTGTATATTTGCAAAAAATTATTTTGTCATAAATTGCCAATATTGATTTTTTTATTTGCAGAATAAAATCAATGGTAGACTTCTCTTAAAATATTTATGTCTTTCAGAAAGTAGATCTCAATTTTTCCTGCTTTGAAATTTAAATTAACAAAGCTATGTCTTCCACTATTTATTATAAATTTATGCAAAGTTAAATTTATCAACTACTTATTATAAATTTAAACTATTTAAACTGTTTCCATACAGTTACTGACTTCTGATCTGTCACTGTAATTCCAAGCTCATAAACCAAGTGGTTATTAGCCTATGATGTATGCATCTCAAAGGATAAAAATTTCAGTATCACTAGATTTAGTAAAAAAGTTGCTAAGCAAATAGTACAAATATTAAATACTTTCTGAGAATTAAATAAAGAAATATAATGCAGTAATGCACATTTGTGTCAATACTTCCATCCCTGCCTTACTCAAGAAACAAACTTTGCCCCATTTCAAATTATCACTGAAATAATTTTAAAAGATTCATTACAGCATTTGCCATTATTTTTGCATTTATTAATACAAGCAAATTACAACAAATACGATAGAAAATTCATTGTGCATGCATACACATATATATCTTACCGGCACTGTAATACTTAACTATACTTTTCACCTATATAAGTGATATGCAATTTATAAACATTACACAATGCATAAAGTGTTGAAAATTTGGGATCTAAACCATAGTTGAAAATTTATTACTTAGACTTGACAAACACACAAGTACTAAATATTTTATACAGAAATTCTATCACTTTCTGTTTTTTATATTATTAAAAGGATACTAATCTTTTTTGAATTCACAATGGTTAAGTTGGAAATTGATTTTATAACAGCATTTTAATAGTTTTCATTAATTTTGCCTAATAATGCATTCAAACTTCTGAACTGCCACCCATTAAGTTTACTAAAATTGCGTACAAAATGCACATTAAAAAAATGAAGTAAGAATTAAGATATTTATATTATCATTTTTTTGCCTTTCTATAGAAATATTTCTGATGTGATTTACTTAATATTCAATAAAACTGTACATAATTAAAAGTGCTAACTTTAATAATAAATGTTAAAAATAATACCTTAATTAAAAATAAAAAGCTCTGGTTTTTTACACTTGAGTTATAACATTATAAAAATATATTAAAGTCGTCATTCATTTAATATGAAACATACAAATTATGCACAACATAATTTTGGATATTTCATCTCATGATGTTTTTGAAAATACAAATATATTAAATAATTCTTTAGATTAAATTTCATGTTATATATATTAAAAAAGTTAGAAACAGAAAGCAATACATAATACATTTCATTGCACTTAAAACACACTTTTGTATTATTGTTTAAAAATTTGAATACAAATATGGAAATAAATGAATCTTGCTGTTCATATCAAAAATAGAATACTTACAGTCAAAAATCCTACAGAGTGCACCTCAGTATTAAGATAAAATGGACAAAATTCAGAAAAATTGTGTGATAACAAACATAATTCACTTATTCAATACTGAATGCTACGCATCACAAAATGCACTCTTTTCATATATAATTTACTCATAAAAAGGTATAATTTAATTACTTAAATCTCTCGAACTTACGTAATATTGAAGAACAAAACGGGAAAAAAATTGTTTGATAGCACATACATATCCAATGTATTATAAAATTTGATAAATTTATTTTCTTCTTTAGCCAAAATTTAAATCTGAGGTATAAAGAGGGAATTAAGGCTGCTTTGGAAATTAAAACAAGAGTATGTATAAAAAATTTAGATTTGCAAAAAAATTTAGATATGCAATCGATTCATTTATATCTCTACAACTTCAGCAAAATTAAACATTTAAATTAGAATTGTTTATCTGACTAAATTAAAAAAGATCACATCCTATTTTTTAAAATTAAAAATTCAGAAACTTTCAAATACAAAAAACAAGATTTTTACAATCAGATAAAATTCTATTAATATATTTGATAATTAAATGTTTATATAATTATTAACATACAGCATGCCTATTTAACTAATAATAAAACTTTATGGGAAAAACGATGTTAAGTCCATAAATAAAAATGCAGGGCACAGATATAAGGAACAGTATCATAATCTATAGCTTATGATCCAAAAGTTTTTATTATCAATATTTCCTATAACTGCATAACATTTATTCTCAAAAATACAATATCAAATGCCATTAGCATATGAAAAAGTGATACAGATTTAGGTTTGTTAAGTAGAAGCACACAACAAAAGAATTTAATTCTGTCAAAATGGAATGTTTCTGTTAGCTAAAATATTGGCTGCTTTCTTGAAGTCCTTCTGCCTTTTTGCCACATGCCAAAAAGGTATCAGCTGCACCCAGATGGAATGTAAAAATTACTTTCACAAAAAACTAATTTTTTTTTAAATATTACCAACAATTAAAAAATATTTATGCAAATAAATAATTGTATAATGCAGCTCTCAGGTTATAGAAATATAACATTACATAAAATTAAAAAAAAATGCCTAAAATAAAGTGACAATGATATAAGCAAATGGAAATCAAAAGTGGAGATTCACAAGAATTTTGGCATGGTTAAATAAAAAATAACTTGTTTTGAATAGAGAGCAAAATTCAGAACTTTTAGAAACTTTGTGCAATGAAATAATATTTATTGATAATGAGAAATTTTTTAAAGGAAAACTTAAAATTTTTATTCAGAGCAATTACATTATAAAACTGATAAAGTTTGCTCATTAAAAACAAATGCAATTTCAAAAGGTTAAATTATAGGATTTTAATTTTATTACATTCATATTCTGTATTATTATAGTTTTTTTACATATTGATGTTAAACACATATTTGTATAATATGTAAAATATTCAGTTATAAATATGAGAAAGATACCCATGTAAATTTTAATACAAACCTATTAATTAATACTTACATTTTTAAAATTAAGACAACAGATAAGTAATGCAATGTAAATTAATATACATATAGATACATAATCAAAATTTAAAAATTAATTTCCTATATAAGTCAGTGCTATATGAATTAAGCTTCACTCTACTATGAAATTAATAATCCGTCATACTATTAAGTCCTTTTGAAAATAACACACAACTGAAATTTGTTTCATATCTTACTTCATATTTTAACACAATATAATTTAAAATGGAAAATGTGATTTATCATTAACAGAATACAAAGGAAAAAAATTTTAGTCACAAAAAAGGAAAATGCTTTTCACTTTGTTAATTAAATTTAATTTTAAAGATCATATAACAAAATCATTTAACATAAAATGATATAATTATACAAAATATATTAATGTCACTTGTTTATTTACAAATTTCTTAATTTTTTTAGTATGTTTCAAATTTAAATGTGTACAATATGCATATTTTATTTCTTGGATAACCAGATTTTATTAATTGTTGTTCGTAAACATTTTTTCTTTGTTTGCAGTGCTAAGTTGCACTGACTCTCAACAGTTTCACGGTTGATGGGATAATACATAAATACTAAAGTTAGCCTCAGGGAAATATTTTTTAACTGCTAAAATTTTGATTACCAATAAAAGTTCTTAAGTGTTATATGCTGGTAGTATAATAAATAATAATTGTTCACTGTAATATTCAAGCAAAAAGTAAAATCTGACTGTAAATATAGATTGTAAAAAGCAATTTAACTAAGAATTTCAAACTAAAAATAATGCAAAAAAAAAAAAAAAAAAAAAAAAAAATGGCGATTTACCTTAGCTTCATATATATCCTTGCGTGATCTTGTATCTTTAGAATAACGAATGCTCTCAGAACTGGAGCTTCTTTTCCTGTGGCTTTTATGGTTTTTTCCATGTTTAGATGCATTTTTGTGTTTTCCATGATTTGACACATCACTAATAAATCATAAAGAATATTTGGGTTAAATATTAACAAAAAAGATACAATATTTATAAAAACCAATAATTTAATTAAAAATATAAGGACACAGGAACAAAAAAACTTTAAGAATATTTCTAACATAACATCAGTTATGGCAAGAGAATATGAAAACGTTGTCAACAACAGTTGATGGCATCAGTATTTTTAACATGTTTGTTCCCCAGGCAACTGAAAGTATTATATTTTTAAAGATTAACATTTGAAAATTGCATTAATTTTAAGTCACATTAAATACACCAATAATTAAAAACTTAGCACAAAATTCTAAATGTAGTGAAACTTAACAACTAAGTACAAGATGTTTCACATAAACAAATAGTTACATTTCATAGTTAATTATATACAATAGAAAGGATTCACAAGTTTTGCAACTTTCCTTTAAAATTTATGATTTTAGAGATTAATGCCAATATTACTTAAATTTTTATGTCATATTTTAAAATTTATTTCAAAACTATACTAAATTTGATAATGGAAGAGGGATTTTTTATTTTAAAAAGATTAAATCAATCTTTAACAGATAGTGACTTTATGGAAAACCTTTATACTGCAGAATACTGATGCAGGTCCCACTTTTTCAAAGAATAAAAATATTTGTTTACTTTTATACATTTATTTTTTTATTTGGTCTTATTATTGATTTCTCTCTTATTTTTTCTATTTAAATGGCATATTTCATATAAGCAATGGATTAGCAGAAAAATCTTTTACACACAAAATCTGAGCTGAAAATTCCTACTCAAAATCTGAACACAAAAGCTGAAAAATTATTACAGAGCATTTTTGCTGCTTGAAGAAGAGAGATCATTAACAGTCTCCTTTAAAAAGCACACAGTTTTCCTATAAAACCAATATCATTTTAAGGCTGGACAATAAATAATTTAAAAATTTAGTATCTATTTGAAAACATGTATCATGATAATTAATAATTAATAAAAGAAAGAATCAAATGAAAAATTTAAAAACTTGTTTGAAATTTTAAGTTGGTGATTAAGATAAATTTATATGCAGTAGTTATTATAACTGAAAAGAAAACATATTAAAAATATTATTAATTATGCAGGAATTTGATTAGAAATATTTTAAGAATTTTTTTTTTTTTTTTTTTACATTTATGCTTAAACTTTAGATAAAACATTGTTTCACATAATTTACATGGTCTTGACATTGGGGGGGATTAACAATGTTTGAATAGAAAATTTATTTCAAATTTTTTGGATTTACTCATGAGAAAAATAAAAGTAAGAAATATTGACAATTTGAGAAGACAATGGAATTAAGTCTACTGAAACTGATCCTATTATATTTGATGCTGTTGTTTTCAACTATTTCATGGTTTTTGATTGATTTTTGTGAACTATAACATAGCTCCACCAAATGACGATAAATCAGTGCTATAAGGGTGAAAGTAAGGCCTATGCCAAAAATGAATCACGAAGCTTCTTACAATTATGTGATTCTTATAGCGATTCCTGAGAAAGTCCAGGACACTGCTTGTTGAATGTGGAGGAGCTACATCTTGATGAGCTATCAAATAAGATTAACGAGACCAACTGAAGCATCTTGCATTTCAAATCTGAAATGGTGAATTAAAAAAAAATTATACAGTAAAGAAAATCTCACCTATCAATTTCTGAATTGGAGTTTCTGCTACTAGATCTACTACTGCTTTCATCATCATTTGAGCTACTGCTAGAATCTGAACTACTAGAAGAAGAATGAGCCTGTTTTTTCCTTACATTTTCATGCTTACTAGAATTGGATAATAATAATAAAAAATTACATACAGTAAAAGCCCAGCTATCCAGCATTTAACTAACCAAAAAGTTCAAAGAAAAATTTTAGAAACTACTTTCATTTTCTTAAAAAAAATTAAGCAAATGAGAGATTGTAAAGGCATTATAACAGAAAGCCAAACACTTACTTAGAGCCAGTAATTAGCATATCATAACAGAATCATAAAACTGTTGTCTTAGTTTTATGCAAACTTGATTAATTCTCAATAAGCTGATTTAGTTTTTAGTGTTTTTTTTCTTTTCCTTTTAAGAATCATATATGATAATTGCTATTTGTTTATTTTCCCTTTACATTTTGAAAAAGTTATTAAAATTTGTGAACTTTCCAGAACAGCATGTAGTATGAAAAAATTATTACAATTATGTTATCCTCACATTGTGAAAACTGTGCAGTAGCAGGCATGATATGGTATGCAACTTTATTTGAAAACAGATGAACAATGTAATGGGAAAAATTACACTAAGTTAATTAAGTTTTTACATGATATGTCCATAACTTGCGTTTCTTCATTATTTAATTAAATAACAATAGATCGGTTCTTCCAAACATTTGATGGAGTGATTGGTGCAAATTTGGTGAAATTTCTACAAA
This sequence comes from Stegodyphus dumicola, assembly GCF_044657685.1. Classification (NCBI taxonomy): domain Eukaryota; kingdom Metazoa; phylum Arthropoda; class Arachnida; order Araneae; family Eresidae; genus Stegodyphus; species Stegodyphus dumicola. The sequence goes on from NC_140769.1 coordinate 218,683,213, forward strand.
TTTTCCTCTTTAATGAGATTTCATAACTGGTTAAGCTGTTTTATGTGTTTAAGGCTTATGAAAATATTTTGGCTCTTATATGGGAAATGCAATTTGTTTCAAATTCTTGCATAATATTAAATTCAAGCTTTTGATATTCAAGTTGCTAACCAATAAAATGCCTGCTTTTATAATTTTAAGAGTGGAAATTTATTATTCCATTTATTTGGCTTCTTCCATTTATAGTGAACTGCACATATTTTTACAATTAACTATGCAGAATTTCCACGCATCTGGCATTGAGCTTCCTGGATAATCAAGCTTTTACTGTACATTGGCTTATTATAGAATTAGTTATACAAGCAGCAAAAGAAATCATAAAAAATGACCAGTATCAATATCTTTGCAATACTTTTGTTTCATAAGAATAAATTGAATTTAATTAAAAAATTAAATTCAAATATAAATTTAATTAAAGATTCTTTGCGCCATTGCTGCAAGGAATGAAATTTAAATTTAAACAAATTTAAATTTAATTTTTAACAAACACGTATAAAAGTAAAAAAGCAAATTTAAATCCTAAAAAAAGAAAAAAGAAAAAAAAGCCAAAATAATAATAATAATAATAATAATAATAATAATAATAATAATAATAATAATAATAAAGATCAAACATATAAAAGATTTAATTCTCGAACTAATCTACAATATCATTTAAATTCAGAAGCATAAGCAAATCAAGCACAAAATCAATCCATGAAAATAAATTCACTAATTTAGCGAATTAAAATTAAACTAAACAATTTTTTTTTAAAAATGTATAAGTGAATGACCGTTGAGTAGGCAGGAGACAGACTTATCAAGGGAAAGTTGCCTCCAAACCTAACTCTCCAATCATTCAATTCGTGTTTCGTCATTCATGCAGGCAAGGGTAAAAGTCAAAACCAAAAGTAATTCCTATAAAGTGGTACCCTAAGAAATTAACATTTAAGAATTAAATTTAAGAATAAAGTTCTAAAAGGAAAATACTAATGAAATCTTTTGAGAAACAAGTAAAGTCAAGAATTAAATTAAACTTAAAAAAAATTTAAATTAATTTTTAAAAAATAATCTAGAAATCAATGTATTTTAGAAACCCTTGTCTACAGAAACCTCCCCGACACGAATATGCATATCAATAAAAAGAAACTAAAAAAGAACTAGACATAATCCATAAACCAATAAGAAATAAAAAGAACTAATTCACAATTTTTAAAAAACAAATATATATTTAAAAATATAATTTCATATTTAGAAAATTAGTGAATTTATTTTCATGGATTGATTTTGCATTTGATTTGCTTATGCTTCAGAATTTAAATGATATTATAGATTACTTCGAGAATTAAATCTTTTATATGTTTGCATTTTTTTTAAAAAATTTTTTTAAAAATTATTTCGGCTTTTTATCTTTTTTTTAGGATTTAAATTTGCTTTTTTTTTTAATTTTATACGTGTTTTGTTAAAACTGAAATTTAAATTTGTTTAAATTTGCAATACTTTTTATGCTTTTCATTTAATTATGTTAAAGGCAAAAATCATTATAAAAATCATGTTATATATTATATAAATTACAGTATAATCTATTCCTTACTGATTTATTATATACTACATACATATTATATATTACAAAGAATACCATTTATTCATTTATTACTTTCAGATAGTTTTCACGCTTATATTTAAATTTGCATAGCCTTAAAATGCTTTACTAAATAATATAGTAAGTATATAATTAATATTATACAGTACAAAGTCTTTAATCCAGACGTCCATAATCCGGACCTCAAAAGCTGCAAACTTTCTGGGCATGCACGTTTAATGTATAATGTCTGGTATAAGCTAGGCTAAAATTATCTGATTATCTACAGTGGATGGACAAAAATATGGAAACACCTTGTGAAATGCATGTTTGAAAAAAAAGATTGATTTTAATGAAATATGTAGGTGGCGCTGGCGTTTTTGACTACTGACGCCACCTATACAACTTCATAAATGTGGTAAACAGTTCAGTTGTTGTCGGAGTACTGTTATGTGAGGTAATCATTGCATTATGTCAGAGTTAACAGACTTCGAACGCGGGCAAATTGTTGGAGCACGTATAGTAGGTGCTTCTGTAAGCAAGGTGTTTAGTGTTTCAAGAGGTACTGCATCGAAGATTTATTCCGCATATTTGAAAAGCGGAAAAACATCATCTGCTAAATCACAGCGCGGACGAAAGTGTGTCCTGAGTGATCGTGACAGACGATCATTAAGGGCAATTGTGACAAAAAATAAGAAGACCACAGCTGCAAAAGTTACTGCTGAAATGAATGTTGTGTTACCGAACCCTGTGAGTACCAAAACAATTAGAAGGGAGCTTCATAAACAGGGAATTGCTGGCCGTGCTGCAATTGAGAAGCCACTCATCAGTGATGCTAATGCCCGTAACAGGAAAAGGTGGTGTTTAAGTCATAAAGCCTGGACTATAGAGCAGTGGAAGCGAGTAATATGGTCTGACGAGTCTTCTTTCACATTGTTTCCCACTTCTGACTTTGTACTGTATTTAAATTTGTAAATCCTTAAAATGCTTTACTAAGAAATAATGTTTAATAACTTCAGTCATACTCCCCACTGCTCAGCTTAAATTTCTTTTATATATACTGAATAGCCGTCTTGGAAGACACTATTATGACCACCCTCCATCTATAACAATGGGCTTGGTCAGGAACAAAACTACTGTGCATGTGCGACCAATGTTGGAGCATATAAAGCAGCTATGCATTGTCTTTCCAAACATAGTGCGATTAGCAACATAATGGGAAAAGCAGCTGATTTATCAGACTTCGCTAAAGAGCATATATTTATGGCTCGGCGACTAAAAATATCAATATCAGAAATGGCACATTTAGTGGGCTGTTCACATTGCAGTTGTTGCAAGCACATATTGAAAGTGGCATACGGATGGTGAAACAACAAGTCGCCAGCCAGCATTGATTCCAAAGGACAGCAGAGATTGCTATGCATTGTTCACCATGACCGAAGAGTTACAACAGCCGAAATCACCACCAACTACAACAGTGGTGACCCAGACTGTGTTTCTCAGCACCCTGTGCAGCATACATTGCTGCATACTCACCTACACAGCCAGAGGCTGAAGACTGTCCCTGCACTGATGACAAGTCATCTCCAGCTGCGTCTGCAATGGGCCAAGAAACATTGGAATTGGACATTAGAAAAATGGAAGAAAGTTGCATGGTCCAATGAATCACGTTTCCTGGTCCATCACATCGGTGGACGTGCGCTAATATGCTGATTTTCAAATGAAACCCTGGCTCCTGGATGCACAGTTGGACAGAGACAAGCTGGTGGTTTTATGGTGTGGGCAATGTTTTCATGGAGTACATTAGGACCCATAATCCCCATAGAACAATCCCCAATATCTGTGCGTCACGTAAACATCGTTGCAGACCAGGTTCACCAATACCAGTGACTTTTGAGTCATGTCTTAGTCTTCAAATTCACCTGGCATTAATCCAATAGAGCATTTGTGGTCCCACCTGGAAAACCAAATTCGTCCTGCCACACTACCCCCTCGCAATGTGCGAGAATTGCAGGACCAGGTACTTCAGACTATGTATCAACAGCTTGCGGAGTCAATGCCATGCGGGGTGCTGGCAGCTTTGACGGCTAAAGGTGGTCCTACATATTATTAACAGGGTGGTCATAATGAGGGATTATTAACAGGGTGGTCATAAGGGAACATTTACATTACACAGCAAAGGGTTTAATTTTTTACTAACACTGTTTAAAATTATTTTAGCATTAAAAATATTTTATAGACTGAAATACACATTAACATAGCCTTTTTATGACTTCCTAAGCACAACAATTAAGAGCAAGCAAAATATTAATAAAAACTGCATATGTGAAAATAATAAATAATTCGATATACCACATTAACTTTTTATATTTTCTCCTTTTTTTTAATAATATTACTGTCCAAAAATTGAAAGGGAAAACTACTTTCTGATGGACACGGTTACAGTAAGAACATAAAAATATTCATGAATAAACTACCAGCCAAATATCACAATATTATATATTTAAAAGAAACCATTTCAGTAAGTATAAATAGTTATATTAACATTGCATTGCAATATCTAGCAAAATAGCTTCATTTCTAGTTCCTTGTATGTTGATTACTGTCTATTGTTATTACTGTTCACTGCTATTCATTAGGCTTCAAATCATTTCATGCTAATAAAACTACTGTATTATCTGCTACAGCTTGCAGGTCATTACCATCACCATCGTTGTCATCATCTTAGTCACTATTCAGTCTGTTTTTCCCATGTATAACAATCTTCAGAACCATCCACAGCACAATATATCTCTGATTTTTTGGGCGTCTTTGCTTTTATTGCTTTATCAGTCAAAGCACATGAACCCAAAATTCATGAGTAAATAAATTAGTAAGACAAGAACAACCGCTATATGGACAAATTCATTTTAAAATTTAGACATGCTCACTTTCTAGATGCTTTGAAGCAGTCGAAATTTAAGTGAATATTTAAAACATTTTTAGAACCTTATGTTAAGAGTAAAATTACACAAGTAAATAAGGTAATATTAGATTGAAATCAAACTTGCATAAAAATTAAATTAGTTTTGTAAAATACTGTCAGTAACTAGAAGAGGGAAATGTAATGGAATGATAAGGGAGATTCCTGAGAAAGTAAAATCCCACTGAAAAGTTTTCACAAAAAATTTGTGCATTCACCAATGAAATGATTTTAAAATTAATATTTATGCTCTTAAATGAGATGGAAAAAATATACTGTTTACCAGTTCTCCAACAGTAAAAATTTTCCTAAATGTAATTTCTAAACAAATACTGCCATTACACTCTTCACATGTACACTTCGATTAATATTGCCTTTAATTCTCTTTATTTTCCCATGTTTTTCATTTTTGACGCCAGAAGTCTTAGTGCTATTTTCAAGAAAAAATCCCTATCTGTACTCCAATGTAAGCATTACTGTACATAGCACAGAATGTAAACAATTCAGCTATACAGTGCATGATTTGGAAACATAATGTCTGAAATGTTGTGTGTGTGTGTGGGGGGGGGGAAAGACAGAGAGAGAGACATGCCCTACAATTTTTAAAACAATTCATAAATTTAAAACTTATATTAAAAGATAACAGTACATGCACTAAAAGAAGGTATTTAACTAAGCCAAGAAATCTGCTTTAGACCTTTTATGATCCTCATGCAATACAAAGAAGAGGGGGGGGAAATTACTTCTTGAATCAAAATGTGCTATAAATATAATGTATTTTTGTTAAAAAAATATTTTCCTATACATATGAGGAAAAAACTCTCATCAAATTTGCTGTGCTGAATTTTCTGAAATGAAATTTTGCTTATTCATATTCAAAATTGAACACAGACTACAGACATCCATGGATTAAGCAGCCCCAGATTACCAAAATTCTAATATAATTTCAAAACAGTACATGAAGATGAATCTTTAAAAATATTTTGTAACAATAATTCATTTCTTACCTTTTTCGTTTAGATTTATCTTTGCTAGTTCTTTTTTTCTTTTTTCGCACTTCAGGTGATAATGATCTAATTTAAAAATATACTTTGTTTAAAATATATAAAGTTAAATGTAACTAAAATTCGTATAAGATGCATGTGTAATATGTACAGCTACAAATTTAATTTACATATATACATAAGATATGCTAAAAACATTACCAATAAATCCAACAAAGGAATGGGCAAGTCAAGGAAGAAAAAAAAGTTTTAGTAATGGGATTTAAAATGGATATGAGAAAACTATATGTCATGCAATTTTTAATAAGAAAAAGATTTCTCTCCCCCCGAACTCATATAATAATGCTCTACAGTTCATCTTGCAGAAGTTAAATTTAAGCACTACACACTTATAAAAAATAAATTAATACAATTATATTAAAAATTATTTTTCTAGAGTCTTAGACATAAATTGAAAACACTGAATGAAATTCGTGGATTGTTCTACATGGCAAAAAATAACTTTAGAATATGCTATCAGAAGGATCAGGAACTTTTTCAGATTCTAAGCACGAAATTACTTTATATGATTAAAACGTACTGTTTTTCCTTAATGTCTGTAATGTAAATGTAACCAAAAAGAAATTTTGTTGTCATGCATGAAACTGCATATTCCAAATAAAATGTAACACATTAAAGAAAATGAAAAAAAAATATATATATATATATATATATATATATAGTTAAAATACTCGCAATGAAACTTCATTATAAACACACAAATTTGGAATTTTAATAAAAGACTCACATTTTTATTATGAAATAAAATTTATCACTACATCTTATCTTAGCACTGAAATCTGTTCATCACATGCTAGATTGAGTTTTTGATTGGATATTGCAAACAAAGAAACATGGTTCTAAAACTTGCATTTGCACATTTGTATGACCGAGTTGTGATCTGTTCAGCAATAAATGCCTACTGCTATATATAAAGTATCATGGCTAATTTTTTACGATAATAGTAAAAAATAGAATTACAGCTGCAAGCAGCAAGCATCCAACTATGCTCATGCATTGTTATTGTCAATACAGATTAACTCTGATGTACAATACTCTATTTTTAGCTCTGCTCTGCAATCAATATGTGACACAGTTCAATTACATGTTATTTGGAACATATAATACTGTGATACTGACAGTATGGAGGAGGAGAATTCAAACATCAGATCAAGTAGCAGGTATCAGAAAACTCTCAAGCATGTGAAAGTTTTGAGCAGTTGAGCAAAATATCACGTAAATGTAATTCTCAAACAGATTACAGTTATTAAATGCCATTAACCTATCACGATATTGGCTTTAACTTCCTGTGCACTAATTTAGCCAAAAGAAGATGAAAATTTTAAACAAGAATTGGTGCAGTGTAAGTAACTGCAATGGGGATGGGATCAAAAATAACAATAATTATAGTATGAAATAAAGAGGCAGCCAAATTTGAAACTAACATCCCCAGTTTTAGTTAAGCTATGCCAATTTCACAATTACTTCCTAATGTCCCAAGTTAATTCATTTGGTGATTTCATTTAGAGAGCAGACTAATTTCTTCCTTAAAATATTTTGGTCTTTGTTCTGTAATAATTTGTAAGTCAGTCATGTGATCTGCTTGTTATAAAAATAAATAGCAAATGATTACAAAAATCAAGGTTATGAATGCAATGTAAATACATTATTTCATGAATGACTACGAAAAGCATTGTAGCTTAAAGGGTTAATTTCACTTTTATAAAATTGCTTTTTAATTTAGTTTCTGTTTATAGTTTATCTGTCACATGAATTTTGGTGGTATGCATATATAAAATACTGAGTGTGATGGTTCCTGATCCCTAGTGCTACAGTAAATTTTACTTTTGAAATAAAACTAAGGAAGGACACAGGAAGGGAAATCAAATATTAAAAGAATACAAAAATTAAGATTTATTATTCAAATATTTAAAAATATCTTTACATAAGCCTGTTTAGTAAAATTATACATTACAAACTCAAGAAATATCATTTTATTACAAATAATAATAATAATAAATCCTTGGATTCAATTATAAAAATATCATAACAGCCTAAAAATCTCATTTGCAAATGTCCATTACATATAATTCTCAGAAATTAAAGCAATTCTGGAATTAATTCCTTTTAGTGTTATAATAAATCAGTATGAAACTGTTGTACATTCGTGGATATGAATATTAAACTAGTTAAAACTAGCTTTACATCTTCATATAAAAATGTTTTTAGTACTAAAAAACCTTTACATGAATGGATAATGTTGAATTATTAAATACTTAACAAAAACTATTAACAATATACAGTACAAAGTCCGTAATCTGGACTCGTTGGGACTTCGGCGATTCCGGATTAGGGTTTTTTCCCGGATTATAGATCATCAATTTAAATTTGGTAAGATGGCATGCAGAAATTATTTAATTAAAAATATGAAACCATAATTTATGAAATAAAGAGCAGTTATGATCTAAAGGGTATTAAAAAAGGCAGTTTTAATAGGGGTTACAAAGTGTTTACATCCTGAAAAGGTGCTTCTGGGTGTTTGATGGAGTATTCGCAGAATTGTTCATTTTGAATTGCTGAAACCAGGACCAACTGTTAATGCAGACCTTTATTGTGAACAATTAATTGTTATCCAATCCTTAATCGAAAAATATCAATTGTCAAAAAAATAAATATCAATAAAAGGCGTCATTCTGCAACACAACAATGCAAGACCGCACTGTGCAAGACGAACACTGCAAAAAATTAATGAATTGGGGTGGGAGGTACTGCCATACTCACCCACCATACTCGGCCTATATCACAGCATTGGATTTCCATTTATTCGGATCCCTACAACATTTTCTTAGTGGCAAAAAATTTGAAAATTTCAATGATGTCCAAAATGACCTCTCGAGATATTTTACTCAAAAAACTGTCGGTCCGGGATTGAAAATCTGCACATTAGATGACAAAAGTTTGTTGATAACCAGGGTGATTATATTATTGATTTAAAATAAAAACTTGTTAAAAATGTATTTGAATTTAAGGTAAGAAAGCTACATTACTTTCCGGTCCCCCTATCAAACAGCCAATTTTATGATAGAACTAAAAAAATTAAAATCACATTTGTAAACAATCTCATAAAAACAAATATTAGAATTAAATTTTCCTAAATTGCAGTTTAATGTTTTTGAATCAGAAAGACAAACTTAAATAGAACTAAGATTTCTTTATAATATATATATATATATATATATATATATATATAAACATAAGAATAAATTATGATGATAAATATATACCACATGAACATGAGTATGTGTGCGCAAGATCAAATTTTAAGTTAAAAATAACCTTTAAAATATTTTAATCTTATAATTCTCTTTCTTTGGCCTAAAAATAGTAATATATTTGTAATTAATGTTATTCAAGTGTGTCACCAATGAATTAAAAAAGTCATATATTACTTGAGCAAAAAGTGAAAGTGCAGTCATTTATCCAATACCAAGACATTTAATTACCAGCAATAATAATTATCAGTAGAATCCTGATCCGTCTACAGAAATTTATCATATTTGCTCATTGTTTAGCAACTAACCACATTGGGGGGGGGGATACAGACAAAAAGGTGGTAGAGAAAAAACTCCATTAAAATATTACTTTTGTATTTCTCAAGTAGCTATTTCTTATTTTTTTAAACAAAATTTTAATTTAAATTTGGCATGAAAAATTCACAAATCCTGTGAAGGTGATACATGAGATATACTTTTTATCATTATGACCTTTCTTACATCCCACAGAAATAAAGAAAATTAACACATGTTGCTCTATTTTTTTCCTATTCCCTCCTTTCCCTTCTACATCCACAGAAACAGCAGTAATGCTTACTTCAGTTCAAAATACCCCAGAAAAAGTGCAGTTTAGGATCATATACTGTGGCTGTTAGAACAATTTCCCCCCTTTCACTACCTGTTTTGTAAGATAATTTGGAAACTTTAAATTTTAAGGTAACATATAAACTTTATGAAGGAGAAAGTCTAACTTTAGATTTGAAATTAAAATTTCAAACTATCAAAAAATTAAAAAAAGAAAAGATTCTGCATTAATATATAACATGCAACGTAAGAAACATCTTTTCTAATTTACGATAAAACTTCATGTTAATATATATTACTAGTTGGATATATCATAAATTAAATGCATTTTAATTTATATTACTTGGGTACAAATTGAAAAGATAAAAATTTAAATGATTAGAATGTATATTTATAGCTTTTAAATCGCACAGTATATCAATTAGATAAGTTAAATTTGAAAAGTAAATTAAAGACCTTATATTTTGGTGGTTGGCAACATTTTAAGAACTGGCACACAGAAGATTTTATATTAGGCTTCATATTTTGCACAATGGCTGCGCCTGCCAAAATGCATGAATGAAAAATATTGTTTCAGCTTTCTTTTTTCCATTTATAAGTTTTAAAGTTCTTTTCCATTTATAAGTTTTAAAGACACAATCATGGCTACAGATTCCCCCCCCTCAGATTGTTATTTACATGGTAGATAAAAACAATACAGCTTACATGCTCATACTTGCTTTCAACTTCTTACACATATATGACATTCAGCAAAAGAGTGAGTATTTTTATTTTCCATAGACCAAAATCTTAAACAATTTTTTTTTTTTTTAATATATAACCTATTGCAGTTAAAGAGTTGTTTATAAAACGATTCTTATCAGGATGTCACAAACTTGATAAACATAAAAGATAAAAACAATCAGCACCCAAATTTATGCATTATTTACAACTTCTCTTATAAATTTCTTAAAATGTGATTTTAATTTTTTAAATACATTGGAGGGAAAAAAATGCTTTGGAGTAAGCTATTATTAAAATTTATTTCAAAATCAAGGTTTGAAAAGCGAAAATAATTTTAAAAATTTATGAAATTCAATATAAAGCTCAATGTTAAAAATGTTAAAACTTAGAAACTATTAATTAAATTATTATAATTAGTTAATTTACATTAAATTACACAACTCAGGTTATAAACAAGCATCTTCAAAAATACATATATATAAGTCATACTTTGCATATTTTAAAATATTGATATATGCAGTATATACAATAACAATTAGGAGTTATAAGTTAAAAGATTTAAAAAAAAAAAAAAAAAGTAATATCTACGTAAGATGTAAAATACATTCACAAAGGTAATTTCAATAAAATTAAGTTTGATATAATTAACAATGTCTAGAAAAACAATAACATTTACCTCGGTTCAATACGCCCTTGTAAAAAGCATAAGAAAAGGAAGAGATTAAAATTTCTGACATTTGTTTTTAGAACATTGTTATGCAAAACCATTGATTAAAAAGATTTTGTTTCTGTGATTTGTTTCACCTTAAAACTTACCAATTGAAAACAGTATTTTAAACTTTTCATCACACATTACATTATTTATGAAAGATATTTTTTCTTTTCACTCATTTTCTTTTAATACATCATTTAAGTAAAGAAATTTAACTGGATAGTTAGTGCATTAAATACAATTTAATAAAATAAAACTAAAATTATTATAGCTTCATTAATACTTCTTACAACCATAGTAAAAATTTTACTTTTTATTAGCTGTACTAAGGCTGTTGAAATTACATACACAAACGTTAGAAGAAACAAAATAAAAGAAAAAAGAATGCTGACTGCCATACAATTCTTTTTAAATATATATTATTCTACCTGAAGTAAAGATAAATACTAATAAAAGCAAAACACATTGATTAAATAAAATATATTAAAACTAGTTGTTAAAAAGATGAAAATATTAAGTGATACTAAGCTATATTTGCTTAAAACACTTCAACGACATAGCTACTACAACTTAAAGCAAAGAGATCTTGAGATCACAATGAGAGATTGCAGCTAATTTCCTATGACAAAAATATTTCATTCACCTTTAATCTCTTAAAAGTTTTAAGACTTTTGGAAATGACACAAGGTAATCAACATTGATATTTTTAGTAACATCATTAAACTGCTAATGGTTTGATGAAAATTATCTAAAAAAAGAACCAGAAATTCTTTTTGCTCTTCGAAGAAATTTTTTTCTCCATCACATTATTATCATTGTTTGAGAAATTTGCTTTTTGATCTACACAAATAAACTTATTTAGTTTCAATACCTAATGCTGCAAGAGCTGTATTTGATATTATATAATTTTATTTATAAATATCACAGACTTGTTTTGACCTTTAAGATTTCGGTAATTAATAATTTTTTGACAAAAACTAAAATAAGAAAAACAAAAAGTATGCATTTAAAAATAACTCAAAGTGGTCAACACGGTTGATGTTGACCAGCTAAAAATCAGCTCTTTTCTTACTTCTGTAAAAACTTCCATGAGAGGAGGTTAATCTTTTAAATTATTCAAATCATACTATACAGACAATTATTAAATGAACTAAAATGCTTCTTCTCATTCTTGCACTATGAGAATGTGTCATAATACCAAAAATGAGAAGTTAAGTAACATTAATAAAATAGTGGAAACATGAATGAACTTTCAAATGATTTAATGCAGAGGTAGTAAAAAAAAATCAAAAACACTGGGAGTATTTTTTTTTTTTTTTTAAGTAAGAAATAGGACACATTTCGTCATTGGCAAAATAATTTTTAAACAATAAAAATAGACATGGAAAATAGTTTTAATTGAAAAAAATTAAATATCATCTAATTATAATACGTGAATGTGCAGTCATTAATCCTTTAATGCAACTAGTTCAAAAATACTTACATGTAATAAATAAAATAATTATTTGTACCTTGTAACAGAAATATAAAACTTTAACCAGTTTTAGCACAACAGATAATAACAGTGGGAGATTATGCTTTGAAATTTTACAAGCATCATAATTTTATTTATAGCATTTGCCATTTTGCTAATAAAAGTTGTCCACATGTGTTTCTGCATGCATATAACACACATACAAAAAACACATTGACAACTTATACATGCCCTCTTTGCAACATTTACTGCAACTCTTTGCAACATTTACTGTTTGTTACTGAAATTTTTCAGTAACAAACAGTAAATGTTGCTTGACAAAATAATATAAGAAAAGTCATCTAATGTATGATTTTTGAAAAATCTGTGAGCATGAACATACCGAGGAACTAAATATTAAACATCTGAATACCTTTTTTCAAACATTATTCAGCCAAAAGTTTACAAATTCTTAAAACCATTTCTTGAAGAATGTGAAACTTATATAATTAACAGCGGTATTTGATGCTGATAGGAGAGCTGAAGGTGACCATTTTAGACATATTTATGCTAATACTACTCAATGTTTCATTGATAAAATGGCCTTTTCATTCACAGAAGATTCTGTATTTCTTTTTAGATTATCGATCAATCAATTAAAATGCCAGCATCTACAATTATATTGTGCAAATGAAAAAATACAGGGTGTCCATAAAAGAATGTCTCAGTTTCCATGGTATACTATAGCAATTTAATTTAGACTATTTACAACAAACAAAACATCAAATTGAAGGTAAAATAACCTAGTTTTTCTTACAAGTGTTTCATATGTGCAGTTAAGTTATACAGCACACATCCAACCTATAGTCCAATTCTTCCCACAATTTGGTTAAAACGTCCACAGTAATAGAAGCAACATCCTATTCAATTTTGTATCTCAATTCTAGCAAATCATTTGGTAGCAGTAGATTGTAGACATCATCTTTTATAAAGCCATAATGGAAAAAATCACATGGCATTAGGTCAGATGAGCATGGAGGCCAGCGAAAAAGAGCTTTGTCATCTCGACCATTATGACCAATCCAATGGTCAGGGATTCTAATGGGGAGGAGCTCTATCTTGTTTGTACCTTCTACTAATCGGGAAAAGAGCAATTCTTATAAAACACATCTAGATAAGCCATCCCTGTTATGGTAGATTCAGGAAAAAAGTAGTTCGTACACTTGATGTCGGGACACAGCACAGTAAATGTTGAATTTTGGGGAATCATGTTTCTTAAAACCTTCCTAACTGCCGTCGTTGGCAGATGAAGTTCAAAATATGACTTCCGAACAGATTTCTTAGGACTACGAACGCTCCAACATGGTCCACATCTTCTACAGACATTTTGAGTGATCTCATGCTTTTTCTTATACAAATATATCTAGTCACTTTGAATTGCCTATATCAGCAGTTCACAACCTTTTGACTAATGTGTACCATCTAAACAAAAATTGAAAACCTTTAGTACCACCACTACAAAGTACTACTACCATGAACAAAGCTCAGATTGCATAAATTTATGAGTGTTTGAGAAAAAACTCAATTAGGATGTTGAGGTTTCAATTTTTGAATTTAATAGTTAAAAACACTTTGCTTCTTTGCATACCACCTATTCTTCTCTTGTTTACCACCGGTTAAGAACCCCTGGCCTATATCATTGGCAGATGTTTCTGCCACATGGGGAATCACAAAACTTTAAACGAAATGCATGTTAAACTGAATTTATAGATTCATTGTTAGGAAATTGCAGAACACAAAATGTTTTATGTTCAAGAATTGCCATTTTGCTTACATGATGCTGCAAGCAAGAAAACGACAAAACAATTCTCCTGCCGGTGCTTATCTAAAACTGTCTGAGTTACTCTTTAATTGTGACCTTGGACAAACACCCTACTACACTTGCAGTTGATACTATTGTTACTTATAAATGGGCATTCTTTTATTAACATTTAGTATTTTACCAAGTTATAAAAATATTAATTTAGAAATAAGAGAAAGTTGGAAGAAATATGCTCTAAATCAGGTTGGCAGGAGTATGGTTGAAAATTGGGAGTCACTGGTACACCATCTCTGTAGGTGAAGGATTTAATTAAAAATTTACTCCCTCCCTCCAAAATCCTTAAGGGCAATTTGTCCACAATATATATGGCACTATGGTTGGAATAGCATACGATAAAATTATTGGGTATTAATTGGAAATTTCAAGAAGAGCAAAAATGTAATTTCATTACCACTACAACTGATGCTTAATAAGCAGATGATTATTTGAATTTAATTAATTAAATAAATTAAATTTCGACTTCAAGAATAATTAACTAGCAATTGCATTTTATAATCGGTAAAATTAGGTTTAGAATTATTTATTTAACTACAGTGAATTCTCCTTTACACAAACTCACTTAAGGTGAACATTCAGTTAACATAACAAAATTTTGGTACCGAAAGTTATGTATATGGTCTTACAATATATCAACGGTTAATGTGTAGATAAAAACTATTTCAAAAATAAAATTTGAGTCCCCAATTTCCACAAACTCTGTTTTGGTTCTTGAAATTTGTGTTAATGAGAGTTTACTGTATTTAATCATTTATTAACAGTATAACAGCTGACCAACCAAAAAAGCAGAAATATTCCTGCACCTCAAAATTAAATCACTTTATAATACACGCAAATTTCATGCAAGTCAAAAGTCTGCTGAAATGAACACGGAATCATTTATTGGTACAGTTCAGAATTAACAGGCAAGATGAAATATAAATACAGTACAAAGTCTGAAATCCGGACTCGGCGGGACTTCGGCTATTCCAGATTTGGAATCTTTCCGAATATTAGATCATCATTTTAAATCTAATAAGATGGCACGCAGAAATTGTAAAATTAAAAATATGAAATCATGACTTATGAAATATTTATGATCTGGGCATCAAAATTTACCCCCCCAAAAAAGAGCTTAATATTTATTTGTTTACCTTATTAACCATTTCTTTCAATGCAAGTTGCTTCGTTTTTTGTGCTAATACTTTCTCTTTAATTCTGTAGACAGGCATAATCTCTTGTTTAGTTACATTGAAGCTCTGAAAGTGCTGTTTCGAGAATTGCGACTAACCTGACAATCGAAAATTTTGCGTTTTCAGTAACTTCTCTGTCACTTTCTTCACTATCGGTAGTGGTATTTTCTGGATTTAGAACCATACTACAGATTTTGCCATTCATTAAATTATTGAGAAGCATTGTCATCACAATGAAAAACTTCTTCTATATCATCTTCATTTATTACTTCTCCACATTTTTTAAAAAAATTCCGTTAATTAGAAAATTTTACCTTTGTTTTTGGGATATCCGAAAACCTTAAAGTTAGCATCTATCATCATCAAATTTAGCTATCCATCACTATACATATTTGGCTTTACATCATAAACTTGGCAACTAATGACAAGTAGTTCTGTTAAATTTAGCATATGCATAGTTATTTTTAGCATATGGGAAGAAATTTTTGTTAAATTATTCCTCGTGAACATTTTTAGCACATTTTATTTAAATCTGTAATCATCGCCAAGCGTAATGCCAACATAAAAGGTTACCATACTTCTTTATTATTGAATTACTAACATAAAAATATTGTTTAGGCATCGCTACATGAGTCATTATTACAGTTGTTATGTTTTGATAAACATGCGGTGATGAAAGGGAAGTATAATTAAATAATGATTCGCAAGTTGGTGTCAGATCAACGATGCATCTATGTGGAATGTTTTGGTTCGAGATGTGTGCCAAGCAGATATGTAGCAACGGAGCCAAGTGGCTGATTGTACAAATTTATGCTAAAATGATTGTTTCTTCAATAACAAGGTATTTTATTTAGTGTCGAAGTGAAATTAAAAATTGGGAATCTCCAGATGTTTTGTTACGCGTGGGAGGAAGGATCAAATGCGCATGCATAAGGCCTATGAGAAAAAATTTTGTTGGTGGCTTTCAGGTCAAGATTTTAGATTCAGGATATATATCGTCCAGATTTCGGACTTTATTTTACATATTTAATAAAAGTTAATTTCCCTGAATGCCAGAGTTTAATTTCTTGAACCAAGAAAAAATAATTCCTTCTTATGACTACCCCCCCAATACCTTAACAGCAATGTTAAAATAATAACTTACTTTAGCTCCTTCGGTTCTATTCGGTTTGGAGGGCCATAAAAAATCAAACTATTGTTGATGCCAATGCTGCTAAACATAATTCCGGCAAGAAAGGAAGTATAATAGTAAATAACCATTTAAGATTGATGTTTTAATTTAGATGAAAGGTTAATTTCATATAATACTTTTTTATTATTATAATTTATATGAAAAAGGCTAAACATGACTGAATCGAAGCATAAGAGTAAATAACTATTTCAGATCATTATTATAATTTATGTAAAAATTGCTAAACATAACTGAATAGATGCCTCCATTGCTATTTCGTTACCGACTGATCGCTAAAGCATAATTTCATCTCATTGGTTGTTCAAACGTAATTTTGTATAATGAATGATGCCTTTTCTTTGAAAATATTCTCGGTAAAGTCCAGAATCACTCACTTATTTGTTTGCCGCTTTTTTTACAAGGGTAAAAACAATTGGATTTTTGTCAATTTTCTTCTACTTTTTAAGTGAAAATAGGTCGATGTATACATAGATAAAGTCAAGGATGTGCGCAGTGCCATTTTTGTGCAATTCTAGGATTTTTTTTAAAGTGAAAATAGGTTGATGTGCACATGGATGCCGAGTATGTGCAATTCTTAAAAATGCGTCAAACAGTGGGTGATTCTGCACTTTACCCAAAATTCTATTGCTGACTTTTCGTCATGGGAAATTCACAAATTGTTAAATCCATAGGATATAAAAAAAAAAAAAAAAAAAAAAAAAAAAAAAAAAAAAAAGGATTTAAAATCAAAAAAGGATTCTTAAATGAAACTAGTATTTCAATGGCGTCTTAAGAAATATATAACTATATAAACTTACACAATTTGAAATCAGCGCGTACGCTAGATTCGGCGCATTTGCACATACACTTTCGCTGCAATTTTTTTACAGCCCTCGAAACCAAATAGTACCGCTCCTTCAAATAACAACTATTAATTAGTAATAGATATTTTGCACTTTGCCTACCAACACTACTATTTGTTCCCAAGAAGTTTAAAATATACAATACCAAATAAAAGAGCTGAAAAATATGATTAAAAAATTGAATATATTTTTTTCGTCTCTCACTGATTATTATGAAATTGATTGACTCAAATCATTATTTATGCACATGCTCAAATTAATAGCACTGCTAGTCAAAGGAGACTAAAAAATGATCTATGATAATGAATTGAAGGTAAAAATGAAAAAGGTGGTTTAATTTACTTGTATTATGAAACATGACAAACTATTTCTTATGTTATAAAACATCATGCTGCTTTCATAAAAATTAGAAAATTATTAAGTAGAAAATATCATTAATAATCCATTCTAATTTTTATAAATTATGTAATATACAGAATGTTAGTAAAATAAGTCTAAACTGAAAAACAAATTTGTACTCAAAGAAATTTATAGCCTAAAGTAAAAATGAGATAGCTTAAACAGGTAATCACAATAATTTCCAGAAATGCAACATTTTGATATATGTTTCAGAGAGGAAAATAATAATAATTATTATAAGTTAATGCAGTCTTTATAGCTCACATAACTCAATAAAAGTAAAATATAATTTACCAGCCAATGGTTTAAACTTACATGGATGTAATGAAAAATATTCTAAGATCTAAGCATAATTTTCAATAAATTATATATCATGTTGAATTAGCTGTAACTCAATATGAATCTATACATTTTACAAACACTGAAAGAAAAACAAGCAGAAAAGGGAGATGAAATAATATATTGAGCTACATGAGAATGATTTTTTAAACAAACAAAAAGTTTCATGCAGGCAGTCAGCATGTGTTAATTCTTTTTTTCTATGCCAAAGTATTTTCTAAACATAGATCAAAATTTAATTATATTTTAAATATACTTCGTAAAATAATAAAAAAAATTACATAAATATAATTATTAAAAAAAGTAAAAATCCTGCACACTTTTTAAAAATTATCTTCATTTTCTGTAGCTTTGCATTAAACATGAGCAAGAAATTTTTAAATAAAATGAATTACTGAATCTTACCGTTCTTTTTTATGCTTTTTGACACTTTTTTTCTTTTTCTGAGTTGACTCTGGTCTAAAATGAAACAAATTATGATTTCAAAAACAATGGATTTTAAACAATATATTAAACTAACACATTTGACAGAAAAAAAATCAGGGATTCTTTCACACTGAAATTAAAAAGGAACAATCTTCAAACTATTATTCATCAAAAAGAAAATTAAAGGTAAATTACATCTGTTTATGAAGTCAGGAATAAACAGAATTACAGCTGATTCATTATTAAAAAATCCATAACAGGAAATTACTTTTCATGGCTAGTGCGAGATCTCTTCTTCTTTCTTTTCTTTTCTTTCTCATGCACTCTTTCTGGTGAAGAAGAACTGCTGGAATCAGGTATCAATCTAGTAAAGTAAGTAATATTTAAATATATATATGTATACACACATTCAAAGAATTATCTTATTATCTGAAGTAATGGAATAGTCTAAATAAGTGTAAAAATATTATCTACACCATACATTAAACATAATATTATATTTAAATTGCAATATGATTGGCTAGCAAAGTTAAAAAATTTAACTTAAAAATGAATTAAATTGAAATTTTCAACAGTTGTAGTTAAATAATATTGAACGATTTTATGTTTCAGTGCTATAATCATGAAATACAGAGGGTGGTTTCTGCTTTTCAGAGAAATACATAAAAGCAGTTAATTTTTTTTTAACTCTTTAATTGGGGGGGGGGAATCTGTTTTGAAAGTTGGCAGCTATTTTACATCTGAATAACTTGAAACAGAAAAAGTAAATAAAATGAAAATTAAAGGATGACCATATGATAAATGTCATCCATGAAATATTTTAGAAAAAAAAAAAAAAAAAAAAAATGTTAATTCATAAACTTGTATTTTTGTGTGGATACTTTAACTATTTTATTTGTTAATTTGAATAAATTCATCATTTGCAGAAGAACATTAAATTACACTTCCCATAAAATGTTTCACATAACATATTAAGAACTTTCCTTTTTGTTGCTCAGAATGAACTAAACACTTTTTTTAATATTCACTTATTTTTGCATCTGATTCTAAACACCTCAACCTTTTATCCACTTCTCTCTCTCTTTTTTTTTCCTCAATCACTAGCATAATTACATTAATTATGTTACATAAAATTATTAATATAATCTGATTACCCTAAAGTTATACACATTTTTATTATTATTCTCTACCTTCCACAAATAATTAAATACATTAGAAGCTGCTACAATTTTTTACTTTTATCACTGAACAGCAACCTATATCATTACTTAGAAAATATTCACATAAACTTAGAATTACTTAAACCAGTGTCTAGATACATTTCTGAAAACTGTTAGTAGCTTCTTAAGATCATTTTATTTTGAAACAAATAATCCATAATAACAGTTTTTTTTTAATTGAAACTAATTCAAATATAAATATATTTTTTTCCTTGAAAATGAAATGTTTAAATATTTCTAGCGTTAGTAGACTTGACAAGTTTATAAAAAACATTTAGCAGGTACCTGAGCAATATACTGTCTTGTATATTTTAGTAACACAAATTTTAAAATTACACTAATAACACTTGAGCTTGCATGTTTTATACAATCATACTTACGCGTATTTTTTCTTAGCTTCTTCAGCAGCAGCTGCAGCTGCTTCCTTGGCTTTTCTTTCAGGATCAAGTGAACTTCCTTCAACAAAATACTGACTGATTCCTAGAGCCTCTCTCATTTTCAAGTTTTTTTCTTGATTGGCTTCAGCAAGCTGATGACTTTCTTTTACACTAAAAAATAAATATGCTAAGTTAAAATACAAGATAAATGATATAAAAAGCATAACAAAATCATATTTCAGAAACTTAACAGTTCATTCTATGCTTCAGCTTGAGTACAGATGTAATATATCAGCCAACACCTAGAGGTTATATTAACTGGGCTCTGTCTGAAGAAAATGTTGCTTGCTTACTGTGAAATGACAGAACTATTACTACTATCACAAATTATCAGCCGGGGGGGGACTTTCTAAGGAAAATACAGAATGATGTGTTGGAATAAAAGAGTAATGAGCTGGATAAAACAATGATAGCAAATAATGTTTGAAAAGAAAATGTTTTCATTGATTATTTTATAACAGTTTGAATTCAATGGTAGTGTTCAAGTTCTGTTATAAATATTTGTTCCTTAATGCTATTTATAATTTTATTTTATTATTTCTAATGATGTTTCTTCTTTCATATATGTTGTTTTTGTTTTCAATACTGATTTACTTAACTCATTCTCTAATTTAAGCTGTTTTAAAATACTGGGAAAACCATATAAAGCTATACATAATCTGATACTGCAACTAGTTCTATAACTTTACTAAACCGATAGCAGGTTATTGCTATATCTAAAATAGCATGACAAGACTTAAGGTTAAAGTACCTTTTATTAAACTGACCTTCTAACACAAACGTCATGGCTCATGCTGTACAGATAGCCACATTTTGTAATGCAAATAAATAATAAGTCTTAAACTTAGATAATTAGTACATGAATGAAAGTGACATAACTGCAGCCATTTTAATGCATGTTGCTCACAGACACTGGAAAATTTGAAAAATAGGTAATTTTTTAAGTACAAAATACACATTTTATTTTCAATAACTTTCCCTCATACGTAAGTTTCAAAATTGTTTCCTATATTTTCACACAAACAGGAAGTATTACTCACATTAGAAAGGAATCATGAAAGGGGGGGGAACTACTTTGTTTGGACATACTTTTGCATTACATTTCAATAATGTATCAGTTAGTATTAGTAAGCTGCTGATTGCCACTCTGGTAAAACGGTAAAACAAAATTCTTAATTCCCCCATATAAGATAACCTATAGTTTAATGTATTATAACACATTAAAATCCTAGGTGATATTTTTTTTTAATGCAACCTTTAGAGGAAAAACAATTTCATTAGGTGTAATATGTATTATGCTGTCCTATATAATATACATAAGATTAATAATAAAGAGTACATCATTATTAATATTACAAGAAAATTGGAAAAGTTTTGAACTCATAGGGGCGTTACAGAAACCAAACACAAAATATATCTTGGCTTCAAGAAGCTAAGGTTTTCTATTCAACGTTTTAAAGTATGGGAAGGCAGGAAAGGAACAGAAAAAACTGTCAGCAAAAATTTGATGCTATATAAAGTTTGATGCTTTCGAAGGGGACCAGAACTGATAATGTCATTTAACTAGTTATCTGCTATTAAGCAATATATTTGATTTTTTTTTTAAACTTTTAATTTTGGATGTCTACATGAAGATAAAAAGAATACAAATTACTTGAAATATGATACAAGCATTTACTAGCTCACGGCAGTTGATGCGCTCCCATCAGTGTCATCAGTTTCAGAATAACAAAAATTAAATGCCTATAGAAAATGCTTGACAAAAAAGAAGTACTTTCTAGGATACTTTTATTTATAACTTTCAGAACTCAGTTTACGGGTTCTGAAAGCAGGTCGCAATCATGAGTGGTCCCTCATTCCAAAGTAACTCCACATTTACGATTGAAATATAAAATAAGCATATACTATTCTTCAGATAGGAGGCTCTGCAAAAGTTCAAATAAGATGGGCCCTTGACCTTCTAAATCCGCCACAGACTACTTTTCAATTTAATATTAATTTATTTAACAAACTTTATAAATTTATATTTCTTTTTATTTCATCAACGAGTGTCTGCTTCAAAATCGCAATAAAGGTCATTGTAAGAATTTCAAGTTAACTGGAGGGGCGGGGGGCAAGAAAAAGAAGAAAAAAAAAAGAGAGAGAGAAGTATAAATATAGAAACTACAATATTATCTCCTCTACTTCACAGAAAAATATTTTTCTCTCGTTTTCCATACAGAATCTAATCTCCTCTCTCTTGTGATAGATATATAAAATTTTAGACTGCCAAAAAATTGTAAATCGGTTATTGTTAAATATTTCTATAATTAATAATTTATATATATATGTATATATATATATATATATATAATATATTCCGATTTAGATTTTACGTGTCTCAAAAATTCACAAAATTATAATCTTTGTATAATAAAACAAGCTAATGCATGAAATGCAAAACAAACAGAAGAATATTCATTCATAAAGTGTCACATACGTCATAGGTATATATGAAAACCAACCAGTTATGTATATACTTTTCACAAAAAAGTCCCGACGAATTCGGAAAACAAATGCTGAAAATTACGAATTCTTTTCCCCCCTCTCGTACGAGATAAAATAATAATGCGATACTCTTTAAGAAACGTTAAGCGAAATCCAATTGGCAAATGTTATATTCTAATATCACACTCAACTACAGGTGAGACATGATGACATTAGCAGTTGTTTTTACCTGTAGACGGTGGTCATGGCTAAAACAGCGTTGAACAGCGTTGGAGTCCTCTCCGTGAAGTGTGATTCCGCGATGGATGTGCGAGGAATGCTGGGAAGGGAGCAGCCCCACATCCGCATCGATCCACTGTCCGATGCACCACCACCAACCACTTCGATGACGACGTCATACGCGAACGCGCAGTCAGTGGGGTTATTAAGTCCCAAAGCAATAATATTTGTGCGAATCATTTCCATCTGCTACTAGGCGACGAATTTGATTGACATATTATCGAACAAATTTTCAAAATATTTCATTGGCAATGAATAAGTGCATCAAAGGCATAGAATACTAATATAGTCATCTACCAAAGAATTATCTATTAAATGTTTGTTTATACCCAAACTTTATGAATGTTTGTTCACAGCAAAACTTCATTAATCAAATTTTAAGCCAGAGTACTCAGTATATCTTTTCACCATTAGGATTTCAACTTCCGAGATTTCATTTATGATACGAAGCTGTTTCAATAACTATACCAGCGGAGTTTCAGCGTTATATGAAAGACTACTTTTAGTCTTACATTTTTAATAAATAAATAAAATAATATAAATAGAATAGGCAAGGTAAAAATAATTTGCTATCTAAAATGAAACCGCATACTTCGGAATAAAAATAACGATGGTAATTTCAGTACTTTACCTATTTCAAAATTTCATTCAAGATTTTCTATTTATTTCACTTTTTTCTATGCTGAATCAAACAAAGCGAAAGAAAACTGTGATTCTAACTGATGAATCTGATTTTCATGGAAGGCAGCAGACATTTTTATTAAACCGCTATAATGGCGTGTACTTCAGGTAGGAAGAACAGATTTCGATCAATAAGATTCTATTTTAAAACAGGGATACCCTTTTTTGTATGTATATTGCACAGAAACGTCACTAAAAGGCAAACAGAACTATTCTTACATTAAAGCTTATTAAGATATTTTTGCATTAATTCTTATGACAGAAACTGCAGCAAAAGAAAATGTTACATGACTCCTTGCGCTAAGTAGCATAAATTATGCTTTCTAGCAGTTTAGGAACTTTATACCAGCATAATACATCCTACCTTCTATTTATGCTAAGAAGGAAAAAAGCCTTTTAATATTCTAGTAACATTAAAACTCGTACACTACACATAATCTACTATTTATACTAACCCTTCACACTCCTAAACCCGTCTTCCGGACGAGACAATTTATTTTTAGGCACTTTTGTCCCACGAATTTTAGTGCTAACGTAAATTGTGCAGTCCTTAACAAAATTAAAAAGGTAGTACGAAAAAATACTGCTAGTGAAGTACATAAAATGAAAGTCAGAAGATAAAAGATGAAGAAAAATTTCGTTTAACGTTATTAATAAACGTACCAACTAATGCGTGCTAAAAGAAATTGCGTTAAGGGATATTATAAACAGTAATAAAATAATAATCCACCTAACAAGGGGAAATTGGGAAAAGAGGGAATTATAAACTACATTGGAGCGTAAAATCACCAAAGTCAATGGCATTTAAATGTATAAATGTTTATTTAACATTTAAATATTTTTAATTACATTTTTGAAAAAAGTAAAACTCATTTAACTAGTGCTAGAATTTTTCCTCTTGAGATGAAATTTGCGATAGTTGGCTACCATTTTATCAAATTATAGACGGACTTCGAAGTTTACGTGTATAACGATCAGCATGAAACAATATTTTCTTAGCCAGCTCTGTACATCATGCAATTGAAAACTAGTTCGAAGTCTCCTAGAACATCTTAAAATTCTGCTATAGTACTTTTTCTTTACGGGCACCAGATGTAAAAATATATTTTCTCCGCTCAAAAAGGGACGGGTATGTCTTAAAGAGCTGACTTGCAATTAAAATTCTCTCCACTTACCCCCCCCCAAAAAAAAGAGATTTTAAATTAAGTTTAAAGCGGCGCTTTTTTAACTTTTTGTGTGTTAACTTTATTTATTAAATATCACGTTCTTCGCACTTAAACCATAAAATCCAGTTCAACAGCAATATCGCAAAATAATTTTAAAATGAGCATATCTTTAGGGTAGGGTACGAACTGCGCGAAATTTGATTGAAGATCCCTCCTCCCCCTCTTATCTAATCCACGAAATGCGCGACGTTTTCCTGTCCCCTTTTTCTAAGAGCTTGAATTCCGAAGAAGATGGGTGCTACAAAAAGTCATTTATCGCCATTAATGGCACATTTTTTTGAGACTGCGAGCCTCTATTTTCGTTTATCAAAATTGTAAAAATTGTGCATACAAAACAAATACTAATTTAAAATCTGGCGTGTGCTAAAGTAAAAATGAATTTCTTTTGAACTCATTTTAAAGTTTTATGATGCTTAAAAGAATAATGCGCCAGATCGTTTTTATTCTCTGTAAGAACTAAAAACTTTCCAAGTTGTCAATTTTAGTTGCTGATATATATCAGTTTTGAATAATAAAATTGATAGATTAATGACATACATAAAATCGCAACTGAAATAGGTTTTCTTGTCTATTAAAAAATCTTCTTAGATAGCAGAATGATTTTAACTTTCAAATTTACCATTTTAGGTAAACAGTTCTAATTTAATTAAAAAAATTCTCTTTATTAAATCTAAAAATTGGATTTCTTAAGTGGTTCTAAATTCACACTAATATTATTGCAATACATGCCGTATTCACCTTTCCATTTTTAGTCCTTGAAGTTATTTTAAGGTTATTTAACGTTCTTACAAATTCGATATTTTAATACTAGAAACGTTTAAATATTTATTCTGTTCTCCAGTTACTCTAACGGATGTACTTTGGCATACATTTAATTTCTAATACACATTTAATTAATAAATTGATAATTATGAGCATCTGCAGAATTTTCATAATTAACAAAAATTTCGAACTCCCTTATATTAATATCTTGGGATTTTCAGTTCCCTTTTAATCCATTCCTTTTTCGTATATTGTTGCACTGTATTCAAGTTTTCATGTAGGTAGAATTTATATATTTTGTATTATATTTATGCCAATTTATATTTAAATGATAATTTTTACAAATTCTTACATCATAACTCTAGTTAACAGAAGATATTTCCAACACCTTGGTAAAGCTTAATCTTCAGCATGCAGCCTAATTTCTAACCTAGTTTCAGGCTGAATTATTTGAAATTATTTGTTAACAAAGACGGTCGCTAAATCACGCTAATAATATTTCTAACTGTTGTAATTTATAATGCAACGAGTTCATGTGATTTATAACTCATTTATAATTTTTTCAGCAGAACTGAAATTAATAGCAGATACTGATAATGTTATAAATTTAGATTACAATGATTTAGTTTGGCATTGTCTCCTTCACTGATGCATTTATACTACATTCCTAATATTTCATAATCGCATACAGATAAGTTTAACTCATTCACCAAACACGTAAATCTATAATTCAGCCGACTTTTGTTCTTATCTGTGCTGTATCTTCTATTTTCTTTAATATATTGTTCAGCCTAATTTCAAAAGTTCATAAGAACAAGCGGAAAAGTCACTAAACATTAGTAGATCGACCCGAGTTTCTAATCCCAGAGAACTCCCAGCTCTTTTTTTTTTTTTTTTTGGGTACTTATTTACTGTGTAAAAATGTATCGTAAAAATTTCAGTTCATGAAGTAAAAATACTTTTTAAATTTATTCTTTAAAAATATTGCAAAAATTTCACCTTAGCACACCTTTTTACAAATCCCTCTAATAAGAAAAAATAAGGAAAGAAATTAACCCGTTTTCGGTGATTGAGTCGTCGGTGCATATTATATGTAACTTTTTCCAAAAGCATAGAATTTATATGAATATCAATAAATTAAGGATTATTTCTCCATCTAATTTTCTTAACGTGCTTATTCCAAAATTTTCTTTTCACACTGTAGCGCTTTATGAGTTTTCTATAATCATTCAATTTCTCTAGCCATGGCAACTTTGCATACCTTCTAACAAGTAGTTATATTTTTAACCACTGTATTTTAATTCCTGTTGACTATCAGTACATTTTTCGCTTGTTTCATAAGTGCAAATATTTATTTTATACGCAAATCTACGTAAAATAGCAATAAAACTTCAGTTATGCGAAGCTCCTGATCGATTGCTTGTTTTAGATTGAATGAAATTAAGCTTAATGTTACTGTTAATTAGCTTGTTATTAATTTAATTGTACGTTTCTAATTAATTATATGTTCAGATATTTCCAAGTATATTACACAAACTTTTGCATCCAAATTTTTAGTTTTTGGTTAAAAAAATAAGCTTTTATTTATTGAGAGGCTTGATTGATTATATTAATTTGCAGTACTGTTTATCTAATTTTCTTCTAATTTTAGAAATTTTAGAAAAAACTTCTTAGCATAATAATTTAAATTTATTTACAATTTATACGTCAGTGTTCAAACGCATAGTAATGTTGTTATAATAGATTTCATGCTAAGCTTTTTTTAAATTTAACTTCTGCAAACATTTACATGACTACTTTAATTAACAAAAAAACATTTTTAGCACACTTTGATATGGAATAATCTTTTGCACGCCAGTGAACTAGTAAATTTTCTAGTCTAGTTCAGACATCTTAACTATTATTGATGTAATTTATAAAAAATATAATTTGTTGAGTTGCGAAGTTGGAGTACACCCATCTTTAGAATTTCCAATACAGAATACCGCGCACTAGAGATAAAAAGGTTTCTCCCCCCCCCCGTAGAGTGTTGCCATTGCTCGCTTTTAAATCGTTAAATTTGTTAATAAAAATTCGTTAAAGTTTTACAAAATATGATATAGATAATAAAACAAATTCCAAATTTGGGCTTCCAGATGCCCATATTCGGGTGGAAACGTATGTTATTGAAAATTAGATGGCTCTAGGTACCGTATAAATGTATGTATGTTTATCACAATGCGATAAACATACATTTATGCAGATTCTTCCTTATTTAATTTCTTTAAATATAATACAGGGCAATAATATTTGGTGGCAACAATTTGGAGAGTGAATCGGACATTTACAGTGAACCAACGCAAAATGCCAAAACGAAAATAATAGTCTTTCAGGGCAAACTGCCCCTCTGGACTTAAAAAAAAAAATCTGAAAGCTTTCAGATTTTACATTACGCTCAAAGGGGCTTTTTTTTTAACATTTTGTGTGTTACTTTTATTTATTAAATATCATGTTCTTCGCACTTAAAACCATACAATTCAGCTCAACAGTAATATCGCAAAATAATTTTAAAATGAGCCCATCTTTAGAATTTCGGTTACACAGTCTCGGTGGAGCTAAGAATGTTCTTTCTGTACAACGTTGCCATTGCTCGCTTTGAAATCCTTGAGTTTGTTTGTAGGGTTTATATTTATTTTAACTAACATTTATTTTAAGTTTAAACTATCTTTCCTGTCAATCCTTACTTTCCCCTGGAACTGCCAATGCCAGAATATGTAAATTTGAGTAGAACGCGCAAGCATTCAAATTATCAGCGGAAGTAGTATGATTTAAATAGAAGGAAACAAGTTCGGTGAGAGAGAGTTATTCTTACTTAGCGAGCGCGGAGGTAGTTATAGAGATTTGAAAAACCCCGCGTTGCGGCCTATGTGCTTGGCGGGAAGTAGTTGCAATTGTTCCAGTGAGCTTCAAGTCTGCTGAATTAGCAGCCGTATTGTAAAACGCGGTGAGTTAGTTATTTGAGAGAGCCTCGTAGTTAGAATATTGTCTTTAATTTCTTTTCAGGTTTTTATTTTTATTTTGACTGCCGAGTTGGCACCGTTTGTAAGCGTCAAGAGAACGCAATTGTAAATTAGTACGTTGAATAAAAAGGGACTTAAACCCTTTATAAGACTCTGTGGTTTATACAAGCTTTCACAGTCACCTCTTGGTTGCGTGCTAGTTAGAGGCGCGCAACGTTATATGTTAATAAAAAAATTCGTTAAAGTTTTACAAAATATGAAATCGATAATAAAACAAATTCCAAACTAGGGCTACCAGTTGCCCATATTCGATGAAAGATTACATTATTTTATCACAATAAGGGAAACAGGGGGAAAAAAAAGAGGGGGAATTTTTCATTTATTAGAATCTGATGTTTGATAAATTTCATTAATAAAATATAATCTTTAAAACTATGCAACTGCTTAAAATGAGCAAAATTTTCATTTTTTTTTTGTGTAAAATTTTCGATTCTGTATCATGAATATTGTCGCATGTACACGCTAGTCGGGACGGAGAAGATACATCTCATATAAATCTAACTTTAACATTTTTAATTATCTACAAGCACGACGACTGACGGAATATTTAAGGAAGTTAAAAAAATTAAGTTAGAGAAACAACCATGGGTTTAATTGTTTGAACTCAGGTATTCTGAACACCTTACAAACCGTCTAGGAACCAAACTCGAATGCGAACACCCTACCGTAGTTTTTCGTTCGCAACTCCAAACTTAACTGCCTGCCTTGCTGCCTGTCTACTTTGTGCTGTCGAGCCCACCAGCGGCCGAGCGGTAAAGTCGCTGAACACTGGTAGTTCGGTCCGAGGTTCGAATCCCGCGAACGGGCTGGCTGCATGGGCGTTTTCGTGGTTTTCCCCATGTGTAACGTGTATACGAGCCAGTTTCCCTTAGAAAGTCCTCCACGAAGGCGTCCCTCCCTTTGGGCAGATAGCCCTCGAGGCTTTGCCATAATCACACACATACTTTGTCCTGTTTGTCTTCGCCGCGATTAAGAGGCAGCTGATTGGCTAACTGCAGAGAGCTACATGACACATACTTCGTCAAAGCTAATTTTTTTGGCAATATTAATAATATTATACCTATTAACAGTCGAAAGGGTAATACCATTGAACAGTAGTAGTTCGAATAGGCCGGCTGCATGAAATTTTCACGTTTTCCTCAAAGTAAATAGGAGCCAGTTTTTCATAGCAAATCCTTTAGCAATGCGTCGACTAGATCTCACGTTCTTTGGCTTGACAGCATAACCAATATTGCGTGATCCAAAAATATATACAGGGTGATTGCACATATTGAACTTTCAAAAATTTACTTCACTTTCTTAATGTTTAATAGTTTTACTTCCTTGGCCACTGGCTGATGAACAGAATAACACACATAATTTTTATGACAAGATAAATCAGCTAAAGAGAAGCAAATTATTAATTATACCGAATACTTTTCACAATGGTACTTTAACTTCTGATTATTTGCTTATTCTCACGTTTATGGTTTAAATGAGGATATGTAAATAAGTCAGAAAAGAATAAGAAGCTAAAGAAAATAAATTAACAAAGCAAGCAATTAAAAAAAGTTTGAAAGTACTAAATTTTATGTCCTAACAACAAATGGTCAGATTCAGTTTCGGATAATTTAAGCTTAGATTTTCTAGAAATTTCAATAATAAATAAATAAAATAAAAAGTTGCAATTAATGATTATCACGAAATTTTACTTTGCTGTCACAGACTTTAGGTTTAATGTCTAAAAAAAAAAAAAAAAAATAAATAAAAGTTGCTGTCACTCCCTGGTGTAACATTCCTGACGAAAGAAGACTAAATCTGAAAGTGAAATCAGCGAACTTCAAGTATTAACTAGAAAATAACACTAACACTTAAAACATTGGAATACGATCAAATTATATTTGCAATATTACAGTTAAATAACGAGCCAGATTTCCATTCACGATGACTTTCATATCTATTATACTTAACTAACAACGGATAGAGGAAGTAATATTTAATAATAAGAGCAATTTGTCCAGCGCCTGTTACAACGAAGTTCGATTCTGTTAATGCCACCATAAAGTAATATTTTACAGAAAAGTAACAAGTAAGCATACTAAGTTTACAGAAAAGTAACACTAGTTGAAAGATTAGCTAGTCTTTCAGCATATATTAATTAATTGCTCAACTGTTGTTCAATGCAATAATTAAAAATATTTTTTTAATTTTTAATACAAATATACAAATATTTTTTGAACTTTTAATCAAATGGAAAACATTTTCGTTTTTAAGAAGATAACACGCAAAATTTTCTTCTACTTCTTCTCATATTAGAAATTCAAATAACTTGATACCAATAATAACCAATAATAACCAAGATACTATATAGTATCTTGGTTTTGAATAAATTCCTTATTAAAAACGAAGGTTAATATAACAGTATCAATTTATCAAAAAAAAAAAAAAAAAAAAAAAAAAAAAAAAAAACTTTAAAGATTATAACGAACTAAAATTTTAATAATTTCGATTAATTTTTTATCATTTTAGTAAACACTAATTAATTTTTAATACAGGTTAAAAAATGCGATTATATCCGATGGTAATATGATAGGTATCTTATCTTTCTCAGCCTTTTTTGTTCGAAAATCAGTCTTACCTATCCCTCATTTTCCACAGAAATTCATCCGAATAACTCGAAGTCGCATTCAGCGAAGAGATGGAACATGACAAGACTATAGGCAGAAACGCAAATGAGCAAAATCGTCCTATCGAAATCCTTTTTATACTCTTCAAAACCGGCGGCAGGTGCGAACACGTGATGAGACAGACGGAAATCGTATTTCTTCTCACACTCAGTTAAAAATAAAAGGACTCAGTAAACACGATAGCTAGAACAGTGAGAACATTCTTTTTACTATTTATTATTATTTCCACAAGGAGAAAAACAACGGATATGGATGGTATGGTGGCTTCGTCAAACACATCTTTCTGAAAGGCAAGGGGGTAAAGGATAATCAATGGCCTCCAATCATTCTTCAAGTCACTTTTCTTTTGCTTCACTTTCCCTCCCTGAATCGTGCGAAAGCGAAGATAAAAAAGGCACACTAATGCAAAATAAAGATACGCCGGTCCTAGGCAAATGAGAAAGAAATAAAAAAATCAAAAAACAAATAAGCTAAAAAATCAAGTCCAGAACATCCGCCTTTTTCTTAGAACTAGATAAAAATGTTGTTCGGTAGGGGTTAGTCTGGAGAATTTGACTCAGCTACTAATGCTATCAATGATTTTACATGGAGAATTGTTTCTTTTAAAATTTTTAACATTAATTAAAAGTGATTTTCACTTTTTTTTTAAAAAATCATTACACATAGGAGGGGGACTAAGTAAATTGAAAATATTGGCTCAACTAAGAAACAACTATGCATCAAGTAATTATTACCCGCTATGAAGTGTTATCAGCCTTTTGTATCACATAGCCCGTTTAAGAAACATATCACTTATAGCCACAACTTAATTGGAATTGCCAAATCTGATGGGCCACTTATCATCCCCAACGATAGAAGTTTTTAGAAAACGAGGCATTTGAGAAAATAAGGTTATATTACATTCGAAAATTTCGAAATTTTTTCACTGTAATCGTAACTAGGAGAATTCTACTGTTTTAATTCATCACAATCTCGAGTGCATACCTTCAAATAACAGTATCTTAAATTTCATTTCGATAGGTGACGAATACACCGCTAACGGTTCACACTCGTATATTGGAGAAGTTTTTTTTTTATGACCACCCACCCTGTGTTTTTGTTCATGTTTGTGATGCCATCTGTGCAAACTGCTGCATGCGAAGTCTGTCCGTCGTTTTTTTTCTTATCTATTGGCCTCACACAGTTAAATAAATAACATCGAAAACAGTATAGAATTTAAAATTAAAAACGCACGTTTCTAGATTTCAGAAAACGAAATATTTTAGAATTACCCTATTTTATTATCACATGAAAAATTATGAATTTCTTAGTATGATGGCATAAATCTATGATTGACTGCCGATTAGCAGACTGTAGTCTAATTTTTAAAATTCGCTGTGTATATATTGAAGCTTCATAATATCATCTACTGACACAGAGGTACACTTCTCAACAAATCTTTTGAAATCCAATATCAACTACAATCCTATATCAACTTTCTATCCCTGTAAATTTCTTGCTCTACGTGTCGTCTTTATCTTCCTCCTCCTCCTCCTCCTTTTTTTTTTTTTTTTTTTTTTTAATCATGTTTCCCTTTTCCAGTATACGGTGGATTATTTCGTCATCATCTTGAGAGATCGCGACAGAAACAGGCACAGGTAGAAGCTGGGCCAGACCCTCCATAGTACCATAGGTAATTAAGGTATTGCTGAACCTAGCTAACTGTTAAACTTTCCACCCCAATTTTGAGGGAGAATACCCCGGGGGGTGGTCCGAGGTTCTTCCGCCCCTCCTTATTTACCATCAACCCCTTTGAGAGGACTTTCTGAGATCACCAAAACCTGCAACTCTTTACTAATACTGACGTTCTCCGAGCATTTAACTAAATCCAAGATGTCCACGAGCACTGAATGAGTTTTAAAACCAATAGAACCTTCAGCATCCACTAGTGACCTATGAACATGATTACAGATCACACTCTATGCCAACAGCGACGTAATATTCTTTATATGTTTTCAATAAAGGGACAAAGCAAACATGGCGTCGTTTAATACGTAGGTTGGGGCAAAAGTCATGGCAACTACTTTTTTTCTTGAACATATCAGTCCGGTTGAAAAATGTGACATATACAGACGAAAGGACAGGGTCTTAACTACATGTGTGGACAATGAATAGCACTGAAATATCGTAACACACGAATTTATTACGGTAGTATACAGGGCAATATAGCCTTCACCGTGCAAAAGAATGATAACACAATACACATAAAGTTGACATGACAAACCTGGGCCTAAAGACCTTCAATGTAGTCCCCTGCTACTGTTACCACATGTCGCCAACGATGTGGGAGGCGCTGAATACCATCAGTCTCAGCATTTACCGCACCATGAGGTCAACAGATGACCCGATTATTAGCAATATCCTCTCGTGTTGCAAACCGCCTACCACGTATTGGTTCCTTAATCTCGGAAATGAGATCAAAGTCACAGGGCGAAAGGTCAGGAGAGTACAGTGGGTGCTTCAATTCTTCCCATCCCCAACGTTGGAGTAGCTGCCGTACACACTCTGCTTTATGTGGTCTTGCATTGTCGTGCAGAATTATTGCACTATACACAAGATCCGGACGTTTATCCAGAACGCCACTTCGTAACTGTCGCACCAGGAAGTCCCTGTAGTACTGTGCGATCACTGTTTTGCCATGAGGAACAAAGTGGCAAACAATGACACCCCTGACGTCATACGCGACGATCACCATCAATTTGACTGGGGAAGGATTCTGACGCTAGCTCCTTACGCAATATCCTATGGACGGTACGTTTCTCGATGCTACTTGCCCTCTCTAACTCCAGTAATGTCCATCGTCTGTCTTCATCCATGAAGTGCTCGATGACGGTACGTGCCAAGTCGGTCCGCACACTTACCGGTCATCCCGAACGTTGCTCATCGCTGGTTCAAACATGTCCTTGCTGAAACATTCCTACCCACCGTGCTACTGTACGATATAGTAGGGCATTATTCCCAAGGGCTCCTACTAATTCACTGTGACACTCCATTGCATTTCTCCCTCGGAGAACGGCTATTTTGATCAAAGTTTCTTGTTCTCGCTTTGATTAAAATTATTTCAAAGCTTTCTGGATTTCTATTTCGAAGTAAGTTGATGATTAGTTTTCTGTATTATACGATAATATATCCGAAGGAACTAGATACCCTTCTTTCTATATATCTTATACATTTTCTTCTTTATGTTTATCTGTTCTTCAGATGATTTGGAATCTGTTTTCATCTTCGCCAAGGAATGTTTCTTTATCATTTTGCGAGATATCGAAATGAACGATTCTGAATCTTCAGTACTGTTTTAACATGTCTGTTGCATTTTCGGAACATTTAACACATCGGCTTACAATTATTTTCCTTCCACCAGTATTATCCTTTGATTCGTAAATCGTATCCTATGAATATGCCCTCTAGCGCTTAGTTATCGCATAAAAAGTATATTTTACAGCCAAATAAAATGACTAAAATTTGGTTCCTACCGTTCCATAATTCATACGGTATTTCAGCAAAAGCTTTACTTGGTAATCTAGTTTGAAGATATGCAACAGTAGCTGCTGGTTCAGCCAGAAACCTTTCGGTAATTTTTAGTTTATTAACACAGTCCAGTGGCGAACCTTTTTGAAGCCGCGTGCCCAAAACCTTTTTTTTTGAAGGGGCTGCGTGCCCAAAACCTCTTTGATTAAATCGCCATCGGAGTGCGGTTTACCATGTTTTGCCAGGCACAGTGAAATTTTAAAGCTGGACGTTGCTAGATGGTTTGTTATAGAAAGATAATTAGGAAAAAAAAATTCTGGTTATTAAAATTTCCTCAATTTCCCTTTAATAAACACTTTCCTCTCAGCTTTATCAAATTCGGCAGCAAAAATTTTATGGTTCGTGGTTAAAGTGCCGTCTGACACTAAATGTGCGACAGACAACACTTTTCCCGCACAGAATGCATAATGCTTTCCTATTGTATTCAATAACTCCAAATGATTCTGTTCAGGTCTCTTGAAATGATCGTCCACTATTAATGTTTAATTTTGCCTTTGTTGCTGGAGTCATTTTGTGAGGGTTCAAGACCTGGAGCATAGAAAATCTATTTAAGGCCCATATCACACGGGCATTTATTTCACACGAACAACTGTTTCGGACAATTTGGACAATTTTTCTGCCTCGTTTGCTACTGAAAGAAAGACGCGCGACTTTTTCCTTTCTTTCGAAAAAAATTGCAAGTTGTTCGTTTTCAACCAATTAGCTATCAGCTTCGAATGCAATCAGCTTGTTTGTAATGGAGAACCAGTTTCCCCTATGTTAACTCCAAAGCGATCTGTGGTGCTTGGCTGTTGTGATAAAGAAGAAAAATATTTCCAAACCGATGTTCTTTCGAAACAAACTGATGTGGGATAGCAGCCTAACAATGAAAGTATTAAAACTCACCAATAAATTTGAATTCGTTTAGCAAACATTAGCTGCTTCAACTTTGGCGTATTCTTTGCCATGTAACAAGTAATATGATTGGCCCAAACAATTGAAACGTCATAAATTGGGTCAATAAATATGTATATAATTTCTTTGGCGATATATGAAAATCTTATACATAGGCTTAGGCACTACGCCAGTGGCATTATGCGATACGTAAGTAAGTGAAACGCTCAAGAACAGACTAAAACATTTATTTAAATTATTAAACACATATTTATTGTGATTATTGATTAAGAAAGTAATATTTTAGCCGCGTACCAGTTGATGAGGTTCTGCGTGCCGACTGGGGCACGCGTGCCATAGGTTCGCCATCACTGACAAAGACTTTGCCATTTCTATTAAAGAAAGGATTTTTCTTCTTGCTAAACTATTCTGGGCTGTCCAATAAGGAATCGAGAAATATCAAGTCTTTTTAAGCATTTTTCAGTAATTTCATTATAATATTCTGTACTATTATCAGATCTGAGAGCTTTTTCTTTCTAAATTTGTTGGTTATCGATGCAACAAATTTCTTAAGTTTATCCAATACTTCACCCTTTGAAGCAATAAAATAAATTTCAACATAACGCAAATAGTCATCAATGAAAACTACAAAATATCCTTTCCCGCTTAAGCTATCAACTTCCACTGGCCTACACACTTATATGCACTAAATGTAGAATATTCTTATACTTAAAAACAGTTTTTGGATAAATTTTTTCTGTTAGTTTTGCTTTAATACAAGTTTTGCTTTAATTCAACACTATGAGCGCTTTTTCTAAACTTTTTGTTTTTGCCAGATTATCATTCCCAATGCCCACTAGAAATTTTTCTGTGGCCTAACCTTTGATGCCACTTTAGTATGCAATTTGCATTAAAACACGATGCTGCGTTAGCTTGTCGAATGAAAAGCTTTCATACTAATTTAGCATCTGCTTTCGTGGTTCGATTCCCGGCGAAGGCGTTACTAATTTTTCATCTCTTCTGCTTCCAAAAATCCTAATGTCTTTACAAGTAAACTGAACTTGCGAATTCTCAATTTCGACCTTTTTCCAAAGATATTTATTTTCTTTAAGACAGATTATAAAATAATCAAACATCTCAAAAATCATAATAAGAATATCTTTAACAAAGATATTCTTATTATGATTTCTTACGCGCTTATTTCTATTACAATATGTACAATATCACGTGACATTACACTTGATTTATTATTTATTTATCCTCTTTTTTACCTTTTAAGTAACTGAATCAATCTTTGAAACTGCTTAGTTTCTAAACGTTTATAGAATTTTAGAATTTGTCTATTAATTTATTTTTAACATACTTCAACGGCAATTCACTTTCTAAACTAGTCTCTATTCAGGTTAGTAACGAGTTGTAAGGCGTTGGCAAAAAAGACAGTAAAATTGCTATAAAGTTATTTTCTTTAATTACTTCACTTATATTACGCAGCGTTTCACCCTATTTTAAAACTAACTTAATGTGTTCCTGCATTTTAGAACTTTCATTATATCAATGAAGTTTTCTGAGAAGAAACTGTTTGTTAAATTCTCGCGTTCATGAATGATTCTAACTTTTGCCGCACTTACTGTGCAAAACATAGATAATTTGCAAATTTGAAATATACTTAGGCATACTAAACTGTAGCTTTTCGGTCACTTTTTTAGAGGCCAAATATTACGATTAGTCGCAGACTTTTTTTTTTTTTTCCACACAAACTTATCTAAACCTTCTTTTATTACAAATTTTTTATTTTAAATTTACAAACTGAATAATATTCATTTGTTAACTTTTCAATGTAAACTGATTCTTTTAGAGTAGACATCATTACTCGTCACATTTACTTTTAAACTTCAGAACTATTATTCTCAGCAACAAGAAAGTTTAATTATCTATGTCTCTCGAATTCTATTATGGTATACTATATTTTAGAATGTGAAATTCTTAGGATCATTTTCAAAAGCAAATTTCTCAAACATACTAACTAATTCAGTTTCATAATCACCGATATGTGCCCATTTAAGTTTTAAACACGCTACTAAGGCGTTTCAGTACGAAATCGTCTAGCAAAATTACAAAAAAGAATAAAATTTAAAATAATCACGAGTTCTTTAGTAAGAAGAAAGTAATATTACTTGGCTTGGGCAAAACAAAATAACTCGAAAACTTCAGATATATTTAAAATTGAATTAATAATTCATATGTTCTCTAAACAATATTCAAAAACACTGATAGAGATTAATTCAGTCCTCCTAGAAATTATTCCCTGTTTTACCTTTGGGAGAGGGTTCTTGCTGCAGGATCGTTTCCTAAAGACAGAAGGTACAATGCCTGAAATGGCTATATGACTAAGGCTCAGGGTCAAGTTAATCTTGCCTCATCAATTTTATACCAAATGGCAAATGTTTCATCGAGGTTTCCGAGTTTAATTACGCACAAAAAGATATTAAATTCTTCTAACACACTAGTTTCAGAGCACATACATTGACGTCTGAAATGGGATCGGTAGTTTATATTCTGGATGATTCATTGGCTGGATAAGACTTTGTAAAGACCATATTTTATTCTAACCAATTATTTTTAGTTCGACTTTTCTTTCCCTCCTTATTTCAGTTTCCTGCCGGAATGCAAATGTCAATGACATAGTATGTAAAATCTAAGTCTGTTCAGAAGCAGTATTTAAGTTGCGTTTCAAGAGCTCGTGAAAAGTAGTAGCGAAGTTAGCTCCGAGTTATGCTGCGTGTTTGAAATTAGCTCTCTAGTTGGTGTTAAACAACCTTCAGATTACACTGATATTCTAGGCGCGGCTTTGCTGTGTGCAGCCGATTTAGCGGTTTAGATAACTAAGGAACCAATCGTTAGCCATCCTAATTTTTTGTGATTTTACATTTTTATTTTCTCTTCAATTTAGTTTAGCCGCAAGTGGTGGTGACTTGTGAACACCGAGTAAGTGCATCTTGTTACTTTAATTCAAATAAAAAGGTTATTTAAACCTTCTTCTTCTATCTAAAGTATCTGTTCTTCAAAGACTTAGCGAGAATTCGCTACTTTGTCTTCTAAGTAGGGTCTACAATTTATGCTTCAAAAACACATAGATCTATAACTTATTACGTTGGACGAAAGAAATATAACAAAAATGTTTCCCACCTTTAAGTATTCAGACTGTTAACTTATGGCATTTTATTTATTTATTTATTATTATTTTTTTTAAACTCACAGGACCAAATTCTGGTTTTAAACTTTTAAACGTGCCGTTATTTTGATATTGTCGGTTAACTCGGCGCGGTTACGAGGCATTTTGCTGTACTTCTACAAAATGACGGAGGACAGTGAAACCTAAAGGCTATGCCCTTAAAGAAAATTATTTTCTTTCTCATTGAAAAACCAACATATTATATATACTTTATAAAATTTACCTTCATTTGCTAACGCATATCCAAGCCCTTTTCTCTTTAAAGGGGGGATACGTGAGATATAAAAACATAAAAGAAAACTATTAACTTTAATTTAGCATTAGTCTTCTTAATTTCCCATTTTTAATTTGGCTACGGCCTTTTCCTTGAATCTAAAGTACGTTATGTGAAAATTAATTCGCTTTGCGTCATTATGTAACAGTAACATTGCCGATATTTTATATTCAACCACCGTTCAAAATTTAAACAAAACAAAAACAAAACAAAACAAAAAAACTATAAAAGTACTTCTGCGCTGAAATGCATTTACACTTTTTCTGCTTTCCTCTCGCAGTGCAAACGCGGGCTGCTCATTTCTCCGCTTCATGCGTTGTGATCAATTATATAAAATTCTGAGGTGCTTATCACATCCATAATGATGATGCAAAAGAATAATATGTTTTCTAAAAATTGCTCACCAAGAAATAAAATTATATGTTGATTCTACAGCTACGTGTCTCTACGTTCCATGCTTCTACGGATTCTATCTATATGCCGCCAACATCTATACATCTCGGCCATAACTAAAAAGTAATTGGTGACTTCTCTCCCTTCCCCCCACGCATCCTAAATTATATATATATATATATATATATATATATATATGAGTATCTTGCCAAAGGCTTTTGAAATATTCATAATCAGGCACATATTTATTAGTTAACACAAGCTTTCAATATTTTTCATTGATTTTCATCATATTGAGTTGGAATTTTATCAGTCTATCACAGATATTTCAATGGATTTTTTAACCACATACTGTAAAATATCTTTTGCGTTTGCTATTTCATGAAGTGAAGAAAAATTTATCTTTAGAAAAATTCTTCTTGAATTAAAATTTTATCTCTTTAGAGCAGTTGCCTGAAACACTTCCTTCCATAATGCTATGTAAATTTTACACTGAGAATACATGAAAATGGTTCTCAATTCCTCTTCTAGACATACCAATAAATTCCACTACATACAGCCTTTTAATGTACCCTATAACTTTAGATATTAGGTTCAAACAGTCTGCCCAGAAAAGTACTTTAGCTATTTAAGTAAAATCATACCATACCATACATTTTTGAGGTTTTAAATCAATCTCTGTTACCTGGTCACCAATGAAACTATCCACCTCAGGTGGACATATTTCCAATATAAAATGCTCGACGATTTTACTCTTTTACTTCATAAATCATTTAATTGACTTCCAATTACTTTAATCAATTAAAAAAATACTGAAACCTTCCTCAAAATTTAACACATTTATGTACTAATAACACAAATTATTAAAATTTAAATCGCTTCATATCAAATATTTTAATATCTTGTAAACTGACAGAATACATCTTTTATTTTCAAGAAATTCATATAGTTTTAGATTATTTACAGAGTCCCAAGGTAGTTTAACGCGCACTTAGTGTTTTCTAATATTTTTCATCCTCTATGAAAATTTATCAGTTATGTCAAAAAAGTTTGAGGACTTCATATATTAACTACAGAAAAATATTTCCCGAATATTATTTTCCATAGAAATTTTTAGATATTTTCGAAGTTATGTTACTTCATGCGAATTCAGATCAACTAGACTTAATACATAATTTGATACCTTTCTGCGATATATAATAAAACTACTAAAAAGCCAAACCTTAAAAGATTAAAGTTCTAGGAACTAGCAGAAAGAAATGGTTAATAAGCCTTCAAAAGCGTTAGAAAAATAACGCCAGAACTTATTTTTAAATATGTCAAGAGAACGGAAGCTGACGATTTATTAGCAACCGTATGGAAAGACATCGCACGGTAAGATCAAACAGAAAATTTAAAGAAACACTGCTTGTCATTCAAAGGGAATGGGAAAACATCTTCTGATAACGACCGAAAAGGACGATCTTTGCAAGTCTTAGAAATGGCAACTGAACATATCAACATATTTATAACTGATAGATAATACGATAGGGATGACAAATTGATAAATTACTGTAATTAAAATAATTCTTCTTATTCTTTCTTCATACATCTTCATTAATCCGTTTCTAATGAAACACAACAGGGAGCATACTACTGCATAGAACGGTTGATAATACTTTGCATTAATTATTAGTCCAAAGGGATTTGAATCCCGAAGGACTATTAGTTTCGTTTTGGCATTTTGCGTCGGACTCATAAATGTCGGTTCACTTTTCAAACTGTTGCCACAAAATGTTAGAGTCCTGCATTATATTTGAAGAAATTAAATAATGAAAAATCTGCATAAATGTATGTATATTTCTCGTATTGTGATAAAACAACGGTACATAGAGTCATCGAATTTTGAATAACGTAATCCTCCAACGAATATGAGCATGTGGAAGACCAAATTTGAAATTTGAAATTTGTTTTATGATCGATTTCCTATTTTTTAAAACTTTGACGAATTTTTGATTAACAAACTCAAGGATTTCAAAGCGAGCAATGGCAACGTTGTGCAGAAAAAACATTTTTATCTCCAGCGCGTGAGTCTCTGTATCGGAAATTCTAAAGATATGCTCGTTTTAAAACTATTTTGCGATATTGCTGTTGCACTGGATCTTATGGTTTAAGTGCGAGGAACATGATATTTAATAAAGAAAGGTAATACACAAAATGTTAAAAAACGCCCCTTTGGACGTAATTTAAAATCTGAAACATTTCAGATTTTTTTTTTTTTTTTTGTTTTTTTGTTTGTATCTTTTTTCATACACATACATTCTTTAAAATTTAAAACCATATTTGTAATGTTAGCATTGAAAATAAATAAGGTTTTGAACAATGCAGAATTGAATATGTAATACAATTATTCCCTCGCACCCGTTTATTGCAGCCTAAACGAAATTCTACAAGCTGAAGAAATAAACAGCTCTTAATATAAGAAATACTACGTACCATATGAAAACGGGATGTAACATAGTGAAATACAAGAACCTAATGGCATTCAGTATAATTTTACCATGGTAATCCCAAGAACTAATGTGTACGTGTTAGCTCGGATCGATGTTTCATTGTTTAATGCTACGATAAACAAAGGTGTTTCTTTTTTTTTTTTTTTTTTTTTTTTTTCAGTTCTGTCATCCGTTAAAAACCAAACCACACAAGGTTTTTATTATCCAGTACAGGTTTACAGCTCCCTCCTATTTTTTTAACGCTTTTTGCAGAATAAATCAAAATGTAAATATTTTACTTCCGACAGAAAGAACAGACTGGAAGTACGCTGCGAATGTGCAAAGCAGTACACACAACGATACCGTATTAAATTAGATTATTTTACCTTATTCAATACTCACAACATCTTATTATATGCAATTCATCTCAAATGAATTTTACGTATTAAGCATGTTATATGAATATCGTGTATATACAGTGTTTCGCTAATATTCGCAGTTTATCGAGATTGTGAAAGGATCTTGACATTTTGATATTTAAGCCAGATAACGGCAAAGTACGTGTGAGATTTCTGTCCTAGAAAAGGTATCATCATTGTTGTCAAGATAGATAATTTGAATATGTCAAAGCACACAAGACTATCTGCCGGGAAAAAAGAAAAAAAAGGATACAATTGTGAAAGACTTTCTAAAGCACATTGGCTCGCATCTACGTTACACATGGGAAAAACCGACAAAAACACAAACACTCACGCAGCCAGCTTGTTGGCCAGGGTTCGAACCCGGGCCAAACTATCAAAATTCAACAGTCTCATCTCCTGGAACATTGACGGGCATTCACCGTTACTGCCGAGAAAAACTACGAAAATTTTAACCATCTCGTTTAATGAGAATCCCGGACTGAAACACCAGTATTTAGAAGTGACCTTTTGACTAATACTGGGATTAAATAGAAACTGAAATGTAGTATTAGCGGATAGTACAGTAGTGGTAAGGTTGCTGCAATTTCAACATAAGGTTTATTTTAGCTAACATGTGGTTTTTATGCTAATTCTTTCTCTACATTATATTTCCATGTCGTTCTTCATCAGAATTTTAAATAGTCTAAATTTAAATAACAAGCAAATCTGTAGTTTAGAGAGAGTATTGCGACAATTCTGCAGCATAACCCTTTACCTTGCTATAAAGAGCAGCCCATTTGGCCAACCTGCGGACTGGTGAGTGACTTTTTTATCTAGCACAGCGCAGAATTAGAATCTCCATTGCTAGAGCTCAGTTCAAAGATGTGGGTTAGATATAGTATTTTAATATTTGGAATATCTGATTTCTTGAAATCCCCAAGTAGCAATATTTGTTAATTTTAATTGCAATACTAGAAGCACAGTTTTAATAAAACATTTAGTTAAGTTTTAAGCATGTGCAACTAAAGTTTAGACTTCTATATTATTGCAAGGATAGTAATTCCATGAGAACAAAGGAAAGTTAAATAGGAGCAATAAGCTAACTAGGTTTAAGCTTACACTAATTCTTAATTACAGCTACCTATGGAACTTTATACAACAGAAGACATTTTTCATGAAATATTAAAACCATGGTTCTGCCGTCGGAAGAAAATCGTTTAGAGAAAACGTATGTAATCATTATGACAAAACTGAAGAAAGATGTTTGAATTTAAATTACAGGAAACCATTTAAAAAGATTTTTAATATAGAGCAGCAATTTGTAAACGGATAATTAAATTTTATATTTGTTCTACAAAACTATTAATTAATACTCTCTATTTTTACCATATTATGTTCGCCGCTTAGCGCTTCCTTGTTTGCTGGCGCAACTTTTACGTGCAGTTTCATTAAACTGTACAATTATTTTTCTCAAAGATATGTTTTCTATAAATTAGCGAATTCAACATTAAATGCATTACATTTTTAAAGAATTAAAAAAACCCGCAGTACCGCACATTAAAATTTTTATGAGCTAATTTGCTATAAAAAATTTTTTTTTGCAAAATTATTTATTAATATAAAATTAAAACCATAATAAATATAAATAAATTTCTTAATCTTTTCTTAACTATAATTTATTATTATTATTATTTTTATTTTCACACATAATAATAAAATAATCAGTTACCAAACTTTTACAATGTACACTTTTATAACGTTTGAATTTATATAAATTAATAATAAATACTAATAGTTTTGCTATTCAAGTATGTAAAATATTTAAATACCCACAAACAATAAAATCAAACTG
Source organism: Stegodyphus dumicola (assembly GCF_044657685.1). NCBI lineage: Eukaryota > Metazoa > Arthropoda > Arachnida > Araneae > Eresidae > Stegodyphus > Stegodyphus dumicola. Next base: position 218,727,692 of record NC_140769.1, read on the forward strand.
AATGGAATTATAATGACTTTACAGACACATTCTCGAAAATAAGGATGAAATTTGTATTTCTCAAGAGATGGGGACAGAAGAACACTGAGAGTTCTCAATAGCTACTTACATGGGGTTTAGCTCATTTGTTTGGAATTTATCATTTTAGTTCAAATTATTATAATTTCCTTGGACAACATGATGGGTACTCTGGTTATCCCAGCGATAATAAAATATAGGATGAGATTACACCCTTTTAATTAGCATAAGAGTAATTATGAGATGATTTCGCAAAAATACTATAAAAAGTTTAGATACAAAATATAATATATGGCCCGATTAAGACATTTTGAGGCTTTAAACATTGCGTTCTTAAAGGTAACAGCAAAGATAATTTTTCTTGTTTTCGCGAGCGAAAAGCAGAGCTACATAGTCTTGCGAATTATGGATTTTTTTCGCTACATTTGTCTCCATACTTTACCAAAATTTTCTCATCTGCATTTTGTTTCAGCAAGCAGTTTTTTAAAGAATTAAATTTTTTATATCTCATTTAAAAAATAGAAATGACAACATATTTTAAATCGCTCGCATTTAAATAAATTAAATGCATTTTTTCCCTTTTAGATAGACTGTATTTTAACAGTTGCCAATATTTCATTACTTTGTATAATATTTTCCTCCTCCTCCTTAACGCGTGGCTCTGTGATGTAACTGGAAAGCCCGTCCGGCTGGCAATCGGGAGGTCCAGAGATTGAATCCCTGCAATGGCACCGTGGATTTCTTCAGTTTCCAGACTTCGAAATAAAGGGGGGGGGAACTAATGATTCTATATCGATGCCTGAACTAAAAAGTGGTGGATGATAATTCGTGACCACAGGGATTTAGCAACTGTGTCCCCTCCTTCCCAATCGCCCTTTAAATGGGGTAGAACATAAGATATTTTCTCACTTCTTACCGTGTGCCTTCGTGGTGCAATTGGAGTGCACGTCTAGGAACAATGGGAAGGTTAGGATTTCGAGTTTCGACAATGCCACTGCAAATTTTCCGATCTCCTGTTCAAAAGTAAATAGTTAATGGACTCTGCAACTTCACTGACATAATGAAGTTAATATTCAGATTTTAATTAATTTTATTCATTTTTTGAATTTGTAGTTATTATTTTAAGTTGTGTGCATCTATTCTTAATCTTTCGGGTTTTTTGGAAGTGCTTTTTACTAAAATTTATTTAATAACTCAAAAAGGGGGAAAAGATTTTAAATCAGAAATTAAAATAACAAATCAAGATGAAGATAAAAAATATTGATTTGAAACAAAAATGTATTGCTGAAAGTGTTATTAAAATGTAAGCAAAAAATCAAAATTAATCACCAAAATGTTTAAGTAGACGTGGCCGTAAAAAGACATCCTCTGAACGAAGAGAGAGGAAACTAACAAAGGATGAGTCTGAAAAATCGTAGATTATAATCGACACAAGTATAATGAATTCGAGAAGATTATGATGTGTTAGCCAGCAGCTATACTGTAAAAAAGCGCCTTTTGAAAGCTGGAGTATATGTTGATAACCGTACAGAAAAATTAAACTAATATTTTCTTGATAAAGAAAGGATTTCCTTGTGCCCACATGTATGCAACATAGACTTCTCAAAATTGAAGCAAAGTATTTGTTCAAAATTCAATTTTTTCGCCTCACACTCAAGTTAACTTTAATCATTTTTAAAAGCTTTTAAATCTTTTTGCTCTTTCCAAGTTAGTGTAAATCACAAAAATACAAAAAGATTTTGGGAAAACGTCTCTTTTTACTGTTTAATGCAGAATTTTCTCAAGGAGGTACATTTTTTCAGCAAGACAATGTCTCTCCTATACAGCCAGGATTTTATTTCTAAAGGGCTTCAAGTGCTAACTTGGCCTGGAAATATTTCTCATATGAAACCCAATGAAGGAATATGGAATATTTTCAAAAACAAAATCTATGATAAAGAAATAATATGAAATCAGATGACGCCACAATAAATGTTGAAATGTTTTAATATTATAAGTCTTTTGTTGGAAATATTATTAAATACAGATAATGTATAATAAATTATCCTTAATTACAGCAATACATACTTTAGGAACAAGAAAAGAAACCCTTTCAGAACCCTATAATAAATTGCATAAGGTTGAAGGTGTTACATGATGATTTAAGGCTTCCATTAAAATATGTAAGATCCTAGGCAGTAATCAGGCTCTGGGTACAGCTGCCTTAAATGCAGAATAGGGATCAGACTACCTCGACACCTTTAGTGAAGGCTATTTGCCTCTGAGAGGGCTGCTATTAAAGCCGCCCTTGGCTAGAGGTTTCTGTTCAAATGGAATAGAAAGGTATTCAAATTATAAAAATGCCCACGGATCTGATTTTCGAAATGCTCTGGAGCCAAACTTTCTCGGTCGCGGGCCAAAAATTGAAAACAAAAGGTTTGGCGGGCCAAGATAAATTTTTCTAAAATTTTAAAAACAAAATACAAGTATGCAATTTAAATATGTTAATGAGATGAATGAAATTGCGATTTCGTTTTTAAATGTTCTTTATATTGAGTTTCAAAGTGAGATGTACGGATTCTAAGGAACGAGGCTAAAGGCTCATCTGGTCAGTCTACTTCTGAAATTATTCTTTCTAAGGTTCATAGTTGAAGACACTTGTTCACATATATAAGATGAAGCAAACATAGCATTGATTTTCTGTGCGTGAGATATTAAATTTGGGAAACTTACTTTCGATAATGATTTGTAAAACTCGGTATATTTAGAAAAACCTGCTTGAGATGATTGTTAGATTGCAACTCAATTAATTCAAGCTGCAAATCTGACCTCACTGCTTCGCAATTTACGTTGAAAGGCATGGCAAAATTATCCAATTCTTTTTGAACGGCACTGAAATTTTGAAATTTTTGTTCGAACTCAAAATGCAGTTTTTTTATGCCATCTTCATAATTCTTCAGCTTCTCTTCATTTACTGAGGGTATTGAATTTAACTTCAGGAAATGAGTCAGGTCGTTCTTAGCTAGCTGCCAAGCAATAACAGTTACTAAGTAGTACTTAGTTTTTTACTAAGGTTAAGATTAAGTTTTTTCTAAGAGGTCTAATTGGATTTTCCATATGTCTGCTGCCCGAGAAAGAGATAACGTTTGTTGGCGCCAATCTACAGTTGTAACTAACAAAGAACTTCCGCTTTTAACACTTTACTAATGAAAGCTGTCTGCGCTTGCTATTTCCGTCAATTTATGTTTTTAGAACAAAAATATAGAAAGTAAAATGATCATCAGCGAGGCAAATTAAAATTATATCCACGGGCCGGATAGAACCTTCCGGCGGGCCGTAGTTTGCCCATCCCTGCTATAGGGGATCCAAGCTCGATGTATATTACACCTACATATTCACTACGGATAAAGCTTCTGGTTCTCTTTTATGCAGGAGGGTAACAAATTTAAAGTAAAAAGTCACACATAACTATAGCTACAGTTATGAATCAAATGTACGCGCTCTTTCAAGGTAAACTAGCAACAAAAATCAAGGGAGGATATTTGACTATACAAACATTCAGTAGCCGTTTCCGCAGAAGGGAAAAAAGTCTGGTGAGAAAAACGCATTCTTACGCTTCGCTGAATGGGAATCCATCCACTTGACTTTTTTCATGCCCTTCTCGAAACTCTGATAGGAAAAAAAAAAAAAAAAAAAAAAATGTAAATAGCAATAACAACAGAATTCGTGAAATGAACCAATCCATTACCTGTGTCATCATATGGTCGAATAAATAAACAGAATGTCTCCTAACCATAGAACACGAAAACAAAATGCACGATTAGTTGTTTTTAAAAACGACTATTGGTTTTAAAAGAACTCAACTCTTAGAATGAAACCAAATTCAACTTTAAATGGAAATATGTTCAGGTCCCATTATTTCTACTTCACAAACTGATATACTTTCCTTGATTGTACGACGCATCTTTTGGAAAAGTTCGCAAAAATACTCTTCCGACTTTGAAACATAGAAAAACCAGATTTTTATGTCGCACACAGATCTGACTTCAAAAGAACTTTAGACTGACAAATTTTACTTACAGTCGAACTCATAGATCGAGTTATTAAACTAGCTATAGCAAGATTTTGATTCGAAATATATTAAATTAAAATTCATAATAACGAATGAAATACTATGCGATGGTTCTGGGGCGATTTAAATCGATTTTGTGATTTTTTAAAAACTTTACATCTATGAATATCCGAGTCAAAGAAAATTTCAAGTTTTCGGTTTAGTTTACCAAAATACTAAACCTGATGAAAACAAAATTAATAATCTTGCAGACAAAATTAGGAATGTGCCATTTACAAATTTAAAATGAAATTAAATATAAACATGGTTGCCACTCACACAGAAGAATAAAATTCCCAGACTTCTCCAGGTTTTTCAAGTGAGCTTTAAGAGGATTCCAGTCTATCCGCGCAGTGCGTCTTGGCTGTGTTGAGAGGTAAATTAATTATGGTACCACTTGAAAACAAACAAGTTTGCCAATTACATATGACATATACATAAAATCTCCAAAACGTAACTATATTATAATAGTTGTTTTATTCACTGAAGATTGAGATTAGAATTTGCCCAATCTGGATTAAAAATGTCCCTTTTTTAAGGACATTTCGCAGCTTAACGAAATAAATAAATCTGTTTAATGATATTTTAAAATAAATTCAGGTATTTTATGTTTATTTAGCAGCATACCTAAGCAAGAAATATGTGCATGAATTTCGTGATAGTATGTCATCATATTAGAATTAGTTTCAAGTGTATGCCAGAGAAAATTGCTTGAAATCTGAAAGTATTATTATCTACTAATAAATAAATTTAGTAGGAAGAAGCGACATTAAATGACACGAATAACATTAAAATAAATATAATTACTTAAGATTAAAAATTGTGTTTCAATAATCAAGGATATTTTAGCGGCGAATATAGTTATATTAAATGGTCAGCCCAGATGATTGATTACTATTTTTTTATTTTACAGGAAAATGACAAGTTATTTAAAGATTTTGTGGTAAAATCCTAATATATGGCACGGCCTTGGCACGATTTTGAAAATTGTCGCCGACACCAAAATGACCCATCATAATGTCACCAAATCCCGAGTGTACCATATACGAGGATTAAACCGATTTTGTTTTATACGAGAATGGAAAGGCATTTTCTTTCGTTTCAACATGCACTGCACATGGGAGTCTCTCGATTATCGAGGCTACTGAAAACTTGCTTTGCCTCTCTAAAAGACAATCTGACTGAAGTTGCGATAAATAGCTCTACACCAACTGCACGAATGACGTTCACGCGATACATAATTCGACAAGAAAATGATTGCTTCCAACGTTGGCACAAAAATCGCTTTTTTTGGGACGGGGGGTATCGCCATATGAAATTCCCCGACATTTCCAAATTTTGACTAAAATATTTAAATTTCCCGACTTTTCCCGGTTTTACAGGTCTTCCAGGTAGCGTGGCAACCCTGTATAAGTATTGTTACAGAATTTGTATTTAGTTATTTTTAGCAGATTTGTAATTAAAATTTTTTTATTTCCCCGTGCAATGCAGCGCGTGACGAATTTTAAGAGAAAGCTACGCCGAAAAAGTATAATTACAGGAGCCCGCACATTTAATAAATAGATATCTCGTAATTTATATTTAAATTAAATAAATGCAATTCTATGTAGCTGTAATTCTACTCCTTTGCTTTCCAGAAGCCACGAGAAAATGGAAATTACCAGAATGTTCTCGTGTAAAGGTAAAGGTAAGCTTTTAAAAGCTCAAAAAGCTTATAAGCTTTAAAAAGGGGGAGAAAAACATCTCAGTTCAGTTGTTTTACTAAGTTGTTATTTACTTAGCTGCTGCGATTTTGAGTCCGGATTAGCTTTCTCTGCGCCTTGAATTGTGTTCTATTTAACGTTTTAGTAGTTTAAAATATTAACTACTGTGTTATATTGCGATACTGTACGAATATCTGTGCGGAAAAATTTCAGCACTTTGTTTTATTTCTAGTCATAAGAAAAAAATTTATTATTTAATTATTTTATTAATTTATTTAATTGATTTTCATCAGACTTGTGCATTCAATCTATTAATTACGAACCCGTACGCACGCAACAATATTTATGTAGAAAAGTTAGTAAGTTTTCACAGATGTTCTACAGATCTCTAACACATTAAGTTCAAACTGAGAGAAGGATTCGGGGGCACGGTGGTGGCCTCAGAAAAATTACTCTGAAAACCACTTGGGAAAAAACTAAATTTGCAAAATTTAAACTCCATTAATAGATGGCAAATTTCATTGCCTTACTTTGATGATCTATCATCAAAATTTTCTTCATAGCATTTTCTTTTCTTTTCACGCTTAGTACCAGCATTTCTCTTAGATTAACATTTGAAAGAGATGATCTAAATTTAGCCAAATTAAAAACTGAGAGGTTTAAAGAATTACCGGAAGATGTGATGAAAAACTTATTTCGCACTATGGGACCTAAGAGGGTTTGCAGTCAATTATTTGTTTTATTAGCAAGAGAGCGACAGCTTTTAAGCACACTCTGCCAAAAATACTTAGATCCGTGCAACAGAAGCGACAAGCGTTTAATAAACTTTATATAACAAAATACGTGTGCAAAAACTGACAATAGCTAATACGATAAACGACAGCGCCAATACAAGTAAAGATGAAATGAATCTTGCAAATATGGTTATTATAAATAAAATGTAAATACATTTGCATAATAATTTTTTTAAATGAAAACAATCCCAAAATTTTGAGATTTGAAAGGTTTAGAAATCCAAGTAGTTTACCTCATATAAAGTATTTTAAAAAGACTGCATGACTGAGCATCTTTTGAGAACGGTTGGTTGCAGAAGTCGATTCTAGTTTATGAAATGAATCAAATAATGTAGGATTTCTGACTATAATTCTATTGGCTGTATGACACATTTCAGCAAATCAAGAAGTATTTTTATTTCTACTATTAAAAGTTTAAGTCGATATTGATTTCATATAAAATTGACTATAAAAAAACTGAGTTCTATCGAAACAAATAAGAATTTTAGAAAAATTCTTTAAATTTAATGTTTTCATTGACGTAAAAGGTACCTGCCCGAAATCTGCATTCGAAAATTTGTCATGCATAGTTATCTTTAGTTGCATTATGATACTGTCTACAAATATTTTAAGCATCATCTGGAATAACGTTGAACGTACAAAGTTGATTTGTCTCAGTTTGATTAATTTGGCTATGGAAAATAATTTTTCAATGATACTTTAAATTCCCTAAATTTTTTATTGAAAAGCATCATGTACTAAAACTGCCACCTATTTCTGGAATCAAAACTAAGAGTTACTTAGACGTGCAATCGTTTTGAAACATCCTGCATAAATTTAGATTAAAAAACACAACGTTTATCTTGCAATGTTTTCTCTGATACTTGTGCGCAAAAGTCTTATATTTCAGTCATTCAACGGATATATCAGAAGGGAAAAATAAAATTTAAAAAAAAGTCTAATTTTATTCGGAAGTATAAACTCAGAAGAATTTATAATACGCAATTATCTATCATTCCCAGCTTTAATTTCAAGTCGCATCAAACAAAAGATCCTAGCAGTTATATTACGAAAACATATTAAATTCATTGTTAAAAACTAAGAATATGCCATCCCACAGCGTTGCAGTGGTGCGAAAATAGATGATACAGTACAGGATTTAATGGACGAAATCTTGTACGACGTATAGGAGTATTTGTAAAAAGAGAGGGGGTGAAATGCTGCTTTCTCACAAGAAAAAGAATGGAACAGCATTTTTATATGCTTCACTGGCGATAATCCACCCATTGTTTCCAAAATCGCATGAGAGATGAGAGATTTTCTTTAATGCCATTACAAGAACAACAACAGTCATTAGATAACATTTCTCAGAAATTTCAACAATCCATCACTTGCACCACGCCTTACTCTGAATACAGGGAAAATACACAATCCCAATTATTCATCGCCTTTGCAGATCAACAGAGCACTGCCGAAAAACGTAAAACAAAGTAAAATATAGTGCAAGAACAAGTCAAATAGCGTAATACATATACAACAAAAACATTACATTACATTGAAAAACATTACAATAATATACAACAAAAACTAATATGCAAAATATAGTAAATTAAAGTAAAATTAGATAAAATTTAATTAAAAGAGCAAAATTAAGTTTATAAAGAACTTCTGATACAGTAAATTTCATCGCTAAATGGCTGGAATCAAGTTAAAAATTTAACGCTAAAAACACTGATAGCTAATATCATTTAGGAAAAAAAAAAAAAAAAAAAACTGAAATGTTTCAGATTTTAAATTACGTCCAAAGGGGCGTTTTTTAACATTTTGTGTGTTACCTTTCTTTATTAAATATCATGTTCCTCGCACTTAAACCATAAGATCCAGTGCAACAGCAATATCGCAAAATAGTTTTAAAACGAGCATATCTTTAGAATTTCCGATACAGAGACTCACGCGCTGGAGATAAAAATGTTTTTTCTGCACAACGTTGCCATTGCTCGCTTTGAAATCCTTGAGTTTGTTAATCAAAAATTCGTCAAAGTTTTAAAAAATAGGAAATCGATCATAAAACAAATTTCAAATTTGGTCTTCCACATGCTCATATTCGTTGGAGGATTACGTTATTCAAAATTCGATGACTCTATGTACCGTTGTTTTATCACAATACGAGAAATATACATACATTTACGCAGATTTTTCATTATTTAATTTCTTCAAATATAATGCAGGACTCTAACATTTTGTGGCAACAGTTTGAAAAGTGAATCGACATTTATGAGTCCGACGCAAAATGCCAAAACGAAACTAATAGTCCTTCGGGATTCAAATCCCTTTGGACTAAAAAAAAAAAGAAAAGTTTTGTGCTGAACACGCAACTATATGGAAGGTGAATGACGAAAACATGGAAGAATAGCTGGAGTATAACTGTTCGGAACTTGTTGACTGCAGATGCTGCATTAAAAATAGTTTTTTTCTTTTTTTTTAATTAAATGTGTGAAAACATACATCGGAAAACATTTGCAAATTAAAAATTACTTCAAGAATACGTTCCCCTAGGGGAAAAAAAAAATTACTTGCTCAAAAATTACGGTTCGAGAACACCTCTTTAAGACTGCCCTCTCTAATAGTCAACGGTATTTATGAAAATTAATGAATCCGGTATTGAATATCCATTCTCTAAAATGACCACTTCCAAGGAAGACCAAAATCATCCGAACAGTGGGCGGACGTCTTAGTAAAAGTTAAGTCTACGTTAAATCCAATAAAGTAAAATGCATTTTAATTTTCAAATAGCTTACCGAGACATTTAAGATCAATAATGGCACTTAAATACATATAGGAAATGCGATGCAAGATGTGGATTTAAAATGGTAGAGACAAAAGAAAAGAAAGAAGGTAAGATTCTGGGTTATTCATAGCTAAAACGAATGCGTGAGGCAGTTGAGACGATATATCTATGATATAATGTAAGACAATGTAGAAATGAATGTAATGTAAAAGACAATCGAAGAAGCTTTAGTATTTATTACTTTTAAAATAACAATCTCCCTACTTCTCCCAGATATAGAAGCTCCCCAAATGAACAAGGCAACTCTATAAACTTACGGATTTGCCTCATATAATTTAATTAGGATGTGATCTAGTAACAGAAGTCGGTCTAATTTCATATAATTTCATATAATTCTCTACGTACGCACAAGTTCTGTATAAGCCTAAATGGGATCGAAAGCTCTAAGCCAATTACACTCATCAAGGATTAAGCTGAAAATTGAACACTCATCTGTGAACTCAAAAGAATTGACATTATAGCTGAACGAGAGTCCGCCTGACTTTACAGATCATAAGATTCAAAGAATTCACAAGCGAATCTTTTAAACATTTTTTTTTACAAAACGGTTTGACAGGAATCAGTACAATATTTCTATTTTTATTTATTTATTTTAAATATTTCTGAATACTTTCTTAACTAACGCGAAATGAAATAAAATAGTTACCATTTAACACTCACCAGTTTAAGTTTACTATATTACATACACACACACATATATATATGAACTATGGTCTACGTATATATATACACTATATTTCACACACACACACATATATATATATATATATGTATAAAATATGGTACATACATATGTAACATATTTGCATAGGAGCCGCACCACCACTCATCTGCGAGAGGGAACTACGGCCACCTCTATTATATTACATGGAGTGCAACTTGTAATTATATTCGTCTTCGGGGTATGAGATCAAAAACGTTTGAGGATCGTTGATTTAAACGGTATAAAAGGCATTAAAACAGCACGTTCGCATTCTGAATGCAGGAAGATAATATACGTGTACTTGATCGCGGAGTACTACGTGACAATGACAGGAATCAGTAAAAGCAAAGATATCTACGGGATTTTTTGAAATGTTCAGAATAATGAAAAACATTACAATAATATAATTTGTTTTCGTTCTGTTACATTCTTTTACCTTCATGTGGCACAAAACATTCACTCTAAATTACAATGATTTTCATATTATTGAAATAGAGTAATACCTCGATAATCCAAGGCAAACCTATTTAGGAACAGCACCTTATAAGGCAGTAATAATTTACACTAATAACTATATTTTTATTCTTAAAGCTATTCATTGCATAATAAGTGATAACATGTCTTTTCGTTTATTTTTATGCAACAACAAAACCATAACCTTTTTTACACACTGGATGTCCCAAATAAAAATATACCCACACTGATAAGTGTATGCTAATTTGATTTCTTTTGAAACTATTACGGTGATGCTGTTCTTTGTAACCGTGTTTCATTAGAGAATCTTGTAAATGGGCTGTGAAGGATTCGAGGAGAAATTTTGAACTAAATTTCATACTATGCCATCAAGCAAAGCAGCTCGCTCAACAGCCTAACATACTTGCTAAAAAGTAGTGTGAGACAAATGAATGTTTCCATGTGTGTTTACTCCAGAGAACAATGATGTTCGTATTCACCCTTTCATGGACTTCTCAGAAGTCAACATGTTGATCATTTCAGCAAACAGGAATTGCACGTTTCTCCTGCTTCAGGATAATGACGCTGGATTAGCGTTTTAAATTACATAACCGTGTATACATTTATGTGCTACAATACAGTACATTAGCTACAGGTCCATATTATATATACTCTAATGAAAATAATGCTGAGCGGAAATTCGATTTGGGTATATATTTATTTCAGACACCTTTTATAAAGGGAGCTTAAAAAAGTTACGGCAACTACAGAGGGGCAACATAAAAAATATAACATTTTCGCATACACATGTATAAAATAATGAGAAACTTGGAGGGGGGACGCTATTGCAACTGATATAGGGAGGGAAACATCTTTAGATCTGTAATATTTTATACAAATGGTTGCGGCTTTAGATTTTCATCAAAGTTTTCAATTATGCACAATAATACTGGTTCACGTTATCTCCCAATAACATAATCCTACTATTTAATACCTTCTGGCGAGTTGCGGTGTTTCCCAAAGCGTAGTCGCGATCCGCCAGCAAGTTGAAAGATAGTTTATTGAAACATGAAAAAATTTTAAATACAATTTTTCTCATTGTGTAGTTATATATACCCGATCGTAGTTACGAATTTATAATTATTAAGGCAGCAACTCTACTGAGTTGCTCTACTCCGTGATTAAATGAACTCGGAAACTTTGCCTTTTTTCCTATTATATTTTAATTTCTATTACAGATTTTAAAATATTTTCCTATTTAAATACTTTTTATGCTACATTCTATTAGAATTTCAGAAAACATACACGTAAAGTAAACCTACATCATAATCAAAACGATAACTTTGAATGACTCTAAATTTTCCTAGTCTTCTGGAGTAAAAGAAAAAATCGTTTTCCGAAGTTACATGAAGTCACTGTCCTTTGCCTATTAATGCTAAGAAAACAATTACTTGATCTAAAATAAAGGTATTGCATACGTTTAAAGAATTTGATTGGTTTACAAATACACCTTTTAATTAAAAGTAGCGAATATAATGTTTATTTAGTTATATACGACTTATTTGCTCTATTGCTTCGTTTCTGGTATCTTCTCTCAGAAATATTAACATAATGCTGGACAGCGAATGTTAGCGTAAATCCAAAGCAGAGAGTGTTTCGCGAATTCTGCTGTCTTCACACCCGTGACAAAATTCTGCTTTAATTAGTAATTAACATAGGTTATTAATTATAACATTTAATCAATTAATTATTAATATAGATTTATTTATAGTTATTTTCCCCCAAATCCTTCCCACTCATTTATTTATCATTCCTTCACTACTGCACAGTTTTCTTCTAGGAATCACTTTTCCCCTTACTTCTTTTCAGAGAAATTACACTCATTCGAGTCGTGAGGCTAAAAAGTTTAGGAAACACCGAGTTAGATAGGACAGTGATTTTTTAATTGCATCATTCAAAAACTACCCTTCGTCATCGTACACTGCAATCCTGGGTGCACACGATTTGGACGGCAATTCATCGTCCTCTCGCTCGCGTGAGTCAAATGCATTCAAAGCTAGCCAGTTAAGGTCCCGCAATCACGGATCCACATAAACATCCGATCCCTCTTTTAAGGGGAGGGATAAAAAAGGGGGGTTTAGAAGGACACCCTGCCGGAATATAATTAGCTTTACCCTGGAAGGGAAAGAAATAGGAAAGCGAAAGCAGTTTTATGTCTGACTCACACGACGGATAATTTTGATCAATTGAAGATCTCCCATGTTCATCCCCCCTGCTAATATTCAGCCACTCTCCGCGCTGCATAGCAACAGCGTCCAACGGATGCTGAGAGACGAACTGCGCATTTTCTGTCACTTTGCGTCCAGGAAAATTCAGTAAGGCCATTTCAACAGATTTTATTTTTCTTCAGCTAATTTTTTAGTAATACAAAACACATTAGCTCATCAGCACAGTTTGATTTAATTTTTTATTAGTTCTGTTAATTATTCCTGAACGTAATGACTGTCAAAGGAAAAATATGTCTACTGGACATTTTTAAATTGCACAATTTAGTTACCACATTCGATCCGGAGTTTAATTATAAAAAATAAAGAAATTTATAAGTTTTTCATTTAAGCCAGATAAAAAACCAGCTTCCAAAACTATTTAAAAGTAACAAGCTAATAAGTTGTATTTGGCACTTCATTACTTCTATTTAAAAAGATGAATGATGGCAGATGAACGTCTTTGCTTATAGTTTTTATGATCTGATTAAAAGTGAAAATTTAAATTACTGATTAAAAACATTCAATCAATTATACATTCAACTTTATCCATTTTTTTTATCAGTTTAAGTTTTTTACCAGTTATCAATTCATTACTATTTGCTTAAAAAAGAATTTTTGGAATGTGGAATTCTGTCACGTAGGAAACATGAGAAAAGGAAGAAAATATTTATACGCACAATGTAAAAATTAATCATTTGAGCAACCGGAATCATCCTACCTAAAACTAATGCTAAGCAGATAATTTGATAAACATACAGTCATCTAAAATTAATATTCACTGAAAACGGAATGCATAACAAAGGAGAGTACACCAGATTAGAAGAGACATAAAAAAGATGTATGCGAAAAGATACACGTCAATATCAAATGCAAATTTCGGGTGGGGGGGAGAAAACGATGGCATTGAAGTCAAATAAACTCACACAAAGCAGAGTTTTATTAATGCTAATCTGCAAGTTTCATCTCCTTGCCTTTATTTTACATCAAGGCTAATCTCAGTTCCCCCTTTTTTCGGGGTAGGGGGACTAATTCTCATTTACGCCAATCCAGCGTTTAAGTATGATTATGCATTAACATGCTGGTATTTGCAATACATTATTTAAAAGAGTGTAGTATTCCCCTACATTCTTCTAAAAATAATTTAATTGCTATTCTTATTAAGAAGATTCGTATAAAAGCAATAAAGATGAACTATTTTATAGTCTTTGGAGACACTATAAAATTCTATCTTTTACAGGAATTTGGCGCCTAGGCTTTTATTCATTCAGCATCCGGCTATCACCCTTTCCTAGAAATCTGATGCAACATACATGTCTCGATGCTGTTCGAAGCAATCAGCACAACAATGACACTGTTTTCGGGGGGGGGGATCAAACTTAAGCCCAAGTCCAAGATATTATCAGAAGCAACAGCTTTTAAATTATCACTACATCAAATTTGAATTAGACTTCCGAGTAACGAGCAATACTGGAGTCGAATAACCTTAACTGATACGAAAAATGTTTCCGCCAAATTCGAGCATTAATAAACACTTACAGCTTCAATCCCGATGTCGCAATATATATTTTAATGCTATATTAAAGCACTTTTTTTTTTTTTTTTTTAAGTTTTAGGTCTTACTACACATAAAAGGTGTTCTTCAGCAGAAGAGGCTAGCTGCCTGGATAATTTTGTAATATTTCTCATTAATTGCGTGGGTGTTTTTGTGGTTTTCCTCACACGGAACTTACAGGCTATATAATTTCTTTTCAAAAGCACTCTACAGAAATGATTTTTTAAATGGTACGTATCTTTCCATAATATTCGAAACCGCCACTCGAAAATGTATACGTGATTTATTTTTAAAATCCGTCTGGAATCTAAAAATCTATATTTATATCAACATATATCAGTCACTAACTAGTCAATCATATCTGTCAGTAAGCATGAAACCAGTTCATACTAGTCACTAACCATGGGAAAAAAACAGATAGTCGTTATTAATTTCAATGGGAGAAAATGGGAAACCTAACCTAAATGAAATAAGATAATGCTAAAAATTGGTGAATACCGTAGTTCAGAGTTGTAAAAAGTGGACAAGTTGTTCATAAGTTTTGTTTTTGCTAACTCCGAATTTTTCCATTTGAGGTCCATTAGCATATATATAAATAATTTAATACTATCAATTTTAGAAACAGTAGCCCAAATACTTTTAAAAAGCAGCAATCTCCAACGAAAGCTTTGGAAGAAGTGCACGGAAAAAGAGTTCAATATATTATGGAAGACATTTTGCACAGCATGCTGTACATTTATTTGAGCACAGTATTTGATTGCATGTGGAAGAAAGTAAACATTATATATGGCTGGTATTTGAATCTGGAATTTGATCTCGATTACAAGATATTCTGCTTACTGCAAAATGTACAACAGTAACTTAATATTCGCTGCTCTCTTCGTAACATAATTCAGGTTTTGATAGAAAGAATGCAGCAGGTTTGGAAAAATCAAGCCTTCTTTTTATTTCATTATACAGAATTTTCTGCAGTAATTTTATTAATTCAAATTTATCTTCCATGTTAAATAGCCCATTGATAATGCACATGATTTGACTTTTTGTTCATGATTTTATTTAGACATTATTGAAAATCCCACAATCGTTCCACGAAGCTTCTTCCGTCGATAAAACCCCCTTTCCTTAAACTGAAGTGATTTTAGTTGATTGATCAACTAATTATGGCAATGGAAGCGACAGCCAGTTCACTTAACAAACCGCAGAACTTAAAATGATTACAAATTACAGTAACTCAGTTACTCATTTGACTGAGTATAATAAGAAATAATATTCAGTTTCTGATTTGATCTGCTATAGAGAAAATACCTTATTTTCGAACTAAAAAATAATTTAGAGATAATACTTTGATTGAATTCTGGAAGAAATGTTAGGAATTATCGCATCCCTCTAGGCGTCGTCTAACGCTGAAGTAATTACCGTCACGTTGGCAGTTGGAAGATCTAAGGTTCGAAATCAGACTAGGGCACTGTTTTCCGCATTTCTTGCTCCGAAATGTTTAATAATCTCTATAGAATAAATTTCAAGTTTTGTAGCCTTAAATTCCAGCTATATACGAGATCTCAAGGATGTCAAATACTGTTATATATGTGTAATCAAATCATTATTTTAACTTACCTATGGAATCAAGATAGACGTTAAAAACACATTTTTATCTGTTTTTTAGAACACATGTTTATAACTCGTGCGCATATTTAAACAATATTGAAAAGATGCTTAAATGTGTAAGTTCTCTGGAAATTAATTATTTGTCGCTCCAAAGCAATATTTAATTTTGAAGTAGAATGATAAAACATTAGAAAGCGAAGTTAGAAGTTTTTGAATTTAAAAAATTTGCGAGGTTCAAATTTTGAAAATAGAACAAAATAACTTGTAACTTATTTCCAATGTAGCGAATTTCCAGTCGAGGATAATAAAGTTTTAAAAATTACTAATTTTAATAACGTAAATGTTAGAAAGAGACACTGCATTAAAGCCATGTTAAGATCATAAAATTCAAAATTCCCACATAATCTCCATACAAAATTTTGCTTAAGGGCTGGGTCAAAAGAGGAAAAGGTACAGAAAAGGTTAAACAAAATGAAAATTAATTTTCTCTACACTTGAGATCTGAAACATTTAGTTCTGTGAGGAAATTTAGGAACTTTCCTAGTGAAGAAGATACTTTATTTTCCATACTGATCCTTCACATCTGAAAGTCACCTACAGAGTGTGACATCATGAGTTCTCCCAAAAATTACAAAATCACTATCAGCAAAGCATACTAAGTATTTAACAAAATAACACGTACACTGCATTAAAATGAAGAAAATTCTATAATTTGACTTTAAAAGAAGTCAATTCCCGACTCGCAAGTTCTTAGGAAAAATAATTTTAGATTTGACTAGTTTTTTAATTACATATGTTGAACTGAAATGAGTATTTTAGAAAGCGCTAACGTTTTTCTCATACTTGAAAGGATATGAAGTTATTTTTTACTCTAATGAATATATCGCTTTCATTACTACACTTGTCCTTTAAAAAAATCTTAATGAGCATTTCCACTAGTCTCTTCGGAATGGCCCCTTTTTTCTGTGATGATACGCATAATTTTGACATGACTAGTTCAAAAATCTCAAATTTTGCAAATTTTGATGCTGGTCCTTTGTCAGCCAAAGTGCAGAATTACACCCTAAATAATATCCATGAATTTCAGTTTAGCGTAACTTTAATGTGGAAGAATGCAAAAGGTTCACAAAATGTTGAGTCAAAAATCAGAATTGGTTGAAAACACGCTAGGAAAGGAACTACAATCAAAGTGTTAAAAATATTTCACGTACATAAGTATGACAAGTATATGAGTTAAAGATACTCAACTAATGTTTTTGATAAAAATACGTAGATTTCTAATTTTTCTTTTTCATGCTGAAAATCTATACAAACCTGATAACACTTCTCAGTGTACTCTTGCGCGAGGATATTGCATTGCTTTCCTTATCCCTCGCTTGAAGACTGGCGGCGACAATGGCTCGAAAAGTTCCTTTCCAAAGCCTCTCAAACAGTACTTTATCGTCAACAGGAGCTAAATTCCGACTCCTCGCTCTGGACATGGACGTAGATCCCTGGACCACAGCAGGAGCAGATATGAAATGCAACTCATTACGTGCCTGGTGCTTCTTAGAGCTCCTCATCACGTCGAAAAGATTTGTAAAACTTTGCAAAGTTATCAATTTTTAAAAGATGAAAGGAAACTTTCTTGTTCTCATAAATATAACAAATGCGGTTAAAATAATAAATATGAGCAAATACTTGGAAGACTTATGAAGCTCAATCTCAGAGCTGTTTTTGCACAAAACTTTAACGAATCTTTAAAGTCCCGTAACGAAGCGATGTAATAACTTCAATATATGCATACAAACAATTACATAATAAAAATGCCCTGCTCTCAAATCTGCACAATGAATAGCTGCAGAATCATATACAACGGTAACGTTGAGCGGAGATTCACTTTAAAAGCTGAAATGGAAGACTTTTCTTTTGACCTTGATCTAGCGATATGTAAAACTTGAAGGCATCTGAACGGCGTAAGTTGAAAAAATTCTTACATATAAGGCGACAACAATGGAAGACTTCGTCGTTAGTATCATATATTCTTTACAAAATCATGATAGATGTTTCTTTCCTCTTTGCGTAATTAGATTACACAGTTCCTTGCTTGTAGTAGGGCACAACTGGAATAAATTCTTGTTTTTTGAGATCACTTTTAATGTTTCTGCACTTTTGTTTTCATAACTTTCCTATGCAGTTCATTTATCCAAAGATAATGACAGATACAAAATGTTTACATTCACACGATTATCCAAGTTTGTCTAAAATTAAATGCACAAGACTGCTAAAATGTCCCATACGAAATAAAAGCGATGGCAAAAGTGACACTATTTAACACTCAATACGGTGCTGAACTGCAAGTTCAAATATAATGATGAACTTTATAAACTACATGCGACATTGCAGTAAACAACTGGCTAAATATTAGAAATGCTAGAACGATTTCACAAAACATCTTGAATATGTAAAAGTTCAAATCGAAGCAAAATATCAGTGCATTCTATCAGACTACTAAAGACCTAAAATCGCTCAGTTTTAAAGTTTCATAATGGAAGACTCGATTCACAGATATAACCTTTTTCAGTATTAAGACAGAATATACTTATTTACAAGTGTGGTAAAACATCTTGAGCAGAAAATATGTACTATATATAACAGAATTCACAACCATTTAAGATACGATCCGCAGTTAAATTTTTAGCGTTTAATATTTCTTCATTTCCCTTTAGAAAATATACTAATAAAAAAGAACAATAATTCCAATTCCTATCCAATTTAAAAAACGAAAAATAAATAAATAAACAAGGACAAATAAAAAAATTAGACGTGAAATTAAAAATTATTAACCAATAATTGCTACAACTTATTAACAAGGAATAAATATGAATGATTTCTAGTTACAGAAACAAGAAACATCAGAACTTTGACTTTTCAATTTAGAGAAAATAACTCAAATATATGAAAGGACTTCTCAAGTGACACTTGTGCACCCACTCAAATTTCTGATCTTTTAAGTGGAGAGAACTTCAGGAAGAGCAAGATTAAATCTCAAAGGATGAAAAAGATAAGAGATAAGTAAAGAAAAGTCTTTTGATAGATCACACAGATTTCCAGGCAGGTACGGCGGATGATTTGGCAGCAAGCGTCCACAACTGAAGACTATGAAATTCCAGATAACCACGTTGTACCGGCATGGTACAGACTCTCGAGCACGCACAAAGAATTGCACAAAATGCAACCGCCACTCATTTTATAGGAGGACAACATAACTGCTCTGGACAGAAGAGAGACAATATGGCCGCGCGTATGGAAACGCGGAAAATTTGCCCTCGGCAATGGAAGGATGGCGGGAGACCATGGCGCACCTACCCTGGGCATCCTGCAATGGATGCTCCACCAGCAGCGGATTATTGGTTTCTTGGATGTTTCTGGGTGGAGTCTGAGTCCACCACTCACAGAGGAAAGCTGAAATGACAGCGCAGTAGTTAAGAAAGGATTGTTTGTTGTTAGTTTTGCATTTCAAAATAAGTCGATATGGAAGCTGCTGAAATAGGTACGAATATTATCACAAACATCTGTATACGAAGACTCGTATTAAAAATTAAAGCGATTACATATGAAAAATTAGTAAGTTTATAATTCAAATTTATACAATCAATTAAACAATACCTTCTTTCACAAAATACTGTAAATATTTTTTTTTAAGGTACGACTGTCGAAGCTAAGAAACTCTCATTAATTTATATATTATTATAAAAATAATGGTAGAATTCATAAATGTTAACTATTTTTCACTTTACATTATAAAAACAGCAATCGAACATAGTTGCATCACATTTCGAAATGTTACAGATAGATAGTTTTTTTTTTTTTTTTTTTTTTAATTCTTAATTTATATGAACCCAGAAATACCATAAAGTATTCGTTTTATATCAGAAAGAGAACCCTATTTTGAAAACATTTTATAATTTTTTAACAGCATTAGTATTTTTTAAATAAATGGTATAAAACAAGCATAAGCTCTATTCATATGTTTAATCTCAAAATTTAAATAATTAGTCAATCATTACTCTGCTTCCTCCAGCATTTGCAATTCGTTCAAAAAATTCGACGTATTAGATCAGTATTCAAAATATCTAACAGATATCATTATTTTGGCTTTCAGTTCCTAAAAAATATATCTAAGTGAACAATTAAGTTTTGAGTTTTTATAAAAAGTCCCTAAGGAAAATGAACCGTCATTTCAGATTACTAGAAAAAGTATCACAGGTTTTCAAGCAAGAAAATTAAATCGAAAAGCTATGCGCTTCTTTCTTTAGACCTTCCTTCCTAAATATTATTAGTTTAAAAGAAAAGTTTTATTTTACTAAAATAAATTTCAGAAATTTGTGAACCACTTGTTTAGCTTTCAAACCTAGACACAGCAAAACCTGTAAAACGTCTTTCCCGCAAACACGCATCCGTACGGTGAAACCAACATCACAGACTACCTCTCCTGTCTTTCGGAGTTCGTAATAGTTTTCCTTGCATATTCTAGGAAAATTTCATAGTAAAGTTAACAAAGCATGAACTTGGAGAAAAAATATTCCCTTCTTCTGACTATATCAAAAGAACAGAAATCTTAATTTTCTATAAGTTTTTATTAAATAACTAATGTTTACTCATTTTAACATCATTTATTTTCATTACAATTAGTGTTTCATTATAATATATATATACAGAATTGAATAGCTAAAATGCTTCATAGGAATAAGTTCTTTGAGTATCAGCATTGGTTCATAATCCCTTCTATTCGCGGAAATATTTGGCCTGACTAGAATTGCCGGTTTGGCTTGACCTTATTACTCGAGTAAAGACGTAACACCTTCGTATTTACGTATTTATTTTTTAATTATTGTTCATTGAACGGGAGTTGGTTTGTTTCCCTTGAAAAGTCAACTATAATTTCCGATCAATGACAATGATTACATGCATTTAATTTAATTTTTCCTTTTACAATTGAAATTTTGTTCTTCATGATGATTTAACCTTTTACTTTCAAGTTACTTCAAAACATCTTTCAAAATATAACTTACTAGTATGGATTCACTCTTTTAAAATATTTCTACTTTAATTAAACTTAGGAGATAATATAATCAATTAATCAATATTGTTTAGGAAATAAATTATTATTAACTTACTTTGCAGCAATTGCGCAAGTAGTAGTAACTTGTTTTCGCACTAAATGCATTTAAGATCATACCACATTATATATATATATTCTAAATAAAAGTAATTATGAGCAAATTAATAAGCCTACCATTTTACTGTAATTATCATTACTAGTTTATCACAAAAGAGGTCTAAAAACACTATTTTAAAATATAATTAAAATATTGACTAATTATTTTTTTTATAATAATTTATGATTTTAATTGAATTTGTGTTCACTGGAGATGGTACATGAATAAGTTTTCAAATTATAATATATATATATATATATATCGTAACGAAACATGACAGAGTAGTCGTTAAAGTACTTATAAAATTAGTTCTCTAAGCCGAACTCGGGCATTGCTACGATTAAATACAGGTAATTCGACCTGACTTCAAATTCCAACGAACGGGCTGGCTGCATAACAGTTTTGGCGGCTTTTCCTATTTATGATGTGAACATGATGCCAGCTTACCTTAGAAAGTCCTCCACGAAGATATTCTATCCATTAAATAAACATCCCTTTTTATACTTCGCATTAATTTAATAAATCACATCTATCTACCATTGGGCAACTACAGTCAGCTCCAGCTATTAGTTATTTTATAACTCTGTTTGCAGGATTAACTATGAAGCTATCTTGAAGTGTTTCAAACATTCATCTTAATGATTTACTTAATATCAAATAAAACGTTACTCATATTACTTGTGATGTTTTTTATCTACTCAACAAGATCCAGTTCTCAGCGCCTTAGCAACGTGCTTAAATGCACATATATAAATTTTTAATTCTTCTCAAACAAAATTTTTCGATAGTAGGATTAAGGCAAAGCACAAGAAGACATATCTACCTAAAGAGAGGATGCCTTTAGGGAGACCTTCTAAGGGAAATTGACTCATATTGAAGTTACACATTGGAAAAACTATTATAAAACTCCCAAGGAGACAGCCCATTCGCCGGGATTTGAAACGGCGAATGAGTTGTCTTATATTCAGCGCTCTTATCACTCGGCCGCTGGTGGACCCGTATTATGAAGAAATCTTCCATAATATCTGGCCTGTTTTATGACAAAGCTGAAACAGATTATAAAACCAAACTTTTGTTTCCTGGTATACTAAGAATTCTGAAATAAGGTGCGAAATCGAAAACTTGGCTATGAGCATGTTAAGACCAACAAGCCATAATACAGAACAATCCTGAAAAATGACCAACAAGTGTACGATTTTTTTGTTTATTCTTCAAAATTGATTTTTGGTGTCTTTGGTTCACGATAAAGTCTCTGATGTAATGTTCATGATACAAGAATGAAGAAAATTTTTTTAAATAATTTTTCTAATACGTTTAAATATGATAGTATGATAATACAAAATCCTTCAGGCAGACGTACCAAAACTGACGATTGGAATTTAGACAGTCTAAAAGTTTGGAAAGATAACTATGTCTATAAATTGAACTGAAATTTAAAAAAAACCCCCGACGGCTCGTAGTGACTCTTATTGAAAGAGTGCACACGAAAAAAAAAATACCATAAAAATTTCTAAATAAAAATGTCCAGCAATCAGAAGCTGAAAAAATTTTAGGATTCTACTGTAAGAGGTGATGCTTAACTTCTTAGATTATAAGGTATTTTCTCCCTCCTTTTTGTATGCCTTCGTGGTGTAACGGTAGCACACTCGGCGCTTATTCGAGAGGTTCAGGTTCGAATCCCCGTGAGGGCATTGCACATTTTTCACACTTCCTGCTTCCAAAATAACCTAATGACTCTACAAGATGCTCTCTAGAAACTACAACTTTCTCACATTACACAAAAACAAAACTCATGGTTCGACATTAGGTGGAGAAGTAAAAAGGAAAGAATCATACAGATGGAGGAGAAAAAAAATATCATCAAAAGCTGATGACTCCATAGCTCCGATCATTAGCCCTAGGAATCCCCTTAGCATGTCAGCTTACATTAGAAAGATCAATCAAAGATAACGATACTTTGCCTCATTATTTAGAAAACGCTCCGCCCGGCAGCACAGCTATTAATTATAGTATTATAATTTTGCGAAAGAAAAAGAAAAAAAAATTCCTTCGCCTAATTAATTAGCGAAGAATAAAAAAACGCGATGATTAAGAATCAACTAATTTAGACAAACATGTTAAAGCACTTATCAGATTTAAAAATTTTAAATACTTTTTTATAGAATTAACAAGTTAACAGCATACTCTTCAAAATCACAATTTATGATTTATCTGATTTTAATTACTTGCATTCATGACTCCCGCTGAAATTCATCTTTTAACCCCCAACGAGTGAAACAAACTAATAGTTATGCAAGTGGTGTGCTAATTTGATTTCTATTCAAATTATTAGGGAAACACTGTCCTTTGTAATTGTGTTTCATTAGAGAATCTTGTTAATAGCTGTTGAGGCTTCGAGGAGAAATTTCGAACTAAATTTCATATTATGCCATTAAACATAGCAGCTCGCTCAACAGCGTAACAAACCTGCTAAAAAATGGCGTGAGACAAAGACATTTTGCGATGTGTGTTTACTCAGAGAACGATGTTTTTCGTAATCGCCCTTCATGGCGCTCAAAGCCGCATAAATCTAATCGGTAGTATATCAAAGATAATATTGTGGCCTTCAGGCAGGTAGCACACGCTCTGAATTCGCCTTCCAAAATCTTCCCTTAAGGGGACCTTAAACCTTAAACACCTTAAAACCCATAAAATTTTCGAATATGTGACTGTTGCAAGAATTGGGATAACTTATTTATTTTAAAAGCAATTACTTTCAACTTTTTACAAATGACTACATAATATAGTTGTTTTCTGAAATAGTGATCAGAAATTTTGTGTTGCCACAAATATTTTTATAATTTAATCTGCTTTTTGACAAATGTTTTCGTCATGTTTTCACCTTGCGCGCAGAGTTTAAAACATTCTGTTGCATAATTTAATTTTATATTTAATATATAGCTTTTATAACATTTGGAAACTACTGTGAACCAAAAAATTCTAAGAATTTCCTGCTAAATTTTTATTTTGTTTGGAGTCGAGTTTATAAAATGTGTTTTATTAAAAAAATCTGTAATGTTTCCGTCCATAAAATTTTTTAATATTAAAATATTCATCAGATTTTAGGTTCAGTTAAAAGATAGGGCTCATATAAAGAATTCCATCAAATTTCAAGTATGTACCATTAGGCATTTTTAAAATATCGTGTGCGCAAGGTGGAAACGTGAAGAAAGATTTTGTTACAAAGCGGATGAAATTACAAAAATATTTGTGGCAACACAAACTTTCTGATTACTATTTCAGAAAGCAGCTATATTGTGTAATCAGCTGTAAAACGTTGGAAGTAATTGATTTTAAAATATATAAAATATTCCAATTCTTGCAACAGTCACATATTCGAAGGGTGTTAAGGGGTCTAAGGTGTATTTCTACCTCACTTGAATACACGCGAGGTAACTCATTTATATTCTAACAAGAAAGCGTGGGTTGAAAGCATGAGCGATAGGAGAGGTTACTTCAAAATAAAATTAATAGTTAAATAATTTAAATAAACCCCCACAAGAAATCAAATCGTAAGTCCCATATAAGTGGTCTTTCAAAAAACACAACGCTTTTCAGTTCAGTACACTGTTTTAATTAACTGCACATGCTTTTCTAAAATAAAATTACTATGCACTACTATAATTACTATTTAAGAATTTATAAAACAGATTAAAAAATATTTCATATTTAAAATTTTTGTGCAGGTTCTTCAGAATTTTATGATGTCATCAAAGGGATCATTGAGATAAAATGTTGGGCAACTCTTGATTTTAGATAATAATTTTGGCAAAATGTATTTTATAAACAAAATGCACTGAAACATTTATCATTGCTCCCGATCCCCCCCCCTCCCAAAAAAAAAATCAACCGCAAGACAGCAGTCAACTTTCATTTAACTTGAAAACTGCTGACTCAAAAACGCAAACTTTCGACACTTGAAACGCCTTTCGAAACATGACTCTGCTTTCAAAATGTCTTCGAGGTCTGAAAGTAGCTGAAGGATTAAGGGTTCAGAAATGGATGGCACACGCTAAAAACAAGAATTCACGAGTTAGAAAATGGAAAAAATGAATTCGATGAGAAAAAGAGAAATAGCCTACACGTCGGGTTGCCGTCTGAATTTTCTACCAATAGTGCCTCGGTTATGTTTAGTTTTTATTGCATATTTTCTATTAAAAACGACTATTTTTAAATATTTTAAAATTATTTTGTGATATAAGAAACTCTCTGAAAATTTACTGCACTTTATTTTAATTTTTTAATTAACAAAATATATTTCAGATGCTAAGCATAGACTCAATACTCCAGCAAAGAACACAGTCATCATACCACAATCGCGAAAATTGTATGATGAAGGTCTCGGAAATTTATTTTGAAGTCAACACATTCATTCCTACATAATAAATACATCTTTTTTGTAACAGAATCAATGCTAATAATAACATTAGAGGTAAAATTGTCATTCGTTTAATTGTTTATAAAAAATATAATGAAAGTTATTTATCATTTAGTTTTACTTAGAATGAAGATGAAATAGACCCTCAACCTCAATGTGTTGTTTGCTGTGAACTATTATCCAATCAAAGTATGAAACCATCGTTTCCTAAAAGACGTCTTGAATCTAAAGGATAAATCTGAAGAATATTTTAAGAAGAAATTGTCGGAGTTCAAAAGTAGTAAACAAGTAATGAAAGATTTTGTTACTTCAAGTGGCTTTGGAAGCTAGTTACTTAGTAAGCTTAAGAATTGCCAAGACTGGGCAATTTCAAACTAACAGAGAAAACCTTATATTACCAGCAGCTAAAGATATCGTTTTAACATTATTCAACGAAAACGCGGCTAATAAACTTAATAATAGTCCGTCATCAAATGATACAGTAAGTTGACAATTTCATGAAATAGCAAATTCCATAAAGGAGACACTTATTCAAAAAATAAAACACAGTGAGTATTTCGCATTGCAGTTGGATGAAAGTACTGATATAACAAACATTGTTGAATTATTACTTTACATACGTTTGGAAGAAGATAAACGAATGGCCGCAGAGTATATACTTTGTGAATCTCTTCATGATAGATCAACTTCAAATGAAATTTTCAAAGTAATTCACAATTTTATGTCTGAGAATGATATTCATTGGAATAAGTGCATTGCGATATGTAGTAACGGAGCTCGGACTTTAATAGGAAAACATTCCGGTGTAATTTCTCAAATAAAGAAAATCCCACCTAAAACTAAATTTACTGACTGCTCCATTTATCGCGAAGCTTAAGTAGCCAAAAAAAAAAAATCCCCGAAAACCTGAAAATCGTTTTGAATCACGCTTGTGAAAACAGTTAATTTTATTTAAAGCCTAGCTTTAAATTCAAAATAAAAATAAGTTCTTATAGAAAGATAATAGCATCTCATTGTTGATCGATTTATTAGAGTAGTGTCACCATTTCACTTTGTAATGTCACCCTTTCCGGGCTCATATTGCCCTATTTTCAATTAGAATCATTTTTTTGCGTCGATTTGCTGTCTCTAACAGCATGCATTTTGCCTTCTTGTTGCTTTGTACTTCTTACTGTTTGAGAATATTATCATATGTTTTTGAAAAACTCGTAATATATTGCGCATTTAAGTGTTTGTGAAAAAATAATAATACAAACCCAAATTTTCAAAATGGAAAGGACTAACTGACGGAAAAGTGATGATTCAACAAGTAATATATCCAGGACAATCAACTAGTTCTTAGAATATTGAAAAGAAAAGAAAAATTGCTTATAGAAAATATTGTGAAATTTATTTAGCGTTTGGGTGTACTTGGAATGGAGATGAATGCACTCTCTACCTCAATGTATTGTTTGCCATGAAGTATTATCCAATTTAAGTATGCCACTGTCGTTTCTTAAAAGATGACTTGAATCTAACTATGCCAATTTAAAGGATAAATCTGAAGAATATTTTAAGAGGAAATCATCGTAATTAAAAAATAGTAAAGCAGTAATGGAAGGTTTTGTTACTTCAAGTGAAAAAAGCTTTGGAAACTAGAATAATTGCCTAAGAATTGCCAAGCCTGGGCAGGCTCACACACTATTGGATAAAATCTTATGATACCCAGTTAAAGATGTCCTTTTAACATAATTCAACGTAAACGCACTAATGAACTTAATAATATTCTGTTATCAAATGATACAGTAAGTCGACGAATTCATGAAATGGCAAATTCAATAAAAGAGACACTTATTCAAAAAATAAAACACAGTGATTATTTCGCCTTGCAGTTGGGTGAAAGTACTCATACAACGAACTTTGTTGAATTATTAGTTTACATACGTTTCGAAGAAGATAAACGAATTGCCGAAGAGTATTTACTATTTTGTGAATCGCTTCATGATACAGCAACTTCAACTGAAAATTTCAAAGTAATTCACAATTTTCTGTCCGAGAAAGATATTACTTGGAATAAGTGCATTGCCGTATACAGTGACGGAGCTCATTCGTTAACAGGAAAACATTCCGCTGTTATTTTTCAACTAAAGAAAGTCGCACCTGAAACTAAATTTACTCCTTGCTGTATACATCGTGTGAAGTTTCAGTAGCCAAAACCATCCTCGAAAACCTGAAAATCGTTTTGAATCAGGCTATGAAAATTGTTCATTTTATTAAAAGCCGAGCTTTAAACTCAACAATATTTACGATTTTATGCTAAGAGGCAGTGAACATGAAACGTTTTCCGAAGTAAGGTGGTTATCCAGAGACAAAATTTTAAATTGTCTTTTTGAACTTGGATAAGAAATTCAAATTTTCCTCTGAGAAAAAAAACTCGAGCTAATAAGGAACTGGATAATAAAATTTTAAGAATCATTATCACTTAAAAAAAAAATTACTATTTTTCATTGATAAATTATTTCAACACGTATTTTCCTGAGTATTATGAAAAGGAAAATTGGACTAGAAATCCATTTTGCTCAAATGTACCTGAAATTTTATCTCGTGAAGAAAAAGAACAATTGACAGATATTTCCTGTGATCAAACTCTAACTGAATATTTCGAAAATAATATACATGTCAACTTTTGGCTGAACCGAAAAAAAGAATTTAAAGGCACTCCAAGTAAAGCCATTAAATTTTTAATGTCACTTTGCACGGCCTATTTGTGCAAACAAGGATTTTCTTCCATGGTTCTATAAAAAATAAATATAGTTTAAAATTAAAAGTGGATTCTAATATACGGTTAAAACTAAGTGAAATAAAACCAGACATAAAGAAATTGATCTCTCTTAAACAGGCCCAAATAGCACACTAAATTTTAGAATTAAAGTTATTATAACTTAAATTTTAATAATTAAAATGGTAACCCCTAACATTTTTTTTTATGTGTTCATATTTAACAGAGATAGATAGTAGGTTGTGCAAATACAAATGACAAAATATATTTTATTTCTTTGAGAAACTGAAAAATAATCATTGCAAAATGTAGTGGTACTAAAGCTTTTCAGTTTTTGTTTAGATGGTACGCGTTAATCAAAAGATTGAGAACCGCTGACATAGAATATTCCATGCGGTCTTAAAGCCTCACCAATCATAGATACCTGTGCGTCAGAGAAGTACTACGTAGGTAAGTGCGGTAACATACAGTCGTGATGTAATGTGCGACTCCTAATTAAAATTACGAAAAGAGTTACATATACACTGTAATCACATAAATTACCACATCACTATGACAATACATCAGCTCTGGTCGCAAATGCGACCATATCCATACATTCTGTTGCTCGCCAACATTACTCTTAAAATTTTTATGTATCCAAGCTACAGTGAAGTATATTTATGAAGAAATATGTAAGTCTGCAAATCACGAAACTTTTTGTCTGATTTCCCCCCCCCCCGATCCTGTTTAAATTAACGAAATCAAAGTTATAACAAATAGTGTTGATGGTATTCTCTAAAAGGTGAAGGGGCATTTTATAAATATAAGAATTTTAATACTCCTGGGAAACTCTTTCCTTCACAAATAAGTTTTATTAATTTATTTAGAATTTCTGCGCACTTTTTTTAATGAGCAGTTGCACTACGTGGTGATGTACACACGCATTTGTATTTCAGTAAATATAGAAAAATTTAAAAGTAGCAATTAGAAAACAAATTTTGGTTTAATCCTAGTATACGGGAGCATATTTCACAAGTGCACATCAGCGTAGCCACTGAGGGAGGGGTTTCGAAAATGGACCAATGAGCTGCTATTGCTCTTGTGACGCTAAATCTTCGTACATGTGAGCGTATGTTATTTACACTTTAATTTGCATTTGTTTCGCAGTTATAACTATGTGCCATAATAGTAGAAATCTTGTAGTGCCTTCGTTTTCTGAGTTTAATTAATCGCTGAGATTTCACTTTTGTGATTTTTATCACGCAGTAATATTTGAATTGATGTCCACGGCATATTATGTGGATTAAGAGAATTCAAACGTACATTTTTTTAATTGAGCTGAGAATGACCGAAAGTGTTACAATGAAGCTAGTATTTTATTTCAGTGCTTGCATTCTTTTGATTTTTTAAAGTGTAAGATTCAGAATACATATAATCTGATTATATCCACTGTTAACATTAAAGGTTATATGCGAATAAATTGAATATACTCGTTGTGAATAAGATAAATTCATTCTGTTTGATGAGTATTTCTTGTGTAGACAGTACATTTAACAGTGAGCAGTTATTAAATGTGAAATTTAAGACACTAAATGCATACGAATGCAAATTAGTAAAGTTAACTTTGAATAAAATTCTGCATTGATTATTATAGAACATCTTTTTCATATAGACTGCAATAAAACGTGCTGACTTCTATTTACTATATATAATTGGTGTAAATATTTCTCTCATACGCATAGTTTTATTAAGTATTAAGTAATATTTCACATCGATATTTTTGCGAAGTCTCCAACATATGTTTGTATTTATTTCAACCAAGTAGTGAAATCTTCATAATTACCTATATTTGATCAACTTCGCAATGAAAAGTTTCAGAAGCAATCGACGATGCTTTAATTACTTTGTACACAAAATTGCGTGGCAGAATATTTTCAACCATTTTGCTTAAATCTTAAAGCACGCGAAAGGTCATGTGACATGACAGAAATATTACTGGACGCTCATTGGTCCATCCTAGAAGCCACTCTCTCGGTGGCTGCACGGATGTGCACTTGTGAAATATGCATACGGTACACACGGGGTTTGGAGACTTTTGGCGGCAATATGACGAGCAGTAACGCGGTATTTTAGATGAGCAATAAACGAGTCATTATGGTGCTGGCGCCAAAGCCGTACCGTATAATAGGAGGTTATAAAATTTGATTATAACGCCGTCAGTTAAAAATGCGCCAAGAACCACGACAAATATCGTGCCTCGAGATTTCTAGTTTTCATTTGAAATATCGTCACTGGTTATTTTTTTGCCATATTTCGCCATTTTTAGTACGATGGATTACACAATTTGGCAGTAACCTAATGACGAACAGGCTGGAATAAGATTCTTTCAGGACAAATGAATAATTCATAGAAACAGACTGTTCTAAAATCATCCGATAAAGTTCACTTTTGACTCAGGCGTTGTTACGTACGTTCTTGCTGTGAAAGGGAGGGGGAAATGAAAACAAAACATGCTCTTTGTTTCCTCAATGCCATTCGTTTTCTATATTTCTGTCAGTAATTGAAGTCGATTGAACTTTGCCAATTTCAGTTATAAATCAGCCATAGTAGATTATCCCGATCTACTGTCGAATGAGTTATGGGTGAGTTATCCCGGCAGTAGATCGGGATAGCTATTTGAGGGAGGTATGTGCAAATAGTTTGATGTCTCGTAAAATAAATAAAATCGGTGGAGCCAACAAAATCGTAGAAACAGACGAAAGTCTTTTCCCAAGAAGAAAAGATCTGATGTGTACACCACATGACTTCCTTGTACGGAATATTAAATTATACGCACTTTTTCCTGCATTTCATTTAAACTTATTGAATTGAATTAAATCTACTTTATCAATAACGCATAAACTCCAATAGAATAAATGCGCTTTTTAAAATTCACTATACTTATTTACCATAGCGATGTTCTGGCGCTAGGTTACTTAACAGCGTTACATCTTATTCATTTTATAACTCAGAATTAAAAAAAAAAAAAAAAAAAAAAATCATCTGAAGAATTATCTAATCGTTGCCACATGTTCTATTCAAATACTAAAATAAATCTAAAACGATGTATAAAAGAAATTAAACAAATAAAATAAACAGTTTTTCTCAGCGCTGCTTACCTAATGCGCATGAACCTACTCGTAAATATTTTCCTCTGTTCTAAAGAGACTGGCGACAGTATTTTCTGCCAAAAATGAAACACTTATTTCCTCGAATTTCATTAGAGATGTATTTCTCATTCAATTAATTCAGTTCTCACTTCGCGACAAAGCAAAAATACATAAAAACTCAAAATATCTATATTAAAAATTGAAAGATATAAAAAAACATAAAACATACTTTTGGTGCTGCCGATTGCAACCAAAGAGGGAGGTGCATATCTACATGCAGGGGTGTTTGTGGGACCCCAAAAAATCCCTTGAAACTTTTATGGACTTACTTACCGACATTTTGGAGTTTCGAGAAGGGGGGGGGAGAAATGAAGTATTGAATGACCTAATTATAAAAGTTCAATGAATTACTTTTTTTGCAAAATTAATAACCATAAATTTTCAAACATATAAACTACTACATTTTATGTAAATATTTTAAATTACCTGAATTAATTCTTTTAAAAAAATTATCTAATTTCTGCTGCTTTTTTTTTATTTTCTGATGTTTGTGGGCTTGTCTTTCTTTTCTGGTAAACTTCATAATTGCAGGAGGGTTGATCTTTTATTTTCCTCATTTACAGTTGAAGAAATTTCCTCGAGAACTGCACATGCAGAGGTAGAAGCAGTTTGCTTTTCTGCTAATGTAGAAGGTTTTTCAGAGACTTTTATAGGTGACTCATCTGAAATACATGTTTTTAAGTCCTCTTGATATGTTTTCCAACTTCTGTTCATATTCAGTAAGAGATCTTTGTGAATTGGATCAGTCATTGGATTTTTTGAGCCATATTTTTCACATGAGGTTTCTTTAGAAGCCATTAAATCATATTTAATAGTCTGCACTGCATCTAGGGAATCAATCTTAAGAGAAGTTCTATAGTCAGTGACAAGTGTATCCATTAAGTTGAATGCACTTTCCACTAATGGGCCATGGAAGCAGCTAAGGCAGGCTTTGACCAATTTAGCCAATGTAGGATACTTATAATCATTTGTGAAATCATCTTTTAAATTAAAAACTTTACACCAATATTTATCAATTGTACACTTGACTTAATTTCCACTTTTATCAGATGTGTAGAGCATTTCTTTGGTGATATCAATATCACTCTGGTATAAACTTATTTCAGCTTCTACTTTTGACTTTTCATTATCACTAAAAATATGGGACATAAAAGATGATAATTTTTCAAAAGCTAATATTGTACTGGTTTTACCTCTTAGCTCTTGATCTAATGCTGTAAAACTAATTAGATATGAATTTTAAGGGGTAATTTCTGTTTCATATGCTGTGCTGTATTAGTATAAGCTTTCATCAGAGAAATTTGGAATTCTTTTGCTATTGGATGATTTTTTGATAATTTCTTCAGGAGAGTGGAAGCTTCTGCACCAGTAAATATTACTTTGCTAGGTAGATGGAATTCTGGATTTGTGACATCAACCTTTAATAAATCATTATAAGATGTGCACTCTATATTTTCTGGCTTCATAAAAAAAGAGAAAAATTTTGCCATCAATTTATAAATCCTGGAATGTATTAAATGAAGCATCGGTTTTTTTTTTTTTTTCAAATAATTTAATATATGTGTTGAACTCTGGTAATACTGCTGAATATAATGCCATATGCAATAAAGTTTTGTTTTGCATAACAAATAACCCATTTAGTATTCTTTTTTTCCGAGCTAAAGCATCCTTTGTGAGTTGTTGGGAATGCTAGCAGCAAGAATACACCCCTTCAACAATTTTTTGAGCTGCAGAAATATTTCTTTTATTGTATACAGTTTCAACATAAGAAAAATAATTCCCTTTATCAGTTTTATCCAAGTAGTGAAAATAAAATGCAATAAGAGCATCCCACAGATCTTTGATTCTTTCTAAAACACATAAAATGTACACCCACCTATGGTCCGGTCTCTTCAAGGGCTTAAATTTTTTAATGGCAAGCGATTCAGATTTTGAAAAAAAATTCTCTTTTACTGCAGCTTTTCATATCAAAATAGATGTCATCAAACAAATCTTCTAAGTATCTATCAAAACATGAAGCAAATTTTTTTGCACAGTTATTAGCTGTGTGACATGTGTCACCATCAATATCTAATAAGTGGGGTGCTTTGTTTGATCGTAGTCTGGTTTCAACACCCTTTTCTTTTCCACGCATGGTGTTACATGAGTCCATTAATACACTAATTAAGTTTGCCCATGGAATATTATTATCTTCAATAGTATTAACAACTGCTTTAAAAACAGCTTCCGAATTGCAAGATTCCATCTTTAGAGATGCAAAATGATGAACTACAACTTCATTTTGATTTGTTGTCATAAAACTGCACCAATATTGCCAGTATACTTTCTTGAGCATTGCTAGTACTTTCATCCAAATTTAAAGAAAATGGAGTCTTCTTTAAAGTTTTAATGATATTTTCCTTAATAGTTTTTGCGAGCCCATATTTCATCTTATAACATGCAGTAGTCCTGGACATTTCCAACGAGTTTAGTGTCGTCAGATCGCGGCTCAACTGTTTGCAGAGTTCAATTAAATTGGGAGCTACAATGAAAGAAAGAGAATTCTCGGCGATAAACGAAGTTATTAATACCTCTTGGCGTGCTTTTCTTGTTACTATATCCAATGGCCGAGCATCAGTCTCCAGTACGTCATCAGTATTTTTTGAATTAGCATAATTACTTAAAGTCATTGAATGTCTAATGCACTTTGAATATTTTATGTGCTTAGTTTTAGAATGATTTGTGAAAGCCTTGACTCCTTCCCCACCATACTTCAGCAGTGAGTTACAAAAAACACAATATGCTTGTCCAGCAACATTTATTTTCTTGCACCATGTGCCGATGGTATCCCCATTACCATCTCTCCGTTCAATCCAATTCCACCTAAATGCATTCCGGACACCTTCTTCTAATTAATTGTATAATATCACTATTTATATCGAGAAATTTCATAGTGAAATTCTCTTGCGTACATAAATAATAATAAAAAAAATATTTCCATAAACGAAACGAAAAATTTACACGTGCATCAATAAATGAAACGAAAATTTTATACAGCGGAGGAAAAAAAAGTTGAAAAGCGATCAATGACAAATAGCTAATACGGCGAAAAATCTCCCTTCTCTACTTATTGGCGCCACGCCAGGAGAGATAAGACCTTTGAACTCAGAGTCACGTGATCGCACATCCGGTCGAAAGAAGTCTCTCTCTTTTTTTCTGCCGCGCCTACTTGCCGAAAAGAATCCAGAAGAGAATGTCAGAGAACCAGGGGAACGAGTCATAACTCGCAATAAGGTAAGAACAAAAAAGAAGTTTTCTTCCCCCTTTTAACGCATTATCACTGCCTTTGGAGAAAGAAAGGAAAAGATTTCACCACACACACTGAACTTGCGTTTTCTGCTTTCAAAGCAAACAAAATTACCCAAATCAAAATAAATAATTCATTATTATTCCTACTTCGTTTTGAACGACGATCCCCGGACGAAGTTCAAAATCCCCGGAGGGAAACACCCCTGTACATGTTATAGCAGTCCCAAATACAAAATTTCAACGTTCCGAGGCTATTCACTTTTGAGTTATGCAAGATACATATATACATACATATGCACGTACGTACGTAGAGACGCCTCTTCGGAATCCATTTTAAATCAGTTTTATATTTCGTTTGGGAAAAGCAAGTCCTTTATTCTGTCCTCATGTACAGATGTCACGCAAAAACACTGTTAAATTGCATTCAATAGCGGTCAAAACGGATATTTTTGTTGATTCAAAAACTGAATTTTTTCTGCAATATTTAATTATATTTATTATTATATGCCATTTGTTTAGATTGAATTTCGTTTTGTCTTGTTATCTTTTATTTATGTGTATAAACTTTATTATTTTATAACTTGGCGAGAATTAGTGGAAAAAAATGCGGCGCATTCTTTTTTTTAATTGATGTCGCTCTAACGGTATAGTACCTAGGATTTCACCCAAATTTCATATTAACATACGTAAGCACGATTATAAATTATTTACTGTTATTAGATAAATACCTACTGAGAAATGGCAACAGATAACTCTGGATGTCGTTCTACTTACATTCATAATGATGTACGATCAATATACAGGGCGTCGCATAAAGCGCCCAAACTCTGCACAGCCAGATTCCTTGTTGGGATTACATAAAAAATGCCCAAAATACTGTACCTGTACGATCCATAGTTTACGAGAAAAATAAATCACAGCCTGTGCAACGGAAAAACACCGCATTGGACACACCAACAGCAGTATTTGCATATCTTTTCAAACGATAACGTTCGCTGCGCATACCAGCAGCAGAACGCTGGTCAGGTCTGTAAATGTGTGAGCTCTAATGGTCAGGTCTGTAAATGTCTGTAAATGGTCAGGTCTGTAAATGAGTCAGGTCTGTAAGGTGTGAGCTGGCATACTCGGGAATCGCCTGCTTGGACCATATCTGTCGCCTGAATGGCTCTCGGGATAGTCCTATTTGACATTTCTCCGTGATGTCTTAACCCAGTTCCTCGATGACATACACTTAGTGGTAATACATAGCCTTTGGTTCAAGCAAGATGGGGCTCCGGAGCATTTCTATGCTACTGTATGCGGCTGGATATGGCATATCCCGGCCGCTGGAACGGACATGGGAGTCTGGTTCTGTGGCCACTCCGATCGCTAGATTTCACACCATTGAATTTTTTCTATGGGGCCATCTCAATGAATTAGTGTATTGAGAAATAAGATTATACAAACGGACTTAGCTGCTCTCCTGCATGCTGCGGTGGAATCCACTCCACTATGCTCAAGCCTGCCTGGATAGGCACGGCAGACACTTTGAATATCTGCCTTTATAAATATTGCTCATGATTTATCAAAAAAAGTATTTTTACGTTGCATCGACTGTGACGTATTTTTCTCGTAAAGTATGGATAGTACAAGCACAGTTCTTTGGGCACTTTTTATGTACTCCCAACAAAGAATCTGGCTGTGCAAATGTTTGGGAGCTATTTTTGGGACACCCTGTATAAGTACGATGCAGTAACAACGTCTGCTATGCACGTTTAAGAGTAAGTTACGTGTAGGTTTAATAAATTAAGTGTACGCTATATCGTTCCATAAATGTTTTTTTGCCCTTTTTTTTTAAAACGCCTTATGAGTGATTAATTTAAATATAGAATAAACTAACACATATTACACACATTTTATTTATCATGAGTTATGACTGAAAACTCTATATACGAAAAAAAAAAAAAAAAACCTGTTAAGAAAGAGCGAAAGTTATTTGTCTGAAAAATTAATGTCCAGATGAATCTTTGTAATACAAAAACATATTTATTATACAGCATACTTACTAAATGAAATCACCGACACGCATGTCCGTTTATTCCAAACAAAAAGTATACACATTCTACAAACTAATGGCGTTTTTAGCGCAATAACTATAGTAATATACGCGAGTGGAAAAATCAAACAATGATGCTTGCTTTATTCTAAAAATATGATTTCATAATCATGACTCTGATAATTTTCCTTTCTTCTTAAATTTTGTGCTTAACTACTTCTTGTACTTAAGAAAAATCTGAAGTGGACACCACGACTTCCTTCTACGCCTATTACACTACATACATTATTTGTTCACTTCATTTAAACTTATTTCGTTGAATTATTCTGACTTAATTAATCGATATTCCTCAAGGCAAGTTGAAAGTGACATAAAAAATCATACATTTTGAAATTAAATACTCTAATAATTTTTTTTTTTCGAACGGGAATCAAACTTATTGTACTTTTGTCTTTTCGTATAAAACTTTCCCAAATATAAGAATAGAAATTAGAAGACCACATTAAAAGCTAGACTTCGTTATTTATCCAAAATTAATTTTTTTTTTAAATTTTGAAATTGCCAAAACATGAATAAAACACTTTCGTAAACGATTTCGAAAATAAAGGACGGGTAAGATACATATATAATAAAGTAAAACGTATGTATTGCATATGGGTGTACAGTATCTTTTGGCTAATACACTATCTTTTGGCTATCTACTAAATACTTTTGGCACTATCAATTGCGATAAAGATGTGATGTGCACAAAAAATATCCATTTTGAATATATGTTACAATCCGTTTTGGAATAAACAGTCTTTTATTCAGCCAACATTAGTCAAAAATGGATTCGGGAACGGTCAAAATAGATATTTCCGTTGAAATCTGAAACCCAAAATATTTCGCAATTATAATACTTCCTTTACTTCGCACAAGGAAGTAAAAACAATACGGTGAAGAAAGAATGCAAGAAACCACAAAAAATTCTTTAAAAGACATGAACACCAATTTTATAAAAAAACAGAGAAACAGTCTCGTTTTCATAAATTTATTTTAAAATACTTTCCGCTTCAGAAAATTAACATTTCTTCATCGCATTCTAATCAAAATATAAATCTGAAATGAGCTATAGCTACCATGTCATTACTCAAATTGTTATACTAACTTTTCAAATTTCAAGATAACATATGACAACGGCACACAACATTTTCTCCACAAAATGGGCTAGATTTCGCAAAATACTTTATATTCCAAAAGATCAACGAATTTTCCACTCATATAAATTGAGAAGGTAACAAACTCCATTATCAGTTGAATTAGCATAAACACTTAAAATGTTACCATCGAGGAAAGCAAAAGCAAAACCTATGGACGGGAGAGGGGAAAAAAAAAAAAAAATGTTAGTCATTGTTTCCGACATCTCAACTAAAAAGCTTATTCAGCCACTTTGAAGGCATCACATTAACTCAAGCTTAAATAGCTAAGAATGGGGACGTCCCGAAAAGCCAATTAGGCACGATAACGCTTTTACAAAGCTTTTCATAGGCAGTAAGAAAAATGCGCCTTCCCTCTGTTTATAACTTGAATTGCATACTACAAAGATTTGTATATTATAAATAGAAGTTTAACAAGATAATAAATTGAAATACACAGCTAAAAAGAAAGAAATTTCAAGATTTATTTCTTACTTTACAATCAAAATATTTGAAGTTGCTAGCATACGGATTGAAAATCACGCAACCTTAGTTGAAAAGAAATATAAAATTACGCTATAATTTACGACAAGAAAAATTTGCATACGGAACTCAAGAACAGGAGAAACAAATTTCTTCACGTTGAGCAAAAGATTAAAAGAAAGCTTAATGTTTCTGCTACCACTGTAGTCGTTTATTAGAGATCATACATACAATCCAAGATCTCCAGCACGTTCTTTCACAATAATTCTTGAACTGGAGTCTCTTTCTTCAGATAGAAATAAAGCTATTTTCTGAGAAAGTGCGTTTATAAAAATTATTATTAAAAGACACACAGAGAGAGAAAGAGAGAAGGAGGAAGTGAAAAGAAGAAAGCATAACTTTTGATGCTCCACAAATTATTTTTACAAAAACCATGACGTTAACGATATTTTCCAAAATCAGCACGTCTGGATAAATAGACAACCATACTGCATGCTCTTCGACCACGCTTTTAAAGCACGTAATAGCAAACCTTTACGAATTTTTTTAGCTTTTCTAATATTTTTAATAGCTTTTAGCACGTTCATATATTTTTTACGTGTCTTAAAGCAGAAACTTTTCCCTTTTTAATTTCCTTTCTATATACTCTTTTATAACTACACATAATGCAGCATCAAAACAGTTTAGCATCCATTATTAAGGTTTTGCGAATTTAATTTTCTCATCCAAGAAGTACTTTAAAGTATATGGAGATACAGAATATTAATTAGAGCACATCCTTCCTTTTAGGGTGCGCCCACCAGCGGCCGAGCGGTAACGTCGCTGAACACTGGTAGTTCGGTTCGAGGTTCGAATCCCGCGAACGGGCTGGCTGCATGGGTGTTTTCGTGGTTTTCCCCATGTGTAACGTGTATACGAGCCAGTTTCCCTTAAAAAGTCCTCCAGGAAGGCATCCCTCCCTTAAGGCAGATAGCCCTCGAGTGCTTTGCCATAATCTAATAAACCAAACCAACCTTTTAGGGTGCAATGTAGGAAGTATATTAAAAACTTTAAAAAAAAAAAAAAAATGCACATGGTGTTCTAAAATAAGTTTAGCCTTTGACTGAATATGGCCTATTCACAGAAGCTAGTAAGCGCTGTGGTATGAACTGCATGGAAATGAGAATGAAAGAATTAAAAATTAGAAAATAAAACCAACTTTAAACTTGTATAGATATTTTTTGTCTTAGTAAGTTTTTCCTAAAATCACTTTAGTGACCTTATAAGGTATTTCTCCCGCCTTCTTAGAATACCTTCGTTGTGTAGTGTCAGCACGCTTCACGCGTATTCGAGAGGTCCGTGGTTCGAGTCCCGGTGAGGGCACTGCTTATTTTTCATCTCTCCTGCTTTCAAAAAATACCTAATGTCTCTACAGCCTTAGTTACTAATATTTTGAGATAAGTATGTAGAGACATTATGATTTTTTGGAAGCATAAGAAACGAAAAAGTTGCAACGCCTTCGCCGGGAATCGAACCACGGACCACTCAATTACGTGATGAGCGTGCAGACCACCACACCACGAAAGCATGCGAAGAAGGCGGGAGAAATATCTTATATACTCCCCCTTTTAAAGGGCAACTGGGTTTTTTTAGGGAACCCAATTGACAAATCCTGGGTGATGAGAATCATCATCCAACACCCATTTAGTTCGGGCGCCACTGCAGGGACATTAGGTAGTTTTGGAAGCAGTCAAGATGAAAAATCAGCAACGCCTACGCCGGGAATCGAACCACGGACCTCTGGAATACCGGCCCAGAGTACAGACCACCACAACACGAAGGCACGCTAGGTAGGCGGGAGAAATACCTTATATACTTTCCCTTTCAAAGAGGGACTGGGGTTTTTTTTAGGCAGCCCAATCGCCAAATCCTGGGTGGGCAGAAATCATCATCCACCACCCTTTTAGTTAGGGCACCACAGTAGAAACATTAGGTATTTTGGGGAGCAGGCAAGATAAAAAAAACTTCCAACGCCTTCGCCGGGAACTGAACCACGGACTTCTCAATTACGCGCTGAGCATGCAGACCACCACACCACGAAAGCATGCGAAGAAGGCGGGAAAATTACCTTATATAAGTAAAATAAAATTCTGGCTCAAATCACTTTGCGATAAATAAAATCAAAATATGTACCATTTTGTCTCAACTCAAATCCCATAACCTAGACCCATACCTTTAGGATGTCTGAAAGCAGTGTACGAGCAAAGCTTATTCATATTTTTAAACGTTCATATGCTTTAAATTAAAATGATCAACCAACGTACATGCATCAAGTCCAGCGTTCAACCCTTGTTTTCAGTCCCCAATAATCTGACTCGAAAAATTTTGTTGAGCGCACAGACAGAACTAAATTTTTCTGACTGCTCAATGCTGACGCTAACTCGTCGAACGCGCAGAGAAAACAAACTTTTTCACTGCTCAATGATCTCTCTCAGACTGATTTGATTACTCTCATTTCCGAAAACAATACTTGTAAACATAAACATTGATTAGTCGAGTGCATCGACGACGCCCACATTTTTCTCTTCGCTTTTCTGAACCATACTGACAAAGATGCTGATCACCGTCAACGCCCGAAATAATAACTAAAGTAGGCAGCTCATGCCTTAAAACTCATTCATAATATCTTAACATCAATAGTGTTACGAAAGGTAGAGGCGCGGAGAGATAGATTTCCCGCAAAGCAGTTTCAGGGTTGCCATAAAATAGATAGGTAAGGCAAAGTTGCCACATTTGGCGAGAAATCGCACATTTGGCGAAAAATTGGCAATATGCCATGGACGGATGGAGAACCTTTTGGAACTAATTCTTACTGGTTTAGCCCAAAATGTTGGTGTCTCGAAAATGCAAGATAGTTGGTGTCTCATCTAGCGAGTCAGTCCGTGCGGACTGACGTTGACGAGTTGACAGCCGGGCAGCGAGTGCCGAGTGGGTCGTCGAGTGCATCGAAAGAGTCTTTTCGTATATCGCGTTTAGTGCACCGTCCAGAGAGCGTGTTGAGCTCCGACAGAGAGCGTGTTGAACGACTGAACCGAAGAGTCAGGAGATGTGCTCTGTGTGTCGTCGAGTGCATCGGGAGTTGTAGAGTGGAGAGTCTCCAGAGTACGTGGAGTTCCGAGAACGACCAAGCAGAGTCGGGAGCTGTACTCTGGAGCATTGCAGTGAAGCTGACTCTGCCGTTATAGCCTGATAGTGTGAAGGCTGTATCGCTGATTGTTCCAGCATGTTTATAGTAGGTCATCGACGACTGCAAAAAGTGACTTTGGAGCTGTCCTGATTAATATTGGCTAAATAAAGTGTGTTTCGATAATTCATCATCAAGCGTCGTCATTATTCACTCCAAATCCACACGAACCCGTAACGAACATACCGAAGGCAGAAGAAAAACGCAGCAATACAGTTAGCAGAATGCACTTCATAAAATTAGATCATAATAAATATTATTTTAATCTTGATACTCAACTTTAAATATCTAAAAATAAGATCAAGATAATCTTAGGATTCCATTTTAAATTACTTTATAAATCGTTGCCATCCTCAGCTTCAAAACAAAGCATAATTAAATCAAATATTGTGCCATTTTCAATTGTTTCCAAATATTGAGTTAGTATTTTCGTTCGTATAAACTTTACGAGTAAACACGCCAAAAAAAAAAAAAAAAAAAAAAAAAAAAAGAGGGAGAGGGGGAAAAAAAATTGCGTACAATTCCAAGCACAAACAATTTTTACAAGTGAAGATATTCAGTGCAAATCAATTTATATCCCAAATACAAGTACTATAGCGGATATAAAAAGTATGGTAACACTTAACACTCTATAGAAGCAAACATTGATTAGCTGAGTGCGTCTATATCATACATTTTATTTTTTACTCTTCGACTTTTCTA
This sequence comes from Stegodyphus dumicola, assembly GCF_044657685.1. Lineage (NCBI taxonomy): Eukaryota > Metazoa > Arthropoda > Arachnida > Araneae > Eresidae > Stegodyphus > Stegodyphus dumicola. The sequence goes on from NC_140769.1 coordinate 218,770,177, forward strand.
ATATAAGATAGACATTTAAACTATAGTTAAATTATATGCTGTCAAAAGCGATATAATTACGGTGTCCTGTTTTGGATGCAATTTAACTCGATTTTCGTTTTCATCTGAAAGAATATTCAAGCCTAATCATTCGTCATGAATTTACTATACCTGTATTTCCAAGATGCGTATACAATACCATGAACAGTTTAATTCTCAAATGATGGTTTTACTTTTAAAAAAAACTTTTCTTCAAAGTATGTTAAAATTCTTCACTAAAAAAGCGATGTAAATCGCACGAAATCCTGCTCTTGCCGATAGGGTCGAAATCTAGGGTAATAATTTATTTTCCAGGAAATTTGCATTCTATAATTCGAATTAAAAGTATACGATTCAAATATCGGTTGCATGATTTGAAAATTTAAGAGCTTTACGTCAAATATAATCAGGTAAAATTGGAATTTATGGCATTCGATTGCAAAAGTTATCAACAAATGGAATTTTATAAGCACCCGTCTTTCCGAATCATGAAGTATTATTTAATAGTTTTATTATATTAAAATACGGTTACGAAATTAATTTAGAGAGCAGTTTTAAACGTGGTGACATAGCCAATAACAAGACCTGGGTTTGCATTTCTGGACTAATCTAAATTTAACTACATAAAAAAAACTATGTACAGTAATTATATCTAAGGAAAATACATCTTTTCTACGACGCAGCGAGAGAAACCCCGCGTCGTCTTCTTCCTATTCGAATGCCAATCTCTCCCTTAACTATGATACTATGACAATACACTATAACACGATAACTATGACACTCATGACCTGGTGGGGAGTGCCTTACCCTTCGGGCAGAGTCGTGGAGAGGTCTCTCTAGCCCTTTCTCAGATTAGCACAAAGTTCTCACCAGTGCTAAAAATTTATGACTGAACGTTCGTGAGTCACCAAGCACAGTGAAACTGAGCAAGGGAGTTCTCTTCATGGCCCCGAATTCCTTGAGAAAAAGGAATGTTACAATGTATATGTTAATAAACAACAATCACAGCTTACAACACTGCAGCGAAAACCCTCTTTTGGTAACATTCCTTTAAAATGAATGTCGAATACTTTCTTAAAGTGAACATTCTCCTAGAAAATTTACTCCGCAATACTTTTCTTTCAAATACTTGCACCTCGTCGACACTCTATGTTCGTTTTATTCATTTACTCATTTTACTCAGACAACATGTAGCCTGTATTTATTAATCAATCTGTTCAATATGGTTCGACATCATATGCTCAAAACTTTCTGAAGAGCATCGTAATTCCATTATAGCGTTAGGCTACAAGAGGATGAGAATGTTGGTCTCATCTTCTTTTAGGCCAATGCTAGGTCAACGCACTGAGAGGAGAGGTAAGAGGATGAGACTGTCGAATAATGGTGGTTCCAAATTATGGGTCGAGCCCCCATGTACGACACATACAAAAAAAATTTCTATTAGAAAGTTCACCATGAAAACATCCTTACAGCAGAGTGAACCTTCGTGTGCTCTGCCTTAAACAATTCATCAATAAAAAACAACCACTATACTATACAACACAGGCATACAAAACAAGATTATTTAATTGCAATCAACTTTATATAATAATTTATACATCTGCCACCGTCAGCAACGACAGCAACGACTATTACTTTTTTCGTGCCGGAATCAGTTAGATGCTTTTCTTTGATAGCAGCGTCAACACGGAGCGTCTCCCTGTACACCTTACTGTCCAGGGTTTTGCCTTTTTCAGGTACTCTCTGTGGACAATACCATGACAATCCCACCAAATACAATGCATGATCTTTTTGTTAGTCAAATTGCACTTTGCGACGTTGCCAAAGGGCTCACTGGGTGCAGACCAATCCCCTTTTCGGCCTGTGTTGTTGAAGTAAATCCCCTTTTCATCACAAGTGACGATCCGATCCAGAAATTTGTCCTTCCATTGATATTTGAGCAGATTAGTGCAGGCCCGAACACGTCTGTCCTTATCTGCTTGAGTCAGCTCATGCGGCACCCAGCGATTGAACTTGTACGTCAAGTTTATGCGATGCATAGCACAACTAATGGACATGGCACTAACGTCTAACTCCTTAGCAAGTAACGAGTGGTTGCACACTGATCTTCTTTGTTTCTTGAATGTCATAGTCCTTGTTTTTGAATTTTCGGTACTAAACCTTCACAGTATCATAGGATACAACATTAGTACCTAAAGCTGCAGACATGATTTGATGACATTCTGTACTTGACTTTTTGAAAAAGAACTGGACGCAAATCATGGTTCTGATCTGGTAGCATAACAGTTTGATTTCAAACACCTTCTACTTAATAATAATGATATTATTTACAAACTTCAAAACACAGCATTCTAAAGCCAGTCTCTTTCTTTTTTATGCCAAAAATCATTTGACAAAATATGATTAAACACACCAACGCGAACTGTTTGTGCAGACGATATTTGCGGTTGCGGGAAACTTTCGTTAAAACCCGATACAACCGAACTGAAGAACTGAAAGAACACTGGGGATTACGAAATAAAAGACTAACACTTAACTTCCAGAGTCTCAATTGAGAAGAATGAAGATGTCTGCCAAATTTTCATTTGGAGATGAAAGTTTCAGTGCCTCATTAGTAGAATAAATAGTTCCAAATGATTCATACGGAAAAGGAAAGGAATTAATAGAGCATATATATAATGCTGCAAATATCGAAAGAATGATAGGGATAGGAATGATCTTGTACATATTAGTTTCCACAACTTCAGCTCAAGAATGACAGAAAATAATTAGCTTTTCAGAACAGATTCTAGACTTAGTAGGCATCGCTTTAAATATTAGTGCAAGATCTTGACATAAGAAATATTTCCATTCACGCTTTTTATAGTCTACTAAAATTTTACTTGAAAAGAAACTAAACTCATGATCTTACTTAACTTGATTTCCTCACAGCTGATCTACTTTTTTTTTTTTTTAACACAATGCATATTTTTCCCATCATGACATAAATATTGTACGTTTTATTAAATCCAACTTAATTATAGTAGTGCCTTTCTCACTTTTCATTACGTTTGCATACCTGCACTTTTTTTTTAACCTTTAATTTCCTCTTTTCGGTGATAACGGAACAAACCCGTAACTAAAACAAGAATTTGCAAATATCATAAAACGTATAAATACATTACCTTCCTGGCTTGTATATAAAGCAAAGTAAACTAAAAAAAAATTCCTTAAAATAGTCGTTTGGAAATTATGTATGCCTTAAATACGCAACATCACATTTAAAAAATGTACTAAGCTGATTTATCATCTACTTCTTAACTTCTGTATTGCAGAAAAAGATTTATTTTAATACTATTATTAGTAAAACTACCGTTTATTTAATCACCACTCAAGATCTGTATTAATTTAATTTTCTTTCACATTACAACAACTCTCGATATATCAAACTCGACCGTTTCATATGCGATTTCTTATTGTTTCGTAACACATCTTAAAAAAATCTGATGTGTACACCACATGACTTCCTTGTACGGAATATTAAATTACACGCATTTTTTCTTGCATTTCATTTAAACTTATTGGATTGAATTAAATCTACTTCGCCGACAGCGCATAAACCACAATGGAATAAATGCATTCTTTAAAATTCACTCTAGTATTTGTTTACCATAGCGACACTCTGACGCTAGATTCACTTAACAGTATTAATAATTATATAACAGTTAACTTATATAATAATTGTATAACGGAAACTAAGTTAACTGTTATATAATCCAATAATTATATAACAGTTAACTTATATATTTCGTTCATATTATAATTCATAATGCGCAAAATTTATATCATTTAAAGAATAGAATTATCTAATCGTTGCCACATGTTCTATTCAAATATTATAATAAAGCTAGAATGATGTATAAAAGAAATTAAGCAAACAAAACAAAAAAGAAACAGTTTTTCACAGACGATTCAGTATTTCTCATTTAATTAATTCAGTTCTCACTTCGCGAGAAAGCAAAAATACATAAAAACTCAAAATATCTATATTAAAAATTACGAAGTAAATCTTAAACACTTATTTCCTCGAAAAAATTCCAGAAAAAATTAAGCATGATTTAATTGGCAATAATAAATGAATGCGTTATCTTTGTTATTGCGAAGCTAAGTTTCTCTAGATTGGCAACAAATCCACTAGTCTCCTGTTTCAAATGTAAACATCAATGGCCGCCATCAAGAAAAGGATTAGGCTTAGCGACACTTAGACAACTTTAAAATTGTTGATAATTCTAAAAATATTGCACACAGATTTACTAAAGGCATAAAAACCTTAACCGGAAGATAAAAACAACATAATACAATTATTTCATCAATTATAAACATCAATGGCCGCCATCAAGAAAAGGATTAGGCTTAGCGACACTTAGACAACTTTAAAATTGTTGATAATTCTAAAAATATTGCACACAGATTTACTAAAGGCATAAAAACCTTAACCGGAAGATAAAAACAACATAATACAATTATTTTTAAAGCAAAAAATGTACAATTTACAAACATATAAGAGTAAAGAAACAGATCACTGAGCCGGGTAACAGTGTGGATATATATATATATAATGTTAATTCTTAAATGTTAATTTCTAAGGGTACCACTTTATTGGTATTACTTTAGGTTTTGACTTTTACCCTTGCCTGCATGAATGACGAAACACGAATTAAATGATTGGAGAGTTAGGTTTGGAGGCAACTTCCCCTTGATAAGTCTGTCTCCTGCCTACTCTACGATCATTCACATATGCATTTTTTAAAAAAATTGTTTAATTTAATTTTAATTTATTAAGTTAGTAGATTTATTTTCATGGATAGATTTTACACTTGAATTACTTATGCTTCTGAATTTAAATGATATTGTAGATTAGTTCGAGAATTAAATCTTTTATATGTTTGAACATTTTTTAAAAAAATTTTTTAAAAAATTATTTTAGTTTTTTTAGGATTTAAATTTGCTTTTTTACTTTTATACGTGTTTGTTAAAAATTAAATTTTAATTTGTTTAAATATATATATAAATATATTTATATACGTTTGGTGCGGCCGATTGCAACCGAAATACGAGGTGCACATCTACATGTTATAGCAGTCCTATATACAAAATTTCAACGTTCTGAGGCTACTCGTTTTTGAGTTATGCGAGATGCGTACGTACATACGTTCGTACAGACGCAACGAAAAATTCTCTTCAGAATTAATTTTAAAGCAGTTTTATAATTTTTTTTGAAGGAAAAGAGTATTTTATTCTGTCCTTACGTACAGATATCACGCAAAAACATCGTTAAATTGCATTCGATAGCGGTCAAAATGGATATTTTCGTTGAAATATGCTGCCTGAAACTTTTCGCGATTACAATACTTCCTTTTTACTTCGTACAAGGAAGTAAAAAGGATCTCAGAACACTACAAGAAGCAAGGCACTCACGATTAGACAGTCCAGTCCCCTGAGAAGGTCATTTTGTGTGTCATTTTAATGTGTGGTCATTTTATATGTAAAGTCGTTATTCACATCAAAACCTCATAAATTTTTTAACATATTGAGCAAAGGAAGCTGCATTATTTGTTGATAACTAATTATTCTACATTCTAAGGAATCACCAAATTACAAGCTATAAGTAAAATTATTAAACAACCCAAGAACCCGTACACTGTCTTTTAACACAAGCTCTAGCTAATCAACAACCCCGAATTTCTGATGATAGAGATGAGGTATAAAAAAGAGGCGCAAGAGAGGTAGCGAGGGATTTAAAATCCCTACACTAGATGCTTTTCGACTCATTCAACAATCAATTCTCTTCCCCCTCCCCTCAGCTTACAGCATAACGCATTTGACGCCGCATTCTAATCAAAAGGCTATCTAAAGGAACCACTGCAACCCCTCTCCTATTCCCCACGCCAAACGACCGGAAGCCACACCTCCTCGTATCTCCACTTGCTGGCAATGGGTGCGCACTGCCTCCCGCTATTATCGACCGGGTGTAGGCAAACGAAACATGTGACATATACAGCAGATTCCAAAACTAGCTTTCAAAACGAAACCCCACTCTTTTTTTTTCTTTCTTTTTTGCACGTGCCATGAACAGGACGTACAACCTACATGAATCCAGAAGAAAACAAGGCAAAACTGATTATAAAAGGGAGGGAAAAAAGACGGTTGAAAAAAATTAAATTTTTATCGGAAATTTAAATTGTACACTGACTACTTTTTTAATTTAAATTATTTTTAGCCTTTCCTCCTAATATCTCCACAATTTTTTTTTTTTTTTTTTTACTTTGAAGAAGGAACAACACAAAAAGTTAATTTAAAAATTGCTAAGATAAATGCCAAAAAGACCTCAAATTATTTCAAAATTTTTAAATAAATAAATAAATATACTTTCTGGCTTACAAACATAAAATTTCAATCTTCTTTTATTCAAAACTTACGAATGCAAATGAGAACAATTATGGCTTTGTGCATAGCACCTCTGTAATATAAATAAAACATATTTTGTTTCCAAAAAGGACCTCACATCAGGTAAAATTCTCGAAAACAAGATATCTATTTTGAGTAATAAGAAACTGGGGCAAGGTATAAGGACTTTCTAACTTGGACATGATTCGAAGTCTTGAGCACACAGTTCAAACTGCTTTACAATGAGGTAACAAAAGTCATGGGATAGCAATATGCAAATATACAAATGGCAATACTTTCACGTACAAAATGTATAAATGGGCAGTGCGTTGGCAGCTTCGCTGGGATATTCAGTTAAAGAACTCTTACTTCCATCATGCCCTTTGAAGACTCTCTAAGGAGCTGGTAAGAGCTATTTTATAATAGCTGCATGCCAGCATAACAACTGGTTCCAAGGCTTTCATTTGTATTCGAATTATTCATATGAAAAGGTTTTTGACCGCATGACGGAAATTAACAGACTTTGAACGCTGAATGCAGTGGCGTAGCGAGGGAGGGGCAAGGGGGTGCATGATGCCCCGGGCGCAGCTCGTAGAGAGGCGCCAAATGGTCTCCAAACAAGATTTTCCGGAAAATTTTAGTTTTTATTTTGGTCGGTTTCTGGAAAATATATTTAAAATTAATAACTATTGTAATATAATTAATTATTTATTTTCTTGATTTGCCTGATAAAATGTGTAATAAAATGTTTGCAGTACATCAACCAAAACGTTCTTTCTGACCACTTTATTTCTCCAAAGTAGAGATATTTGTATTTTTTTAAACGAAATGCCCGTATAACTTCCGCTTTTTATTTTAAAACGATAACACGGCCTTGTCCCGAATTTCTCAAACATATTCAGTTTCCAAAATCCGATTCAATAATCTGGAAATGACATTTTGAGAAAATCCTAACGCTTCCGCTGCAATGGATTGCGTTCGACTCTCCTGTAAACGACTGATTGCCTTCCTGGCTACCGATTCAACTAAGTAATCTTGCTGAGACATCGTATATTCACTGCTACGAAGCATTCAACGCATGTCAATTGTTTTTAATCTCCTATTACAAAAGGAATACTGCAGGTCGCTCCTTACTCTTTATCTAAAACGCACAGTTTTTGACGTCACAGACTAAATTTGCATATTCCCAACTTTGTAAACGTTATAATTTTCCATTATAATCTCTTCTATTTCCTTTTGTTCAAAAAGGTTATCGATTATATGGTTATTTCATACCGAACCCACAATATCCCCTAATTGTTTTGAGCAGTGAATGTGACTTCATTACGTTACTCCGTAGTAGAAAAGAAACGGAACCTAAAACTCCACTACAGAGCTACAGAGAAAATGTTTTTCCAAACCTAAGAGTCGCACTTCAAATACTACTTACTATTTCATTATCAAATGCTAGCTATGAATTTTCGTTCAGCAAGTTAAAATAAATTTTCACATATTTACAATCAACGATGGGAAAAGATCCCCTAAGTCATCTAGCATTTTATGTGTGGAAAGAGAAAAATTTGAAAGGCTCGACTTTGATGAAGTAAATGATAAATTTGCTTCATCCAAGGTAAGAAAAATGTATACATAGTAATTAATTGTGTTTCATGTATTATATTATTATTAATAAATATAAGTGCCCGACCAAGTCCAGGTGCACGTGATTGAAGGGAGATAAGGGCAAATTAAATTTTTTAAGTTGGCTGGTGGTGTGTCTGACAATTTTCGATTTTTGGCACTCCAAGCACGAACGTATCCAGTTGGCTATGTCCTTTTGCATACTCCATACGAAACGTTGCTGTATCAGTTTCCTCGAAGCCTTGACGCCAGGATGTGACTGACTAAAAATGGCATGGCGAAACCCGGAGGGAACATAAGGTCGAAATCTTAAATCCTGAACATCACAATAAAGTGATTTTCCGGATGACAGCTGCATAGGCTGCAAGTTCAGATTGGTGGAAGATTTGCTTTTCAAGAGGGTTTGTAGTTCTGAATCCCAGTGTTGTTCGTCCGCAAGGGCAGCAAAGTTTATTGACGAAGGAACGGCTAGTTCTTCAATACGAGACAAGGTGTCTACAACAATATTCTGCGAACCCTCAATATAACGGATATCTGTTGAAAATTGCGCTATGAAGTCTATGTGTCTCATTTGACGAGGAGAAGCTTTATCCGAACGCTGTTAAAAAGCGTAGATTAAGGGTTTGAGGTCTGTGAATATCATGAAAACGCGTCCCTATAGCATATGTCGAAAATATTTAACAGCTTCATAAATTCCTAATAATTTGCGATCGTAAGTGCTGTATCTGGTTTGCGCTGGTGAGAGTTTTGATGCGTCAACGTGTAGAAACATTAGGTTATTTTTTTTGGGGGGGGGGAAGCAGAAGAGATGAAAAATATGCAACGCCTTCGCCGGGAATCGAACAGCGGACGTCTGGAGTACCGGCCCAGCGTGCAGAACCACTACACCACGAAGGCACGCTAGGAAAGCGGGAGAAATACCTTATAAACGTAGAGTGATAATGGTTTCGATGCGGAAGGATACTGCAAATTTGTTGCCGAAATTAAATCATTTTTGCATTTTTGGAACGCTTCGCGAGATTCTGTGGTCCAGGTTATAATACGTTTATCGTTTTTCTTGCTTCCAACCAAAAATGAATTTAGAGGTGCTTGTATGGTTCCTGCATGAGGTAAGAAACGTCGATAAAAGTTGAGCATAGCAAGAAATCTCCTTAAGTCTTTCACTGTAGATGGTTCGGGCATATCGCGGATAGCGGGGACTTTATCTGGAAGGGGTCGAACGCCGTCAGTGGAAATTTCATGACCAAGAAAGGATACTCTTGGTTGGCCAAAAACGCATTTGGAAGGATTAAGACCGACACCGTACTTTTGAAAACGTTCAAAAACTGTTCTCAAATGTGATAGGTTTTCTTGTTCTGAAAAGAAGGCGATTAAGACGTCATCAAAATAAGGTACCCAAAATTCGAGGCCGTTTCACACCTGATTCATAAACGTTGGAACGTTTGAGCAGCATTGCATAAGCCGAAAGTCATGATCGGAAACTCAAATAGTCCGAAAGGCGTAATAACCGCACTTTTTGGAATATCAACTGGGTTAAAGGGGAACTTAATGATACGCCCGCTCAAGATCAAGGGTTGTAAATATAGCGTTTCCCTCTAAAACTTGCATACAGTCTTGAATGTGCGGGACTGGGTAACGATCAGGAATTGTAGCTGCATTTAACCAGCAATAATCGCCACTTACCATTTCGTTTCCGAACTAGATGGAGTGGACTGGCCCATGAACTTTTTGAAGGACCCCAAATTCCCTGTTTCATCATGTATTGAAATTCCTCTTTGGCGGCTTTATGCTTGTCCGGAAGTAAGCGTCTTGGTTTAGCGGCAATTGGAGGTCCGGTAGTTTCAATATAATGTAGTACACATTGTGCTTGGGTTCGGAAATACCCATAACTGGGTGCGTGTTTGTAGGGAATTCTCTGAGAAGTTGATGCCATGGGGTGTTACCCGAAATCAGTTTAATGCTCAAATCTTGACTATTGCGAATTACTCCCGGATGTGTTAAGCTGGTTGTGTAATTTATCAAACGGCGATTCTTAAGATCGACGAGCAAAGAAAATTTTTGAAAAACGTCAGCGCCAATAATAGGACTTGAAACAGTAGCAATAATGAATGGCCATTGGAAGTTGCGGCGCAATCCTAAATCAAGAGATATCAGGCGTTCACGAAAAGTTTGAATAGGAGTTCCATTTGCTACATAAAGTTGTAACTTGGTATGGCGCTTTTGTTCTCGAAAATGTGGTGGAACGACAGAAACATCAGCCCTGGTGTCTACAAGAAACCTTAAGCCCGAATTCATTTCGATGACGCAAAGGCGTGCAAAATTCCGGCCGCTGTCGTTCACAACTTCGAGCAACGGCCTTTCTCGTTTCCCTGGTCGTTTTAACGACACGTTGAGCGGCATCTGTTTGCCTTGTTCCCAAAGTTTTGGTGGTAAAAACAAATACCCGTAGGAGGACTTTCATAACGTTTCCTCAGTGGGCTACGATGTGTATTTCAACCAGGTGATGTGGAGCGGTTGCGCTGAAAGGATTCAGCTTGGATGGTTACTAACTGAGCAACCTGTTTGGGCAAATCCCCAATTTGACCCTGTAACGCCACAATACCTGGATCAGGAGCCTGCACTGCGTGTATTTGCGCTGGAATGGCCAGCTCGTGAATTTTATTAGCGATTTCGGGAAGATTTTTAAGTGGTTTTACTGGTCGCTGAAACGGTTTGCATGTTAGATGGGAGTCTATTCATCCATAATGTTTTAAGAATATTATCCGTTAGGTTACCGGGGGCTAAGTCTGACATTTTAGACAGCAATTGAGAAGGCCTCATATCACCCAACCGTAAATCGTGCAACAACTGCTTGATTTTAACTGTCTCGGATTCTTCATAAACAGAAATTAATTTTTTTTTAAGATTTGTATTTGTCCGTCGCCGGTGGATTCAAAATTATTCCACGAGCTGATTGCAGTACCTCTGATTCTAAGGTCCCAATCATATTATGTTTCGGCTACGCGGGACTTGACGTCGAAAGGAACAATTCTCAAAACCGCACAGGAAACACACGTAGCTAGATTACCATTCTCACTTACTACAAAGACCTTGAACGCCAAACAGTAATCGATTATCGCTCAAATTGGGATCACGTGATCCTTCAGAAGCAGAACTTTCGTCTGATTGGTTGTCTGTACCCGGGACTGAGGTCCAGCCGAGACATGTTCGGTGAGGTTTGAAAAAAATCCTGCGTAGCCGCAACATTTTTCCGTAGCTAGGCGGAACTTCGCTTCCAGCGGGGCTCTTTTTTCTAGGAATCCTCCCATTTAAACCAGTGCTACCAGAATCTCGTTTCTCAGAAAAGTCCCGTCTAGCAGGGACTGTAGCCATATGTGATAACCTCTTAACGCGGCGATCGCTGTATAAAATTGAGTTTCGTCGGCAGTAATGTGACTCAACGCGCATCCAATTGAATGAACCATAACGATGGGTCTCGGTGACAAAAGGGCAGTGGCTTAACTACCACTTCTGTCAATTGTGAAGCAGCATCGTTGTCAACCACTTTAGATCAATCAAATATGCACAAAAATAATATGTATAGAAAAATAATATGTATATAGTGACACAGTTTCTTGGTACTTGAAATCAGAGAAATTGGAGCCTCAAATGCAGCAGACGATACATATATATCCGCTGAAATTATGACAGAAATATGTTGACTCACCGGAATGCGGCACCACGCTTGAAATGTCTCACTTGCATCTCATCACAATGGATAACTTACTGCTACTCAGAATTTTGACATATAAACTCATATTCGTGCAACATTGAAGGTTGCTATTCGTAATAAATACGGGTCACCAATTATGGAAGTAAAATTTTTTTAGACAGATCGTTAAATAATTATAACAATTGAATAGAATAAATATTATTTTGTTTTTGGTTGCTATAGGTTACCAGACCGGCAGAGTTGAGTTGTAGTAGGCGTTGCCACATATCTATTTATCTATAATGTATATTAAACTTTTAATTGTTTAAAAACTGTACTTTTTAAAAACACATATATAAATACGTAAAATAAATAAAACCTTTTTAACTAATTCTAGACCAACGTATGTCTGATTTTTCCGCCGACACAGACGCATTTCCGAATCCAAGCCTAGTGTAGTTAGGTAGTGACTATTCTTAATATATTTTTGGTATGTTATAGCAGATTCAGCATTTTATTATTATTTGCATTATTTTCTTATTACGAATATATTCTATATATATATATTATATATAGTTTTTTTTTGTGGGAGGGGGGCGCCACAAAGGTATTTTGTCCCGGGCGCCAGTTATGCTTGCTACGCCATTGGCTGAATGGTAGTTGGAGATAGACGCATGGGACATTCCATTTTGCAAAATCGTTAGGGAATTCAACATTTCGAGATCCAAAGTGTCAAGAAGTGCTGAGAATACCTAATTTCAAGTATAATCTCCCATCATGGAAAGAGCAGTGGTCGACCACCAGCACTTAATGACTGAGATCGGAGCGACGTGTGCGTAGAATGGTCAGTGTTGATAGATAATCAACACTGCGTGAAATAACCTCAGAAATCAACCTGGGACGTACGACGGACGTGTCTAATACAGGGTTCGTACACATTTCTGCACATAGAAATTAAGTACTTTTAAGGACCATTAATGAAAAAAATTAAGGACCTATGAGCAAATGGGAACTGAATAAATTCAATTAAAAATATTATCCATGCCTGAATTTCACTTTTGTAATACCATCCTAAAATGAAATAGATCCCTAAGTAGTATGCAGTATTACTAAACATGAATTAATTAACATAATTATTAATAAGTTTGAGAATAAAATTAACTTTATGCAATTTATCAAGTAGCATTAAATATTTGACACTTATAATAGTTGGACATATTTGAAAGAAATAAGTGACATTTACGTTTTTTACAAACAGTTAGCTTTATGTTGATTTTTTTTTTTTTTTTTTTTTTTTTTTTTTTTATGTCTCGTTTTGTCGCATACTTGGTCAGTCTAGAGGTTTAGTAAATAACAGGTAGATTTTATGTATAATGGCATAGGTTAAAATGAAAAGTAAGATCATAATCAGCATGATTCTTAACCCAAAAGACTGAATGTTGTCACCACTGCTGCTTGTCTAGAGAGAGACCTGCTGATTAGAACGAACCTGAAAGGCTTGACGTAGGCACGGTTGACAAGTGTTGAAAGTTAGTCAGGCTCTGTTTGATGCAGTTAGTGTCCTAGCTTCGTGTAGAGTTCCAGAGATTGTAACTCAGTTGATATACTTTAAGGTTCCAATAAGCTATTAAAGCACCAGAGGTGATAAACTGTTTTGTATTATTTTAAGTCTCGATAGATGCAAATAATAAGTTTTACTTGAATTTTTACACTTTTTTATTTTATCTTGTGACCACAGTGAGTATTAATAAAAGGCAATAACTCACTTTAATATGTAAGGATAATTTTTAAGGGTAAGCAGTTAGTTACAAATAATTAAATTAGGTAGTTTGATAACCTTAGTCATTATGGATTTACATGGCCACTATTAAATTTGATTTTTTAAAAATATTTGTTAAAAAACACTATTAAAATCAAAATCTAATAACATTTCACAGTTTAAAATACATGTAATTTATGACATTAGGATAATTACACTGTAAAAGCTACAAAACATTTATGTCTTCTAATAACAACACTCAAAAAGTATTTATTGGTCATTTTAATTTGAAGCCTTCCCAAACATTTTGGCTACTTTATATCGATTTCCTTCTCTTTACGCATCTTTTCTAACAATTAAAGATTTGTCTCACTATGCAAACCAATGCTCTCGCTAGTTTCTGCGAGCTTGTCAACCTCTCCACAATGTACCTTAGGGTTACTTGAAAGGGTTTACTTGATCTGGTAAAAGTTAAATAGTCCGAAACCTCCGACAGATGTGAAGCATATTATCGCTATGTCTGAAAGTATTTACAACATCAGACAAATGTTTAAAATAAAGAACCTAGAACATAAAGGCATTTTCTGATGCTAACAAAATCAATTACAGCTCACGGTGACATAATTAAACAAGAACACCCTAATTCAAACTAAAAATGTGGACTAGTGGTCAAAGATTAAACACGTTTCCTTTTCATTTTAGAATTTCTGGATTTAATTAAGGATTTCTCTTATTCTAAAAAACACTAAATGCATTTAGAATTTATACAAAAGGCGGCTGATTTTATTTCTTTGGTAATATGAACATTCAAAAGAAATATAAAATATATATTGTAAAGGCCGGTTACAGAGCTGATGTGCCAGAATTTTTAGAATTTAGTGACACACCAAACAACAAAATCTAGAAATGGCAAAACTTTTAGAATTTAGAGCAGACATAGGAAGCAAAACTTAGAAGGGCACTAGGCAGCAGATTTTAGGATCCACAGATATTGCATCAGGTGGAAAAATGTATCTGTGTAGCTCTGTGTATGATGCATTAAGAGATATTAGATTAATCTTTTAAATTGTAAGTTTTCAATTTATTTATTAATAAAAACATTCCAATCTATAATGCCTGTCCATGTGATAAGATTAGAAGCGTTTTTGATATTTTCCATGCTTGTGTCTAGTGAAAAGTAGAGAAAATAAAGGGAAGATAAACATGTTAAGATTCTAGTATCAGAAGTAAATTATTCAAATATTATGTTTTCATTGTCCTTCCACACATTCTCCAAAAAGTAAGAAATTCATTGCAAACTTTCTGTAAAATACATCCATTACGTGTTGATACCATGGAGACATTTTTCATTTTGTCACATATTTCTCGAATCTTCTAGAATCGTGGGTCTATAAATCTTGCCTTCAAATCCTTCTAAACTTTCCAAGCTGCAATGTCTAAAATCCTAAAGAAAAAATTTCCCTACCATTTCTGTAACAGCAAAAAGATAGGAATATATATATATATATATATATCTAAGGAGGGAAAAAGTATAAAATTAATTTTATAGAGAATACTGATGCCCATTATGAGAATTTTGAATAATCCGAGACAATTACATGGAAAAAACTCTTACTATGATAAAATTAAAAACAAGACATTTTTAATTAATTACATAGCTAATTTTGCTTTTGCTAAGAGCTGTTTCGTAAATTGTGTTTTATAGCATTATACCTTATTTATTTTTCAGATTAAAAATATTGTATAATAATTTGCCAAAATGAAACTTTATAATATGATAGCAAAAAATAATAATGTTTTATTTTAATCTTATTTTTTAAATATAATTTCAATATATTACCATTATTTTAATGAAATTTATCAATTTTACGATGTTTTAAAAAAATCGTCAAAAAATTCTCACATCTCGGAACTAAAAAATTTTCTATAAAAACTAATCTTAAAATCGCCAAAATGTTGATAAGTCGCCAAATTTAGAGCCGTTTAATAAAAGAATTCACATCCCCAAAGCGAGTTGTTTAAGAGCTCTTTATTAGAAAAAATGAATTTCAAAATGCTTATGTTTCACTTCTTGCTTAGAAGTTCGAGTATCCCATCATTTCTATTCGAAATAGAAACAAATTATAAACCATGAACCCATTCAAAAGATAACCATATATGTCACTGAATCGTGAAAAATATTCCTCCAAAATGCTAATTTAACACTCAAAATGGCAGTCGTAAAAACAGACAGAAATTTCAGATGATTAAAATTAAGGACCTTCTACCGATTTTGGCCAAAATTAAGGACTTTTAAAGACCAAAAATCGATTCCAAAAAATCTAAGGACTCTTAAGGATTGTACGAACCCTGTAATAGGACAGTGCGGCGGAATTTGGCTTTATTGGGTTATGTAGAAAACGTATTTGTGGGCCTTCACTAACAGAACGACATCGCCTGCAACGTCTCCCGTGGGCTCGTGACCATATCGGTTGGACCCTAGATGACTAGAAAACCGTGGCTAGGTCAGATGAGATACGATTTCAGTTGCTAAGAGCTGATGGTAGGGTTCAAGAGTGGCACAGACTCCACGAAGCAAGCAATGGACCCAAGTTGTCAACAAGGCATCGTGCAAGCTGGGTGTCTCCAAAATAGTGTGGGCTGTTTTTTCATGGCACAGATTCTCTGGTCCAACTGAACTGAACATTGATTGGAAATAGTTATCTTCAGCTACTTAGAGACCATTTGCAGCCAATCATAGACTTCATGTACCCAAACAACGATGGAATTTTTATGGATGACAATGTGCCATGTCACCGAGCCACAACTGTTCGCGATTGGTTTGAAGAGAATTCTGGACAATTCCAGCGAATGATCTGCCCACCTAGATCACCCAACATGAATCTTATCAAACATTAATTTGACATAATCGAGAGGTCAGATCGTGCACAAAATCCTGCATCGGCAACACTTTTGCAATTATGGATGTCAGTAGGGAACAACATGGCTCAATATTTCTGCAGGGGACTTCTGACGACTTGTTGAGTTCATGTCACGTCGAGTTTCTGCACTTCGCCGGGCAAAAGGAGGTCGAACACGCTATTATTAGGTATCCCATGACTTTTGTAACCTGAGTACATCTCCAGAATGCTAAAAGAATAATTGAATTTAATTGGCATTCAATTTTCATTATATACATAATATTGTAGTGTCAACATTTACATTTCAGTTCTTCGCTTCTATGAAGGAAACTGGTACCCAAAAATAAACACATAAATGCATTTTCTTGTACAAACTGAAACTATATGGATGGATATACAATGCATTTGGAATGTCCCTACATCTCTATCATAAATTCTACTATTTAATGTAATGCAATTAGCTCAGTTCATTTGTCCAAAAAAGTCCATGTGTGTTTTTCATGAGGACATAAATATGTGTGCATCTCTAAGTTCTCTGTGATATTCTTTCCACTATTTCAAGAGAGGACTGAGTTGACACTGCATGCTCCAGTTTGTTACTGATTATGTGAGATGATGCTCATCAGCTTGTCTCTGGACAAAAATCCATAATCGGCATCTAAGGTTATCAAGACTACTGTTTCTTCTAATTGCTTTTGCAAACATCTTAAAGTCCTGAGTAAGAACAGGAAGTTTACTTTAACCTATGTTCGTACAAGTGTAGAAGATATGACACGAATGGGAAGGGTTTAATTACCCTTTATTCTTCCCACTTTACAACAGCTCCAGCACTTCGGGATACAAAGACCAGTACTTATGGTCTGAAACGTAAAATATAAGAACTACAAACTAACTAAATTAAATAAGAACGAAACTCAAATACTTCACAAACACTGCTAATGCGAAGATTGGCCTTTTAAACTTTACGTATGTAGTAAGCAGAATGCGAGAAACTACAATACGTCTGCAAGAATCCAAAGAGAACTAAGTTCTGGCCTCAAAGGCAGACAAGAACTGACCGAAAAGCGCACACGAGGTAAGATAGCGAGAAGTCTCTCTCTCTTTCTTGGCTAAGAGCCACAACTTAAATACTTAACAGTTTGCAAGTTCAATTTGCATAACTAAATCTGTTCGCGTTTATTCTGGCCGGAAATGGAAAATAAGAGAGGATAGTAAAGTTTTAAAATAAAATAAACGTTAATAAAACTTAAAAATCCTTACAAGGTCATGAAATGAGATCTAAATAGAGGCCCCATAAGAATGGTACTAGAGATGATGGGCAATGACATTCAACAAGTACTGATTGAATTTCACAATTTTTCCAGCATGAGTCTCTTTTGAAACAATATCCAGCAAACTGTGCTTTCACAATTATGTTAAGTGCAGTACTGCCACAGGGGTATGAGAAAATTCCTAGGAGGCATAAGACTATGCACCAAACTGTACATACTGTAGCGTTAAAGCCCTTACACAATCACTAGTTGTAAAAATATACTTCTAATTACAAAAATGCTTTAAATGATGCAAGTATTCTTGTTCTGGCCATTTTTTCCATGCTTACTAGTTCTTTTAGGAAAATGTTACAATCATTACAAAAAACAATATGTGTGATACCCATACAACGAGAATAGATCACCATATTTAATTTTAAAGTTGGATATCATATTCAGCAGCCATATACAAACTGAAGAACAAAGTTTTCGCATTGTGCCTAATTAAATTATCAGCTTAAGAAAATATTTCCGATAAAATATTGATCAATATTTTTTTTAATTCCAAAAAGGAAATCTTATCATATAATCTTCCAGAAAAATAATGGCAGACTTCAGTATTGCCATATAATCAAATTATAACATCATTTTCATAAATAAAAAATTATTTTTAGCTTGATAAATTTTTTGTAAGGTTATTAGATTAGAATCTAAAGTAATAAAACTATTAAAAATGTAATTTTAGCATTTCAAAACTTCTAAATTATTTGTGTGAAAATTCTTTCAGCATACCACTTGCACCAATAATTTATAAATTAAAGATTGCTGCACACTAGTAAATCACAAAAGAATATCATTGAATAGTATTAACTGGGGGGATCAATCTTTAATTATTCTAATTTATTTATTAACCAATACCTCAAAAGTCAGTTGAAAATTAAGTCAAAAACTGTAAATTTTGAAATTATATATTTCATTTAACATTTGTCAAATGGAAGTCAAACTTTTTAAGTTTTATTTTTTATAATATGCATAAGTTTTTTTTTTCTAAGCTTAAAGAGAACACATATATATACAGGGTGATTCTAAATTGTTTTTACAAATTAAGAGGGGTGATAGTACTCATCCAGATGAGCAATAATTACCATAGAACATAGGACCGCATTCCACCCTGAGAGGCAGAAAAGAGGAATATTAGAATTTACAACCATGTTGGGAACCAACCAGAACTTACAACCATGTTGGGAAGAGCGGATGAACGAGACCAAACGTTGTGCAGTCAGTTTAATGTAAAACTCAGAGTGCAGAAAACAGGTAAAACCTCGAACTTGGCATTCAAATATCAATTTGAGCTTAGACTTTGATGGCAAACACTCAAATGAACATCTTTGGTTCGCAAGGTATCTACCTCGAAAACAATTGCAACAAGTTAATTATCTAATCAAGGGCTGAATATCAACTAACTTCAACTCAAGGTAGGTTTGATACTATTCAACGTAGCAGTTTCTTCCCCTTCACCATCTTCTATCCTGTCCTCCTGCACTTTCTGTGCTACGCTCATTCTACTTGAACTGCTTTTCTTTGGGACATGAAGTTCTTATAGCCGGAATACAGCATGAACTTTCCATTCTAATCTCGGCATACAGCGAAAGTTGGAGTTAGTTGATAATATTCAGCCCTAGATTAGATAATTTACTTGTTGCAATCATTTGCGAGGTTGAGACTTTGCGAAGCAAAAATGTGCATTTGAGTGTTTGCCATCAAAGTCTGAGCTTGAATTAATACTCGAATGCCAAGTTTGGGGTTTTATCCGTTTTGTGCACTCTCTGTGAGTTTTTCACTAAACTGATTGCACAACTTTTGGTCTCTTTCATTCACTCTCCCAACACTGTTGTACGGAATTCTAATATCCCTCTTTTCTGCCTCTCGGAGTGGAATGCGACCCTATGTTCTATGGCAATTATTGCTCATCTGGATGAGTACAATCACCCCTATTAATTTGTAAAAATAATTTAGAATCACCCTGTATATATGTAATATTTTGGCAAGCAGGCACTGGAAATGATGAAGCTTAGCAATTTGGTCACTTCAGAGTCCGGGTGTGGTTGTGGCGAAAGTGGAAAACATCAGAATTGAAGACACAGAAAAATTTAACTTTTTAGCTCCATCTCTTTATTCAATGCAAATGGCAAATCATTCCAGATTACATATACGATAGTAATTAGAACTAAACAGTATTAACTTTAAATTTACTGCAACATACTATTCAAACAATGGGAGGCAGATGAGAAGAGCAGCAGCATAGGTCTTAACAGCAGTAGAGGGAGAAAGCGGTCTCTGATGCAAAATGGCGTGAATTCATTTATAGGAGCGGTTACGTAACAAGCCCAAATGTTCTCGAAAGTACTGGTCTAGGGGGAAGATCCTAAAATTACGGAAAGAGGTTGCCTGTTTGCGTAGAGCAAAGCCATCATATTTTTTATATTTTACATATATATATAATTGTACATAAAATTGATTTCTTTAAATTTAAAAATGAGACAAAACATGAATATCATTTAAACAATTCTGTAACAGTAAGTATTATGCCTACAGCCAGTGATAGCAAAAATAAAAGTGAGGTAAGGATGTTTAAGTATATAATGTATATTATCCACTAAGACATATATATTTATCAAGCTGTGCTTTAAATGATGTTTAATACAACTATAATGGCATCACTCAGTTAAATTACTATAATGATGGATTTTTTTCCACGTCCTTCTGTTTAATATAAAAAGGGTAAAATTTCACCACACTGTTTCACTACTGGTATTAAAATCATTTAATATTAAACTTTTTAGACTCTGAAAATTTTTCTCCTTAATACAGTCAAAAGTCTTTAATCCGGACGTCCATAATCCAAAATGATCTATAATCCGGATCTCAAAGCTACAAACGTTCTGCGCATGCGTTGACACATGCGCATATGCATCTACGCATGCACATAATGTGTTTATGCATGAGTATTTAATGTATAAACGGACGGTATAAGCTAAGCTAAAATTATCTAATTGTTTATTTCAGTTAATGTTGCAGATAGCATTGTTCCTTAATCTTCTAATTGGGTCCGGCTTATTATTTTTTGCAGACTGTTAGAGCAATTTTATAAAAATAAGCTTGAACTTTCGATTATGTCGAAAAGAATTTCCGATTCTGGAGCTACCAAAGCATCTACAAAGCAAAAGCATGTTTCGATGTCCATTAAACAAAAAGTGGAATTGCTGCAAAAAATGAATAAAGGCATATCCTTTGATTCTCTAATAATTCCGAAATCTGTTTATCAATTTCACGCTGCTCTGCGGGAGGGGGGACGACGCGGCGCACAATGAACTGGAAGTTGATCTATCAGCACCATCCTTATCTTCAGGGCAGATGTTTTTATTTTATTCGGCTTATAATTCCTTATTAAATGTAGTATTTCATTTCGATGTACTCAATTTAAATCAAATTCCTCGTCATTATAAATATCACCAATACATATCAAATAGTTTTCTGGCTGCGTATGCGCGCATTGAAAAAAATGTTCAATAAAGTAAACAAATAAATATAAAGCGTTTTTTTGTGTGTAAATTTTGATACCCTTTAGAACATAATTGCTCTTTGTTTCACAAATTACAGTTTCATATTCTTAATTTTATAATTTCTGCATACCATCTTACCAGATTTAAACTGATGATCTATAATCTGGAAAAATCGATAACCCAGAATCGCTGAAGTCCCGACGAGTCCGGATTAAACACTTTTGGCTGTATGTGCTAAGTAATACAACTTCTACGCCATTCTCATCAAAGATGTGGGAAAATATATTTCGAAACCCATTTTGTTTCTACTTAGCACTCCAACTCCTACGTAACAAATTACAGTCAAAAGTCGTTAATCCGGACTCGTCGGGACTTCGGCGATTCTGGGATTATAGATCATCAGTTAAAATCTGGTAAGATGGCATGCAGAAATTACAAAATTAAAAATATGAAACCGTAATTTATGAAATAAAGAACAATTATGATCTAAAGGGTATCAAAATTTACAAAAAGAAAAAGCTTAATATTTATTTGTTTACTTTATTAAACATTTCCTTCAATGTAAGTTGCTTCGTTTCATGTGATAATACTTTCTCTTTAATTCTATTAAACAGACATAATTTTTTGTTTAGTTACAAAGTTCCGCTGTTCAAGTCCTATAATTGCTGTGTTGAGAATACTGACTAATTTGTCAATCGAAATGTTTTCCTTTTCAATAACCTCTGGGTCACTTTCTTCACTATTGGAAGCGAATTATAATGACGAGGAATTTGATTTAAATCATATCAAAGATGGAGTACATCGAGATGAAATACTACATTTAGTAAGAAATTATAAACCAAATAAAATAAAAACATCTTCCCTGAAGATAAGGATAGTACTGACAGATCAACTTTCAACTCATTGCGTGCCCCCCCCCTGGCTTGCTTTCTATCTCAACAATATCAAAAATGTAAATCTTCTGTGGAAAGGCACGACTAGAGTGCCAAGTGATTGTGGCCACAAATATCAATTGGAAATAAAATTGGAATTAAAATTGCCTCAACTGCCAAGTTCTTTAGATATTACCAAGCTTACATTATTCGCATGCTGCTCAATCAAAATTCTTCTTCAATATGGATCTAAGCAAGCATCGACACTGCTCCGGCTTTTCCTTGTGCTTTTATTATTTCATATATATAAAGAGAGCATAATAAATGAAAAAGATTATTACTTTTCTTAAAGAACAATTTTTGATGCATTTTATTTAAAAATGTAACAAGAAAAGGTCTAAAGTTAAAAAACTAAAATTACTTTTGTATGCATCTGCAAAACCTGAAAATTATACTCTCAATGCATTATTTATCTGAGATAAAATTGATTTAAAAAAGTTTATTTTACAGTGCTTTTGACACCATACAAATTAGATATATATAAATTACAAAATTAGAAAGTTACAGACATAAACTAGCAATTTTACAGTCTCCTTTAAATATTTCTTAAATTCTTTTTACAAAAGTTAAAAATAATATTATCTCAGTGCACAATGGCCTTATTGTGCACTTTTTTTTTTTTCTTTTGAGTCACACAGCTTGAATTTCTCAATAAATATTTGGACACTTAAAAGCAAACAGAATTTGAGCTCTGATTGCTAAACACAGATTTGGAAGAATCACACAGAAATTGCCAGATTAAGAGGCAAGCAACATGGGCTTTTATTTGGGGCATTATACTTACTATGATGCCACTAAATTCAATGCACACCACTTTGGTTACTTTCACACAGAATACAACATTTTACATTAAAATGAATAATTTAAAAACATAGTTTTAACAATTTAAGTGAAAAATTTTACTATCATTCTTTGATTAATTTTTCTCCTACAATTTTCGGAATTTTCTAATTTTGAAAATGTAAAAATAAACTTTCTGTCTTCTTTGCAATTATTACACATTTGAAACTTGGCCTACTTTATGAGCTTGGATGATTTACATAGTGATTCAAATAAACTTTATTATAAAGTTTATTTTAACAATTGCCCTTACTTTATTGTTTTGTTGCTTTTACTGCAGTAATTCTGGAGACTTAGCAGCACTTTTAATTAATTATGATGTGATGATGAACATTCATCATATACTTTCAAAAGAATCATAGTATATCATTTATTGCATCAAGACAATGTAAAATGAACTTGTATAATTTCTACTTACAGCTGTTAAAAATTCTGTTACGAAAATGTATATTTTATCACTATTTTCCACTCTATTCTTGTTATCGACCAAATGTTGTCTGTATTCATATTTGATTATGCTTTTCAGGCCTTTAACATGAGCATTCTATAACATTTAAAGAAGCTGAAGAAATAAACAAGCTGTAACCAATCCTTTAAGGTGGTTTACTACAGCAGCATTACAATACTAAAAATTTGTTTACACGCAGAATCGCTAATTAAGAAACTATGTTGCGTGAAATTTGGCAGAAATATAAAGCAATAGGTCAATTTTGGAATCAAAATGTTAGAATCAGGTTTGGAATAAAATTTACTTAAATATTATACACTCACGTTTGTGAAAATTGCAACACCAAGAAGGAATCGTCATAATTGAATGCAATTTAATACACAGTTGAGTGGTAGTGGTACAAATAAATGATTAAATGTTCAAAGCAAACAAACAATAACAAGAGATCAGAATCAGTATTTTGTGTGGCCACCACGCGCCGCAATAAGTGCTGCTACACGACGTGGCATGGAGTCAAACAAAGTTTGAATGTCTGACTGAGGAAGAGCATTCCATATCGTTTGTACGCGTACCCAAAGTTCGTCTGCAGATGCAACAGGACGAGGATCACGAGCAAGACGCCGACCAATGACATCCCACATATGTTCAATTGGCGACATATCCGGGGAACACGCAGGCCAAGGAAGAAGCTGTACCTGCTGCGCTGCAAAGAAGGATTTAACAATCCGAGCAGTATGAGGGCGGGCATTGTCCTGTTGAAATACAGCGCCTGGCAAGCTTTGAAGGAAGGGAACAGCTTCGGGCTGTAGAACTTCATGGATATACCGGTTGCTGTTCAGATTGCCCACAATTCGTAGCAATTGAGATCGTCTATGATATGCTATGGCGCCCCAGACCATAACTCCGGGTGTTCGTCCACTGTGGCGTTCGATAATGCACTCCGGAAGGTGGCGTTCGTTCATAGCGTCTGACACGAATGCGGCCATCATGGTACCACAAATTAAAGCGGGATTCGTCAGAAAACACGACATGCTGCCAATCAGCACGCCAGTCTCTATGCTGATTGGCCCATTGTAGCCGCAGGCGGCGATGGTCGTGCGTTAGGGGGATCCTGTATAAAGGAGTCCGTGCGCGCAGTCCACACTGCAGCAGACGTCTACGAATTGATGAAGCACACAATGAAACACCTGTAGCTATTGACCACAGTGCTGCCAATTGTCTAGAGGAAGCTGTACGGTCCGTCCGCGCCATGCGGACCAGGTGTCTATCATCGCGAGCTGACGTCACATTTCGGGGTCCACTCCCGGATTTCCGAGTTGTCTGACACTCGTCCATCCACTGCTTCCAAACGCACATCACTGTGCTGCTGTTACACTGCACACGAGAGGCTACTGCACGATACGACAATCCAGCTTCACGAAGGCCGATGATTCTCCCTCGTTCAAACTCTGTAAGTTGTTCAAATCTCGCTCTCTTTCGTCGACGAGGCATAAGTACAGATTGAGTTAACGTTTACCACTAGCAGATAACCACCGATAACCATACACGCCTCGCTACAGCCGTCTATTTATTCGGATCCATCAGCTGTTCAGAGGGCGCTGCTCAGCATACGCATGCGCTATGGATTTGCAATTCTAATCATTTGCATATCATGCGCTACTTTGCATTTCCTGAAAATTTCAGCTCACTCGCGTAAGTCCTTCATGGTGTTGCAATTTTCACAAACGTGAGTGTATTTAAAAAAAATTAGTTTGAAATACGTAATTTTAATGTGTAGTTTGGAAAGTCATCAATAGATGGCGCTACGAGTTAAAATTTAGCATTGTAATCTTATTTCTGCAAAAATTCACGAAGTAATTGATTTTGATATCAGTTATAAATCATATTTTTTTCTAAATAATATTTAGAAGTGTTTCATATATTCCTTTATACACAGTTTTCACTAAACAGTGTCAGCTGTCAGCGGAATGACATTTACGGCAACCCTATTGCATTGCTATTCCGCACTCGGTTTGTTTACATTTATTTGTACTGTGGTCAGTTAGCAAAAAATATGCGAAAATATCAAGGACGACCGAAAAAACATCCTGGTGTTAATAAAAGATCCAGAATTCAGCGAAAACGTCGAGCTCAAGAAAACAATATGAAATTAAATTCCCGAGATGTGGAAGATTCCGAACAAGCGGAATAAAAGCATTTCTGTCAATTACTAAGGGCTAATGAACAGGTGTTGAATTCTCAAGATGAATGTTGCCGAAACAGAAAAAAGTTTACTTCAGAACATTTTGCAGTAGCTCAAACAAAGTCACGGACCTAATCTATACTGTAGTCAGGGAGAAATTATTCCCCTTCCTTTTCTTTCAAAAGATGAGTTTCCACAATGCACAACGGGAGGCCGTTGCTAAAAGCTGTGGAACCAGTTTTATAGCTATTTTTAGCAACTTGTGAGCTGTTTTTCAGATAACACAGTAAATCTCGGGGAGGGGGGATTTGAAATCATGATCACTGCGGGTACGGCAGAATTTAGGTACAGCAAAATTGTAAAATTCAGCGAAGCATCAAGCAATAAAATTTTACAATTTTGGGGGAAGGGCACTTGACAACAGAATTTATTGCATACAAAGTCAGCAAAATGCATAGCGCCGTACCTGATTCATGATACAGCAGTATTCATTACCAATAGCAAACTTGTTTGAGGATAAGTTCGAAAAAATGTTTTCTAGTTGTTACCTAAAATCGGTAAACAATAATCTTTGAAAGATTATTCGATTATATCGCTACTAATACGGAAAAATTTGAATAGCAATCAGAAGCCGTATCTCTAGGGTCTTCACGTCACGATTTATTTTTATTTGTTCGAATATAATAGTTAGATCTCTCTTCCTACAAGTATGTATCTTCGTACGTATAAAGTATCAAAAATAATAAAAGTAATTAATAAATTTTCTCTAGTTGCCCTGAAAACTACATCTGAATATAAAGATAAGAAAGACATCAGTAAATTGCTGTTATTTGCTGATCATAATGGTAATCAACCAAACATGATCACATATACCGTCTTCAAAACTTTGATTTTTATCAAGCTTCATATAAATACTAGGTTTTTGTTAGTCACGTAACTAGGCATCTTAAATTTAAGATGACAGATGAAATAACACTAGTTCTGAATTAGCTCACTCAGGAAGTAAAATTTTCTCCTTCCCGTCAATATAGCGTATTTATAGCTCCCAATTAAGGCGATCACTAACTAAATATGTTATGGATTAGAAGCCTATTGCACTCCATAAGTTTTTCTTTATTTGCTTTATGTGCATGCATGCTTGGTTGAGGAAGAAATTAAAAAGCCCCCCCTTTTTTTTACTTAGATTATTCGAATGTATACGCCAGACATTTATTTGTTGAGCTGTAATTATAATTTGGAACGTGGTGCTAGAGCTGTTGGAGCCGAACCGAACGCCAGTTTGTTTAGAATTATAGAGTTTGATTACGCCAAAGCAGGTGAATTTGGAAAACACCAAAATCGGTCATGCATCCAACTCGTTCATCGAGGCTTGAACTCCGCATGAACTACCAGTGTTCGGCGGCTCGCTTGCTAGAATTTAGGGAGGAACTGATTGTTAGAATTGCGTTAGGCTCTTTGAATGTAGCAAAGCCACGAGGGTTACCTTCTTAAGATGGCAGGCTTTCGTGGAGGAATTTTCTGAAGGCTTAGATTAGGTTATTATGGCAAAGCACAGTAGGATGCCTTCATGTTGAACTTTCTTAGAGAAATTGGCTTCCCATACACGTTACACATGGAGAAAATTATGAAAACGTCTATGCAGCTGGCCCGTTAACCTTGATTCGAATCCAGGTCGGAACTACCAGTGTTCAGCGATTTAATTCCTCTACCGCGGGAGGGCCTAATTGTTGAAGGGAACTGGCTTGTATTCATGTTACACACGGTGAAAACAAACAATGCAACCAGCTGATTCGTCAAAGTCAAATGCGACACTCCGATAAACGTGGTATATGTAGAGATGGAAAAATTTATTATTTAAAATACTTGTATTTATTAGTAAACATTTTATAAAATTTATTCTTAGTTTAGCGTTTAAGAATTCTAAGAGAGTTATCTGAGTATTTTTTCTTCTTATGGTAATCCAATAAAATTGAGTAAATTTATGTTCTGTAATATCTTTGCGTGTTATATCCATAGTTTTTTTTTCGTTCAAAGTTAGACAAGTTTACACAAACAATACAGGTCGAAAAGGGAGCTGGTCTGCGCCCGGTGAGCCTGTCGGCAGCGTCGCAAAGCGTAATTTGACTAACGAAAAGATCATGCTTTGGATCTGGTGAGATTGCCGTGGTATTATCCATAAAAATGGTTGGTGTTGGTGTATTTAATTATGGCAAAGCACACTAGGGCTATCTGCCTAAGGGGAGGGATGCCTTCGTGGAGGACTTTCTAAGGGAAACTGGCTCGTATACACGTTACTCAAGGGGAAAACCACGAAAACGCTCATGCAGCCATCCCGTTCGCAGGATTCGAACCTCGGACCGAACTACCAGTGTTCAGCGACTTTACCGCTCGGCCGCTGGTGGGCCCCATAAAAATGAATCTCTCCATTAGTCGCACTATGCATCACATAAACGTCAGCTGTGCGCCGCATGAGCTGACTCAAGCAGATAAGGTCAGACGTGTTCGAGCCTGTACTATTCTTCTCGAATATCAACGCAAAATTAAAGTTCTGGACCAGATAGTCACTTGTGTTGAAAAATAAATTTATTTTAACAACATAGGCCAAAAATTTAGTTGATCTGCGCCCGTGAGTCCGTCGGCAGCATCGTAAAGCGTAATTTGACTAACAAAAAGATCATTCTTTTGTATTTGGTGGGATTGCCGTGGTATTAATCACAAATAGTATATGGAAAAAGGTAAAACCCTTGACAGTAAAGGATACAACGAGATGCTAGTGCATGTTGACGCTGCTATCAAGGAAAAGAGTCGAATTGAGTTCCGGCGCAGAAAGGTAACGTTCCATCAAGATAATACCATACGTGTCTGCATTCACCGGCTGGCATCTGTACGGACTCGAAAGGGATCTTTCACCACACCCACCATATAACCCCGACATCGCACGTTCGGACTTCTACCTTTTTTCACACTTGCGGCTACATCTTGCTGGTCCTATCTTCACTTCTGCACAAGACGTCGAAATGAGGTTGACCTGTGTTTGGACTCGGGCCACCAAGTTTCCGGGCCGAAGGTTTTGAAAAACTACCAAAACATTGGCAGAAAAGCATAGATTTTTGGTAGTGATTACTACCCGCACTAAAGGTACTGACTTTTTTTTTTTCCCTAACTTTATGAAGAACGTTCGTGTTTAAAATTTTCGTTACGACCATTAAATTCTGTAATTTATGAATTCCTTCCCACTTATGTATTTATCAGCTGTACTTTATGAACCTGATATTCCTACAATTATCAGCTGTACTTTATAAATCTGATATGTAGAAACGCAATTTGATTTTATGCATTTCAGTATCAAGTGAAATCTTTAAACTAATCATTCATTATAACACTTTATGTTGTTTTCATTCAAAGCTGAACTCAGATAATGTGCCGAGGTTGAACTACCAGTAATAGGCGACTTTAGCGTTCGCCCGCTAGAGTTTAGAGAGAAACTGAGTGCTAGAATTGGGTTAGGCTCTTTGAATATAGCAAAGCCACGAGATGGCAGATAGCAGATGCCTTCGTGGAGGAAGTTTCTGAAGGCTTAGTTTAGTTTATAGCAAAGCTCCCCATACACGTTACACACGGGGAAGATTATGAAAACGCCCATGTAGCCAGCCCGTTCGCCTTGATTCGAACCCAGGTCGGAACTACCAGTGTTCAGCGATTTAACCGCTTGGGCGCGGGTGAGCCTAATTGCTGAAGGAAACTGGCTCGTATTCATGTTGCACAACAGGAAAACAAACCATGCAGCCAGCTGGTTCGCTTGGGATCAAACCGAAACCAGGTCTAACTTCCAGTAATCAATATTCTTAACCACTCAGCCACTGGCGGCGCGTGGCAGAACTAAGAGCCACAGATATTGTAGTGAGCAGCAAAAACCTCTAATACTGGCTCTGGTTACTAGTAGAATTATATATTGGTAATAATCCAATCTACAGCAATGAAATTTCGGAGCATAATTGTGAAGTTAAATACGACACTCCGATAAACGTGATAAAGATGAAAAATTTTTTAAAAAAGGAAACTTACTATGCAAATACATGTATTCATTAGTAAACATTTTATAAAATTTATTCTTAATTTAGCGTTTATGAATTCTCAGAGAATTATCTCATCGGATTATTTTTTTCTCCTCTGGTAATCCAATATAATTGAGTAAATTTATGTGCTGTTAATATCTTTGCCTGTTATGTACATAGTTTTTTTTTTTCCGTTCAAAGTTAGATAAAACTGAACGTACGTTACACTGAAATTACTTTGTCTAGAAAGTAAGCTGCTTGGATAGAAACAGATGTGGGGTTTCATTTTTAGAAGACATGAGATCACTTTCTGTAAAGTAATGTTATAAAATTTTGAATTTGAAATAATCGTACTTCGTTTTTAGTAGCGCAGAATGATAAAGATTTAATGAGAATATAGCAAAGCATCTTTTTAGAAACGCTGTTATAATTTTGCTATTTTATTTTTTTATGGTAGGTCAAGGAAAAAGGCAGGCTGCTAAATACGGTAACAGCACATTGTTCTGTTTCATATATAGCGAATCCGCTCTGAAATGAGGCACGAAGCAGTAAAGAGTACACCAGTAGCTTGGTCCGACTGGCTGCGCTTTCGTGGTTTTACCCTGTGTAACGTGTATAGGAGTCAATTCCCCTTAGAAAGTCTTCCACGAAGGCATCCTTTTCCTTAGGCAGATAGATCGTACCGGTGTTTATGTTATCAACAGTACTGGTTATTTTCAAAAATGATCATCCTAGAAAGATGATTGCCAAAAAGTATTCACTTCGCTTATTTATACGTTTTGCATGAATATACTCTTTTTAGTCAATCTAACATATATAAATTACTAATGCTTAAAACAAATTCAATTTTTAATATTCTGTTTCCTATTTGTTCCTGTTCAATGAAACAAATTCATTCACAGCAAATCGAAATGCGTCGCTACAGGAAGATGATAAACCAGCTCAGTACGTAATTAAAGTTGCATCCGGAAAAGAGTACATATACATATAAATATATAATATATATATATATACGATATACAATATATATATATAAATATTATCGTTTTTTAGGATGTATCTATAATATGTATCATTTTACTTTAGTAAAATATAATATTCAATTTTGTAATTTAGGAATTTCTTCCCCCTTATCATGTATTATCAGCTTGTACTTTACCCCTTCAATTATCAGCTGTATTTTATAAACCTGAAACATAGAAACGCAATTTGATTTTATGCATTTCAGTATCAAGTGAAATCTTGAAACTGATTGTTCATTATAACACTTTATGTAGTTTTCATTCAAAGCGGATCTCAGATAATGTGTTGTGTACTAGAAAAATTTGATAATGATTTATCCACTTTTGAAATAAAAAAATAATAGTTAGGAGTGTTATACGATTTTATAATACAAGTAAAAAATATATATAAAGCTTTGGAAAGTGCTAACACATATTTATGGAATATTATGGATGGATAAGTAAATGGAATATTATGTGCATGCTATATATGTATACACATATCATCAAGTATAAATTCATTTATATATAATTTTTATGTCGCGATGAAATTACCGAAATGCTTAAAAATCTAGTTATTTTTGAATAACGGCAAATTATGAAACATTACACAACATTGAAAAGCGTGATGAACAAATTTTGCGAAAAGAAATAGCGACTGCTGCACGTATCTCATAGATATCTTTCATTCAACACAAAAGTGAAAAAGTTCTATTCCTGTTCAAAACATACCCTGCAGTCTGAGTCACAGACGGAAGAAATGACAGCAGGTCCTTTTGTTCAACTGAGGGGATGTGTTTAAGTGTTTTATGGCTTACTCACTTTCCCGCCAAACGAGTACAGAGAAAGGGAAGCGTCGTTTCCATAGTAACCGGGCTGTAGGTAGTCTTACAGATTTGAGTCTTTAGCGCTCAACGTTTGTAGCGCCATCTGTTATTAAAAATCGACATGAGAAAGGGGTATTAAACGCTCTTAACATAAACTGTTGGACTAACTGTGACATCAAGGCTGCCCTCTGGTGAGTAGCCAGAGAAGTACTTCAGTAAAAGCCAAGCGTCCCACTTGATAGGTTGTATCAGATCCTTGCTCTGTAATTTTCTTAAAGTTAAATGTAATGTCCATGTGTAACTTAAACCTGTTAATAAATACTTGTTACACTATACAGGACTCTTCTATGACACTATGTTTGTAACCAATCCTTTAACATAAACTGTTGGACTAACTGTGACATCAAGTCTGCCCTCTGGTGGGTAGCCAGAGAAGTACTTCAGTAAAAGCCAAGCATCCCACTTGATAGGTTGTATCAGACCCTTGCTCTGTAGTTTTCTTCAAGTTAAATGTAATGTCCATGTGTAACTTAAACCTGTTAATAAATACTTGTTACACTATACAGGACTCTTCTATGACCCTATCTAAAACGACTTCTTCACAAAGCTAGTTTATTTTCAGACAGCAAATTACTAGTTGATTTTAAAACTTAATTTGATCGATTTTTAGGAGAAAAATTGCATTATCCTTCTAAAACAACAACAACAAAAGAATAAAAGAAATTTACAAAAAAATTGGCAAAAGTGAGAAAAATCTGAAAACTTTCTATTAATTATGTGGCTTACGGTTGCCTCTTTCTCAACTAGTTACTGGAGATGCTACAATTTTTTATACACTGGCTATATTTTCTTTTGTGTAAATCCAATATATTTAACAATCAATTTCTAGAATTACGTGGAAAATTTAATGGACAGTGTGGCTTCTCTTGCATTAATATTCCTGATACTTGCCGAGGAAGCAACTGAGTGCATTAAGCCATTATGTTACCAAACTTTGAGATTTATTAGGTAATAGCAACAATTTTTTTCTTTCTAGTATAGCATCTTGTACATACGATAACAATAAGTTACCGTATATAATCAAATAAAGCAGATTAAAATCCTGCAAATGACTAAGAACATAAACTGTTTAAAAAACTAAACGAACAGTATAAAATATATTGTTTAGTTTTCAATCTGATGAATATAACATCAGTGATCTAGAAAGAAACTTAAATCTGGACATCCATTAAAACACTTTAATCAGATTGATAACTTTTATTAATGTGAGCATCTTCACTTAATTTTAAAAAATTGCAAGACACAAATGAAAACTGTACATATTATAAATACCGTACATATTTGAAATAATTCTTCTTAGCATTAATTCTTTAAAGCAAAAACTGTTTAGAGGAAATTAAATCTCTGTCTGACAGTATAAGTACTGTTACAAATTTTGTATTTAGATAGATAATTTTAGTAGAATTTTAATTAAAATTGTATTTCCCTGTGCAAAGCAACACGAGACAAATTTTCAGAGAAAGTTATGTCGGAAAAGCAAAACTACAAGAGCACATGCATTTAACATTTAATAAATAGACGGCATTTGTACTTTATTTCTTTTGATATGAATAAATTTTGTTAACCTATTATCGGACTTGTGCATTCAATCTAATATAAACTTGTACACATGCAGCAATTTTTGGTGTCAGGAGTGGGTTTGAAAGCAAGTGACAAGAGTGATTGAGAAACAATTAAGGCAGTTGGTGGCAGCCTTCGCTGCATTCAAAGAGGTGGTGAAAGCTCGCCAAGAATCCATATAAGAAAAGATGAAAGCTGGGCACGTATCTTTTAAAGACAAAATTAAAGCCATTCAAGAAAAGATGGCAGCTGGTCAAGAAAAGACAAACAGGAAAAGAAGAAATGAAAAGAGAAATTACCTGCATAATAGAAAACAAATCTGAGGCTATGGAAGGCATATTAGACATGGTTGAAAATAAATTTGGACAAGTTGAAGAAAAATTTTCTTCTGTCAAAGAACAAATAGAAGGCTGTGGCTGTGGAACAAGAAATCAATTACAGAATTTTTTTCCATCAAAGAACAATTAGAAGAGAGTTTCTGCTGTGGAACAACAAATCGAAGGAAGAGTTTCTGCCATCCAACAACAAACTGATGACAGGGTTTCTACGGTCACCAAAGAAAATGACACCCTGAAGAAATTCATAGCAATGGCAGAAAGCAATATAGATGGTATTAAATTTTTATCAATGCCTGCTCGTCCCTCTCTGAAGCAATCTGCATATGGTGGGAAGACCACTTGGCGAATGTATAAGACACAATTTTCTATAGTGATGAAAGTGAATGGATGAGATTCCCAAGCTAAGGCCTGTCATCTCGCGGTTTCTCTGAGAGCAGATGCAGCAGATGTCCTTCAGACTCTTCCCGAAAACCAACGGCTAGACTTCGAAGCTGTATCTGATGTGTTAGAACTGCACTTTGGGGAGAAATGTTTGAAAGACTACAGCAAGTTTCAATTAAAATCCCATCAACAGAAGCCCTTGGAAGAATGCCATGGATGTTAAAAGCCTGTCTCACCTCACCTTTTTTAAGTGCCTGAGAAAAACAAGGAAATCCTATAACTGCAGTCCTTCATTGATGGCATTCGAGATCTGGAAATACAGAAGGATCTACTAAAGGTGGATGTCAAGCCTTAAAAAGCAATTTGGTGTGTACCATGAAATTCGAGGCAGCCCAGGAAGCAACTTGCAAAGATCGCCATCCAGTCAGAGCTGTTCGATTACAAGAGCCAGTGGATCAACTGACTGCTTATCTAAACGATTCAACCAGACAAATCAATGCCTTGAGGCGGAATAGGAGGGACGTGAAACAAACCCTAAAGTGCTGGAGCTGCGGTGCCGAAGACCACATATGACAGAACTGCAGAACATCCACGAAACAGAAGTTAAGACTATGCCTATCAAGGAGGGAAACTAATTAGTGGCTATCTTGCAGGGTGGAGGTTGCAAGATGATGAGAAGCCCCATTTTAAAAAGTTTCGGATTTCTGCAGTGAGTGGTGGCAGTAGTGGACTCTTCATCAGAGGGACATATCAGTGGAGTTGACTGCAATATGATGATTAATACAGAAGCCAACGTTACCATCATCCGAAAAGATCTGGCTCAACAAATGGAAGGTAAACTTATCTGGACAGCGCCCTGTGTTACCCTACAGACTGTGTCTGGCGAGAAGATCGACATGAACAGAAAAGTAAATGTTAACATCACGTTTGGAAGTGCTCCCTACCATCACATGGCATATGTGGCAGAGATTACAGACCCTTGCATACTTGGATTGAACTTTCTAAGGAAATACAATTTTTCCTAGGACTTAAAATAACAAACTGAATTCTGCCTCTGAGAACATAGCCTTATTTGAAATTAATGATGAAGGATAATGATCTATCCACAAAATCATAGCTCAAGGCGATATCACAATAACAGAATTTTTACTTCCTGGATCGATAGCCGAAAATAGAGATTCCAGCTACGTCATCATGGAATTAAACATACCAAGAACTCTAACAGCTTGAATGGAGTACTAGTTGTCACAGCACTTGTTGACCTATTGAGGACTGTTATCCTGGTGAGAGTTGTCAATGTAACTGACAAGGCAAGAGTTATTAAAAAAGGTGAAGTGGTTGCAGCATGTACTCACTTGACCGATGTTAAACGAAACAGTAACACCCCAGAATCCATGTCTTCAGAGAGCTTTATATCAGAGTTACTGCAGAATGCACAATTAAACGATGAAGAGAAGAATACTGCCATATGTGTCATTCGAAAACTCCAAGATGTTTTCTCCTGCTCGTCTTCTGACATGGGGCGAACCAGTTTTACACAGCATAAAATCAATACCGGGGTTCATTCACAAATTAAGCAACATACAAGATGTCTTCCAATTGCTAAACGTGAAGAGGAAGGAAAACTTCTAAAGGACATACAAGAAAGTGATGCCATCGAGCCTTCAGCAAGTCCATGGGCATCTCCCATCATCCTCTTCAGAAAGAAAGAAAGATGGTTGAATTAAATTTTGCATCGACTATTGCCAGTGGAACAAGGTTACAAAGAAAGACAGCTACCCTCTTCCTCGAACTAACAACATTCAGGATACTCTTTCTAGAAGCAAGTAATGGGACAACTTCAGAAACAATAACAAAAGACAACTTTGAGGAAATTTCTTCAGAGAAAGTGGAACAGAGAGATGATAAACATAGTTCTTTGATCTATAAAACTGTATAAAATTGGGTAAAGTGCAAAATTTCCCACAATTATATCATCCTTATAACAAGTAAGATGTAATGATATCACTTTAAATAGCCAGCTAGAGCACGGGTATTTTCAATTCATGGGTATTTTCAGCATTGTATATTCATTATACGATGCTGTATCTCACTTTAAAAACCTTTTAAAACACAAATAATAACAAATCACACTGAATAAATTTTTAGTGGAACAGAGGCCCAGTGGCGCCTCCAGAAGAGTCAAATGGTGTCAAGAGACTAAGAAAAGATGTCTCAGAAAGACAGTCACCTAATGTTTTTATGGAAAAGGACTCCTTATTCTAACAACCACATCTCTTTTCTTTCCATTTATGGTGTCAGCCTTTAACTGTTCAGCCTTGTGTTTACTTTTTTTTTTTTTAATCTTAGATTTAATGATTCTCATTGGTTACGAACTTAAGCACTAAGCACCACTATAAATTTTAAGTAAGCAATAATTTGTGGTCCAGGAACAGATTAATTCATTTTATAGTAATTCCTATGGGTAAAATAGCTTCAGTTTATGAACATTTCAGATGACAAATGGCTTGCAAAAATGAATAAAATTTATGAACCTTTCCCAATTTTGAAAAGAAACCTAATAATCTTTACAATATTAACATTTTATTAAAAAGAAAGATTAAAAGCAAACTGTCAAATTATCCAAAAAACTACACTTGATTTGGTTAAGTTTGACAATATACAGATGACAAAAAAGTTAAATTTGATGGACCATTAAAAAAAAAAAAAAAACGATAGTTACCCAGACAACAATATATCAAAATCTGACATATCATAAAAAATGAGATGAGATTTTATATAAGTTTAACCTATCAGATTTCAAGTTCTCTCTCTCTCTCTGTGTACATATACATACATATGTATACACTTAACTCTTGAACTGAACATAATCACCAAGACCTGTTTAGTTATCAAGATGAGAACTACTGAATAATTTCAGGCAATTTAATTCATTGTCAAACTGCTTTGATGCTCTTTGCATGAAATTAAAAAAAAAAAAAAAAAAAAAAAAAAAGTGCTTAATACATAAAAGAATGTGTTTTTATTGACAATAATAATAATCATAAAATAATAAGATATAGCCAGTATATAGCACTGGCTTTCATATTTTAGGTTCTTAGTATTATCTGTAGAAAAGCAGAATATTTTTTTTGCCTGTTCTAATCAAAAAAGTAAATCATGGGCCAATAACATACCACTGACACACTTAAATGTAAAAGCTTATCACTGGCATTCATATACTTGTTCCTATTGGTGTACTGTATCCGAATTACTTTTTTCACCCCTCATTTGTGGATGTTTCATAAAAAATTGACAATGATGCAAACTCATACAGGCTGTAAAATTAATTAAATTTATCCAGACATTTCAGATGGTATCATTAGTCTGAAGACGAATTATTAAATATCACTTACGCTGGTCTTCCAAATTCGTCTCGGGGAATTTCTTTTTCAGAGACTCCTTCTTTCTCCATCAGAATCTTCCGAAAAAGTGCCACTTTGGTTTCAATTTCTTTCTCTGTATATCTACCATAAGAAAGTTAGATTATAACTTCCCAGCAGATGAATATAAGTTAATAGAAATAAATAACTTTGGCAATGGAAATATTTAATAATATATATATATATATATATATATATATAAAGAAGAGTTTGTGCATGTGTCTTTCATTTATGCTGTGCATAAGCTAATAGACTCAGGGCTACAAAATGTGGTATATAGATGCATCTAGACAAGAGCCAGTGCACCTCGAAGTGATTTTTTTCAAAATTCGAATGAGTTTATATTATTTTATGTTTGTGAAGAAATTGCATCAAATTGATAATTCTCTCTCATTATATCAGCAATAATGACACGCAGCCAATTTTGCTGATATCAGCACTGTTGCCGCTAAGAAAAATGAGGGCAATAATTCTGCGCAGTTTCTAAATTTAATGTTTCTCTTAGATACAGGACGTTTGTGGAGACAAGGCAACAGGAAGTTGATTAATTTATTTATTAGGATAATTAATATTTGTGTTAAGGGATATTGCTTATTTCATTGTAATTTTTTATATGTAATGCATTTTTATTGAAATTTTTTTAATATATATATATATATATAAAGTTGTTCTGCAGAGTAAAATTCAGTTTAAAATTTAATATTTGGTTTTTGTTCCCTTTAGGCATTTTTTGGTACCAGCAGCTAATAATAATAAAATATAATATAAATAATAAAAATCATAAAAATCCGAAAACTGCATTTTGATTTATGCTTTTTTTCACATTACAGCCACCACCACAAAAGAAAATTGTCACGTTCTTTCACTAATAGCCAAAAATGAGTGCCAGCTGAAAACTAGGCTTGTTTATCACCTTGTATGGGCAAAATTATTATTCCAGTTGAGAACTTAGGTTGTCATAGAAACAAATTCTGTGTTACAACAACAAATTCTGTGTTATTACAACTTTTAGTTTACAGTCAACTTTAACATGGGTTCAACATATATTATTATTTTTCTTCCTTTATGTTCATACGTATGGGGTTCGTGTGGATTTGGAGTGAATAATGATGACAGCATTTGATATAGAATATTGAAACACACTTTACTGGCCAGTATTTTTCAAAACAGCTCCAAAATCCCATTTTACAGTCGTCGAAGACGTATTATAAACACGCTGAAACGATCAGTGACACAGCCTTCAGGTTATCAGGCTATAATGGTGGAGACAGCTTCACTGCAAAGCACCAGAGTACAGCTCCCGACTCTGCTTGGTCGTTCCCGGAACTTTACATACTCCCGAGACTCTTTCCCCGCTACAACTTGTGATGCACTTGACGATATACCAGAGTATAGCTCCCAACTCCTCGGTTCCGTTGTTCCCGGAGCTCAACAAACTCTCTCGATGATGTACTAATCGCGATACACTAAGAGACTGTTTCGGTGCACTCGATGACCAACTCGGCACTCACTGACGGACTGTCAACTCAATGGACTCCGCATGGACTAATTAACTGATGATCAACTCTGCATACCAGCAGGGTTTATATAGCTTTTGGCTTGTGTTTGAGAACATTCTGGGCTAAACCGATAAGAATTTGTTCCAGAAAGTTCTCCCTCTCTCTATGGCATATCGCCAATTTTGTCGCCAAAAGTGGCAACCCTGCCTTTCCTTGCCATTTCATAGCAACCCTAGACCTGCTTTGCGGGGAAGCCATCTTACCGCACCTGTACATTTCGTAACACTGCTCCCTCCCAAGGACTGGATGTCCCGGGCAGTACAACCCTTGGTCAGAAGCCAAATTTGATACAATCAAATTGCTTTAAAACATACAGATAACATAACTAAAGAAACAAATATTTACACCATGCACAATGTACAGTCAAAAGTCGTTAATTCGGACACCCATAATCCGGACCTCAAAGCTACAAACTTTCTGCGCAAGACCTTTACGGCTGCAAATATGCTTGTGCGCGTGCGCAAAATACGTTTATGAGTGCTCATTTAATGTATAACAGACAGTATAAGCTAAGCTAAAATTATCTAATTATCTATTTCAGTTAATGTTGCAGATTGCGTTGTTCCTTAATCTTTGAATTGGATCCGGCTTATTATTTTTTGCAGACTGTTAGAGCAGTTTTATAAAAGTAAGCTTGAACTTTTGGTTATGTCAAATAAAATTTCTGATATATATTTACTAATATGAAAGGATCTACAAAGCGAAAGTATATTTCGAAGTTCATTAAACAAAAAGTGGAATTGCTGCAAAAAATGAATAAAGGCATATCCTTTGTTTATCTAAACTTTAACGTTTGTTTATCTAAACTTTGTGTATCTTTAACGCTACAGCTGTTTATCTTTAACGCCGCAGTGGGAGCGCAATGAATTAGAAGTTGATCTGTCAGCACTAACCTTATCTTCAGGGCAGATTTTTTTTTTTTATTTGGCTTATAATTCCTTACTAAATGTAGTATTTCATCTCGATGTACTCCGTCTTTGATATGATTTAAATCAAATTCCTTGTCAATATAATTCGCTTCGATAGCGAAGAAAGTAACAGAGGTTATTGAAAACGAAAAAATTTCGATTGACAAATTAGTCGGTAGACACAGCAATTATGGGACTTGAACAGCGGAACTTTGTAACTGAACAAGAAATTATGTCTGTTTATAGAATTAAAGAGAATGTATTATCACATAAAAAACGAAGCAACTTAAACAACTTACATTGAAAGAAATGTTTAATAAAGTAAACAAATAAATATTAAGCTTTTTTTTTTTTGTAAATTTTGATACCCTTTAGATCATAATTGTTCTTTATTTCATAAATTACAGTTTCATATTTTTAATTTTATAATTTCTGCATGCCATCTTACCAGATTTAAACTGATGATCTATAATCCGGAATCGCCGAAGTCCTGACGAGTCCGGATTAACAACTTTTGACTGTACATACACAAATTAAACACACGCAATTTTAAATTATACAAATTAAAGTTAAGAATGAATTTCAGTCTCAGTCTTTTCATTAAGTTATACCCGGGTCACATACTTTTCCACTGCAGTTCTCAGATGCATTTCTGTTTTGCCTATCACAGTCTGAATATTCAGTCCTTTCAGACTTTTGTCCACAGGAGGATCTGAAACAGTCTGTTCACCACTCTGTAGTTCATTCACAGCATGCGTACATTTCACCTTGGTATTTTTAGCAGCTGGTACATGTTCCTTTTTCTCATTTTCCTGGGAACCAGCTCCAATTTTTGCATCAAAGTCATGAACGGAACCTGATTCTTCACAAACACAAGTATCCAGGTTTTGAATCAAGTCCTTGTCTGCACAACCTGCACTATGAGGCACACACATAGTTTGAGAAGTCAGTGAAATTTCTTGCAATATTGGAGCACTCTGCTTAAGTTGTACATCAGCTTCTTCCGTCTCAGCATCACATAAACTTTTATGTGGTTCAATACTTGCCTCGTAACTTCAGTATCAGTTTCTACGAACCTAACATTTTCACTGTCTTCCACTTCAGGCACTTGAGAATCAAAATGTCCGTCTTCCATCTATTCTTGGAATTCAGGAAAGGCAGTCAAGAGCTGTCTTAATAGTTCTTCCATTATTCTTGTCACTGGCATTCATCCTCAAATCCCATTTCTGACACCAGTTGTTGCATATTTTTTCGTCTTTACGTACGTACGGGGCTCATGCAGATTTGGTGTGAATAATGACAACAGCACTTGATGAAGTATCGAAATGCACTTTATTGGCCAGTAATATTCAAGAAAGCTCCAAAATCACATTTTACAGTCATTGAAAAACTACTATAAACATGCTGACACAATCAGCGACACAGCCTTCCCACTATCAGGCTATAATGGTGGAGACAGCTTCATGGCAAAGCACCAGAGTACAGCTCCCAACTCTGCCCGGTCGTTCTCTGAACTCCACGTACTCTCGAGACTCTTCCATGCTACAACTTGCACTGCACTAGAGTACAGTTTCCGACTCCTCAGTTCCGGGATCTCAACAAATTCTAAGAAAAAACTTGACGGTGCACTAACTCACGATACACTAAGAGTAACTAACTTTTGGTGCACTCGATGACCAACTCGGCACTAGACTACGAGACACTTGCTGACCGACTGTCAATTCAATGGACTCCGCACAGAATAACTAACGATCAACTCACTCCATGTACGAGCAGGGTTTATATAGCTTTTGGCTTGTGTCTGAGAACATTTTGGACGAAATCGGTAAGAATTCGTTCAGAAGGTTCTCTATCCATCTATGGCATATCACTAGTTTTGTCGCCAAATGGGTAATTTCTTGCCAAATATGGCAACCCTAAACCTGCTTTGCGGGGAAGCTATCCCACCGCGCCTGGACATTTCGTAAAAATGTTTTACTTTTTCATTTGTACAAAGGCAAGAAAGTAGCTGAAGACCACAACAAGATATGTGAAATTTATGATGTTGATTGCAGAACCCAACTGGTTTAACAAATTTCACTCTGGAGAATTTTCACTGGAAGATGACTGGTGTTGGCACCAACCTTCTGAAGCTGATGGTGACAAAATCAAATGCATAAATGAATCCAATCATTATATAACTGTGCAAGAAATTGCAAAAATATCACATGCAATATTTGAAAATCATGCAAAACGTCTTGAACTCATTAAGAAACTCGATATTTGGCTTTCGCATGAATTGAAAGAAATTTACTTAACAAATCAATATTTGTAATATGCATTTCAAACATAATGCAGTTGACCCTTTTTTCAAACAAAATATCACTGGTGATGAAAAATGGACTGTCTAGAATAACATTAATGGGGAAAAGATCATGGTTCAAGCATGATGAAGAAGGATAAATCATATTGAAAGCTAAATTACACCAGAAAAAGATCATGTACCAATTTAGTGGGATTACAAAAATGATATGTACTTTGAGCTGCTTCCAAGCAACAAAACGATCAACTCAGATGTTTAATACCAACAGATTATGAAACTGGAGGAAGCAATCAAAGAGAAAAGGCCAGAATTATTAAATTGCAAAAGATTAATGTTTCACCATGACAATGCAAGGCTTCACACATCTTTAGCGACTTGGCTGGGAAGTGATGTCACATTCCCCCCCCTCCATACAGCCCTGACTTTGCACCATCGTATTATTATTTATTTTAAAGTTTATGCAACTTCTTAAACCGTAAAATTTCAGCAATAATGATGACCTCAAATCGCAGTTGGTTTAGTTTTTTGCTGATAAAGACCAAAAGTTCTACCAGCGTGAAATTATGAAGTTTTCAAAGAGAGGGCAAAAGGTCATCGAACAGAATGGAAGCTATTTCACTTGTTAAAAGTTTGTTTTTTATTAGTTTGTGTAGTTTAAGTTTTTTTGCACAGTTTTATTTCACACTAAAAAGCCAAAATTACTTTCTTTCCGACTCAATACGTATTTTAAATTGATTCCATAATCATGAAAAAATACTTTTCCTAAAGCTTGAAGATGAATCATCAATGTACTCTAAATAATTAAAAGCCTTTAATCAATCCTCTAAACTTTTACTTAAGATTTTTTATTTATGAATGTATTTTAAATTTCAAATATAAAACTTTGAATGCATATGTAATTATCGAGTTACGATTTATTCAAAAATATCATACAAATAATACTTTCTATTATCACACAATATTAATGATTATTAATATTTTTATTGTTATTATTATAATGTTATGAAATATAAAATTTAGAGATTAATACCTAAAATTTTAAACACCTACCCAGAAGATGAACATGACTTCATCATGCTTGAAAACAACAAATACAATAAATTGTCAAATATTCAATTCCAAAACACTAAGAAACAAGGATGTTATTTCTGGAATGTAGTTCACCAGTGCATTCAAAAAATCAAGTTATGATTGATTTTTGGAGATGCTTAAACTATAGCTGTCTCTACTGAGCAAATCAAAAAATAAGGATTTCAAACATGGAAGTATTCCATGTTATTATTATTTGAATTTACTCTAATGCAATTTAACATTTTAGGCTATTTTAGCAGTGCTTAGTTTGTGATAGAGTTAAATATTTTGCATCTCTTGGAATAGCATGTCAAATGCATCTCTCAACTTTTCCATTATACATCTGCCAGGCATTTTGATGCCTGTGAGAGAGAAGCAAAACTCTGTGTCTTTAATTATAAACAATTTCTAATTTTAAGAATAGTTTATAGATGCCAACCTATTAACTTTTAGTTACAATTATTGGGTCTTGGCATGCGTTTAGCTTCTGTTTCACAAACACCAAAAAGCGTTGCAGGTGCATAATGGGAAAGTACTGAATTATCCTTAATGTATATTTTAGTCCCATTTTATATATTTAAATATAAAATTACAAATATCTAAATTGAAAGAGATCACAACTCATATGCATATTTGATAAATCCAAATTACAAAATTACTCGTTTTTTTATACCAAACACGTAATCATCAGAATGCAAGAAAAGGTATTTTATGTCAAAGAAGGCAGAGATGGGATTGACATAATGTAACTATACTTATTTAGTTTGTTATCGGAAAAGAAGAATATACAATGATTATGCTACTGCTCCAGAATAAAACAAAGATGGTAACTTTAATAGTTCTTCATTAATGTTTGTAAGTTACATATTTGCTGAACATTATAAGACAATATACATTTTCATATAAATTAACAGCTTTTTAAAAATATTTTTAATATTGTTACGTTTTTGTTCCTTCCTTTACTTTGTACAAGGTTCATAGATTTTGACTGAATATCGACGACACTTGATGAAGTATCGAAACACACTTTACTTACCAATATTATTCAGGAGAGCTCCAAAGTCATGTTTTACAGTCATCAAATATCTACTATAAACTCGCTGGAACAATGAGTGACATAGCTTTCACACTGTCAGGCAATAACGGTGGAGACAGCTTCACTGCAAAGCACCAGAGTACAGCTCCATATACTCTTGAGACTCTTCTCGTTACAACTTGCGATGCACTCGATGACACACAAAGCACAGCTCACGACTCTTCAGTCGTTCCCGGAGCTCAACAAAATTTCTCGACGATGCACTAACCGCGATACACTAAGAGACTTTTTCGATGCACTTGATGACCCACTCCGCACTCGTTGCCCGGACCGACTAACTCGAAACTATCTCACACTGACTCTTCGCGTACCAGCACGGTTTACATAGTTTTTGGCTTGTGTTCGAGAACATTCGGGGCTAAACCGGTAAGAATTTGTTCCAGAAGGTTCTCCATCTGTCCATGCCATATTGTACTGCCAATTTTGTCGTCAAATGGACGATTTCTCACCAAATAAGGCAATCATGCCTTCCCTTGTCATTTTATGGCAAACCTAAACCTTCTTTTCAGGGAAGTCACCTTACCGCACCTGGACATTTTGTAACAATATTATTTAAATTAAGGGGAAAATTTAAAATATAAATATAAGACAAGCTTAATTTTGTTAAATCAGAAAGAGGCATTTTGGATTAGTTACATTCCAGCATTAGTGTTCAATCGTAATTTAATGATATTCTTGATTTAACAACTGTTTTTATTTCCTTCATTTGAAACAAACAATGACAGTTATGAAATTATTTTTAATGTTA
Source organism: Stegodyphus dumicola (assembly GCF_044657685.1). Taxonomy (NCBI): domain Eukaryota; kingdom Metazoa; phylum Arthropoda; class Arachnida; order Araneae; family Eresidae; genus Stegodyphus; species Stegodyphus dumicola. The sequence goes on from NC_140769.1 coordinate 218,815,131, forward strand.
AATTGTAGCTATTCTATTGCAAATTTTTTTACGTAATATTTTTGTTGCATGCATGTGCCTAGGACATGAATGAGAGCTGGATAATTAGGTAATAAAAATAAAAATTTTAGCATTTTACAATGAAAGTATTTAAAGCTTAATTAAGAGGATTCATCAGTTTAATGATAATTTTAAAGTCCTTTGACAATTAGATGGAATTTGATGGCTTCACCAATTTTCAAAATCTTGCCTCACATAAAATGCCTTTTTTCCTTAAACCCATATATTTCTTAAAACATTCTTTTTTTCTTAAACCCCTAACTTTCATATACAAGAACGCGCAAATGCACACAGAAGACTAAACAAAAATGATACTTCTAGAACTGATTGGAATATTTCATAAAACCACAATGTATAAGGGCTAGTGGCTAACTCTTTAAGGAAGTACAGTAGAATTCCAGAAATCCGCAAAGCTTGGGACCAGAGGTTATGCAAATTTTAGGATTTTGCAGATTTCAGGATAGAAAAGATAAATCATAATATTCAGACTATAAGTGCAAAATAAATAAGGTGTATTAGATACATTTAATTAAATTATTATATACATTATTGCAATAACTTATTATATGCATTAAATTATTATTACATATATAAATTGATTATATTATTCATTGCATTATATATACACAGCAACAAAGTTTGCCGATTTCACCTCATGCAAAAATTTCCGGTTTCGGATTCCGTTGTTAGAATCAGTGTTGCTGTAAAATTACAACAGCTTTTCTTTATTTTTCCATATATCATACACAATCCCATCGAAATTCCATACGATTCTGCTATAAACCAAAGAGTAGCACCTGTCTCCATCTTTTGCAGAATTTGCACTTTTTGCATTACCGTCAAGGCAACATGTTTACGTTTTTCAACGTTGCAAGCAGTAAAATCATGACTGCTTTTCTAATCTGTAATTGTATTAAAAAGAGCTGAAATTTAAAATATTCTTAATTTATCCACAAAATATGCAAATAAAAAAAAAGCAGAACTAAATAATCTCGTGAAATAACAAAGCTCAGAAAATACAACAATATGAATCATGAACTTGAAAGAAGAGTTGAACGAATCGTCTGCTTTCTAACCTCAATGCAGAGATTAGAGAAGAAAAAACTTTTATCATGATGTCAATAATTTGGTATTTCTGTTATGATTCATTATTATTTGGTAATTATGACGTCAATATTGGGTAAGTATTTTTTCTGCGATATTTTGTACTCAATATTGCAGTTTCCGGAACTTATAAACTGAATGTTTATATTTTGAGAGAAAATGCGGATTTCAGGAGTCGGCGAATTTTCGGTATTTGACTATCTCTGCAGAGAACTTTTTAAGAAAAACTGGACCTTGTAAGAAAATAGAAAACTGGGATGAAATACTAGTACAGTCAAAAGTCGTTAATTCGGACACCCATAATCCGGAATGATCTATAATCCGGACCTCAAAGCTACAAACTTTCTGCGCATGCGCACAGGTGTTTACGAGAGCGCGTAAGACCTTTACGGCTGCTAATATGTTTGTGCGCATGCGCATTTAATGTGTAACGGAGGTATAAGCTGAGCTAAAATTATCTAATTCAGTTAATGTTGCAGATTGCGTTGTTCCTTAAACTTCGAATTGGATCCGGCTTATTATTTTTTGCAGACTGTTAGAGCAATTTCATAAAAGTAAGCTTGAACTTTCGATCATGCCAAATAGAATTTCCGATATATATTTACTAATATGTAATTTGCATCTACAAAGCGAAAGTATGTTTTGAAATCCGAAATCTGTTTATCAATCTCATGCGGAGGATTGGAAGTTGATCTGTCAGCACTATCCTTATCTTCAGGGCAGATGTTTTTATTTTATTTGGCTTATAATTCCTTATAAGTGTAGTATTTTATCTCGATGTACTCCGTCTTTGATATGATTTAAATCAAGTTCCTCGTGATTATAATTCGCTTCCGATAATGAAGAAAGTGACCCAGAGGTTATTGAAAACGAAAACATTTCGATTGATAAGTAAGTCGGTATTCTCGGCACAGCAATTACGGGACTTGAACAGTGGAACTTTGTAACCGAACAAGAAATTATGTCTGTTTATAGAATTAAAGAGAAAGTATTATCACATGAAACGAAGCAACTTATATTGAAGGAAATGTTTAATAAAGTAAACAAATAAATATTAAGGGTTTTTTTTTTTGTAAATTTTGATACCCTTTAGATCATAATTGTTCTTTATTTCATAAATTACGGTTTCATATTTTAAATTTTATAATTTCTGCATGCCATCTTACCAGATTTAAACTGATGATCTATAATCCGGAAAAATCTATAATCCGGAAAAATCGATAATCCGGAATCGCCGAAGTCCTGACGAGTCCGGATTAATGACTTTTGACTGTATTTTATGATTTTAGCCATTCAATCAGTGGTTGGCTAACATTTTGGCCTAATCTTCATTGGGACCAGAGAATAATGATGGTATTTATTTTTACTGAAAATAAATTTAATATTAATAATATACCTTACCCTTGCTCTTCCATTAATTCTTGCATTTCTACGCATTTCAGTTCTATCATACGCTTTCTTTCATGGGCTAGAATTCCTTGATTTGGCTTTTTATTAGCCAATGCATCCAATCTTTTTATATCTTCTTCTGTCTTATAATTTACTTTTTCCCGACTTTTGGGAACAAATGACATATTTCGCTGTACATACCCATTTGTTCCACTACCCCGAGGGGTTTGCAAACCAATTCCATTGTACATGATTAGTCTGAAAAGATTAAAATAAGCAAAATGTCAAATAAAATTTTAAAACTAAGGATATACACAAAGTAAATATACGATTTATATTAGAAATAATATATTACAGTATATATTACAAATAATACACATATTAAAAAAATTATGTATAGTACAAAGTCCAAAATCTGGAATAAACTAATATCCAAACCACTAGCATTTTTTTAATGGAATTTAGTAATGAAGAATATAATAAAATACAGATGTGATCCAGGAAAAGACAGTGTGTCATAACAGGGATTTTCTTCCCAATTAGCTGATATTCCTGTGTCATATTCAAACAACTGCTGACTAAGGACCGTGGCCACCATGACCAATGACAATGCACTGATTGATGAAGCAATGACCCAACCTTAATTTCAGCTCTTGAGTGGTTGTGGAATTTGGCGGTTAAAATTTTTCTTCTAACCTAAACAATAAGTGAAGCCCCAAGACACATCGTTTGGAGTGGGATGTTCCCAATACCAGTTTTCTTTTGTTGCTATAACTGTGAGGAGAGAGAATAAACTAGACTCAGAAGACATCAAGTTTAATTAGCATAGCAAATTGTGCTCTTACTTAAACAATTTTGTCTATCTTATTATTTTTAGCATGGTACAGTCAAAAGTCGTTAATTCGGACACCCATAATCCGGAATGATCTATAATCCGGACCTCAAAGCTACAAACTTTCTGCGCATGCGTCTCGTTCACGCATGCGCACAGGCGTTTACGAGAGCGCGTAAGACCCTTATGGCTGCGAATATGTTTGTGCGCATGCGCGTTTAATGTGTAACGGAGTTATACGCTAAGCTAAAGTTATCTAATTCAGTTAATGTTGCAGATTGCGTTGTTCCTTAATTTTCGAATTGGATCCGGCTTATTATTTTTTGCAGACTGTTAGAGCAATTTTATAAAAGTAAGCTTGAACTTTTGATTATGTCAAATAGAATTTCCAATATATATTTACTACAAAGCGAAAGTATGTTTTGAAATCCGTAATCTGTTTATCAATTTCACGCTGCTCTGCGGCAGAGGGGGGGAGAAACGTCATTATTAGATTATGATAGATTAGAAAGATTATGTCAAATAGAGTTTCAGATATATATTTACTAATATGTAATTTGTATCTACAAAGCGAAAGTATGTTTTGAAATCCGAAATCTGTTTATCAATTTCAAGCCAGGGATTGGAAGTTGATCTGTCAGCACTATCCTTATCTTCAGGGCAGATGTTTTTATTTTATTTGGTTTATAATTCCGTACTAAGTGTAGTATTTCATCTCGATGTACTGATATGATTTAAATCAAGTTCCTTGTCATTATAATTCGCTTCCGATAGTGAAGAAAGTGACCCAGAGGTTATTGAAAACGAAAACATTTCGATTAACAAATTAGTCGGTATTCTCAACACATCAATTATAGGACTTGAACAGCGGAACTTTGTAACTAAACAAGAAATTATGTCTGTTTAATAGAATTAAAGAGAAAGTATTATCATATGAAACGAAGCAACTTACATTGAAGGAAATGTTTAATAAAGTAAACAAATAAATATTAAGCTTTTTCTTTTTGTAAATTTTGATACCCTTTAGATCATAATTGTTCTTTATTTCATAAATTACGGTTTCATATTTTTAATTTTGTAATTTCTGCATGCCATCTTACCAGATTTAAACTGATGATCTATAATCCGGAAAAATCGATAATCCGGAATCGCCGAAGTCCCGACAAGTCCGGGTTAACGACTTTTGACTGTATTATTATAGTTGTAAAATCAAAATTTGAATTTTTAATTAGAAATATTTTCTAATTATGGAGCTGTAGCAGATTATGAAAGTAAAAGTATATTTAGAACTTGCCTTCTACAGTGGCCTTGGAACTAGAAAATGGCGTTGCTGATATTTGCGCTTGAGAAAGTACGATTTCAAAACTAAGCAAATTATCAACCTTATTTTGGCATAGATTTAGAAAGTCGTAGAATGCAAAATTTTCCAATTAACAGAATTGGCTAATATTTACTGTATGGTACCCCTTGGTTTATGTCTGAAAAAATCGTCAAGCGGTATTGGTTGTTCATGAAACCTGGAACCCAGCTGTGTGAAATAGGTTTTTCGGTAACCCTAATGTCAGTAATATTGGTGAAACTAGCATTGAGGAATTTTTTTTTTTTTTTTAGCTTTTGTCATTAAAAATGGGTTATTTCTGCAAATATCGCCAAACATGTTGTGATAAATTTAGATTTGAGCTATTTTTTTGTAATAGTAACCTTTTTGTATGGACTTGGGTTTGATTTTCAGTTGTTGTGTTTGCTTGATTGTGCGTGGTATGGTCTTGGATTTTGAACTTGCTATTATTTTGCTGTGGGTACCATCATTTGAGTATGTCTAAGGTAGGTAAGAGAATGAATGTTTATTAACAGCGGATGAGCCGAAATGATGAAAAATTTAATTAAATTGCTTACCTGGAAGATGGAGAAGATGGCAGTGGGAAGCCTAAACGTATACATGTGAAAAAAAAAGGTACTTTAAAAAATTTGACGTTTCATTTATTTATTAGTCTCCGTGTGTTAATTTTTGGTTATTTGTCCGTCTCTCTGTGTTAAGACAGCGGCGAATTTTTCATGGTTACCATGATAGTTTTAACCTTGTTTTAGCTTCCCGAGTTTAAGTGAAAACCGAATCGATGTGTACACGGACAAAGTGAATCACAACACCTAGTTTGTGCAATTCTCTGATTTTTTTTTAAAAGCGAAAATAGGTCAATGTGTACATGGACACAGAGTTTATGCAAGTCTTTGACTTCTTATTTTGGCCATCTTGAAATTGCCATCGATTCTTCCTGGTGCCAATCTTGGTGTCAAAAAAGAAACAATTTGCCAAGGGGTTATAGTAAATTTTTACCAACAGAATTAATGAAAAACCTGGAGACGTGATAATAAATGAAGGTAATATAACAGAAGGTTTCGTTTGTAATAACAATGCCCAAATCACCAATCAACTGATCAGATGGCATAATCTGTAATATGATTTTAAATCCAGAAAATATCACTACTGATAATGAATGAAAGGAATACAAGAATGAAAAGATTTTGATTGACAATTTAGTGTGAATATTTGACACTGCTGTCGCAGGATTAAAATGATGGAACTCATCAGTCATTAAATTAAAGAGAAATTATAACAGAAAAACAAAATAATAATTTACACTGAAAGAAACATATTGAAAAAAAAAATTAATAAAACAAACATTGAGCTTTTTTTTTTTTTTTTTTTTTTTTTTGTAAATTTTTATTTTTTTAACATTGTAAATGCTTCATTATTTATAAACAATTATTTCATATTTTTAATTTTATAATTTATACATGTCATCCTAATAATGTAAACTGATAATTTAAAATCCAAAACCACAGAGATTCTACCGATTTCTAGATCTTGAAATTTGTACTGAATATGTAAAACATAGATTAAATATATAGAATACGAGAATTTTAAATATAGGAAAAAGAATTTCACTTGTAAATACTAAAAAAGAGAAGAGAATTAATTTAAAGGGAATTTTTTATGATGGAAAAGTCGAGTGGAAGCAAAAAGTAGCACAAAAAAATTTTTCTTATATTTTGTCAACCAAGTATATTTTTAAGATCAAAATGATTCTACAATATTTGTGATATTAAACAAATTAAATAAGTTAAGGATAACAGTCTAAAGATTTGATAATTAAGAGAGTTTTCAATTCAAAGTACAATTTTCAAGATCCAAAAATTTTATCGCACTTATGATTGGTTTTAAAAAATAATTAAGTTATCAATTTTGTTGCATCAGAAATGTAAACTTAATCTGTCTGTCTTACAGCCCCAATCAAAAGCTACATAAATAATCAAGAAGTCTGAAATTTTAATATACCTGATTATCTGTTAAAATAAGTTATCCGATCTTAGCAAAAATGTATATTTTGATCCCATGTTGAAGTAAATGTTATCTAATATAGATAGAGGAAAAGAGAGAAATATTAGCATATGCTGTTTTATTAGCAACTTTCGCTTTCTTACTAGAAATTATAAAGTTTGGTCTCCTTAACTATCATAAACTATATTCAAACTTTAGGTAGACTGAGAGTGAATTATCTCTAAGTCTATACTAATTAACAACCGAGATTTGGAAAAAGTTTAAAGGATCCTTATATTATAACTAGAGTAGAACAAAATGCGCACCTGGTGCTCACACACTCAGCTAGCATTTATGATAAGATAACTTAAAAATAGTAGTCAGCTGAAATTTAAATAAGCTAGTAATCAAGGACTACACAAATCAATTTAATGTGAAGTTGGCTCCTGACCCTAATCAGTGTAGATATTCATATATTGGCAGCAAATAATGCAAAGCGAAGAAATTCAAGCTATTAGAAGTAGGTAGAAAAGTAAGTACACACAGTCAGAAACATGCTCTGTCTTAGAATCTAAACGATCCAAAATATTAAATGGTTGATCTTTACAATATGGTGACTGGTAGTTTGGCGACATTTTGGAGGCGATAAAAGGTTACTACCTGGGACTTTGGTAATAATGTGAGCAATACTCAGTTCCGATTACGCATTATTTTGCGTGAGGGAAATGAGAGATCATGGGATATGTCATGTGATATTAATGGACGAATTACGGTTCTTTAATCGGAAAAGGGGGGAAATCGGGGAAAAAATGTGGAAATTTTGTATTTAGCTTTATTCTGTGTTGTGTGAAACAGTGTTGTGTAATTTTTGGATCTCATGGCCCTAAGTAAAGTAAGTACCGGGTTTAAAGATTGAGAAAATTGTCATGTATTTTCGTGAAATTTTTCTAATTTATGAGAAAAAAACAGTGTACATGGATATAGTGAAGAGTGTGCGCAATGCCATTTTTGTGCAATTCTGGGATGTTTTTTTAAGTAAAAATAAGTCGACGTGTACATGGTTTAGTGATATTTTAATTAAATGATAGTTATTTTGTGAATTTTATGTTTGTAGGAATTTGGTATACGTTTAAGTTGAAATAAATGTGCATGGAAATAATTTAAATATTTGATACTAAGTATTTGATACTAAGTATTTGTAATGCTTGCGGTATGAATTCATTGGTGACGTGTATAATGTAATAGATGATTTAGAGGTAAACGTTTTTGGATATTTTATTTATTTTATATGTGGAAATGTTCATATTTGTAAAGGGTAAATACTTTTTCGCGATCAGGTAATTTCATATATGTTCTTTTTACCGGGTTTAAAGATTGAGAAAATTGTCATGTATTTTCGTGAAATTTTTCTAATTTATGAGAAAAAAGCAGTGTACATGGATATATTGAAGAGTGTGCGCAATGCCATTTTTGTGCAATTCTGGGATGTTTTTTTAAGTAAAAATAAGTCGGCGTGTACATGGTTTATGTGTATGTGTTATTTTGAAAAACGCGTAAGGAGTATGGTATTGTGCACTTTTCCCCAATTTTGCAGTGAATATTTGTCATGATTAAGCAGTTTTGTTTGATAAAATTTCTAGCATAAGTGTAATTCGGCTAGTAGATTGTTGGAAGAAGTGTTCAGTAGATAAGAAGAAAAGAAACATGTCTTTACTTCGTGAAGACAAAATGGCGGCGGGGAAAAAAAATAGAGGGTTGCTGTAAGAGAGTTGGTTGCCAAATTTTTGCAAAAAAATCGCCAAGTTACCATAATGTAAAGATCAACCTATTAAATAACTGGTTAATGAAAAATAAGAGTAAAACTTACAAAATAAACCAATTAATAAAAATTAAAATGATTCATTCATTTATATGTTTTAGTTTACTAACCGACTTATACACGAATAATTTGAATCAAATAATGTGCTCTATATGAATAATCTTGGAATTTCAAGAAAATAACTAATAATATCTTCATTATGGTAACGGTATAACAAAGTATGTTTCAGTACAGTTCAAAGTCCAAAATCCGGAAAACCAATATCCATAATGATCTAAAATCCATATCGGCAAATCAACAAGAACCTTTTTTTTAATGCCTTACGCATACACATGTGATACTTTTTTAAAATAAAACATGTAGTGGGTCTCGATTCTTAATTCCATTTTGCATAAAATACCTCCATATCAAAGAAACAGTCATTTATTAGCATAACTCTGTGTGATCAATAATTTGGCCCTGTAGGCACCATTTTACTTGGCATGCACTTCAAACTGAAAGAGTCTACATTGTAACATTGTTGGATGTATTCATCACTGCATGACTATCAACATGTGGCAGCTTGAGAAATGATTCATGCAGTGATGAATATTAAAAATAAATATTATGGCACTTTTTCGTTTTACCGGCGTAGGCAATAAAGTTGCCAATAATGGTACAACTGATGCCAAACGGAATATCCTCACTGGTAACTTTTACGCCTCATTTTTAAAACAAGTCGTAGCCATTTCTTATCAGCTTCACTGTTTCTTTCAATACTGCATACAGTTAGATAACATTTTTACCCGATAATTCAATTTTGTGCCCTAAGGCCATTCGCGATAATTAAGTCGATTTGGATGCAATCATACCACTCACCTGAAGGTAAAAATATAGGAAAGGCAAAGTCAAGTTTAAATGCATTAATTCTAATGAGAATGCACTAGCGAAGTAAAGCACTGCAGTTTTATATAATTTCTGAGTAAACTTTTCGTACAAATTGAAATAATTCTTGCAGTCCAAATCAAGATTTAACTTGAAATTAATTCAGATAATTACTGAAAGAATTAGATTTTTGTAGCATAATTTGCGTGAGATGAGATCATTTGGGATCACGTGATATGAACGGGCGAATCAGGATGTCAACCATGAAAGCATAGTAAATTCTTAAATTAATGCATTTTTACAAATTTATTGTTCTTATTTATTGGCTTTTTACAAAATTTTAAACGATATTAAAATGTTTATGCCTTCAAAATAAAAAAATTTCTTAGAACTAACATTTGTTAACATTTTTTATGTGCATACTGTATGTTGTCACCAATAAAGTTTGCTTGGTGAGATCGGATAAGTACAGTCAAAAGTCGTTAATTCGGACACCCATAATACGGAATGATCTATAATCCGGACCTCAAAGCTAAAAACTTTCTGCGCATGCGCCGCATTGGCACATGCGCTATGCGCGTAAGACCTTGAATACTACGCATATGCGTGTGCGCAAGTGCAGAATACATTTTCGCCTGCGCGTTTAATGTATAACGAACGGTGTAAGCTAAAATTATCTAATAATCTATTTCAGTTAATGTTAATGATTGCGTTGTTCCTTAATCTTCGAATTGGATCCCGCTTATTATTTTTTGCAGACTGTAAGAGCAATTTTATAAAAGTAAACTTGAACTTTCGATTATGTCAAATAGAATTTCCGATGCTGGAACTTCCAAAGGATCTACAAAACGAAAGTATGTTTCGATGTCCAACAAACAAAAGTGGAATTGCTGCAAAAAATGGATAAAGACATGAAGAATGTGACAGAGAGGTTAGTGAAAACGAAAAAATTTCGATTGACAAGTTAGTCGGTATTCTCGGCACAGCAATTAACGGGACTTGAACAGCGAAACTTTGTAACTGAACAAGAAATTATGTCTGTTTATAGAATTAAAGAGAAAGTATTATCACATAAAACGAAGCAACTTAAACAACTTACATTGAAAGAAATGTTTAATAAAGTAAACAAATAAATATTAAACTTTTTTTTTTTTTTTTTTTTTGTAAATTTTGATACCCTTTAGATCATAATTGTTCTTTATTTCATAAATTACGGTTTCATATTTTTAATTTTAGAATTTTTGCATGCCATCTTACGAGATTTAAACTGATGATCTATAAACCGGAAAAATCGATAATCCAGAATCGCCGAAGTCCCGACAAGTCCGGATTAACGACTTTTGACTGTACCAATTTTATTCAATATTAAACAAAATATTAGTAATTGAATACCAAATAGTATAACCTTTTATGTTGACATTATTGTTGGCAATGATTACAGACTTCAGCTAATTGCACTGTGAAGTACAAAATTTAACATACTTCTTTCTATGTGAAAAAAACAGATTTTTTTAAATACTTATAGGCCAAAAGATTACATTTAGTGATGTTTGAATTGAGAGTAACTGATTTGTTATTTAGATAAACTCAGGACTGGTGCCAGAGCTGGTGTGGCCACACTAGGTGGCAGAATTTAAAAGAATTTAGAAATGCACTGAGCAACAAAATTAAATTATGGCAAAATCTTTAGAATTTAGTGAAGACACTGGGATGCAGAATTGAGGGGTAGCAAATTTTTTAGAATTTAGGACCTGAAGGGGCTGCATCAGTCCTGGATACGTCTTATGTATATGGGAGAATATATTTATTTGGATACAAATAAGCCTTGAGCATGCACAAGAACTAGGCATACAAATAATAAGTAACTAATTTGATACAATTTAAGCCTAACTTAATCAGCATGCAGTATTACGTTTTAAAACTGGTTTCTAAGTGAAGACTTTCTAAGGGGAACTGGCTCGTATACACGTTACACATGGGGAAAACCACAAAAACGCAGGCCAGCTCGTTCGCGGGATTCGAACCTCAAACCAAACTACCTGCGTTCAGCGACTCTACCGCTCGGCGGCTGGTAGGCTTGTTAGCAGAATTACACTGCATTATTATTGTATTAGGCTATAAAGTAACAATGCTATAAGACTGAGGGTTTGTTCATGGAATAATACTTTTGTAACCTATTATAGTATTAAAAAATCATTGTTTCTTTGCAAATTAAAAAAAAAAAAATACTGTTCATAGCATTCTCATTTTTATATTGTAAAAGAAATATTGATTATTATTAGTTTTCTATTTAAAATGTGTTGAAACGCTGGTTTGACAAGGACTTGAACTGCAGGAGGCCTACAGTGATTATTTTTACTTTAGTACTTGCATTGTGAAAATATTACTATCTTTTAATTATTTTCATAGAATAAAATCTTTTGAGAAGGAAGATTATTTAAACTGAGCAGTTCTTATATATATATAAAATTAAAGTAACAGCAATGTAATATTAAAAAAAGGTATTAGTAATTGTGTGACAAAAATTGCAAAACGAATTAATCACACATACAGAGTAGATTAGTTTAATTTTGGTTATATATTTCATGTTGAAAAAACATTTTCTTTCATGTTAATTATAGAATAAATTATTTAATATAAAGCATTTTGATGGGTGTGTGATAGTTGAATGCAGCAGCAATCGGCCATACTGTAATAGCGAATGAATTTTATTTCTTTTCCTGAAAGAAATAATTTTCATAGAAAAAGAAAATAAAAAAAAAGGAAGAAATATTAAGAAAGAAATATTTTCTTTCTAATTTCTTATTTAAAGAAATATTTTTCCAATAGTAACTGTAAAATAAATTGCAGGAAAACAGTTTTAATGTAAGCATGAAAAAAAAAAAAAAAAAAAAAACAGTTTGCTATTAGATTGTAAGGCAAATTAATCATATTATAAATTTAAATGATTAAAATTGTTTATTTCTAAAAGGATTTGAAGTAAGCTTAATTTATTTACTCTTATCTATTTACCATTGCTTTCGTGGTATCCCATATCACTCATTATTTCTTAGGTCTAAATTCCTGCATTAACTTTCCTCTTAAAAAACAGGAAGTTAATCTTTGGATTATGGTAACTTGGTGATTTTTTGGCGAAAATTTGGCAACCAACCCTGCTACAGACACCTGCTAGTTTTTGTTTGGACGCCATTTTGTTTTCACAAAGTACAGGCATTTTTTTTTTTAATTTTTTTTTTACTCAACATTTTTTTCAACAATCTGCTAGCCGAATTACGCTTATGCTAGAACTTTTATGGAACAAAAGTGCTTAATCATGATGAAGATTAGGTGCAAAATTGGGAGAAAATGCAGAATCGCAAACTGCTTGTCGCATTTTTAAGAATTGTACATACACGGTATCCATGTACACGTCGACCTATTTTTGCTTAAAAAAACATCCCAGAATTGCACAAAAATGGCATTGCGCATACTCTTAACTTTATCCATGTACACTGCTAAAGTCTTAGCTAGTAACCATTATCGCCTTACCAAAATGTCACCAAACTACCTGTTACCATATTCCAAAGATTAGCCAAAAGGGATTTTTCTTCACATAACACAGCAGCATATTCTGCTACATGTTGGTCATAATACTGTTTTGTGCAATTTTTTTCGAATTACAAATGCAGCGTGTGAGTTAGTGAAATAACGGGAGAATATTCCTAGAACTTCAGCCAGCGCACGCTATAAATTTCATCACTCGTCTGTACTGTGATTGGTCTAAAGCTCCTGAAGCCTTGTCCCCTTTCAGTAAAGTTAAATGGACCCACCCGCCCACCAACTGAGGATCACAGAACGCCTTTCTCCGATAAGTTGTGATGGCTGTCCATACCGGTTTTTTTGAGTCAATGTTGTTCGCTCAAGTTGTAGACAGATCCAGTGATCATAGAATAGGCGTCCAGGTGAAACGGCTGGCTGCATGGTTTGTTTCTGAAGTTGCCCCCAGCATAATATGAATACGAGCTGGCGTCCTTCAGAAAGTTCTCCATGAGTGCATTGCTCCCTCTAGGTAGATAGCTCTCATGAGTTCTGTACATTCAATTAGCCTAACAGGTGCAAAAAATGTTTTGCTCCTAAAAAAGAGATCTATATCTGATCCCCCTCAAAATGATATAGTTTTATTCAAAATTAAAGCTAATTTTAAACTGCTTTTTTGACTAATTTTGAATTCTATGTTGATGTCTCTTCTTTCCAATTAAATCTTAGAATACCCAGAATGATGTGAAAACTAAATATCCATGTTTTGCATTCTTAATAAACGACCAGTTGATTAAAGAACGACATAAATTTGAAAATATTTATGTAGCTTTCTTACTCAAATAATATTTATTTATCATTGTATTATACTGTATATTTCGGAAAAATATCAAACCTCAAAATCTTAATCTCCATGGACGGAAGATTCTACTTTTATATATCTATTTTCATTATATTAATTTAAGTATTTCCTACATAAAATAAAGCACATAAGTTATTTATACGTAATGAGAAATTCACTCTGCCATTAGTAAAACGTACATAATCTTTATAATATTAAATAAAGCTCCCAAAACCTTAAAACAGGGTTATACATATGTCTTACAGCAGACATTAAACAATTTCATTTCTTAATTCATTCATTCATTGAATCATACGATATAATTCTTAGAACTTCCACACAACAGATATATTAAAAATACGTTCTATTTACACTTACTTATTTCCTATGTAGTAATAGCATTAACACAACTGCTTCGTGAAGAAACAAACAATTAAGAGTGTTGCCAGATTCAGCACTAATTTTGGAAATTTTACTCATTTTAAACCAGCTGATGTAAGACTTCATGACATCACAATGATTCTGAATAGAAATCAATGAATAAAAATAAGTTCATTGAATACTTATCTTTTTAAAATTAAAAAGCGATAGCTTCTAGCTTGTTGCTGATGTCATTTTAACGTAGATGTGCCTAAAATACTTTTTCGGTAATATATTTTCTGGATACTGTGATTTACTTTTGTTTTTGTTTTTGACGCAATTATGTAATAAAAGATGCATAACATGAAATTATTATGCAGTAGCTTTCTTATGCCTAGTTTTGCATTTTTCTGAATTTATATTTGTGTTTTCTGTACATCTTTACTACTACTCCTACTGCCGGTTTGTTATCATACCGAGGAAATTTTGAAATCATACTTTGAGGAATTAAAAAATAAATAAATAAATGAATTTCTACGTGTTTTGTACAAAACGCATTAAAACTTAGCTTTGTCTTTCTTTCATTTTTTCTTCTTCCCTGCTCGGTAAGCTTTTATATATGCATGAATGTAGTCTTAGATTTCCTAAAGGCACTGTTTTATTGTGTTGAATTGCCGCTAAAAGCACCATTTATCCTTATTATTTTATGTTTCGATTATCGTGTAATGAAATATCTACTTTATAAAGCTTTAGGTAGTAATTTTTTGACAAATTCTCTTCTAAAAAAGAAGGCTTTAGTGTAGAATTGGGTGCCCCTTCGATTGGCAATAAATTTTCTCCAATTGTGGTGTGAAACCCCATTTCTGCTTACCCTGATAGTTTAACTTGTTTTTAGTGTCCTGATTTTTTTAAAGTGAAAATAGATCGATGTGTACATGGACAAAGTCGAGCCAGTGCGCAATGCCTAGTTTGTGCAATTCTCTGAGCACACAAACAAAACAAGAATTGATAAAACTGTTCAAAAGAAGAAGTCAAAGAATTGCATTAATCCATTATCCATATACACATCGATCTATTTTCGCATTAAAAAAAAATCAGAGAATTGCACAAACTAGGCATTGCGCACTGCCTCGACTTTGTCCATGTACACATCGATCTATTTTCACTTAAAAAAAATCAGGACACTAAAAACAAGTTAAACTATCAGGGTAAGCAGAAATGGGGTTTCACGTCAAAATTGAAGAAAATTTGTTGCCAATCGAAGGAACACCCAATTCTACACTAAAGCCCACAATTTCAAGATGGCCGCTACACAAAACCAAAATAAGAAGTCAAAGAATTGCACATCGATCTGTTTTTACTTAAAAAAACATCCTAGAATTGCACAAACTAGGCATTGCGCACTGCTTTAAATATGTCCATGTACACATCAATCTATTTTCATTTAAATAAAATCGGGAAGCTAAAACAAAGTTAAAACTATCATGGTAACCAGAAGTGAGGTTTCATCGGCAAAATTTTTTAAAAAAAGTCGCCAATCGAAGGGGCACCCAATTCTACACTAGAGCCAAATTGTGCCTTCCTGGCGCCGATCTTTGCGTCAAAAAAGAATCTCCAATAAACAAGGGGCACCCAATTGTAAACTTACACTGTTTTGTGTAGCGGACTTCTTGAAATTGTGCCTTCCTGGCACCAATTTTGGTCTAGACTGGAGATTACGGTCCAGTCGCGAAGTGAAGCGAAATTGTGCTAAATCTGGCAACCTCTTGGCTTAAATACGAATCAATGCTTTCCTGTCATTTATTGCTCATTTACTGCTTATTACAATTTCTTAAATTTTGTGATAAAATGCTTTACTCCATTTTGCTACTGTCTTAAAAATGGTATATGATATTATGAAAACTTTTAATATTGTTCATTCTATAAAATACATAGTTATTAACTTTCTAGTACTCATGCTAGCACAATAACCCTGGCACATTTTGGCAATATTTAATATACTTTAGGTAAAGTAATACTAGCACAATAACCCTGGCACATTTTGGCAATATTTAATATACTTTAGGTAAAGTGCAGAATCGCCCACTTGTTTGTTTGGCGTTTGCAAGAGTAAGAAGAATTGGATTTCTGTCAATTTTCTTTGACCTTTTTAAGTGAAAATAGGTCTACGTGTACATGGATAAAGGGAGCGTGCAATGCCATTTTTGTGCAATTCTGGAATTTTTTTAAAGTGTAAATCGGTGGATGTGTACATGGATACCAAGTATGTGCAATTCTTACAAACACGCCAAGCAGTGGGTGATTCTGCACTTCCCCCTTTTTTGTTGTTTTTCTTGAAGTCCTGTTTTAGATATATTTGCATATTTTCAGAATTCATTCAAATTCGCAATTATCTAATATGACGGTTTTCTCTAAAATGCGCAAAAACAACCGATTTGCTGACTTGACAATTTTTTGAAAACATGCCAAACTGGACCGTAATATCCAGTTTTACTCCAATCTTGAAGTCAGAAAAGAATCTCCAAAGAAAACAAGGGGCACCCAATTGTAAACTTTTACAGACTTGAGTATTCATGTTTTTCATTTTGTATAATATGAATACTAGAAAATTTTCTTTTGAAATCTCTTCACAAATATTCTTTTCATCAGTTAGATAACTCATGTACATTTACTTTAAAAGGTCGTAACCATAAATATTTACAGTAGCATGTAGGTAATGAGCACAATAGTGATAATTCTTCTTCATCCGAATGAACAGATATCTGTTACTCTTTTAATACAATTCATGGGTTTACTATTGCAAAGAATCCGTTGATGACAGTGTATTTTTACTGTGTTTCCCTTGTTCATTTTGAAATCTTAGTGTTTGTTAATCAAAAATTCATTAAAGTTTTACAGAATATGAAATAGACAATAAAGCAAATTAGAAATTCAAGATTTGGGCTTCTAGTTACCCATATTCAGGTGGAGAACTATGTTATTCAAAATTTGAGTGCCCTAGGTATTATTATCTTTTCACGGTATGAGAAACATGCATACATTCATGCAGATTCTTTATTATTTAATTTCTTTAAATATTATGCAGAGTGATAATATTTGGTGGCAACAATCTAAAAAATAATACATCTGTTTATAGTGATTAGACGCAAAATGCTGTTTCAAAACTAATACTAATCCTCCTGGGCTAATGTCCCTTTCGGCTAGAAACATATGACAGTGGTGGCATTATGTCTTCAAACTGAAGAATTGTTAAGCTCATGACTCCCATACTTTGGCACATTCTGAAAATTTGGCTATTTTTACTTAAGTGGATGTGTTAATACATAATTACTGAATAATGAAGTATCCCATAATTGAACTTTTTTATTTGTGTGTTTATGTAAGGGTAACTTCTCAAAGCAATGATTTTCTAGTACTCATGCTAGCACAATAACCCTGGCACATTTTGGCAATATTTTACGGGCGAAAAAGAATGATGAATTACAATTGCAAAACTTAATACATGCATATTTTATTTTTGAATAATGCACTTTTTGTGAAAACAGTTGATAAGCTAACTTAAAAGTGGGTTTTTAAGTTAGCTTTGTTCTTGTAGAAATTTTGCAGCAATCACTTTAGAAACAAATTCAAAGCAGGTTTTCAGTTTACTGAAAAAAACTGATTTCTTGAAGTAATTTTACTACAGTTTTTTCCATTGCATGCAGATCCCTAATGTGTCAGTTTTAAAATTGAGTTTAATAGCAAAAAATAATAACAATTTCACTCTAAAAACTTGGAATAAAAAGTTTTTGATACTTCTTTGTTATAGTGGCCTCGAGATTAAATGGGCAATCAACTGAGGTATCTCACCAAAATCTGGCTGTGTGTTTTGAAACCTCACCATGTGACTGTATGCTAGCACCAGCTGCATATTCTTATACCTCACGGCATTTCAGTGTATATTAGCACCAGGTTGCATTTTTGCTGTGACCAGGTGTTCGTATATTATTCATTTTTCATGGGGTTTTCAAATAGGCATTCTTTATTTAAAAATATATTTCATTGCTTTTTTTGTGTGTGAATATGATATTATTAGCAGTCTCTAATTTACCAAGTAATGAGATGGGTGTCATATTGTTTCAAGAAAGAGATCTTTTACCTGGCAAACAAGTATGCAAAAATGGCCATAACTAGAAACTTTATGTAAAGGATGAAGGTGCAGTGTTAAAAATTGCAAAAAGAAGAGACTCCATGTTAGAAATTGGTACTGTAGTTCCACAAAATTGTTCATCTCTGATATTAAATGGTGTAACAAATGTATGAAAATGCTGCAGTTGACTGGAACAATTACATACGATAAAATAAGAATAATAATAATAAGGATTCTTAAAAATATTCTGCGGCAATGACATGCGAGTATTATTGTTATTATATACCGTGTTGTTTATTTTTACATTCATGCTTCATGAGCTTGGCAAAATTAAAGCTGAGATCTTGCCGTAAATCAAATCACCAAATACGGTTGTGGGGCCACTATAACAAAGAAGTACCAATTTTTTTTTTTTTAAAGCTGTAATTGCCTGTTAGAATTGAAGAATTGGGTACTTGCGTGTTATCGCAAACACCATAGTAGAAGTCACCAAATTTTTAGATTCTGCCACACTCTCTAAACCATGCATATAACCAGTCTTCAGGTAACCATTCTTATTACAATCCTTCAGTCAAGCAGCATCACCATTTATTTATGTATTCTACATTTTTTTTAATTGTAAATTCAAGTGGTTTTTATAAACAAACCATGATATTTTTTTGCTTTATTTATTTATTTATTTATTTTTTAATATGCACTTGTAGAATTTATCAGCCATAGAAGAAACTTCAGTAAAGTTTCTGTAGTAATACCGAATTTTTCTGCAAAGTCTTTACAGGGAACAATAAAGAGATGTATTTGGTAGATAGCTGGTGTTGCTGAGGTTTTGCATGATGAGTCTGTAATTATCTGATTTTTTTTTTTTTTTTTTTTAAGCAAAAAAGCAAATTGCTGTATACTTGGAAAAAGAATATTTAAAAAAGTTACAGAAAGAGATTTGGAGATGAATATTTTTTTTTTAATTTATCCCAAAATAACAATAAAAATTCGTATTTAAAATTGCTAAAATATGTTGACTTTTCATACATTAATAATGTTTCTCAGCTTAGATAAATACTGATAGTTTGGGATTCTTTAAAAAAAATTGTGGAAATCATCAACTTGTACAGGATAAGTAGCTTGTACATTTTCATCTGTAAAAAATTGCCAAATTGCACCAAGGTGGTTGTGTTAATATGTAAGTATCAAGAATTGTTATGCCCATTGTTGCCACAGTTTGGAGCATTCTGAGAATTTAGAAACTACTAAGGTGGTTGTGCTAATATGTAAGTATCCATTTTCCTGTGACAGATATTTCTGACATGTTATTAGGTAACAGTACTGAACATCATTGATTTTTTTTTTTTTTTTTGTAATTGCCATAGTTTATAGCATAGTAATTTTACCTATAAATTGTGGATGTTTCCTTTATAAAATGCCCATTGTACTTAAGCTGCGTTTAAACTGATCTGTTGAGGCGTCGAAGCGTAAGAAAACGCTTTCCGCATAATCCAGTTCATACCAGTGCGGCAACTTTCGCTTGTTGTCATATGCTCGCACTAGATGGCACTTCATATCGGAAACTTAGGGAAAAACGTGAAATTTTTGTGTGGTATTTTGACTTTTACGATTACATTTTTTAATTAAAATGGATTTAATTTCTGCTCAATTAAAACTTATTTTACTTCTTGCTTTGTGCAAGAGAAGCAGAATGCAGTGGTTTGTACAGTACAAAGTCAGTAATCCGGACGTCCATTATCCGGAATAATCTATAATCTGGACCTCAGAGCCACAAACTTTACACATGCGCGTAAAGAATGCTCATACGTTATGCATGCACGTAAATTTCTGCATGCCATCTTACCAGATTTAAATTGATGTTCTATAATCCAGAATTGCTGAAGTCCCGACAAGTCCGTATTACAGACTTTGTACTGTATTAATTTCTGAGAGATGACTGCAGTAAGGAAATGCAAATAATTTAAATGAAGAAATACGTTTGAATTGGCTAATGCTCATGCAAAAGTTTAAACATTATTTTTTTTATATCTAGTTCATATTAGGATATGCAGAGTAATCTTTATCATGGATAATATTAAGCAGTACTACACAACAGTTTTCAGTGTTGTATATTCTTCATGTGGTTATTATCTTGCTGCTGGCAGTAACTATGGGACCATAGCCATATTCAAGTAAGCATGTGATATTTAGTTATATATTTAAAATATTATTTTCTTAAAATGTAAGTTCTTTCTCTATTGCTAGTTTCTATTTTCCTTCCTTGTATTATAAATAAAATTTAAGATCATACATAGGTAACAACAGTTTTTTCCCTCCTTTAAAATCTAAACTTTTTAAATTTTGTGTATGAATAGGAAAGTCTGCCATTTGTTTGAATATGTCTATGAAATCATAAGAACTCTGTTTCTGTAGTGATATAAATTAAATTTAGTACATGGACAAACTTAGATATCCAGCATTGTTTATATAATGGCATAAATTAAATTTAATAAAGGATCTCACAACAGTCCTGTATATTTTGTGATGAATATTATGTTTTCCAACCTTTTCTTTGCTGCACACCTGTTCAGTACAAAATACAGTACAAAGTCTGTAATCCGGAGTCGTCGGGACTTCGGTGATTCCGGATTATAGATCATCAATTTAAATCTGATAAGATGGCATGCAGAAATTATACAATTAAAAATATGAAACCGTAATTTATGAAATAAAGAGCAATTATGATCTAAAGGGTATCAAAATTTAGAAAAAAAAAAAAAAAAGCAAGCTTACTATTTATTTGTTTACTTTATTAAACATTTCCTTCAGTGTAAGTTGTTTAAGTTGCTTCATTTTTTGTGCTAATACTTTCTCTTTAATTCTATAAACAGGCATAATTTGTTCAGTTACAAAGTTCCACTGTTCAAGTCCTGTAATTGCTGTGTTGAGAATACTGATTAACTTGTCAATCAAAATTTTTTCGTTTTCAATAACATCTCTGTCCCTTTCTTCACTATCGGTAGCGATATTTTCTACATCTAGAGCCATACGACAGATTTCGCCGTCCGTTAATTGATTGATGTTTAGGGCATTGTTGTCACAATGCAAAATTTCTGTTGTATCATCTTCATTTATTACCGCTTCTCCACATTTCTTTACAAAATCCAATAATTGGAAATTTTCACCTTTAGAAACCTCCAAAAACCTTCAAATTCATGGCTATCATCTTTATCATCCTCACCATGAAATATGGTAGCTGGCCATAAATTATGCCAAGCATTTTTTAACGTATATGGAGGCATATCCTCCCACAATGTTGCGATGTTCCACTCAGCAGATTTTATGCTAAAAAATTTCAAAAAGTCTTCAATAGTCTTGCCATTGTTCAAGAAATTTAACATAGATTTTAAAAATGCTACTTTATATTTGCATTTCAGCACATGTACTATTCCCATATCCATAGGCTGAATGATAGGCATACAGTTTGGAGGGAAGAATAATACAGATACATTATCTTTCACTAAAACTTTAAGTGAAGTATGCGCCAAACAGTTGTTAACAATCAGTACTATTTTTCAGTTATCAGGTAAACCAACCGAATTCAAATGTCGCGAAGCCTCGGGTATAAAATGATTTTCAAACCAATCATACTTGTATCATCCATGCTCTTTTATTTGTGTAGTATATAATGGGGAAATTCGTTACTCCTTTAAATGTTCAAGTTTGTGCATGTTTCCCGATTACGAAAAGTTTGCACTTGTACAATCCTGCAGCATTTGTTCACACTAAAATTGTCAATCTCGCTTTGGAATCTTTGACATCAGTTGGAGCCTTCTTTTCTGCTTCAGTATCAGCTGAAGCTTTTTCACCTGAAATTTTTAATTGCTTTATACCATGGCGATTTTAAAATTGGTTAACCGACCTGTCAAATATGTGCACTCAGTGCTTAAGTTCATTTCTTCATGAAATATGTTGGCTTGAGCCATTAGCATTGGACCCATTAATGGCATGCCCTCGCTGCGACGCTGTCTGACCCATTCAATCATCACTTTGTAATGATCGTCACTTTTAGCATAATCGTTTTTCTGTTATTGATTGCAAGTCGGGTGTTGGAATCCACAAAAAATTCAAAACGTACCTTTTTCTTTTTGCTTATGACATATACACTTTCCAATGTCATACTCCTCACATAATTTTGAGATGGATATGCCTTTATCTGTTTTTTTTGAAACAATTCCACTTTTTGTTTAATGGACATCGAAACATGCTTTTGCTTTGTAGATCCTTTGGCAGCTCCAGAATTGGAAACTCTTTTTGACATAATTGAAAGTTCATGCTTAATTTTTATAAATTTGCTCTAGCAGTATGCAAAAAATAATAAGCTGGATCCAATTAGAAGATTAAGGAACAGCGCAATCTGCAACATTAACTGAAATAATGCCTTAGAATCAGTAAAGATAATTTTAGGCTATCTTATACCATCTGTTATATATTAAACGCGCATGCGTTAAGCATGCAAAAAAAAAAAAAAAGTTTGTGGCTTTGAGGTCCGGATTATAGATCATTCCGGATAATGGACGTCCGGATTATGGACTTTGTACTGTATTGCATTATGAAAAAAGTAAATCTTCAGAAAATGCTTTTAATTTTTTCAAAAGTAAATTTCGACATGCTGTTCAGGATTAATTAAGAATTTAATAGTATTTTATCAGAAGCATTAAAGTGATCACTCATTATAAATACCATATAGTTAACAATGGCTATTCCATTCTTAGAAAATAGTGAAATTATAAATAT
This sequence comes from Stegodyphus dumicola, assembly GCF_044657685.1. NCBI lineage: Eukaryota > Metazoa > Arthropoda > Arachnida > Araneae > Eresidae > Stegodyphus > Stegodyphus dumicola. Next base: position 218,838,119 of record NC_140769.1, read on the forward strand.
GACTTGGACATGGGAGTTTAGAAATTTCATAATTAAGATTTTTAATTGTTGAAATCGTGCATTATGCTGTGAAATTAATTAAATAATTGGGATAATAATTAAATCAGGAATGGTGGCCAACTTGGTTATAGTCAAATAAATATGATGGATAGTATTGATTATGTTCTTTGTGTTAGATTGTGGACCATCATTTCTGATTTAATTATTATCTCTTGATTTTATATATACAACATATATATATATTATATGTATACTGATACAAAAAGAATTTTTAATAATAGTTTTGAGTAATTAAATTTCTCATTTTTTTTTAAACCTTGAAGTTACTTACTTTTTTACTTTTTTTTTAATGGGAGTAACAAACCTGTAAACCCTATTTGCAATGTCCTAGGCAAGGTGTTGCCCTTTTTATGAAGATAGTTTTCTTTAACTTCAAAATTCATCTTCGTCAGAGTATTGGGGCTTTACGAAAGTTTCCATCTTGGCGAACAGTGGCTGGCTTGCATAAAAATTGTTGGCCCATTTTATTTTCATCAGAGAAATATTGAGATCTTTTTGCTCTCATTCAAAAACTTATTAATCATTCTTTATTTAACAGTTTATCTCCTTTGATGGAAGATGATGAAGATTTTCAGGCTGATCCATCTCAAAAATATCCTATTTTTAAATTTGCTGGTAAGTAATTAGTTTTTCCCTTCATACATGATGAAATGGAAAAAATATGAAAATAAAGTATAATGAAAGTTTATTTTAATTAAAAACATTGACTACTTTTTGCTATCTTTTTGAGAGGTACAACAAAACTAATCATTTCAATTTTATGATTTCTTTAGTTTTGAAACAAACCATGAATACATAAACAGAATTTGATTTAAAAAATTAAAGTTTGTAATAATTTTTAAATTGATGGTAATTGAAATGATAACCATGATTGGCTTATATTCTTTGTGGCAAGGAAGGAAAATCATTTACAGTAAGAAAAATATAACAAAGTTATAAGATACTAATTTAAAAGTCGAATAACAAAAATTAGCGTTATATTTTAAAATTTTCACAGGACTAGTTTCGATGGTTTTACCGACCCATCATCCTCAGCTGCAAAAGTGCAAATGAATGAGATAAGATATAATGATCACTATATCTTATGTTATTATGAGGAATTCTGTAAAGAAAGCTACACTTAAAAGAATTTCTATAAAGAAATGCTTTCTGAATTAACTACTACTCTCACAAGATTTCATTCTATTAAATTTTTTGTTATTCTTGAAAGAGTTGGTGTAATTAAGATCCCAGAATGCTATAAAAGCCAGAAAACTTATGATTTGTTTAAGATAACATTAGGCAGAGGAACAGCTTTATTCTTGTGTCAATCATTTCTTGCTTTTATTCTTGTGCTTTCTGAATTAACTACTACTCTCACAAGATTTCATTCTATTAAATTTATTGTTATTCTTGAAAGAGTTGGTGTAAGTAAGATCCCAGAATGCTATAAAAGCCAGAAAACTTATGATTTGTTTAAGATAACATTAGGCAGAGGAACAGCTTTTATTCTTGTGTCAATATCCCAAATTTCAGGGGCATCATCAATGGTTAACATCACCTTCAAATGTTCTGTTCTTTTCATTATTATTTGGCTGTTCTAGTACTTAAAATGGATATCAACACAACTGCCTGAGCAACAATTAAAAAAAAAAAAAAAAAAAAGCGTGTTATCTTCTAATATAATATATTAGAAGTAATTCTAATAAATCTTCTAATACTAATATGCTGAAAAATATAATAATTAACAAATATAGCTAAAATCACAAAGCAGGAGATGAAATGAGACTTTATAAAAAAGTATGTAAGTCAAGATGGAAGGTAACTTCTCTCATAGGCTGCATAAAGGTAGCTTATCACATTTGTACAAAATATTTTAAATATTACAATGCCTGGCCATTTACAAGCATATAAAGTAAGTTGGATCAGAGTATAAGTTGGGATTTTACTGAGCACAGTATGCACTATAAGTTTAATAGTTTCTTTAAATAGTATGTAGATTTTATTATTCTCCTTCTTTATTTCTTTATTTTGTGATTATCTGCATCACTAGTTTCAACATATTTTAGAACTGCTGTATTTGCATACTTTTAAGTAAACATGCAACAATAACCAACTAATATATGCAAGTACAACTCACATGCTAGAATACACATGGATTTGCACTCTAACTGTCATTTCACTGAACAGTATCCACTAGCTGTAAAAATGTAAATATTGGCTATACAAATTATTGTTTCTTCTCATACTTTTTTTTAAAAAAATGCTTCTTTTTATTATTATTTATGATCAGAACGTTATCTAGGACTCTTAGAGATAGTCAAACAAATTTTTCATTATTTATGTATAATCTCCTGTTGACCATGAAAGATGGCTGCCATTGGCAAGATCCTATCAAAGTTGTTGCAGTTGTTCTTGAGCAATTCCGTGCTTTATGTAACCGTGATGGATGGAAGTTGAAAGGAATCGTCCCACAGGACATGGGTTTTGCATCGCTAAGCCTAACTTTAGAAAAAAAATCACAAAAAAAAGTTTAAGTTCTCATGCATAAATTTTGGTATTCTTTTAGATTATTACTTGAGCTATCATATATGTTAAAATGAGCATTTAATATAGTCAAAAGTCGTTAATTCGGACATCCATAATCCGGAATGATCTATAATCCGGACCTCAAAGCTACAAAGCGTCATGTTGACGCATGCACGTAAGACCTTTACTAAGGTAAAATTATAAGCTAAGCTAAAATTATCTAATTCAGTTAATGTTGAAGATTGCGTTGTTCCTTAATCTTCAAATTGGATCCAGCTTATTATGTTTTGCAGACTGTTAGAGCAATTTTATAAAAGTAAGCTGAACTTTCAATTATGTCAAATAGAATTTCCGATATATATTTACTAATATGTAGAGGATCTACAAAGCGAAAGTATGTTTCGAAGTCCATTAAACAAAAAGTGGAATTGCTGCAAAAAATGGATAAAGGCATATACTTTGTTTCTCTAACCATTCCGAAATCTGTTTATCAATTTCACGCTGCTCTGCGGCGGGAAGGGGGGGGGACACCGCGGCGCGCAATTAATTGGAAGTTGATCTGTCAGCACTATCCTTATCTTCAGGGCAGATGTTTTTATATTATTTGGCTTATAATTCCTTACTAAATGTAGTATTTCTCAAAGTACTCCATGTTTGATATGATTTAAATCAAATTCCTCGTCATTATAATTTGCTTCCGATAGTAAAGAAAGTGACACAGAGGTTATTGAAAACGAAAAAATTTCGATTGACAAATTAGTCGGTATTCTCGACACAGCAATTATAGGACTTCAACAGCGGAACTTTGTAACTGAAGAAGAAATTATGTCTGTGTATAGAATTAAAGAGAAAGTATTATCACATAAAACGAAGCAACTTAAACAACTTACATTGAAAGAAATGTTTAATAAAGTAAACAAATAAATATTAACCCTTTTTTTTTTGTAAATTTTGATACCCTTTAGATCATAATTGTTCTTTATTTCATAAATTATGGTTTCATATTTTTAATTTTATAATTTCTGCATGCTTACCAGATTTAAACTGATGATCTATAATCCGGAATTGCCGAAGTTCTGACGAGTCCAGATTAATGACTTTTGACTATAGTGTTTTTCCTTTACATTACATGAAAATATGCAAAACAAATTGTTTACTTTGACAAATATTTTTTGTAAGTGCTGTTCAAATTATTCCGAAGTTTTAACTGACAGAATATATTAATAAACTTTAAAATTTAAAAAAAGAATACTAGAAAGACTATTTACAAGAAGTAACATAATCTTTCACGGGATGAAGGTAATACTCAGTCTCTGATAAAGTGTCCGTATAAGAATCACTAGAAATATAGCTAACTTTTTAGAAAATTAATCATCACTCTTATCCATGTCATTAATTGGCTCATTTATCATGCAAGTATATCCTTTCTCTGATAAATAATGCTTTCTCGCCATAATAAACTGAAGTCAAGACTTTCGGAAATAAAAAGGGAAATATATGAAATATGAACAGTAAAAGCAATGCAAAGTGTAATAGAACCCCATATAGCAATCCTAAAAGACCCTACGTAGTAGCGAAAAAAGATTCGAAGGGCTACCAGAAATGTGAATGCATATATCACATGGTGAGTTAAAGAGCCCAGCAGCTCTCTTTGTTTACATTACGCTTTGCTTCCTCCCCACGCAACAGCTGACTCCAATGCTATGCAAAATGTGATCAAGCTGATGGTCAGAATCCTAAAACTATATTGAGTTCAAAAGTAATGGACACAAGATGCCATTCTAGGGGTCTTTAAAACATGTTTCAGATTAAAATGCATATGTGCATTTACCATCCCTTGCGTTATCTGTCCAGTGATGCATGGGTGGTATGCCCAGCTGCGAGATGTCAGTAGAGAATATGTATATGGGATGCTCATCCTAAAAGGGTTAATAAATAATCAGTATTTGACTGACTTTCATAAAAAGGCTTTTGCCCATTTCTACTAATTTTCTAGGCCCTCATCTTACTGGAAGTTCTGTTTAGAATGCTATGTAGAAAAAGAGATAGAGGACGCTGCGCCAGCCGTACTTTTAGCTACGTTTCGGCAGAGAGAGTATGTTAACTAGAGTTTCGGCAGAGAGAGTTGAGAGAATGGTTGAGTGTGGTATGAAACTAGCTATCGTGTAATCTGTATATAATACTTATACATAGTTATTGATTGATTTAGTAGATTTAGTTTAAAGAAGTGTTTTTATTTACCACAATACAACATCAAGAACCATCGATGTGAGTATGGAATTAGGTGTTTTTATTCCACATGCTATGTGCACAAACTTCTTGGCAAGAAATTGTTCCAATCCATTGCTGCCTTTTCAGTTATATTGAGCTAACTATAGCATGTCCATTATACTCATGCTTTTTTTTATGGTAGAATTACATAAGTATGAAAATAATCTGCTGCTTGCTGTTCTGTTAAAAGCTGGTCCTAAATTTTAATCTTTTTCGCCCTGCCCTCTGAAAAAAGCAAGGAAAAAAATACTTCAGTAATACATAATCTGTTAATTTATATCCTTGTTCATAAAAACAAAAGGAGGATTATCAAAAATCAATTAGGGTTATATCAAATGGAAGCTCATATTATGAATGTGCTGTTAGGTCATGCTTATCCATAGCTTGTGCTAAATTATGCTGCTTGGTGACAGTTATGTGGTCAGCAAGATAATGCATAAATATCCTTTTTTCACCAATAATAAAGTCACCAATAAGTTGGTCACTTTTTTTAAGGGTGTGGGTAATCACAAGTTATTATTTTTATTAAGAAACTACTAAATTTACATTTTTAAGATTATTGTCAGTATAAATGTCATTGCAATAATTTTACTTTTTTCAATTTTGTTTTTCATTTTTATGGAATTTCTGATGTATATTTTCTTATTTTAGCCCATTCTAGTCCGATTTATTCTTTGGTATCTTCAAAGCAACTTATTATAAGGTAAAATTTAAATCATTTGTATTTTGTATTAAAAATTTTTATAGGTAATTAGTTGATATAATATTTAGCATAATTGATTTCATGAATCAGTTATGCTAAACAAGCTGTGCCTTTGTGAATTGCATTTATAATTTATTAAATGTTAACTCTTAAGTTAATTTTCTTCCTGAAGTTCTACATGCAGTGTGTATTTTGATAGTTTAGGGATCTTATTTTTGTTTTATCTAGCACAGGGATGTCAAACTCATAGGTACACTTGGGCCAAACAAACAAGGTTTAACTTTAGGGGGGCCGAAAAAAAAAATCAATATTCATAGAAACGTAGATTTATTTCGAATAATACAATAATAAACATATATATATATTTATATAGAAAAGAACAAGAAAAATTTAATGTTTACGTTCTGATACTTGACATCTCTTCTCTGCTATTATCTTTCCTATTTCGGAAGAAATTTTGTTTGCAGTGATAACTTTCAACGCTGACCCAAGGTGAGCATCATTAATACGGTTTCTAATAGGAGACTTATTACCACCTTTCATGACTGAAAATAATTGCTTGCACCGATAAGTGCTACCAAACATGGAAATAATTTCATATGTGAATTTTCGAGTATTTTCAAACCTGGCTAGTAAATATTTGTAAAATTCAGGCACGCCCACTTCAATGAATTTTGCTTTCAAATTTGAGTTGCATTGAATCTCGATCACCTCCATTTGCATATGGCTGGGTACTGATTCAATACTTATTGAGAAAAATTGAAGAAAACAAAAAAAAATTTGTCTTCGAGGAAACTAAAATCATTAAACCTCGTTTCAAATTCAGTTGTTAAATTTGCAATTTTTTCTGCGTATTTTTGATACGAACAAGTATCATCTAAACTTGATTTGTTCATGCTGCACGTCGGGAAGTGCGTCAAATCTTCATTAAGGTGTTTTTCCCAAAGAACTAGTTGACATTTGAATGCTTTAATTATGTCAAACATGTTCGTAATGATATGATCTTTTCTTTGTAACAATAAATTTAAATCGGTTAAATGTTTGGTTATATCAACCAAGAAAGATAAATCTTGTATCCATATTGGATCGTAAAACAAACTTATGTCTTGATTTTTCGTTTTTAAAAACTGACATATTTCTTTTTTCAAATCCCAGAATTGTTTGAGAATCTTGGAGCAAAATAACCAATGTACCTCGGTATAGTAGGACAAACCCGAATATTCACTATCTAACTCACTTAAGAAAGCAGTGAATTGACGCTGATTTAAACCTCGAGATCTTACAAAATTTATAACTTTTTTTATATATGACAAAACATTCTCCATATTTATTACTTTCGTGCATAGAACTTCTTGATGTATAATACAATGCATATGATGAATGTTTGAACCGAGAATTTCACTAAGTTTTTTTTTTAGTAATGCTACGAAGCCCTTGTTTTTCCCAGTCATTGATGGAGCACCATCTGTAGCTACAGAATTTAATTTTACCAAAGGTAGATTGTATTTTTGCAGAAGTCCAAAAACACAAGTAAATATATCTTCTCCTGTGGTAGTACCAGGCATCGGTATTAGTTCCAGTAATTCCTCAAAAATGTTAAAATTCTTGTCACAAGAACGAAGAAACACTTCTAATTGAGCTTTGCCACTAATGTCCATGCTCTCATCACAGGCAATGGAGAAACTTTCGAAACTAGATGATTTTGCTTTGATCACTTAAATTCGCGGCTAAATCAGTAACTCTTTCCGCAACTGTATTTCGAGACAGTGAAATTGATTGAAAAGCCTTCACATTTCCAGGACAAACAATTTCATTAGGCATTTCTTGATGAAATCACCGTCAGTAAAAGGCTTCGAATGTTTAGCTATCAACTCAGACAAGACGTAGCATGCATGTACCGCCGCTTCACTTTCTTGCAATACTTTACTAAACATGGACTGTTGCTTTTTCACTCCTAACCTGAGCTCTTTCAACTTTTCTTCTCTCATTAATCCTTCATAATTGTTATATTTCGATTTGTGTTGTTCGTAATGACGTTTAATACTATATAACTTTGGTACATTAATAGTATTATTACATATCAAGCAGATTATTTTATCTTTTATTTCACAGCAAAAATATTCTAATTCTCATTTTACTTGGAATATTCTATGTTCGTCAGCGATTTTTCGTTTAATTTTACTAACACTTGGTTTTGATATAGACATACTGAATACAAAGGGCTGGAATAAACAGGGTTAACGTTAAAAAGTTAACAAAAATTTATTCTTTCCACAAGAGATAAATCAAAATGCTGAAATATTTCTTCAAAAATATTCTAATAATATCACAAAATGTCAAACGTTTAGCAAAAATCAATTCAAAACAGAGAAACTAATTCTATTTCACAGCGAAATCGCTACAAATCAATCACAGCATTAAGTAAACAAACAGTTCGCTAGAACTACAGCTACTACTGAGATGAGTTGTTTGTTCTCGACTTTTATAAGCTTTATAATTAATTTCTCGAATATACTGGAAACATCTATAAATATCTGGATTTTTGTGGATGGCAACAGCAATTACGAGATATTTATTTATTAGGTATTAAATGCACGCGCTGTTCTATTTTTAACCTTCCAACGCAGCTGTCTTTTCAAAAATTGCCTGCGTTGTTAAGGCAACATGAAGCAAATCTAATTACAATTCTAAATAAAAAAAACTAAATAAATAAATAACTGTGAAATCTGTAACAATATGAATTAAGTAATAATTAATAATAAAGCAAAGTGCATGCACATGCATGCACCAATATATTATACAAAACTATGATTGGAAAACTGAGACCATGAGTTCGGCTATCGGGGCATGCGTACAAGTTCTGAGTGCAGGTCTCCCCCAAAAGCCGAAGGTTGCTGAACGTAAGCTACTCACACGCATTTGTAATTTAAGTAGTGTGTGTGTCAGCTCGCTGTGAGTAATCTAACAACACTAAATAAATTATCGTTAATTACTTAGCAGTAAACATTAAATTTTTTTCTTCGTTGATATGTTATTTTATTATTATATATTATTATTTGCCGATATATTGGCCGGGCCGCAAAAATATTTGTTGTGGGCCGCGAATTTGACAACCTTGATCTAGCATTTAATTAACTGGAAAGCTCAAATAACTGAAATAGTTTAATATTTTAGGTTTTTTGTATATTTAATTTTGTTGTTGTTGTTTGTTAACTAATTATGTAATGTTTAACATAATGGATTTCACAAATTAATTAGCTTCACATGTTTTTAAATTTTTGTGTAGTAGTATAAGATGCAAATAAAAATATTTAAATAACGTATTGTTTTATATTTTAATATTATTGGATAATACAGATTATATTTGTCTTCTAGGTTAATGTAAGAAATAAAAGCTGGGGTAATATAATAGATATAAAACTAAAATATAGAAAATATATTTAAAATAATTTAATTACTCCCTGTATTAATGCCTGTATTTTAAAGAATTTATTTATTCTTTACAGTAATTTTTGATCGAAGTACAGTAACCACAACCAAGTACTTTACTCATTGGGTACCTTACTTATATAATATTACTATTTTTTGCATTATTAGAAGTTGATGCTATGGAACAGGTGTTAAGGAAATGCAGCATACTAGCTAAGCAAACAATCAACTTTATAGAGTCATTTATCAGGAGTAAAACTGTCGTATATGACTCCATGCTCCTTTGCACATAGCTTGCGATGCCAGACCATGGATTCACAACAAAAGGTTTCATTGACCTCCTTTAATTTTTTTATAATATACAGTATAATATACTGTAATACTTTTATAATATACCGTCTAAAATAAAAAAAAAAAAAAAAAAAGGAAATTTGTGGAGATCCTAAACATAACAAAGAATGTTTGGAATTGATTGCATTGAAATAGATGAATCATTATCAAAAGTAGAAAAAATAGAAGAAGAGTGGTACAAAACAATGCATGTATTAAATCATATCTACGAAAGTTCTTATGATATCCATGACCATTCCCCAGCTGATGCTGAGTGGTAAAATATCTGAATATTGGTAATTCAATCCAGCTTCAAATCCTGATGAATGGGCTGGCTGCATGGGAGTTTTTGTAGTTTTTCCTTGCATGTAATATGATATAACCAGTTTCCATTAAAAAGTCCTCCATTAAGGTATTCCTTCCTTTAGTTAGATAGCTCTCATGTGCTTTACTGGAATCTAAATAATCCAGTTCTTCCTAGAGCATTCCTGGTGCAATTAATGAGATTTATATCAAGCAGCCTGACGTTGCGGCACGCAATGAACTGAAAGTTGATCTGTCAGCACTATCCTTATCTTCAGGGCAGGTGTTTTTATTTCATTCGGCTTATGATTCCTTACTAAATGTAGTATTTCATCTCGATGTACTCCGTTTTTGATATGATTTAAATCAAATTCCACGTCATTATAAATATCACGAATACACATCAAATAGTTTTCTGGTTGCAATTTTCTAATTTCGACTATGCGTAATGTATGCTTTACGCATGCGCGCGTTGAGAGAAATGCTTAATAAAGTAAACAAATAAATATAAAGCTTTTTTTTTTCGGGGGGGGGGGGTAAATTTTGATACCCTTTAGATCATAATTGCACTTTATTTTATAAATTACGGTTTCATATTTTTAATTTAATTTCTGCATGCAATCTTACCAGATTTAAATTGATGATCTATAATCCGAAAAAACTGATAATCCAGAATCACTGAAGTCCCAACGAGTTCAGATTAAAGACTTTTGACTGTATATGTTTTGTACTTGTTATGGAATCTACTTTGACATCTATAGATTTAGAAAGATTCTGAAACTGAATTTCAGTTTATAGGAATACCAAAAATAGCAAAATAACGTAATTCTTTAGAAAGAATAGATGACAAAATTCAATTTAAAAGAAAATTGAATTGTAAAATTTATTCACCTAACAGTCAAAACAGTCTATTAAAAATGGAGCATTTTTTTCTTTTTTATGCTGCAATAATCTAGGTATGTTATGCAGTTCATGGCAAATCTAGAAATGGCACGTTTTTTTTTTTTTTTTAATCATGCAAGGTTAAATGTACTACAAATGGGATTAGTTTAAAATATGATCTTGATCTTAAAAATGGTATATTCTTAACAGGGTTGGCAAATTCTTCTATGGTAAAGAAAATCAATTGGAAGAATTTTTTTCTTTTTTAAAAAATATAAAACACTGCTATATATTAATCAGTTTAAATATTTTCATTATATATTTATTTAGCCTTGTTTATATGCTTGCTCTAACATTTGATAATCTGCGTGTGTATTTATATATATGTGTGTGTTGTGTAACAGTATTTAATACATTTCAAAAGGCATCAGTAAAGTAGGGTTAAGGATGAAAATTTGAATTAGCATTATATCTTATAACAAAATATGACAAATTTGCTGTTATTTAATTTTACAAGTTTATCTATTACATTATTTATAACTTTAAGAGGTTCATTTTTAAATAAAACTTTACCAAATCAGATGAATTCTAAGATTCCTTATTTTATAAAACAACACAAGTTACTATATTTATTAACTAAATGCATAAGACTTAAGTGTGTTCATTGTTATTGGTTTTTTAATGGAAAAGTTAGATACCAGCTCAAAGCAAATATTTTTATTTTAAGTGGAAGTGTTGGTGAAATAAAAGCTTGGAAATGGTCGGATGTAAAAAGAAGGGAGGCAAAATGTCTTTGGACTTTCACCATTCCTCAGGGGTAAATTTTTTTAATTAACAAATTAATATTGATGTTTGTTTTGCTCTAATTCATGTAGAAATATAAATTTTTCTGAAATGTAGTTACTTTCTACACTGATAATTGATAGCTTGTTCGTTAAATTATGTGTTTGTTAATTCTCTGGGTTTTTTTTTATATAGTATATATTCACAAACACTTCCTGTCAATTCCTAATTAAATATATGATTGAGAAAGTTATATTTATGTATGATCTCATAAGCTGATACTTTTTGTACTTGTGCAGACTGTTATAATTGTAAAACAATTATGGTACATTCTAATTATCCACACTCTTCACTAAAAAGTCATCAGTTTGTTGCTGACTTTGCAGAGCATTTGGGAACTTGTTGCCAAATTTTTGTCAAGCTAATGCACAAAAGGCAACAGCCATTTTTAAAATGGTGTTGCACTGAGAATTCTGTACTAGAGCTGTCAATCAATAAAGTTAGAGAAAATCAGTAGTAACAGAGCTGTAGCAAGGCATTTCAGTGCTTGTGGACAACTGAAGATTTTGTGCCCCTTTCCATGTGCCAAGAATGGAAAAAGTTTCCTTATTAAATTCCTTAACATCAGTTTCGTGCTCAATAGATGCTTCGCCCGGGGACATCTGTCTCCCCTAGCCCACCCTAGCCACACCACTGAGTAATAAAATAGTTTTTTTCGAGGAAACCTTCATTTTTGCACTGTTGTTCTCCTGTTTGCTTAGCAATTTGTTTTAACTTAAAATACCATTAGAGAACTGCACAAACTCTACATCCATGTTACTTTAGCATTACACACTAGCTGAAACAGATATGTGCTATATGCCCCATTAATACATTTTGATGACATTGTCAGTTGCTGCATAACTATTCTTTGGACATACTGCTGTGCCTCATGAATACATTTTTGTGGCTTTTCAGTGAGGATGTATATAATCAAAAAGTGCCAAAAATATTGATGACAAAATTTGAGGAAGAACTGTGTTTCAATTCATCTGAATATTATTTGATCAATATATCTTGATCTCTTTTCATATATATAATATTGTAATATTAAAATCGTAGTTTTATTTGTTCTGGCTTAAAAATCTTGTGATTTATCTCCAAGGGAATGTGAAAATGGCCACAAAATTATGACGTGGTGTGAATGTGAAAATGGTCACAAAATTATGATATGTGGTGTTCACCTTTTTACCCTTGCTATAACAAATTAGGACTTGTGTAAAAACTAGTGCTTGCCATTGCAACTGTACAAATACCCACTATACAAATGAAATGATGCTGTTTGCAACATATCCTCTCCTTTTTTTGAATAGCTGTACAGCAACTTTTTGACAACTTTTCGTTTTTTGAGTTGCTATGTAGCTACTCAAAACATTTACTGTGGTTTCTTAAGAGCATGGCCAGAATGAGTCACAGTCTTTGGAAACTTCCTGGAGTTGTCATCATCTGGATCCAGCAGCTGTGCTGAGCATAGAAGGAAGAAACTTCCAAATAATATACTGAACCTCAGTTAATCGATTTATTTCCTCCCAGTTTATTCCTTTTGGGTAATTGTAAGCACCTCTAAAATGTGTACTGTTGTCTTAATACATGATTCTAGGTTGTCCTTGTCTCACTATAAAGTGTATAAATGAGAGTGGGAATGTTTCTGTTAACAGAAATAAAACTGCATGCAAGTGCACAGCTTTGTACAGGGCACATGCAAACAAAACAATCTATACAATACCTAATGATTTTGTCACACCTTTATTTTTATATACAAATTTACAATCTACATTGATTTCCAGTTTCTTAAAATAAAAACACCCTCAAGACATAATCTTCTGAGCCTTTTCAATAAATGTTTCTTGTTTTCTCATATCTGAAACATCTATGACTTAATTGTGTATGTAAAACGGAAAATTTTAATTTTTGAGCAAAATTTTCTAATTCAAATGGAATATGATCCATCAACTGTGAAATTTGGCTCCCAATTGAAATCTGCTTGATGTGACACTAAACTCTACTGTACAATGTCTGTAGATGATTTCATAATTTTCAGAAGGATAGGAAAGTTATAAAAAAATCTCGATGTTCAGGCTCTACAGCCAACTGTGCAAATGCTTTTTCTATATCAGCTAAACGTCCTGTCAGATAATTTCAAAAACTGACAATAACATCAGGAATGAGCTCTGTCTAATCAGGTCGCTTAAATAAAAGAGCATTTAAAAAACATTTTCCACTTTCTATTGCAGATGCGTCAAATTGGGGTCTAAATTTTTTTTTTTTTTGTGTGTGTGTGTTATCACTTTTAATGGCAGGCCAATGAAATGAAAAATTACTACTTTTGGTATCATATGTAACTCTTTCAATAATACCCAATTTCTCACACTCCTGAAATACATGTTGATATTCATTCAAAATTAACTTATTATTTGTGTGCTGACACGTTCTCTAATGATGCTTCCAAGTTAATTTTTTATTGGAAGGCAATGCTCAGCTAATCGAGTTATTTCCAAGTTTTCCAATTTAAAGGCAAGTACAGTTTGTATCTACCACCTGGTAGGGCTTTTAGACTATTTTTAAAAGTCTCTTAATGCCACTGCATACCACTGCATACTTAGTGTTTTTCTTTTTATTCAACAGGTTGGGAACAAAAATTTCAACACTTTCGAACCATCATACTTCACAAATGGATAAGTTATTCATTTGCAAAGCAGATCATTACAAATCAGATCATTATTCTTCTCAGTTTGCGAAGTATTACATTTTCCTATGAAAGCATTTTCTAAGTGAGTATTTAGAAAATATAAGTCACAGTTCAGTTTCACAGACTGCTCTGTAAAAATAGCACTTGCTTGCTAACAATGCTTTGCAAGAAAAAATACAACAGTTCAAGTAAAATTAAAATATTAAATTTCAAGGCAAAGTGCACCTGCAAAATTCAGCTCAGGGTACAAAATTTTCATGAACAATTATGGTTAGCAAAACTAAAGAGAAACAAGTAATACAGTCACTGAAAGGAGTAACAGCAATAAACGGCCAACCATATCTGTCAAAAGCTGTCTTCTGAAGTCAAGAATTCTGTGCTTAAATATACTAATTGATTTGCATTCTAGTGAAAGATGAAAAGAGAATCAAAAGTGAAGGCAAAATAATAAGGCAACTGGCTAATAAACATAAAACCCTAAACAGAGGGCATCACAACTTGATCAAATGAATCGACCACCTTGCCTGTCAGCTGCTTTACTTACTGTAAGTCATGTTAAATACTGAGTAAGAATATATTCTTTTTCATAGGTCTACACACATTGAAAATAGAAAAATTTAGTTATTTAGTAACACACAAGAAAATAGGTCTAAACACATTGCATTTGCTTAAAGCACAGAAAATGATGATCATCTGAAAATCACATACATGTTCTAATGGCACAAGCAAGTTTTCTGTGCCTGAAGTATTAGATTTTACCTGTTTACTTAGCAAAATAAATGAAGCATGACTTCCTCAGTAAACAAGAGTGTCCATAAAATCAGCCACTTGCAGACCTACACTGCAATCTCTCCATTTTGACTTCTCGGAAGTTTTCAGTGCTTGTGCTATGCCAAATTTATAAGACTTGAACTTTGTGCAGCAGGTTTACTCTTCTATTAGCATGATGCATGGACTTGCTGGAGCTTTGTAGCTAAATTGCATGAATATTTTCAGCCATTTCATTTTTTACTTGTATTTGGTTGTTGATCGGGATGTCCCAAGCTATCATCTGTTTAAAGTGTTTCATTCACTTTGTGATGTTATGACATAGAGATACTTCTTTAACAAATTTGATCCATAAATGTCTTTGAACAATGATTACTAATGGAGATGTTTTAATGTCACAGTAAGAATTTTTCTTTCACTAAAGTCTCCATTTTAAATACCATTGCCTTTAGTGAGTTTTTTGGTGTCAAATGTTCATTTTGATTTAGAAATGAGCTAGTCTTTTATTTTATAACTGCATCAGTAAATTGTACGAGTTACAGAAGTCATAAGTATGTTTTCTTCTTTTACAGTTCATCTTCAATTATATCAACATTCAATTATTTCATCTATATCTGTAATATGTTTTTTGTTAAACACATAACTCCAAATTTGCTTTATTTTCTAACTTTTAATATTGAAAAATCTATTTATATTTTGGTGTTATTCAGCAAGACTGAGATGCATAATCAGCAAATTGTAATGCCAATATCCGTAGGTCGTTTAAAAACTATTTAAACGTTTAAAACAATCAGCAGCACTAAACGTATATAAATATATTTATATATATATCCACTCTATTACCCGGCTCAGTGATCTCAGTTTCTTTACTCATATATGTTTGTAAATTGTACATTTTTTGCTTTAAAAATGGTTGAATTATGTTGTTTTTATCTTCCGTTTAAGGATTTTATGCCTTTAGTAAATCTGTGTGCAATATTTTTAGAATTATCAGCAATTTTAAAGTTGTTTAATTGCCGCTAAGCCTGTTTTTAATGGCGGCCATTGATGTTTACATTTGAACAGGAGACTAGTGGATTTGTTGCCAATCTAGAGAAACTTAGCTTCGCAACAACAAAGATAATGCATTCATTTATTATTGCCAATTAAATCATGCTTAATTCTTTCTGGAATTTTTTCGAGGAAATAAGCGTTTGAGATTTACTTCGTAATTTTTAATATAGATATTTTGAGTTTTTATGTATTTTTGCCTTCTCGCGAAGTGAGAACTGAATTAATTAAATGAGAAATACTCAATCGTCTGTGAAAAACTGTTTCTTTTTTGTTTTGTTTGCTTCATTTCTTTTATACATAGTTCTAGCTTTATTATAGTATTGGAATAGAACATGTGGCAACGATTAAATAATTCTTTAAATGATATACATTTTGTGCATTCTGAGTTATAATATGAATGAAATATAATACTGTTAAGTAAACCTAGCGCCAGAGTGTCGCTATGGTAAACAAAGTGAATTTTAAAGAATGCATTTATTCTATTGTGGTTTTTGCTCTTTCGCCGAAATAGGTTTAATTCAATCTAATAAGTTTAAATAAAATGTAAGAAAAAAATGCGTATAATTTAATATTCCGTATTTTTTTTTTTTTTTTTTTTTTTTTTTTTTTTTTTATGTAAACTTGTTTGATGACAGTGATATCAAATCTTCCAATTAAGTTTGAGAAATATGCTTCAGCTTCATTATAGGAAGTCCTTGTATTAATCCCTTAAAGGAAGTCATAGTTATATGGAACATGTCCCGTATAAGCAAAACAAGTTGCATATAATTGTGTTATTTGAAACTGAAGCTTTGATTCAAAAGCAAGTGTCTACTTAAGTTATCAAGAGAACAATGTTTTGAACTGACAAGTGTTTCAAATGGAGTTCATAGGCATATTAGGGTATTGTGGCTTTAGAAAACGAAAGCTTATACTTCAAAACTGAATGTTCACTGGCTAAACATCAACAGAATTTCTCACTTCATTGCATGGAATTTGTAGTGAATAGGCAATGGATCATAGTTCAACCTTCCGCAGGGTTACTAGCTTTTGTAAAGGATGTGTAAGGCAATTAAAGAAGCACAATGCTGTAACCAAGCCAGGGCAACTAATGCAACTGCACTTGGGGGCACAATTTAGAGTCAAAAATATTTTAAAGGAAAAGGTCTTTTGCAAGGCCCTATTAATCTTGAAATAAAATATGTAATGATATTCTTATGATATTTGATTTTTCTAGGACAAGTGATTAAATTTGTGTAATTTTATTTGGTAACAAATAACTTCTGTTCCTTTGTTTGTATATTATTATCTGCATTAGTTTTTTTTTTTTTTTTTTTTTTTTTTTTTTTTTTTTTTTTCTAGTGAAAATCTAACAAAACCTGAGGTGAATGCCATGGTTCTTAGTAATAAGGTATCTGTTTCTTTGTGTCTTATGAATTCATTTTCTTATTATTAATATAAAAGTTTAAATGGTAATGTACTAAACTAAAGCACATATTAACAGACATTAGTTTTGTAATGCATGAAAATAATTTAAAATGTCAAGATATTTCTTTTTAAAAATTATTATCTAAATGTATATATGGTTATTGTATTTGATTTAAGGAGGAAGAAGGAATTCTTTATGCTGGTTGTGGTGATTCCAAATTATACTGTTTAGATATTGAGACAAGGTCATTAAAGGTAGAGTAATTATTTTCTAAGTTTGATTTACTTTGTATTTAAGTTATTAAACTCACAAATTTCATTTACACAGTCCAGTCACATTAATGTGACCATCTGTCAAAAGTCAGAATAACCACCTTTCGCAGAGCGGACTGCTGCGAGACGTACAGGAAGAGAGTCACATAGGTCCCTGAAGGTGTTCTCTGGGATGTTGAGCCATGCCGACTCTAATGCCGTGGCCAGCTGCGCTAGATTACGCGGTTGAGGATCCATGGCGCGAACAACTCGATCGAGATGGTCCCACAGATGCTCGATTGGGTTTAAGTCAGGTGAGTTTGCTGGCCAGGGGAGGACGGTAAACTCATCCTGGTGCTCTTCGAACCATGCACGTACACTGGCAGCTGCATGGCACCTCACATTGTCCTGCTGGAAGATGCCATCATCCTGAGGAAAAACAATGCGCATGTAGGGGTGAACATGGTCCGCAAGGACAGATGCGTACTTGTATTGATCCATTGTGCCTTCCACAATGATCAGTGAACCTAGAGAATGCCAGGAAAACATTCCCCAGACCATAATGCTCCCGCCTCCAGCTTGGACCGTTCTGGCAATGGTTGCAGGGTGGTTCCTTTCAGAGGTTTCACGCCTTATACGCCAACGTCCATCTGTCCGATGGAGCATAAAACGCGATTCATCCGAAAACGCAACCTGTCGCCACTCAGTGGACGTCCAGCTGCTGTACTGGCGTGCAAATTCTAGCCTTCGCCGTCGATGAACAGCAGTCAGCATAGGTGCACGAACCAGGCGTCTGCTTCGGAGGCCCAGACGCAGCAATGTTTGCTGAATAGTACTTTGGGAGACACTTTTGGTAGCCCCTTGGTTCATTTTGGTGGTCAGTTGCTCAACGGTAGCCCGTCTATCTGCCCGAACGCATCTCCGCAACCGTCGTTCGCCTCTGTCATCTATGGCCCGTGGTGCACCACATTTGCCACGTCGCTGATTTTGGACAGTCCCATTTTGCCATGCATGGTACACTTTTACCACGGCGGCACGCGAACAGTTCACAAACTCAGCCGTTTCGGAAATGCTTCCACCCTTGGCCCGAAAGCCAATGATCATGCCCTTTTGGAAGTCGGATAAATCGCTTCGTTTCTGCATTACGCCAACGATTGAAATGTTTTCCGAAGCCCTCACACACCCTTTATATACGCTCAACTGCACTTTGCTGCCACCTGCCTTCTGTGATTGGTTATTTAACTCTGACATGGAAAGTACGTGGTGGTCACATTAATGTGACTGGACTGTGAATGTGCTTTTGAGTTTTTGTTTGAATATGTCTTTTTTGTTTTAAAGTATTGTTAGAATTTATAAAGGAAATTTTAATATGAATGAAATATAATAGAAGCTAAGAATTTTCTTGAAAGAAGGAACTATTTTAAAAAGTTAAAAATATTTTGATTACATGTAATTCACCTTTCCTTTCATAAGTTTTAAGATGACAGGTGTAAGTAAAGCATATGGTACCAATATAAGAAGCAGATTAGATTGGCTAACTAATTTTTGTGTTAAATATTTTTATTCAGAAAGTTGTCATAATAAATTTTTAATAATATAGATGATTCTGAAAAGAATCATGCAGTTGTTTGTATAACAGTCTTATAGTTTGTATTTAAATTTGATAATTAAAAAAAACTGGTTTAATAATGCTATCATATATTGCTAGACTTCTACTCCTCCTAGCAAAACCTGCATGAGATATTTGCTTTGATTGAATATCTTTTATAGAAACTTTTATCATTTTTTTTTTTTTTTTAATTCTACCTGGACAGCTATGGAAGTGCCAGTGGAAATAAAATAGCAGAAACAAAATCAAAATATGCATAGCGACAACTTTTGGAAGAAGATCAGTGTGCAACCACTCGAGAGCTTGCTAAGGAGTTAGACATTAGTGCCATGTCCATTTAGTTGTGCTATGCATCGCATAAACTTGACGTACTATCAGGTTCAATGTTCCGTCTTACTTTCTTCGGGAACATGCAAGGACCTGACTCGGAACAGAGAGCTTACTAAAGCTATGTTCAATAACTGTGGGAAGTAGACAGGATACACAAGAAGGGTATACAACCCTTTATTTTTTCTCTATTTACAATAACTTCCGTACTTTGGAATACAAAGACCCACTACTTGTGGTCTAAACGTAAAAATATAAAAATAAAACTAAACTCTTAACTTTGAAATAATAAACGTGGAAGATTGGCCTTATATTAACAGGAAGCCGTATGTAGTACAGAGAACTGTGAACACTACAATACGTTTAAAATTATCAAGAGGATTAAAACCTCTGGCCTGGAAGGCAACCAGCAACTGAGTAAAACTTCTAAGGTAAGCGGCCTGCTTCGACTAACTGCTTCCTCTCTTTTGCTTGGCAAAAAGCCACAACTTAAGTATTTGGCGTTCGCCAGACAAACTTTGCATAAATACATTAACGCTTATAATTCTGGCCGGAAGTAGAAAATAAGAAGTGACAGTAAAGATTTAAAATAAAATAAACGTTAGTAAAACTTAAGATCCTTACATACTTCCCGCCAGAGTTAATTAGTTTGAAACTGAGGTCTAAAACGACCTTGTTGAAAACTTTTAGCTCTAGAATCTAACGCGAGGCCAATCTTTTACAAACATTTTTCGCTAGAAACTAGAAATTTAAAAGAAAGAAATTTGTTTTTACAATAGCAGCTCCCAGGACACGCAATTTTTTTCATCTGTACTGCATCTAAACAGGAGCTTTTATTCAAATCTGGTTCCTTCCAGAGATCTGGAAGGAAAACTAGTTTAATGAAATGTTACACAATGAAATGGCAAGTAACATGTATAATTATATTTCTCTTAACACTCTTATTTCATTCATGACTATTTTAATTATCTCTCCCCGTGCTCTCTGACATGTGTTGTAAAAGAACACCAAACACGAATGTGTTTATGTATACGTGTTCAACACTTCCTCCTACAATCAAAGCACTAACGTGTTAAAAATTCAACATACCAAGACCTCGTAACACACCCTAACTTCAAATCTAAACCCTGAGGTACTATTCTGAAAGTGGCTAACTCTGAAGTGTAGCGTCAGAGAGCCTAACTACATTCATTCAACCTTTAACACATATTCACCATGATTTAGTCTTTTTACAGTCACACGAATAAAAAAAGTTTTAACATTACTTTCACTTTTACCATATCACGGTATTTCTTAACATTTGAAATAACAGTTCACATTGTATATAAGAACATATTAACATGCCGTTAATTTTACACATTTGACAACATACATTGGTAGTACATTGTTAACTTCTATTCTTTTCAAAGCAAGTGCCAGTTTTTCTACATTAAAATACTACATTTCAAAAAGTCTTTCAGACTAAAACTTCTTTCTTGCCAGAATGTTTTAAATAAAATTTATACAATAACTTTTACAATATTCAAGTATTTACACATTCCTATTATACATCAACTTTAGTTTTACTCGCGAGTAATTGAAAAACATAATACCAAAATAGGTAACAACTCATTTCTCGCCTTTTTGGCGATAAAGGTAGACCTCACATGAGGTAAAATTTCTTGAAATCTGCCACTTGCAGTAAGAATGAAAGATTAACTTAAGTTTGCAAAGTAACATAAAATTTTACTTATCTTTGTGATATTCGGACATTCTTTTCTCAGCCCAGTCCTGGAAGGTAGCAACGATTCGTGTTTGATTTATCCTCCTTCTTGTGCGGGCTCGCCCTTCAGGGCCTTCCTCTAGAAGCTTTCTTTTCCCTCCAGTTCGGTCACCCTTGAATACCTTCTTTTTCGCCTCTGCCTGTGGTCCTGGCCGTTTGATGGCCGCTGGTCTTGGCGGAACCGGGACACTTCTCTCTCGTTCCTGCTTGGACCAAGTTGCTGGCCGTTCAAATTTTCCTTGTATCTTTTCCTCCGCCGGTGGTGGTCCTTCCGCAATTCGGCGACATTTGCTGCGTAGAGTCCTGTCCGATGAGTAGATCTTCCGTTTGAGAGCCGGGTTATAGTTGCCGTTATTTCTCCTGGCTCTCTTTGCATTCGTCGTACTTCTCCCTTCTTCATTCTGGGGGTGGTCGTGAGCTCTCTTTTCTGGTCGGTGAAACGGCTTCTTTTTCTTGTTACCTTCAATTTTCCAACGGGGAAATATTCTTTCCAATTGCTCCTGCGTCCTAATGGCTTGTCCTTGTGCTTGACGTTGTTCCACCTCTGGAGCTTGTGCCTACCGTGCCGGATCCTGCAAAAGATCTTTGAATATTTGCATTTTATTACGGTCATAGTATGGTTTTATTTGGTCAATGTTTGCGGAGCATGTTTCACCATTCCTGGCTTTTAACACTACTACAGCGTGAGTTATTTTTTCTATGACATATGGTCCTTCAAATCGTGGGAAAAAATTGGCAGTTTTATCTTCTGGTGCTGAAGAAAGTGAATGCTTAATTTTTAATACTTCATCCCCTACTTTATAAGTTACTCCCCGTCGTTTCAAGTCATAATATAGCTTTTGTTTTCTCTGTGCTACTTCAGTATTCTTTTTTGCTTCTTTAATTAGTTTTTCTATATCACCCATTTTAAATTCTGGGGCTCTTTGTTGCACATAAAATAATTTATCTAACGGCGTTATAATCTTTCTGCCTAAAAATAACTCAGCAGGAGTTTTGCCCGTTGTATCATGTTTTGCGGTCCTAAGGGCGAAAGCAAATTCATTGACGTAGTTATCCCAGCTTTTATGAAAATTTTTAACATAACTACGGATAATTTTCACTATATTTCTATTGACCCGTTCCGCTATATTTGATTGCGGCCGATACGGGACCATTTTTAAATGACGTATGCCCAGTTTTTGGCACATGTCTTCAAATACATTACTTACAAATTGAGGACCATTATCCGATATAACTTTTAGGGGCGCCCCGTATTTTAAAATATATTTATTTAAAATAGAATCAGTAACTAATTTCGCGGAGGCTCGTTTTAAGGGAAGAATTTCGGTCCACTTACTAAAATGATCAACCATAACAAGAAGATAGCGACTTTTATTTAACTGATTTTTTGGGAAAGGGCCCAATAAATCGATGCCGATTATTTCATTTGGAAATTCCGATTTAATACTATTTAGAAACCCGGCCGGGCGGAAATTAATATAATTAACTGCTTCACATGTTGGGCAGGACTGGACATACGCCCTAGTTAACTTTTGCAGTTCAGGAAAATAGACTGCCTCGCGTACGCGTTGGATAGTTTTTCGAATACCAGCATGAGAAGCTAAAGGGCTGTCATGGAGCTCCTGCAGGATATTTAATCTAAGACTACCTGGGATAACAGGTCGAAATTCGTTGTTGGAATTCGTAGTTTTTGTATAAAATAATAGACCATCTATTAGTTCGTAATGGGCTGCCCTATTTCTTATCGCCACAATATCTTGGTGGCTAAAATTTTCAGGATCCTTTAAATACTCATAAATGCTTCCAAACTCAGGATCCTTACCCAGTTCGGTTATTACAGTTTCTCGGGAATTTATTGTACATGCTGTGAGCATTGCCACCTTTACGGTATTACCTTCTTCATCTATTTTAATTCTGGATAGGGCATCTGCTACGATATTTTCCTTTCCGGGGGTATGTATGCTTGATTACCAGATTATATTCTTGTAGCTTGAGTGCCCATCTTATTAACCTTGGGGATAAGTTTTTCCCTGAGTACAATCTAGTTACCGCCGCATGATCAGAGTACACTGTTATTGGCGCCTTTCCAAAATAAACTCGGAACTTTTGCACTGCTAACAGAACTGCAAGTGCCTCTCTCTCGGTCGCGGAATAGTTTCTTTGTGTTTGATTTAAAGTTCGGCTAAAAAATGCCACGGGCTGCTGATTTTGCGAAAGTACCAGTCCTACCGCATAATCCGAAGCATCCGCTGAAATTTCTAAATTCTCATCCTTTTCAGGAAATTTCAACACAGGGGCTTGCGTTAATGCTTGTTTTAATTTTTCGAAAGCACTATTGGCTTCGGCCGTCCACGAGAATCTTGCCTTTTTCTTTTTTAATTTTAACAATGGCTCGGCAATAGCTGCAAAATCTTTTATAAAGGACCTATAATATGAACAAAGTCCTAGAAAAGAAGAGAGCTTCTTCGCCGTGTTTAGAGTCGGATACTTTTGTACAGCGATTATTTTTGATTTGTCTGTCTCGATTCCCTTCTGAGATATTTTGTAACCTAAATATTTTAATTCAGGGGCTGCAAATTTGCACTTTTCGACATTAACTTTTAGACCGGCCTCATTTAATAAAGAAAACACCTGTCTTAAATCCTGTACATGTTGGTCAAGATTATCACTAGTAATAATGATATCGTCTAAATAGATAAATGTGGACTTTCCAAGAACAGGTCTTAACACAATGTCCATACATCGCTGAAATGTTGCCGGCGCCCCTGAAAGGCCAAACGGCATACGCAAAAATGCATAAGTGCCAGACTTGGTTATAAAAGCAGTCTTAGGCACGACCTCAGGCCTAACCCCTATTTGAAAATAACCAGTCGTTAAGTCTAAAGTCGTCATATATTTGGTGGATGTTATGTTCATTAGAATTTCTTCAATAATAGGTAACGGATATACCGGATATTTAGTTATGGAGTTTAATTTATGGTAGTCAATTGCGAATCTCCACCTTTTTGGATGTGTCAAAGGATAGTCATTATTTTTCTTACATAAAACCACCGTGCTAGCATAATTACTTGAGATGGGCGTTATGATCTTTTTACGTAGCATATCGGTGATATGCCATTCTATAATTTTTTCCTTATTCTTATCATACCGGTATGCTTTGTGGCGAACTGGCATTGAATCTCTGGTGTCAATACTATGGTTAGTAACCTGAGTAAATCCTGGAATATCACTAAATAACGAAGCAAATTCACTTACCACTTGTCGGATTCTTCCTTGCTCGTCATTAGGCAGGTGGTGAAGATTTAACATCGGCGGTTCAGCCTTTTCTCCACGAACTGGTTTCATTGCCAGCTTAAGGGACGCTTCATTAAAATTTAGCGTTGCTTGTGCCTCTGAAAGAAAATCTATTCCTAAAATAATATGTGCTTGCAGATTCTTTACTATAAAAAACATAACCTTTACTTGTTTGTCCTTGATACGGACATACAGCGGTAATTTACCTATACACTTACATTTTTCTCCTTGCGCCGCTAACACTGTCGTATTATCCGAATTATATATGCGGTATTTCCGAAAATACTTCCTAAAAAAATCTTCTGCCACACAGGAACACTGCGCGCCTGTATCCAGGAGTGCGGTGGCTGGGATATTATTCACCAACACTTCAATCTTCGGAAGAGTCAAATTTTTCACCACTACTGTATTTAACTTGAAGGAAGAGGGGTTTTCGTGGCCTTCGGATTTCCGCACCCTCCCGTCAGCAGAAATCCGTTTTAGTTTAAATTATTTTTCATTTCCGTGCTTTCCTTCTTTTTCCACTGGCCTTGAGACTTTTTTCCTGGATTGCTATTGAACTGTCGACGTTCGCCGGCTGTTTTTGAATGCTCGGGTTTCCTTGCCCACTGATTCGCTTTGCTTCCGTAGCCGTGTACTTGAGTTTTCTGTAGTCTTGGCGCACCAAATTGGTTTCGCTGTTGATATTGGCGTCTTCTTTCAATGTCCACCCTTCTTCTACTTTCAAACTGGATTGCTAGCTCAAATAACTTTTACAGTGTAGTCGGATTTCTTAATTCAATAAAGTCTTGCACTTGGGGCAGTAACCTCGGCAAAATCACTTGAATTATCTCAGGATCCGGACAGTTTCCATACAAGAGTTTGAAGACGTGAATTTTTCTTAAAATAAAGCTTGAGAGATTTTCGATTTTTTGCTGATATATACTAAAAAGTTCTGTTTCTAATTTCACACGATCCCTTACAACAGGGAAGGCTTTTACTAGGGCAGTCTTGAAATTCTCGTAAGTATAGGTGGGACTTCCTGCTTGACCCAAGAGACTTCTGCCTATACACTTGAACCAGTTAAGCGCTTGGCCCCTCAAAGCGCTGATAGCTAAGGTAACTTTTTGAAATTCGTGCACGAGGTAGAGCATGAAGTAGTCATCCAATTTTTCCAAAAAACTGGTTACCGGTGAGTTTCCATTAAATGTTGCTTTTGGTTTCAGCGAAGCGCGCATGGTCTGGACGATGTAACCAAATCCTTCCAGGGCGGCAGCTGGCATTTCTGGATTCTGAGCCGCTTCTGCAGGCAGCACAGGTTCTTCTTGAAACTCGGCCATGGTTATTCTTCTTCGTTGGGCGCCACTATCAGGTTCAATGTTCCGTCTTACTTTCTTCGGGAACATGCAAGGACCTGACTCGGAACAGAGAGCTTACTAAAGCTATGTTCAATAACTGTGGGAAGTAGACAGGATACACAAGAAGGGTATACAAAACCCTTTATTTTTTCTCTATTTACAATAACTTCCGTACTTCGGAATACAAAGACCCACTACTTGTGGTCTAAACGTAAAAATATAAAAAATAAAACTAAACTCTTAACTTTGAAATAATAAGCATGGAAGATTGGCCTTATATTAACAGGAAGCCGTATGTAGTACAGAGAACTGTGAACACTACAATACGTTTAAAATTATCAAGAGGATTAAAACCTCTGGCCTGGAAGGCAACCAGCAACTGAGTAAAACTTCTAAGGTAAGCGGCCTGCTTCGACTAACTGCTTCCTCTCTTTTGCTTGGCAAAAAGCCACAACTTAAGTACTTGGCGTTCGCCAGACAAACTTTGCATAAATACATTAACGCTTATAATTCTGGCCGGAAGTAGAAAATAAGAAGTGATAGTAAAGATTTAAAATAAAATAAACGTTAGTAAAACTTAAGATCCTTACAGTACAAGTTCAATCACTGAATGCCGCATGAGCTGTCTCAAGCAGATAAGGACAAACATCTTCAGCCCTGCACTAATCTGCTCAAATATCAACACTAGGACAAAATTCGTGATCAGATCATCACTTGTAATAAAAAGTGGATTTACTTCAACAACACAGGCCGAAAAGTGGGTTGGTCTGCATCCGGTAAGCCCATCAGTAGTGTCACAAAGAGCAATTTGACTAACAAAAAGATATCTGGTGGGATTGCTGTGGCAGAGTTACCAACTCTCCCGATTTAGGCGGGAGACTCCCGATTTACAATATATTTCTCCCGATTTTTATGGAACTTGGCTTAATACTTTGTTATATGAACAAAAAAAAAGGGGGGATTTTGGACGTCTGAAAGCAAATGAATTTTCTCTAGATTATATCTATCACAAAACCTTGCGAATCAGATAACTTCTGCTTTGTGAGTGAGAGCATATACGTATCCAGAAACGTCATTCTCCAGTTCTCCAATGGGCATCGAGCTCCACTGCGTGTCATCTGGCATATATTAGCCAATGAGGACAAAGCAAGTTGTTATTTGGATGTTCTTTAGTTATTTCGTTCATTTGTCCTCAGTTGTGCGAGTACACGTGCCTTCGGGAAATAGTTTTGAAATTATCATCTTTTGTTATGTCTGCGAGAAAGGTGAAATACTCGTGTACGTTTCAAAAATCGTACACAGTTGACTTTACTTTCATAATTTCCTCAAAGAAATGTAATAAATTAGCGATGTGTACCGCATGTCGTTGCGATTTTTCGATTTCGATGGTGGAAGGGTGGATGTTCTCAAACATGTCGTACACAAAAACACAAGGACAACATGAGTTGTTTTGAAAAAAAAAAAACGAAAAATTAAATTTTTCTTTGAAAACAAAAGTCTAAAACGTTATTAATACAGAATGTCTGTTCTCTACCTTTTTACTGGAGCACAACCTACCACTGAATGCATCGGATCTCGCTGCAGCTTTATTTAGAAAAATGTTTCCCGATAGCCAAATTGCTGAGAAATACTCAAGTGTAAGGACCAAAATAGGTAAATTGTTAAAGAAATGGGTTTGAAAAATAAATCTTTAGTTATTGATTGCGTTAAAACAGCTCTGTTCTGCCTCTTTACGGATGGAAGCAATAATACCGATTCAAAACTGTATCCAATTGTTGTTTCTTTTTTTTTTTTTTTTTTTTTTTTAATCTAGAGTTTTCAGAAATGAAGTTTACTTTCTGTCCCCACTTTAGAAGGGCATTCAGCAGGCTTTAATATAGCACATCTAATTATTAAAACTTATAAATGTGGATGAACACATTGCTGATATTTATTATTATCTTGAAAGGAGTTCTAAAAGGAAGGAAAAATTGAAATAGTTCCAACAGCTGCATAACAGCAGTTTACAATTAGAAAACTTGGATGAAGTTATAAAATCAGCTAGGATTGACACCCAGTGGAGTTTAATTGGAAAACTGAAAGGTGCTGATGGAATTGTAAAATATAGTGAACTATCTAGTATTATGTTGGCCATCTTGACAGTTCCCCATAGTAATGCAGAGTGTGAGAGGATTTTCAGTGTTGTTGCGAAACCGAGGACTAAATTTAGATCTAATATTAGTGATGACACATTAGGAAAACTTTTATTAGCGAAAGCAGGCCTAGGTGGCAATTGCTATCAACAAAACTATGAAGTTTCTTTCTTAACCCGTAACAAGGGACGTGCAGTCTGATAGACCGTGCCACATGTTCCTCCCATCACCCCTATTGCATGCTTTGTCCAATTGAATGGATTCTTCCCCTAGCTTCACTTTTCGTGACCTTCTTTCTGACCCCTTCTTATCAGAATGCTTTGGCAAGTGTATCTGTTGAAATTCTTCTACAGCGGTCTGTGAGACCTCACCTCCCTCTCCAGCGTTACAATTTTCGGCAGTAGTGAACACATAGCTCTGAAGTTAGGTCCGCGGAGATTCATTTATCCTTCTGATCCGCGTTATGCAGAAGAACTGAAAAAAATTCTAGACGAAGTTGGAAGTGATTTTAGTGGAGAAGATGACTGTGAAGATAATTTCTGCGAAAGTGCCCACTCAACAGACTCTGAATTTTCTGCAAACAGCAATGATTTCTCTGATCTAGAAACAACTAATTCCGTAAAATACTGCTATGGAAATAATTGGTTCAAATGGTCCTCCGTTGAACCAAATCGAAAAGTTAGAAGGCCAGCTCACAATATCTTAAGACTTCCTGAACTAAGACCTTATGGAAAAATTCATAATTCAGATCCAAAAAATGTATGGCAACTACTTTTTACTGACGAACTTTTAAGCATAATTGTGAAATGGACAAATCTAAAAATTGAAAGAAAAATAAAAAATATATGTGGTCCGATTAAAGGTGAAATTAACTACACCTGTGTTGATGAACTGAGAGAGCTCTTTTAGGTTTACTTATTTACACATCAGTCTTCAAATCCAATCATGAAGATACTGAATGTTTATTTGCCACGGATGGAGCTGGTCGCGATATTTTTCATGCAGTTATGTCAATGAAACGTTTTAAATTTTTACTTTCAAATTTGCGATTTGATAACCCAGATGATAAGGAAGAACGAAAGAAATCTGATCCGGCAGCACTTATTTCTGAAGTGATGAATTTATTCATTAATAACTCCCAGAAAGCGTACACATTAGGCATTTGCGTCTGCATTGATGAAATGCTTGTTGGATTCAGAGGAAAGTGTCGCTTTAAAATGTATATACCCCAAAAGCCTGTGAAATATGGATTAAAAGTTATGTGTTTGGCTGATGCCCGGAATAATTATGCTTACAGTGCATATCTTTATTGTGGAAAAGACTCTGATGGAATTAGTGTAGAAGAGAGTTGGAAAAAATTCAGACAACCAAGTCAAGCTGTTCTGCGTTTGAGCAAACCAATTTTTATACGAACAGGAATGTAACAGCAGACAATTGGTTTCCTTCCATAGAACTTACCACAGAATTGTTGAAAAATGGACTGACATACGTTGTAACTGTTAAAAAAATAAAAATGAAATTCCGAAAGATTTTCTTCCACGTAAGTCAAGAAAAGAGAATTCAACATTGTATGGATTTACTAAGGACATAACCTTGATTTCATTTGTTCCAAAGAAAAGGAGAGCGGTGCTTTTGATATCATCATTGCATCATTCGATAGAAACAGAATCAGAAACACAGAAACCTGAAATAATCGCTTTTTATAACAGAACCAAAGGTGGTGTTGATGCTTTAGATAAAAAATGTTCTGTCCATTCCTGTAGTAGGAGAACAACGCATTGGCCTATGGCTCTGTTCAACCGGTTAGTAGATATGAGTACAGTAAATGCATACATTTTGCACCAAGGTTATAACCAAAACCCTGTTATGACCAGAATCGTGTTTTTGAAAGAATTAGCGAGAGAATTAGTCCAACCACTACTACACACGAGAGTGAAAAATCCAAGAATAAATCGAGAATTGCGCTTGACGATAAAGCGGATTTTAGGAAAAGAAGCCGACTCTAAGGATGTGGAGCAGTGCACAAAAGAAGCAAAATTAAAATCAAGGAAAACATGTCGTCTTTGCCCTCCAAGCAAGAAAAGAAAGACAGTATATTTATGTTTATCTTGCCAAGACCCTGTTTGTTTGGAATGCACGCAAAAGTTATGCAATGAATGTGCTAAAGGAGACGAAAACTAAATTGTTTACTATCAGAAAATCTACTGATACTGTGAGATACTGATATTTCAGGTACTGTCAAAATTTTTCTGTATCGTGCTATATACAATATTCTCCGGTTAAAATTTGCTTTAAATATTAAATAATATAGATAAAATAGTTAATTCAAAATAGATGCATTCTTATTTTTAGTTTTATAGAATTTAGTGCAGCATATGATTTTCATCGAAAAATTTAAAGCTATGGGGAAATTTTCTGGGAAAAATTTAATTTCACTTTAAAGTGAAAAAACATATTTTCTTTTCAGAGTAAAATGTTCAAAGAACATCTAAGTGAAATATCATGATGATATTTTAATTAGACGATTTTTAAAAATTTATTATAATGCGCGGTCTCTGAAACTGCACGTCCAATGTTATGTTCAACTTTTTCACCTCCCCTGTTACGGGTTAAAGAAAGCAAAATCTGCCACTGTTTATAACATTTGTACGAAAACTGATTAAAGTGTCTTTTTGTTTTCTTAAACGATGCAAGTAATAAAATGTTTTTTATGTGTAAGGTATTTTTTTGTTGCATGCATTTAAGAATTAGTTACCATTTAAAGTTAATTCATTATTGAAAACTATATTTTTATCATTTAAAAAGTCTTTTTAACATTGTGAAAAATCTCCCGATTTCTTTAAAAAAAATCTCCTGATTTTTGAGTGTCATAGGTTGGTAGGGTGCTGTGGTATTATCTACAAAGAGTATCTAGAAAATGGTAAAGCTCTCAATAGTAAGATATATAATGAGATGCTAGTCCGTGTTGACGTTGCTATCAAGAAAAAATGTCAAACTGAGTTCTGCTTCAAAAAGATAATGTGTCATCAAGATAATGCAAGACTACATGTGTCTGCATTCACCAGTGGACTCTGTAGGGACTCGAATGGGATCTTTTGCCACACTTACCATATAGCCCTGACATCACTCCTTCAGACTTCTACCTTTTTTTTACACCTGCAGCATCATCTTGCTGTTGCTCTCTTCCATTCTGCACAGGATGTCTAAAATAAGGTTGATCTGTTTTTGGCCACCAAGTTTCTGGGCCGAAGATTTTAAAAAACTGCCAAAACCTTGGCAGAAAATCATAGATTTGGGTTATGATTACTATCCACACTAAACATACTGCTTTCATAATATTTTTTTTCTTCTAATTTTATTAAGAACTTTTTTTGGTGGAAAACTTTCGTTTCAACCAGATACTGTTTCTTTTGCTTACATTTCACATTAATGTAATTGTAGTAAATATGAAAAATGTGCTGCATTTAGCGTCATTGTTAAAAATTCACGGATATATCTAGTAGCATGGCTAGTACTTTTATAGACATTCTTTGTAAATAGGATTAAAATTTTAATTTTTTTTTTTTTTTTTTTTTCCTTAAGCTTGTGAAATTACTGAATCATTACTTTTGAGATGGATAATGGATGTTTGCAGATCGTGTTACAAACATCAGTACATTACCAGTTAGACTAGTCCCATTAAACATAAAATGCTAGAAGGAACATCAAAATATATCTAGAATTTTTCATAATTTTTGTGATTGCCATTTATTGAGCTGTAAGTATTCTGTATGGATATGCTTGCTAGATTTCTTTAAAGCTCTTGTAACAGCCACATTACAGAATAATTAAAAATATATATTTCATAGTTTATTGGTTAAATAATGCTACTGTAGAACTTATGTTGCATATCAGCCTCATCAATCAGTATGTGTGAAAAATGTGCAGTACTTCTCGTCTTCGTTAAAAACTCTTGAATATTTCTAGAAGCATTGCTTGTGCATTTTCAGATATCTCTAACCTTTAAATATGACTAAAGAGAATTTCCAAAGTTTTACTCTAAGATGTCAAAGAAATTCATCCCAGATTTAATATTGGATAATATAGAACTATTTATGTAAAGAATACTGATGCATATTTTGACTTTTATAAGATATTTGTCAGTTTTACTTGCAACTAGATGACCAAGAGGAAAATATCACCAAGTTTTGATATTATGTCAAAAAGGGGTAGCGTGCTTTTAAAGTTTAAAATAAATTGTTTTTTAAATTATGTATTTTAAAAATTACAAATTACATTTAAAAGAAAAGTTGCAATTTATTTTTCAGGTAGCCATAAATAGGCAATAATAACTCACTGTTGTCAGGAATACGAATTTTGAGGCAGTAAAACCAAAATGTTAGCATGAAGGCTTTTTTATTTTTTTTCCTCAGGCAGTTTCTCATGCTACATTTCCAATACGGCTTTCGCTGTGGTATAAATAATTTCATTACCTTTTTTTTTTCTTGCAAATTCAAATGTGGAGTAAAATATCCCATTTTTACTAGAGTACTCTAACTTCATTTTACTTAATGGTAAATTGAAAATTTTCGCCATTTTAAATACTACCTTTAAAATAAATAAATAAATTTAAAAAAAACAGTTTTAGAATCTTTATTACTTGAACCTTTGTATAAATATTACTGCTGTTCAAATATCCAGACAGTTGTTTGTTTAAAAGAAGCAGAATACAGTGCTGGAAATAATTATCTCATCTATTCAATGAGTGCTGAATGTATAAACATATAACTGATAAGAATAAATTTGAGGAGCTGCCTTTTCTTCATGTTTGGTTATTATTGTAACCAATCTACCATTCTCATGTACTCATGTACTACCATTCTCTTAGGAAATGTTCTACCAGTGACTGAATGGTTAAGACTCCTGAATACTGATAATTCCACCTGAGTTTGAACCCAGGTGAATGGGCCAGTTGTATGATTGGTTTCTGTGGTATTTCCAATGTGTAACATGAATACAAGCCAGTTTTCCCCTAAAAAATCCTCCACAAAGGCATACCTTCCTTTATATAGATAGGCCTCATGTGCTTTGCCATGCTCAGATAACCTAACCTTTCTTAAGAAATTTTATCATTCAGTTTTAAAATTTGTTAGTCAGGAGATATATATTTATATTAATTAATGGATTTTTTAATTTTGAATGATAGCAATGCATAGCCATTAAATCTTAATTTTTTCAAATCAGTGGATTATTTTATGTACCAAAGAGCCTTTTTTAACTCCATTCTGAGTAAAGTATTTAACAACTGAATCAAAGCAGTTTATTATGTAATGTTTATCCCCCTTCTCCCCCCTTTTTTTAATGTGTAAGTTTGGGTTCAAAATAAACCTACCTGTCTTTTAGTTTGTTATGGAAGGCCACATGGATTATGTTCATTGTGTGGATCTGGGAAACAGCAGTCAAGAGTGCTTATCTGGAAGTGAAGATGGTACTGTTAGAATGTGGGGTATGTATGCAGTTTACATTTGTTTCTAGATTTTAAGGAAAGTATTATTTTGTATATTTTTAATGGAATAGCTTTGAATAAGTAAAAGAAATTACAAGATTTTAAATGATGATGGTGTCATGATAGTGTCAGTAATTAATGGTATGAGATTAAAAAAAAAAAAAATTTTTTTTTAATATATATTTTATGAGTTCTCTTCATTACAAAATGCAGGTGCTATAGGAACTTATTGTTACTTATTTTGATTCAATTTTACCATGCTACAGTGTCTAAAGTCACATTAGGGAAATAATCGTAGCTCTTGTTCCAGTCACATGCTGGCACATAGTCATAAAATTCTTTGGTTAAAGAATTAACAATCAGTGTGATACACTTAATCATAATTTATTATGTCTCTAATTATATTTCTTATACTACTTCTGTGTCAGGTCAATAACTATCAATGCAATCTCGTGGATGGCAGTGAAGGTGTTAATATGGTATTTGGACAAGTGGAAGGGATGGGATGATCCCACTCATTACCCTGTACCATCACCAGATCTGTCCTCCCTGGATTTCTAATTTATGGGATCACATGAAAAATTTGGCGTACAATACACCTGCGGATAGTTACGAGAATCTTATCACCCAAATCTGCCAACTTGCCTAACTGTCTCTGAGAAACACCAAGAATATTTCAAAATGTGCAGGATCCCATGCTTTGCTGATGTTAAGCATATATTGCAGCTAATGAACAAAACTCTAGCATTTTCTATGTCCTCTCTTAATATCACATTTGTTATGTTCTGATGAATGTAATATTCTCCACTTATGTATTGTTCTTTTATGTCTCATATTTTCTATGCTCTTGCACATGACAGTAACATTTCTAATATTTCATTGCTGTTTGATTCCAATTCATTTTTTATTAACCAGCATTTCACAGAAGTGTGTACATGTAGTAGTAAATAAACCTGCATAACTTAGTTTGTAATTTGTTAGCATTCTGTGTATTTGTTGCAAGTATTGCAAACTGAAAATTTTCTGCAATTTTTATTATTTTATTGAAATTTATGCTATTTTCTAGATGCTAGAAAAGGTGGAAATGCTGTTCATGTCATCGAACCTTACAAACATAATGTAAGAAATGTTGCCCATATTTTTGAATTTTTTAAAATAAATGTACTTGTTTTTCATCTTAAGAAAGTTTTTCATTCTCTTTTTTTTTTTTTTTTTTATTATTATTATTTATTTATTTATTTATTTTACTTTTTACTTTTGCAGCTTTCTAGCAGACCTGAACTTGGAAAATGGATTGGATGTTTAGCATTTGATTCTTCTGATGACTGGTTGGTAAGTTGTGTCCATGAATAATTATATCTATTGATGTGATTTTAAGGATAAATTAACTAGTAAGGAAGAAATATCCATATATTCTATGAAATGTTTTGCAGAGTTCTGTATAGTTTCCACAATTTCATTAAACAAAGTTTTTAGTGTTTATATTGTTTGTTAGTGATTTGTTCACATATATGCAGAGAGTACAATTTTGCTTGTCATCTGATGTATATTGTATGACTAAATATTGTTGCGGTTTTTGATTTTCTGAGTTTAATTAATGTGTGAGAAATAGCTGATATGCAGATTTGTAAAATTCAGTTATATTGTTTTATTGCTTCAAAATTTGATGCAGTGATAATAATTGATGTGAACTTGTAATAATACCAATTTTCTTTGTATGATTGCCTTATTAGTATAATTGGAAATAAATTTCTTCTTTCCATAATTGTCAAATGAGATAAGTAGCCTATATTATTTTAAACATAAATATATATCAGCACTTATCATAATCAGTTAAAGCAATTTTTAAGAAATATTTTAAACTGTTTTCTGTTATTATTAAGCAAACAATCTATATCTTTATAAAAGTATTTGTTATATTCACATTCATTTTTGTAAAATCATATTTGGAAAATTCAGTGAAAATTTATAAACATAATTATTGAAAATCTTCATAAAAATAAGAATTTTTCATAATTTAGCAGTACTTAAAAAGAGTTATTAAAGATAAAAAGTGATTAATTAAAAAATATTTACTAAACATAATTTATTGTTTAATGTTGTAGTATGTCACATTTTTAATCACATGTTTCTTTTCTTAATACACATGTTTAATTGTAAATATTTTAAATTAAAAACCTTTGATTGTAGGTATGTGGTGGTGCTCCTTCTCTCTGTGTGTGGCATATTCGTTCACTTTCTCCTTCAACAAAAATGCAGAAACCTCATATGACTTCTAATGTTGTTCATTTTTATGATGATATGGTAAACATGGATTCTGAGCATTTGTAGTTTTTAATATAGTATGCTGTTGAAATTTTACATAACATACAGATTTAAACTTTAAGCTCATACATACTTCAACCTGAATTAATTTTGTTCTTATGTTATTTTTAATGATTTTCATAGTTCTTAATCTGTTACACAATATCATAAGCATCATAGGAGAATATTTGGGATATTAAAGTTTTTTAAAACATGTTTTTTGGAGACAATAAATACATTATTTTAATGCAAAATTTGGGTAAGGGTGCTAGTTACTGCCAAATTAGTTTAACAAGTATTTTGTTTTTTACGTTGGCCTACACCTCTTCCATACTTTTGTTTTAATGCTTGATTAACATGCGGGCAACTAAAATAACAAGAATTAAGTAAAATGTTTTTATGAGAATACCACCATAATTTATATTAAGTTTTTAATCTACTAATGGATAAATATATCAAACATTCATTTTTCATACAAGTATATCAAATAATACTAGCAGTATACTTGTTCTTTGTGCAGGTGAAGTGCAATCTATTTTCAAAAGACTTATAAAGTGTTGAAAAGTCCAAAGAAATAAGAATATGAATAAAAGCACTGCATCTGTGCTAAGAGAAATTCTTTCTATAGTGCACAGCAGCAAAACATGTGCTATTGTACTTTTTCCAAGCAAAGTCATGTCATCAGTGAATTAATATATTTCTGCTGTACAGAATGGAATTTATGAAATTGTAGTGTAATATTGTAAAAGTTTATGAATATTGCCTGATTTAGAAGTTTCCAAATCATCATGATATTTAAAAAAAGCTACTGTTCCCTGAAGACCATGTTTTATAATGTGAAAATTTCAAGAAAGTGTGCATGATAGAATTGCTTATCATGATTTTAAAATATTGAAGAATATCTTTTAAAATTATGCCAGAACTTTTCAAAAGCAGTGCTTCAATATTATTTTTGCCTTGTTAAATTTTTACTCTATCATGTTCTTTAAGGTATGATGGTCTGTAGCCTGTATTAGGGCTTGATTGTAACTTTTTTTTTTTTTTCTTTGAAATCTGGAATTTTCAGATTTGTGAAATGTGAATTTGTTATCTTTCTTAAATTTTGTTTTACAACAAATGTATCATTCAGAGATTACATAAATTTAAAAGTCTAAGACACTTGTCATATACAAAAACACAAGAAACTGGTATTCTAAACTTTTAGGCTAAAGTATTCTTGTTAGGACGAGATAAAAACAGAAATTTTTACCCTGCGTTCTCCAAAACATTAAATTTTCTTCTCTGGTCGCAACACTGAAAGTTGATTTAATTATATGGGTGATGTTATGACAGACTGTAGAAGATCCTTGAACACTAATAGCCTAGATGCTAGCTTAATTAACTGACTGAATCAGTCTGAATGAAACATAAATGTAATAGATTTCAAAATGAATGGATGGATGAATATTTCAAAATGAAGGAATGAATGTTTGAAAGCGAAACATAATGTAATAATAATAATAAAATGTAAGAAATTAAATTAAAAAATACTTATATAATTAAATATAATGTATAATAAATGAAACATAATGTAAAATAGTATGACAATTTTGGGTCAGAAAACTCCTTTCAACACCTTATTTTCAAACATTTTAGAAATAATTTTGTGAATAGTTAGACAGGTTATCTAAATTCTCAACATTCCATGAATTGTTCTCTTCCCGCTAAGAGTTCAAAATCTCCTAATCCTATTAATAGGGATGCTTCGGATTCTAACGCTAAGAATTAAGTGACTAGGTATTGTATCCAACAAAATGTCTTGCAGATTGTACTATAATTGTTAGGGAACTATACATGCATATAATTTAAAAGAAAAAGTTATTAAAAAGACTTTCAAAACTAAAATCCAGCTTTAAAGTAGCTGAGATTGTTAAATAAATTTAAATAAGCTAAATTAATAAGTAAAATAATAATAAATTAATAATTAAAATAGCTTCCTGTAGGAAGTTTTGTTAAATCTTGGTCAGACTCTATCACTGCCATGTTGTACGGAAAATTTAAATTCTTTTTTTCTTTATTCCACAACTTTTCAGCCTGCATTACTGATACTCTTAAGTAACTTTTTTTGTCTTCCATTTTCAACATTTTTTTAGTTTGTGAAAAGTGTTTTGTGCTCCAATTCTTAGGCATGGAAATATCTCTCCAATTATAACCTCATTACACTTTCCATAACGTAACCCTATATCTGT
Source organism: Stegodyphus dumicola (assembly GCF_044657685.1). Classification (NCBI taxonomy): domain Eukaryota; kingdom Metazoa; phylum Arthropoda; class Arachnida; order Araneae; family Eresidae; genus Stegodyphus; species Stegodyphus dumicola. Next base: position 218,876,074 of record NC_140769.1, read on the forward strand.
TTCTTCAATGCTTATTATTTTTCAGTATAAGTATGGCTAGATTATTCCTCTACAATTTTATTTTTGTTATTTTCATATTCTATTCCATATACTCCTTGTATAGCTTTTTGAGAATTTTTAATATATGATTATGTGTGCTGTGCTTTAACTCGCAGCCAGATTTTTAATGATTAACATTTTAATACTTTTGAAGGTGCCCTAAAGGATAGGGGTGTTGTTCTTGATTTTCAGAGGAATTTCAGAGATTTCTTTTATTTCTTATGCTGTTCTTTTTTTTTTTTTTTTTTTTTTTTTTTTTTTTTTTTTCCCCTCATAAATTCAGACTTGGCAATTTTTGCATTTCACATTTTAACTTAAAATGTTTTTCACATTTTGTTATTTGATTTAACAAAATTCCTCAATAGTATCCATTTATCTTATTTAAATTTATATATAGAGAGAGATAAAGAGTCCCATAATTTCCAGAACCTCTCCAAAAAGTAACTTAGCTATTATTGCTTAAAATATTAAGAAACCAAAAAAGTAAATAACTTTTAGAAATGATATATGAATTCTTCACAGTGATATTGTTTGAAAATAGTGTAAGCATATATTTATGCATTTAAAATTCATACTCTGAATTATTTTAGGTTATATCAAGTTTTTATATTTCATGGTAGTTTTCAAAATTTTTGAAGTGAGACTGCAATCATCTCTGCTATATTCTTCTTGAAATTCCAAAGAAAGCACAGAGAAAAGTTTCAACAATGTTTTTGCTTTAGATCCACACAACTATATGTGCGTGCATCACATATATGCATGTATGTACCAAAGGAGTCCCTGACTTCAAAATTAAAAATCTCTAAAACAAAGATCAATTGAGGAATACAACAAGCGATATATATATATATATATAAAGTTTCCAGATAATAATTTACAAAACCTGCAAACATATGGGGCTGTATGCTGGATCCTTATGACTGGATTTTGAATGGAAACCTATCTAGGCTGTTTCTCAGTATTTTCTCCACGCTGGAATGCATTAAACCAGTCTCTGCTACAATTCTTTGGATGGGATTCCCTGGATTTTGCTGAATAATTTCAGAAACGGTTGTGACATTTTCAGGAATAATTTTATTTTGCCTGCAACCAAAACTCCATACCAAATCATCAGCCACACTTGCGTGTCTTTTCGACATTGAGCGAAGAGCTTGTGAATTGTTTTCACATAGCATCCTTTGGGAGTATTCAGTTGTGTTGAAAACTTGCCTTGTTGCCATAGGACTATGATCTAGCTTCTGGTATTTCTGGTACCAGACACACATGTTATGTTGTTCAATGGTATTTCAACCTCTTCCTTCCATGTGCTAACCTCCTTTCATGTTTCAAGGGTAGAACTGATTGCTGTTACAAAACCATAACCATAACCTAAGCCTATCTGATTGGTATGTGGCCCTAATAAGGGCCTTTACCAATACATAGTTATTCATGCTCTAACGAGGGATCCTAATAAAGTTCATATCCATTAAAAAATGGAATCCTTGAGAGAAGTGACAGGCTCCTGTGGTGCCATCTATCGTGGGAACTGGTAATTCCTCATTTTCTCGTATGTCTGCAGCTGGTAGCATGTCACCATCTATTGTCGAGAGTAGGAAGTGTACTTGAAAGTAAGAATTAGGGTTAGTTGCTCTGTATTTTGTCGCCATTTGGTGCTCGTTTCGAGAACTGCATTATTTAGCTTCGGCAAAGTTTATTATCGTCATGGCTGCTTGAAATCCTACTTTTAACGTCTCCTGCTGCTGTTTTAGCTGACTGTATTTTTCCTATTATTGAAATGATTGACTTTAAAAAGTTAGAAATGTTCTCGTCTTGTAGCCAGGCTACTGCTTCATTGAAATCATCTGGTGGGGATTTTATCTTGCTTTGGAGCTTTTGACTGTAAGAGATTTTTGGTAATTTCTTCTTTTCGGAGTCTGCTTCTTTTCTCATCGTCTCAGGGAAATTGTCGCCGTTGAGTCCCGGAGCTTTTGGTGGTGGTTTCTGAACTTTCTTTTCAAATCGCTTTCTGTATTCGCTACAATCACAGTAGCTAATCATGTGGTTTTCATGACAAAAAATCCATTTGGGTTTTTCTTGTTTCTTTAACTGACACTGGTTACTTTGGTGATTTTCTCTGCATTTGTAAGACTGAATGGGTTGCTTCCTAAGTGAAAATTTTTCTATTGTAACAATGAAGCTGAATACATTACTTAAATTGTGAATTAATTATCCATCTTCATTTCTTTTTAGTTCCAGCAGGAATATGTGGAGTTTTTCAAGATTTCCTTTATAGTTATGGGTAAACTCCTTTACCTTTTGAATGGGTTATTTGCGATTTTCAAGATCATTGAAGATTGCTATTTCCTTAACTGACGCTGGAAGGTCTTTGAGAATTACTCTCAGTAGTTTTCCATTATGTGGTTGAAATGAGTGAAACTTCACATTTTGTTGGAGCAGGAGCTTGCACATATTTTTATAATATTCCGTCGTTTTGGTATATACAAAAATTTACTTTGCTTTTAATGCAGATTCATATTCACTTTTAAAATTTTTCTTAAAAACTTCGTCCATCTCCATCCAATCAATTTCGTTGTGCGGCAGCACAATAGGTGGGGGTGGTTCTTCGCTGTTTGCTCCTCATTCCTTCTCTTCTGGCTGATTTTGCAAGGTCTGAAATCTGTTAAATTGTTTCGGCTTCCATCGGCTTAAGGCTTCCATCGGCTTCCATCGGAGTGGTTGTAATAATACCACTTTATCCTCTTTAAGTTTCTTAAACTGTTAAAAATATCAACCACATATCAGAAGTCTTATGTATTGACTGAAATATTTTATTGAGAAGAATGATATATTATGCACAGTTGTTAGACATTTTTCAAAATAATCTGGGTTGAAAAATAAGTATTTAAGTTGAAAAACAAGTAAGTAAGTATAGTTATGCTGCTTAGTGAAAGCTAACAGGTTGCCCTTCAGGAATATAATTTTCCAATTTTTATCATCCCTATAGTTCTATTTTTGGTTGCACCTATAATTCTACAGCAGCATTTATATTTTTTTAGACTTTTTTATTCCTTTTTTAATGGATTCAGTACCTAGTCACTGCTGTTTGTTAAACACCTTAGGCATTATTACTGATTGTGAAATCACAAATTAAAGTAACAAATGTCACTTTCATTTTAGTTAGCAGATCTTTTTGTTTTAAATTTTTGGCATCTAACTGCTAATTTATATAAATAAAATAAATAAGAAATGTTTGCATTAAATATTGACAATTAAATTCACATGTCTAAAATTATGTTAGCATGTGCATTTTTATTAGAGCTTTTGTAAATGGTCAATTAGTTTCATCAGCAAGAGCAGTATTTGGATTTTATATTAGTAGTCTAACATAGTTTTCAGAGTATGAATTGAATCTTTAGTTTAATTATAGGTGCCAATCTGTAATCTTCAAGATGCAATTCTTTTTATATCTGAAATATTTGCATATATATTAATTGAGAAGTAATGAAATCATAGTGCATATTATTTGAGTTGATTCGGCAGTTTAAGGATTCTTCACATTTTAATTTTTAATTTTCTTAGTAATTAATTATAAATTACTGTTATATCATGTAAATGTAAAATTATTGTTTAACATATTAGAATATGTATTTTCTCTGTATATTCATATAATTATAACTGTTAAATAATTTTCAACGTAGGTGATATCTGCTGGTTCTGAACCATATATAAATCATTGGAGTTTAGATGGTAACTTGCAGATTGAAGTGCCTGTTGCTGCTACAACAGTGTTAACTTTAGGCATAAATTCTAGCCCTACGCAACAGGTAATTTATTAAATGCAGTCTTGAGTATGTAGCTTGCCATATAAGGAAATGTAGTTATGATCACTAAAGTTTTATTGTACTGTCAGATAGAATGCATAATCTAACATGATTTCACTCCATTTTTCATCGTCTGGCATGACTTTTATACGTGAAAAACCACTTTAATAACCATTTTGTAAATATTTCTATGTGTTCTTATTAATTTTCCTTCTTTTTCCCCATATTCATATTATATGATCTCCCTTCCCAACTAGAAAAAATGCGGTCATGATTTGTATATTCAGAATTATTGTGTTCAGCCATTAATATGAATTTTGTTGACTATCTGCTGATTTTCCAATGGAATTTCTTTCTAAGCATTTTGAATTTATTGCGGGCCACAATGTGCAAACAAAAATTGCAACGATTATCAATCAGATAATACTAATGAGTAATCATGTCATTTTTAAGACAAATTTCATTAATAAAATTCATTAAGTTAATAATTTAATGAAAGTCCTTTATGCTGATAATTTTGTTCAGAGTTCTAACAAAATATTTGGTTACCGAAATTTTAATGTAGAATTGTTACTGTAAGCATGTATTATTTTTAATATCTGAAAAATATTATTTTGAAAATGATAATTCTTTTTTATTAGGTTCTTAGTGCTGCAGGAAGCAGTTATAAAATTGATGTCTGCACTGATTTTAGATATAAAGACTTCTCTCTGTTTTTCTGTGATAGTTAATTGTTTTTGTAAATATGCATGATATTCATATTTTTTGTAAATTTATTAATAAAAAAATATGAGAAATGTTGTTTTCCTTTATTCCCCCCCCCTTAAGGAATATAATTTTCCTTTACTCTTTTTATCCCCTTAAGGGATATAATTTTCCTTTATTGTATAATGTATTAAATGCCAAATGCTGCTAGAAAACAGTTTGATTTGCATTACTGTCTTGAAATGTGTAATATTTCTGAATTACATTTTAATATGTAATTCAGAAAGCCTATTTATCATGAAATTTTAATGCATTATTAATTATTTATTTTATTTTCTGTAATACAATATTTCAATATTATAAGCAAATATTAAAAAAAAAAAAAAAAAAACACTTATGAGATTTAAGCCAAAGTAGCAGGTTAAAATAATTTCTTTTCTTCCATAAATTTATTTTTACTCTTGAATCAATTTGATACTTTTTTTACTCTTAAAATTTTTTACTCAAGATATTCCTCCCCTTTTTCTTACTAATTTAACTTCTTAAAAACTGGGAGGGGGAAAATACTTAGTATATGCTATTTTTGAAGAGACAATTTAAATGATGGGCATAGCACTTTAAAGAGCACACATTAAAGACATGCTAATATCATTATAGTATGTATTTCAAAGGACTTAATGTGCTTTTTAGTTACACAAAGTATTTTTCTATTTGCACCCATTTTTTATATTGTTACTATGAATCAGAAGTTTTAAATCAAATGCTGCAAAATTTAGAGGGTATATTATGCAAGTAAATAAGATAAATATTTCATAGTGTTTATACAGAAAAAGTATTTTGCTGAGTTTTAGCAAGTGTGCATCAGAGTTTAAGAGTGTAAGCATTAAAGTATAGCTAAGTGAATTATGCCTGTATAATCAGTTACTCCAGAGCCATTCCTAGCAGGGGTGCAGGACATAAAAGTACATGGGTAGCCAAAATCAAGTTTATCATACCAACAATATAGTGAAAGTGCAGTCAACGGTAATTATTTTAGCTTCACTGAATTGAAGATATGCAGATCTGCAGGATGTTGCATCATAAGTTGATGTATTTCAAAATAAAGCTACAATTTTTAACCAAATTAAATGAAACTTGGTATCTAATATTTATGAAATGTAGAATATTGTGTTTTTTTAGGGGAATAATTTGTTTTATCGCAAAAGTGTAATATGGCACCCCTTACAACATACATAATTTTGGGAGTCATGTAGTTGTATTTGTTTGACCTTGTTGCGCAGGCTGTCTTATCACTATCGAACTTCATAGTTCTTAACTTGCAATTCTGTGGGTTCACTTCCAAACAAATGGGCTGGTTGCAGGGGCATTTTTGTGGGTTTCCCTATGTCCCAAGATGGCTATGAGCCATTTTCTCTTAAAAAGTCTTCCACAAAGGCATTCCTTTCCTTAGGCAGATAGCCCTCGAGTGATAATGAAACTACCAACATGCCCATGTATGTTTATGAGTGCATATATGTTATTTGTTAAGGTACAGATATTTTCTTTCATAAAGCCCCTATCACACACATACAAAAATATTAGAAAACTTTAAATTGAGGCTTAGTTGTGGCCAAAGCATTTTAAAATTTATAGCAGTCTTAAAAGCAACTGCATTTCGCCATTACCAACACTACACTTCTTTGGCATTATGTGTTCTTCCATGAATAATTTTGTACAAGATAAGGCAAATGAAACCAATTTGGGAAGAAGAAGGAACTTATATCATTTACCTTTGAAATCAATCAAGCTGTAGTTCTAAACCTTTAGTATTTCTTCCTTCCAAAGTTGTTGTTTTTTTTTTTTTTTTTTTTTTTTTTTTTTATTATTATTATTTATTTACGTGGTACATTTCAAGTAATACATAAAGTTTTTTTTTTTTTTTTAATATGAATTTCCTATACTTTTTTTTTTTTTTTAATCTGTGCAGATGCAACAAAAAATAATGCACTAAAATACTATACAGTCAAATACCGAAAATCCGCCGACCTGAAATCCGTGTTGCCTCTCAAAATATAAACATTTAGTTTATAGGTTCCAGAAACCGCAACATGGAGTACAAATATTGAAGAAAAAATACTTACTGGATAATGATGTCATAATTACCAAATAATAATGAGTCATAACAGAAATACCAAATTATTGACATCATGATAAAGAGTTTTTTTCCCTCCAATCTGCATCGAGGTAAAAAAAGCAGACGATTAACTCAACTCTTCTTTCAAGTTCACGCTTCACGTTGTTGTACTTTCTGAGTTTTGTTATTTCATGAGATTGTTTAGTAATGTCGTTTTTTTTTTATCTGGATATTTTGAGGATATATTAAGAATATTTTAAATTTCAGCACTTTTTAATACAATGACAGATAATGACACACTTGTAATTTTACTGCTTGCAACGTTGAAAAATGTAAACGCGTTGCATTGACAGTAATGAAAGAAGTGGAAATTCTGCTAAAGATGCAGGCAGGTGCTACTGCTCGGTTTATAGCAGAATCGTATGGAATTGCCACAGGGACTGTGTATGATATATGGAACAATAAAGAAAAGTTGTTCAAATTTTACAGCAACAGTGATTCTAACATTGGAATCCGAAACCAGAAATCTTTACATGAGGCGAAATTGGCAAACCTCGATGCTGTCTTGTACGAGTGGTTCAGGCAGCGGCAGAATGATGGGGTACCTATTTCAGGCCCGCGCCAAGCCTAACCTGTACTCCTGAGAGAAAAGGGGAAGCTGATTTATGCTGATTTAAAAATAGAGGAGCCTAATGTAAATGAACAGTATAATATAATCAGTTTATATATGTAATAATAGTCTAATGCATATAATTAATTAATGTATATAATAATTTAATTAAATGTTTCTAATACGCATTATTTATTTTGCACTTTTTGTCTGAATATTATCTTTTCTGTCTTGAAATCCACAAAATCCTAAAATCCGCACAACCTCTGGTCCCAAGTGTTGTAGATTTCTGGACTTCTACTGTACTTAAAATTTTTATGCGTTGAAATTTTGTATTATGGTAATATAAATAAGGAAACTTTTATTGATTTTGATGTACTTGCATGATGCTTAGATTTAATTATTTCAGCCCTTTTATGTAATATGCTTTTAAGGATGGCTTAATTGTTCATTTCCTTTAAATTTGTTAACATTTGAATCTAACAGTTTGAGGTCAAACAAATCTCCACTATGGGAGAATCCTTGAATGGAATTTTATGTAAAAATATTTTTAAGCCTAATTAATATAGTGACTTGTTTCCTTTCCAATTAGAGACCAAATAGCCATTAGTCTACTAACAAAATCATTCTCCAATATGCTGCTCGTGGAATTCTCTGTTTCCTAAGGGAAAAAATGGGTAACTGAACCACAGTTCAAATTCATGAAATCAGTTATATGGTCATTCCTTTCGAGTGATTAAATTTTTTATAAAAATTTTCTGGGTTTTCTGTAGCTTAAATTAGGACACTTCTTATTTCCATTCTTCTCAAGCTTTTCAACCAAGCATAAAATGATGTTTTTTACTAAAAAATTTGAAATATGTGTGATTTATAAAATTATTTGTTAGTTTTGATTTTTAAAATGTTTGTTTATTATCTATTTATTTTGAAAGACATATAATTAATGTAATACATTTTTATTATTATTTTAGTCTTAACTTACCATATGCCAGCCTGTATATAACACCAAAATAACTGGTGAAGTAGCAGCAATGCTACTAAAGAATTCTGAAATATTTAACTGATTTCATTATAATAATTAAGTTGATATTACAAATTACTATAAATATTTTCATGTGAACAATACTGTGCTGATCAAAATTTGCTAAGCAAAATGTATGGCTCAAAAGATGGTGGGAAAAACAATGGAATTCTTATCAAAGTATTTTAAAAATGACTGTATTCTTATTTTGAAGATAATTACTATAAATCACTTTTCAAAGCGATGAAAAATACTGAATTCTGATTAGTCAAATTAAGAATTCACTGTAAGTGCATTTGATTATCTGGATTTTTCATTAATTGTCTCTAGTTGTAGCATTGAAATAGCGTGTTTTTCAAAATGTGCATAACAGCATATTTTTCTGAGTCTGCTTCGGACATGATAAAATAATGATTTGCTGGTTATTAAACATATATGTAGAATCTTATTTGAGTTGGAAGGATGGAATTCAGCAAGAGTAGATGCAATAAGAATGATTTAAAACTCTTAGAATAGTCTCATTTTATGTGTACCCATAAAATATAGTTTTCCTTGCCTTGTATTTTATATTCCAATTCATTTCTTAATGAAGAAATTCCATTAGTACAAGGTGATCCAAAAGTCACATATCAAATTTTCAAGATGTGTAGAAATTCCAAAGTCTCTATTAATGGCAGATTGTTTCAATGGACAACACTCCTATACTGTTTATTAGTAGTATAGTACTTGAAAACTCAACTATAGTTCATGTTGTTAGTTTTAAAAACCGTTTGTTTGGTTGCAAAATGAAGAGGAAGTTTAATGATTGAGCTTTGTTTCACAGCATAAATTTTGTTCAGATGCCATCCTTCTCACATTAGTTGTTGATGATACCAAAAAATGCCTCAGGGCCAGCTGGGATTGAGATGGCAACTGCTAGTGCATCTTCTTAAGTACTGGTACTTTATGTTTGTAGAATGAACCATCTTATATGGTGTCACTTACAAAGAATGAAAAACTGAATCAACATCTAAAACTCATCATTATCTCAATCCGACATCCATTCCAACTGTGTATCTGCGAGGCTTATCTCATAACTTCAGCAGCAGCCCTTTAAGTTTGAGAAGGAATACCACCACTAGATCTCAGAGTTGAGCGGGAAGCTTTTCTGGTAATATTTCAAGGCTAAAACAAAGTTGGATAGTGTGGCATACAGAATATAATGTAAATGACTTCAAGCACTACAGAGGTTACCTTCATATACTATCCAATGCAATTAAATATTGATGCAGTAATCCACATCGATTCGCATTACATAACCTCAACTTCACAAGTGCATTGTACAGATGTCTCAATCAGACAGTGGTATAGGGAGTGGCTTTTGCTATATTGATGATAACTTTATCAATACCTGGAAGCTTAGACTGGACAGTTGCAATGCAATCTTTTAAGCAGAGCTATTGGCTCTTGAAGCAGCAATAAACTGTGTCAAAGTTTGTGAAGATCATGGTAACATTTACAGTGACTCAGTTCCAAAGCTGGCAGCTTCTGCTACAGGCTGCTATATAGCAGGCACTCATTTGTTCATATCACCAGATGAGTTTTGCTAGCATTGCTACTCCCAGACAAAAGCCCTCGTCTTTATTATGTTTTCTGCCACACAGAAATGTAGGGGAACAAACTTGCTAATGAGCTTGTGAAGCAAGCTGCCAATGAAGTAACTATGCCAGAACAATCAATACTTCTTTCATCATTTTCTCTTAAGAATATTATAAACATAAACTGTAATTAATGGCAGAAGCAAGAGTTTATGGGAACCACAAGCGGATTTGTCCAAAAGTCAAAATGGAGCTTATAGCAACGACAGAGTTCCTAACAGATCATCATCCCTTTCTCAACCACCTGAAGCAGCTTGAGAAGAACGCCTCAGACCAATGCCAGTGTGGAAGGGAAGGCATTTGATTGCACAAATATAAGAGAATATCATATTTTTTTTTAAAAAAAAACCTAAGTGCTTTGAATTGGGCAGCAGAAGCACACAGTACTAAGTCCAATTCTTATATTCTCATAGAATTCATCTATATTTTAAATTAATTTTCTATGATAAGTGATTCTGCCTCTCGAAGCTGGCTTTCATGCCAGGAAACAGACTAATATGTTAAGAATATGCATAAATGTGCATCATATCATATTTTGCTGTTTTACAATTTGAATGACATACTGTTAATCATAATTGTAAATGCAGTTTCTGTGTACTTATTTAGTATAGTATCTCATAATAAGTTATTCATGTTTAAGTAATCTAATTGAGAACTGCGAGCACCACAACCTACCATCATGTGAACAAAGAAACAAAAGACTGATATTTGAAAGAAGACGCCAGTGGTTGCTGGTTTGGTGTCATTGTCAAAACGAACTGGTTATGGCAAGTAGAAATCTCCCTTTACCATACATTTTTCTTGGCTAGACTTTGATTAACAGAGGGCTGCTCTATTCTAAGTCATCATTATAAACCATGATGCATGGTTTATCATGATGACTTAGAATAAAGACTTTAATCTTCTCTAACCTTTACTCACATTTATTTCAGCAAAATATATCACTCACATATATTACAGTAAAATATATCTCATGTTTATTTCAGTAAAATACATCTAATTATTATTCTTTTCCTTTATTGGGCATTAAATTAATACAAAGATTTGTTTTTGTACTATTTTGTTACAATTGGGAATCAACTGCATAGAGGAGGAATTCAAAGTTTTCGGGTGAACTTAAAATTTAAAAAAAATCTGAAAGCTTTCAGATTTTACATTACGCCCAAAGGAACTTTTCTTAACGTTTTGTATGTTACCTTTATTTATTAAATACCATGTTCTTTGCACTTCAACCATAAAATTCAATTCAACAGCAATACTGCAAAATAATTTTTAAATGAGCATATCTTTAGAATTTCCGATGCACAGTTCCACGCGCTGGAAATAGGTTTTCCCCCATAGAGTGTTGCCATTGCTCATTTTTAAATCATTGAGTTTGTCGATCAAAAATTCGTTAAAGTGTTACAAAATATGAAATCGATAATAAAACAAATTCCATGTTTGGGCTTCCAGATGTCCATATTCAGTGGAAGATTACGTTATTCAAAATTTGATGGTTCTAGGTACCGTTGTTTTATCAAAATGCGAGAATTATTTAAGCAGATAATTAAAATTTATGCAGATTCTTCATTATTTCATTTCTTTAAATAATGAAGGCGATAGTATTTGGTGGCAACAATTTGAAAAGTGATTCTCAGTTTATAGTGAATCGATGCAAAATGCCAAAACGAAATTAATAGCCCTTTGGGTTAATAATATAGAATGGTTCATCAGCTTATTCTGGATTAACAGAAATGCAGTGATTTTTCTAGGAGAGAGGGGTTCAATTGAATCTGATTTACCACTTCTTGATAACATTGAATCAGATTTTAATTGCATTCCTTTGCCTATATATTTTTTGTTATTTTGTATTCCCTTTCCCTGTATTTTTTTATGAATATTTGTTAAATTTTACATATTTATGGTAAATTTGGACTCTATTGTTATTAATTTCATTTCTTTCATGTCTTTGTGGATTTGGTTCTAAATTTCTGTCCTTTTGTCTATAATTGATTAATTTTCAGCAGCATTTGCATGGAAATGATATTGGGATAATTTCTTTTAAATTAAGAAATTTATGATACTGTAAAATATATAAATATATATATATACAATATGTGCCATGTGCACTTTGAATGTTCATATTCAGCCAACTTTTATAGAGTACATCTGTGAACTTAGTAATCATCCTCATATGGTTAATGACAAGGCAAAAACCTTTTATGGTAGTGTTCTGTTCTTTTCTGATACATTTTTTTCTTGACTTTGTACATTTTTTCCACACTCAGAAGCATTAGGTGGCTGCTTCATTTCTTATGGTGAACATTTCCAGTTTCTCAAAATAACATTACCAAGCTGGAAGTCCAGGTCTTGTTAGGTTCCTGAACTTATTGGAAAGCATTTCACCAGCTTTTCCGTACGAATGTATTGCACGGAAATGCTCGTAAAAGTTTGTTCTGCTTCGGAAAACCCATCTCCCTCTTGCACGAAATGGTTTTAAAACTAACAGCCTAAATTGCAACTGGAATTTCAAGTCATGTATTACTTGTAAGCAGTATATCGGTGCCATCCATTGAAACAATTTGCCATTTATATCCATTTTGGAGTTTCCACAAGTTTTGAGAATTTTGATCTGCATGACTTTTGATCACCCTGTGTATCAGCAATTTTGTTGCATATTACAATATTAAAGTATTCTTGTTAGAAAACTTATATACCGTATATCTTGCTTAAAGTGTTCGAGTTAGAGTAGTTATGGTGGTTGTGACAGATGTGAATGAAATGAAATAGCCAAAGCATTTCAAGCCTAAGACAAACATTTATCATCACAAAATAGGCTATTTATTACAAAAAATACAGGTGGGAATCATAAAATGAAATAGTAAATAAAAGTCTAAAGCAAACATTTATCATCACAAAATAGACTCTTACCAAAAAAATACAGGTGGGAATCAAAAACATCTACTCAGGTGCCCATGTGCTAGATATAAAACTTTGCCTTCACCTCTAGAACAAGTTGAATTACATTTGAACTCTGAAATTACATGTAAAATATTCCTAGAAAAACGCATGAAACAGGAGAGCTCCTTTCTTTTCATGTTTCTCCAAACTATATGGGCACACTGATAGACTGTCTTATTTTGTTCTGTTGTATATATAATGACTTTCTGCTCTTCGTTCATACTCTCAGAATCCAGAACACGAGAAAGTTATGTTTCAATTAATATCAAATTCTTTTTTTCCTAAAAGAAATTTAATAATGTCTGTTATTATGTGGGTTGAATTTTTTTAAATAGACCTGCTCTGCTCAAATTTACACTGTTCTCCAAAGGTTTAGGAATAATAATTTTTCCACCATAGCGTTACAAAAATTGATGATAAGGTTGTCAAATAAAGTTTATAGAAGTTATAATTGCACAATGCAATAAAAAATATATAAAATAGAAAAATGCCACTATTTGTTTAGCAAACATTGCTATTTAAAAGATAAGTGCAGAGATCTATGGTGATGTGCTATTAAAAGATATGCAGAGATATTTCTGCAAATGTTTTGAAAAATCGTTGGTGCTTGTTGAATTTTTAAAACTAAAATATTGTAAATCATGTGCCGAAGGGAAGCCTGTAATTAAGCTAAATCGGCAAGGTGGCTACATATCGGTCGCAATACGTTCACGAAATCCGAATTTTGTTTTAAAAAATGTACGGTGTCGAGATCATCATCTGCGACAATTCTTGAGGACCGCTAGCCGTTTCTTTAGGATAGAAAAGGACAACACTTTGTTGCCAGTCATTTTGTAGCCTTAAGTAGTATACCTGCATTTATTGTAAAAAGAGGATTGCAAATGCAAGATCTGTTTGCCGGGAGACTATACTTGACTCACTCCTTTACATAAAGCACAGCAAAGGAGATCAGCAAGAAGGCACATCACGTCAAACAGAAAGCTGTGGTCCTCAGTACCCTTAACAGATGAATACAGGACTGTCTACATTGTCACTTGAGTCATGCTATAATGTGGAGCAATGTATATGATGTAAAGAACAGGAAGACGGTGGGCCTTACACCAGACTTTTGTCACTGGTAAATACAATTGCAACTGGGGTAGAGCTAACTGGAAAACTGACCCCAGCTATGTTGAAGAACACTTCGGGGTATAGATTTGAGGATCTTCCTCCTGCTTACCCTACCACCAAGCCACTCGAGAGGAATTTTAGCTCTCCAGTATTTTAAATGCCGTCATTCCGCACATACAGTATACCCTTATAAACATCCATGCTTTGTCCCAATATTATGAAACCAACATCGCTAGCCACTTTACCGATTAGGACGGCAATGTTACATACAGGCGATCACTGTTAAAAGGAACATTTATGAAGGCAGAAGTTATATCGACATATGGGAAAGAATCACTTTAGACAGTCAATCTTAAGTATGTTTATGTTTTCCTGATAAGATATATTAGGCCAGCTTGTATCATTAAGATCATATGCTGCCACCCAGTTGATGAATTCTTTGTTTTAATGGTCTGCCAAGTAGTACCCGTATATTCGACCATGATCAAGGTGTTCAGTGAATGGCTGCTCATCTATAAGGGGCAGCCAAATGAAAACGAGACAGACTATATAACGAGCATGGCGCAGAATTTGGTAACGCATGTAAGTTTGTATACAGAAGCGCTCGCTATTAGGAATTAGGAAAGAACAGAGCGAACGGTTATAACTCTGTTATTTAAGTGAGGCCGGCGACTCGTGTGTGCGCCCCCATTACTATGGTGGCCGGGAAAGAGACACATCGTGCTGTAGTGCGTTTTTCGACTACGGAAGGAGTATCAGAAAGTGAAGTTTATGTCCGAACGTCTGCTGTGTATGGGGAATATAGTATGTTACGTGAGGGTGTGTTTGAATGGAATAAACAATATCGCGAAAGTCAGGTGTCATTAAAAACAGCAGTCGCCCAAGAAAGGCTCTACCCCTTCTGTCATTGCTGCGGTGTATGCTGCTGTCAGAGAAAGCGGACGGTGGAACACATTCGATTCATGTTGAGCATTTTCAACGGTACCGCTACGCCATCTTGACCAAGCATCTGAAAGTCCGGAAAATCTGTGCATAGGGAATTCTCCACAGTCTGACGGAGGGGCAGAAGTTGAACAGAATGTTGACATCACTGCAGCACCCGGAACAGTATTAGGATGAAGAATATCGTCTCCTGTCCCGTATTGTCGATGAAACATGGTGTCATCATTTTGAGCCAGAGAGTTAGCGTCAGAATCAACAGTGGAAGTACACAGGTTCACCCTCACCGAAAAAAATCCAAAGTCGTGCATGCCAATTCCGCAAAAGTCATGCTGAACGTTTTCTTTGACTGCAAGGGCCCGCTGCTCATGGATTTTCTGGAACACGGTGCTATAATTAACCCACACTGGTATGTGGACTCTTTGCAAAAATTGAGCGGGCCCATGATTCACCAGACGCTCAGAAATGTTGACGGACGGCATTATTCTGTAGCAAGAAAATGCCTGCCCACAGTTGTCACGGTACCATCCAGATCTCTCCCATTGCGATTTAGAGATTTGTGGAGCGCTGAAGAAAGACACTCGTGGCCGTCGGTTCGCTTCGGACGAAGAGGTGCATCCGTGGATGCAGTCATGTTTTCATGAGAAACCGAAATGATTTTTCCAACACGGCACTGACTGTCTTGTCTAACAGTGGGATAAATGTATTAAGAGTTATGGCTGTTACTTATGAACTAAAAAACAATTTAATTTTTTTTTTCCATTTGTCTTGTTTTCATTTGATTGCCCCTTATAGATATGATCTGCATTGAAAATCTTAATCTGAACTAGCATGTATTCCTTGAAGCCCATGTGCTCTTTTGACTCAACGTACGGGACCATATCAGAAAAAAGGAAACCTTGCTTTATTCCTCCCACTAAGATCCTTGAATGAGCTGTATTAAGACACATGTGTGATCTTTGCTTCCAAAAATGTTCTGAAAAGTACCTGGCAATTTAATCAGTAGCTTGGAGAAGAGGTGAGAAAATTGCATTAACGTCAAGGAAGAGCATATTCTGTGTAAAAACTGTTCTACTTTAGTTGAGCGAAAAAACTTAACCTGTATACCTGATTAATCATGTGTTTTCTAATTTTTACTTTTTTTTTTTTTTTTTTTTTTTTTTTTTTTTAAGGAGTACGACATGTACAACTTTTGTAATATGCAGTAAACTGTTTACATGTTCTGTATTTCTAATTTTCCCATTTCCTGCCTTCCCCGCTTTGAAATGTCTGCCCTAAAATCTTTTTGTTCCTTAACATTTAGAGAACAATTTATTTCTTAAGATTCATATTATATATTGATATAAATAAAATATCAGTTTTATTAACTTATTTAATTTTTTTAAACAATACTGCTGAAGGTAGTTCATAAATATACTAATTGAAGTTGTTCCAAAATGTGCTACTCTAATTCTGAAATATATTTAAAAAAATTAAATTTGCATATTATTTGAATAAAAAAATTATATTCTATAATTTTAAACCACTTAAATATTGTCTATCACATTTATCACAATATAAACATACAAATTGAAACTGGTATGTAGCTAAATAATGCCTAGTAGTTGACAAGATGCAAGCACAGTATGAACTATATCATGACTTAGATCTCATATTCAGTGAAAGTCTTGCAATTGGTTAGACACTTTAGTGTCTGGAGAACTACGTAAGATATCAGTGACAGTTTTTGCAGTTTTTATGGAATCCTTAGATTTGAAAGTATGGCTGAAATATCTATCACTATAAAAATTTGTTTTCATCTTCACAGTACTAACGTAAGGTACTGCTTGCTTACAGTTATTTGTTGGTAATTTTGCTTGAATGTAAGATCCTTGCTGGCGTCCAAATTCACAGTTGTTACGCATGCTACTCTGAATTGGAAAATCGCAAGGTTCCCAAGGACGTCTAGAGGTTTGAGCTGGATCGCTAATTTTTCCGATAGGTAAGCAGTTTGATGCAGTCACAAAACCTTCGACGCCGTGTGGTGTCTGAACATATAGCCAGTCTGATTCTTGGTATAGCGCCGTCACTAATGTACCCATTGGCAAGGAAGTTTGTTGAAATGGCGGTTTGCATCCTATGTGTGAATGTAATCTAGAACACTGCATGACTACCATCGGTACATTAGCTGGAGAGGCTTTCGATGCATTGCATAGCAACCTGTTTGCGTCGATATCTTCGCTAGTCGACGTTTTTACGCAGTAGTTTATTTCTTCAAATTCTTGCTGTTCTTTACGATTTTGGCAAGGGCGGTTGCGGCACATTTCAGTAGAATGCTGTGTACTTTTGTCTAAGAAAAGGTTGTCTGTTTCATGGTTGTTTCGTTGCTTAAGCTGTACTGTATTTGAGTTTTCCCTTACGTCTATAATGTTTTCTAAGCTCCAAGGTGGAAAGCGTTGCGATTTATCTTTCTTTTCTTTATCATCTGGCCAAGTGTTATTCGCTGACTCACCAATTCTTGCTAACCACTCTTGAATGCTTTCTTCGGTCTTAATTTGAGAAATTTCTGATAGTGGGTTATTCATGTCCAGAACATCATTTGTTAGCTTCTTTGATTTGTCATCAAGTTTATCCTTGTTTGTCCTCATGTTCTGAAACTTATCTCGGGCAGTCCTTTGAACTATATGTTGTCTAGATAGATCATTTTTGTTGCCATGACTAAAAAGTGGCTGGGGAAGTATTTCGCTTTTTTTATCACTGATTTTGGTAATTGGTCTCATAAGCGAAAGCGGGAAAGATCGATCTTTAATGTTCCGTTTTGGTTTGGCCATTGTATTAAAATCTACTGGGTTTTCCTGACTATCTATTTGGCCATCTAATTGAAGTTTATCACAACCAGAATGTTCTATCACACAAGAATTAGATTTATCACAGTTTCTTAGAGCATCACCACTTAATTGCCGGTGTCTAAGTACCGACCAAGTAAGACCAGTTTGCTTTTGATCACCAGAATGATTTGTTTCGACCTTCGAAGTATCATTACTGTCATCCGTGCATTTAGATCTGAAATCTATTTTGCACTGTGGAACGTAGTTTGATGTTGGCATATTTAATTGATTCATTTTTATAGGCACGGTATTTTCATCACAGTCTGGGTCTTTCTGACTAGCACTATTGGCATCGACTTCAGGCTCCGATTTTATGTAGTCGCTGGATTGATCATAATGTTCTTTTCTTTCACTTTGGTTGGATGCACATTCCATAGTCTGATCTACGTTTTCGAGGGAGAGATTAGCATCATTTTTGCTTTTGGTAATTTCCAACCAATTTTTTGAAGATAGTCCATAAGCTGGGTTTTCCGTTACTTTTAAATCTAGATCAGCAGACTGTAAATTCACTTCCCACTCGTAAGATGGCAAACTCTGAAAACAGAAAAAAAGGTCTGATTATGCTTATCATTTGAATTTAAAAATTGCCCTTCACAGAAATAATTTTCAGATGTATCAGTTTCTCATTAATATAGTTTAACAAATGAATCTTGTTTTGTTCAGTTTAAAATGTGTGAATCAAAGCAGTCATTCTCTAGACTTTACAGTTTTATAAGATTTCAAAACATCATTTATGTGGTGGATTATTTAATTTAATAAAAACAAGAAATTTGAAAATATTAGGGAATTTATGCTATAGGGTGTATAAAATCTTAAATAACAAATCAGGCAAACTCCGGTTGCTAGAACGGCATTTAAGGCAACAATTATTAACAATTAACTGACTTGCTATATTTGATATATTTGATATATTGCTATATTTGATATATTTGACTTACCATATTTTGATAACTACTTCTACTAGATAATAACCAAGGAGGTTAGAATAGAAGGAGGGAGGGTTCGCATTTTCCTCTACTATCGGGGAGTGAAACTCCACCGAACAAGCGGCGTCCATGTTAGTAACTTCAAAACATTGTATTACGGCAGTGAAACATACGTGTTTTTAAGCTGTTCCGTGCATGTATTTTCCACTAAAAATATGTAAAATTTATAATGAAATGCTTTGCTATTGTTAGTATTTTGTTTTAAAGTTATAAAGATGATATCCGTAATTTGCTACGTACAGAAAACCATTAAGAAATAGTTCGAAATCTAAATGCATGTGCATAACATTAAGGCCTTTAAAAATAATGTTTCTGCATTTTTTCAAGAATTTGTTTAGGTTTTATTAGCAACCTGTTGGGTGTACTTTCCAATTTTTCCTTTAAGAAGTTATATTTCTGATTTATTCACAATACTGTAATTTATTAAAGAATCATTTAAAAAAATTTTAACCTAAAATGAATAGCAGATAATTATCTAAAAAGATAGTCACAGGTTGCTTTTTTTTTTAATGAAAGTTTTAAATAGATTCTTTTCACAACCAACAATCTTATAACAACAAGAAAATAAATATTACTAAAATAAAACAGATTTATGTGAATTCAGTGATTTCAGTTTATGCGCGTTTCATATTCATGAATCTCAAAGAAATTGCCTTGAATTAAGCTGAATTACAGAAATAGACCTATACCTATATTTTTGCATACGTCTTTCCACATGTTCAGTTGTGTAAATATTTTACTTACTTTTATCGCTATACTGTCCACAAATTTAAATTTATGCAAAAGAAATTTTAACAACAGAAGAGTTAGTTTATCTTGATCAAATGCACAAATTATACTCCTAACAGTTCACAAAACTTAAAAATGAATAATAATTAATACATAAAAAAGCATTACTTTGTTTAGCACCTTTACAATTCATAAAAATAGTAACAATTGGTGTCTTACTTTTCATGAAAATTATCAAACGAATTACCTAAAACGTTCAAATTATACAGTTTAAATCCTAGCATACATCATTGTATGTTAAGGAACAAAGATGTCAGCTATAAACAGAAACATTAAAATGTATTTCCCATATTTTGATTATTATTAAATCCTTTCTTCACATCTGGAAAGAATACAACATGACATTGTGATATTTTTTACCTAAGTTATCAAATTACATAAAAAAGAGAAAATCAATACTTACGCGTGAAAAGTAATCCCAGGAATCTTTTTCGAAAATCTGTTTGTGCATCCATATACAACACAAGATGACATTCTTCAAAAAGAAAAGAAAAAAAATATTGCAATTACAGACTTCCTTGCACAAGTCACAGCGATAACAGGAACATGGCTGCCAAGCTTCGCCGTTTGAGTTGAACGTTCCCTCCTTCTATTCTAACCTCCTTGATAATAACTACTACTTTCCCTTCACCTATAGTTTCCGTTTAGTTTCGGAGGTTGTCATGGCTGAAATCAGCAAGGAGTTATCGAGCGCTACCAAGAATAATAAAGATGTTATATATGAAAAAAACTTATTCTTGCTTTTGTTTTTTGCCGTTTAAATTATTATAAAAAAGAACTTTGCAAGCAACTACATTCTTGGTGACCTCGGAATTATTGATAAAAATGTCAGAAAGTGAAGAATCGGCGACTAAAGACGAAATAGCATGGGTAAATGTGAAAATACCTCCCTTTTGGGCTGAAAAGCCAGAGATATGGTTTTATCAACTAGAAGCACAGTTTTCTATTTGTGGAATAACTACCGAGGAAACTAAATTCAACTACTTAGTTTCGCAATTGGAAGCAAAATTTGTTGAAAGTTTTGTGGGATATTATAAGTGACAATAGCAAAACCAAATATACTGCTGCTAAAGAACGTCTCTTGAACACTTTTAAAGAAAGTGAAAATAAATGTTTACAGAGACTGCTAACAGGCATAGACTTGAGAGATAGTACACCTAGTCAACTTTTACAAAAAATGCAAAATCATGCTACTGATGGCATTTCGGATAAAGTTCTTAAAACACTATTTCTGCAGAAAATGCCAGATTCTGTGAGCAATATTTTAATCCTTAGTGATGAAGATATCGAAAAACTGGCTCTAATGGCCGATCGTATCTTCGAAATGCAACCGAAACAAGAACTATACTGTGCCAGCAGTATTGTTTCTCCAGGAGCAGATGCTATTGCTGAATTACGACAACAAATTGCAGCTTTGGATAATAAACTCCAAAAACTAACTGTCACAAGAAATTCTCGTCCTCGCTCAAAAAATAGCAGTCGATCATCTATTGATCGAAGTAAGTCTCGCAGCCGTTATAACCCTAATGTTAAGTACTGTTATTTCCACTTTCGTTATCGGGAAAAGTGTTTTCCTGATAGATGCAAAGCCCCCTGTGCATGAAAAAACCAACTTCCCGGAAAACGAAAATCAGCAGTAAATTTAGCGACAGACTCTGCTGCAGTAAATAAAGAAAATTGCCGTAAATTCCGCTTATTTATCACGGACCAAAAAGAAAAAAAAAAAAAAAAGGTTTAAATTTTCTGGTTGACGGTGGAGCAGAGGTAAGCCTTATTCCTCGTACTTCTAAACACAAACTTATAAGTGACTATAAATTATATGCTGCAAATAATACAGAAATCGATACTTTTGGTACAGAAGTTTTAATTCTTGATCTTGGTTTACGCCGAGAATTTCAATTCCCATTTATTGTAGCAAAAGTTAGTAAACCCATATTAGGTGCAGATTTTTTTAAATAAGTTCAATTTATTGATTGATATAAAACATAAAAGGTTAGTTGATGGTGTGACGAACCTCGCAGTTTATGGTGACATCGCACCTATCTCTATTAATGAAACTGTAAATACAACGCATAGCTTATGTAAATATTCTGATTTATTTGCTATGTATCCTAGTATAACAAAACCAAATTTTCTTATTTCTACTGTAAAGCATAATGTGAAACATCATATTATAACTAATAACTAACTACAACCTGTAAATTGTAAAGCAAGACAATTAGACCCTAAACGGTTGGAAATAGCTAAAAGAGAATTCAAATATATCCTGGACAATAACATAATTAGTCCGTCCAGTTCAAAATGGGCAAGTCCCCTACACATAGTAACAAAGAAAGACGGTTCTTTCCGCCCGTGTGGGGATTACAGAAGACTGAATGATTTAACTGTATCTGATCGTTATCCCATTCCTCGAATTCCAGATTTTCAACATATTTTAACTCATAAAACTATATTTTCACGTTCCACTAGCAGACGAAGATAAAGAAAAAACTGCCATCATCACAACTTTTGGTATTTAACAATTCAATGTCATGAGTTTTGATCTCAAAAATGCCCCCGCAACCTTTCAGAGGTTCATCAATGAAGTTTTTTATGGCCTAGACTTCGTGTTTCCATATTTCGATGATGTGTTGATTGCCTCTTCTTGCGAGGAAGAACATCGTTTACATCTTAAAACAGTTTTCCAACGTTTAGATAAATATGGTCTCCGAATTAATATTAGCAAATCAGTTTTGGGAGTACCTGTAAATAGACTTTGTGGGCTATCAAATATCTGCTGTAGGTTCAAAACCTCTACCTCAAAAATTTAAAGCTATCATAAAATATCCATTGCCAGAAACTATACATCAACTTCGTTCCTTCTTAGGAATGATCAATTTCTATCGTAATTACATAAAAATGCCGCGCAGAAACTCAAGCTTCTCTTCATGAACTTTTGAAAGGATCTACGAAAAAAAAAAAAAAAAAGTTTTGAAAAATGTAAACGAGATATTGCTCAGGTACCGTTGATGGCCTACCCCAATTCGAATACCCTCTGGCACTTCTCACAGATGCATCCGATTTGGCTATTCGGCCAGTTATTCAAGAAAAAGAACCAAATAAAGGGAAGCCTATTGCATTTTTTTTCAAAAAAGCTTAATGATGCCCAGAAAAATTATAGCGCTTACGATCGCGAGCTTTTGGGTATACATTTATCCGTTAAATTTTAACAAACATCATTTCAAACATTTACTTGAAGGCCGCGATTTTACTATTTATACGGATCATAAGCCCTTAACATTTGTTTTTAAGCAAAATAATAACAAAGCCTCTCCCAGACAACTAAGACAGCTATAATATATCTCACAATTCTCTACTAATCTACGCCATGTAAGTGGTCAAAAACAATGTGGTTGCAGACAGCCTATCTAGAATTGAGGACATCGATTCACTTGTTGTCGATTTTGACCTGATAGCAGATACACAAATTAATGATGATGAACTGCAACAGTTGAAATTACATTCCAAATCATTGCATATTAAACAGCACCAAATACCATCAGGAAAACTCTTATATTGCGATACCTCTACTTGTAATATCAGATCATTCATACCTAAAACTTTTCGGATGAAAACATTTAATGCAATTCATGCTTTATCTCACCCTGGAATCCGAAGTACTGTAAAAGAGATTACTAAAAGATTCATTTGGCCGGATATAAAAAAAGATGTTAAACAGTGGGCCCAAACTTGTATCGATTGTCAGAAAAATAAAGTAACTAAACATACAAAATTAGAATATTCTCAATATCAAGCACCAGACGAAAGATTTAGTGTCATGCACATTGATTTAATTGGGCCTTATTCACCTTCTAATGGATACACTTATTATTTGACGTGTATTGATCGGTTTACCTCTTGGGTGGAAGTGGTACCGTTATCAAATATCGCAGCAGAAAGTATAGCAGAGCCTTTTATGAACATTGGATAACACGATTTTGTGTACCTTCTTGTGTTATTACTGACCGAGGAACTCCATTCATTTCAGAACTGTTTCGACAGGGCCGGATTAAGGGTGTCGTAGGCCCTAGGCACTCCAGCAGCGTAGGCCCCGAAATAATAAACATTTTTTAACTGAAATTGACCGCTAATATTAAGTAATAATTTTGTTGTAGATATAAATCCGAAAATGTGATGATGCGGTAAAATAACATTATTTTATTTTGGGATTTTAATGTTTTTATTTTTCATAGAGCCATTTTCAATAGCCATAATTCCAGAATTGAGTTTATCTGCAACAATGCAACTTTTATATCTACCAAATTCCATGCAGAATTCCAGGGTTTTAGTACATGAACATGACAAGACATTAGCCGCCGGGAAAACCTCTCGGACGGGCACATGCGTTTGACACAGGGACAGGGACAGGGAAAAGTGGACGGAGCACCAGAACGTCGTCAGTGACTTTTACAGGTGTTGCTCCGCCGCACTACTGTACCCCGCTGGGCTTTTAGTTGGCCCGCATCGGATGCTAGCCTACCAAGACATTTACATAGTAATTTTACATTAATATTAGACTTACGTATTGAATATACAATTACAAAGACATAGTATACAATTATTGCAAAGAAATTAACCTATCAACAAAAGTTGGATTATGGCAGATTGAAATAACATAATTACTTCGAACATACATACAAACTTTCATTGTACATTGTACTTCATACAAACAATATATTTACATTAGTATATCTAGTTACATCCAATTAAAATAAACATCATTTTAAGGAGCTAATTGAAGATTTTTTTTTTTTTTTTTTTTTTTTTTTTTTTTTTTTTTTTTGTGCATTTTATCATACTTAGTTGAATTACTAAGGCGAATTCTCTTATTAATACATTTCCTTTCATTTTTTTAACTTGTTACACACAAATGCATCAGCACTGAAGTCTCACATTATTATTTTTGTAAATTAATGTATCATAAATACAGAAAATATACATTAGAAAATCACATAATACTTACATTTACACTAATATATCTAATAGAGTCGTATATTATTTACATTATTTTTTAATTAATGATTTAATTATTACACTAATACAGTCCAAATTCTTAATGTAACTATTTTATAAAAACTATTTATACCATATTTAGCCTGTTTCAGACACTTGCAATATTTCTGAAATCTTGCATTATTTTTGCAAGTTGTAGAATAAGAGGTATTTATACAGATGCGATAGCATCTTGACATATGTCTTCTCTTTTATATGCAAAAAGTTTCTTCATAATCAAGGAAACCTTTTGTTGTAAATGAGGTATCGTTAGCATGCATTTAATGTACTCAGGCGTAATTTGTGACCTTCCTTTGCAGTGTAGCTCTTTTGTGAGCTGGCACTTGAAAATATAGTGCTCTGGGTCTCCCTTTTCCCCACATACGCACTTGTCTGATTCGCTCAAATTTCGTGCAAAGTAGTACGTGGGGAAAAGACCATGTCCAGATAAGAATATGTTGATGAAGAAGTTATAAGAGATTGGATCATATGTGGGTTTCTTGTAGAAGTTGAAAAGCCTTCTACCTACTTCTGCATTTTCCCATTCAGTTTGCCATTTTTTTAATGTAATTTTTTTCAACATATGTTTCACATACGATTTAGGGAATGGGACATTGATTGGAGGTAGAGATGGGTCTTGAGCTGCATTTTTAGCAAGCGCATCTGCCCTTTCATTTTGGGCTTGTCCAGCATGCGCTTTTACCCACTTTATTTTTATAGATGTTCTCTTGCGCTGTGATAATAAATCGTAGATATCTTGCACTATTGATGATTTGTTTGTTGCATCATTGACAGCTTTAATTGCCGCTTGGCTATCACTGTAGATGGTAACATATGTTAGATGCTTTTGATGAGACCATAGAATAGCGTGTTTTATGGCTGAAAGCTCAGCTTGGAAAACGCTGTTGTTGTTCCTTTGTCCTTTCCATTCTGTTGTTTCTTGTTCTGAGAGGAGTGCAAAGAACGCGCATCCTACTTCTTCGTTTAACTTTGACCCATCTGTGTACACGACTGGAAATGAAGGTACACTGAGGGTGTCTTCTTTTGTACATATTCTGAGTTTTGCATGTACTGCAGGGTGTCTTAGGTAAGGATTTCGTGGCTGTTCAAAATCAAGGGGGCACAGGTTTTGATCTTCTACCTCTATGTTTTTCTTGAGGTGGAATAACGTGGCTAAGTCTGCATCTTCTTTTGCTTTCAGGTGGAGGGGTGGGATTCCTGTTAATACACAGAGAGCTGCCGTTGAGGTAGTTCTGTATGCTTTTGCTATTTGTAAGAGGAAGGGGCGTTGGATCGAAGCTAAGAGTCTTTTCTTTTTCACTGTCATAGGGTGAGTCCATGCTGATGCCCCGTAGAGGATTATTTTTTCGATCACGGTATTATAGAGAATGTTTTGCATCCTCGACTTGAGGCCCCACGTTGTGCCTTGCATCCTTGCGAAGGCTCTAGAAATAGTTTGGGTCTTCTTCCGAATTTCCATGAGGTGCGGGATCCAAGAAAACTTTTGGTCAATTTTCAATCCGAGGAATTTGATTTCTTTTGAGATCTTGATTCTTCTATTATTGATTTTAATGCAAGGCAGCCTTTGTAGCGATTTGCCCGGTTTTGGAAATAAAATAATATGTGATTTGGGCTCTGAAATTATTAGTTTTTGATTGACGCAGAGGGAATGGAATATGGAGAGAGTCTCGTTACTATTCTTTTCTAGTATGTCTCTTGAATGCCCATTTGTTACAAAGGCCACATCGTCGGCAAAGGCGATGAGCTTTGTATGGTCCGGCCACTTGTAGGAGGTGATATAATTGAAGGTGATGTTCCACAGGTCTGCACTTAGACAAGAGCCCTGTGGACAGCCCCTCGTTATTCTTCTTTCTACTATACAGTTGTTGCTGATGATTATCGTTGCTCTGTTTGTTAGGAAACTATTCATTAGCTTGAATATGTTCCGAGGGCATTTAATGTTGCGCAAGGCTTCAAGGATACCAGGCCACCACACGGAATCAAACGCATTTTTGAGATCCATGCAGAGTACTGCTGTATGGAGAGCTGAAGATTTATTCCTACGGATCTGCTCTTGAAGTTCTACTATCGCATGTGATGTAGATTTGAGAGGTCTGAAGCCGTATTGGTTGGGGCTTATGGTTTCGTTTTTCTCTAAGTGGTGGCGTAATCTGCCCGCGATTGCACGTTCCAAAAGTTTACCTATTGCAGGTAAGAGGTTGATTGGTCTGAAGGCTTCCGGATCCGTAGGATCTTTATTATTTTTCTTGAATAGTATTGTTTGTCCCTGTTTGAGACAATTCGGGAAGACATAAAATTTGAGGCAGAGGTTTAGTAGTTTGTGGAACAGAAAAGGCATTGCGTGGTGAATTATCTTAATAATCCTGTTGTCTAATCCGTCAGGTCCCGGAGCTTTATTATTCGGAAGATACTTAATAATTTTTGAAATTTCTTGTGAGTGGAATTCCACATCGTCTGGAGTATTTGGAGCGGTATTATTGTATCTAATGTCGGAATGTGAGTGGCCATCGTCTTCTGCATTATCTTTTAGGAAAACAACATCTAGAATATTGTTGAGAATCTTTTCAGTGACATTACCAAGCTGGCTGTTACGTGAGAGTTGATCTCTCGAAAGACCGATATGTGCGGGACTAAAAACTTTACTTGTAGCCATTTTATACAGCTGGCCGTATGTATCTTTATTACTACAGCAGTAATTCTTCCAGCTGCGTAATTTTGCTTCAGTTATTTTCTTTTTGTAATTTGCTAATTGTTGCTTGTATTTTATCCATATTTCCATTTTCAACTCTTCCGGAGCACTTTTCATTTTTCTACGAAGGGCCCTTGTATGTTGCTTTTCACGTCTTAATTCCTTTGTCCACCAGTTAGTCTTCGTAATCTTGTTGTTGTTACGGAGTTTAAATGTGTTGGTCGCTGTCTCCTGTACTGTTTTGATAATTGTTTCCATTAAATCATGGACTGCATCGGGTGATGTGCATTTATCTATAAGTTTCTCCGCATACTGAATACATGTGGAGATTTTTCTTCCAAATTGCCTTGCTTTTTGCTTTGAGATTGAAAATCTTCTTAATTTGAGGTCGGGGATTTCTTCTGATAATTCAAATGAGATGTAGTTATGATCTGAGTGTCTTGGATCATCAAGAACTTTCCATTCTTGTATTTTATTGGAGATACTCAATGTTGACAGTGTCAAGTCCGGCCATCCTTTACCATTTGTTGTTTCAAATGTAGGAGTGTCTGAAGAGAGGTTATGTATATACAGATTGTGTGTAGCAATAAAGTCAGCTAATGTATGTCCTCTATTATCTGTATTATTGTAATGCCACATTTGATGGTGAGCATTGAAGTCACCTGTAATCACGTGCTGTGATCTTCTGAGATTACTAAAGATATTTTCTAATGTGTGGAGATTCGGCCCCATATCCTCTCGTGGTGAGCAGTAAATGGAAGTAATTAATAGCTGTTCTGATTTACAGTTAATACTTATCGTCATCACATCTCTATGGCTTAATATAATTGTAGGGGACGATTTGGTATTGGTGACTATAATACTGGCACGTGGGTTAACTAGAGGATCCTTTTCGGTAGATTGAAATATTTGCCAGTGAAGGGGAAGGCATCTAACTTCACCTTTTACGCAATACGGCTCAGTAATGCAAATTACATCATGATTGTTATTTTCAATTACTTCACTAAGTTGTTCTGACGCCTTTTTTCCTCTGCCTAAGTTTATTTGAAGGATTCTAAGCTTGTCCTGTGGAGGCGAATTATTGTGTAAAATTGTCGTAAACAGTTGAGATTGGAGAACTGAAGGGGCGGCGGTAGTACTTGATGGATTCATGTACAGAAAGGGAAGTTTAAATTAACTTAAAAGAAACTAGGTAGTAAGCTAACTATTCTTCTTGCTTTGATGTGTATACTGCAACAGCTTTAATTTTTGAGATATCCCTCTGATATAATGGGCATTTGGGGGAGAATGCAGCATGTGAAGTATTGATGTAGGTTCCATATGTGCAGTTGAACAGTTTACAGTTGATACAATCCGGTACGTCTTCTTTGCAATTCCTTATGGAGTGAGGTCCGCCACAGAAAGCGCAATAAGTCCTAAATTTGCATGCACTACCAGAATGTGAGAAATCTTGGCATCTGTAGCATCTCCTCACACCGTAGAATTCTGCGATTGGGAGAATGCTCCAATTAATTATAATTTTCCTACGTTCAATACATTTTGATAGAGTACGAGGGGAGCATTCGAGAACCCACTTAATGGTGTTGGGGTTTTTGCCTTTTGTGTAAAAGAGAGGTGAAATCTCCTCTTTATCAATCATTAGTTGGTCAACTAGTTCTTCGAGAACTAATTTTGGTGGTAACGTATTCGGGATATTATTGATTGAGATTTTCGGTTTTTTAACCCTTGGTGTTTTTATTTCTATTAAGTTATTTGCTTCTTCGGAAACGTTTATGGCGTTAGTATTATGGCGTTAGTATTGACGGCATTGTTTCTGTATTAATTAAGTCTGTGGTGGAATCATCGCACTGACATGTAACGGCGTGGGAGGGATGCGGAATACATATCGGAAACGGAACATCGCTTACGTTACTGATCCCATTACTTGTAGCAATATCTCTGAGCTCATCAAGCATCTTTTTAAGCTTTGTGAACATTCCTGGTGGGATGATGCGTTTTCCGCCTCGTCTAGTACTGGCTAGATCTAGACATGCATGATAAAGATTTACGGCTCTTATATGCGTTTCTTGGCGTACTGTTGCTGCTTTTTCCGGTGGTAAAAGCATACTTTCCGAGTTGACGGACACTGGGCTCGAAGGACGTGTAGTTTGAGCCATGCTGGAAGCTGACTATGAGGGAATTAATATTATAAATTGTGAACAGTTATACTGTGATAAGTTGCACACACTCCTGAGAAATGTCGTACTACAGAGATAATTGAATGGAAATGCTTTCTATACGTAGAGAGCCAATTTTTTTTTTTTTTTTTTTTTTTTTTTTTTAGGATGAATAATACCAGTATTAATTACTAATCAGATTAGATGAGTTAAATATAAAATATATAACAAAAAACAAGTACAAACATAATAATAGAATGTTAAGAACAAATAGATTCTATTCAGTGCAATAAATGAAAAAAGTAACTAATATAAGAATGTAACTTATTAAAAACATTGGTAAAATGAAATGAAAAATGTTAGGTCGAATATATATTAAGTCAACTGCGTTATTCAGCACTTAAGAAAATAAGGAATATTAGGCACCTCAATTCATCTCTTTAAACACTAAGCAATTAACTCTGTTTGTTATTAAACTATGCAATGCATGTGGTATAATTAATCAATTACAAAAGCAAGGAGAATGAGAAGCGGGGACGAAAGAGTAAAAAGTCCTACCTTGGTAGCAGTATTTCTTCCGTAAGTTAGACTATCTCCAAGAGAGAAAATTCTCAATTCTTGTTAAGAAAAGAGTGCGAAAACAATGAAACACTAATCTTATCACACAATATAGAGTCTGTACAAGCTGTTACTAAAATCAAAATTTCACCAAAAGCACTAAAATTGAAGTAGATGACCGATAGAGATGTAAAGTTCACTTTTAAAGTACTCTGGAAGACTTGAGAGGGAATTTCTCTGTCCTGTTTCCGTTTTCTAATTGAAAAAAGAGTGACTGCACAATTGAGGAATATGCACTGTCATAAAAACCGCAAACGTAGTGGGAGAGGCTCTTTGTTCGTAAGAGTCATGGAGGTAGGAAGTAAGAAGGAGTCGCCCTAAACAAGTTTCTCCGTACCCTGCTCTGAAGCACCGGCGATCCCTACGTGGTGACCAAAACATTGGGTCATTTACCATTGAGTTCTATGGGATTTGACGCGTTCGGGTGTAAATATTTTGTAATTACGTCGCAAATATACATATAAATGTATATATTTTCTTTTTCTACAACACTTCAGAGTCCTAAGTATGTGAAAACAACATATTTTTAAACAACATTTAATTCTGAACGGAATTAAATGCTATACTTTTCACAGGACAGTTTTCTCAGAATGGTTTAATTTGAATGAAATATTTTTACAAGTTTTCGTTAATTACATTAGAAAAAAAATTAAGGTAATTCGGTTTTATTCGGTTAAGGTACAAAAATTAAGATCAAAGTTTATTGTATTATTAATATTAAAATTATGCATTATTTCTTTTCTATTTATAGAGCTTCTTCCTAAAATACTTTCTTAAATATGACATGATTTTTTGGCTTCTTTTAAATCGAAAAATGTAAGTCAATTTATAATTAATGCTCTATTCGGTTCATTTTAAATTAGAGAATTATTAGGAATTAAATAGTATTTGACTTTCTCTGAACATTTCTGAAAGGGAATAAAATAAGTTTTTTTTTAAAGTATTATTAACTTGTAACTGAGTTATAAAATGTAAAGGGAATAATTCTTTTAATTATACTTATCAGATTTTTTTTTTTTTTTTTTTTTTTTACCCTTCATTTCAACAATACATATTCCAAAAATCTTTATTATGTTCTTAAGTGCGCATCTCATAGCATTTGCTGTACAATACCTTTTAACAGATTGCTTTCCAATACGAACAATTCTTGCTTAAATAGTTTTATAACGTATTCGTCAACAGGATTTCAATTTATGTTTACAATTCAATATTAAGGTTATTATATATTTAGATAACATTTATAATCATTATAAATTAGATACATTTAATCATTAGATTTCTTCACAGTACTTTCACAGTTGTTTATAAGTGAATAAATTCTTCATTTCAAATACATTTATAAATAATTTAATGAATATTTAAGTATTTTGTTAAAGGCAGATACATGCTTTTTGCAAGCACATGCATAAATACCCATACATATTTCCTATTTATCATTTCGGGCATATGCAAATCTTTAATTTCTGCGCATTCACTATATTTTTCGTGTAAAGTAATTTACACTAATTTAGCATACACCCGAAAGTTTTACATAAAAAATATATATGAATATAATTTGAATGAAAATTATAAGTATTATTTTTAATACCCACTCAAAGGTCAGTTTTTCTTCAAAATTCCTCCACTATGGCATCTCTCTCTTTAGGCAGATAGCCCTTGCATGCGTTACTCTATTTAATAAAAACTTAATCTGACCTATGTGCCTAATTACAAATATTTGAACATACATAATTTTATATTTACATTTAGCCATCAAGTTTCAAACTTTTCAAATCTTCTAGAAAATAAATTTTGGCAGATCTCTTTTAGCAATTTTCTTAAAATCTATATTTTTGTAGTGCGACAGCTTAGAATTTTATAAAACGAATTCATAATCAAAATCGCTGTTGTTAGTTATCGAAAAATAACCAAGATGTGATTTTTGCGTAAATTTCAGTAAACTATACAAATTGCTATTATCCATTACACTATGAATGTTTCTTTCATGCGAGAGTGTCCCTTTTTCGATTTCTATGGAACTGTCGTGTGCCGAAATACTATCAGAATCTTGTCAAGCGAGCTTCTGAATGTAAACAAACAACACCCCGTCTGGTGACCCAAGCTTCAAAGCAGTGCTTCACTTCTAGCGCGGAATGGCCCCTCCTCCCTTTCTTACCTCCATGGTAAGAGTCCTGGGGGGAAAAGGGGAACGTAGTAGATTCCTTCCTTGTGGGGATTGCTGCGGTGGGTAGAAAGGAGAAAATAAGCCAAATTTTATATTTTCTGAACTATTTGACGGAGAATCTTTTAATTTAGAAATCCTTAATCGTCATTTTCCGCTGATTGTTGTCATCTTTTTTTTTTTTTTTTTTTTTCATGAAAAAAGGGCTGTAAAAACTGGAGAAACTGCTTGATGAATGATGAAGAAACCACTAGTACCTTTTGTTATCACCAGCTTTTCTTATCTCTTGCGTTTGACACAGTTGGCCACGTTTCCATGCCCACTACCAAACGCTTGCGCGCGATCGAGAGGTTTTCCCTGCTGCTAAGGTCTTTTGTTTTAGTAGCTCAGTTGTGTAATAAGTTAATATGTAAACACTACGATAGAGCGTGTATGCCTGTGCTTGTATTTAATCACGCTCAACCCCAAGTCAATCTTTAGTTTAAAAACTGGAAGTTAAATTTATTATAAGTAAGGTAAGTAAAGGAAAGTTGTTTTTATACTCTACTTATTTCAACCTAGTTTTTGATTCTGGAATATTGCTTCATTCCATTATAAATAATAGAATTTTCATTTTATCACTTCTTATTAGTATAATAGTCCGCCGTAGAATGCAGCACAATGCAAGGAACTTTGAGTAGGCCTATTATGGGGTGGTTTGGCCATACTATTGTAAAAAATCTCCAGTAGTAGTCGTAGAAATAGTACAGTCCAAATCACCTTTGGAATAGCTTAATTTTAATCCATACTCGTAAATCCGGGTTTCGTTTTTACAAGTTTAAAATGCATTACTTAACAAATTTAAAATAACTTTTTAGCTTTCTGATAGCATAATAAAAGCGACGGGCGCAAACTAAAATGTATATTTAAAGGTGACGAGAAGAAGGAGAAAACAAGTTTAAATTTTAGTTTGTGCGTGCCCATCGCTTTTATTATGGTATATCAGAAAGTTAAAAAATTATTTTAAACTTTTAAGCGCAATTTATAAAAGCTTTTTTTAAATATTTTTTTTTTTAGCGAAAAATGTCTGATGGATATAAAAGAAAACACCAAAGTGGACATGAAAAACGCAAAAAGAAAGAGAAAGTGAGTGAGTCGCTTAGTAAAATTAAAGGTTCTTTATTGAAATATGTTAACATTTCTAAGGAGACAGAAGATAATGCAGATGCGGTAGATATTTCCTCGATCGAGGTTAGACCTAAAGAAGCTGAGGCTTGTTGGGACTCGCAAGAATGTTCAACCAATAAAACTGAGAATGTCATAGAAGACGAGGCTGACGGGGGTTTACGAAATTTTAACGACGCTTCCAAGCAGGTGGTGCCTGAATCACTACCAACAACATCAGCCTCAAGTATTTTCAGTTCTGATCCAGCACGGTGGAACACCATAAGCGCAGATCTTATCGATTACTTCTCTCGTAATCACCCTGTGCAGAAATTGGATATAAATTTTAAGTTATACGCCACTAAATTTGGCGAAATAATGAGATGTCCATCACAAGATTATTTTTTCAGAAAACTGAACAACAATGATATTATAAAAAGGGACTGGTTGATATTTTCCGAATCTACTGGCAAGTTTTTTTGTTATAAATGTATTTTGTTCAAATCGGACCTACCTGGAAATCCAAACCTGTGTAACCAATTCCTTACAGGCTTTAATGACTGGAAAAACGCACATTCGAGAATTTCAAGTCATGAAGTGTCAAAAGAACATTTTGCATCTATTTCTGCTTTAGTGAACTACCAACAAACTAGAAAAATTGATGAGACGTTTGATATTGTCAAGGAAAAAGAAAGCATATATTGGACAACGGTTTTAAGAAGAGTAGTGGAAGTAATTAAGTTTTTGGCCGAAAGGGGACTAGCGTTTAGAGGCGATAATGAAATACATGGTGATCCTAGTAATGGCAATTTTCTTGGGTGTATCGATCTCTTAGCCAAATTTGATCCGTTTCTAGAAGAACATGTAAGAAGATACGGTAATCCAGGCCGCGGAAAAGTATCATATTTATCCTCCGCAACGTATGAAGAACTAATAATTTTACTGGGGTCAAAAGTATTGGAAAAAATAGTTACAGAAATCAAAGAAGCCAAGTATTATGGAATCACTGTGGATTCTACACCTGACGTTAGCCATACGGATCAACTCTCCATAGTTATTAGATATGTCTCAAAATCTGGAGATATATATGAAAGATTTTTGATGTTTGTTAAAATAGAAAAACATGATGCCAAGTATCTTTTTGACACTCTAATTTCAGTTTTAGAAAATCAGGGAATAGACCCAAAATTTTGCAGATGTCAGTCTTATGACAATGCGGCTAATATGAGCGGAGTGTATTCGGGAGTACAAACTAGATTTAGGGAAATCAACAGCGCAGCCACTTGGGTACCATGTGGAGCTCATAGTCTTAATCTAGTTGGCACAGCGGCGGCAGAAAGCTGCTTAGAAGCTGTAAAATTTTTTGAAATTTTGCAATCGCTCTACAATTTCTTTGCAGCGTCCCCTCAAAGATGGTCTAAACTAAGGTCTTTGGGAAGTAAAATTTCTGTAAAAAGACTTTCAGAGACCAGATGGTCAGCACGTTATGAGGCTGTAAAAACATTATGTGCCCATTATGATGATATACGTGGTATTCTTACAAATATTTCAACTAGTGAAGGTATGAAACCTACAACAGTGATTGAGGCACAAACCTTAATCCATCAAATGAATACTTTGGAGATGGTATTACTCACAGTTATTTGGGAAGATCTAAAACACGTCGATATTGTAAATAAATCTCTTCAAGAACCTGGCATCGAGTTTAACACGATGGTGCGACTTTACGACAGTTTAATTCAATATTTATCTCACTGCAGAACTGAGGACATGTATAATAGCTATTATCTTAAGGCAAAAGCCCTTGCACCAGATTCAGAATTTAAAGAATCCGAAACTAGAGTTCGTAAGAGAAAACGACAGTTCGATGAAGGGCCAGATGAGACTCCCTCTCGCAGTGCCAAAGATTCCTTTAAGATTAATGTTTTTTTTATTGTTCTGGATGTGCTTTGCGCTGAAATGACAAAGAGACGCACTGCGTATACCAGCCTTTATGACACATTTAGTTTTCTTACGGATAATACACTGACCGAGGACATTATCAAGGTTAAGGCTCAAGCTCTGGTAAAAATGTATCCGTCTGACTTAGAAGAAAACTTTGTTGATGAGTATTTGATTTTTTCAAATTTGTACCCCAAAACCACCTCTATAACGGATCTCATCAAATTACAAATAAAGGATAAACTTGTGTCAAGTTTCCCAAATGTTAATATTGCATTGCGCATATACCTTTCGATATTGGGTTCGAATGCAGAAGGAGAAAGATCATTCTCCAAGTTGAAGCTTATAAAAAATTTTATGCGTTCAACTATGGGTCAAGAGAGAACTTCGTCACTGGGCCTTCTGTGTATTGAAAGTGATGTCGCTCGCGGCATTAATTTTGAAGATATAATACACGAATTCGCTGTGTCAAAATCCCAAAAAAAGGAGTTATTTTAGGATCTACTTAGTAAACCAAACGTTTTGTATTCGTATTTTTTGTGTATTTGTATTTACATATATTATTTTGACCTTCACTATATAATAATATAAAAATGTTTATAAGTTTTTGGGGTATTTTTATTTCAATATATTTTTTTTCAAAGCCCTAAGACCTTTGGCCTTCGTAGGCCCTTTGGCCTTCGTAGGCCCTAGGCACGTGCCTACTGTGCCTAATTGGTAATCTGGCCCTGTGTTTCGAAATTTGGCCTCGCTATGTGGAGTAAAAGTAAACCATACAACTTCTTACCATACTCAGTGTAATGGGAAAATTGAACGTTTACACTGTATTTTAAAAACAAATATTAGATGTTATAACTCTCTTCATTGGACCGAAACATTACCAACAGTTTTTATGGTTTTGCGAGCTGCTCTACGTGAGGCCTGTAAGTATACAATAGCTGAAATGGTTTATGGCAAAACTATTAAATTACCTGGCAAATTTTTTGAAGAATCAAACATGCCAATGCCTAATGATAATTTTGTAAGTAATCTTCGAAATCAGATGGCTCTCTTAAAGCCCTATCAATTCATATCCAAGTGTAAACGAAATATTTTCATCCCAAAAGATTTGTACACATGCTCACATGTGTTTCTGCGGGTTGAGAGAGTAAAAACACCTTTGGAGCCCCCATATGAAGGACCCTTTTTGGTACTGCAAAGAAACTCGAAATATTTTCTTCTATCACTTAAAAATAAACAAGTTAGTATCTTTGTGGATAGGTGAAAACCAGCTTATGTGTTACAATCTAATGAACTTTTGTCTCCAACTTCAAAAAGTGATCATACATCTGTGCCAAGTCAGCAACTAGAACAACCTAAAAAATCAACACGCTATGGAAGACAAGTAAAACTTCCAGTCCGTTTCAATGACGTTATTGACTCTTCTTGAATTTATAACTCTTTCATATTAATTTAAAACTTAACAATGTTTTTCTTGTGTACATAATTTCAATTTATATATTTGTATCAGTGTTATTTGTATAGGTATTTTTATCTTCTCTCCCACCATGTTTTCAGAGTAACGTAACTTTGTTACTGGTAGGGAAGTGATGTAGGTAACACTTATTATTGGTCATAATAACTACAACTACTTCTACTAGATAATAACTACTACTTTCATTTCACCTATAGTTTCAGTTTAGTTTTGAAGGTTGTCATGGCTGAAATCAGCAAGGAGTTAGCGAGCGCTACAAAGAATAGTAAAGATGTTATATATGAAAAAATTGATTCTTGCTTTTGTTTTTTGCCGTTTAAATTATTATAAGAAAGAACTTTGCAAGCAACTACAAGTTATTAAAAAATGAACCTATCCCAGGCTCATACAGGATTAAGCAGCAACTATTGGTCATTTTCAAGAGCAAAAAAATGTTAAAATGGAAAAAGATGAATCTGTTGAAGATACGAAGGTACTACTTTGGTAGACGGTTGCACGGATTTTGGCGATTTTTTGGCGAGTAATACGACTTATGGTAAACCCATTTCTGGATAAGTTATTTATGGTAACCGATACTTTGTTGTCATTTTATTTTAAAAATAATGCGTTTTATTATGCATAAAATCAGTGTTTTAAATATTATTTATGTCTTCTAAATATTAAAAATCAATTTAATTTTGCATTTTTATTTGAAATAAAAATTGTATTGTTTATGATATTTTATGAAATTTTATTCTGTGGATGATGTAACAATGACGTCACCTTACTTTAAAAGTAATTAGTTTTAATATATATAAATTTAATCTAATGTTTTAAACATTATTTATGGCTGTTAAATATTAAAATACAATTTAATTTTGCATTTTTTTAAAAATGCATTTTATTATGTATGATTATTTAAATAATTCTAAGTCTAGGCGTGATGTAATCAGCTCTCTGATTGGTTATAGAATACTTGTGCATTAACGAGCTGTAATCAGCTCACTGATTGGTTACTGAAAATTTGTGCATTACCGCGCCATTTTAAAATTTAATTCATATCTTCGAATTCCCTCAAAGATGTCTGTTTCAAAGATGAATGTTGTTATTGGTAAGTACCAAGAATTATTGGTATCGAAATAAAAAATTGTCTTTTGTACTTCAGGGAGGGGCAGTTAAAGGATCTTCGAAATCTTAAAAACAGTACCTATTATTGTTTTTTAGTCCAAAGGGATTTGAATCCCGAAGGACTATTAGTTTTGTTTTGGCATTTTGCGTCGGACGGATAAATGTCGGTTCACTTTTCAAAC
This sequence comes from Stegodyphus dumicola, assembly GCF_044657685.1. Lineage (NCBI taxonomy): Eukaryota > Metazoa > Arthropoda > Arachnida > Araneae > Eresidae > Stegodyphus > Stegodyphus dumicola. The sequence goes on from NC_140769.1 coordinate 218,914,153, forward strand.
TGTTGCCATAAAATGTTAGAGTCCTGCATTATATTTGAAGAAATTAAATAATGAAAATCTGCGTAAATGTATGTATATTTCTCACATTGTCATAAAATAACGGTACATAGAGTCATCGAATTTTGAATAACGTAATCCTCCAACGAATATGAGCATGTGGAAGACCAAATTTGAAATTTGTTTTATGATCGATTTCCTATTTTTTAAAACTTTGACGAATTTTTGATTAACAAACTCAAGGATTTCAAAGCGAGCAATGGCAACGTTGTGCAGAAAAAACATTTTTATCTTCAGCGCGTGAGTCTCTGTATCGGAAATTCTAAAGATATGCTCGTTTTAAAACTATTTTGCGTTATTGCTGTTGCACTGGATCTTATGGTTTAAGTGCGAGGAACATGATATTTAATAAAGAAAGGTAACACACAAAATGTTAAAAAACGCCCCTTTGGACGTAATTTAAAATCTGAAACATTTCAGATTTTTTTTTTTCAATTTTTTTTTTTGTTATTTTTAATCTTCATTATCCATTAATTTGGCTCTAAATTGCTTTATCTATTTATAATTTTTTTTGTTTTTTAAATTTTTTTTAATCTTGCCCTTTACATAACATTTTTAAAATTTTTTTCATTGATATCTAAATTACGATTCCGATTTTTTTTCGTGGTACTTATCAATAAACGAGAGGTTAAATGACTAAAAAAATGTAAGTACATGTTTTTCTTTTATTTTATAATTGTATACCTCAATTTTCGTTAAAATTTAATACACTATTTTCAAAACTTGCTGAGATAATTATTGGCACATATGTTTTAACGTTAATTATATTCTATATAACGTATTTTAAAGTATTTGAATTTAGTAATATTTTTAATCTTTTAAATGTTGGTATAATGTTTTAAATTCGATATTCAATTTTAGTAATATTTTAATCTATTTAAACATTGGCACAATGTTTTTATAGCGGTGTTTTTATTCTCTTTCTTTGCTATATGAAAGTAATAATAACCTTACTTTAGTATTTTATACTCATAGTAAATGTATTTATTTATACTTGCCTGCCATCTTAAAAAACGACATTTTCAACAAAAAATTAATCCTAATGTATATTAGGAAAACAACATTAGGTTGCCATTCCAGAGTCATCTACAACGCGCTAAAGTGGTTGGTGAACTCCTTCATACTGATTTTTGCGTAACTGTGGAACAAGAATCCATACGTGGTTCTCGATATTACATATGCTTTACAGATGATTTCTCTATGTACAGAAAAATTGATTTTCCTAAAAACTAATCTTCTATAAGCGGGGTAAGGTGGCGCCAAACTATTTTGGCCTTCAAAACTTGGCGAATTTTTTGGCGGCAATGAGAACACTAAGATATGATTTTTAAACGTAAACGGAATAGAAACTTTTAAGTTTTGTAGTAGTGAACTGCAATTATTTTGTGTAAACAGAATAGTAAAATGAGATGATAAGATATTAGACGAGTAAAACAAAGTCCATCAGCTTTGCAAGTAAAAACATAGTCCTTTCTATGTAATTCATGACAAAGTAGTATAAAGAATAATAAAATAATAAATTGTATAACACTAAGACTTTAAATTTATCAACCAAATAAATTCACTAACAACGGATGCATCATGAACTCACTAAAATATACAAGTTACTATCGTCGTAGAATTCAACACACTAAACAACTTAACATTAAACATTCCACATCTTTCGATTGCCACATGCAAAAAAACAAAAATAAAGAAATCTGAAATGTTTCAGATTTTAAATTACGTCCAAAGGGCCGTTTTTTTAACGTTTTGTGTGTTACCTTTATTTATTAAATATCATGTTCTTTGCACTTAAACCATAAAATTCAGTTCAATAGCAATGTCGCAAAATAATTTTAAAATGAGCATATCTTTAGAATTTCCGATACACAGTTCGACGCGCTGGAAATTTTTTTTTTTTTTTTTTTTTTTTTTTTTTTTTTTTTTTAGGCGATGAGAACTTTGGCGAACGCCGTTTCCTTCAGTCCGTGAGGGTTTTCTATTCACTGCTTGCCAGCACACTTGCAATCAGATATTATTATTGTATATTATATTATACTACTTAATGAAACTTAATAAGCAATCTTTACTTCTATCTGGCACAACCTTAGGCACTTATTACTTCCCCTTTCAATCTCACAAAACACCCATTTTCCTTCAATTTCAACAATACCACCAAGCATACCCATATCATTCTCGCAAAATTCCACGCACACTTCTCTACAGAAACAATTCGAATCGGCTGCAGTACTATTGCTAATTCCTAAATCGGAAATCTAGTAGTCAACTGGAAGTCGATTCAGTCAGTAGTAAGAAATTAATAAAATTTCACCCATACTCAAACGACTTTCAGCAAACCAGATACCCTTCCTTACACTCCGTTTCACAAAATGTTCATTTTCACCAGATTTCTTACACCGCCATTCAAACTTATCTGTAATATCCTTCCTTTCACACATTCTCATTTCATTCTCACGTGTTGGACATTCATACTTATCTGCAATTAATCCTACACTCATACACTATTCAAACAACTCTTTTGGATGATCACATAAAAGCAATAAAAATTTGGAATTTAGAGAGGGCCATGGGATCCAGATATTAAGCAACACTGTTTCACACAAGATACAAGATAGAATGAAGCTGAACATACAAAATGGTATGAAGTACCGCAAATATTTTTGCAAATTTCCCCCTTTTTTGGATTAAAGAACTCTGATTCGTCCATAAATGTCACATGACATGTCTCATGATCTCTCAATTCTCTGAGACAAAATAATCTGTGATTGAAACTGTGTACTTCTCATATTATTGCTAAAGTCCTAGCTAGTAACTTTTACCGCCTTACCAAAATGTCGCCAAACTACATGTTACCATATTCCAAAGATTAGCCGAACTTTTTTAGAGGATTTTTGATGGATTGTGGATTTTTCAGGATAAAACTTGTTGTGAAAAATGTAAGATATCATGCAAAGGTATCTTACATTTGGGAAAGCCAAGCAAAGGTGAGATTTTCCGGCTTTGTTTTTAAAATTACATCCTTTTAACCTTAATCATTTTCATCAATCATTTATTAATAGTTATTTCTTTTAAAATCGTGTATAATAGTCATAAATTTATTTCTATTATCCACGATTTCTGGTGAAATCAAGATGGCCGCCATTTTTGAAACACGGAGTTTCGTCGAAAATCTGGATGGCAACCATTTTTCAAAACAATGTATTTCATGTGTTTTGGCGCCAAAACAAATTTGTCAAACTTTAAAGGTGGGCTATACTGAAGCTTTTCCGGAAAAAAAAAAAAAAAGTATACTATAACTTCGTATTTAAAGAAAACCTAAATTATCTTTTAACTGAGTTGAAATGTTAGGTTCATAATGTTCTGCACGAGATTTTTTTACTTATAAATCTACTTTTGTGTGTTGTGTGGTAGTGTTAGCATTTAACGCAACGAGTTATCTCTCACAAATGTATTATTAAGATACCAAACGATTGAAAATGATCATTACCAAACGATTGAAAATATTGAATGCATGATTTAAAAATTATAACCGTAACTTCTGAAAATACAGAAAAGAATTCTTTTGCTTAAAGAATGTTTTGATTATTGATGAGTATCTAATTCGGTGCTTACTGCAGAATGGATGAGTATCTGAATCTGGATTTTTTTTATCAGTTGGAGGGAAGAGGTAAAAAAAAGCGTCATTGAGTGGTGTATGGAGAAAAGTTTGATTGCAATATCGTATAAGTGCTCCATTTGTGAAACTGATATGAAACTAGTAGAGGGAAAGAACCATAGAGACGGCTTTGAGTGGATGTGTAGAGTTACTGATGGCGAATGTAAGCATCGAATTTCAAGGTCTGTTCGAAAGAACTCGTTTGCGAAGAGTAAATTTAGCATGTGCTATGTTTTGCGAGTTACCTATATGTGGTTGGGTAAGTGCGGGAATGATTTTTTACGAATGGAATTATGTATTGCTAAAAATACGGTGACAGATTGGAAAAGTTTTTGTAGGGAAGTATGTATGGAGTTATGCTTGAAGGAGAATGTGATGTTGGTTGGGGAAGGCGTAATTGTAGAAACTGACAAAAGTAAGTTTGGCAAGCAAAAGTATTATAGAGTGAAAAGAGTCGAAGGAAGATGGGTTTTGGGTTTGATTGAGAGAGAGACGGATAAATGCGTGTTTAGAGTTGTTGAAAACAGAGGTGCCGAAACATTGTTGGAAATCATTAAAGAGCATGTTCTACCAGGATCGACTGTTATATCGGATTGCTGGAAGACATACGACTGTCTCGAGTTCTAAGGATATGCGCACCTGAAAGTCAATCATAGCTTGCGTTTTAAAGATCCAGAGACAGGTGCGCATAGACATCCAGAGACAGGCTATTGTATTGAGGGAACTTGGGCAGCAATTAAAAGAAGTTTCCGTGGTTCTCGAAGGCAAAAGAACAGTTTGATTCCTATCTTGCAGAAACATTTGGAGAAGGAAACACAAGAAATCTGACGCCAGCCAATTGATGCATATATTTCTCAGTGAGATCACAGCCATATATTCTGTGAAAGAAGAGGACTGAAGGTAAGTTTCATTTATTATTATTGACTTAAGTAAAGTATTGGTTGCTTGTCAAATGTGGCAGTTTGGATGTTCGGTAGTGGCTTTATTCTGGTAGCTTTATTTTTGTTTTGTATCATTTTTCTAGACACTTTTTTTTACAACTCGAATCAATGGAGTTGGTTACGCGCGAGTTTCTGCAATTTTCTGATTTTTTTTAAAGCATGAGATTTCTGAGTATATGAGCAATGCTGAGTTTATTAAATGTCTGATTTCTTTTAAGCGAAAATAAATCGACGTGTACATGGCCAAAGCCAATATAGTGCGCGATGCCGAGTTTGTGAAATTCTCTGATGTTTTTTAAGTGAAAATAGATTGATGTGTACATGGGGAAAGCCAATGTGGTGCGCAAAGCCGAGGTTGTGCGCGATGCCGAGTTTGCGCAATTCTCTGATGTTTTTTAAAGTGAAAATAGATCGATGTGCACATGGGCAAAGCCAATATGGTGCGCAACGCCGAGTTTGTGCAATTCTCTGATGTTTTTTTAAGTGAAAATAGATCGATGTGCACATGGGCAAAGCCAATGTGGTGCGCAATGCCGAGGATGTGCGCCATGCCGAGTTTGTGCAATTCTCTTATGTTTTTTAAATGAAAATAAATCGATGTGTACATGGACAAAGGCAATGTGGGGCGCAATGCCGAGTTTGTGCAATTCTCTGATGTTTTTTTAAGTGAGAATAGATCGACGTGCACATGGGCAAAGCCAATGTGGTGCGCAATGCCGTGGCAGCTTTTTAAGCGGTCTTTCAAGACATACATCCTGATGTCATACGGATTCTTAAAGCCAATAATTTAATTTTATGCCATGTATATTTAAAAATAAAATTAAATGATAGTATTTTTTACGATTTAAGTGACAAATATAATTTTATTCATTAGTAAAAGGCCATCCTGAAAAAGTTTGAAATATAAGAAGAATTACGAAGTCACGACAAAGAAACAAAGCTAGCAAAATGGGACTATCGAATGAATTTTCGTTAAGAAAACGGGTACCTTTCCGTTTCGCCGGCGCAAATCTCGCCAAGCAGACTTTATTGGCGACATGATGCAGTATACACATAAAAAATGTTAACAAATATTAGTTCTAAGAATTTTTTATTTTGAAGGCATAAACATTGTAATATCGTTTAAAATTTTATAAAAAGCCAATAAATAAAGGCAATAAATTTGTAAAAAGTCATTAATTTAAGAATTTACTATGCTTTTATGGTTCAACATCCTGATTCGCTGGTTCATATCACGTGTCCCCAAGTGATCTCATCTCACGTAAACTCCGCTACAAAAATTATCTGCATTAATTTCAAGTTAAATCTTAATTTGGAATACAAGTTTAAAATGCAAGAATTATTTCAATTCGTATGACTAGCTTACTCAGAAATTATGTAAAACCGCAGTGCTTTACTTCGCTAGTGCATTCTGATTAGAACTGATGAATTTAACCCTTGACTTTGTTTTTTCCATAGTTTTGCCTTCGGGTGAGCGGTGTGATTGCATCCTAATTGACTTAATTACCTCGAATGGCCTTAGGGCATAAAATTGAGCTATCTGGTAAAAATTCTATGTCATTTTATGTACATAGAACCTATTAGAAAAGTACCTATTATTCTATTTTCATTTTTCACATACAAAATTTTCCACAATTAAAAAATCCTTAATTTGTTTCAGATATCAGAATGATCATTTCAATTGCACATAATTTTTACTTTTATGGATGACCTTATCAAAGAATTCATTTATTATCACATGAAATCTAAAAACGACTCATTTAGGATATTTGTTATATGTTATTATTCATGCTCCTTAGATAAAAACGGTACTTTTCCGTTTTGTCGGTGGCCTTAGGACATAAAATTGAGCTATCTGGTAAAAATTCTATGCAATTTTACCCCAGTATTGAAAGAAACAATCTGATAAGAAATGGCTGCGATTTGTTTTGAAAATGAGGCGTAAAATGTTACCAGAGAGGATACTCCGTTTGATATCAGTTGTACCACTATTGGCGACTTTATCGCCTGCGCCGGCAAAACGGAAAAGTAGCAAAAAACTTAATAAATTAAGATATACTTGCAGAGGTGTCTTCGACTTATGATGCAAAAAACGTTGCAGAAATCCTGCCGTAAATCGGGGACTTAGTTTATTTATGATATGTTTGATATTTTTTTTTGGTAATTTAGGCTAATATGCATTTAAAAATATATAAACATGCGTAACATTCATTGAAATTTATTTGTATACAATCCATATGCAGTACATACATACGGTACATTCGCTATATAACACGCACCCTTTTCTTTACGAAGAAACCTGAAACATACAAGTGCGATGCTCTTATCTTTTGAAGTCATTCATTCGAAGATTTTTGCCAGGCTTTCGAACAACGATATACTGAACTGACAAAGTCATAAGGAGAACAATATGTGCGTGTGTGGAGAAATGTGTGTGTGTGTGTGTGATTATGGCAAAGCCTCGAGGGCTATCTCGAGGGATCCTCGAGGGAGGGATGCCTTCGTGGAGGACTTTCTAAGGGAAACTGGCTCGTATACACGTTACACATGGGGAAAACCACGAAAACACCCATGCAGCCAGCCCGTTCGCGGGATTCGAACCTCGGACCGAACTACCAGTGTTCAGCGACTTTACCGCTCGGCCGCTGGTGGGCGTGTGGAGAAATGATTGATAAAGTAAATAATTCTGCAAAAAGGGTGAGTTGTATTCAGTGAAGTTATGCACGAGTATGTTATTCTACGGTTTTGTGAAAAAGGAGGACATTATTTGAGGTAAGAATGCACTTCTGACCTGAATGAATTCATGGAATTAGCAGTTAGATGTTTTCTTTTTATGTAGTCATTTGAAGCCATGGCTTTGAAGTGAAAATCGAACGCATGGAAGGAAAAGGAGGCCAAATGCGTCATGCCAATCTAGAAATGTGTGAGTGGATAATAAAAGCATGTAATAAAATTAAACCAGATATAATTCAAAAGACCTTAAAAAAATATTGTGCTATCTAATAACCTAGATGGAACGGAAGGTGACTCTATGGATCAGAGTAACAGTGATAGTGAATACGAAAGAGAATTCGATGGTGCGCCTAAAGATATAACGGAGGCCGATTAACGACGAACTTTTCATGTTGTACGATAAAGAAAAGTTAAGTTTTTGTTGTACCGATAAGAAAAGTTTTATTAATCACAAGGTATCTCATTTCTTTTCAACAAACAGTATTCAGGTACATTTAGAAAAATCATTTTTATATGCTCATCTTTTCCTTATTTTTAAATCTGCAACATTGCAAACGTGTCGCATTGTGTCGACCTCAATGTCGCAGTAACGTTGTAGGAATATATAATAATTAAAAAAAGTGTTCTATATAAATAAAACGTGGTTATGGAAGTATTGCATCATTTATAATGTGGCGCTAAGTACCACGCATGGAAGGAAGTAATTATTTTGTGAATAATTTCGACAAAAAGCTGAAAACGATGAAAGTGCTGCAGTAAAATGCATAAAATCAATTTTCCCCCCCATTATCTTTTAACGTTAAAAACAACAAAATGTGGATTATATCTACCAAATAAACCTGACTCCCTAAATTAAAATTTCTAAGCAGTGAGACAAAAACAAGATGACTTTTGATAATGGCCCTTGCTTCCGCACTCTTTTTTGTAATACAAATAAAAGTTAATCTACTGCCAGTATTTCTTTTTGTTCATACCATTTAAATTAGGCTTTTATTATTACATATTAATTATTACTGATATCATTCACTTCAATGTACAATGAATAGTGCTTACCTGAAAACGTAGCACAGACGATGTGTTTCGTTAACAAAACTAAAAAAATTATCGTAAAAATCCTTAAGACAAACAAACGCGATGCAGACAACAAACTCTTTCGTCAGTCTCTCTTGATAACACGAGATACGGTAGAATGTCAATCCATTCACCACAGAATATAGTTCAATGATTTCAAAGTACCACATCAATAAAAACACGCTAAAAACTGTTACTATTTTTAATAAAAAAGAAGTAACTAAAATTGCAAGCTATAAGTATAAAAGAATCATTTATTTAGAAAGGTTCACTGAAACACATAGCAATGAATCGGGGAAGGGAAGTCAGAACTCAAGAATACCTCCCATTAAAGAAGAATTACGCAAGCAAGGTCAAGAAAGGTCAGGGTGGGGAGAACTGCGAATTTCTTGTCGTCACATTAAACGTTTGCTGCGACGTGTATGTGACATCCGTACGACATTCATATCCACATCACAATGCGACATTTCTGTGACGTTGTGCCGTGGTCACAAATGTAATGTGAAGAAAATGCAACATTGAGAGGTCAATGTCATAGCAACTAAGTGTGCTGTATGGGTAGGTTTTGGCTATTGTGACTACTTGTATATTCTTGTATCACATAAATGAGTTAGCACAATATCTCTCAAATATTTGTTTTTTGGTCTTACGATATTTGTTTAGAATCAATTATGTAAATAAAGAATTGCAACTTACCACCTGGCAACACACCCTATAATCGCAGAAAGTACAATGTTCTAGTTGACACCGGCTATCCTCCCCTCCACAATCTAAATCAGTTGAAAGTTGGGAATCCTCGGGCACTGCACATGGCTCACTTGTAGTAGCTAGAAGAGAATAGTAATGTCATCGACAGCTCTCATTCAGAATATTTAATTTATGAGTATAATTTAATACATAAACAAATCAAATTTAAAGGAATACAGAGAATTACTGAGTTCAAAATAAAAAGAACATCTTGCTGAAGAAAAGGCACGGATCGAAACAGCAGATTCGAAATGATAAGCTGAACTTTGGCAAATGGGAAGAATCGGAAACAATAGAAGCCTAAGGCTAAGCTAATATCAAGCTATATATGATTGTAGGAAAATTCTAACAGTTTTAAGAACGAATCGTGATCACTGTAGTTTCATCTTTAAGAAGAAGTAGCAACTGAGCGTTGCTATAGAATCAATACAATAAAAAATATAATAAAATTTGAAACAGAGTTGGCATTAGTTAAAAAAAATGGTGCAGATACTCAAGATGTGAGTTGATTCGGATAGATCTTTAACCTTTCCCTACGGGATTAAAATCTGAGAAAACTGACTATCCACAATGTAAAAGCACTGAGTCACATGGTCATCAATAAATCGGCCATCATGTAACATAGTTAACCAATGTAACAAATATCTCTTAACGGCGGTGACCATAGTATTATTACGATGAAAGAACAACCAACACACTTAAAAACTTAGCCTATGGCGTCACAGTCAAATGCAGATTTCGTCGGTGAATCGTTTTGGAAGACAAAAGCATTCTTATTTAAATAATTCATCTTTCGGGGCAACCGGTGGAAATTGAAACTTAAGCATAATGAATAAGTCTATATTCATTAAAGAGCTATTGGTAAAAGTTTACAATTGGGTGCCCCTTGTTTTTTGGCGATTCTTTTTTGACGTCAAGATCGGCGCCACGAAGACACAATTTCAAGATGGCCGCTACACAAAACCAAAATAAGAAGTCAAAGAATTGCATAAACTCTGTGTCCATGTACACATCGATCTGTTTTCACTTAAAAAAACATCCCAGAATTGCACAAACTAGGCATTGCGCACTGCTTTAAATTTGACCATGTACACATCAATCTATTTTTATTTTAAAAAAAATCAGGAGGCTAAAGCAAAGTTAAACTATCATAGTAACCAGAAATGAGATTTCATCGCCAAAATTTTACAAAAAATTGTCGGTAATCGAAGGGGCACTCAATTCTACACTAGAGCCAAGCTATTTTTTATTGTAAATAAATTTGATAATTAAATTATTTATCAACAAATTTTTGCTGATGATGCTGAATTTGAAGATGCTGGTGCTGCCATCTATGAACTGTTAACAAAATTGCTGTAGACTATAGAATGAATGGTATCCAATCCGGCGGCCGGCAAACTCATTAGCCAGAAGAACCAAAAATCAGCAGTAAAACGGCTAAGATTTCTTTCTAGAGCCAAATTTTATTTGAAGACTCATATTTATATAAATCGTTTTAAACTAGATACTAACATTAAATAAAAAAAAAGATTTCATAATATTATCATTATTTATTGAAAAAAATATTTTACAAATTAAAATAAAGATAGGAGAAAATATGAATTTAATGGGAACAATGATCTTGCATTTCCTTGGAAAGACTGGTTTGTATGTTGTTTTTTATTTCAAGTAGGATTCCAGGTTCTCTTCAATCAGATGATTTCTTAGTTTACTTTTGATAAAGTTAAGGATTGAAAAAGAATGTTCGCATGAATATGGACAGCCAAAGAGTGAAAGAACAGTAAACGCTAGGTTTTTAAACTGCTCATATGAGTCAGAAATACTATTTCAGGTTTTTGAAAATTGTCATGCTTCTTTCTCCTTGTCTTTCGAAGCAGACCACTTTTACTGTGAACTTCAGATCACATTCATTTTTTTCTAATTTTTCCATATCAGCATTAAGGCGTTCAAAATTGGAACTCGATGATTCTTTGTGTTTAAATTCCAGTAATTGCATCTCAAAAGCGTTAATATCAATATTTTGGCCATAAAATTCAGTTCTATTACGTCAGCATTGAGAGGTTTATTTTAACAAAGGCTAACGTCAGTACGCTATTTCTAAATTCCTAAAACATTTATGGTGGCGTAGTGGTTATGTGCTTGGTGTATATCCTTGAATTGATATGACTCCTTTTCCTTAAACGCAACCTTTATTCACACACACCATAACTTTAAACACAACTGAAATAACGGAACGAAATAACAAAATCTACTAAACTAAAATTCAAATATCCTATGGTCCAGCTAAGGGCGAAGTGAGCTAGTTCACTGCTGCGCTAACAGTTTTTACATAAACCACATGACGTGGATTGGCTGCGCACGCAGTCGAACATTAGATTGCCATAGAGTATCTCCCCATTGACACAGTCACGACACAAAAGGGGTTGGCTGTAAATTTCCAATTTAAGATATGCACATTCAAATAACAGTTAAACTTTAAAATTGTACGTATAAAAAGAAATACAAATATATGAATAGTAATAATACATTTACAATTCTGATTGGAATATATACTCATACAATGCATAACTTAATTAAACAAAAATAATGAAAAGTTAATAAGCATTTTATATAACTCAATACGTATGCAATAATAATAATAATAATAATAATAATAATAATCAAATATCTATACATTGTAACATTTGCAGCAAACCACAAGAGAAAACTTTAATCATATTACAGTAATTAGTTTTTAGGAAAATGAACACGACGTCCACTTCGAGTAACTACTTGTTTTGGAAAAAGTTTTGTCTTCGCAGACTTCCTGTGGAAACTGAGGAATTACAGGTGAATTTATACATTCTAACAACATATATGCTGGTTTCAAACGATCGATTGAACCTGTAATCTTTTTGTTATTTACCTCAATAATACAATTTTTATCCATTCGTTTAACCACGGTTTGAAGTGCTGGATGTACATAAATTGGTGACTGAATATGCCTAGAGGTTGGAATAGGTTTAACTAAATGCATGACTGATTGAAGTTGTGACACATAAGATTCAGTAGGCGATACAATATTTGTAGCATTCAGCATATCTGACGGTAATCTAAGTGTAGTACCGTAGACAAGTTCAGCGCAAGTAGCATTTATATCTTTCTTAATGGCAGATCTAATACCCAACAGAACAATAGGCAGAATTTCAGTCCATTTTGGGTTGTTATGAGCCATTATTGAACTTTTAAGTTGCCTATGAAATCTCTCAATCAGTCCATTGGATTGAGGATGATAAGCAGTAGTTCTAATGCGATGTTGTACCCAAAATTTTCATTAAATCCTTAAATAAGCGAGATTCAAAATTTCGGCCTTGATCAGTTGTTATTGATACCGGGGAGCCAAATCTTGCTATCCAGTTATGCACTAACACTTTGAAAGTCGTCTGAGCTGACATGTCGACAGTAGGTATGACTTCTGGCCATCTGGTAAACCTGTCAATAATTGTCATGCAATAACGGTACCTCCAGACGGTGGAAGAGGACCTATGAAATCAATATGGATATGTGCAAATCTTGCACCAGGCAAGGAAAAGGTACCCAACGGCAATTTTGTATGCCTATGAATTTTAGAATGTTGGCACTATAGACATGATTGAATTGCAGTTTTAATAAATTTCTTCATATTAGGCCAAAAATAGCGCTAAGTAATTAGCTTTGTTGAAGTTGAAATACCGGCATGAGAAAGACAGTGAATCTTCCTAAATATTTTAGAGCGAAAAGATTCAGGTATGAACGGTCGAGGTATAACTGTGTCCATATTACAGTAAAGAGTAACATCTTCTAAAGGAAAGTAATGTTTCTCAAGTTTAAAAACTGGTGAAGATTGAGATAAGTAATTTTGAATTTCAAAATCCTGAATTTGTGCTTCGGATAACTTTTTATAATCAATGTATTGATTGTCAGATACTGCATCTATTTCTACCCTAAATAAGGCATCAGCAACGATATTGTCACGACCTTTGATGTAACGTATGTCAGTGGAAAATTGGCCAATAAAATCAAGATAACGAAGTTGTCGTGGAGAACACTTTTCGGGCTTCTGTTTAAAAGCATATATTAAGGGGTTTTGGTCAGTGTAGATTGTAAAAACCCTGCCTTCAAGCATGTGCCGAAACTTCCTAATAGACAAATAAATTGCCAATAGTTCTCGATCATAAGTTGACCATTTCCTTTGACTTTTGCTGAGAAACGCAATGGGTTCCCAAACTGAATTATGCAGTTGCATTAATGAGCTACCAACCGCAACGTCCGAGGCATCAGTACAAAGTTTCAAACTCGCACCAGGAATTGGGTGTTTGAGAAGGGTTGCCTCAGCAATTGCCTTTTTTGCATTTTCGAATGTTTTCTCGGCTTCGTCGTCCCATTCGAGAGGATATTCTTTTGTTTTGCTTGGTTGTGAAGGTTTCCTTTTATTAATGCGGCCTTTCAGTAACCTATTCAAGGGAGCTAAAACATGTGAAGCTCCTGGGACAAAACGTCTGTAAAAATTAAATATGCCAAGAAATTTCCTTAACTGAGTTAATGTGGTTGGTTTAGGAAATTTTTGAATAGCTTCTACCCTCTCGGGTAAAGGTTTTAAACCCTGTTCAGATACATGAAAACCCAAAAATTCCAAAGAAGTTAAACCAATGCTCATTTTCGTCTTTTGACGCTATAAATATATTGTCGACAAAAGCAAATACTCCTGGCAGCTCGCGAGTTACTTTATCAATAAAGCGTTGAAAGGTTGCAGCTGCATTGCATAACCCAAATTGCATTCTTGTCCTCTCAAAAAGTCCAAAAGGAGTGGAAATAGCCGTTTTATGGATATCAGAGGAATTAATTGGAATTTGGTGATATGCTTTAACCAAATCTAATCGAGAAAATACCTTTGTTCCATGTAACTCCGCTGCAAAATCGCAAATATTGGGAATAGGATACTTATCCCTCACTGTCTGAGCGTTCTGAGCGTTTAACCTCCGAAAATCTCCCACAGGTCTCAATTCGTTTGTGCCTTTTTTTGACACCATGTGAAGAGGAGAGGAGTAATTACTTTTGGAGGGTCGCATGTGACCTAAATTGATCATTTTCTGAATTTCATGCTTAGCGATTTTTAATCTATCTGGAGCTAATCTCCTTGGCTTACATGAAACAGGAGGACCAATGGTTTTAATGAAATGCATAGTATTATGCTTAACAGTCTCATTGAGATCAGGAAGCTTAGACAGTGAAGGATAGTTAGACAGTAATTTATCATAAATACAATTTTTAATAATTGTTTTAACAGAATATAAATGTGTGTTAATTACACTGCAGTTAATTTTTAAATCAGGTAATAAATCAAAATAATGCAAGAAATCAGATCCAATAATATTTGTTGACACTTTACACACATAAAAAGAAAAATTAAAATTACGACGAAGTCCAAGGTCAATACTTAACGCTCTTTGTCCATAAACTGGAATAGGGGTACCATTTGCTGCAGAAAACGTCATAATAGGTGTTTGACGCGCTTCCTGTCTGGTTGCTGAAAGAAGACTGACGTCTGAGCCAGTGTCACACAAAATTTATTCTATTCGATTTCCTGTCTCTAATGAAAAGACGACGAGACTCGGAAGGTAAAGCGCATGTCGCCCCTACACTTTCCCTGGTACGTTTCCCTGGAATGTACATGGTGGAACACACGTTTTAGCTTTGTCACTAAATTTATGATGATACCAACAATAGGAACAGTTCGAAGGAGCTTTAGCTGAAGGGCTTCGCTTCCTGTTATAGCGATTTTTGAAACACTGCGTGATCGTCGTAGAGACAAAACCTCGCTACGCAATTTGCACACTTCCTCCAACTGGGAATCCAATTTAGAATTCTCAGACATTGAGAGATACACGAGAAGAAACTTCGCTTACCTGAGCGGGTGTAACTTCCAATATTCTATCCGCGATACTGGCAGCTTTCGATGAATCGAGCGGCTCAACCGACGCTAGAATAGACTGGACATTTGGCGGCATCTGGTGCACAAATAATTCCAGTAACAAAGAGTCAGGCACATTGTATTTTTCAGCCCGCCTAGTCATTACACGAAGAAGTTCTGATGGCTTCCTATCTCCAAGTTGCTCGCCGGTGAGTAATTTCCGTATTTCACCCGTACTGCTTTCTTCATAGTGTTCCGTAATAGCAGCTTTGAGGTTTCGTAAGAAGCATCTGTACGTTCCCGGAGAATGATATCTCTAACCAATGCAACAATTTCCGGCGGCAAATGAGCGACACAGTAGTTAAATTTTGACTTCGAATCCGTAATAGGCTTGGGTGCGGCTAAAGCAAAAGTTGCTTCACACATAGCAAACCACAATGCCGAGTCAATCGGATTGTAAATTGGAATCTTGACGGCTGCTGTTTCCTCCATGTCAGTGGCTGAAGGGAAAAACACAAAAGTTCTGGAACCAAACTCTTAGACGAACAACCAGTATAAGCTTCATGCGAGTAGCCGGATCGCCATATTATGGTCGTTGACGCCGGGTCACCATTTTATGGTGGCGTGGTGGTTATGTGCTTGGTGTATATCCTTGAATTGACATGACTCCTTTTCCTTAAACGTAACCTTTATTCACACACACCATAACTTTAAACACAACTGAAATAACGGAACGAAATAACTAAATCTACTAAACTAAAATTCAAACATCCTATGCTTCAGCTAAGGGTGAAGTGAGCTAGTTCACTGCCGCGCTAGCAGTTTTTACATAAACTACATGACGTGGTTTGGCTGCGCACGCAGTCGAACATTAGATTGCCACACATGCATAGTAAAGCTTACCTCATATTTAAAACTGTTGTTTCGAATTAGTCAATGCCAATTACCAAATTATTTAATTGATGATGTTTGAGAAGGCTTAGAAAATGAATTAACGTTTCTCTTTCAAAACCTTGAGCAAAAGGAGATAATTTGTTTTCAAATGAGATCACTTCCTCCAACATCGAAAAAACTATGTTTCCTCTCCCCCATAGTTTACGATTAAGGTTATTTAGGTGAGTGACACCTATCAAGAAATAAAATTTTTGTATCCCTTGATCGTCGGTTAATTCAAGATAGTCAACACCCTTCTTGAGGAGATATGCTTTAATTTATAATAATAAGCAAGTGAAATGTTTTAATAGTATTTCCTCTTAAAAGCTAATTTACCTTATTATGCAGCAAAAGATTTGGGTATTCATTCTCTATTTTAAATAAAAATTCTTTAAATTGTCGATGATAAAGAACAGCTGTGTTGACAGTCTTGATCACCAATTCTAATGAAAATTTATTCTGAAAATGTCTGCACACAAAATAATGAACGATGCGATCGTAAACAAGTACCTCGAGATCAATTATTCCCTTCAAAATAGAACCTTTTCTCACTCCGGTCATATTTCTGTTAAAGTTGAAACAATTTCTTCGCGTGAAATGAAATTATCTCAAATTGTATGACAGATATTTCTTCACAATCTATCCGCAGGTTATTTGTTTCAAAGGAATAGACGTCAGAAATCAGTATATAGATTAACTCCATCTAATTTCTTTAACATTGCTGATTCAAGAAATTTCATTCCATATTGCAAACTTTTAACCATACGAGCTCCACTATGCGTTATAATAATGGTTTCAGCTTCAGAAGGTTTATTTATTTATTTTTTTATTTATTTTTGGAAGCTGAAGAAAGTTAAAATTTTGTATATGGAGCTGCTATAACTTCTGGTTATGCTCATATATATATATATTTATATACCTCTGGTTCTCCCGATGTACGTATACCTGTATACAAGCACAACTAGAAGTTAAGCAATCCCACATACAAAATTTTAAGATTCAACGGCTAATCGCTTTGAGTAGTGGGAGATACATACATACATCCACAGATACGTAAATACATACGTACGTATGACGTACAGACGTTACGCAAAAAATTGTCGGTATTGATTCGCAAACGGTTAAAATGAATATTTCCGTTGAAATATACTCGAAGCTTTTCGCCATTACAATACTTCCTTTACTTCGTATAAGGAAACAAAAGTACAACAAACACAGAATTTGTGGACCCGTACTTGTAGAGATTTTAGACGAAAACTAGTGATCAGCAAAAGCATTATGAGCAAGTGCACTTCATGTAAACTCCGCAAAACACCCGAGTACTTTATTTTGTGTGTGTGTTCAGAATCTGGCCAACTGGTAGAAATCCATGATGCACAATATAACAGCAAATGAAAATAATATTCAACATTTTCTTAATGTTTGACTGACATGGATGTGGCTTCTCTCTCAATCTTGCTATTTTGAGCCCTACTTACTTAATTTTTCATCTGTGTCTGCATAAAATGCATACACTCATATTTGATCACGGGTAATAAAACGCTTTAAGAAAGACTTGCCTTGAGAAAGCACAACCTGGGCATTTGAACACATTGTTGTTTCTTAGAAGATTCAACGTTTCTGAATCAACTCGAGGAGCGACCTGCAACAAGTCCACATGATCATTCAAAATCCCCTGACACAATCCAAGGGATCTAGGACCTTGTCTAATAATATCTCTGATTGTTGAATGGCGATAGCTTAGCACCAAATTTCGACTTTATTGGTGTGTTGCACATTCGTTTAAATGGGTAGTCTACCCAGAGCGTGATACATCTAAGACGCATTTTCTGTTTTCCTTAAGTATCTTATTATCTTTTACCATTAAAATTTCTTTCTTTGATAAAGTTTTACTATCGAAGACTTTTTGTAGCATTCCAAACGTTTTTTGTAGTAGGAATTCCTTTCAAAGTAAAAAATTAATATAATGTTCATAGCTCATTTACATTCATCTCGTTGGTAAATTGTCTTAATCATTAAAAACGAATTTATTAGCAAATAATGTAAGTAAATGAGTTGCCAGATGTCGATAAAAATCTTCGCAACTTTTGGAAAAATGCATGTGATTTCTTTCGCGTACGTATTTTAAATGAATCATTTTCGATACTTTTTAATCATATTAATGCTAACGAAAAATTAAATCTTTACGTTCAAGAACCAATCATCTAAGTCAATCTCTTTTCTTATTCATATTTTAATAAGCTGTAATATTATTTATAAAGCCCTGAAGCAGACATCCCTTGCGGGCGTTGTTATAATCAGTTAAATCTAGATCGAGCTCCGTAAAATTTACAAATCCACTTGCTGATATTGCAGATGTCTCTCCACTGCAGGTGACAGTACTTTCAGACCTTGTGTCCTTGCCCTAAATGGCGGAATGTTTTTGAAAAATATTTATTTTATTTAGCCATTCCGAACATCATTACAGAGCAATGAATGATGTCATTTATTAGCAATAAATTCCTTTTAATATGTGTATGTTATTTATATGAATAAATACGCTGTATAATAAAATTTACGAGGGTTTAGTGAGAACGTAATTTTTTCTGACTGTCCGAATCCTGGCATTATTCAACAAACTAACCAGCAAAACCTGACGGCAATTTTTAAAATGGCCCCAAATGAAAAGTCAGTTACAGCAGCGAATCTTGGAAACCCATTGTCAAATATTGTCAAATTTTCAATGTCGTTATTTTGTTAATGTTACAACGTTATAGACCCCACCACCACGTTAATGATGTTGAAGTATTGCTTAATTGTTACAGCTCTATGAAAGCTCAATCATTAATTAATTAATTAATTAATTTTACAGTTATAGAATTTAGTGAAAACGTTTCTTAACAGACAAACAATATACCATATTTATTTGAAATTAAGAACCCCTATCTTTTTTAATAAATGAACTGCAGGATAAGAGGAAGGAATTTATTTATCATACTGTAGAGAATTCTAAATAATAATTTAAATTCTAAATAAACAATGCAAGTAATTACCGTATATTATAATACCGCCCCTAACTGTAATAGCTATGTCTAGTTGGGTGATTTCAGCTTCAGTCTGTATTCACTACGGGATACCTCAAAACAAATTGGTAATAATACATTGTTAATTACTTCTATTTGTTCTTTTGATACCCTGATGAATTAGTGTGTTTAATTAGACAACTTGTTTTTCTAATCAGAAATAAATGAATTCTAATTAGAACCACACTTTCATCAAATTTCACCCAGATTTTATTTCTTAAGATTTAAACAACAATGTAAGGGATAGAATTCTTATATATGAATAGGTCTTAATTTCGAATGCATTCATTGACTCAGTTTTTCAATTTAAACAACACCGAGCGACAATTTTAACTTATTTCCGTATCTTTGATGAAAAACTTATTTTGTTGTAAAGTTTTGGGTGATTAAGCGAAAAAGACAAATAACCTAGAAGATTAGTTATTAGTTGAAGTTCTCAAGTTAGTTAAAAATTAAATCCTCAGACTTCATATCTGGGGTCTATCTTATTAACATAAATTAACTAAGTCCAGAAACTTAATTATGAGTGATAATTTCGTTGCCAAATAAATTCAGTGGTTACCTTCTAACTAATATTTTGGTACGTTCCAAATTCTGTTTCTCATAAAGCAGAAAAAAATCAGCAAAATGAGGAAGGTATAATACGCTTATATTATTAAGAAAAGAAATAATCGCAAAACTGTTATTTGTAACAACAGTGAAATATTGTTCACATTCCATATCTACAACATCAGTTTTTGATATGCTTATTCACAGTCAAAAACACATCTTTTAACTCTCATGAGCTATACACACTTGGATTAATGAGCAGTTTCAACTGCTATATTTGTGTTCAGTACCAAATTAAAAAAAAAAAAAAAAAAAAAAAAAAAAAAAAAACTGAAATGTTTTAGATTTTAAATTACGTCCAAAGGGGCGTTTTTTAACATTTTGTGTGTTACCTTTCTTTATTAAATATCATGTTCCTCGCACTTAAACCATAAGATCCAGTGCAACAGCAATATCGCAAAATAGTTTTAAAACGAGCATATCTTTAGAATTTCCGATACAGAGACTCACGCGCTGGAGATAAAAATGTTTTTTCTGCACAACGTTGCCATTGCTTGCTTTGAAATCCTTGAGTTTGTTAATCAAAAATTCGTCAAAGTTTTAAAAAATAGGAAATCGATCATAAAACAAATTTCAAATTTCAAATTTGGTCTTTCACATGCTCATATTCGTTGGAGGATTACGTTATTCAAAATTCGATGACTCTATGTACCGTTGTTTTATCACAATACGAGAAATATACATACATTTATGCAGATTTTTCATTATTTAATTTCTTCAAATATAATGCAGGACTCTAACATATTGTGGCAACAGTTTGAAAAGTGAACCGACATTTATGAGTCCGACGCAAAATGCCAAAACGAAACTAATAGTCCTTCGGGATTCAAATCCCTTTGGACTAAAAATTAAAACTTATTTTTACTTTGGATACCATTTAGTTGTTGCTTAGTGTGCTTAGACGAATAGTGCCCCCAAAATTTTGTAATTAAAAAAAAAAAAAAAAAGATAACGGGGGGTGGCATGTTAAGTGTTAAGCATCGAAATACAAAAGTTTACGAGAAACCTAGTTGCCTGAGAGAAAAAGATATATATATATATTATTTAGCTCAAAAAGAAATTACTTTTAATAAATTATCCTGAGGAAACATGTGCACTTCCAATAAATTGTATCTGTAAACCAAAAGTAAACTAGAAGTCTGTAAAACTAGAAATTTTCACTTCTAGTTTACAGACACAATTTATTGGCCCTACATGTTTTTCCTCAGGTAGGGTACTATATTAAAAAACAATTTCTTTTTGAATTAAAATTATATATTTATATGCACAAACTTTGATCAGAACTTATATGCATGGGTGTCATTGCCACTAGTTGTCGGCTCAAAATCGGTCATCGGTTCGGTCTTCTACACAAATTTGTAAAGGGAGGGCAAGGAAGGTAAATCGTGGAGGTAAGAAAGGTCTTACTTCCTACCTCCATGGGGAGAGAAATGAAAAGTAGTGTTAGTGACACTATAGAAATGAAGCGTTTTGAAACGTCACCATCTTCAACTGATTTATGATGCCCTCAATAAAGGTCCATATTTTGATTCCCTTTCCATATGC
Organism: Stegodyphus dumicola; assembly: GCF_044657685.1. Classification (NCBI taxonomy): domain Eukaryota; kingdom Metazoa; phylum Arthropoda; class Arachnida; order Araneae; family Eresidae; genus Stegodyphus; species Stegodyphus dumicola. Next base: position 218,935,438 of record NC_140769.1, read on the forward strand.
AAGGGAAGATGTAGCTACTATAACACTGTAACTACATCGAAATGAAAAGCCAGCTTCTGTAAGCTACCATACCTACCTTCTGTTGCAGAGTGCAGACAGTCGTTTAAAGCAGCTTTAGTTTAATGGTGATTATTGCAGTATTGCACTGTTTTAAACTGAGACGAGTGCACAAGAGCACTAATGAAAGTAATTGACCTTATTTTGGAGGGTTATTTAATTTTTTTCTTATATGCACATACACTATACAATCACAGGTATTAATTTTTAACGAAAACTATTTCTGTACTTAGACTGATAGTCAAGAAGGTAACCTATACACTTAATCTTTGCAAGATATTTTTCTGAACGTCCTTCCTTGTATGGCTTAATATCAGTTACATTTTGATATAAATTTAAACAAAAGATTAAAGACGGAAGTGTCTAATTCCGCTCCAATAACTCTTCTCCACGGTGATTTTATAGATAAATTCCGTATGATGAGGTTCAGGCTCGGTGATTTCATAGGTAAATTTTACAGAAAAGTTTTCCAGAGTACCCCTTGTTTCCTCATCAATCTACACAAATTTTTCTCATTTTTATACGTGGTTTTGTTTGTTTTCTTTAAAGCAGTGATCCGTTTTTAATAAATCTTATTTCTAAAAAATTACAAAATTTTTTCTTGTACGTCATCTTAATGCTTAGAAATTATAGAGCTTTTTATTTTTATATGTAATTAAACTGCACAGGTGAATTCGAGGCCAAAAGATTTGAGTGTATTATCTATTGTTAATCTGGTTTAAATACAAATAAAAATAATAAAAACCAGTTTGAAAAACACTCAAAAAATTAAAATCTATTTTTAGTATTAATATCGCATTAAAATCTTCAGATTTAAGTAAATATTTTCCTTCTCCAAGCATCAAATTGAATTAAAAAAATTTTAGTAAAATAAAAAAATTAAATATTTGTGTATTTCTGATTTCTCTATTAAATTCCACTATTCTTGTCCAGTCTAGATGAGATATTATTTAATTGCATGTATAGTGTTCGATAATACATGTTTTAATCAATAATATCGAATATAGGCCAAATTTTCACATAAGTTTAGTTAATATGCAGGGCCATCATTCGCCAGGTGGTTATGTTTGTTAAACACACCAGTGTTTAACAAACACTGGTCGAAAGGCACCGAACCTCAGTAAACGGGCGGGCTGCACAGATACTTCGTGGTGTTCTTCACATGCAACGTGATATGAACTAGTTTCTCTTGAAAATTCCTCCACGAAGGCATCTTTCCCTTCAGTTAGCCCTCGTGTGCTTTGCCGTATTCAAATAACCTAATACAACCACTTAAGAGAACATCGCCTGTGAATTAAAAATATATGCGGCTGAATTTTAGAATAATTTTAACTAATAACTTTTAACTAATAACTTTTCATAATCGCAAAAACACCATGCTGCCGCACGGCGAAATAGGGTGATGCGATAATCTCATTTAATGTAAGCATGCTTTTTCTACTTAAATTAATCCAATTTTCTGTCACTAAGTGCTAATAACAAAAATTTAAAAGAATTAATATAGCCTAAATTATACGTATGAATGTAGCAGATTTAGCACCTTTAAAGTTATATTTATTATCACTGTTGTTTTCCCAGTTATATAAGTATCAAATCTGAGCGGGTACATGTCAGACAATATAATATCACTCAATTATGTGTTAAAGAGTAGTCCGAAACCTTTTTTGAAAAAGAAGAGCTTTCTTTCAAAACGTGGATTGAATTATTTAATTATGGCAAAGCATACGAGGGCTATCTGCCTAAAGGGAGGGATGTCTTTGAGGAAGGCTTTCTACGGGCAACTGGCTCGTATACACGTTATACATGGTGAAAACCACGAAAACTCCCATGCAGCTAGCACGTTCGCGGGATTCGAACCGAGGACCGAACTACCAGTTTTCAGCGGCTTTACCGCTCGGCCACTAGTGAACTCCTTCAAAAACGTGAAAAGAAGATAATCAGTAAGTTCCAACTACTTTACCTCGTTTAGAGTAGGAAATGGTGGTTTAAAAAGTAGACAAAGTATTTTAACACCTTTAAAGTAGATACTCCTTATTTCAAATGGGAATTTGAAATTGTCCTTCAAGAAGAAAAATAGGTATAATATATTTGTCGCTTTCGTGGAGGAAAAGCAAATCGCTCTTTTTTTAAGATGACTTTTGATTTCTCATAAGACCAGTGTCATTTTGACTCCTCAATGGAATAAGTCAGATTCCATTCGTTCGAAGTTAGAAAGTAGAGTTCTAAAATTATGCTTAATTACTTTTAACTGTATAACATGCTTTGAAGTTATACCTGTTAATCAATAATTGAGTGATTTTTAGTCCAAAGGGGCAATTTACCCAGAAGAACTATTAATTTTGTTTTGGCATTTTGCGTTAATTCACTATAAACGGCGAATCTCTTTTTGAATTGTTGCCACCAAATATTAGAGCCCTGTCTTATTGTTAAAGAAATTAAATAATGAAGAATCTGCATAAATACATGTATGTTTTTCGCACTGTGATAAAACAACGGTACCTAGAGACATCCAATTTTGAATAACGTAATCCTCCACCGAATATGCGCATCTGGAAGCCCGAATTTGGAATTTGTTCTATTATCGATTTCGTATTTTGTAACAATTCAAGGAATTTCTGATTAACAAACTCAACGATTTTAAAACGAGCAATGGCAATACCGTACGGGGGGGGGAATTATCTCCAGGGCGCGAGACTGTGTATCGGAAATTCTAAAGACATGCTCATTTTAAAATTATTTTGCGATATTGATGTTGAATTGAATTTTACGGTTTAAGTGCGAAGAACATGGTATTTAATAAATACAGGTATCACACAAAATGTTTAAAAAAAAAATTAAAAAAAAAAATTATAAAATAATAAAAAAAAAAAAGCGCACAGTTTTTCTTGCAATGTATACAGAAGCAACTTTGAACTTTTAGAGACCTCTAATCTAGAGAAACAGAGTGCGCCTTATATTTTTACTACTATTTTTAAAAAATTAAATAGTGGTTTTTATGCCTCTTACAATTACGAATTGAGCGATCCCTTAATTCCGCTTCTGAATATTAGAAAAAAAAAATCGCTTCAGAATTTTTATACATATGATTTGGATGCTAGAAATTTTGTATTTTCGATAGCAGAAATATATTATACTTGCCTATATTCTGATGTTAAGATAGTTCGAGAGAATAAAACGTAGTACAAAGCGATTTTCTTTCGTTATTTTATTACTCTATTTTTAATTCAGTAATAGGAAAGAAGAATGAATAGTAAATAAATACAAAGAAAAAAAGAGAAAGAGGGGGGGGAACTACAACAGTAAACTTTTGTTTTCCATGAAATTTTTAAATGGACGAGTAGATTAAAAAAATGACATGCCTCAAAAATAAGAATGAACTAGTCGCTTGCGTGGCCAGCAACGTAAAATAGTTATCACACAAAAGAAAAAAATATAGAATGATTTTAATCAGTCCAGCTAGAGTAATTTCATGAAAATACTTTGTATTTTTAATTAGATAGCTTATAATTGAAATCTAATTTTATTTAAATCAATCAGATTACAAAGTAGAGATATATTAGAACTCTATTTATTACTTTTAAGTCCCTTAGTTTGTTATACTGCAGTAGACAGACTAAATTTGAAAGTTAAATATCTTACGCTTTACTTTATGCTGCCATGTGAAAGATAAAATTTGTTATTAATCACAAAAAATTCGTAATATTTTGGCATCAGATGTTGGAATTGAATTTTGATGTAAAAAGCATTTTTAGCTAAGACTTTCTAAACTTTGTCGATAATTACGATACAATACCATGAGCTGGCAAGTGTCGTCATCGCGCAAAATGCAAGACCATTAGTTTATTGTTCTGTGTAAATCAGGAAGAGTTCTCAAAATTTACTTTTCGGCAAAGCATAAATAATTTTAATTTAGCTTTAATGTCGTTTCTTCGAAAAACTGAATAATTTAAATAATATTTGTTTAATTTTTAATAATGTGCAATTTTTAATAGAAATAACATAATTTAAAATCTATTTAATTTACAATTTATCAAATTGGTATTTTTGATGTAAACTTGCAGCGTTTTTCTAATTAATAAAAGATATTCCTAAAGCCATATATTGCAAGTTTTAATGCCGTGTTTTTTTCCGAAGGGAAAGGAGCCGAAACAACGTTTACCTACAGTAAGACGTACAATGTACCTAAATTTATTTTTTAAGCAAAATCTGTCATTAAACGTATTTAAGTTATTATGAGCAAACAAAAAAGCACAATATTTATAATAATAAATTAAAACTGTTAAAAAATAAATTTTCAATACATTATCCGTGTAAATAGTAAACAGATCTTCCTTTGCTCAGTCCGGATATAGAACATAAAAAGAATTTGCTTAAAATGTCGGAAAAAATTTGATTTTCAACCCCCAACTTAATAGTTAAAATGGCACTTGTTAAGGTTAATGTCATACATACGTAATGAATGGATGAAAGCAAGTCTTTGTGTGTGAGAGAGAACCAGGAAGTGTAGTTCATAACAAAAACGTCAGAATAATGTTTTTACAAAGCACAACGTTTGTGTACTGTTTTATCACCAAAGAATGTCGTTCTGAGCTCATCATCGGATCACACTGGGATTTTAAGGTTATCCAGTTCGTAAACCATATAATAGACACCATGAAAACACTTAGATCGAAACTTCATATAATTTTTACCTTCACATATTTTGGTCATATTAACGAGATATTTTTAGAACCTTAAGACAGGGCTTTTTAAACTTTTCTCAATCGCAACCCCTTTTTATCACTGAGATTTTTTTATCACTGAGATTTTATTATCACTGAGATTCTATCGTAAACAATATACATATAAAAAGAAGTAGTTTTTTTAAGCAAACAAAAATTAAAGAAAATTCTAATGAAACAAATGTGCTTGTTTTCTGCTGCATAGCAAATCAAATGCCGGTGCCATATCCGAATTTATCATTTTAAGATAAATAAAACTAATTTTAAAATGATGTGCTTTCGCAAAATAGATATTTCCCTTTTTATATGAAAATGAATTTAAATACGCATTTTATGGAAGGGAGGGAAATATTCTCAGCTAAAACTTGCTTAAGAATATATTGTTCTGAATAAATTTTGATATGCATTACCACTTCGTAGATATATAGTAGCAGAGAGTCTACGCTATTAATTTTACATGGGAAAAATGTTATCTCCACGGAAAAAAAAATGTATAAATTCACATAATATATTAAGAAAAAATTCGCGAAATCTTCAAAAGCCTGCAATTTTATTAGTATATTCTAGAGCAATGTTCCTAAAATGTAGATTACAATTCAATTTTTGGCAGGTAGCAAAAAGCTTTGAAGATTTTTGTTCTGTTATACATATATATATATATTTACTAAAGAAATATTGATTATATTATCTCCTAATATTAATTTTAGTAGAAGTATCTACAAAGATTGAACCCATAGGTAGGAAGTTTAATTCCGAAAAATGTTTTAAAGTAACTTGACTGTAAATTGTTAAAAATTTTTTACGGGGACTTGAAGTAAATCATGAACAACAAAATTTCAAACTGTGAAAAAGAAATTAAATTAAAAACAAGGAATTATTGCTATTAATCGGAAATTAGCTAACTTTTCAAGGGGAACAAACCAACTCCCGTTCAATGAACAATAATTAATAAATAAATACGAAAGTGTTTCGTCTTTTACTCAAGTAAGAATGGTGATGCCAAACTGGCAAATTAAGTTAGGCCAAATATTTCCGTGAAGTGCAGGTATTTAGAACCAAAGTAGAGTACCAAATACCAAAGAACTCATTCTGAATTAAGCATTTTCGTTAATACAAATTTTGAGTGAAAGATAATACAACATTATATATATATATATATATAAGATATAACAAAATACGATGGCTGCTTTAAAAATAATTGCCGACCTCAAATGAACGATTTTAGATTAGATGCTTTCCCCCTAAATTTATCTATTCTCCCAAATTCGAGATCTTTCCATGTTACCTAACATTTAATGCAGATAACTCTTGTCCAATCAAAATACTTGTAAACCAAAACTTTTTCTAACTCGGAACTGAAACTTTTGACTCCCTCCCTTCTTTTCTTTGAATTGCAGCGTTCTTTTTCGCTTAAGCTTTCCTCTTGGCAAGACGCTTCTTATCCTCAGTTGTGTTAAATGTGAATTATTTGGTATATTAGTGCATTAAAAGCTGTGCAAGAGGAAAGCAGTAATTATGTTCTACAAACTTTACGCTACAATTCGTTCGTCATTAATTTATTTCATATTACTCAGCGAATCTGAAGCAATTCTTTTGAAATAAATCTTCAGAGTACTTTTACAGGAATCATTTAACCTAATATAAAAACTCAGTGGCGTAACAGCCCTAAAGCTTCGTTCAGACGGGGGCGTAAGGGGCATAAGTGGTTAAAGCCGAGCTCCGTTGCCAAGGCAACCAGTCTGTGCAACGTCACAAAATCTGGTTTAGGGCTTGTGGCATAGGGTTCAAAGTTTTCAACTTTACGCCGAGTTTGGGATAAGCGTCGGCCAAACAGAGCGAAGCTAAAACGAAGCGGCGTTCTACAGATTTCGCTGTCACAAAACAAGCAGAGCGAACGCGGGAAATCAATCGAGCAGGAGAACAGCGCAGGAAAGTTGTAGATACATCCACGCATGCGCAAATTTAGCTTCTCTCACTAGCCCCGGCTTACACACCGTTCTCGCATGTGTGAACGGAATTCCCGTATTTTATGCCCTTATGACTACGCCTCTATGCCCTTTACGCCGCCGTCTGAACACAGCCTAATGGGGCAAGGCTTACAGTGCCTTTACATCTGCTTTCTTGACCGTGGGCCCCGGGGTGCATGAGCATATGCGCTGGAAAAGTGGGCAGTTTGTCGCAAGACCCCCGGTGTTTAGACCTCAAGTGAACTTGGTACTCATTTTATCGACCCACTCAAGGGATGAAAGGCTGAGTCGATCTTGTCTAGCCCGGGGATCGAACCCCGGACCTGTGGTGCTCCTGCGCAACGCGCTAGCCACTGCACCATCGGGCTTCTTAGCCTAATGCAGTCATCCCAATAAATGTACACAATATTTGCATCTAATAAAACTTGTTCTTCTAAATGTGTGTGTGTGATTATGGCAAAGCCTCGAGGGCTATCTGCCTAAGGGATGCCTTCGTGAAGGACTTTCTAAGGGATACTGGCTCGTATACACGTTACACATGGGGAAAACCACGAAACGCTTATGCAGTCAGCCCATTCGCGGGATTCGAACCTCGAACCGAACTACCAGAGTTCAGCGACTTTACCGCTCGGCCGTTGGTGGGCTTTTCTAAATGAGATTATAAATATAAAGAACTGACATCAATGCGCAAAGTACTTCTCATAATTATATTTAATTGACTTGTTTTAACTACATTTCATTATTTAGATTCTCACAAAGGCATTTTACCTTTTTTACTTCCTTGTACGAAGTAAAAAGGAAGTATTGTAATCGCGAAAAGTTTCAGGCAGCATATTTCAACGAAAATATCCATTTTGACCGCTATCGAATGCAATTTAACGATGTTTTTGCGTGATATCTGTACGTCAGGACAGAATAAAATACTCTTTTTCCTTCAAAAAAATTATAAAACTGCTTTAAAATTAATTCTGAAGAGAATTTTTCGTGGCGTCTGTACGAACGTATGTACGTACGTATCTCGCATAACTCAAAAACGAGTAGCCTCAGAACGTTGAAATTTTGTATATAGGACTGCTATAACATGTAGATGTGCACCTCGTATTTTGGTTGCAATCGGCCGCACCAAACGTATATAAATATATTTATATATATATATCCACTCTATTACCCGGATCAGTGATCTCGGTTTCTTTACTCTTATATGTTTGTAAATTGTACATTTTTTGCTTTAAAAATGATTGAATTATGTTGTTTTTATCTTCCGGTTAAGGATTTTATGCCTTTAGTAAATCTGTGTGCAATAATTTTAGAATTATCAGCAATTTTAAAGTTGTTTAATTGTCGCTAAGCCTGTTTTTAATGGCGGCCATTTAATGGCGGCCACATTTTAATCATTTGAAACAGGATTGGATTTGTTGCCAATCTAGAGAAACTTAGTTTCGCAACAACAAATATAACGCATTCGTTTATTATTGCCAATTAAGTCATGCTTAATTCTTTCTGGATTTAATATTTTGAGTTTTTATGTATTTTTGCCTTGTCGCGAAGTGAGAACTAAATTAATTGAATGAGAAATACTGAATCGTCTGTGAAAAACTGTTTCTTTTTTGTTTTGATTGCTTAATTTCTTTTATACATAGTTCTAGCTTTATTATAGTATTTGAATAGAACATGTGGCAACGATTAGATAATTCTTTCAATGATATACATTTTGTGCATTCTGAGTTATAATATGAATGAAATATAATTTTGTTAAGTAAACCTAGCGCCAGAGTGTCGCTATGGTAAACAAAGTGAATTTTAAAGAATGCATTTATTCTATTGTGGTTTATGCGCTGTCGGTGAAGTAGGTTTAATTCAATCTAATAAGTTTAAATAAAATGCAAGAAAAAATGCGTATAATTTAATATTCCGTACAAGGAAGTCATTTGGTGTACACATCAGATTTTTTTTTATAAGGAAATTCAGTAACTACCTGAAAGACACTTCAACAGTTTTTAATTTTTGAATTTTCTGAGAAAAATATTTATTTATTTATTTGAATTATGTATCTGATTTAGTATGAAAAATATGCACTCAGATCAAGGATCCATCTTTTGTCTTTAAAAAATAAAAAAAAGCTAAAGATGACAATTAGATTGTACATAGTATTTATGTGTCTTCATTTCAAAATTTGACACAAAAATAACACTTCAGACGTCTGTTTTCCTTTTTTTTAAATGACCGAACACTTCACTAGCCTAGCAACGAATTTTGAAACCAAAAAATTTAATCCGAAAATTAAATTAGTATGCATTTAATCTTATCGTATCTTTATCATTCCTCGAAATACAAAGACAAAGATATAGTTACAAAATCCTACGTGCCGTTTTAGAAAGATAATTTCTCGACTTCCAGATACATTAAACCTTCATGTCCTTTTTTAATAGCATAAGTTGGCCATCTGATGAATCCTGAATATATGAATTCCACATCGACCGGTTTTTAATGCATAAATTCCCTACTCTTTTTCTTTACTTTAAAACATGCAAATTCAAGTCGCCTACTTATCAGTTTAATATAAACACATAAATTAATTTGACAAGTGTATTTGGTTTTGATTTTATAATTTTATAATTTTTTTTTTTATCGGTAGTGAGCTCACTCGTTTAAATGCATAAACAAGAATAGTTCTTGAGGCTCCAGTTGTATTTGGTGAGAATAAAACTGACTGAATAAATTATATTATTGCTGCAAGCAAAGGATGAATAATTTTAATCACATGATCCTAAAAACAAGTATGTCGAGCTAATGTAAACCCCACTTCTCGAAGCTTTATGATACAGATTATAATTAGCTCCCATGTTAAGCTCCCATGTTAAGAATTTAGCCATAATAGGTCTATGAATCTAAAGTTTCTCTAAAGACAAATTCATTCAGAATTCTATTCTATTTGATAGTTCGCTATTGATGATAAGATATTCAGACTGTCAAAAAATGTCATCGGTGACACTATTAGAGGTCATCAATAGTCTCGCATTCAAAGACAGCTACAAACTGTCCGCCTCTGGCGACAGCATGGCCAAAACCTAGCAATACACAAACAGTAACAATTGATTTAGATAGTAACTGATTAAAAAGATGCCAACTGCTAGTACCACCATAAAATTCTAAACTACTTCTACTCGACTGAAGAGAACGGATTGATGTCATCATTTACAGCACTTAATGACCTCTGGGTATCCTTTTGTATGTCTCTAGTTTGGGTCTATTCTCTATTCCATATCATTCATGAATTTTTTAGAAATAACAACAGACTACCAGGTAATTATAATAAGTACTTAAACTTTTAAGACCTACAGTGCAGATAACAGAGTTTGAAAGATATGATGTAGTGCGAACACACTCCATACACTGTCTTCCAGCAATACAATGTCCTGCTATCCTAACATAAGTAAAAACAGAGGGCACCTTCAAAGTAGTCAACAACAATACACTAATATAACTACTCGGTCAAAAATTCTGTGAATACATTTTTATTTGTAATTTATTGTGCTACTGGATCTAAAGAAAACTGTATTGTTAACGTTGCTGATACATCAGGACACGAAGACAGAATTAAGTATTACATATTATTTAACATTAATTAATTAATTAATTAAAAGTAGATGGATCTAATAATTTAGCATTCTGTTATATAATCTTTTAAAAATTGTTTAGTGCCTACACACTTTTGTTATTGTTCATAAAACTATAGGACGCAGTTCTGAAAAACAATTTCTTGATAGTTCCTTTGACGACTTGTGAAGGAGATGACAGAGTATATGAAAGTCTAATATTTCTAGTTAGCGAATCAATAAAAGTATCGACTGTATACAAGGGAATCCCATTATGATAATTAATATATACGATATGACTTCCCCAATGTTGGCATGCTTTCTGAGACATCCTGCGTATCACTTAATAATTCCTAAGAACAATAATCATGACTGTATCTTACTGTTAGCATTTACCGATTCTGAGACATCCTGCGTATCACTTAAGAATAATTCCTAAGAACAATAATCATGACTGTATCATACTGTTAGCATTTACCGACAGCTCAAAGGTGGATGGCAATGTGGGCTGTGCCTGTGTGGTTTTCATGGCATCGAAACAGATCATTTCGAAAGTTTCCTTAAAGCTGGAGAATAGTATATTTCAAGCTAAACTATCGCATTTAAACTCGCAAATATGCATTCACCACCTCATGAATTTTCAAAACTAACGATTAAATCCGACAATCTATCAGCGCCTTATGCACTTTCTGATTTGAAGCACTCTTCCCCAGTATAGTTCAGGATATTTCTTCAATAGTCGATAATAACTCTGAACTTTGCATTAAAATTGCTTGGGTGAAAGCTCACACAGACGTCTCAGATAACGAATACGCAGACCAACTCGCAAAAGAAGCGGCCCAAAATATCAGGGCCACGACCGTAAACGCAAAATGGTCAAGATCATATCTTACCATTCCTATGAAAAGCACAGAGAATAAGCAATGGCAAACTGATTGGGATAATGCTCCTCAAGGCAGAAAATTCCACGAATTTTGACCACAAGTAAAATACGATAGGGAGCGTACTAATTTCTTTCTGAATCAATACTTGACTGTGCACAGTTCTTTCTCGATATATTTTTACTAAAGAAATGTCTTTCTGAATGATAACTGCAGTTGCGGGGATAATAATCATTATAATTCCATATGTTTGTTGACGACTGTACAATCAAACAAACTTCCAGCTACAGCTTTCAATAGTAAAAAACAAGCAGATGAAGAGCAAAATAATACAGTCAAAAGTCGTTAATCCGGATTCGTCGGGACTTCGGCGATTCCGGATTATCGAATTTTCCGGATTATAGATCATCAGTTTAAATCTCGTAAGATGGCACGCAGAAATTCTAAAATTAAAAATATGAAACCGTAATTTATGAAATAAAGAACAATTATGATCTAAAGGGTATCAAAATTTACAAAAAAAAAAAAAAAAAAAAAAAAAAAAAGCTTAATATTTGTTTACTTTATTAAACATTTCTCTCAATGTAAGTTGTTTAAGTTGCTTCATTTTATGTGATAATACTTTCTCTTTAATTCTATAAAAAGACATAATTTCTTGTTCAGTTACAAAGTTCCGCTGTTCAAGTCTCGTTAATTGCTGTGCCGAGAATACCGACTAACTTGTCAATCGAAATTTTTTCGTTTTCACTAACCTCTCTGTCACATTCGTCATGTCTTTATCCATTTTTTGCAGCAACTCTACTTTTTGTTTGATGGACATCAAAACATACTTTCGTTTTGTACGATCCTTTGGGAGCTCCAGAATCGGAAATTCTATTTGACATAATCGAAAGTTCAAGTTTACTTTTATAAAATTGCTCTTACAGTCAGCAAAAAATAATAAGCGGGATCCAATTCGAAGATTAAGGAACAACGCAATCATTAACATTAACTGAAATAGATAATTAGATAATTTTAGCTTACACCGTCCGTTATACATTAAACGCGCAGGCGAGAACGTATTCTGCACTTGCGCACACGCATATGCGCAGTAGTCAAGGTCTTACGCGCACGCGTAAAACGCCTGTGCGCATGTGCGAACGCGGCGCATGCGCAGAAAGTTTTTAGCTTCGAGGTTCGAATTATAGATCATTCCGGATTATGGGTTTCCGAATTAACGACTTTTGACTGTATAAATAATGACTCTCTGACTCTACGGTACTGTACTGTATCACACATAATCATTACCTAAACAGCTCAACATTCTTCCAAATTTTGACACATTCCTTAGAATATAATTAATATAATACTTAATATCATAATATAATACTTAATATCATAATAGTAATATAATACTTAATATCATAATAGTAATATAATACTTAATATCATATAATACTTAATATCATAATAATAATTAATATCATAATAGTAACTTAATGAACAATAAGTGTAATGTAATCAAATACTGCTGTGAATGGGAAAACTTGCATGAGGCAAAAAAATACTACAAATGAAGAGCGCACAACTCATTATCAAAATCCAGTTTCCAAAACGCAATAACTCATTTTCAGATTTAGAATCGAAAATGTATAGATAAATTGAATAGTTAGAATGCAATAGTAAGTACCAGAATAGAAATTTAACCCATCAATTAGTGTTTTGTCTCAGAGAAATAACATAGAGAGAAGATACTTGTTTATTATCTGTGCATGTCACATGTCCTCCATAGTTCTATCTATCTATCTATTGTGATTTATTACACAATGATTGCCTACTTTGTTCTATGAACGCTTTTTTGGATTCTGAAAGCATCAACTGAACATCATAAAAGAACTGTTCTTGCTGCTCATCGAAAGGCATCTGGTTCATGATGTTTCAAAATTCTTGGCATTGACAATTTTCCTCTTACTCTCACTATTTAAATATAAGGCAATTTTTCCGAAAATTTTTAATGACAGCTTGTAGCTGCAACTTCACCTTACATTTCAGTAAATAATTTTACTGGACCTCAATAAACAGTCAATAAACAGTCTTAAAAATGTCCTCTATGACAATCAAGACATTATTTTCATGTTCCGCCTACACCTTTATGACGCGGCCTATAGTGCGTGAAGTAATATTTGCACTTTTTCCCAATTGCCTTTTTACGGTTGTTAATGTCGGGAAGAACATAAATCGGTTGAAAGCTGTCTGGTACTGACAGCATTTCTATATGAAAGTTATTCATTTGTAATATGCCATTGGATGAATGTATGCCAGCCATTCCAAGCAAACCAGTAATCCAGCAAGTGAAATCGCTTATTTCCTTCAATTCTAGGCAATGAAATATTACCAAGGTACTTTAGGAATATATTATCATGCGACGTTTTTTAATATTATCATAGAATATAGCAGTAAAGCTAAAGATTTTCAAAGTAATATAAATCTCTGAATTTCTTCTTCTGCCCCTGGAAAAAATTTTCAATTTTCCTTGATCCGATTTTTTTTTTAAATCTCTGTATTTTTTCTTCATATCTTCTACCGTTAGACTATTATTCCCTCACAAGTATATATGAAATAGAATTCATACATACTTTTATTTTTTATTACGGAAAATTTTAAAACAACGGTATTCCCCCCCCCCGCCCAGTCTCTATCTTGTTGGTACCAAGAAATGTGAGGATCAAGTTTTTGAGTGCGTAGTCATTTGGTTCCAAGAAATCATGTAAGGCTTCCATGTAATAATATAAAGAATTAAACTCTATTAGAAGGCGCTCGTATTATAATGGAATATTATTACTAAAATGCCACGACACGAGTTTAATGATGACCTTGGCCCTAGTGCTCCAATCTGCGTTATTGAAAAACAAGATTTTGAAGTCACGCGATTCTTCCGCCACACCCTTCATAACCTAACCATAACATGCTTGTCTATTATTTTAGACTCGCACATTCGACCCTGCGATCATTGCTGACTTATTCCGTTGCTTCATCACCATTATGGACTATTCATCATATCCACAAAAATTTTTCACTTGAAATGCTATGTACAATTTTCTTCAGAAATTCTCCTCCTCAATTGCTTTTCTTCCCACTCATCTGCAATGTGTTATGTAACTGCGTTATGCTATCTACATTATGGATTTTTACCAACAAATGTTTATACTGGAAAGGGCTTCGGTCCAGGAACCGCATTTCGGGGGCTGCGGCTACCTAAAATGTATTATTTTAGATGGTTAGACACTTTTCGCATATGCCTCATTTGATCCAAATTTTAAAAGTATACAGAATTTTAAAAGAAGTGAATAGAGTTCTCCGGAGACCATTCTGGAAAAATCATAGCGGAATGAAAGAGGGATATTTTCTTTGAAGCACTTCAAACAAAATATTTTAATTATCCTTATTTCAAGCAATGAGCATGGCAGTTCTCATTACAACAACATTTCATAATGAAAGATTAAAAAAATGTGTATAACAGGTATTCAAAAACCATTACTTTCCAAAATATTTTACCCAATATTTATTTAATTGCATATACATCAAGAAACATCCTTAAACGTTAACGTATTTTTGAAGGAAGTTAATTTCTTTATCGTGTACAACGATAAAGACACTTGAACAGTGTCTTTGATTCACAAATAGGCATCATTTCTTCAATAAACAGTCTTAAAAATGTCCTCTGTGACAATCAAGACATCATTTTCATGTTCCGCCTACACCTTTATGACGCGGTCTATAGTGCGTGAAGTAATATTTGCACTTTTGTCCAATTGCCTTTTTACGGTTGTTAATGTCGGGAAGAACATAAATGAAAGGCTGAGCTTTGAAGTATCTCCCTGAAGTACTTGAGCTTTGAAGTACCTGAGTTTTCTGCAGTAAAGTCTAGAGACTTGTAGTAGAGCAACTGAATAAGACCAAACCAACCAAGTAGTTATTCGGGAAATTCAGTGACCTTGTTATGAGGTTCGGAAGCTCAGATTTTCACTCACGACCTATCCGACATTGAAAACATTAAAAAGGCAATTTCCGTCAGGAAAATGTGAATGCTTCGCAAGGCGTTCTACGTCACATCATGACAAATGAATTTAGGACACAGCAGCAATGCCTTAGACATCTTCAAAGCTTTGGAAACGTCTAAAAGGAAAAATGAAGGTTTTAGTATAGAAGGAATAAATTCTAATTCGAGAATCCAAGACTTTCATCGACTTACCCAGCCGTTTTTCCTGAGTACAATTAATATACTATCCTATTTTGAAAATTAAATTTTCCTTCAAAAATTCCTTGTTTTCTTTCATCAGCTGAGCCACATAATGAAAGAAAGTATACTTCTTCAATATTTATTTCATTTTGTATATTTCTTCGATATTTGTTTCCTTTTGTATATTTCTTAAGTATCTATTTCATTTTGTATATTTCTTCGATATTTTTTTCATTTAGTAGATTTCTTCAATATTTATTTAATTTTGTATATTTCTTCGATATTTGTTTCATTTTGTATATTTCTTCAATATTTGTTCCATTTTGTGGTTCTTACAGATTTCTATGAGGTTAAAATTTGTCCGCTATGGCAACACAAATTCTGCCAATTTTTTCTTAGTAAGTACAGTACAATTATTAATGTTACAGACGTGAAAGAAACATGATTACTCAAATAAAAAAAGCTTATATCCGTTTCCCTTAAGTTTCAATTCTGCATTATTATCATTGTTTAATTTTTCAGCTGATACTGATTTACAGCTAGCAAAAATTAAGCTTTCCTAAATATATTTCAGAGTAAATAAATTTAAAATTTTGTGAGCGGTTTAGCCCACCAGTGGCCGAGCGGTAAAGACGCTGAACACTGGTAGTTTGGTCTGAGGTTCGAATCCCGCGAACGGGCATGGGCGTTTTCGTGGTTTTCCTCATGTGTAACGAGTATACGAGCCAGTTTCCCTTAGAAAGTCCTCCACGAAGGCATCCCTCCCTTTAGGCAGATAGCCCTCGTGTGCTTTGTCACAATTAAATAATCCAATCCACTCCAATCCTGTGGGCGGTTTAATTGTACCATCAATTTTTCCAAAAAAGAAACATTGTTTGAATCAGAATCGTAAATGAGTGGAGGGTCGTTACGATTTTGAAGTGTTTAAAGTAACAGACTATAAGTAGGGGCAGGTAAAAATTAAGGCTCATGTTCAACAATTCATTGTTTAATAGAGATAAAAATCAAGATTAGAATTGAAAATTGCTTATGTTATTATAGTACCGTAGATTGCTTACAATAATGTGCACTAAAAGTATAATATTTCAAATAAAACTAAAACATTTCTAGTAGCAATACGATAAATATCCAATAACCTTTTTTTCTACAGTCGTATAATTTGCAATCTTGATTGAAAACAAAATGTTATACAATATTTTTTTGTCATACAGTGCTGTACATTTTACTTACAACTTCTACTGTTCTAGTAGATGTAAAAGATGTATATAACAAAAATTGCGATAAACAGTTCTACATAAAGGCAATTATTCAAGTTCCAGGTACTTTGTATTTGAAATAATAGTATACAATCAAAATACATACAATATATGGATATTTAACGTTATCAAATATTGTATGTAATTGAACTAATGTGGTAATTTTTATTCGAGAACGTAAGGAGTGTTCATTCACACATTCCTGTGTGTTATCTCAATGTAAGTGATTAGCACGTCCAGCTAGCAAATGGCATATCTGTGGTTCGAATACCTTTAAAAACACAGTTGAATTACCCCGTTTCTTGCTGAAAAATATAATTGTCTCTAGAACGTACAGTATTCTAGAACAATATTTCAACCTTCTATTCTAACTGCGATTGAAAAACAATCGTATTTTATTGCACAATGTGCGTATTTTAACATTAAAAAAGTTTTAATCTATGTAGGTTTTTGTGCTTAAGTATTTACTTTTGCATTGTGCTTTTTTACGTTATTCATGCTATCCATCGGACTGTCTCAGTGATTAGCAGATTATATGAAAGTGACGGCTGAACGAGAGACGGATTATCGAGTTTCAGTTTTCTTCGTCCTCCCTTCTAAACTGCCTTATTTTCCCCTTTCTTTTCATTAACCCGAATGATTACGTAAGTCTTTCATATACATTTATCTGAAAACTTCCTTCAGTTTAAAAAATTGTTTCTGTTGAAATAATCACGCAATAATGAAATCTTTTTCATTTCGACTTACTGTTCCGACACATTCCTACACTACGATTACAAATAAATCATTTTCATTAATTTATTACCATTGTATGTGTTTGTATACATATATAACATAAAAATATTTTTGTAGCAACTTAGTTTTGTTTATCAAGAAACTTTTATGGAGAATAAAAATGTGGTCAAACGGCTCTAATTCGCAACTACCTGCTTTATAAATCGGCTTTCATGGTTACCATCTACGTCATCATCAAAAATGATTTCATAACATATATAGATATATATGTAAATTCGTTGTCTGTAACTGAATTAGCAAGCGATAGGGAAATACTGAACTCCCCGAACCTGCACTGCAGGATAACGCCTGCTTGAGCAGTAGCAGCAGGACAACAAGATGCGAGTTGACAAATGACAAATGATAAACTAGACCAATTTATTCACTCAGCTTCCCGAACAGGACAGATGATACGTGAGCTAGTTGTTCTACGTTTGCATTTGCAGCAAATGCCGTAAAATATATGAAAGATAGAATGTCCTCACGGAACCAGTTCCTCGGCATTAACACGCGCAGAGAATGTTTATCTAATGGCATAAATTTTGAAGAAGTTTCTTCATTTAAGGCTATTAAAAAAATAAATAAATTGTCAGACAGTGTTCTTTTCTATCTTTTAAAAAGGGCTTGACGCATCTGAAGGTCAATCGCGAGGATGACGGGGGAACAAAAAAACCCACAAACACAAAGTGACTATTCTTTTTGACTGGTTAAAGTAGTTGGTAATGATAAGGAGTTCATTGGAAACTGGTTTTGTATACGTAACTTCGTTCTAAGGTATGGTACAAAGAACAGACAGAAAGAGAGAGCATTACTTCTAAGGAACCTCCTAAGATAGTTAGACTGGGTTTTTCATTGGGGGATATCGCGAATAACAAGTTATCTTTTTGTAACTTGGAAAAGGGATTTGCAGCGAAATTAGAAATTAGTAATATTCGATTTCTAAGAAACAAAAATTACTAATAGCTCTCAATAAAGTAATTTCGAATGTTTGTATGTTGAATAATGCAAATAGATATAAGTGAATAAAAATACCAGTGCCAGGTGTTGTCATAACAAACGTAATACTAAATTTCGTAATATCGTAGATCGGTCATCAGGTATTGCTTCTTTTCAACGTTCATTTATAAATTTAAAGAATAGATACAGAGTATATTTCATAAAGTACAATACGTTAACATAACATTACGAAGAAAATTTGAATGAATGTTATGTTCCTAAGGGTTTCAAATGCCGTGTTAATGAGAAGAATAACTAATTATAATAAATTCATATAAAATAAAGTAAAAACAGAAAACAAAACACACAAATTCCAATCAAATTTTGAAATCTTAAGGATTTCTGAATATTTTACAGGTTGTACAATGTAAAAAAATAGCAAATAGAGCAAGTTCACACACTACAAGTCTAAAATCCAACTTTCTGAAGAATGAAACAGTTGCTAGAAAAAATTAGCAAATATTCTATAAAAAATTTGTATAATTTAGGAAAATATTTGTAGGTGTTAGACATGTCAAAAGTCAGTATTCGTAAGTTGATAATAACTTTATAATGGAATAATTTTTTTTGAAGCTCTGGAATTTTTAAAATATATTTCATGTAGGTGCTCTAGTCATTTAGTAACTTTATTAAATATAAATGATTATGATGGGACAGAAGAATAAATAATGGACTGTCTGTCATTCCTTTATATATTCATAGGTGTGAAGCAAGTTTCTTTAAACAGTAAAAAAAGAAAAGGACCACGAATTGTTATTGATTTAAGCAACAATTGCGGAATAGCCGTTTACTATTAACTATTAGCTATTAACTTTCGCCTTGAAATGCTCTTTTCTCCCTATTGTTTACAAAAATTCATGACAAATTTAAGTAACTTATGATTTGGGCCGTGGAATTTGAAATGATCGGCCATCCTTATTAGATGTTGTTCTTTAGCAAGTTTAGCTCTGTTGTTTCCAACTTGGCCGACATGGGTGTTTTAACACAAGTAAATTTGATATTAAGTCGTAGTTTTGATTTGATTTGTAACTTGTTTCGATCAATATGCAATATTATACAAACACATATGTAGGAACAGGACAGGAATAGAATATACAGAAACATATACAGGAATAGAGTTTAGAAATTTCAAAATTAAGATCACAAATAATTAAAAGTCGTGCAGTATGCTGAAAATTTAATTAAATAGTCAAGATTGGTGGTTAAAGCCTAACAGGAGGAACATACATCAAAATTCAAACAAAAACAAAACAGCTGAGTAACATAATAAAACTTGTGAACTATTTAACTTCTTCGCTACCATTCCTTATATACACTTCGCTTACACTCTCGTCATTGTGATGTACTATCGGCGTCATCGGATGGCTTACTTTATATTATTCTTGAAAATGTGTGCAATAATTCTATGGGTGAAATTTTTACTTTAGTGTTGGATTTCCGTGTGATTCTGAATTATCCTTAAATTATGGACATGAGTGTAATTGGCTGAAAGTGCTTCAATGATTAGAAAGCAAATGCCTAAGGTAAAAGAAATTTTAAATTATGTGTTATAAAATTCCCATCAGTAATTACAAAAACTCCATAACAGGAAAAATTCTTACATTGTTCTGAAAGAAGAGACGCTGTACCTGCCAGAGTTATACAGACACTTGATTGATGCATCACTTAGAGCAAAAGGTTAACTGTCACTGTACCAGGTACTGAAGAGAAGAATAACCTTAAATCGTATACTTTTATCATTTTTCCTTTCTTACTGGAAAATTTTTAATTTGTTTAATGTTAATATTGTTTGATGTAAGGAAGTGCAAACCAGTCCAAACGAGTTCCAATCTTTCACAACTAACGATGCATATAACTAAAGCAATTAGCCTACGAATTTGCCACATAACAAATTATTATTCATTATGATGTGCTGTATCGGAAAGTTTAAAAAGTAAGGTAATTACTAAACATTTCTTTTTCCAATAGTGGGCAGACGTCGTCATAGACATTGGCCACTACTAAGGCCAGAAGCGATGATCACTTCATTATAGAGGCATTTAATGGGTGGGCCACTTTTGTCTACTGTGAAGGGACGGACAGTTACAGCCATGCCTTGTCCGGAATTCGATTCCGGTATCGCAGTAGGCTCCGCTAACCGCCATACCGTCTGGGCAGCAATTACTAAACATTATTAAAAACATTTTACCATTTAGTATTATCCCGTTTACACAAACTGAATAAGTAAATGAAGAATCGTTGCAGGTTTTGTGTTAATACCAAGTGGATCGTAATATAAATTTAAAATACAAACACCATTTAACATTTTTAATATTTTTATTTAACCTTTCAAATTTTGCTTCCGATGAAGCAGCTAAACAAACGAGCGACTAAAGTTTTATAAACTACATTATCGAAGCAACATAGCGTTGCTATATTAAGCGGTACAAATACAGCCAATTTAATGGCGCAGACAATTAGCTATTTTACAGAGCGTTAACACCGGCCAACTTTTAGTTCAGCAAATTACAATGAAAATTTTAAGAAATTATATAATACGACATTTCAAAATTCAAGCTACTAACAGCAAAATATGTTTAAATACAATATACAATATTCATTAAAATAATAAAATTCTGTAAGACTATGCGTGCATTACTGATTATTTCCAGGCAATAAACATATATTAGAAATGCTATGTTAAAAAATCCCACGAAGTGTTTTTACAAGAACAACATGTATTTTTCCAACTTTCCCAGGTATTACATCACGAAGTCGACCACTTAACCAAGAACAAATTGATGGGTTATCTTCCTTTAACAATACAAGGCTATCCTTTCCGATGTTACTTTTTTTATACTGCCATTTTCCTCGTTGTTGGAGGTTATTTAAATAATCTCTGGGCCATTTTTGCCAAATAATTTGATTAAGTTGTAGAGACATTAGGTTAATTTTTTGGAAGCAGGCAAGATGAAAAATGAGCAAAAGCCTTCTCCGGCAATCGAACCATGGACCTCTGGAATACCGGCCCAGCGTGCAGAAACACTACACCACGAAGGCACGCCAAGAAGGCGGGAGAAATACCTTACAAAGTTTTTTAACGTGTTTCCGTCTAGAAAGCCTATTAGTTGAGACATTAATTAGTTCAGGTTCAGGAATGGCATTGATAGGTCGACCAATTAAGAAATGGCCGGGTGTTAAAATCTCGAAATCATTTGAATTTGATGATAATGGAACGAGTGGTAGAGTATTAAGGATACCTTTGTTTTGATTGACAACTGTTAAGAATTCTTCAAGAATTAGTTTGGAATTTCCTACTACACTTTTTAGATGATATTTAAACGACTTAACTCCTCCTGCTTCCCAGAGTCCACCAAAATTATGAGATCAAGAAGGTAAAATTCCAAGAAATTACCTGTGAAACTAAATCATCAGCTAAATTTTCAGGAGGGCTGCAAGCGAGGTGGTACTTTTTTTTTTTTTTTTTTTTTTTTTTTTTTTTCAGGTCTGAATTAGAGCCTACGAAATTAGTAGCATTGTCTGAAAATATTGTAGAAGAAATGCCACGACGAGCAAAAAATCGTTTTAATCTTTAATAGTAGCAATTAAAGCCTCAGCTGTTAGATCAGTGAGAATTTCTAAGTGTATTGCACGAGTGGAAAAACAAACAAATACTGCTACATAAATTTTGTTTAAAGTTCCTTTACGCTGATTTTATTACTTTATGTAAAATGGACCACAAAGGTCTATATCGGTGTTAGAAAAAGAGGGATTTACTGTGATTTTTCCCCTAGGTAAAGATGCCATTAACTGCTCTTCTATTTTAGTTCTTTACCTTGAAGCATGTGATGCATTGATGTACAATTCTCCTAGCATTATTTCTTCCATTTAGTGGCCAATACTCTTGCCTTACAATATTAAGTAGAGTTTGAGCCCCAAAGTGCAAATTTTTTATGCGAAAATATTTCATATTAGTTATGATCTCGAGGAAGTAAAATAGGATGTTTCTAGTCGAATGATTAATCAGAATGGAGAAGTCGACCGCCAACACGAAGGAGATCATAATCGTCAAGAAATATATTTAAATTACTCATATTACTTCCCTTAACATTTTCTTTTTTCTTTAAGGCATTTCTCTGTAGCATTTACCTGTACTGCTCTAATTAAAGAGTTTTTGGCATGTTCAAATTCTTCAATAATTATAGAACTAGATTTCTTTTCCTTGTTTCTGCAGTTATATGTGAACCTAAAAATAAAACTAAGAATTCGTATTAGTTTATGAAAATTATTACTTAGCGAAATTGTTTGATAAAGTCACTTGTAGTAGAAAGAGCTAAGTTGATGTTAGATGAATTTTTAATGGGTATCAGAAACCCCTATACCGACAATGTTAAATTGGCCATTTTCGATGTACCTTTGCTCAAAATCTGCTGCAGATACAAGCTTGAAATTTTTTCTGTAATTAAAGTATACCTATCTGATTATACTGAAAACAGCTTTTAAAGCACTTTGAATTTTAGATTAAATTACAGAATATTTTGTTAGGCATAGTAAAATTTAGCACTTTTCTCACACAAAAAAATTTTAAAAAAAATTTTCGAAGTTTATTACAAAAAGCTCATTTCAGTAAATATTAGGGAACCTAATAAATAAGCCATAAAAAGTTTAGATACCTGTGAGCAGTAGTTCCTGAGAAAAGGTGCATCTAGTATAAAAAAATCACGTTTGGAGAAAAACGCGTTTTTATGTAAAGATCCTCATTGATCAAAGCAGTAGATGACAAATTAAAACTAGATTTTTTTACAGTTCTAATTTTCATAGAGATTAAAGAATGGTATTTTTAGAAAGATAAAAGTGTAGAGAAATTGAAAATGCAAAAATCCGAAATCACAATTTTTTTGAAGATTTTGGGGTTCCAACACCCTTTAAGCTCAGTTAAATATAGTTCCTTTTCAGTGGAGTCCATTTGTTTTGAACTGGAACCATCCGAGATATTTTCAGCGGCAACAGGTGGCCCTGACGACCAAAGGTCAAAAGATTTGAGATCAAAGGTATCAACAGCGCGAGATATTAGACGAGATATGCTTCCACTGATAGTTTGATGTAAGAGACTGAATTTTAGACACTCCATTTCCTACAAAAGTTTTGAGCTGATGAGGGGGTGAATTTATCCAGGTGAGAGAGATTATTGAGCCCGAAAATAACAAGACTTTGTGAATGTCTAATTTTAGGGACAGAATGACTTTGTTGACAAGTTGTGAAAGTAATAAGTAAGAACATAGCTCCAATCTCGGAATAGAAATTGTCTTTAAAGGAGAAACTCTTGATTTGTTGGCAAGCAATTTAGTTGTTGGAGAAGAGTTTCCATTATAACTTCGAAGATAAACAACTGCTCCATATGCAACAATGGAAGGATCACAAAAAATTAGTAAGACAACAAATTGAGGATCAGCTCTCAAGATGTGTGTCTGTCAATTCTAATGTTTTCAATTTCCTTTACGGTGTGAACAAAACGGTTCCATTATTTTTTCAGTTGATCAGTAAGTTCATCATCCCAGTTAATTTTCTCTAGCCAGACTTCTGGAGAAATATCTTGGCCTTAGTTATAACAGGTGCAATAAATCCGAATGGGCCGAATATAGGCAATTTAATGGCGTAGACGATTAGCTATCTTACAGAGTGACGTTAACAGCAGGTATTGATAGTTTGGTACAGCTTTTTTCAAAGTAGCAAGTATAAATGTTCTTCATAATAATTGTACAATAAGTTTCTGATTAAAGTCTTTCAAAATATCTGAAAACGTGTATTCTAATTTCGAAAACTTCTTATCTCAATTCTAGACACTATGATTATAGATACCAAAAGGAGATAACTCAAAGACGATTGAAAATGAGCTGGTGGACTTGGAGACGGCGTAAAAATAAATAAATAAATAAATAAAAACTCGAAGATGGCGTCACTGAAAACTTTGAGGACGAGAAGTACCAGACTGATATGCTAAATGACGCGACCAGCACGACTTAATTTCTCATACTATGTGGGGAAATAATAATAATAATAATAATAATATATATATATATATAAAAAAAAAAAAAAAAAAAAAAAAAAAAAAAAAAAAAACGTGATTCTGAAAATTTCATAGTTTCAGGAGAGTAATGGAGTCAACCCTTTTTTTCTGCTTCTTATATATTTAGTTACAATTTATGAATACAAATAACTTCTTTCATTCATGTTTTGGTATTTGTCAACATTTTCTTTACTTTTTCTTGTTTTATTTTTAAAACGCTTTAAAAATAATCTAGATTTAAATAAATTTATATGTATTTTTTGAATTTTGGAAAGGAGGCGGGGAATGGTCGTCTAGAAATGGTGAAAGGGATGCAAAAAAAATTTGGGCAAAAAATGAGGCAAAAAAATTTGGCAACCATAATATTTAGAGTAATTTAGAGTTTTAAATTAGGTTTCTGAAGAACAGCAGAGAGGACTGGATTATTCAGATTATGATAAAACACATAAGGGTTATTTACCTAAGGAGAAGGATGTTTTCGTCGAGAGCAGTGAGGCAAAACAGCCTCATGTTCACGCTATATATGGAGAAGCCATGAAAGTTCCCAATGCACAAGCGGACGTGTATACTGGTCAAAATACCAGTGATTAGTTGTTTCGCAGCTCCAATGCTGGTGGGCTTAAAACGCAACAGAAGATTTAGATTCACGAAGTATTCCTTCAATAGCATCTGCTGCGTAAGTCTCACAATAATGTGATGCATCAAGACTAAAAAGTAATATGCAAAGTCTAAATGTTTAACATATTTGTAAAAAAATTTTTTCTCATGTACAGGAACACAAGATAAAATTGCATCAGGCTGAAGTAGATGAGAGCAGTAAATTTTGTCTCAGAGTTACATCAGTTTTAGCAGATTTGAAATACAACAACAGGTATAAAATAATGTGCATAAAATAAAGATTGAACTTTCACTAGAAAGACTCTCTAATTAGAAACAATTCTACTTAGAGAGATAATTAATTAACACAAAGAACGCAAAGACTGCCAATTAACTATTTTCTAATTAATAAATAATTAAATTAACTAAATATAGTCATAAGTAAGCTGTCATCAAATGTAAAGAATATGATTAAGAGTTGGATGATAATAAAGATAACCGACCAAAAACCATTGCATATACAATGACCTAGTTCAAATTACCTGATAAAAAAAAAGATTGGACATAATGTCAGTAAACACCTCTAATCGAATATAACCTTGAAAGTTTTAAGAAAACTAACTTTTATTGTCTGAAAACTGTTGAATATGATTACCATATACACACAAATTAGCTTTAATAGTTCAAAGAACAATCAAATGTCCTGTATAAAAATTTTCATTTCGTACATTTTTGTCAAAAAATTGCCATGTGACTACACTTTATTCACATTGTGTGCTACCAGTGTTAAATTATTACCAGTGTTAAATTAATAGATCATCTATGGGAAAAAAAAGAAAAAAAGTGCTTTCTTATTACCAAAGAAAATTTAAAACGAAAAAGGAAATTCATATCTTAGAACATTTGCCTCATAATTATAATGATAATTTCTAATTGAAAAAATTATTATTTTAAATTTTGTAATTAACATTAATTTGTCATTTAATTTTACCAGTTGATTTTAACAGCATTTCTTTTCCATATTTTTGCTCTTTTATTATGTATCTCAACTGCTCTTTGCACAAAATACAGTCGAGATAGATAATTATTTTAACCTATAAATTCGATTTTGAATACTCAAAATTCGTTTCCCTGAAAAACGTATTTTGGGTGTCTTCAAATACAAGGAAACGAAAAAGTTATAGAGTTTCTCTAGCTTTGAAAGCATAAACTTGTTGCAAACACTTAACAGACGGAATGCGAATTAACACTGCGTTTTAAGTAATTAACTACAGAGCCTTGAAAAGGTTTAAAATAACCTTTTTATTAAAAAAGAACTTCGAACATAAGTGCGTAAGATCGTTCTCTGTTATTCCCCATAAACTAAATTAGATCCTACAATGAACCTGGCGAATTCTCGCACAAGCGTGAATAAATTACCAGTACAAAAAAGGGTGAAAAGCAACCCTTTATTTAATTCAAATAATGAACAGAAAGGCACGATCCTCGTGCTTTATAATGGCACCGTCAACTTGCATTGAAACTAAAGCGTAGTCAAGTCAAAATATAAAATAAAGTAGTGCTGGATTAGCATCTTAAAATATGCCTAACAGGTTGACTCACAAAACCTAACAGGCGTGATGATAATCCGGAATGGCCAAGAGACTTACTAGCGTAACAGCGAAATAGCAACGAAACTTGCACTGGCTAGCGAAAACACGCTGTGAATAAACTCAAAGATTCAGCTGTTTAAATACTCATTTCACTTAACTTTAAATTTACAACCTAAATATGAGGGGACGTTGAGAAGTTCAGTAAAGGTATCAATTTAAAATAAATCTGTTATGCAAAATAATGGAAAGCCTACAACTACTCATCTTTTGCTAGCAAAATCACCCACCACTTACGGCGATGTAACTAAAGTAACAATCAAATTCAAGTTTAAAACGTGGACTAGTTGTTGAAGACTTCATAATTATATTTAAATCTAAGCTCACTCAGAAAACTTTAACCAGTATATCAATTAAAATGACGGCAGCAAATAACGCAAATCCAAATAATTAGAAGCTTATGGGAGATGGCAAAATTAAAGTAACATGGGCTCGAGAAGCAGAAACACAATCTATCTAAAAGCCCAAAAACCTCAACTTAAATACTGATTCATGGAATACTATCTGATTTGCAACATTGTGAGGAAACGGAAAGGAGAGGTTAGTAAAGGCTGAAGTTATAAATAACTGGTCAGTTTCAAATACTAACCTTATAAAATTATAGCAAATTTTAGCATAAGAAAGATAAGTAATATGAATTTTCAAAAACACCATATATGTCTCTTAAACACTTTATTTTGAATTATTTTGAATTATATTTAATTATTTATTTTTTAAATGAGAAAACAGCTTCTGATTGTGTACATTATGGACAAGCAAGCGGCTCAAGTCGCAAGATTCTTGTAATTCATTCTGCTCTTTATTTTAGGCGAGTGGTTGGGAGGTTTCTGTGTTTCTCAGCATGTGTGACCCAGTTTATCTTAACAAATTCTGCATTCCTTCTCAGAAAACCCTCATGATCAGACTTAATCAATCGGTTAATTGTAGAGGAAACTCAGTTATCCTATATCATTTTAATCGCCAGTTTCCTTATTCGTCAGCCTTTGAGACATTACGATGAATAGCGGGATTTTTTTAAATGAGAAAAAATTTTAACATTTCAACTCTAATCTTGATTTTTTATTCGTATTATACAATGCGCTTTGCTAAAAATAAATCTTCGTTATCGACTTCTTACGTCTGGGAACAGAAACAGTTTCTATTTTTCAGTCTATTTTTTAATCGCTACTACAACGATTACGACATTAAGGAATAATCGAGAGGGTCTAATGTATCAATGTATGCAATTAATAAGTAGGAAGTGGCCTCTACATTACTAAGAATTCTATAATCTTTGTGACTATCGGAATGATCACAAACTTTATTCACTGAGAAATGCTGTCGTCAGATAGTATTTCTTTTCAATCAAAATCGCGAGCAAAGACTGTATGTAGGGCTGCCCCAGCGATCTCGAAAGGGCAGTGTCCGCTAAAGACATCAACCCTCTCAAGTCTGTGGGAGTTTTCCCACAAACCACCGTGCAACAAAATAACAACCAACAAAACGCGCCTCACCTGTCACAGCGACCAAGCCCCACCCACGTGACTGCGATTACGTCACGAACAATGGACCTTGAGAACTCGAACTCATTCGTCCGACTGTCTGTCTTATAGCCAGACAAACCGCTGCTGCATATGGTAAAGATGACCTCAGGGTAGACGTCTAGCGAGACCAGCTCTAACGATGTTGCCTGCTTGTTTAGTATGCCTCAGACGTCACTTTTATAGAGCAGGGGTTTCTCCTTCTCACACACATACAGACACATATCTCCGCTGTGTTTTCTCTACGCGATGCTCTTCACTTTTCTAGTGATCCATCAAGAAAAGGAAGTACAACACCTTTTAAACTTTTTCTATCAAGCGGGACTTCGCATTATATACTTGCTTGTTTTTTCAACATTGGTACCTGAATCAGTTGTCATTAATATATATTACGTAAAATTAGATCTTAATAGAATTCATTTTCTACAACTAATTTTGTCCCCATCCCCGTAAAAAAAAACGATATTATGTCTCTGAAAATTAAGGAAAGTGACTTACAATTCGTCATCGTGGTTAATAATGGGAAAAAGAAACTTGCAATTTGATCTTTTTTCTTTTCTTTCAAGGTGCTAGTCTGACAGCAGAAAAGGGATTTGACTCATAGTTCAGTTTGATCGCGATTTTTTAGTTCGCGAAAGACGTTGAAAAGTTTGTAAACGGAAGATTGCCATAGTACCGCAACTAATAATTTTTTTTATTAGCCATTAAAGATTTGTCACAACAGACGTGTAGTAGATTGCAATTAAAATATATGATTCTATTTCAGTGTGATTTACTGGCTAATTGAAACAGTTATAGATTTTTTTTTTTTTTTTTCCTGTGAGTGTGCACAAAGAATTATTTTGAAACTTTTGTTGCACTGAAAGAAATATCAAGAGACTCAGAAGCTACATCAATGGAAAATTACTGGTTTTGGAAAAGGCTATCAAATAAAATTTCTTTAATCAATTAAGGCGAAATACATGAGAGCTATCTGCGTAAGAAGAGAGATGCATAATGCAAGAAACTCTAAAATGGCTCGTACTAAATATAAGGGAAATGCAAAAACGCCTATTTAATAAGTCTGTTCGCCGGGAATTTGGGATCGAATTACCAATGTTCAGCGTCTTAACCACTTGGCCACTTGTAAGCCGTTCAGGTACATAAATCCGCTGCAGAAAAAATATAAGATGTTTACAGTATATTTGTTGTTATAAAATATTATAATTAAGTTTTATTTTTGATATAGAAGATGAAGCGGATTAAATTAATTGTACTAATTTTACTGCGTTTTTGAATAATGCAGTCAATATTTATTTTATTATTGCATCTGTATTAATTGTACTAATATTGATCTTTTATTATTTATACGTCTTTTCTGAAGTATGCTGACAGAAAAAAAAACATAATGAGGGCTTCTTAATTTTGGTTTAAAATTTATGCTTAGGTTGTTTCTAAATTACTCACATTGATTTACAGCGGCATGCAAACTATTTTTATGGTATGAGAAAATACACGAATGACTTTATGTTTCAGGGTCGGCTACAGTTCTGGTTTTGGTTTCGAATAAGATGAAAACAGTAATGGGAGCAGTGTTCCATGTGTAAGAAATTCATACGTATCCTCAAAATAATTTTTGTCAGCAATGAAAAAAAATGGGTCATAGCAATAGGAAAGATTATACCTGTAGCACAAGTTCGTTGACATATTTTAATAAATATTTTGTATGTAATTTTTTACAGTCGATGAGAGTTTTTTTAAAAATATAATTTCCTTACTCTATGTCTCTTTTCTCACAATTAAATGCCAGTGAGGTTTTTTTGGGGGGAGGGGGGAAATTTAAATCAGAGCAGTTCAACTGGGGTTTTACAAAAACATCACTAAAATTACTTAAGAAATGTTGATAAAACAATAAGGAATTTTACTTTATCTTATATCTAAGAAAAAATAATATAACTTAACTCTTAAAGTGAAAATAAGAAAAAGTTTAAGTTATTTATTTCATTAATATTTAGCTAAAGATCCCGGACAGACATCATTAAAAATAATGCTACTGAGCCTATGAGTAAAAAAATATAAATCACATTTCTTATCTTACATAAAATTTCTTATCGCTTTTAAAGGTAAGCGTAATAAGTTTGCTGAACTAAACCTCATTATGTTTGCATTATTTAAAACTAAAATGACAAAATTTAAAAATAATTTTCAAAATTCTGAATTTACCTATTATCTTCATTAAATATAGAAAATAGTTTATTTTCAGATGTCTGTCCTGAATTTTTCAATTGTTATTAACATTTCCTACACAGAAAATTTGTGAATAAAATTTCACCCCTTCTCTTGAATACTTTAATGTTATATCCTAAACATTTTAGCCTTGCGCCATCAAGCATATAATTGCTCTGGGAAAAAAATATTCTTAGGAGAAAATAATTTGATAATAAAAAAATAATTGCGACTATTAATAATTTATTGATAATTATCAATACATGTATAAGGAATTTACTGTATCCTCCTTGCGTGCTGCCGTGCTGTAACTAGTTAACGTGCCCAGCTAATAACTGGAAGATCCTTAGTTCGAATTCCAGCGAATGCACAATTGATTTGTCTCCTTTCTTGGCTCCGAAAAAAGAAGTCTGTATAAATTTTTATAAACAGACTCCCTTCCTTTTCCCACAAAAACGTATTTCAAAACATTTTTCGATCTATCAGTCTCCCAACCCGCATTATGGAAGCCACTGGTTTAATGAAACCAAACACAGATTCATCGTAATGAACTCAAACGCTTTGAAGGGTATTATTATATTAGAAATGTGTATTATAAATGTTATCAGCTTTTCCTAAGGCATAGTTTTCGTGTTTCCTTTCTCTTGAAACGAAAACTATGCCTTAAAAAGAGCTCATAACACGTTATAAAAAAGAGCAGATCTGTGAGGAAAAAAACATTTAAAAGAGTATTTTATTACCTCCTCTACAGCATAGTCTCACTAATGCTTTAATCCTGAAATCCTCTTCTTTAAATTTACTGCCACAATTTAATCTTAAATTGCGGAACCTAAACTAAATTGAAGAGATTAAGACAAGGGACGATTTAAATAAATTAGCTTTCATGGCATTTAAATCAAAATAATAAATGAACAAACAAGTACACGAATAATAAAATATTCATTGGTTACTAATAACAGGCTTTTTATTATTGTAATTCTAAATAATTTGAACTGAATGTTTGCAACGAAATTAATGAGACAAAATACATTTTTATATACGTCTTTTCTTCTTTCGAAGATAACGTCACTATATAGGTTTCAGGTCTATTTTTTAATTTCTTACTTGTTAGCCCAAAAGAGCTATTAGTCTCGAAACACGATTTTGCGTCGTTAGGTTAATTGGAAGCAGAAAAGATGAAAAATATGGAACCGCCTTCGCCGGGAATCGAACGACGGACCTCTGGAATACTAGGGTTTTAGGGAACCTAGTCGCCAAATCCTGGGTTCAGAGAATCATCATCCACAACCCTTTTTAGTTCGGGCGCCACTTCTAAAGTCATTAGGATATTTTTTGGAAGCAAGCAAGATGAAAAATGAGCAATCGCCTTCTCCGGGAATCGAACCAAGGACCTCTGGAATACCGGCCCAGCGTGCTACCGTTACACCACGAAGGCACGCTAGGGAAGGAGGAGAAATACCTTATATACTTCCCTTTTTAAAGGGCAACTAGGGTTTTAGGGGACCTAGTCGCTAAAATCCTGGGTGCGGAGAATCATCATCCACAATCTTTTTAGTTCGGGCGTCACTTGTAGAGTCATTAGGATACTTTTTGGAAGCAAGCAAGATGAAAAATATGCAACCGCATTCGCCGGGAATCGAACCACGGACCTTTGGAATACCGGCCCAGTGTGCTACCGTTACACCACGAAGGCACGCTAGGGAAGTGGGAGAAATACCTTATGATCGTTAACACGTTTTTTTTTTCATTCGAGTATGTTGCCATTTAGCAAAATTTAAGATAGTTATATTCCAAATTTAATATGTCTGTGATTGATTAACAAACTAAGCTATTGAAAACCAGTAGGCGTAATCCTTGAAAGACTTTTATTTTTTAATCTGACAAAGTTAAATAAAAATGCCTTTAATTCATGATATATCTAATTAAAAAAGCAAATATTTTTACGGAATTAAGTTATTATATATATATTTCACTTTTCAAATATTCAGAGAACATATAACGTTCCCATTCATATACGTAGATATATGCATGGGAAGCATATACATCTAATATCCTCTAAAAGCATATAGATCTAATATTCTATGTTTTTCTGTTTCACCTGGTTCTGGGTCCACGCTACAGATAATCTGTACTGATAAACCGTATTCTCCAATTTTGCCTTCCAAAGCCATTCTCGTACAATAAACAGCTTAATGAAGTCCTAGAAATTTTCAGACGAATAATGTTGCAAAAAGCGATGTTGTCCTTTTCGTCTTTTCCCACACTTGTTAATGATTAAGTTAAGCACCTGATTGATATAGCTTCATACAATATGAAAAAATAATAACAATTTGTCTTATTGCTTTTTGAAGGCTACTTATGCGAAGAGTCATCTGAGATGCCGCGAAGGGAGTCAAAATACCGCTACCATCAGCCAGACGTATTTATGCGAAATTTAATTCTCAGTGCATGTGCTTCGTATTTAAAGCGAAGTATCATCCGACTTAATATACTTATAGATCTTCGAATACAGTTATCAACAATAAAATCCGACGTAAAGAGAGCATGTGCCAAAAGATGAGCATATTGCACTCAGTCTGTCTCAGTGCACTTTACACAAGCAGCTGCGCTTTAAGGAACATGAAAAACAACAAAACTCGATAATGATGACACTCATTCACTACCATCATCAGAAAGGCGTTTATTAAAAATGATAAATGAGAGTTATTACTTGCAATCAGAGAAAACGATGAGTTTCTATTTATAAAATTAAAGAAAAGAAGGAAAAAAAAAAAAAAAAAACGTAATCATTCATATTCAAAAACACTAATCGTTAATAACAGTGTCAAATGTTATCATCAGCATGATAAATCTAGAATTCTGTTAAAAGTAGATAATGTATTAATTTAAATTTAACTCCTGATATCTTTTAATATTAAATGATTGCTCATTTTCATTTCTAAAACCACGCATTTTCTCATTTTTAATGTCATCATTAAATAAATGGTGAACTTTTTGTGCCGTTCCTTGCATAATTGCTCACAACTTTTTCTTATAGGATCTTCCAGGTTTGTTATATAAGAGTTCAAAAAATCATTATGCACTAAAAACGTATAATTGTAATAATTCTGATGTGAATAATTACAGCAATACGTAACTTACATCATCTCCGGAGCATTGTAACAAGCATATTAACAAGAAAACATATGAAGCCACTTTGGAGGCAGTATTTACGGTAAAAAGGCTGGTTGTCTATAAATAAATTTCTCTCTATACGAACCTTTAATGATGGCGCAGTTTTACGAATCGAAATAAAACTCGAGATGTAAAGTTTGAAAGATATTGGCTCGAGAATGAATGAAAATGCCACAACGGTTTTTTTGCGATTATGGTTACAGCGAACAAATAAAAAAAAATTTACAATAGTAGCATTTATTTTTTTCAGTGTGATCTATATACTAAAAAGACATAAATGCAGTTGTAATGGTATTTGCATCTCGAAGCCGGTACAGGAACATTGGCAAATAAAGGAAAAGGAACGAAGCAAGAGGGGGGAAAGCGAGAACGCTCATAGTTATGTGAACACTCAGTTTTCATCAAGGCATGCGACTGCACGAAAGGCGCAGAAAATCACATAACCCAAGCAGCTACTGCTTTAAGCGATATTTATATATGATATCCAAGTCATATATCATGATCGTTGATAGCTGTTACATTTGAAGTTTCACATCGATTTGATGAACCTGGGCTTATTAGGCTCGTATAAAGCAGTGCTCCGCAACCGGTGTGCCGCGGCACACTGGTGTGCCATGAGTAGGATATAGGTGTGCCGCAGTCAAATACATGTATTTGACATTTTGCAATTTTTTATCATGTATTTAATACACAATGACAATTTTTTTTTCCTTAATAATGTCTATTTTAAATGTTTTTATATATTTCACTGTTGTGTGGTTGTGTGTGTGATTGTAAGTGTGTCAGCATTTGAATTTTTTCGGCACTTCCTTAATAACTCGGAACTCTTTGGTGTGCCACGAAATTCCAGAAAGATTTGTGCGTCGCAGGTGAGAAAAGGTTGCGGAGCACTGGTATAAAGTAAAAGCTATTTTATGCCCACCCTGTACTTCAGCAGTTACAGGCTGCATTCACGAACAAGAAATCTGGTTCGCATGCTTTGGTAAATTCTGCATCAGCATACAGCGCATATACACACGGCTGAATTTAGGTAAAATAGGTATTTTTACCGCTTTGTGTAGGTCAGTAAAGAAAATAAGGAACTGGCGTATCAGCAAATTAAAGAAATATTTCTAACAGTTTTAATATTTGACATGATGCCCTTCTTTAGTTTAATACTCTTCCTCAGCGACTCAGTGAAAGATGGTCATCCCAACAGAATAATACCTAAAAGACTTGATTTCATTCTGTTTGCAGTGTCCTGTCTTGCATTTAGTCCTAGTTAGTTCCACAAACAGCATGAAATTGAAGAATCTTCCTTTTTAGAGCATAATGAACGTTTTGATATCATAATGATGCCACCTATACCCCATCTAAAAATTAATTGCTACGCTGTTTGGGATATCACGCATATGTTTTTCAGTTTTGTAGTCTTTGAATCAAAATAAACAGGGAATATTAACGGGAAAACTTAGTTTCTTACATTTAGTAATTTTCCGTTACATCACGAAGGCATGCTTGAAGGAGGGAGAAAATACCTTATAGTATATTGAATTGACAAGCCTAAGGGGGAACAGTATGCGTGTCGAGGGAATGCTTGACAGAGTAAAAAGAGTTCTGCAGGCAGGCTCCGCTGTATTCAATGCAAATGTGCACGAAAATTTTATTCTAGAGCTTCGAGAAAAGAGGAGTATAATTTGGGGTAAGAATGCATTTTCGACACGAATGAACTGGCGGAATTCGGAATCAGATGTTTCTCTTTCTGTGGTGATTTGAAGCCGTGATTTTGAAATGAAGTTTGAAATACAGTTTATCTAATATTCCTTTTAGTAGTAAATATGGCTTCTGCTAAACGAAACAAACCCAGTTCTGGTTTCAAATATAAATTCATTCAATTTGCGAAAGAAAATGGAAAACGTACTGCAGCAAGGATGGTTGGTATAGCTGAAAGCTCCATAAGTGAGTGGAAGAATCACAATAAATGAAATCACAATAATTTTTATGCCAAAGAATAAATATGCTTTGAACAAAGGAGTAACGAAATAGCTTATCCTAGAAGAAAGTGTTGCGAGATGGTTCCTACAAAACCGTCAGAAAGAATTAAATTTAACAAGAAACCTCATATGTTTATTTGCCTTTAAGTGTGGAAAAAGGAATTCAAATGAAAGTTAACACTTTAAAGCAGCTTTGAGTTGGTATAGTCGATTTATAACAAGGAATAATTTAGTTCTACGAGAAAAAAAAAGTGTTTCGCAAAGGCCTTTCGAAAAATTTGGGCAACGAACTGATGAGTTTCCAGAAGTACATTATTGACCTACGAAGGCAAAAACATATTTACTGACACATATTGGAAATGTGGATGAAACTCCTTTAATGTTTGATATGATAGGAAATAAAGCAATTGATGTAAAAGGAAAAAAAAAAAAAAACGGTTCATATAAAACAACAGGTCAAGAAAAATCTCACCTCAAAGTACTGCATTCCTGGTTAGCGGGCAGACTAAAAATAAAACACATGGTTGTTTTTAAAAGAATGACTTTGCCTAAATGTAATTGTCCAAATGGTGTTTTCATTCACGTTCATGAGAATGAAAACGGTGTGAAATTAAGGATAATAACTTTGGCAGAGGCATATTTTTTGCCTTAAAGAAGTCTTATTTTGGGACATATTCAGGTCCCATCTAACAGATAATACGAAGAAATTGTTCAAAGAGTGTAATACAGATATGGCAGTTATCCCAGGCTGATTAGTGCCATTAATTTAGTCTTTAGATGTATCAGTAAACCATTCAAAGAAAATTTAAGACAACAGTGGAATACGTGGATTTTAGAAGGTGAAAAAACATTTACAAAAATTAGGTCAAATGAGTCATTCCAGACTAGAAATAGTATGTGAGCGGATAATAAAATTAACCCCGACGACGTAGTCATCAAAAAATTATAGTATATTTAACAATTTAGATGGAATGGAAGGTGATTGCATATTTATGGATCAGAGTAACAACGATGGTGAAGGTGAAACAGAATTCGATGATGTACCTGAAAATAAATTGGAAGACTGACGAACTTTTTATTTTATCCGATAATGGAAATTTTTAAGTTCATAAGTTATGCCATTTCTTTTCAACAGTTTTTGTATGCTCATCAACTGGTGCACAAACTTCGGTGTCTTTTTGCCCAATAGGGCCAGAAGTTAACTTTAAAAGTTTGTGCAGCTAAAATTTTATCTTTCTGCCTGTTGGCTTAATTGCTTGTTTTGACGCAGTAACTTTAATTTTAATTGCAAAAATTGTGTTCTAACAGTTTTTAACTGTATTTGGTGTTTAAGGGTTTTCTATATTTTAAAAATTTTAATAAAGATTTTTTTACAAATTTACATGTTTCTAGTTTTTTATGTATCTTTCTTTACCTTGGCACGAAGTGAGATCTAAAATGATAATGAAATTCGAAAAATTAAGTTTAAATAAAGTGGAGCAAAATATTTGTATAATTTAATGCAGGATACTTCCTTAAGGAAGTCGTTATTGTGTCCACATCAGATTTCTTATTTACCTATTTGCTTGTAATCAGTTTTTCCATCAGTTGTGGAAAACTATTAGTTAAAAAACTTTCAAGCGCAAATGTACTAAATTAAAATTGCATTACACCTTTATCTGAATGTGGCACGGAAAGTAAAATTTGGGAAATAACCCTGAAGTAATTATATGTTTCAGAAATTAGTATATGTGCCAATCTAAAATTTATTGAATATATAAATGAAAGCTCTGCAAACTACTGGATATTCAAATTCAACTGCATATTACTATGCAAACAACTGTAGTTTCGGGTATATGTAATTGAACAAACAGCATTCGTAATCTGATAGAATTATATTTAAATGGCTCATAGTTTTCTCCTAAACACTCCACAAATCTATGAGAATAATGTCTATGTATAATGAATTCGAGAGGAAAAAAGTCTTTTAAGAAGAAAATGTATAAAGATCTTCAAATAGAAATTATTTGCATTTAATTACTTAAAATATGCAGTCATACACTTAATTAATAATTAAGCTATAAATGCATATTTATTAAATATTGAATAATATTACTTGTATTTTAACTGCATTAATTATATTATTAAAATATATAATTAGATATATGTTTTCGAATAATACGAATTGCTAATTGTTGTCGAATAATACGAATCCTGTTGTTATATTACTCTTGTGTCGTATCCTTCTATATCAGGTTCAAGAGTTCATTACAGCCAACAGGAGAAAGCAATGGTACCGTCACCTAACAAGTGACAATGTGACTTAGGACAGTTCCGTCATAATTTTGATAGAGTGCAGCCCAGAAGATGGAATCCAAGTACATCATATTTCTCTTCCTTATTAAAAGTACCTGGGGGGAGGAGTACCTGTATTTTTAATTCGATGGATTTGTAAAGGCTTGCATGCCGCAAAATTATAACTTACGTCTTTTCCGGGATATGAGCGGGGTACACTGATATGGCAGCCCGCACCACTTAACACTATACCGAATGCCGGAACAGTACTGTGAAAGGCATAACCGAAACGATGGTAAAACATAATTTGTATTAAAATTTCTAAAAACCTACAGCAGTCGACACACTATTCATGAAATTGTACAATAAATACCACAGCTTTGCTGGTTATAAAAGCGTTTTACAACCGTACTTTAAATTTTGCTACTAGTAATCTTTGAATAAAAGAATTCAAAGAAAGAGTTAATCATAGAAAAAAAAATTTAGCTCTGTACATAATTAAATATACGTAATTAATTCGTTCTGTTTCTTAACATTGTTTATCTCCTTTAGTTTGCTAGTAAAATAGTTACCGTTAAGAGTTGTATTATCCGAAAAGTATCGCTCCAGATAGTTCAGGAAAGCAGAACTCTAATATGTAATAAATGTTTCACTATACTTTCAATGACTTTTTAAAAGCAGCTTCCAAGTGGTTAAGTAAATAAAAATGTTGAACATTGATACTTCGATCTGAGTTCAAATTCTGACGAATGGGCTTGCATGAGGTTTTTGTGCTTTTTCCCTATGTGCAACGTAAATATGAACCAGTTTTCCTTATAAAGTCCTCTATAAAGGCATTAGTCCCCCTAGGATGATGCTTAATTAAGTAACCAACCAAAAATATGTGCCATATTATCTATGGTAGAGTCACTTGAATTGATGACACAGTTTAAATAAGTGATTTTAATTATTTAGAATGTGACATACACATTTTGTAACCGCAGACAGGGTATTTTAAATCACATATGGAGAGGCATCAAGCAAACGGAGCAACATAAAGCTACTCGCCACTCATTTCAAAAATTTTTCAGTACAAACAGCTTGTTAATATTCCAACAATTTGCAGATGGGAGAAAGTCTCCTAATTTAAACGTCATCTTTCCTGTTTATCGTCTAACAAACTTAGGAAATAAAATTGCGTGTGGCAAGTGATTTTCTTTCTTCTGTTAACAGCTGGAATTCAACTTCAAGTAGCGAGTGGGCAGCGCCGAACAGTAGGAGAAAGACGGCCCCAAATCAAGTACAGGGCTTCTCTTTGCTGCTATAACCAGTGTTATTGCACAAGATAATATGTCATTAACCCATGAAGAGCTACCATTAGGATGGATAACTGATAATGATGCTTTTGCCGTCGCATGTTTTTGTTTTTTGCTGCATACAATTCCGCCTAACCGATCCGGATGTCTCAGAAGTTCAATCGCAGTTTAAAGAATGCAGTCCTTATTAGGGGCATTTTCTGAAAATCATTCAATAAAACTTTTCAAAACTCCAGTCAAGAAGTTCAAGCAATTTCCAGAAAGAAAATATAAAAATCATGAAGTCCGAAATTCTAATATAAAAAATCCTTGCTTCGAGAAAGAGGTGGGTTAAACAAGACATTTTAGAAAATACCACGTTACGTCTTTTACACATTAATTCATTTTATATACATTTCCCTCTTTTAATGTACTTGAGGCATCGAAAACCTAACTAAAAATACATTTATGTGAAAATTATTCAAAAATGAAAAATGAGTTATAAAAGAATAAAAATGATAAAACTATTCAAGAAAAGTAAAATATGCAGATTCATGCTT
Organism: Stegodyphus dumicola; assembly: GCF_044657685.1. Taxonomy (NCBI): domain Eukaryota; kingdom Metazoa; phylum Arthropoda; class Arachnida; order Araneae; family Eresidae; genus Stegodyphus; species Stegodyphus dumicola. The sequence continues at coordinate 218,975,177 of NC_140769.1, forward strand.
TGGGAGTGGTGTCGATGACCTATTGATTGGCTTTATTGGAATTTAATTCTGCCATCTCTCGTTTAAAGACGGCAGCTTACCATTTGCATTAATACTATGATGAACATTTCTAACAGCTACATTTTACCGTGAGCATTCCTCTTAAATAAAAAATCGACCCCCCTTCCGCTCCGACGTACATGCCCTTTGTTCGCTACTCTTGATCTTTACATTGTTCTAAAACAGTGAAAATTATATTCGTTAAAATAAGTACTGAGAATTTCTGCACAGAAGTTACTACTTGGTTATTCTAAAAAATCAAGCATATGTCAAAACTTAAACCTTTATTGCTTAAACCTTTCTTCGAAGCAACATTTTTGCAAATTAGCATTAGTTTTGTTTTGGTGCACACAAATATTTATTAATTTATTCTTAGTAATATACTTTTATATTGTGTAAATTTTCAAATCTGCAATTTTAGGCATTTCGTTGCTATGATTTAACACAGCTATCTAATGAATTAGTACAGAGCTCTTTTTAAGCAAAGACATTGTCTGGATTTGATTGAATTAATTGGATTTTGGCAAAACACGCGGAGGGTGCTTGTTTAAGAAGAAGGATGCCTTTGTGAAGGCCTTTTTGAGAGGAACACGTGTTCAACATGTTGCACATGGAGGAAAATGCGAAGTCTCCTATGCAAACTTCTATACCTCCTATATAACTATCAGGTTTCTAGCTAGAAGACCTACCAGATTTCAGCTATCTTACAGTTCTGTCACTTGCGAGCCAAAATATTATACGGAGAAAAAGTTGAATTGTAGACTTAACGACGTAATCAGTGATTCAAATAGCCACCCAGGACAAAGTGATGATTATCTAATCATGATTTTAAGCTAAACTTCGAATTCGGATTAAGACAATTATAGTTGTATAATGCCTTCACAGAACGGAAGGGCTAAATATTTGTTGATTTGAGATCCGTTTCGAGAGCTTATTTGTCAGGATAAGATGAATATGAGACTCTCAGATTCTTTACTATTCTCAACTCTTGCTTTGTTTTCAAGGAAAATTTGGAATAGAGTTTAGCAAAGTGGTTCTGTCACCACATGCCTCGAATATCTGCGGTTGTATCTGAATTTTCTCTGAGCCTAACTCATGAATATTTATAAGGGTTAAGTTCCATTTGAAGCATTTCTAGCTGAGACGTTTTAAAAAATTATCCCAATAGTTAAGAATAGTTCTTATTTTAACCTTTCCATTTAAAGTCAACACTAAGTCTGAAATGAGTCAAATGGCTGAAATGAGTGTGAAATTATGACACAATGATTCTCTGCCCCTTCGCATTCAGGAAACCTTTAGATACAGCATTAATATCCGAAACTGGTGGCATTTAATTCATAAAGATGACTTTTTTTAATTCATTGCAATATATTTTTCTTATTCTGATGTGTGGCTATGTCAATTTCAATAAAAATATTCCGGCTAAAATATTTTGAAAATTCTATGCGTTAAATGAAAGCGAAAATTGAAAATTTTTTTCAGTTATGCTTGCACTGAATCTAATTAAAAAAAAATAAGATGTCTAAAATACTCATAAATATCTCAAATGATGTTGCTATGGTAAATTTTAGTAAAACAGCTTCATTATTTTTATTTATTACCATTTTTAAAAGTGCACTGTTTTATCATGGAGTAGAGCGATGAACTATTTATAGAGAAATGGATTTTTTATAATAACCTGGCAAGGAAAATTACTATCTAGTATTATGCAAAATTTGTTCCAGATTATTTAAAATACATAAGTTTTTGCTTCTAAAGCAAATAGTAAGAGGCTTTCTCATTTAATAAATATTCTATGATTAGGAAGCAGAATAGATAAATATGAAGTCATACTGGTACGAATAAAATACAATTTTGAGCTACAACATGATTTTTAGTGATAATTATTTGTTAAAAAAATATATATATAAATTCCTTCCATAATGAGAAAGAAAGGCTGACCTTCAGACAACTAAAGTGGAAAGGGCTGAAAAGGGGAGGTTACGATTTGTAAGACTGTTAAAAAAACAATCGTTCAGGACAATGTATAAGTTCAGGACAATGTTAAAATATATAAGTTAAAAAGAAGTAGTCAAGAAATATGTAACATTATATTAAAATATCGCATTAAAATTATTTACCTACCCTATGGGAGAAAAGTGTTTTTCAATAAATATTGCTTAAATTTCATCTAGGGTAACTTTTGATGGACTATAAAAATAATTTTCTGCAGTAGATGAAATACAGAGATTCGCAAGAAATCATGGATCAAGCCAATAGAGAAAAATTGCTTTTTATATACTATCCAAGTACATAAGAAGCTCTTATAATACAAAGTTGTGAGAAAAGTGATATTATGAAGTGGACCGATATGTTAAGACACAAACATTATTTATCATTTAAAAAAACAAATTATTAATTTAGGAGCCCCAAGTAATGCAGAATCCTTCGTGGCTGTGACTTGCGCGACTCTATTAGTCCGCCTGTGAGTATGAGAACAACATGGGTTAGCTCTCTTTTAGGGACATGAAAACTACTTTGTTTCTTGTTACAGATAGTCTAAAATATAGCACAGCACTGTAAACTTAAACGCATTTATTTTATAGCAAGAGCTGCAAGTTTATTAATGATGAAGTACAGAAAAAAATATTAACATCCCAGTTTTAGTTATTCTACCACAGCAGTTCCTTTATATGATATACTAAGCTAGTAGGGTTTTATATTAATTAACCAGTTAGCTTATTTTTTCGTCTAGATGTTTTCACTTCTCGTTTCGTCGGCTTTCACCAGGATGCAAACTGGTTAATAAGCATAGAGCTTTTGACTTCGAGAGAAAGATTTTGGCAATTAACACGTTGAGCCCGGCGCCGAATTTGCTATCCATTCCGTTCAGCCGGCGCGAGCGATCCAAGCGGTGCAATGTTGCTGGATGATCCGCGACTTCATGCATGCACTGAGTAGAGCTTATCTATTGGTGAGGACCCCAGGGACCGATGCCGGCCAAACGAAAATGCCAGTGCCGGTCCCCAGGGACTGACGCCAGCCACACGGAAAGTTCACTGCCGGTCCTCAGGGACCGGCGCCGGGCTCAACGTGACCGTTATGCTATTACTTTTAGCTGTGCTGCCCAGACGGTATAGTGTTTAGGGAAGCCTGACTGCGATACCGAAGGGCCCGGGTTCGAATCCCGGAGAAGGTATTTGAATGTAAAAATTGTCTGTCCCTTCATAGGAGGTAACGGTGGTCGCCTATTAGGTGCCTCCACAATAAGATGGCTGCAATTTCTGGCCCTAGTAGTAGCCAGTGCCATTATAGGCAAGTGCCCGCCATTGGAAAATATATATATATATATGTCATAATAAAAGCAAAGGAAATGACGGAGCACTGTATATGCGTAGTCATCCTATATTGAAGAGGAAGTAATCTGATTGCGTCGTAAGCTAATGTGTTGACTTCGTAAATAAAACTTGGCAGTAGAAGCGATTTTAATTCCATTTTTATTTCCTATTGACATTATGTGGCCACAGATCACTTGGCACCCTAATCGTGCCTGTTCGTACCATTACATTATTGATATTATTGCAATAGGAAGCAGCGTAGCGAAATTGCGTCCAAGCACAGCACAGACAGAAGCTGAAGCGCATAATGTATGAATCAGAATTATAATATAACTATAAACATTAATTCTTCTTCTCTATTCTAAAATCGTAATAACTTATCTGCATTGCGTCATTCAGATTAATCATGCGATCTTACGTAACCGTTAATACCAGATGCCTCTTGACAACCAATCACCGAATTGTAAACCAAAACTTTTCTCTTCGCGTGCCTCCATCTTGCATAACTACGCACTTCAGCTTTTGCTCGCTACTGTGCTAAGATGTGATTTCGCTGGCTTGCTTTCTATCCCAACAATATCAAAAATGTAAATCTTCTGTGGAAAGGCACGACTAGAGTGCCAAGTGATTGTGGCCACAAATATCAACTGGAAATAAAAATGGAATTAAAACTGCCTCGACTGCCAAGTTCTTTAAATACTACGCAATCAAAATTCTTCTTCAATATGGATCTAAGCACCCATCTACAGTGTTCCGTCATTTCCTTTCCTTGTGCTTTTATTATGACATATATATATATATATATATCTTTACCTGCAAATATGGATTACTTATTTAGGGTTTAGCTTTCCTTAGCAATTGCTCTTGAAAATTTGAAAAGCTGAGCCCAGGTTCGTAGGGGTGCTTTTTCTCGTTAGTTTGATATTTGAATTTTTACTTGAACATTTATTCCTAAGTTCCCGCAAATGCAGCATACTTGATTTGTCTCTGAATACACAAGTTGTGTAATCGTTGGGCTGGAGGCTAAATAAAAAGGTTTATTTTAAACCTTATTCTGAGCTGGTGTTACTTTACTTAGGTAAGAGAAGACAATAAGTCGTCTGACTGTTTATTTTAAACCTTCTTCTAAGCTGGTGTTATTTTACTTGGGTAAGAAGAGACAAAAAGTCATCTGACTGTTTTTTAAGGATCCCAAAGCTAGCATGCAAGTAGTTTTAATTCGTACAAGCTCAGTTTTTAATGATCGTTTATAGAGTAATAAGTCTGATTTTTTATAGATCTCTTATCTGCAGTAAAAGCATTCATTACAACAATGCCCCGTAACTATTGAAAAACAGAATGCTTAAAAGCTATCCGATTCATATACGATGATTAAAAATCATTTGTAAAGATAAGAAAACATTCATTATGCGAAAAACATAACCATTATGACTCTATGGTAAAAAAATATAAGTAATAATTGTTTCTAATTCCTTAAAAGTTAAATTACAGTTCAAAATCTGCGTATTTTTCTTTACAACAATATTACAGTTGAATTTTTTCTTTTGCTACTAATAGGAAGATATTTCTTCTTCAGTCTCTAATAGAAGCTGCTAAGAAAAGGATTAATGCCATTAAAGTTGCCTTGTTCTGTAGCACTGTAGTGTTCTTCCCTTTTATCTATTAACTAAATGTGAAAGAATCTAGTGAATTGCTAAGCGAATAATCGCTCAAGTCCAGAAACAAAAACGTAAAACTCAATTTCCATAATCTATTACGTTCCTTAATACAGTGTACTGTTTATTACATTTAATTACTCTTTAAATAAAGATTTGAAGCTTCAGATTTTGTTTAAACTTAGAAATTAATTTCTTATATACACACATATATATATATATATTACAAAAATATACAAACCATTCGAAACGTTTACATGAAACAAACTTTTAAATTCTAATGACTGAACAGAACGTTATTCTATAATACAGAAGCTAATAATAATCCACAGAAAAAATTTCACCTCTTATACAGGAAAACATCCTATTGTCGTTCTAGCTACATTTTCATCAATAAGATGTATTACGTATTTCCAGCGTCATTCTGACTAGAGGGCGCTGCGTTCGTCCTAATAGTCAGTGGCAGGCAGGATACTAAAGGTGTAAGACGTGGAAGGCAGAGATGCCTAATAATATATCTCTAATTTATTAAAATTTTCGTATATTTTCTTGTAAATAAATGTTGTTATTGTTAACAAAATCTCTTATTATCTCTTGGATGCACCTTTAGTCTCACAGAACCATTAGATGCAAAATTGGTGCATCTTGTCCGCGAATGTGGAATATCGGAAGTAATTAGTCACCATTACTGGATTATATTTCTGAGAAGTTTGGATACTTTACGCACGCTTTTGGATACGTAACATTGCATACTGGACTGTGGAGGTAAGATCTTTTGAACTCACAAATTCTGAGTTAATATGGATAAGCTTTCGAAAATAATTGAAAAAAGAAGTAACGTTCGCGCTAGTGTTACTAAACTAGTTAAAAGAGCGCAGAAGCTTGATGAAGCCGTCGAAGACGTAAGTTCATTATCAGAACTACTGGAACTATTAGAAACGAAAGAGCAGATCTTGAAAAGCCATGATTTAGAGGTGGAAGCACTCATAGACGATCCGGAAAAATTTAAAAGTGAATTAAAAGCTTCGGAAGAATACGATGACAAAATATTGTTCGCTAAGATTAAACTAAAAAGCAAAATTAAAGAATTAGCAGCAGAAAATGTTCAGCGGACTTCTTCAGTTCTTAACACATCTAGTGTTTCGGAAAACACCGTTACGGCTTTAAAATTACCAAAGTTAGAAATTTCGCGATTCTCTGGTGATTCTGGCAAATTTATGGAATTCTTAAACTGTTTTGATAGCCCAATCGGTTCAAACAATTCACTTACGAAAATTGAAAAATTCCAGTATTTAAAATCTCTTCTTTCTGGTCCTGCATATAACGTTGTTGCGGGTTTTGAATTAAATGAGAAAAACTATGACTCATGTCTTGAGCTTTTAAAACAAAGATATGGTAGAACTGATTCTATTATAAATTTTTACATGACTAAATTATTAAGCTTAGAACCCGTGAGAAGTTCGTCTAATGATAATAATTCGTCTTTCGAGTTTGCATAAATTATACGATGAAATAGAAGTTAATATAAGAAATTTGCGTGCATTAAATGTAACGGAGGGTTCATATGGGCATTTATTGAGTCCAATATTATTGAAGTTGCTACCACAAGATTTGGTGTTAGATTTTCACCGAAAACGAAACAGGGAAGTGAATTGTGAGGTTTCGGAAATTATTACGTTTTTGAGGAATGAAGTCAAATCTAGGGAAATTGCCGAAACTGTGATGAGCCCCCTAAAAAGTTACGAAACGAAACGATCCTTTTCCCAAAATTATCAAAGTGGTCAAACTTATCAGAAAAACTATTCAAAACCTAAAAATATATCAACCGCTTCAGCTTTAAATACACAAATAAAAAATGTTTGTTTATTCTGTGACGGTCATCACGATTCCGTAAGTTGTAAAAAATTGGATGTAGAACAAAAAATAAATAAGCTTAGGACTGAAGCTAGATGCTGGTGTTGTTTCCAGAAATATCACAGGTCTCGCGTATGCAGGGCAAAAATATCGTGTAAAAATTGTTTAAGCAATTTTCATCATGAGTCAGTGTGTAGAAAAAATAAACCCGTTAATGTTACTTTGAAAGGTTGTGAGAAGCAAGTGGAAAGCGAAACTATTTTGAATGACTCACAATTCAAATCTAATAAAAGCGCCGAGAATATTTCTGTGTCTCATAGTAATATATGTACCAAAAATAAGCCCTTTTTACAAACATGTACAGTTTTAGCTTGTTCGGATAAAAATTCAGTCTTAACTAATGTTATTTTAGACAATGGTAGTCATCGAAGTTTTATTTCATCTCGATTAGTTAAAGAATTAAAATTAAAGCCAATACGCTACGAAAGAATAGCTATTTTCGCTTTCGGAGACAAAAAAGCACGTGAGAAGGAATACGGTATCGTTTCATTGACGTTGCGCAATAGGGATCAAAGTTCGAAATCGTACGAGTTAGAAGCTGTCATAACGGAATATATATCTAATTTGTCCTTGAAAATTCCTAATGTATCTATTCGCAATGCGTTGAAGGAAAGAGGTTTACCTTTGGCTGATTCATTTTCTGGCGACTGTCAGACGGAAATACTTATCGGATGTGATTCATTTTGGGATATTGTTTATGACGAGAGAGTAAAGTTAAATGAAAACGTTACTGCGATAAATTCTTGTTTCGGTTGGTTACTAGCGGGAGTGGAAGGAAGTAATAAATTGACTAATAATTATGAAAATGTATGTTTAGTCATGGACTCTTCTTCCATTTTGTGCGATTTAAAAAAATTTTGGGAAATAGAAGAATTTCAGTCAGACAAACAAAACCTTTCTGAATGGGACAAGCAATTGATTGAAAGATTTGAAAATTCTCTGGAATTTAATGGGGAAAGGTACGTTTGTAGATTGATGTGGAAGGAAAACTTGGGACCTGCAGTTGGGTTGAATTCTAATTATGAGGTTGCGAAAAAGCGTTTTGATTCGTTAAAGCACAAACTAAATAAAAATCAAGAAATTTATGACCAGTATAAACAAATTATATCGGATCAGTTAGAATGTCAGATTGTGGGAAAATGTGTTAATGAAGATAAAAATTTAGGATATTATATGCCTCACAGAGCGGTAATTAGGAATGACAAGGAAACAACTCGAGTTAGAATTGTTTATGACTGTAGCAGTAAAGCTAATGAAAATAATAAATCTCTTAATGAGTCTCTAGAATCAGGAGTAAATCTTTATGCAAATTTATTGGACATAATTCTTAAATTTCGAGAATATCAAGTTGCATTTTGCGGAGATTTAGAAAAAGCTTTTCTTATGATAGAGATTGCGGAGGAAGATAGAAAATACCTTAAATTTTTGTGGTTTCCCGAAGAGGTAGGCGATTCAACCGAAACTCTTCATTTAAATCGTCTCCCATTCGGTTTAACTACTTCGCCATTTTCCTTGGCTTGCGTTTTGAAATTTCACATAAAGAAATTTAAGGAACATCATCCAAAATGTTATGACATGTTAAATTCTTTTCTTTATGTTGATGATCTCTGCTATGGAGCCAATACCGTTCAAGATGCTTATTATTTGACGTCTACGGCAATAAAGATATTAAAAGCAGCGGGATTTCATTTGAGGAAATTAAAAACTAATTGTCCGGAATTGTATAAACTTTGGAATGAAAACGGATATGAGGAAAGTACTGACTTCGGGCAAGGAACAGGTTTCTTGGGATTGAAGTGGGATCCGATTGAGGATAAAATTAAATTAGATTTAAGAGATGTTAGGGATTCCATTGATGCTAGAATCACCAAGCGTCACGTTTTGAGAGTTATTTCAAAGATATTTGATCCATGTGGACTGATTAGTTCCTTTGTAATCACTGTGAAAATTCTTCTGCAAGAGATGTGGGAACGTGGTCTACAGTGGGATGAAGATTTGCCAAGTGACCTACAAAATAAATGGAGAACCTGGTGTTCTGAACTTTGTGAACTTGAATCAGTATCTATTGAAAGAAGGTTTTTTGAAAGTGTAGAAATGAGTGAAGTTTCTCTTCATGTGTTTTGTGACGCCAGTCCCAAGGCATATGGGGCTGTTGCGTTCCTAAGGTACGTGAATTACAATGGCCAAATCAAAGTGAGCTTTATAATGTCAAAAAGTAAAGTTGCTCCTTTAAAAACTTTGACTCTTGCAAGATTAGAGTTAATGGCAGCTCTCCTCGCTGCACGTTTAGGAAATTATTTACAAGGTCTATTTCCTAATTTCGCGAAACAAATTTTCTTTTGGAGCGACTCTCAAATCGTCCTTCATTGGTTGAAAGGATCTTCTAAACAATGGAAACCATTTGTCGCCAACAGAGTAGCTCAAGTGCAGTCGCTGACCCTACCAGAGTGTTGGAACCATTGCAGTGGCTCCGACAATCCCGCAGACCTTACTACTAGAGGAGAATCGGCTAGGAGGATTCTTACAAGTTCTCTGTGGTGGTCAGGCCCTGTATGGTTGTCTAAACCGCTTCACTCATGGCCTCTTCAAGAATCGCTACAACGTTTTAATAACATCTGTGATGAACGCGTTATAGTGAAAGAGCGACGGACTGCACTGGTTAATTCCATGGTAACCAGTTCAGCTAATGGAAACTTACCTATGTCGTCGTTACTGGATGTTAATGACTTCAGCGAATTAAGTAGATTACTGCGTGTTACTGCTTGGATTAAAAGGTTTGTACACAATTCTAAACCTAATTCTACAAAATTAAATGGACCTATATGTGCTCCAGAACTCGAGCAAGCTTTGCGTTTTTGGATCAAAGCTACTCAATTCAAACATTATAGTACAGAAGTTACCCAATTTCTTTCGAAAGGAACTATCGATAAGAGTTCACGCATATTTAATTTGAATCCTGAACTTGATGATAATAACTTACTTTGTTTAAAGGGACGTTGACAGTTTTTAAGTAACGATATGCGAGCCAAACATCCTTGGCTTCTTCCATCTAATGATAAATTTGTGGAACTACTTATCTGTGATTCTCATACTAAAATGTGCCATTTAGGTGTTGATGCAACTTTAACACATTTACGAGAACAATTCTGGATTGTTAAAGGTCGTCAATTTGTGAAAAAAGTGTTAAATAACTGTCTGATTTGTAGACGATTCAAAGTGAAATCTGGAATGCAGGTGGTTGCCCCTTTACCGCCTGATAGAATTCAAGAGCATCCACCATTTGATGTATGTGGTGTGGATTTTGCCGGACCATTTTTTGTTCGTGATTTTAATTCAAAGTGTTATTTACTTATATTCAGCTGTGCAGTGACAAGAGCTATCCACTTAGAAGTAGTTCTTAACAAAGTGCTGATTCTTTTTTGTTAGGATTCCGACGATTTATTTCTCGTCGAGGATTATGTTCCACTATATATTCTGATAACACCAAAGCTTTTAAAAAAGCAAATAGTGAATTGAAAAAATGGTGGAATAAGATAGATAATGATCAAGGTAAAAATTTGTTTGCTTCTAAAGGTATAGTTTGGAATTTTATAGTTGAAAGAAGTCCATGGTGGGGAGGTTTCTGGGAGAGACAGATACGAACGGTTAAAACCTGCTTAAAGAAAATTGTTGGACGATCCTCTCTATCTTTGAAGGAATTGGAAACTGTTTTTTCGGAAATTGAAGCTCTGGTTAATTCCAGGCCTATCACGTATCTGTACAACGAACCCTCAGAACCCTCTCCACTCACCCCATCTCATTTTCTTATTGGTAAAAGATTGGTGTCTTTACCTGTAATAAAACATAAAAAGGAAAATTTAAATGTTAATAGGAATTCTTTGGTAAAGAAATATAAATATCAGCAAACACTTTTGAATCACTTCTGGAACAGGTGGAGAAAGGAATATTTACTTAATCTAAGATCAGCTTATATTTCTCCACAACCAGGTAAAATAGTTTCATTTAAAGTGAATGATATTGTTTTGATTAATGGTGAGCGTTATCCCAGAAATATGTGGATGATGGGGAAAATATTAGAGCTATATCCAGGAAGAGATGGAAAAGTTCGTTCTCTTCTTATTCAGACTCCTAAAGGACAAATAAGACGCTCAGTACAACTTGTGTATAATTTGGAAATTAATCCTTAATTGTGTTAGTTTAATTGAGTTGCAACCTGTTAATGTTCTATCTGTGTATTAATGATAGTTTAATTGTGCTTATATTTTAATGCTTGATATTTGAATTTTTCTTTGGAAGTTAAAAGTGTAATTGGTTTTTGTATGTTAAGTCACTGAATAATTTTGAAGCTTTGTATTTGATATAATATGCTATTTATATTTTTATTCTTGTAATTTTAAATGGTTCCTGAATGTAAATTTAGTTAAAATTCAATGGTAAGTGAACTCAAGTGAGTTCAGGTGGGGAGTATTACGTATTTCCAGCGTCATTCTGACTAGAGGGCGCTGCGTTCGTCCTAATAGTCAGTGGCAGGCAGGATACTAAAGGTGTAAGACGTGGAAGGCAGAGATGCCTAATAATATATCTCTAATTTATTAAAATTTTCGTATATTTTCTTGTAAATAAATGTTGTTATTGTTAACAAAACCTCTTATTATCTCTTGGATGCACCTTTAGTCTCACAGAACCATTAGATGCAAAAAGATGTAAGCCTTTAGCCAATACAAAGAATTTTATTCTGTTCGGTGGCTAGTATTCCTTTCGTGGTAATCGTTTGAGATACTAAACAATCAATAATAATATGGAATTATGTTTTGTGCTTGTGAATGGCAACAAACTTATCACAAGTAGAACTTAGATGTCGGTGAAATAGAGGGGAAAACCAGTCCATTGTTAACACAATCTCTAAGGAAAAATTTCTATTGCACTTTTACCGGATGCATTTATTCAACATGCGTGTTGTGATAAGAAAGAAAATGAGTGAGCTCTTAACACTTTAAAACGCTTCTCTCAATGGACTTGCTTGACTAACAAATACTTTTACAAGAAAAATTTTTGCCACGGCTTTTCTAACAGCGACGTGCATAGTGGCAGCCATCAACAGCTCCTTTCTTAAAAGCATTGTCTGAATCATGAACTGAAACGCATTTAAATGAAGTACTTTGAGTATATGCATTCCACAATCGCTGTTGCACAAATGGCGTCTATTTCTTCTCATTTAATTTTAGCAATCTTAATCGTGAATTTATTTATTTATTTATTTTTTCTCATCTAAGAGTATGCAACAAATACAATGATGTAAAAACAAAAATGATGGAAAATGACAAATGATGGAATGAAAACCTTTCTTAAATTGAATATATAACTGTTTGTTTTTAAATACGACAAGAATACGAAGACAATGTATCTAAGAAAAGGATGCCTTCATGGAAACGTTTTTTAAAGGAAACTGGGTCGTATTTACGTTATACTCGTGATTTAACAAGAAAATGGTATTCAAGTGGTAAAAATCACAGAAACATCCATGAAGCCCAGAACTTAAAAGAGATTAGAATTTCTATTTATCCCTGCATACAGCCAGCCCATTCTCGAGCGAAATTCGAGTTCGACTCAAACTGTGTTTAAAGATTTCAACACATTACCTATTGGGGAGCAAATAGTGGTAGTCGAAATGATGTCAGAATTATTATCAAGTTTTAAATAAAAACTTAAGTTTATTATTTATTAAATTATTTTCAAATTTTTTATTTAGTCTTCGATGGCAGTTTTGTAAGACTGTAAAATTTCTTTTGTAAGAATTTACCACATTTTACTGAGCGTGGTCTAGTTATATAAGTGGTTAGCATATCGAATTAGTAATGAAATTTCCCCAGTTTGAATGCTGACAAGCGCACAGTTCATTTTTTACGTTTCTTGGCTACGATGTGATGGAAGTTCATTCTTCACTGATGGATTTTTATTAATTGGATTTTGTCTACCGGATCCTGGATTAGATCAAATCCACCTGGATATGTAAGGAATTATCTTATTCTTTCGCACATTCCTTTTATGGCTAAGTGGTTACAGCATATCCTGCTAGCAAGTGGAAGATTCCATGAAAGCACTGATTTTTCAAGTTTCATTTAAAAAAATTACAGATTTTAAGCTTTTTATGCGTATGTATTAAATCTCATTAGTTGGAATGCTCCTGTGAGCTAACAATGTAAGGATCAACATGATCTGTTCGTTTCTTGAAAGATTTCTTTCCCGTTTCCATTAAACGGTCTGCTAATTCATTCGATTGCGTATGGTATGGACTGCTTGCTATATGTTTAAATTGGTACTTTTTTCACAAAATCTGTAAATTCTTTATTTACATTAGTATTGCTTACTCAGAGGTCCATTATCAGATATCACTATCAGTGGTAAGCCATATTCTTGAAAAATGAGTTCCCTATAATTGATCACTGTGTGACTTCAAGAATTCAGTAATTTAGAGATAAGCTGAAATAATAGTCCACAATTAATAACTGTACATACTTGCTCATCTCAAATAAATTTGTTCAAACTTTATGCAAAGTAAATTAGGAATACCATATGGTATTATAGTCCCTTACACTTTTGTACTGAATATCCTTTACATATAGAAAATTTTGAAATTTTATCTTTCATCATTTTGTTTATACACTCTTTTGCAAAAACCTCGAAGCGCCAAGAAGGACTTTTGCGATCATGACGAAATTTGGTATGCAAAAACACTTTGATCGAACATGCAAATGATCAAAGTTTCAAGACAAATGAACAGGAATTGCCATCATAGCGCAAATTTCTAGTGTGCAATTCGCAAAGTATAAAACCAGTAACAGAGGAGAAAAATTTATCTTTTTTTGTTGCTGCCATTGTAATTACGTAAAGAAGCAACTAAAGATGCCATGACGACGATATCGAAGACCTTACAGGCAACTAAACAGCTTCGTACGTGGTAGCGTCGTAGGGTTGAAGCTGGGTGGTTATACCGAACAATAGACCGCCACCTGCAGTGTACAGACACTGCTGTGCAAAGATGTTGGCAGTAATGGTGGCTATAAGGGAATTGCCGACGAAATGAAGGCTCTGGAAGGCCAAGGATCACAAATGCGAGGCAAGATAGGATGATTGTTCGCCAGGCCGAACCGCCCCAACGGTATCATTATCGACTATTCAACGCACTACAGACACGTCTATACTTCCCGTGGTACCGTCCACCATCTCACGGCACTTGTCTGAGGAGGGGTTACGTTGACAGAGGCCTTTAAGACGTTTGCCTTTGACCCCACAACATCGGTGGAGTCGTCTAGAGTGGTGTCGCAGCCGATCATCGTGACTGCCATCAGACTGGCATCGTATAGTCTTCAGGGATGAATCCCGCTTGACACCTTATATTTAACACCTTTTTTTGCATACATAAAAGGATAATTACTCTTCCAGCAAAAATAAGTCATTTTTTACTGTTCCAAAATAGTTCACTTATTAATTTTGTTGAGATTCTAGTTGACTCTTTCCTGTCAATTATATTTCTTTAAACACTGTACTATTAATCACATTCACTCATCAATTTTGTCATTAGACACTGGAATCAGAGCACACGTTCCTGAATTTCATCGATAATCATCGATAAAGTGTCTGAGTCCTCCTTTTTGCAGCGCACATCTAGATCACAATTTTGAGCATTTAACATTTTTTAATCACCTAAATGCCTTAAAAAGAGTTTCTTAGTTGTTTTTTAAACTATTTTACGGCGAGCAATTTAAGCTGTATTTCATTTGCCATTCACATATATGCTAATGAAATCTAAAACATCCAAAAATAATTTTTTTTTTCCTAAACATCCAAAAATAAATTTATTTTATGATCTGAGCCTAATTTGTTTGAGTTTTAGAGCTCTGGAAGCATAATCAATTAGTTGATTTACTTGCAGTGAAACAGAATGCAATCCTAATTCTGTTTTCTAACTAAAGTTTCTCTAAGTCAAACCCACTTTGTTTTCCAAAATGCATATTTTCGTCAAGTTGAAGGATTGGCTATGGGTAATCCTTTCAGTCCGGTACTTGCTGACATTTATATGCACTATTTTGAGATGAAATTATTTGATAAACTATCTTTTCCTCTTTGGATTCGGTATGTTGACGACACTTTCGCACTTTTTGACGGTTATAAAGAGGATTTATCCGAGATTCTATCTATTATGAATTCAATTGATCCAGCCATCCAATTCACTCTTGAAATTTAATCCAACAATTCTCTCCCCTTCCTTGATATTCTTATAATCCGCAATGAAACTGATTTTAGCACTACTGTATACCGTAAACCCTTTGCAGTTTGTTTACCACCCCATGCCAAGTCATGCCACCCTGTTAAGCAAAAAATGGCTTCATTTTACTATTATGTATTCCGCGCGCTTAAAGTTTGTTCCTCTGAATCTTTGCTTACCAATGAACTTAATTATTTGAGAGCAGTTGCGATTGACCGTGGATTTTCTCCTGTGATTATTGATAAAGCCGTTAAAAAATTTTCAGATTCCCATCAAAGAAGACATTCCACTGTTAGAAATAATATTAATGACCTTGTCGTGCTTCCATTTTATCCTTCTGTTAGCTATAAAATTGCACGGATTCTCCAGAAATTCAATTTTCAAGTCGGTTTCTCCCCTATTAATAAAATTCATCCTTCGATTCTAAAAGATTGCGTTTCTGTCTTGAATTCTTGGGGAATTTATACTATATCGTGTCAGTATGGTTTAAGATATATTGGCCAAACAAAAAAAGGAAAAAAAAAAGTTTCGTATCAAGGAACATGAATCTTATGTCAGAAAAGGCGAAATTAACAAGTCTTCAATAGCGTATCATAGTTGGACATTTAACCATAATTTTGACTTTGGGTCTGCAAAAATTATCCAAAAGGCTTCTTCCATAGGTGAATTGGATTTTGAGGCTTTTTACATTCACAAAGATTTAGCAGTTTTAGTTAATGATTTGAAGTCCAATCCAGACCTTCCTAATGCCTTTAAAATTCTACTATCTTAATTCAGTTATTTTTGCCGATAGATGGCGTTACCTCCTCGCGTTTGGTACTACCAGAGAATATAAAAATTCGTTCAGTGGTTGCTTTCCATTATTTGAAGTTCAGATTTTGAGCGTGAAGGTGCATTTGCCCCTCGCTCCCTATTTTAACTTCGCTAATTTTTCTTGTCCTTTATGCTTGATCAGATAGCTTGGCTCAGTAAAAGTAGGCGGCCAGTGCAACTCTGATTAAAAATCCAGTTATAACCACGTGCAGTGCTGATAAGGACCACGTGTTTCTGAGACTCCTTTATTTTCTTCTTTCTAGGTATTTCTTTCTCCTGATGAGGAGGGACCTTTAGCTGCCCTCGAAATCGATTGAGTGTTTCATTATACTTGCGCTAAATACAAGGTTGTGTTTACGATTTTGATTGTCACATTAGCGTGTTTCTCTTCTAGTCTAGTCTAGAATGCAATCCTTCAGAACTTTCGTCTACCGAAAGAATTACCCTTATTAACTTCAAGTAGTTTAATATAGTTGCTTTTATAGCCAGTTTTTAAACTTTCGATGGAGGAACATAGCCAGAAGGGATGGCATGAGCCCCTGGGCTATCCCCCCCGCTTGAGCACTAGCTATACTTCAAAAAGAGAAAAGAGTTAAATTATTTTCAGTAGATAAGCTTTAAAATTTTAAAATACTGCTTTCCAGTTTCCCAACAAATTCGCTTGATTAGTCAAGATTGGAAAAGAAAGTCTACGGTTTGCCATTCAAATATAAGATCAGGAAAAGTGAGCTTGCCACACGAAACTAGTGGCAGGAAATCACTTTGAAGGTTATGTAACGCTTTCAAGTCGTGAAGTCGTCCTTTTACACTTTTAAATAGTCCTCCGTATCCGGTCCCATTTTCCCTTTAGCTATCAAGCTTAGCGTGGCAGTTCTTTGAAAGTGGAGGCACTAAAGAAGCAAAAGCCTTTTAAGCATCTAAATCACAAACGGTTATGGGAATTAAGTATTAAAAAGTAGGTAGTGGTGTTTAATTTTTAAGATTTGCTAATTATGCAAATATTGCACAGGAGACAGGAGGGAATTCAGTAAAGTAATTTTGAATGATTGCTTTTTATACAAATTTCGAATTTCAGTCAAGCCATTAAATGTTGTAAAAATATTAATTTTCTTTTAATAATGTAGAGAGCATGCCAAATTCGATGTTTTCAGTAAAATGAATTTTATTTTGTTTAATCATCCAGTAATTTGTTATTTAAAATGATTTAGTGGAGCAGTTGTTTAAATACGCAGATGGTTTATTCACTGTTAAGTATCTTATTTTATTTTTTTATTTATATTATACTTATTTATTCATTTAGCATGTGTCTATTTTTGGGATAAATTATCAGATAATTATGGAATAAAGGAAAGTATAAAACAGAAGAAATCAGTAGAACACAAAAAGTATATAGGCCATTAGTGGACAGAATGTATAAGATCTGTCAACAGATCAACACTGCGAAGGGTCCGCCCAACTTGACCACGAGAAAGTGCAAAGTAATGGAACAGATATAACGTCTTCGAAAGCTACTAATGTTTTCTTTAAAAAAATATTATGTTTTAACAGCAACAATGTTTTAATTTGTGTTGAGTCGATCTAAATCATTTAATATTGGAAGGCCATAAATTAGAAAAAACTACAAAAAACTTAAGATTCCCCCCAAAAAAAGATTTTACATTTTCTAAGAAAGTGAACTCTAGGAGGAGCATTCCTCTTTTAGATTACGGAAGTGACTTTCCCCTTCATTTGAAAATTAAAGCTATTATTGAATTAGAACTATTATAATAAATAAAATAACATTTTATATCATTAAAAATTCTTGCAGTACGTGCAACTGTGCAATTAAATGTATTTGTCTAAACTGAACATTCCGATTAAAGGTGAATTTGTCAATAATTAATTACCTGCGTTTATAAATTGTACTCTAAATGTTCATTTCATTTGCAGTAATCTTAATTTTATTTAAATGTACCATTCAGAGATGTTATCATACAGACAGTTACTGGTTCCAAGTTGTGAGATTAGAAGAAATTAAAAACATTATTTCTTTAACATATGACAGTAACATATCAGTTATTTTAATTCTTATTTAAAATTTTTTATTCAAAGAGCTATTAGCTTATTATTTTTATTCATTCATTTTATAAGAATGAACAAAATACAAAATTGTATTTTATGAAATGAAAATACAAATTTGTATTTTAAATTGGTAAAGTATGTTTTCTTTTCCTATATTGGTACTGTTTACCAAACTTACTATAAATATCGACAGTTTGAGAATCCTTATAAAAAAGAAAGCGCAAAAACCATTAACTTGCACATGTTGCGTAACTTTTACATTTTCATCCGTAAAAAGTCGCCAAATTGCGCCAAGATGATTGGATAGTACGTAAATACCGAAAATACTTCTTCATCTGTAACACAGAGCTCTACAGTATAGTTATTTTCCTCATACCGGCAGTTACGTACATCTTTCCCTATAGTATCCAGTTTATTTTCAGAGACTGTAACTAAACTTTTAATTTCAGATTTTTTTCAGAAATTCCAGTAATTTCACTTTGCTTTTAGAAACAACACTGCACATTGCTCCGGTGTTTAACTGCAAATTAACTTTAATTTTATTCATATTAACATCAGCAGTTCTTTCTTATTCGAACTTATACGAGCTTTTCGTTCCTACATAAAATTCTAACTCTTCCTCAAAATCATGATTCAGTAATCTAATGTTTCTTTTTTGGACACTGATAGATCGATTTTTTTTACTTCACATCTTTTACACTGATTCGCAAAATGATTTGCCATTTTGAACCTAAGCCAGATTTTTCTATATCCGGTTCGATATTCACAAAATGTTCCTCATTTAAAAACTTGTTCTTCAATATTTATCTCCTTAGTGGTATTGTGTTTATATAGCTTATTATGTTTTAATTTAGCTTATTTTTAGCTTTTAACTTATTATATTTTTAGATTTTATCGTATTATGTTTACTTTTTTCTTATGCCCTATGTTTGCGACAGTATTTTCATCTTTTATTATTCTCATTTGATGCTTACTTATTTCTGCATATCTGCATATATAAGGTGCTTTTTCTAAAGCTAATGCAGTAATCCTACTCTTACTAGATTGTGTCTAAGGTTAAAAAAAATGTTTTATTTTTTCCTTAAACTGTCTGTTGTGCAAATTTACACGATCTATCTTTGTAACAGAATCATCTACAGTGGCTCCCAAACGTGTTCGTACACTTATGAATTTCATTGAAATAGGGCTCTATTCATTAATTAAAAGTAAACTTTCTGAATGAGATTTTAATAGTGATATCTATAATCTATTCGTAACAAAATTACATGAAATATTTTTTAAATATAGCGAAACTTTATTTTTAAGAAATTAATAATCAAAAAATGATAAACATTTTATCGCACAAAAGTTTTCGTACATTGAAATATTTTTGGATAAAATCTAAATTAGAATTATCGTTTGCCGCTTTTTTTAATTTTTGCATTGTGGTGGCATTAAAAAATCGTTTGCTTTAATTTTTTATTGTTTACTTCATAATATTCTATTTATTATTGAAAAATGGGTCGCAGTCGTAAAGAAATTTAAACGGCATTCGAAAAATGATAATTTCTCACCATAGTAGTGGTAAATCAATTCGAAATATCGCTAAATTAGTTAATTTATCACATTCTACCGTGCAGTATGTGATAAAACGCTTTAAAGAAGAAAATCGGATAGAAAACAAGGTAAGAAAAGGTCGACCGAGAAAGTTAACTAAACGTGATGAGAGATTTATTATTAGAAAATATGTGAAAAACCCACGTTTGAGTGCTGTAAAAGTTTCTGCAGAATTTAATGCAAAGTTTTCTACTTCAATTTCACCTTAAACTGTTCGACGAGTTCTCAGAGGAGCTGGATTACAAGGGCGTTCTGCCTGTAAAAAAATTTTTGTTAGTGAAAAAAACAGAAAGCTTAGGCTTTCATTCGAAAAATCAATGATAAATACACTCGAAACATACTGGAATAAAGTTTTATTTGCTGACGAAAGCAAATTTAACATTTTTAGTTCCGATGGTCGAATAACTGTACGGAGAAGAAAAAATGAGGAATTTCATTCTAAGAACTTACAGTGTCTCACAAAAGTGATGAGACACTTGTGCTTTACAAAAGTAAACTGTAATAAAATAAATTAAAAAAACATGTAAAAATTTTTTGTGGGTGTGTTTCATACTTAAATTTAGTAACAATTATTACATAACATAAATTTTATCAAAATATTAAAATATTAATTTAATAAAAATGCAATTGTTTAAAACGGAGCAAAAAATGGCTCACATAAGTGATGAGACACCATAAGATACCACTACGTACTACAATAAAAATATTTTTGGGGTTTTTATTTTTACTCAAAAGCAATTGGCAATAATTTATAAAATCGTCTGCAGTATTTCTCTCCAGTTTGTTTTGGAATTTCTGCGTTTTTTATCTCTGTGCAGCCATGAATGCTAAACGAAAAGAAACTTTGCCTGAAATTCGAAAATTAGTTATTAATTTGCATATTGAATGTGGGAAATCTATTAGAGAAACTCCTGAAACAGTTAACTTGAGTCATTCAACAGTTTACAATATCATTAAACGATATAAAAAGAATCATATGATTCATGATAAAAGAAGAATTGGCCGATCATCAAAAGCTATCCAATAGAATAAAGCGAATTATCATTCGAAATATTAAAAAAATCCAAGAATGAGTGCTCCTAAAGTTGCTGCCTGATTTACAAGCATTATATGGAGTAATTGTTAAACCTGAGACTATTAGAAGAGTAATTCGATCTGCTGGATATCACGGTACAGCAGCCAGAAAAAAATTCTTCCTAAGTGAAAAGAATAGAAAACTCAGACTGGCTTTCGAAAAATCCAACCTAAATAAGAATTCTGATTACTGGAATGAAGTTATATTTGCTGATGACAGTAAATTTAATATATTTGGTTCTGACGGTAGAATCTTGGTGTGGAGAAAACCCAAGGGAGAATTTCGAAAACAGAATTTGGTGCGAACATGGTGGAGGGGGAGTTATTGTATGGAGGAGAATGTCGTCCGCTGGAGTTGGTACTCTTGTTTTATTGACAGTATAATGGAACAGTACAAGTATATTGACATTTTAAATCAAAATTTGAAATCTTCAGCGCGAAAATTGAACCTTCATAACGATTTAAATTCTACCAGGACAATGACCCCACGCACACTGCTTTGAACGTTAGACTCTGGCTGCTGTATAACTGTCCTGAAATAATAAAAACACCACAACAATCTCCAGACTTAAATCCCATACAGAATATTTGGCAAGAATTGGAATCAAGAATTCGCAAACACACCATTTCTTCAAAGCAACAATTAAAATCGGTGCTTCAAGAAGAATGGGGTAAAATCACTCCAGAAATCACAAAAAAATTAGTCGAATCCATCCCAAGAAGATTAAATCATGTTTTAAAAGTAAAAGGAAATCCAACAAAATATTAAAACCTTTTAAAAAGTAACATTTTTGGATAAATATTTGATGGAAAAGTAAGTGTCCCATCACTTATGTGAGCCATTTTTTGCTCCGTTCTAAACAATTGTATTTTTATTAAATTAATATTTTAATATTTTGAGAAAATGTATGTTATGTAATAATTGTTACTAAATTTAAGTATGAAACACACCCACAAAAAATTTTACATGTTTTTTTAATTTATTTTTTTACAGTTTCCTTTTGTAAAGCACAAGTGTCCCATCACTTTTGTGAGACACTGTAGTTGGAACAATTAAGCATGGCGGTGGAGGTGTTCTTGTGTGTGTGTGGTGGGGGGGTATGACAGCATCAGGACTAGGTAATTTGGTATTTATTGATGGCATAATGAATCATTCTCTTTATTTAAATATTTTAAGAGACAATTTAAAATTATAAGCCCAAATTTTGGGTATTGGAAACAACTTTATTTTTAATCATGATAACGATCCTAAGTATACGGCTCTCAACGTTCGCCTGTAGTGTCTCTATAACTGTCCACAGGTTTTGAAAACACCACCTCAGTCGCCAGATTTAAACCCCATAGAACACATTTGGAAAGAGCTGGAGGTTAGAGTATGAAAACACGACATCAAAACGAAAAGCGAACTCAAAAGAGCCATGATGGAGAGAATGGATGAACATTGATACAGAAATTACAAAAAAAAAAAAAAAAAAAAAAACCTAGTAAAATCTATTCTCAGACGTTTAAAAGCTGTTTTGTATGCTAAAGGATATCTTACTAATATTAATTTAACGAAAAATGAAAATATTTACTAATATGTCAAGATTGTTTTGAAGTGTACGAAGAATTTTATGAGATAAATGTTTGTCATTTTTTGATTATTAATTTCTTAAAAATAAAGTTTCGCTATATTTTAAAAATATTTCATATCATTTTGTTACGAATAGATTACAGATCTTATTATTAAAATCTCATTCAGAAAGTTTACTTTTAATTAATGGGTAGAGCCCTATTTCAGTGAAAATCATAAGTGTACGAATACTTTTGGGAGCCACTGTATGTCTATCGATGCAGTCTGATTTCTAGTAAAGAGAAAATGCGTTTCGTGTGTAATATTTTTCTTAGATATAGAGTATTCTGTAAATTTTGGTTTAATTCCCTTCTGTATGAAAGGTATTAAATATTTTAAGGGCCGCGAATTCTTGTTATAAGAAGAAAAGTATTAACTCTTACCCGTTCTTCTTTATAAGCAACTCGCTGCTTCATAAATTTCAAACGATTGCAACCATCTCTTTTAATTCAAACCAAGATTTCTGCCAAATTTCAACGGCTGTGGTGGCTATAAACTTCTTATTTTTACATTAAAACACTCCTGACACTATATAAAATAAATACAGCTCAATTTTAACTATCTAAACTAATTTAGTATATACACAGAATTCTAAAGCATGATGCAAAACTGTAAGCAGGTTTACTTCTGTTTCCAAATATCGGTTGCTATTCACAAGTTACAAAATTCTAAGTATTGCACATGTGTAACGTGTATACGAGCCAGTTTCCCTCAGAAAGTCCTCCACGAAGGCATCCCTCCCTTTAGGCAGATAGCCCTAGTGTGCTTTGCCATAATTAAAATACACCACACATACACCACTAAGTATTGCAGGGAAATGGAATTTGTACAGTTTAAGCATCATTAATTTAATAGCTTCATTTAATACCAGGAGACCTTTTGCTTAGGAAAGGCTAAAAATTAATACTTGGATGTCTGATGAAAAAACGGAGAAGATTGTCAGCTATATTAAACTTTTGGAGTAAAATGCAATACAGTATACACTTCTATTCTATCTTAATCATTTGGAAATCTATGCAGCCATACTAGAGTTGTATGAGAATAAATAATCAGACTATTATTAAGATATTGGCTTAAAAAATTCAAAAATACACGGATATGATCAGTATGTCGAACACTGCTTGAGATATGTTTTAAAATTTTACTGAAAAGAAATTTATACTCACGTTGTCTCAGTGAGATTTTGTTCCACAGATCTTTTGGTCTGGCTCTACACAGCTGCGAAAACATCGTCCATCATCCGAGTCCACACCTTTGAAATATTAAAAAAAAAGTGAGAATTGTAGGATATGAAGCAAAATGCTTTAATTAGAGAGAAATCAAGGTACATAGTTTTGCTGAATATTCCAAGTGGTACATTCTCATTTGATGTCTTTTGTTACACACACAAAGGGGAGGGGAGTTTATTAAAGAATTTCCCTACTTTCTGATTATTCGCATCCTCACGAAAAGTCAACAACACATTGGTGGCTTTGTGAATTGCCGAAAGACGTTTATTTAAGTATCTATACGGCCCACGCAGGTAATGTTCTATTCATAAGTGATAATAATAAGAAGCACTTTGTAAAAAATCTTATATGAAGAACAAAGTCTGTATGGGTGACATTTATATTTTTACATGCATTACGTATTTGTTAGATGTCTTGCAAGATATGGCTGTGTTCAGCCGTTACTCATTCTGACAAATAATGTCCTAAAGACCAATAACTTTGAAGTTTAAGCAAATATCCTTTCAAAAGAAAACTGCAGGAACGGAGAAAAAATTAGACCATTTATTCCATGGAAAGCTCTAATGAGAAATATTTCCAGGAATCTTAGGAACCAGTCAAACATTTTTATAGCTGGTGGTGTGATGGTTAAGTACCTAAAAGTGTGTAAACCCGGTCTACTAATACACAAGTGAGAAAAGTGAAAGCGTGAGGAGTATCTATTGCATCGTATATCTCCAGAAAAATACGGCAGTGCTATCGGAAGCTGAAACAAGGAAGTGAATAATCAAAAAGTACCATAATTCTTTATGAGAGGTGGTTTATTCCTCTGAAAAGTGGTCACAAGACTTTGTTGACTTCCTACAATATTCATTTATTCGATTTAAGAAACCTTTCTGCTTGCTAGAAGCAAGACGCACCAACAAAGAATTCTAAATTAATCAAAGCAACATTAAATTAGCGTAAATTTTAAATAAAAGTTTCAGAGATATTAGGTATTTTGGAAGCAGGAGAGAGGAAAAATTAGCAACACCTTCGCCGGGAATCGAACCGCGGACCTCTCAGTTACGCGCTGAGCGTGCAGACCCCTACAACACGAAGGCTCCCTAAGAAGTCGGGAGAAATACCTTAATACTCCCCCTTTTAAAAGGCGACTGGGGTTTTTAGGGGACCAAATCGCCAAATTCTGGGTGAAGAGAATCATCATCCAACACCCTTTTTATTCGAACGCCACTGTAGAAACATTAGGTATTTTGGAAGCAGGAGAGATGAAAAACGAGCAACGCTTTCGCCGGGAATCGAACCGCGGACCTCTCAATTACGCGCTGAGCATGCAGACCACTACACCACGAAGGCTCGCTAAGAAGGCGGAAGAAATACCTTATAAAATTTATTGATTTCGAGGACAGTCAGATTTAGGTCTCTTTCCTTCGGAAGTAAAATAATTTCTGGGAGGAAAAAAAAAAGAAATAAACAGGTTTTCGATAGCTAATCATGGTTGGATGATCATTTAACCACAAACCTGACTGAATGAAATGCAGTTTCAAAATAATGAATTTAGTTATTTTATTTGGAAAGATGGATTTCCTTCGAAGTCTTTCATAAGAATTTATCTTATTTATTTTTTAATTACATTAACTTCAACCGATTTCTTGCCAAAGTTTTCCGTATTCTAAAATCATAAGCTTTCTCACATTTCATTACATTTTCCCTCAAAACCTAATGCTACGGTCGTTTTCCCGTTTCTCTCCCCATTGACTTCCTAACAAATATAGCTGCTGCTCCTTCCACCTTTTCAAAACAGTTTTGGTTCTGAGAAAGAGAAAAGGGAAGTCTGATCGGCACATGAAATCGACAGTTTCATTCAGAATCATGACAAATTAGGATTGCCTTTTGCTTGATTGTCTGTCTGGCAGCCTCCGTAATGTTTGAATTTTCAAGTTAAAGTTTTGCGCAAAAAAGGACATTAACTAGTAATACCTTCATAGAATAGTTACCTAGGACTCTAATAGTTATTTTTATTAGCTCGCAACACTGCAGTATACAAATAGTGAAAAGAATACAAATATGTGCTACAAAAATTCTTTTCCTGAAGCTACGACAATTCCGTTGTAGCTTCAGGAGCTGCAGAATTGTATCTCCTAAAAAGAAAATTTCTGGAGGGTTGTATGCATATTTGTTATTTCAATGAATGTTTTAAGTTAATAGCTAGTGCCATAGGCAGTACAAATCAAATATGATCAAAAAATGATCAAAAAGCGACTTGAAGTAAACTTCTTCCTTGGTTTACGTCTTTGTCGCTTGTAAGTGACGACTTGTGAATTCAAAAATCATGTAAGTGATGCTTTACTTGAATACATTTACATGAATCTATGTATTTTTATTGTTAATGAAGAGTTTTGTAAACTATTGAAAATTCTGAAAGCGTTAGGTATATTTCCATTAAAAATTCTATTTGAAAATGCTGGACAAATGATTTTAGACTCAAATATTTGACATTTTTCTCAAAAAACAGATTTCGGATTCTTTGATTATTTAATCTGATCTTCCAAGCATGTGAACTTGATGTACCATTTAAAATCTTTTAAAAGATTAAGATTTGAAAAAAACATTATTATTTGAGAAAATTGCTCCATTTCCATAAAAACAGCAAACTAATATTTCACGATTAATCGAAAAGCTGATATAGAAAAAAATTATATTTGCCATTTTATACATTTCAGGCTGTTTCGTTTTGACCTAATGTTTGAGAAAAATTTACGGTGACAATACTAATAATCGATACTAACCTACCAACGCGTATCGATATTGATAATATGAAGCAGTTAAGACTACTTAGTACAATGAGAAGGCCTTGAAGTTCCTTGCCCGATTATATAACCAGGAAACAGCGTCATATATAAAATCAAAGGTTCAAAGACATGTCTAGAAGTCACGGTAAAGTAACATCACGTTTCAAATCAAGTTCAAAGACACTTCAAGATGGGCCTTTTGCATCAGCCCCCTTTCAGCAGAGTTATCATTTATTAAAATAGGTCGGACGGCGCCGATTTCTCTGCAGAGACGACCTTGAAGGTCGTTCGGACAGATCTTCCGTCTCGACCGAGCAGAAAGAATCTTGTCTGTCCTATGTTGCTTTGAATTCAAATGGGCGTTAGACCGAATTAATCCTTGAAAATTGTCAGATTTAAAAGTTACTTTTAGCCTATTTCAAGAATATTTTTTAACACTGTAGAATTCATAAATCAACTTACTCTTTATATCTGCAGGGGTGAAAAAAATCTCGTAAAAAGTAGATGATTATTGACAATTAAAGTTTGCATTGGCTTTATTTTTTTGATGGATTATTTTACTGAAAGCGTAAGACATTTATTTTCTGATATAACAATGATGTTATGCAGAAATGAATTTTACAGCAACTCATACATTTTGGATAACTATAAAATTTTATTTTTGAACCTAAATTACTGGAAAGCAATCTAAAAAAAAGTATTTTAAATAGACAAATTAGTAATAACAATTGAATGTAAATACTGTTTACGCTATCACTGCAGAATCTATTGAGAAATAATTAAAAAAAGCATTCGATAATATATAGGTTCCTACTCAATTAATGAACTACGTACAGGCTTGATGAAGCTCTCTTTTAATGGATCGCTAAAATATTTTCCACATTATATGGAAAAGGAAAAAATTAAATTTTACATAAACTCATACAAGAGCAAAAAAATCAAATTTGCTTTCTTATACTTATTCTACGTAACCTGCTCTTAAAACCTATACCAAAGTATACAAGTGATCATTTCCATTGCACAAAATAGAGCAAAATACTGAACACACAGTTTTCGCAACAAACAGTGCTATGCTACGGTACAATAATCGTAACATCAAGTAATAATAATATATTCTAATGGGAGAGATGCCTTCATGGAGGATTTTCTAACGGAAACTAACTCACATTCATGTTAAAGCTAGCCATACAGTGAACCCGTTCGTCTGATATCAAAGCCGGCTCGAATATAATATATTCAGGGTTCCTTTGGCTACTTACGAGGATAGATATGGTAATAAACTATTTAGACGCATTTTTCTGGAGTAGCTCTTTCAAAGGTGATTTCTCTCAAAGTACACCTTAGCTAAAATTCAGCTAGGGATTTCCACGTACAATAATTAGATTTTAGAGAAAATACTGTAGAATGCTGACTATTCGAAACTGCCGGCACATACTTGGTTTCGGATTTAGTTTCGTATAAGCAGACAAACTCTTCAAAATATATTCCTGGCCGCCATTGCGCAATCTTAAGAGCCACTCAAACAGCTTTCTTTCACTTCCATCTTTTTAAAATACATAATGTTTTCATAAAAATAGAAACTCTTTTTATTGTTTATAATTATTAATTTAAGAAAACGTGGATTTTTTCTTCTTTCTTAAAATAGACATCTTTCAAAGGGGCCAAACTGCAATTTTTTTTTTCCTATACAGAAAAGGAATTTAGCTTTCTTATGTCTCTACCAGTTTCACAACTGTTTCTAAGCACTTAACGACTTCAGCATTTCATCGATCTTTATCAGTATTAATGTAATAATACCTTTCATGTCCATTGATTTCTTGCATATCTTGAGCAGTCTTATGATTTCATTGACATTTAAAACCTAGGTTAAAAATGTCGATGTATTCATTAATTTCACTTAAATTACCTTTAAGATTATAATTACAGTTACCCTTTTTTTTGCATTCTCGATTCTCATTAACATATGTTCAGTTTAATAGTAACTTTCTTTTTTTTCTTGTTTGAATTTGATTCCAAGATTTCTCTAGAAGGCTTACCAGATTCCAAGAATTGTGCAGCCACATTTATTTACAACAGAATTATTTGCAAAGATATTCGGGGGAAGGAAGTAGAAATATCTTTGCAAATAATTCTTGCAATTTGAGTTTCCAAGTAATTGTAATTAGAATAATCGGTGTTACACTGTGCGACAGTAATCTTCAGATACAACAGCAAACTCAAAACATTGCTAACAAAGCCCTTCCAACGCATCAGACAAGAGGTGGACAATAGAAGAAGTGAGAAGAGAAAGTTTTTCCGACAATTTTTTAGCTGAATTCTAGGAGTTTATATTAGCCTATAAATTAAACATTTGATCTTTGTTAATTGCGTGATTCCAATGGAACTCACATTTTGAGCCTTAAGCCAATTTGTTATGTTCACACATTAAACTTAACTTCCACTCCCGAAAGAATATTTTTAAAAAAGAAAAAGAAATGAAAAATAGAAAAGAAAAACAAGACAGAAAAAGAATGGCCTTGTTCTTGATTAAACCGAGTAATTTTTTCAACCGGTGGTATGCAAGAGAAAAATATGTCCTACGCGAAGAAACAAAATTATTTTTATAAATATATATTTATAAATATATAGTTAAAAAATATTTTTAACTGTTAAATTCAAAAATTAAATACATGTTAACTGAGCTTTGTTCAAGGTCAACAGCCGCTCATAGACTATTGACCTTGAAACATAATCCGTTTTTATTTTCACAAATATTCTTTTAGCCATAGCCATAACTAAATTTGTCACAAATGATGTTTTTAAAAGGAATAATAGAAATGGATGTTTTATTTAACAGGAAGAATTTTTATAAAACGATAATAGTATCTATCTCATTAACTCTTTTAGAGTTGATCGATTTATTAGAATGCCTACACTTTACATCGCCACTATTTTCGAGCTCATATTGCTCTATTTTCAATTACAATCATTCTTTTACGTCTGCTTGCTGTCTAGCAGGTTTTATTGTCCTCTTGTTGTGTATAGTCATACAGGATGATATACGATTACGCGTAATCATTATTTGTCATCTTCAGCATTAATTCACAAGTAACATTTTCAGGGTATCATTTCTTTTAATGTATAAGTGTTTATTGATGCCTAGCTCATTTACCACTTAGGCCAATGTATATATGTATCCAATGTACCTTACCACTTAGGCCAATGTATATATGTATCCAATGTACCTTACCACTTAGGCCAATGTATATATGTATCCAATGTACTTTACCACTTAGGCCAATGTATATATGTATCCAATGTACACTGCAAAAAAAGGGGCGGCAGTTCTATATTCTTCCGTTCTACTGGACAGACTGACGAAATCCAACTTGCGTTTCTCATGTC
The DNA here is from genome assembly GCF_044657685.1 of Stegodyphus dumicola. Taxonomy (NCBI): domain Eukaryota; kingdom Metazoa; phylum Arthropoda; class Arachnida; order Araneae; family Eresidae; genus Stegodyphus; species Stegodyphus dumicola. The sequence goes on from NC_140769.1 coordinate 219,004,908, forward strand.
TCGAAAGCGCGACTTAGAATATGTATTAGATTTATATATAGCATCGTTCTAATAAGATATTTTGACACAAAATCGGACTTTTTTCTGTAATAACATACCAATTTTTTTCCATATTTCAATTCTACGACTCAAATTACGCCAGACTACTGAGTTTTGTAAAAATCGCACGAGTAGTTTTTAAAGTTTTAGCTCCTCAGTGTTAATTCAGTTTTGTATATATTTATTAATATCTCTTTTTTATTAAACTTATTTGATTCCTCCTTTCACATTTCGAAATTTAGGTTCATTCGAAATAAAATTCACCTATTTTTTATGTTTTATTTTAAAATAATTTTTATAAATTTTTCAAAAATATTTTTGATTTATAATCTATAAAAATTTTACCATCATCTTAAAGTAAACGTATTTCTAAGCATACCTGCAAAAAATTACAGTTTTTTATTCAAAATTTCGAAGATATACTTGAATATATACGTGAATTTATATATTAGCCCTTTTTGAAATTTGGCATATTTGCTGAAAGCGATAAAATATCAAATGCGGTTTAAACACTTTGCTAACATTATTTGGAAGTAGAAACGATGGGACGCTTTTCCGCTCAAGCAGATGTAGTAAAAAGGTAGGAACGAGATGCCTTTTTCTCCGCTCCATGGGAAAGGAATGGAAGGGAAAGGAAAATTGGTTGCCACATATTAAGAAGTTTGCCAAGTGAATTATTCTTGGCACAAACTGAAAAAAATTGTGACAAGATAAATTTTTTAATTTCTCCGTAAATTTCGCACCAAATTTTACAAAATCTAATATCTAGGTATAATTTGAGTCATAGAATTGAAGTAAGGAAAAAAAAAAAAAAATATGTTATTTCAGAAAAAGTCCAATTTTGTGTCAAAATACTTATGTTAAAACAATGCTATATATAAATCTAATATATATCCTAAGTCGAGCTTTCGAGATATGAAAAACGCAATTTGAATTTTGTTAATCGGTACAGTAGAACGAGAGTTATATAACTGTACCCCCCTTTTTTTCGCAGTGTACCTTACCACTTAGACCAAATTATATATGTATGCAATGTACCTATGTATGTATTTTTTTATGAATTGAATGCTGAAGCACATATGCAAACGCCCTTGTTTGGCCACGTCAAAATCTCATATTCCGCATTAATAAATTCCCGATGCAGCTCTCGCGGGATGCCGCCAGAGTTGTGTTGCTCTAGATAGGTGTGCGGGTACAGGACGACACCCGATTTGTCATACAAAGCCGTCCGGGTGTCCGGCCCTGCATTCACCTGTCACCTGTCCTCGTATTGCTTTGTATTCCTTACTTTACTACGAGACTTGAGAATATCGTCATTCGATTTTGAAGAACTCGCAATATATTCTGCATTTAAATATTTGTGAAAAAATAATAAAACAAACCCAAGATTTTCAAAATCGAGAAAAGACTAGGACTAAGCGGGAAAGTGATTCACTGGTGATGGATCCACGACAATCCACTAGCACTAAAAATATTGAAAAGAAAAGAAAAATTGGTTATAGGAAATATAATGAAATTATTTATCAGTTAGGCTTACTTGAAATGGAGATGAAATAGATCCTCAACCTCAGTGTCTTGTTTACGTTGAACTATAGCCAATCAAAGTATAAAACATCGTTTCTTAAAAGACATCTTGAATCTAAGCCTACCAGTTTAAAGGATAAATCTGAAAAATATTGTAAGAGAACTTTATCGGAGCTCAAACATAGCAAACAGGTAATGAAAGGTTTTTGTTACTTCAAGTGAAGAAACTTAGAAGCTAGTTATATATTAAACTTAAGAATTGCCAAGACTGCGCAGGCTCACACTATTGGAGATAAACCTTGTATTACCAGCAGCTAAAGATATCCTTTTAACAGTATTTAAAGAAAAAGCGGCTAATGAACTTCATAATATTTCGTTATCAAATGATATAATAAGCCGAATGAAATGACAAATTCCACTGAAGAGATACTTATTCAAAAAATAAAACAGAGTGAGTATTTCGCATCGCAATTAGGTGAAAGTAGTGATATAACGAACTTTATTCAATTATTTAGTTTACATACGTTTCGAAGAAGATAAACGAATTGCCAAAGAGTATTTATTTTGTGAATCTCTTCATGATAGAGCAACTGAAAATGAAATTTTCAAAGCAAATTGAGAATTTTATCTTTGAGAATATTTCTTGGAATAAGTGCATTGCCGTATGCAGTGATGGAGCTTTCCGTATTATTTCTCAAATAAAGAAAGCTGCAACTAAATTTACTCAGTGCTTCAATCATCGTGAAACTTTAGTAGCCAAAATAATCCCGGGAACCTGAAAAGTCGTTTTGAATCAAGCCGCGAAACGTGTTTATTTTATTAAAAGCTGAGCTTTAAGTTCAAGAATATTTACAAGTTTATGCCAACAGATGGGCAGTGAATATAAAACTTTTGTCACATTCCCGAAGTAAAGTGATTATCCAGAGGCAAATTTTAAATCGTCTTTTTGAACTTCGATCAGAAATTCAAATTTTCCTCTGTGATTCAAAATTTGAATTGCAAAAATCTTTATTTAGTGAATTATGTTTGGTGTGTTTAGCATGTTTAACTTATATTTTTGGAAAGTTAACTGAATTAAATTTAGGATTACAAGGACAAAGTGTTAATTTGTTTACAATTAAACATAAAATAAGCGCACTAATATAAAAACTCGAGCTAATAATCAAAGAATTGAATAATAACATTTTAAGCTTTTTACCACTCTTAGAAGGTTTTCTAAACGAAAATAATTTGAAAATAAAAGAATAATTAGCATCCGACATTAAAAATCATTGTTTTTTATTGATAAGTAATTTCAACGCGTATTTTCCAGAGGATTGTGAAAAAGAAAATTGGATTAGAAATCCATTTTGTTCAAACGTACCTGAAGTTTTTATCTCGTGAAGAAAAAGAGCAATTGATAGAAATTTCTTGTGATCGAACTCTAACAGAAGATTTCAAAAATAACACATTTGTAAACATTTGGTTGAACAGAAAAAAAAATTTAAAGGCATTTCAAATAAAGCTATTAAAGTTTAATTGCCTTTTTGCACAACCTATTTGCACGAACAAGGATTTTCTTCTATGCTACACAAGTATGTTATACTTGTATTTGAAGTATTCACTGCCCTGGTATAATGCTTCTGGAACGTCAATTTCTTTCAATTTTCCTTTCTGAAAAAATTTCTGATATAGAATAAGAACGACAGAGATTCGTCGTTCCTGATTTTCAGTAGGAAATTGAAAGCTACTTTCTCTATGTGTCCGTCTCTCCTTCGTGAGATAATACTGATTTTCCTGTGAACCGTTAGTGGTTTTCGTTAGTGGTCTAGTAACTCCTCAAAACATTCGTCTATTAATAATTTTGCGACAGTTTTGTCGCCTGCCATCAGAATATTTTGTCGATCATTCCAGGACAGAAATTTGGATGCTTTGGAAATTTGGCCCACCAGTAGCAGAGGGGCAAAGTCCCTGAACTGGGGTAGTTCAGTCCAGGATTCGAATTCCGGTGAACGCATGGGTCGGGATTCGTAACAGCATGGGCTTTTCAACGATTTTCTGCATCTGTAACGCGTATACGAGCCAGTTTCGCTTAGAAAGTCCTCCACGAAAGCATCCCTTCCCTTAGGAAGATAGCCATCCAGTGTTTTGTCATAATTAAAAAAACCAAACCAAATCTCTCATTTTCCTGAAATACAGTTGAGAAGCAAGCTTCATGGTGGATGCGTATATGATGTTTTCTTTATTTATTTGTTAGTGACAGCCCTTGCATACGTACGGGCAGATCTGTCTCAGATCTCACTGAAATAGATCTGTAAGGGTAGCGCAGACCAATATATCTAGAACTCCGGTTTAAAGAACATCTTTCTACTGTAATTCATTGCTGTCATGCAATTCCTAGAAGAATTTCAATGGGAATTACAGTGTTACAGACATAAATTAAAAAAAAAAAAAAAAAAAAAAAAGAGGGTTCCCTTTTTTTTTTTTTTTTTTTCTCTTAAATTAAGTTTTAAAAGAACATTTAGAGTTATTTTTATTTATAATTACAAATCTCTTATTATATATAAAAACATACTCCTTTTCCCCTTTATTTATTTATTTTTTTCATTTGTTTACTTTTAAGTGTCACAAATTTAACTAGAATAAAAGAACATCAACCGGGCTAGTCTCGGAAGTCCATGTCAAACAAAAACAAAAGTTACTGAGAATTTTACAGCATTGTGTGATTTAGAAATTTCGGTCAAGGTCAAAAACTGGTCAAACCGTGTCAGATTGACCAGACATCAGGAAGGTCAATGTCCCGGATGTTTGGCCGCTCCAAAGTTAACTATTTGCCGTTTCGAGAAGAAACAGGTTGCTATTAAAAGGACATGAATATGGATGTACAGAACTGAGCAGTAATTAATGATTGCAAGTTCATTACTCCGCCCCTTGTTTCCCCTTTACCACCTTGGCCCAGACTTTCCCAACACCGCTCGTCGTAATAGCCGTCCAATCAAGGGGTTAATATTGCTCGCTACTGTTTGTTTACGAATGGCTCCACCCTCAAGCGAGTCGTATGGATTTGCAATTTGATTCCTGCTTTGCTTTAAAGGGAAAATTGACTTATAGTAAGAGTCAAACCTTTTTTTACACCTGAATAGGTTAGTCATATTTCATCCAACCAAAAATAGAAATTTCATAAACAGCATAACATTTACATAAAAATTTAATTTGTTCCATAAAATTATTGCACTTAAAATGATTACTAAGAGGATTAATATAAAATATTTTCGGCTAATAGAAAGAGAGATTGCTTCTCTTCTATAGCTTGTATTTACTGCATTACAAAAATGATCCTTGTACAATAATTTTACTGCCCTCGGTATAGTGGTTAGCAGGACATATCATTTGGGTTTTGTTTTAAATCTCGGAGAAGGCACGGATGATTGTAATGTATAGTGCAGCATGGGGGTATTTAAAAATTCGGTGAGCGTAAAAATCCTTTCGAGAAGTTGTGGTAGAGGAAGAGAGAAACAAGACCCTTAATTGTGTCGTCCAGGGCGTTCTAAATAGAAATCGTGATGGATCTTGGCAAAATCATTCTATAATCTATAGGCGCCTAAAGCCGTTCCAATGACAGGCACTTTCTTTCTGTTGAATTCTTACACCTGATTTAGCCATTGATGCGTAGTATAACGAATAAGTACCAGCTACACAAGATAAAATTAGATCATTTGATATATAACAAGAAATTTTAAGAGATTAAATCACCCCTCTACTAGTACACAGATGGGCACTGCAATGTTTTATCAATACATATTTTCCCAACTTGATGAATTTGAATTCTTTCTGAAGATTATCCGTATACACATATACGGAGTTTTAGGTTTTTTTGAAGCAGGAGACGTGAGAAATGTGCAGTCCCTTCGCCGGGACTGCACATTGCCGACTCGCCGGGACTAACGCTTTGACATAACCGCTGCTGATCGATGTGAAAGAAAGGATGAAAATGTATAAGGTATTTTCTCCCTCGTTTCTGCATGCCTTCGTGTGTAATGGTAGCACATTCGGCGCGTATTCATGAGGACCGAGGTTCAAGTCCCGGCGAGGGGACTGCACATTTCTCACGTCTCCTGCCTAAAAAAAAAAAAAAAAAAATACTGAAACTTCTACAGTGGTGTCCGAATTAAAACGTGGGTACAATAATTCGTCACCACCAGTATTTGGCTATTGGGTCCCCTAATCTCCAGTCACTCTTTTAAAGGTATTTTACATAAGGAATTTTTTCCCTCCTTTCAATATGATTTAGTGGTGTAACGGTAGCACACTCGACGCTTATTCAAGAGCTCCAGGTTAGAGTCCCCGCGACGGTATTGCTTATTTTTTATGTCTCCTATTTCAAAACAAACTAATTACTCTACAAATGTAAAAAATGAATATTTGAAAGAACTTGCGTCATGCGTATGCTACAAACAATGTGGGCATACGACGACAAATAATGGTACAGAGTAGCAGATACGTTGTTGTAAGAACTAATAATATTAACAGAACTTGTAATTTTATTTTCTTGTGAAATGCCACAAGATTTATTAGCTCCATTCCCTCAGTTTTATTTACCACTTAGAATTGGTCCATATTTAAGTATATTTTTCGAAGACTTTCAAGTCTAAACAAATCATATTTTTCACTGTCTTGTCCCCATCGATGAATGCAGCTCTACAGAAATGGTGACTTCTTCTCATACATATTTGTTTATCTCCTGTAATTGATAAATATTTCAACATTTTAAGTATTTCCGAAAACAGAACGAACTGAGATTCCGACTAAAACGGCAGAACACAGAAGACATGACATTCACGTATGACAGCCGCTCCAAATATTATGTATAGACTCTTCCTGCACCTAAAAACTATTTTCAGTTACTTCAAAACTTCCTTAATGATGCTTCTTCATAAGGCAGCTTTTCTTCCAACTTCTTTAAGAGCGCTAAATTTATGCTTTTCATCGCAACTGAACCAATTTCTTACTCTCGACCGAAAAGAAGGATAACAGCCTATCAATATCCATTGATGCCCGCATATACTAGTATCCGAAATTAAGGTTAAAACACGTAACATGAAATATCTCAAAAAACTAATTGTTTTATTGTAATGAAATTTTGTGCACAGGTGTCTAATGCTATGTGATAACTAATAATAGCATATTAATATAAACATGGAATACATGTTTTGAGATATATAGAGTCTAAACGAAAAAAACATAGCACTTATATTTCCAAAATGGAGCAGTTATAAGGAGAACGGCTACTCTATACAATTTTACATGCTTCACAATGGACCCTTATAATATAATTGTGGTTTCTGATCATAGCTTGCGGCAACAAATGCCCATTCTTTTACAAATGAGAGTTTTAATCCGTGAATGCTCATGGGAAGGCAATGATGCCATATGTAATAGCTTTTCCTAGCGCATTCTAAACATTATGCATAGGATTTAGGTCCATTGACCTCACTGGCCACACCATACTCTAATCATTCTCTTCCTCTAGAAAATCCTCAAATTTTTTAACTTTCATTGGCCTCGGATTATTGTGCATAAAAGTAAAACCTAAAATCCTCTCCAATAGATTGGCGGGAAAGCCTCCCATAAGAATCAACAGTTCTCGTCTCATATGATCAGAAACTACATAGAGTCATCTTTATAACGCTATGCGGTTACAGTGTCCGCTTTAAAGATATGCACTAGTCTCCGGGCCGTCTAACATGGTGCCTCCCCACATAAGGATTCCACTTTCACAAAGTTGATCACTTTTTGTTATGTTGGAAAAACGATAACGTGTCCTAGTCTCTCTCCAGGTGACGAGTGGCCGAGAACCGACTAAATCTGGACTTATCATTGATAAGGAAATGGCTTCAGCCTTGCTGCGCTCAAGTAGTGGTACCTAACTTTACAAAAGACGGGCTGTCTTTTGTGATCTGCTAAGGGGAATAGATATCACTGAGTTTTAGGAGCGTAAAAGGCCTGCTTTAATACGTGTCTGTGTACAGTATGCCTGGAAATTCTTGTTCTGCGTGCACTAGCGAGCAATTGATAAATCTCTCTGGTCATCCTTTCTCTATAGCGTTATTTTCATTTAATTCCATGTATCGATGCTTCGCAGGCATCGTGATTCTTGGATGGCCTTGATCATGGCTTCTGCTGATGGTATTCATATTTTAGACTAGAGGCTGTGACCCGGATAGCACCATTCGAGACGCTCGTAAACATTGGCCGACCTCTGCTTTGGATTGACAACCTCAAACCTAATGATGGATTTCTATCTGAATCCACCATCTGAACTATTGCAGGACTCACTCTAACTGAAATCGATCAGTACTGTGATTTTTTCTTGCAAGAAACAGAATTCCACACACGAAATTCATAAATCACTCTCATGTTTTCTCAAACAGCATTATTTTTCTAACCTTAGAACATTAGTTATTTACCTTACATTTACCATTCTCCTAATTACATAAGACATCAATTTTTTAAAATATAAATATTAGTTATTTTAAATTAATACCAAAATTATATTTGTAACTTTAATTTTGGATACCAGTGTACCTAAATAAATGGAATCATAGAATGATTTTATTTGGTTAAAAGATTAAATATTTTTCAACGATTAAACTAAAGCATAGTTTTTATTCGACGATTTGCATCACTATAGCTTCATACCTATTTTTTATTACCAATCTCTCGAGAGGAGTTTCTCACCGACGGATTTATGTGCCCCTACTATCTACAGATATGAGCAGAATAAAACTTACCTTTGATAACCGGGCGGCTATTCACATTTATTTACAAATCAAATAAATTATATATCTTTTCAAGTCATTTTTGAATCATTGCATTAGGTTAGGTTTCAATATGATGCATTTAGCTGCCCAGCCGATATAGTGGTTAGTGACGCATACTGCAGTAACGATGGACCTGGGCTCGGATCCCGGAGAAGGCATAGATGTTTGTAAGCATATATAGTGTTCATGAGGCAAGGAGGCACACAAAAAGCCGAAAGTCCTCTTCAGAAGTTGGTGGAAGGCGACCTTTGGACCGTCAACCGAGATTTTTTTTCTTAAAATGAAACGGTAGCTTAATATTGTAAGGCCCAGCGATACCTAATATGCTTTCCGAAACGCATAGGTGCCGGCCTTTTTTCAACCTATACCTGTACCATGTATTTATCATTAATGTACTTGGTAGGTATCGGCATTCCGCAAAACATAAGATCTTTAATTTACTTTTCACGTGGCCTAACAAATATAATTTTTAGAGTATTGCGATTTTGTAAAGCACAAAAGTTTTAATTTATCTTTCAAATTTATTAACCCGTAATTGCTTACCTATCAATTCAGAAGTCATACACACGCTTCTTAAAAAGCTATATCTTTATTTTATTTTTAATAATATACCTAGTTGGCATGACTTAAGATGCATCTAATTTGTAATACGTACGTACAACTGGCAAATTTATGAACATCTGCTGCCTTGTTATAATTAATCAAAGATACTATGCAGATCCGGTACAGAATCAAGTGATATCTTCTTCCCCCCCCTCCCCGTTCATTTATTTCCTGTATGTATATTACAGCATTTATGAGGATAAAAAAATCAGAATTATACTGTACGTTTTCCATTTTGTTGTTATTACCTCTCCTCTTGTTTACTACGTTGCGATGTCGACCTGGTTAAGCTCTCAGTAACTAGTTAACGCCCTTTACATGCAATTATCTGCTAGTATTATTCACACACCCATAAAAATATGACTTATAAACTAACACGAAAAATTGCTTCCGCTAAAAGAAGAACCATATTTTGCAACATAAAACAAATAGCTGGCTATGAATTATAACTGACAGTTCAGTGGGTGTGTAAGTATGAAATGTTCTCTAAAGATCTCTAGCTCGTAAATAATAGGATTAGCCATTCTTATATCTTAGCTCAATCTTTATTCTAAGCGTTAAATATTCATCAGATTACGCAAGCGAATTGGATTTAAGCGTATTAATACATAAGTATTATACATAAGTATACATAAGGTGATACATAAGGAGTGATACATAAGTATTATAATTAATCCATCTTGCATCAATGTATAAATTTCACTCAGAATTTGTTTACGCCTTATGTAATCTTCTGATTTTCTAGTTGAGGAAAATTCCATTACCTTTGAAAGGATTTACATTGTTTTCATTTAATTCAGAAATAACTGTCGGATTTCTTAGATGCATTTTTAACATCTGGTTTTGTTTTGATCTTATATTGTAACTGCTTCCTTAGTACGTAGTAAACATATCGTGGAATTTTATCTCTTAAACGACGAACTGCAGTTTGCAAGTGTGAATTCAACTTTTTTATTTATTGTAAAAAGACAAAATACGCAGCAATTAAATTCTGATTGCCTATTTAAAAATAAAACTATGTTACTCTTAAAAGTTTATTTTATTTAGAATTAATTCTTTTGTGCTTCTACTGGTACGATAGCTTAAAACAATAAATGTCCTTCCAACCATACACTAGTCTAAGCCTAAAAATACACTAGTCTAAGACTAAAAATTTTAAATGATAAAAAAGAATTCATTCTTTCTGAAAAAGTGACTAGCAAATTTCAAACAGTTAATTTTAATGCATTTGATACTATCGCACCTTTGGTATAATCTATATATAGAGGCTGTTCGAACATTTTTAGACAATTTTGCTTTACTGTAAAAAACAATTCTGCTTGGAATTTTGGTTTATAAATGCAACTATGTTTTTGAAAGTATAAATTATCGTCTGCTACTTGACAGTTTTGTTTTCATGCAAAATCTCGCTTTTAACGGATGGAAGGCTATGTTTGTGTTCTTTCCGAAGAAAATTATTCCTATCTAGTTATTAAAAAAACGTTGTGACAGCCGTGAGTTTTCGATATCTATAGCTACGATAGGTAATGTCAACAAGAAAGAAAAAAACGTCAAAATTTAACTTCAAGTGGAAAAATTGTTCCAAATAAGTATCCAACGAAAAAACGGAATGTTTCGAATGTTGCAAAAGTCAGATCTTGAATGTTAAAAGAAAATCCGCCAAGTCAAAGAACAGCAGCAAAATCATTGAAATGCTGAGTATCAACTGTAAACAAAATGATTAATGCTGACCTTAAAAAGGCGAAAACACATAATGTGTATCATCGTTCTTCACTACATATCATCGAACGCAGAACAATATGCAGAATTCTTTATGCGAAACATTTATCCGGATAAAAATGGAAAAATATTGTCACAAGGGACGAATCTTGGGTTTAGTTAAATGACTGCAATAAAAAGAGAGCCATTTATTATCATCAAAGGGGAGGAAAAAATCTTAAAACATGGTTCAAGGAACCTAAAGAAAGTTTCTTTTAAGGGATTTATGGTTGTTGCTGGTTTTTCATATAACGGAAAATTACAAATAAAGAGAGTAGATAAAAATTTTAAGATCAGTTCCACATATTATCAAAAACATATTTTATACTCAGTTTTCAAATATAAAATATCTTCTCTTTACACACAGTGTAGTCAATCAGTATAACTGCATCAAAACAAAAAGCTACGTGAAAATCTACTACTAATTTCCTGAAAAAATAAAACAAGAAACGGGTATCAAGGCCATGCTCTTCACTCATATGCCTACTAAAGCTCCTGATCTCCAATGTATTTTGTATCCAATGTATACAATGTGTTTTGTAACTTTTGGACTTTTAAAAATGATGTTGTCCAAACGTCGAATTAGAACTTCCTTAGACTTTGTAAAGCTGTTCAAAAGCAATGGGATAAAATACTTCTTCCGATACTACAAAAAGCTTTATTGTCTTGGAAATTACAGTTTAAAGATAGTGAAGAATAAGTGTTATCAACTAGAACATTTAAAACATAAAAATTTTAAGTAAAATATTTCTGTAATTACAATGAAAATAGTGTAAAAAGTGAGCGAACAGTCTCTGTAAATCATATTTATTAATATATACTTATATAATTGTTGTATCTGAGTGGCAACAGTGTTTACATCACGAAAGGTTTTTTAGACAAAATCAGCTAGATGAGTTTTATACCTAGTTAAGGCTCAGGTTTCAGAGTTGCACATAAATGTATAGGTTTCTTATATAAAAATAGCAATTTCGTACGTTTTTAAGTACTTTTTTTGTGTGTGTAAAAATTTTCTTTTGCCACAAACTTAGCGATTAGAGGCAATGATACGTTTCTTAATTTATGCGTCAATATTGCTTTGAGTGCTTACTTTTTAGACTAGATTAACACTAATTCAAATTTATGATTTTCTGTTTTAAGTTAACTGAAGTTTATTGGTTCTTTTGTAATAGGCATACATTTGGTTTCTGATTGGCTTTACATACCTTATTATTAAGTTGTCCCGAAATATTTTATTTTATTAATAAGAAAAAATCACGCACAATATTTTATATTTTATGACTTGTAATTGGCAAATAGGATATGTTTTGCTCTATTATCCTTCTCCATCTCTCTGGACGCTGCACAACGCAATCTGCGTATTTTTTGTGGTTTTGCAGCAAAATATCTTTCAAGCGCATTTTTGCCGTTTATTAAACTGAATCTTTTTTTTTTTTTTTTTTTTTTTTTTTATGAACAGAGCTTTTTAATGAAAGAAACAGATAATAATAATATGGAATAATATCTGTAGAATACAAAATAGAAGGTAGAACATACTATTTAGGTTTTAGCAATTGGTTACTAAAAGCTAAAGAGACACGTGAGACCTTGAGTTATCATGTATTAAATGATGCCTCATGGTTAATGCTGTCTTATTTTTGTTGATTATTTGTTTCACATTTTGTCCAGTTGGGTCGAGCTTTTCATTTGCATTCGTTGTTCCACCTTGTGGAATTAGTTGACAATAAATAACGCATTTTCACTCACTTCAAACTGACACAGATGAAGATTAAACCTTGCTAACTTTCAAGGTTTATTATGATTAGACCAGCGATTCTCAACCGCTGGTACACAAAGTATTTTTAACTATTAAATTTAAAAATTAAATACCCCAACATCTTGTTTAAGTCTTTTCCCTAACGCTCATAAATTTATGGAATCTGAGCTTTGTTCAAGGTCACTAGCCGCATGTATACTTTAAATTTTAAAATAAAATAATCTGTAATATAAATAATAATCCGATTTTGTATAGAAGTATTCTTTGAGCCATACAGCTAACAAAATTTGTCATAAATGATGGTTTTAAAACGAATATTAGAAATAGATGTTATATTTAATGGGAAATAAAAATAAGTTTTTATAAAAAGATGTGTTAATCGATGTGTGTCACCATTTCCGGGCTCATATTTCCCTATTTTCAATTAGAACCTTTTTTTTTTTTTTTTTTTTTCGATTTGCTGTCTCTAACAGCAAGTATTTTGCTTTCTTGTAGCTTTGTAGTCCTTACTTTTCTACGCGATTTGAGAATATTATCATCTGCTTTTGAAGAACTCGTAATATATTGTGCATTTAAATATTTGTGAAAAAATAATAAAAGAAACCCATATTTTCAAAATGGAAAAATGGCTAGGACTAACTAAGCGGAAAAGTAATGATTCACAAGTGATGGATCTAGAACAATCTACTAGCTCTGAGAATACTGGAAAAAAAAACTGTTTATAGAAAATATTGTGAAAGATATTTATCGTCTGGGTGTACTAGAAATAGAGATGACATGCACTCTCAACCTTCAATGTGTTGTTTGCCGTGAACTATTATCCAATGTGAATCCGTGAACTATTATCCAAGTATCGTTTCTTAAAAGACGTCTTGAATCTAACTGCCAATTTAAAGGATAAATCTGAAGAATATTGTTACGAAATGTCAAGGCACGGTGAGATGGCTTCCCCGCAAAGCAATTTTAGGGTTGCCATAAAATGACAAGGAAAGGCAGGGTTGCCACATTTGGCGAGATATCGCCCGCTTGGCGGCATTTGGCGACAAAATTGGCGATATTCCATGGACTAATGGAGAATCTTCTGAAACGAATTCTTACCGGTTTAGCCCAGAATGTTCTCGAAGACAAGCCGAAAGCTGTATAAACCCTGCTGGTCCGCAGTCAGTTAGTATCGAGAGTGTGCCTCGTCTGGACTGCGAGATAGTTAGTATTGAGTTGGTGTCACTTCTAGCGAGTCAGTCCCTGGAGTCGATCGAGTTGACAGCCGGCAACGAGGGCCGAGTAAGTCGTCGAGCGCACCGAAAGAGTCTCGTAGTGTATCGCAGTTAGTGCATCGTCGAGAGAGCGTGTTGAGCTCCGGAAACGACTGAACCGAAGAGCCGGGAGCTGTGCTTTATGCGTCGAGTGCATCGCGAGTTGTAGCGTGGAGAGTCTCGAGAGTACGTGGTGTTCCGAACGACCAAGCAGAGTCGAGAGCTGTACTCTGGTGCTTTGCAGTGAAGCTGTCTTCACCGTTATAGCCTGATAACCTGAAGGCTATGTCGCTGATTGTCCCAGCGATTGTATAGTAGATCTTCGACGACTGTAAAAGGTGACTTTGGAGCTGTCTTGACAATACAATACTGGCTAATAAAGTGTGTTTCGATACTTCATCAAGTAGTGTCATCATTATTCACTCCAAATCCATGCGAAACCCGTACGAACATGAAGGAAGAAAATAACGTAACAACTGGTGTCAGAAAAGAGAAAAACGCAACAAATATTTTAAGAGGAAATTATCGGAGTTTAAAAATAATAAACCAGTAATGGAAGGTTTTGTTACATGAAGTGAAAAAAACTTTGGAAACTAGTTACCTACTAAACCTAAGAATTGCGAAACCGGGCCAGGTTCACACACTATTAGAGAAAATCTTATGATACCAGTTAAAGATATTGTTTTAATATTATTCAGCGTAAACGCAGCTAAGGAACTTAATGATATTTCGTTATCATATACTACACGGTGAGGCAAGTCAATGAATTCATGAAATGGCAAAAAAAAGTGATTATTTCCCATTGCAATTGGATGATATACTCGTATAACGAACTTTGTTCAATTATTAGTTTACATACATTTCGAAGGAGATAAAAGAATTGCTGAAGAGTATTTATTTTGGGAATCGCTTCATGATACAGCAACTTCAACTGAAATTTTCAAAGTAATTCACAATTTTATGTCTGAGAACGTTATTACGTGGCATACGTACATTGCCGTGTGCAGTGACGGAGCTCATTCTTTTACAAGAAAACATTCCGCTGTTATTTCTCAACAAAAGAAAATCGCACCTGAAACTAAATTTACTCCTTGCTGTATACATCGTGAAGCTTCAGTAGCCAAAACCATCCTCGAAAATCTGAAAATCGTTTTGAATCAAGCTATGAAAATCGCTATTCTTATTAAAAGCCGAGCTTTAAATTCAACAATATTTAAGATTTGCGATGCGCAGTGAACATGAAACGCTTTTGTTGCATTCCGAAGTAAAGTTTTAGGCAATCCAAAAGCAAAGTTTTAAATCGTCTTTTTAAACTTCTATCAGAAATTCTAATTTTTCTCTGTGATTCAAAATTTGAGTTGCAAAAACGTTTATTTAGTGAAAAATGAGTTATGGTTGGCGCGTTTAGCATATTTAGATGATATTTTTGTAAAGTCAAATGAATTAAATTTAGAATTACAAGAACAAATTTTTAATTTGTTTACCATTGCTCTAAAAATAAACACAATGATAAAAAACCTCGAGGTAATAATCAAAGAATTAGATAATAATATTTTAATCTTTTTACCCCTTTTAGAAAGTTTTTCAACCGAAAATAATTTGAAAATAAAAAACGAATTAGCATTCTACATTAACCCTTAGGGTACGGACTTATTTGAAAAACTTCTTCTGTAGACTTTTCAGAAACAACATTTACTGAAGTACTGGAAGAAACTTCCTCTTATAACTGATTCCAATCACTTTGCCATGAACAAAAATGTACATGTTTAATTTTGTCTCAGTCTGAATGACGATTAAGATTCACTATACATAACTTAGGAGAAACAAGTGCACGACATGTCGTCAAATGTACCCAAAGGGTTAAAAATCACTATTCTTCATTGATAAATAATTTCAACATGTGTTTTGTCGAGGATTATGAAAAAGAAAATTGGGTTAGCAATCCATTTTGTTCAAATGTACCTGAAATTTTATCTCGTGAAGAAAAAGGACAAATGATAGAAATCTTCCATGATGGAAATATAACTGAAGATTTCAAAAATAATGCACTTGTTAACTTTTGGCTGAATGGGAAAAAAAAAAAAAAATTAAAGGCATTTCAAATAAAGCTATTAAATTTTTATCGTCTTTTTGCTCGACCTATTTGTGTGAACAAGGAACTTCTTCCATGTTATATTTGAAAAATAAGTACAGAACAAAATTAAAAGTGGATCCTAATTCAAGGTTAAAACTAAGTGAAATAAGACCAGACATAAAGCACACTAAATGTTTGAATTAAAGTATTATAATTTCAATTTTGATAATTAAAATGGTAACCAATTTTTAATCTTTATTTTTATGCTTGCATATTTCATACAAATAGCTAACAGGTTGTCATATGGCAATATATATATTTTTTAATATTTGAATTGAAATATTAAAAATAATCAATGTAAAATATAGTACTGGTACTAAAGTTTTCAATTTTTGTTTAGATAGTAAGCGTTAGTCAAAAGGCCGAGAACCGCTGGACTAGACCAAGGGCATTTATTGTTAAAATTCTCATAAAGGAGCCAGGTTTCGTCCGCAGAAACTAATGTCTTCTAGTATTATTTTCACGCTGGAAAAGAAACAAATCACGATTGAAAAGATGGTTAGATGGGAACTCTCTGCCAACCGATGTGGAACCCATACGTCAGACAGATTGATATAGTCGACCCTCCTGTTCGGGGATTGTTTAAAATAGCTGTCAGTTCGCAGATAACCATGGCCTTGATGAGATCTTTATCTGTACTGGACGAATGGCTACTGTCGTCTTCACCTTCCATATTACAATCAAAGATTCTTTGTTACAATCACCAACACGGAACTTCTTAAGTCAAGCGCGACCAGCCTGGCCACTTATAACATCATCCCCTCCTTTACAATTCATGCTTTTGCAGTAGCCTTAGCTTAGTTACTTTTTTTAAGGAATGTACCATTATACTGAAATGCATAACCACAATTTCTAGAGGATAATGTTTGTTGTGCTCATAACATCCACTCTCCAAGACGAGCATTGTCATTGCTCAAAACGTAAACTCTTAAATTGATCTTTCATTCGATTCAGAAATATCCAATTTAACAATACGTGGCCAATCAACAATGCATAAGATCTTTAATTTATTTTTTAAATTTAATCAATCTACTGCTTAATAAAGTGAGCTATATAAAAGAAATCAACGTATTTCATAATATTTTTTAAACAGTATATTCTAACAGTATATTATGTTGATACAATTAAAATTTTGTTTAATTTACGAGTATAATGTTTCAAACTGCTAGTTTTTAGAAATATTATTAATAAAAGTTTCTAATATTTTTAACTGTTGTTACGCACCTAAAGTACAGAATATTTTTGTTATGATTATTAAAAATGCTTTAACCTTTTTAAAAGTAAAAGTGCTATCCAAGATCTAAGATCGGAATCTCTTGGGCTCCAGAAATGCCCTTCTCTTTCTCTTTTACACATGCACACAGTCACACGCACACATCAAACCTACAAATATACAGTTTCAGGGTATAAAATATTATTTTAATAAACATATGAGTTTAGTTTTTTCCCTTGAAAAACCATTTGCAATGCGGCCAAATCTAATTTAGCCACATGTTTCTTTATTTTTTATCAACGTATAAATAAATAGCCGTACGATCACTAAAATCTTAAGCCTTCCGAAATGGAAAAGAGGTAGGAAAAAAAAAAAAAAAAAAAAAAAAAAAAAGAGTAATTTCAACTGTACAATAATGCATTTTAACACTTATCAGTCTATTGTTTTAAAGATTAAATGTATTGAACTTATTTTATCAGACAGTTGCAAAACATATTAAGACTAACTAATGTAAGAGTCCCTAACATTGTAGACTATCAGGTATTTCAAAGTAAGAAACATAAAGTATTCAACTTCGCTATCACCGTCATTCCAACTACGGATCTTTTGATGCTACCTGGATATGCTAACCATTTACACCAATGAGAGCAAACATAGGGGCATATGAAAGCTCCTTACATTCGTCTCTACTGAAAAGTGAAGTGGAAAAAGGGAGCATTTTAATTTATTATTTTCCCATTGAACATGCTGTATCTAAATTTCGAATTTTTTAAAAATGTCTTTTATGTTTTGGGCGATTTCAATGAAATTTTGATTAACAAACACAGCGATTTAGAAGCAATGTGTTATCAGTCGTTAAAGCATAAGATATTTGTGTTTCACATTTAATCAGAAAATTCAACAGTTAAAGCAAATGTGTTGCCACTCGGCAAACCGTGAGATATTTCTCTTTCAAATGTTATCAACAAAATCTGCTATTTAAAAATCATATCGCCACTGCAACAAATAAAATACTCTTTGTCTTTAATGAGCTAGTGTGTTGCCATTCGACGAAGCGTAAGATTTTTTTTTTTTTTTTTTTTTCAAATTTCAAACTTTTTTACTGTAAACTAAATGATTTCGAAACAGTAAATGCAGTTATTAATCTGATTCTTAATTATTAGCTGGACATGTAGAATTACACTAGCTGGACTCATTAAAATCTTTTTAAAGGGATTTATAGACATTTAATAAACTTCCAAATGTACACTCTGTTAACTTGCAAAATACCCAACAAGTACTCAGTCTCACAGCACACACTTCTCCTGATATAACCCCTTTAAATTTCTTCTTTCTTTGAGGGCTTGTTACAGACATTGTTACCACACAACACTTACCCCAACAGTTACAGATTGTGATCTGCGACAGTGCCACAAGGCGCCATTCACATAATAACACCAGAATATAAATTCCTATTCTACTCTCTAAATTTCAAAACATTAATAGACCACATTTCAAATGGATTAAAGCACACATTGGTAATAGTGGCAACGAGCTCGCAGATGAACTAGCAAAAGAGGCAGCAAACGATTCTTCCCTTCCAAATCACTCAATTCCATATCCATTATCATTACTAAAAACAAAATTAGAAACAGAATTAATGCACTTATGGAAGCAAAGTTAGACTCAAGCAACAACCGGCAAAAGAACTTTTACTTTCATATCAAATCCTTCCAGATCATTTATATCTACGAACCGTTCAATTACATTTTTCCTAACAGCTCATAGTCCATTTACAGAATACCTTCATAGATTCGGACTTCACCATACAAATCTCTGTACCTGTGGGAATAAAGGCGCAGTAGATCATTATCTCTTTTGCTGCAACCTTACTAAAGATTATCACCTTAAAGCATACAATTTAACTTCTGCTCAGTTATGGTTTCAAAAGTTATTAAAAAGTATTATTCTAATAAATCATCTTCAAAATATAATAAATTGTACCTCCGCAAACATCGATAATCAGGAAATTGAAATCATTTTATTCTATGTTCATTTACCTTACTTAATACGCTATCCTTTTTGCTACCTCATTTTAATTACTTACTTTTTAAAAATACGCTTCCATGCTTTCACTCAAGACCATATTGATTTAAGTACATCTTCAAGATCTCCCAAGCTCAATCAAGAATTTAAGAATATTTTCTAACTCCAAATATATTAATTAAGTCTGAACTCTAGATTATTAATTTAGAAGTCAAACAACAAAAATCAGCGTTATATATTCAAATTCAACATTAATTTCTCGCATTGTGGTAAAACAACGGTACCTAGAGCCATTCAATTTTGAATGGCGTAATCCTACTGCAAATATGGGCATCTGAAAGCCCAAATTTGGAATTTGTTTTATTATCTATTTCATATTTTGTAAAACTTAAACGAATGTTTTATTAAAAACTCGAGGATTTCAAATCTAGCAATGGCAACAGTGTACGGAAAAAAAATTATCTCTAGCGCGCGAGACTGTGTATTGGAAATTCTAAAGATATGCTCATTTTAAAATTATTTTGCGATATTGCTTTTGAACTGAATTTTATGGTTTAAGTGCGAAGAACATTAATAAATAAAGGTAACGCACAAAATGTTGAAAAAACGCCCGTTTGGGAGTAATGTAAATCAAATTATTTATTTATTTTTCCTTTTTTTTTTTTTTTTTTTTTTTTTTTTTTTTTTTTTTTTTGTTAACCTTCACCAAAATGCAAACAAATCCAGGTAGAGTTTAAATAACGTCTGTAGCTGTTTTTCAATTGGCTTGCACTGGCAACTCTTATTAGCTCTGCCAAGTTGAAACTCTATCTAACAATACCTTTGTTTAATGTAATTTAGAAAATTACGTATGGCAACAGTGGAGGTTTTTTATATTTATGTTTTAAGCTTGTTCTTTTTGTGAGAAAAGGAGAAAAATGGCTTCGAGTTGCATTTAACATGTATTTTGAGAATTAATTAGTTATTATCTTACTCCATTTATATTCTGAGTGTTGTTTTGAAATGTTGAAACTAGAGTTGTCTCTTATTAGATTTGTAAATAAACAGTTTGCGTTGTAACGAGATGTTTCATTGATTACGCTTATTTCCATTACTCATTCTTCTGATGTTCGAAAGCAAAACGAAACAAGTTCTCCATCAAGCGATCAGCAGAACTCTCTGTATGCTAGCAAGACTGCTGAATAGCTGTTATAATTTTAATGACAGAATAACTTATCGAGCTAGTGAAATTTCGTCAGTTTAAGATTTAAAAATTTGTATATGTATGTGTGTATGTAAGAAAAATAAAGAATATATAAAAGATTAAGATGCTACTTTGGTAGACGGTTGCACGGATTTGTGGCGATTTACCGTGGCGCAATTGTTGGCGCGGTTTTTATAGTCGTCAACCATCTTGAAAGATGCTGTTTTTACGTATTTTACGCATAGTAAAGTATTCGAAACTTTAAAAAAATAAATATCGTTAAAAATAATGGATTAATTTTTTGTTGGAAACGTTGTTTTTAAGATTTCTTGCAAATGTAAATAAATACATTTAATAAGAGTATAAAATGCTAAAGTAAGGTTAAATTATTACTTTCGTATAATAGATTAAAAACACCGCTATAAATACATTGCGCCAACATTTAATTGGATCAAAATATTACTTAAATTGAATGTCGAATTAAAAACATCATACCAACGTTTAAAAGAATTAAAATATTAGTTAAATTCAAATACTTTAAAATAAGTTTTATAGGATATAATTATTTAACATTAAAACAAATGTGGCAATAAATATCTCAGGAATTTTTGAAAACAATGTATAAATTTTTTAATAAAAATTTAAGTATACAATTATAAAGTAAAATAAAAATATGTCCTTACATTTTTTAAAGTATTTTACCTGTCGTATTTTGATAAGTACCACCAAAAAAAAAAAAAAAAAATCTTCATCTGACATCCACATCTCTCGCACTTCATTGAAGAAGCAATTAGCAAGGTTTTCTCCAAAAATTTTAAATAAATTTCGTCTGATTCATTGTTACAATTTATAAATAAATCTTTGACTAGGAAAGACAGGTTGGACAAAATAAGGTCACAAAGGGCAATTTTTTTATTCCGATACCAATAATTCTTGGTAATTAACAATAACAACAATAATCTTCGAAACGGACATATCCATTCGCTTTGAAATCTGAGGAATTCGAAGAGATGAATAATAAAATTTTAAAATGGCGCAGTAAAGCACAAATATTCAGTAACCAATCAGGGAGCTTATTACATCACGCATAGAATTAAAATTATTTAAATAATCATTCATAATAAATCATTTTTTAAATAGAAAATTAAATTTTATTTTAATATTTAACAGCCATAAATAATGTTTAAAATATTAGATTAAATTTATAGATATTAAAACTAATTACTTTTAAAATAAGATGACGTCATTGATTACATCATCCACAAAATAAAATTTCATAAAATATCATAAACAATACAATTTTTATTTCAAATAAAAATGCAAAATTAAATTGATTTTTAATATTTAGAAGCTATAAATAATATTTAAAACACTGAATTTATGCATAATGAAACGCATTGTTTTTTAAATAAAATGACACAATGTATTGGTTACCATAAATAACTTATCCAACAATGGGTTTAACATAAGTCGTATTACTCGCCAAAAAAAATCGCCAAAATCCTTGCAGCCGTCTACCAAAGTAGCACCAAGATTAAATTAGCAGCGTAAATTAATTTTCCTTCCCTTTTTTAAAAATAGTAATTTCTCTGCACTGCGTCATTTCGAGATTAATCCCAGTCATATGACTCTTACATACGCGTAATTCTGATGATGTAAGTGGAATTAAAACTCAAACAGCCAATAGTAATTTTACAGCAGTATTAATTATCAAATCGAAATGTTTTGAGAACCAAAACTAACTCAGTTTGAATTAAGATTTCACGCTAAACATTACGCACTTTCTAAGCTTTGGCCTAGCTGGACTGCTGTCTGTCTGGTCCTTCTTTCTTACTGCAAATTTATGAAAAATGTAAACGTTTCGGAATCGGCATAAATAATATGCCAACTTGTTTGGGGCCGCAACATGTTTGCTGAAATAAAAGTTGAATTAAATCTACCTCGACTACCAAATTTCTTATTCATTGTGGATTGGAGTTTCAACATCTTTAAGCCAACAAAATTCTTGCTGTTCATTACGGATTCAACCGCCTGCGTTCTACTACAGAATCTATTACTTATATATATATTCGTGAACTGTTTAAATTTGGCTTAGTTTTACCACCCGCAAGTAGCCGAGGGTATGATTTTGCCCTTGTGGCGTAACGGGTGGCATAATTTGCTCTAATAAAAGGTAACTTCAATTCCCGGCGAAGACACAACTCATTTTTCAAGATTCCTTGCTTGCACAAAGTCTAATAATTCTAGAAACTTTCCTCCAAAACTTAAAGAACGCAGTTTTCCGAAAATTATGTCACTGGCTAGTGTTCAGCTTATTTGTATACGGGAAAAAGGTGCTGATGCGGCTAACGTAAGTTATTCATTCAGTATCGATATATGTTATCTTAAATACTATGAATGCCATATAAATGCAATAAATACCATTTAATATGGCGAAGACACATTCCTTTTCTGCAATAGCTAGCAGAATGATTTACCATTTAAAACACGTTTTGTTCGTAAAATAAAATATAATGTTTAAAAAATAAAATTAAATATCAACACATAGTACTACGATACCTTTTACCATTCTTAAAAATTACCGAACTGATCTTAGAAATAAATACTAATATTTTTCCAAAAATTTATTGTTTCTTAACAAAGACCAGAAAATTTTTCTTACTTCCATTTCATTTCTAGAAAAGTACTCCAAAAACGTTATAACATTTCAGTAGATTTTGAGATAATTGTCATAGTCATAAAACACCAAGTTTAGACAAAAAGTAAAATGTATCAGCCTAGTTTATTATTACAATTGTTATTAAATTTACATTAAAAACCTCTACAGCAGCCATAGAGAAAAGCAATTGTTATCTATAAATTTACATTGAAGTAAACATGGTAACCATATAGGAGAAAGCTTATGATGTATAGGTGAAGATGATAACATCTGCGACGCAGTGCAGAGGCACTGTGATGTCACTATGTAAATGATCTTCTTGCACTAAATTTAAGAGGGGGATGGAAGGACATTAAGAATAACACTAGAGATTGGGTTGAAATTTTCTTACTTATCTAGCTGTCAGTTCCTAAGCATGATGGACTGGATGCGTGATTTGAATAACTAGCTAGCACAAGCAGTTCCGTCCTAACAGCACTGTGGGTCCCTGCGCAAACCAGAGTGCTGGGGCCCCTACGACAACCACTCACAGTAAAGAAATGTAAGTGAAATATAAAGTGTTTAGTATGGGGGCCCTATGCTCATGAGGCCAACGGACAAATGCCTAGCAGGCCCATTTGTTAAAGACGGCCTTGACCACAAGGTGTTTGGACTATGATTTTGGGTATTAACCTCTTCAAACGTTCGAAAGAGATCACGCATTTCAAGCCCAATGTTCTTATGTATAGACACTAACACTTAAGAATAATATAACATATGAAGCTTATGAAGTTATAGTTGATTTAACATATCGTTTTTAATGTAAAATTTACTGCATAATTCAAAAAATCTGGATGTAGGTAAGTTCGGTATCAGAATTTACCTCTATATCACAGTATTTATCAATGTCAGGTGGCAGAATTTCTAGCAAAAGTATTTACTATTTATAAGTGCAAAAAAATATGGATAAATATCAGGGTTTACTAAGCAGCCACGGTAAAATTAATCTCTTAGCATTATTTTATATCGAATCAATTTTATCAACGTGAATTGTGGAAATAAAATCAATAATGCTTTAAAAATGGTTTAATTTGCTGAAATAAATTAAATTTATTTAAAGATTCCTACACCGCTTACTTTAATGATACATAAACAGGTAACTACACTTATAATCATAGCAATTATTCCATCTTTAGACAACATCTAATTTATAGACTATGCTTTTTTTGACAGCTTCAGTGTGATTTTTTCGAGAAATGTTTCGTTTTATATCAAACGAAATCAATAAATGATTAAAATTTTTCCGAAGCAGATTTTGTTAAAAAATTTTTCACTAATAAAAAAGAATTTTCATTCCTTCAAAGCTTCATCACGCAAGATAACAATCACGCATTCCCCCCCCCCAAAAAAAAAACGTTTGCACTCTAAAACATTTTACTTAACCGCTTATTATTCGTTGAAGTATTTTTTAGTGGAATGAAATCTACTCGAGGATGATCAGTGTTACAATACATAATTTTATAATTATCACAGACTTCAGCGAGGTAATTGTTTTTTCCTTTTTCACCTGATTATTTACTGCCGAAATACACCTTCTTTTCTTGGACTAATTCCTAAGAAGTACAATAATTCAATTACTAATGGTACCGATTTGAAAGAAATTTTATTATATTGAAAATGGAAAAAATCCTAATGTATTTCATCTCTATTTAAATTTTATATTCATACCACTGTTTAATTTTTTCAGCCGATGCTCATATTTCAAAATAGTACGATAGTTCGTTGAATAATATGTTATCATTTAACGCTCCTTTGTCTAAATATTGCCGTACAAAAGGTGAGTTTTTCTCTCTTTTTCCATCTGTACTATTTTTTAAAAGAGATCCATTTAAAATTCTTCTGATGTTTAATTATCATGTCTATTGTAAAGAAAGCCAAACCTTCTTTTACAGATTATTCTTTTCGTGGAAGACAAGAATGTCCTAAAATATGTAGTAACTAAAGCCTAGGATTTTTTAACAATTGTTTTCTATTTTGATCCCCAAAAATTATTTTTATAACTACATAAAAATATGTATAATTAAAATTCGGATATATTTATTATATAATTGTTTACAGAATCCGGGACTTATTCTGAAGTTAGATTTTACTCTAAAATCAGAAAATATTCCGCAGCACCTGAGAAGTTTGGTTTCTGATGCTACTATAACAAACGAATAAATAAACCCTACATTTGAAGTAGTAGATTAAGGTTCGAACTTAGATTTATCTTAGGTTATTCAATTTTAATACTTCTCAAAATTTAATCTTAATCCAATGATCAAGATTATTAGCCCAAAGAGGCCATTTGCACAGAAGGGCATTTTAGCATTTTGCTTTAGTTCACTCTAAAAATCTGAATCATTTTTCAAATTGTTACCACCAAATATTACAGCCCTGCGTTATACTTAAAGGAATTAAATAATAAAGAATTTGCATGAATGTACATATGTCTCTCGCATTGTGAATAAGCAACGGTACCTAGAGACATCAAATTTTGAACAATGTAGTCCTGCTCTCGAATATGGGCATCTGGAGGCCCAAATTTGGGATTTGGAATTTGTTTAATATCTCTTCATATTTTGCAAAACTTTAGCGAATTTTTTATTAACAAAGTCAACGATTTGAAAGCAAGCAATAGCAAAACTGTACGGGGGGGCAAAATTATCTCCAGCGCGCGAGGCTGTGTAAAGAATTCTAAAGATATGCTGTTTTTAAATATTTTGCGATAATGCTGTTGAATTTAATTTTATGGTTCAAGTGGGTAGAATATGATAATTAATAAATAAAGGTAACCCACTGAACATTAAAAAAAAAAAAAAAAAAAAAAAAAAAAAAAAAAAAAAAGCCGCTTTGGGCGCAATATAAAATTTGAAGACCTTCATATTTCTTTTAATTCCCCTCCCCCTTATACTTTCGTATTACTGTATGTGCAAAATTCATTTTGATTCAAGAAGCATTAGTATTATCTCTAAGCAGTAGCTATTAATTTAAAATGTTAAAAAAATATGTATACAGAAAATAATTTATTAATTTGCCAATTATTAGATGTTTTCTTTCGAGGTTTCCTCTTATACATTCTAAATATTCTTCAAAGATCTCAGTTCTTTACGAAAAACACTTAAAATATTTTACATAAAGCACCGTAATTCTACTATTAATTTGGATCTTTTTTTTTTTTTTTTTTTTTTTTTTGTTCTCAACAAAATTATTTTTGCGAATCTCTTACACATCGTCAGCCATGCGAAGTGAAAATAAAGTTTTTAAAAGCATTTATTTAAACAAATTAAACTTGCTTAATAGCCAATGCTTCCTTTATGTCTTCTTTTACACACAACCGTGAGTACAGTCCATATGTTCCAAAATAACTGCATTATCCTATCTTTCCTTTTGATATTTCAATTCAAAACACCTCAGTTTAAAAATCACATACACAAATCCTTGAAGTATTTTATAGCTTTATAATTAATATAGCGTAATCAAAAATAATTCTAGAAAAACCTCACTCACCTATTGACAGTGATAGAACAAAGAAGTAACATCGGATAGTCGAAGGTCATAGAAACTCATTGGAAATGTCTTGGTAGGAGGTTCTAATAATGCTATAAACAAGGTGAGATTTCATTGATGAAGACAAGGAGAGCACTAGCTCCTTCAAATCTCCGCGGAGAGCGTTTGAACTCGTTTAGCGACTACTGAAGTCTCGTTCGCTTTGTAAAGGGTTAGTTGTGGTTTTTATTTCCTAAAAAAAAATAAAAAAAAAAAAAAAGGTTGCGCCATCTAGGGGCAATAAGGTGTATTATGTTTTTGAGTAATAACTTCAAATTCCATGATAACTCAGGCTTAGACAACATCTTCACTAGTTTATTGGCGATATAAAAAAATTACACCAAGATACGTAGCTAAAAAGGCATCGGAGGAATCCTACTCATGAAATCATTAATTTTCTTTTATTCTTTGCATAGAAAGAGAAATCGCAGTTAGATTTATGTTTTGGTTTAAATTAAATATGTCGACTTTAATATCAGAAAGAAAACAAAACATACATAAATTTCAAAATATTATTTAACCATACAAAAAACAATATAGTTTAAAAAATGAGAAATGTGAATCGAATGAAAATTACACAATGTTTTCAAAAAAGACTAAATTTATATAAAAAAATGGAACTAAGGAAACAATAGTATTATTATTTTGCCTTCTACATAGCTTCCTTGCAATGTTACCATCTTTGCATGCGCCCACAGAGCTTCATGATATTTATAGAAGTTGTTTTTAGAATATTTACACTTACGTTATGTTTTCCTAAATGATTGGTGTTGTGAAAGTTGTTCACAGATATTCAAATCTGTAAACAAGGTGAATGATTAAATGATATTTACATCATTTTTCTCAAAAATTTCTCCTACGATAGTTGAATGAAGAGAAGAAAACTTTAATTCATCTCAGTATTCAGATTCTGAATTCCTAATATTAAACTTCTAATACTGATACCAAAAAACAAATACCATTTGAATTTCTTTAAAAAACAGACGATATATTACAAAGAGCAAGTTGAGGTGTATTAATAATCATTTCCACCAGTATTTTCTATTAACTAGACTGAAAGAACTATTTGAACCTGAAATTTTGTGCAAATAATGACATATATTTTAAAAGAATAATTTTACATGCAGGGACCTCCCAAAAACTTATTAGATACTTTTCGAAAACAGTCTAAAATATAAAAACCTGAAGTTACAGACCAGGCATCGGCAAACTGCGACTCTCCGACAATTAAACTGCAGCCCGCGAACTTGCGGCTTTTTGTTCCTTTAAATGCGATTTGCTGTTAACAAACATTAGCTTAATTTTCGATATATAATTGCATTCCGAATTAGAAATCGTGTAATGACGAGTTTCTTTATTTGATTTCTTGAATTACGTTATATAAGTAACAATTTAATTGATTTCAAACTGTCCGTCGAAAGTTTGTCGTCAAAATAACAAACATAATTGCAAATATTTCGATTTCTGCCAAACACTGTTAAAGTTATCACTGTTTTTTAGAGCAGGTAATGGGCATCGGAATATTACGAAATGTACGAAAACTATGGCAATTTAAAAGTAATGCTGATTTTTTTTTTCTCAGTTTAATTTTATTTCAAGCATTTCCTGCTTACATTTTTTGTGTGTAAACTTCTGGCTTCACAACGTCATTCGTGATCCATTGTCTTGGAAGATTTGCTATTCCTCCTAGGATACTATTTTCATTTAGTCTTTGAATAACTTAGCTAACTACTGAAAAAAAACCTCTTTTATTGAGGCAAATCGCTGCCCACGTGGGAGCTATTTTAATTTGGGGAAGAATCTGAAATCTAGGGATTTATCACTTTGTCCTTTTCCAGGCGTCCTTTGAAATTAATTTCCCGTCCTTAAACAGGTTAGATCATTTTTATGCAATTTTCTTCACATTTTTTTGCTATCACTCACATGAAAATGCTGAATTACACTTTTAACACATGAAACACATTTTTTTTTTTTCCACATTTCGAATTTTTCGCAGTAATGCCTTGATAATTCCAGGGAAAGACGTACCTATATCTGAAGACTATTTACGTAACCAACGGCTCAGCATAGTGAAATGTTTGGAGTGGCAGAGAGAATGATCTCCCCTGACTGCCGACGATTTCAATTCTTGTCAGAATTTTTAATTCAGGATTTGTCATTTGCCGTTATTCGCAATAGAAATATTTCATCTTTGTCACCAAATTTTCGTTTCGGTTATGTTGCATTAAGCAATGAGTGACCATCCGGACACAAACTTCTTTTTCTAATATACATCTTCTGTCAAAATATTAAGTATAAAGAAATCACTTTAGCTCGTGATTTTTTCTCGCATCTTGCTTGACGAACATTTTCTTTTCAGCCTTCTACAAATATCGCATTAGGTTAGCGCCGGTGTCACCTGGTGTTTCTAAAAATTTTGGCTTCAGAGTGTTGAAACGATGCCTGCATTTCAATTCTTTAATCAACTGATATTTTTTATTTTCTTAACTTTTAATTATCTTGTATGCTTGGCATGTCTTTTACGAAAAGCTTAAGTAGCCCAAAAAGCTATTGTACTACTCTCCACTCCCTGATCGCTAAAAATTTCACGTAATGTACTGTGAAATTCTGCTGGATTTTAGCTCCATAAACGTTTCGTTTTGAACGATGATCTTTCCTTTCATAAAGTAACCCTAGAAGATATTTCTTCCGCTTTCTTCCCACTCGGCGCATAATCGAGAGGTCCATGATTCGAGTCCTCGAGAAAGCATTGCTCCTTTTTTATCTCTCCTGCTTTCAAAAAATACTTAATATCTCTACAGTGGCGCCCGAACTAAAAAAGGTGGTGAATGATAAATCCCCACCACCAGGATTTGGCGACTGTGTCCCCTAATCTCCAGTTGCCCTTTAAAAAGGGGCGTATATAAGGAATTTCTCCCGCCTTCTTAGCATGCCTTCGTAGTTATTACGTAATTAATCAACTACTGTTGATCCACTGACGTATGCAGGTTCTATTTGTATCACTCATTTAAAAAAACAAAAAGAAAATCATTTACTTGTTCTGATGCATTGTTGAATCTGACGTGACGTTTCAGCTGGCAATCTTCTTTACAGAAAAACCACAATGCTATTTCTTGACATAACATTTTATTTACATAAAACATTCAAAAGGAAAAAAAAATTATATTTCAATACATTTTCTCGTACAGCCTCTACTTTTCTCTCGTGGCTGTACGAATCAATTTATCCGTCCATCACGCGGATTCGAAACCGAACTATCTACTGTTTACAAAAAAGAAATTAAAAAAAAAAAAAAAAAGTTTTAATTTCTCTCACTTATGAAACATCTGGGGCCATCTAGCGGGAGAAAGACACTTTAGATGAGCATTTAACATACTCCCACCTTTAATTTATGGTGGAAGCCAGAATTTAAACATTAAAATTAAATCTACATCATTACTCAAAAATAATAGAATGAAATAAAACTAATATTTACGAAAATTTCAAGCCCTCAAAAAAAGTTAAAGTTCTAAAATTGAGTTGTGAAAAGTGTTCATACAGTTCATAAGCTGGATTACTGGGTCATCGTTCTTAGATATCTCTAAATGGCAAAGTTTACGAATCGGTCGTACAAAAGTTCCTGAAGAGGGTGTTACCTCTGCCACACGTGTACAACCATCTCTACTTGGAAACAATTTTGTGACTTTGCCTATTGGCCAGTTAAGTCTCTTTCGGTTCTCTAGTTCAGTTAGTACTACATCACCCGTCTGGATCACTTGAGCCTTTTCTCTTGATTTTTGAACGAGATTTGCCAAATATTTTTTTCGAAATCTATTTCTCAATTGATCTTTTAAATTTTGGCATTTCCGGTATCTTTTTCGAAGTTTCTGGAAATTAATTTTCTCTAGATCAGGTATCCTAATTTCTTGGATGTCTTGAATAAAAGATGATGGAGTCAAAGGAATAAATTTGTCAGATTCTTCTGAAATATATGTAAGAGGTCGATTATTCATTACAGCTTCAACTTCACATAATATCGTTGAAAGGTCTTCAAAATTGAGTGATGATCTACCAAGTGTTCTTAAAAGAAGATTTTTTACACTGCGAATGAGCCGTTCCCACCATCCACCCCACCACGCAGCTGTTGGAGGAATGAACTTCCATTTAATGGGAGCTAGGTCTTCAGAATTTTCTATTTGACTCCAATTTAAAGATTTCAAAAGGTTGTTGGTACCCCTGAAGTTAGTTCCGTTGTCGCTGTAGATTGTTGAAATTCTTCCCCTTCTCGCTATGAATCTCCTGAGGGCATAGATGAAACCTTCTGTTGACAAATTAGTCACTAATTCCAAGTGTACGGCGAGATACACAGCGCATGTGAAAATGACAATCCATACCTTGGTTTTGTTCTTTAGAAAGAGAGGACCACATAAATCGATGCCCACGACTTCAAAAACTTTCGAGTCTCTGACTCGGTCAAATGGAAGATGAATAGGCGGAGTGACAAACGGTTTTGGAGTAAAAATTTTGCATTTCATGCGTTTTGATAATTTACTTCGGATGTTACGCTTTGCAGAAATAATCCAAAAATTTTCTTGCAGGATGGAACCAACAGTCTGGAGACCAGCATAGTAGTTCTTTAAATGGCAGTCTCGTATTAAACAATTTACTACGTGATGTTTTGATAGCAACAAAATTGGATATTTGAACGAAAATTCGTCATTACGTTCTAACAACTTGGTTTTAACTCGTATTATGTTATTTTGATCTTTCACAACATTAAGACCTTTGACAGTACCTGAGATATCACCAAAATTTTCTAACTGAATTCTTGACCAAAGGAACTTCTCTGCCTCTTTCTTTTCTTCGATCGAGAGCTCAGATGGGAAAAATAATTTCTATTTCTACATTTGGATATGAATCTTTTCATCCAACAAATAATATTTACAAATCTGCAAAATTTCGAAATTCTCTCATAATTCATGAATTGATCTACTTTTGCACAGGTAAATAATGATATTGCAGTTTTCTTTCTTTCTGACATAACTAAATCTTCATTAGGAACCTGTTCCGATTTGGGCCAATTATTTTCTTCGTCTTTTAACCATTTTGGTCCCTCCCACCATCTCGTCTCGATAAGATGTCTTAGACTTCAACCACGACATGGCAGGTCCGCCGGATTTAGATTACCTGGGACAAGATACCATTGGTATGATTCTGTGAGTTTGCATATTTCTCTGATTCTGTTACCCAAAAAAGTACCCCATTGGTCATTTCTTCGTATCCATGCTATAACCGTTGAAGAGTCCGTCCAGTAATAAACTGGTATTGTAGGGATATTCAGAGCCTCACGAATATATAGTTTGTTAATCTGGCTCCCAAAATACAAGCAAGAAGTTCTATACGCGGGATTGCCAAAGTCTTTTTTGGCGCAAGTCGAGATTTTGCTCCTAGAAGCTGTACAGAAATCCTATTATTACCTTCACAACGCAGGAAAATTACTGTTGCATATGCATTCTGACTCGCGTCGCAAAAAAACATGTATAGACCATTTTTCTTTATTTCCGTAACCTATGCGTCTGTTTAACCTTCAAGTTAGATAATTGTTTCAATTCACTATACCATTTCTGAAAGTCCTTTTAGATCTTCTCTGGAAGCGGGGAATCCCATTCTGATTTAGCTGACCAGGCCTTCTGAATCATTAGCTTGGCTGGCAACAATGCTGGGATGAGAAAACCGATGGGATCGTAAATACCTTGTGTTATAGACAAGATCTTCCGTTTAGTAGGATTTTCTATTTCAGCGTCAAATTCATTGCAGATCATTAAACAATCCTCCTTTCTGTCCCATCTAATCCCCAAAACCGACACTGGAGTTGTAAGATCTTCTTTAAACAAACTTCTGTTCTCAGTTTACAACTTTTCTATTTCTTCTACCGGACCGAATTGCCATAATCTCAAATCCATCTTAGCTTCAGCAATAATTTTAGTTGACTTTGAGATAAATTCTTCTAATTCGGATGCACTGTCTACTGAGGTTACGCAATTGTCAATATAGAAGGACTTCAAGAGTTTGTCAGTAACTGTTTTGAGTTGTTTTTTGTTCAAATGGTATCTTATAACCGAGCTGAGTAAAAAAGGGCTACAAGTAGCTCCAAATAATACTCTGTTATGTTGATAGACTTTAATTTTATTTGCTTTCTCCCACCATAAAAATCGCAAAAATCGGCGATCTTCTTCCTTAACTTCAATTTGGAGGAAGGCTCTTCTGATTTCGGATACAACAGCAATAGCCTTTTCTCGGAATCTCAATAATATAGCGGGAATTTCTTCTATCAAGTTTGGTCCTTTGAAGAGACAGTCATTTAGGGATGGTGCTCTTCCAACTTTGCATGTGGCGTCAAAAACTGGTCTGATGGACGTAGTAGCACTCTCTGGCTTAATAACTGGATGGTGACACAAGTAATGGCCTCCTACTTCTTCTAGTTCCTTTTTTGAGACTTCCTGTATGACATTCTCTTTTTTCCATTCTTTAAAGACTAGGTCATAATCTTCAAATTTACTTTAAGTCTTCTTGTAGTGCTAAACAACCTTCTTTCTGCTTCATTTCTATTTTAAGGAATGTTTGGGTTAATACAAGTCCATGGAAGACCAACACGGTAACGCCTGTCTTCACTTCTCGTAAGTTCTTTGAGGAACAAATCGTGGGCTAGCTTTTCTTCTTCCTTCTTAGATAACGTTTCAGCGGGATCATTAATTCTTATTGTTTCTAGCCGCCATAAATCTGGAATGCTAAGTTCTCTCAGAGATAAATTAGTCATCAACGTTAGCTGTACCACTATTCACGTAACCTTGGGACGGATTATCTAACTCACCGCAAATTGTCCATCCAAGTTTTGTCTGAATTGCTGTTAGACCGTTGTTCAGCTGCTTGATTCGTCCTGTTAGGAGTTGGCCATAAACATCACTGCCAATTAAAATTTCTATTTCAGGACACCCCGTACCAATATCTGACACCCATAATCTATGTTTCTTAAGCTCTTCTAGAACAGACTCCTTTGGAATACGTGGAATGTTCCCACATATCTTTTCTTGGTCAAGGAATTCGGTTGTGAGAACCGATTTGTGACCATTACCCGGTGCACTTAACTTAATTTTATATTTACTATGAGGTTTAGCTTCTATTTCTGCACCTCCAAATACCGTGTGGGTAATAGTTGCTGTAGCGAGAGGCTTAAGACCAAGTTCTTTCGTGGTGCTCTTTAAAATATAACTCCTTTGGGACCCACTGTCCAATAGTGCCCTAACAACTCGACTTCGGAAAACTCACTTCACTATCAGAATCTTCCTTTCCCCTAATATTGCATCTCTGCCATGCTCGTAAAATATCATCAGGTAAGCAGGATTCTATCATGGGGCTGGTAAAATTGTGAAGTTACAAACTATAACTGCCGAGTTAAAATCTTATGATTCAGAGGTACTAGATTTATTGATCAAGGGCAGTGCCACTGAAGATGATTTAGAAACCGAAGTTATAAGCTGTGAGGAATATTCTGATGAATTCATCGCAATTGAAAGAAAAGTTAGTGAATTACTAAATGTAAACAAAGTTCCAAATGATACAGTTTTTAGTAATTCTGATGTCACCAGGCTGAATTACTTTCTATATCAAGCCCCATGGATTCTAAAGACCTTAAATGTGCTTCTACCTTTAAATAAGTCACACAATGATAATTTGTCTTTACCCTTAGCTTGAATATTTGCTGTAATTAATTTCAAAAATTCCCTTACATAAACTTGGATAAGAATATCTTTGTTCCCATAACACTCTTGAAAAGCTCGCAAAGCTTTCGAATAATTTTCTGAAGTTATCGGGTAACTTTCTAATAAATGCCTAGCACGAGTTCCAGGTTCTACAGCTTGTAGCAAATATTGGAACTTATCACAAACATCTAATTCTTTATCTTCATGTGTCTTCTTAAACTGTGCCAAAAATGGCAAATAATTAATTAACTGAGAATCAAAAGGTTTTATATTCAATTTAGCTAATTTATACCGTTTGACTTTACAATTACTACTGACATCAGAATTACTAAAAACTGTATCATTTGGAACTTTGTTTACATTTAGTAATTCACTAACTTTTCTTTCAATTGTGATGAATTCATCAGAATATTCCTCACAGCTTATAACTTCGGTTTCTAAATCATCTTCAGTGGCACTGCCCTTAATCAATAAATCTAGTACCTCTGAATCATAAGATTTTAACTCAGCAGTTTTAACTTCACAATTTTATCTTTTAATACAGCTTTATCTGCTTGAGCATTTTTACTAATTTCGTTCTTTAGAACCTTAACCGTTCTAGTGAAAGCACTGCGTGACGTTGCACGTTTTTTCTTTATCATATCAACATTCATTTTTACTTTAAACTCCGCTCAAATATTTTATCTTAAATTTAAAGTAATCCTTTTAACTTAATCTTATTTCCTGAATCCTTTATTGGATTCTTACACATAAATTCCTTTTAAGTTGAAATTACTTTTATTCAAAAACATAAAACTTATAATATATATTTTAAGCTGAAAATACTAAATATCTATTTCCATTCAACTTAAATATAAACATGCTTTCATTCAACAAAATGCATCTTCAGAAAGTAAACATATTTCAAGTACTTTCGTTTTCGAAAGCATAAATAATTAGTTCTTCTTTAGGACAACACGTCCTAATGGCGGACGCCAAAAACTTTATTATATTACGTAATTAATCAACTACTGTTGATCGAAGTTGTCAGGATCACTGACGTATGCAGGTTCTATTTATATCACTCATTTAAAAAAACAAGAAGAAAATCATTTACCTGTTCTGGTGCATTGTTGAATCTGACGTGATGTTTCAGCTGGCAATCTTCTGTACAGAAAAACCACAATTCTATTTATTGACATCACATTTTATTTACATAAAACATTCAAAAGGAAAAAAATTATATTTCAATGCATTTTCTCGTACAGCCTCTACTTTTCTCTCATGGCTGTACGAATCAATTTATCCGTCCATCACACGGATTCGAAACCGAACTATCTACTGTTTACAAAAAAGAAATAAAAAAAAAAAAAAAAGTTTTAATTTCTCTCACTAATGAAACCTTTGGGGCTATCTAGCGGGAGAAAGACACTTTAGATGAACATTTAACAGTAGTGTAATGGTCAGTACACTCGACGCGAATTCGAGAGGTCCGTGGTTCGAGTCTCGGCGTAGGCATTGCTAATTTTCACATGTCCATCTAGAACTTAACAAGATATTTTTAGCCTCAAAACTTCAAATAGCACAAATATATTCAACCTGGCTCGCCTTTAATAGATTAATATGGAACATCTTATGTAAGGAATACAGAACGCATTTATTAAAACTAAATGGAATATTTGACAGCACTCTCATCAAACTGGAGCTACGATCAAATCTGGTATCCGAAACCATCAAACCTAGAACCCATACATAGCTGATCTCATCAAACACGCTTACACGAAAAAACTATAACATATTTTAATGAAAGCCACATGAGAGACGAAGAGGTGGGAAAAAGACTTGATGTATGTATTCTGGACAAATGTCAGAACGCTTCATTCATCAACTAGTATGAAGGATTCTTGAACTGCTAGATACTTAATTATTTATTTGTCAAATGCCAGTTACATTGGCTGTTAGGCCATTAAACTCCTTGTTTGCCAATAGCGTTGAAATCTACAAGAAAAATTTGTCAGTGCTTCACACTCGTCCAAATGTTCCGCCGTCATTGGCCGTCCACTATTACATAAAACAAACAACGGCGAATCAGCTAGTCTAGCGCGAAATAAATGATTCTGTAGACAGTCATGCCCCGTCAATAGTCTAAAAGATGCAACCGCAACTATTCACGGGTAATCAGGTACAAAAGCTGGGTTTGTTGAGAGAAGACTCCAAGGCTTGCCATCACAATCCCGACTGGCAGAATCTCTAAAAGTCTTTTGATATGTTAGCGATGTCGGAAGCTTAATAGAATGGAGGCTTGCACTCGTTTTTGAATGCATATGTTCTTACACTCTTGGTAAGGGAGATGGCCTGTATTGCTGAAGTCGAATCAGACAGTACAACAGCCCTCCTGAACGAGGTTTGTCTCAATGATAATTCTTGGAGAGCCACATAAATGGCTTTCAGTTTTCCATTTCAGTTTTCCATCAAAGTGCGTGGAGTAAGCCTCTACAGGTATACAGAAACTGAAAAGCTTGCTAAAACTCCATCTCCAGTCCCCTGGATCCTGTCGGTCAGAGAACCATCCGTGTATAAAAGCATCCATTCCTTAGCCGGAAAACATTGCTCAATTGTTTCCAAAGCTATTGCTCTGGACTTATTTTCTTCTTATCTGCTTTCATTTCCAGGTCCAACCGCACAATCAAGGAAGCTATAATCCAAAGGATTTAGCAAAAACAGCAGTGCAGGTTTCAGTGTTCTAGGTGAGAGACTTGTATTGTATAATTGTATTGTTCTAGGCGAGAGGCACACTGCAGAAAGCCATTTTGTGTTGTCAGATTTGGTGTTTATTATAATCATAAGTCCTCCAATAAGGGTTACTTGGTAGTCGAATAGTCTCTGAAAAATAATGAAGGCATTTTTCTGGATCAGGTTTGTTATTGGTTGGTTTGCCGATACCAACTGCTTTTCCAGAATGGGAGTTGTTTTAACAGCTCCGGTTTTAATGCGCAGTGCCTGATTTTGAAATACCTCCAGACGTTGTATCACATCTCGCGTAGCTGAGATCAATATCTTACAGCAATAATTTAGTATTGATAGAATATACATTTTATACTTCGAGTTGAGAGTCTCTCTACCACAATCCCATTTAACTGCTAATCCCATTTAAGCGTTTAAGGATAGATAACCTACGCTCCGCCTTAGCAACTACATGCTCTGCATGCTTTCTCCAGCTTAGGCGCTTGTCAAAAATACAGCCAAGATAGGTGGCACCATCCGTCTGCTGCAAAACCGACTTCTCATAGTCTAGGAGTAAAGTGTTGTTTGTTGAGAGAGAAAAACTGACAAGTAGTCTTCCCCTAATTAACTCTCATATTATTAGCAGAATACCAATCCTCTATTCTCTGGAGCGCAGAGTTTAAGTTTCGGTTTAAACCATCTTGATCTTTTTTGTTAGCTCTGACCTATACGACAAGATCAGCGGCAAAAAAGGCAGTGTTCACTATCCTATCTGATTCCAAGATGTCTGGTAGATCGTTAATGAAATGTTAAAGAGAATAGTGCTAATAACTGTGCCCTGATAAAAACGCGTTTCAACTTCTTTATATTTTAAAGTGCTGGTGTCATAACGAGTAGTACAAAAACTATCCTGCTGTGGGTCAAGAAATGTTTTACCCAAAAGAATATTTTTCCGCCAACACCGAATGTCTGGAGTTTTTGAACAGCCTTTAACCTCCAAATGTTATCATAGGCTGCTTGGAAATCTATGTAAACAACCAGTACCGAATTTCGTTCATCAAGTGCATCTTTAATTGACTGGCTTAAGAATACGACTTGTTGACTTGTAGAATGGTGATATTTCTAAATCCTGCTTGTTTGGAAGATATTAAGCCACTAGTTTCCAAGTACCACCTAAGACGGGAAACAATCATTCTCTCCATTATCTTTGATGACACACTAGTTAAATCAATTGGTCTATAGCTCTCTAAATACTGCTGTGGTTTGTTCTCTTTAAGAATTGGAATCAAGATGGCCTTTTTTCAAGCAGTAGGAACAGTTGAGTTCCAAGTCTTATTATAGAGCTTCAGGAGGACATTCAGAGTGTTTTTGCCAAAGTTAATTAAAAATTCGATATGGATATTATCTGAGCCTGGACCTTTTTAACATTTCATTTGTCCAATAGCTCCCCGCAATTCAGAAATAGTAAAATCTCTATTAAAAACCGGAGGTCCTCGAGGGCTTGAAGAAAATTTCTCGATAATTGTTTTCCTAAGGGTCTTTTGACTTCTTTAGATCGCTTTTTAAACGCTGCCTTTTGCAATAAAAGGAGTTAAAAGCATCCGCAATGACTAGATCATCCGTCAGTATTTTTGAACCTACTTTCATGGGTTCTTTTCCATGAACACTCTCTTCCCTTTTTCACTCCATTCACAAAATTATAAACCTTTTTTCCGTTCTTTCTAAAGTAATGAAAGCATTTTTCTTTGCGGCAATAATTTCTTTTTTAAGAATGGCTGCACTTCTCCATTTTTTGACATCCTTAGAATTTTTTGTTTGTTCAGCAACTGTTCTAGAGTAAATGGATATACCCTTTAATCCAGTCAGTTTATCATTCCAGAAAGCCTTGAATCTTAGTTGTTTACCTCTTGGTATCCACTTCTTAGCGGTTGTCAAAATCAATTCAGAAAAATAAGAGAATGCCTTGTCAATGCTCGTCTCAGGGTTTAAAAACTTAGGTGGCTGGGAAAAGATAGTCCCGAGTTCCCAGCAAAAGTTTTCCCACTTCGCCTTCTTAAAATTCCACCTATTTCTCAATTTATTTACTAAAGGGTAAGAGGATTGTAATCCAAAACTGGTGGTGATCATACGATGTCCAGAACCAGGATCATAAATGATTTCTTTTCTTGAATCCTCAGTTAAATCAACAGTGGCTAAAATCAGATCGGTATTCGTACCATTTCCATTATAATGAATATAAGAAGTAATATCCGTGTTCTGATAGATTAGTTCCAGTCTGGTTGAGTTAATTAGGTCCTCCATTATCCTCCCGGAATGGTTAGAATCGTTATAATTCCATCCGGCGCTATGAGCATTAAAATCTCCACAGAGGATAGTTTTATTAAGGAAGGAAAGACCCTGAAAATTTAATTTATTATTGTTCGGTGAGCTATAACGAGCATAAATAGTGAAATTGGTTTTTGTTTACAAATATTGATTTTGACCAGCTCAGCACCAATATGAGAGGGTAAGTCACTGATAATATTGAATTTGGACGTCAAGTTCTTGCCATCCAAGATTCCACTAGCAATTCTTCTTGATTTAGGCAAGAGCTGTAGATATCAAACGAGTAATATTTCATAGCGTCCCTAGACAAATTTTCCTCAAAACTAAGAAATATATCTATTTGTCGATTATTTAATTCAGTCATAAGCTGTGTTTCCTTTTCTTGGTAAAATACACCCACATTCCATTGGACAATCACTAAACACTGTTTGTCTTGAAAAGCACAGTTTGGAGGATCTCTAGAAGCCATCAACAAGCAGTAAAGCTGTAGCAGATTTAGCGTAGCCCAGGGTGCACCAAGGGGAGGCCTGCTACACTACACCCCAGATGCTTAATTATACTCGGTATCCTTCTCCTTACTTAGGTTTGTATTTATTATTAGGATACGGACAAATTTTAGCATAAACTTGTATAGGTAAATGCTCGTATCTTGAAGCTCTCTTTTTTGACATAATTTGACAAACATATAAAGTTACACAAGACGAATAGCACAGAAGAAATCATATTTGTGATATGTATAATAAATTTATTTTACAAATAAAAGTATGAAACAAAAGGTTAACTCTCTTTATAATACTGGAAAACTCATCAGAGATAATAATATTTAAAATCGTAGCTACAACGAAAAAAACCTCATTGTGGGATAAACACGTAAAACTCCATTAGTAATCATTGTTTAGAGACATTTTGGAATCAAATTGCTAAAGAAGCACTTCACTGTCGCAGCATCGCAGAGCAGATGAGATAGTTTAGCAGCAGGGTTTGTTTAGGAGGGAGAAAAACACACAAACGTTCTGACATTTGTTCCGGTTAGCAACTAAACAGAGTTCAATATGGAATGGTGAAAATATTTATGTGATTTAGCCTTGAATCCTCAGCAAATCCATGCATCATGTCAACAGACAAGTCAGCAATATTGTGGCGTGTGTGTTACACAAGCTTTTGCTATTCAAGTCTTAAAAATCTGACAAAGCACGGGCACTACAAACCGCCGAAAAGTCAACTGGGCAAAGTTTAGCGTAGATCTTCAAGTGGATGATTTTTCGGAGAGATTCGTGTTCCGTGATGAAGCCACGATTCATTTAAGAGGCAAAGTGGACAGATGCAATTTGATATTTGGTTCACGGAAAACCCATTACGTAGGGAACATATATGTAATTCTCTGAAGATAAACGTCTTCTGCACCTTACCAAAACGCGGTATGCTTAGATCTTTTTTCTTTTTTCATCGTACAACCTTGTAATTTTTTTTCTTGGGAATACTTGAAACAGAAGATTTTCCTATGCCCACTCCTCAACAGGACTTAGGCAAGTAAAGTAGCGCTCAAGAGAGACTGAGCAAGGTATGTTAACTGATAACCCCTGCGGAGAGTTTTGTATTTATCAATTGGTTCCCTAATTATTTTGCTTTTATTTTCGTTTCTTGCGTTGGCTGCCTCCAGTGCCCACATTAGTTCATGTATTAAGAACAGAGTTCTGAAAAGAGATCTTTCGGCAGCTATAGCTTACGTCTTGCTATTACTTCGTAGCATATGTTATTTATTTCATCTCTAGCTTGCTAACCGTAACTATTAGTGAAAGTTTGATTATATAAAGAAGTTTGAGGGTCTGAATCAAAGCTTGTTGGCTCACTTTGTCTTGTAATTTAATATTTTAATTTTATTTGAACTATTGTTTCTGATGTTCCCACAACCCCAGTAGATTTATTTTTTATACACAAGTTATGAAACCATTAGTCTGACAATTAAAAATGAAGATTTATTTTAACATAACTAATTGGAGTTATTTTACTTAGAACTTTAAGGCAAGACGATAGTCGTCTGACTATCTTTATGGGTTCAACAGTTAGCAGTCAAAATATGATGGATCCGTATACAGAATTCGGGAACCAAACTGTCGTGTACATGTGTTACAAAGGTTCATTACATCCAACATTTGTGAATGTTCGTAGAAATTTAAGGAAATAACTTTTTACTTTCTTTTTACGTAATACGCAATATATTCAAAACATTCCAGAAGTATTTACTATAAGTGGGAGCCCTTGTAAAAAATACAGATGAAGCGATCTTTACGAAACTGGTAGGATAGCGTAGTAAAGAGCTTCAGGCACGAGAACAGTTAGTACATTCATTTTTGACTAGTTACGAGTTGGCAGCGTGAATTTGCATAAAGCGTGTATGTCAGTCACTATCATAAAAAATAGCGCAAAGAACAAACATCAGTTTCTTTTCTTTTTTTTTTTTTTTTTTTTTTTTTTTTTTTTTTTTTTTGTTAACATCCTTGTGCGAAGTTGAGGATGTATTGTAATCTTGAAAAATTTCAGATATCATGAAAATATCTGTTTAGACTATTCTCGAATCCATTTGAACGATGTTTCTGCATGACATTTGTACATACGAGCAGAGTAAAGGACTCTTTTTTCCAAAACGGATTGTAAAATGGTGTCAGAAGAAATTTTTTTTGTGACGTCAGTGCGTACATTCGTACATAAGTATGTATGTATGTATCTCGCATACCTCAAAAGAGATAACAGGAGAAAGTTGAAATTTTGTATATGGGAGTACTATAATATGTAGCTACGTACCACTCTATTTGGTTGTCATCAGCCGCATCAAACGTATAACCAAACGTCCTCGGAAAGACTAACGTTCGACGGAGAGAGGTATGAGGTGCTCTATTCAGATTAAAGACAAAATCGATCCTCTATATTATGTACGTAAACGACTTTCACAAATTTTCTTTTGATCATAATGCCATGTTTGCCTGCCATGCAGACAATACGGCAGTCCAGAAGACGTGATCATGCAGTAGCCAAACTGCAAGAAAAAAATCCCGTAAAGCGAGCACTGATGCAATGCTTAGGACGAATATTCAGCCAGAAAAATTTCAGCTTATATTGATAAAAAAATTCAGACTTCACAATAAAATCAAAAATTATGTTACCTTATTTGGTCTGAAGGTACCCCTGGTAAATGCTGCTAAACACCACAGGGTTACCCTCAATAGATTCTTTACCTGGTCAACGCATATTAGCAATGTGTGCAGCAAAGCAGTGGGTGTGACAAAAAGGCTTATTCCTTTGCTGAAATGCCTATGCTCGCGTTTGCCAGGAAAAACGTATTTACACTTTTTTTTTTTTTTTTTTTTTTTTTTGATCAGACCAGTATTTACCTACGCATCTCGCACTTGGGCGATATTGAATTTTCAAATTGTTCAGGACAAAATTTTGCGAATAATTACAGGAGCTCCTATTTTTTTATCAGAAACAAACACCCGCATTGTGATTTGAAGATCGAACACATAGCTGATTATCTTCATAGAATGAATAGAAAATTCTATGACAAAGCTACAGTCAACAATGTAGCAGATTTTGCAAACCTACTTGCATATGAAATATTGGATGAAGATAAATCTATTCACCCTCTGCAGCACATATCCTTAATTACTCAGAATAATAATTTGTACTCTGAATTTAGCCATGTCTGAAACGGCTCAGCCTCATTTCTTAAATATTTTACATTGACGGTAAGGCGCCGCTTCAGAGGCCTGTTTCTGTTTGTCTAAGTCTAATTTCATTATACTGCAGAAATGCAATTTTCGAATTTGTCAGATCCTTAAAGGATTCCGTTAGGCATCTAGCAAGAGCGAAAAGTTACATTTCGCTGTGTACCAAAAACAATTATAGAAGTAGCAACTATAATTGAACAATATGTCGGAATTGCTGTTGATATTTTAGTTGTTATTCAGCTGCAAGATTTAGTTGAATTATGAGTTTACTCTGTAACTGATTTTGGCAACAGACGATGTTTCTCGCTTATTAAGGAGGCATTTTTACTTCCTTGTACGAAATAAAAAAGAACTATCGTAATCGCGAAAAATTTCTGGTAACATATTTCAACGAAAATATCGATTTTGACCGCTACCCAATGCAATTTAATGATGTTTTTGCGTGACATCCGTAAATAAGGAGAGAATAAAGGACTCTTTTTCCCAA
This sequence comes from Stegodyphus dumicola, assembly GCF_044657685.1. Taxonomy (NCBI): domain Eukaryota; kingdom Metazoa; phylum Arthropoda; class Arachnida; order Araneae; family Eresidae; genus Stegodyphus; species Stegodyphus dumicola. Next base: position 219,048,401 of record NC_140769.1, read on the forward strand.
AAAAAAATTATAAAACTGATTTAAAATGAATTATGGAGAGAATTTTTCGTGGCGTCTGTGCGAACGTACGTTTGTACGTACATATCTCGCATAACTCAAAAACGAGTAGCCTCAGAACGTTGAAATTTTGTATGTAGGACTACTATAACATGAAGATGTGTACCTCGTATTTTGTTTGCAATCGGCCGCACCAAAAGTATATAAATATATGTATGTATATATCTACTCTGTTATTCGGCTCAGTGAGCTCAGTTTTTTATTCTTATATGTTTGTAAGTTGTGCATTTTTTGCTTTAAAAATTATTAAATTATATTGTTCTTATCTTCCGGTTAAGGTTTTTATGCCTTTAGTAAATCTGCATGCAATATTTGTGGAGCTATCGACAATTTAAAAGTTGTTTAAGGGCAGCTAAGACTAATGAATTTTGGATGGCGGACATGTTTGTTTACATTTCAAACTTGGCAAAATAGCGGATTTGTTGCCTACGCATCTAGAGAAACTAAGCTTCGCAACAACAAAGATAGTCTTGTTTTATTATTGCGAATTAAATCATGCTTAATCCATTCTGGGATTTATTCGAGGAAATAAGCGTTTCAGATTTACTTCGTAATTTTTAATATAGATATTTTGAGTTTTTATGTATTTTTGCCTTATCAGGAAGGGAAACCTGAATTAATTGAATGAGAAATATTGAATCGTCAGTGAAAAACTGTTTCTTTTTTCTTTTGTTTGCATAATTTCTTTTATACATCGATTTAGATTTATTAAAGTATTTAAATAGAACACGCGGCAACGATTAGATAATTCTTCAAATGATATAAATTTATATGCATTCTGAGTTATAATATGGACGAAATGTAACGATGTTAAGTAAACCTAACGTCAGAGTGTCGCTATGGTAAACAATTATAGTGAATCTTAAAAAGAACATTTATTCTATTGTGTTCTATGCGCTATCGACGACGTAGATTTAATTCAATCCAATAAGTTTAAGTGAGATGCAAGAAAAATGCGAATAATTTAATATTCCGTGCAAGGAAGTCATGTAGTGTGCACATCAGATTTTTTATATTTGCATTTGTATTCTGCTTAAGCTGCTTCAAGTCATTTACTGTGCTTTTTTGCAATTAATTTTTGTAATAAATTTTTAACTGCTTTGTGTTATTCTAAGTGACATCGTCGAACTGCAGTAGCTCGCAACACTACATGCATGTATAGTCCTATTGATGACAGTGCTAGTGGCATTTAATAATTTAATGACGAAAACACGCGAACGTAATTAACACGAAGAATACACATAAAAAGAAATAAAAGGAAAAAGATCTGTCCATGGTATCATAAAAACGGAATAACATCATATTAAGCGAAATCACTCCATAAAGAGAATTCAGAGTTCTTTTGGTTTTTGGTCTTCATCATCATTTCCGTCTAGCGTCTCGTCTGCCGAAAATGGTCACGTGATCTTACTGGTCAGCGCGTTGCCATTGTTACTTATTAAAAGAAGCATATCCTTACAAACATTTATGACTTTATGACTTATGACTTGCTTTTTTCTGGTCATTAATTACTAAAGAGTTTTCGCCAGTAGATCGCATTAAAGTGCACTAGGTAAAGATATTTTCAAATAAATGGTACTAGGTAAGTACCAACACCCGTGGGCCAAGAAAATTCAGCTGCGTGAGCAGGCATATCTTAATACTTACGAAAGTAGGCGTTCATTATAAAAAATGTGCAGTGATAAGGAATGGCATTAAATTGAAGCATACAGGCAGGTGCAGTGAGTTGTATGGCAAATGCAGATGGTATAGCTAGTAAGAGTGTATGATAAGCAGTAGTGAGACATCATGAAAATGGCGCGAAGACAGTTTGAAGCTGTGAATGGCATAAGAGTTCAAAGTTCTTCAGAAGTATTATGCAGTAGCTAGATAGGCCGTAAAAACTTCAAAAGTTCAAAAGTTCGTAGAATCATACGATAAAGTAAAAATTCATACAAAATAATTTTAAAATAAAATAGTAACATAAAAATCTTGAATAAAAAAAGTTTCTTGATTAACATAATTTACAAACATATGTTACGGTAAAAGTAATAAATTCGGTGATTATATAAAATTACCGGTGATTATACATAATCACCACTAAATTTGGTAAATATGATAAATTATTTCATATTTATCAAATTGACCGGTTATTTTATAAAATCCCCAACTCATAATGGGGAATGTGATAAAATCTTCTATCAACACGTGACAACCACGTGATTTCAGAAGTAGTAATTTGTTGCATGTAGATGTTTTTTCGCTACCCTCTCGTAAAAAATAAAACATTGAATAATGGCTGGTATGCTTGAGCGTTTTAATTCCAAATTACTTAATATTATGGATAATAAGAAAACAAACAGTACTTTTCTGACGAAAGAAAGATATGATGATTTGTTAAAAAAAGTGAATAATAGTAAAAACAAAAGTAGTGGGAAAAAACCGGAAGATTATCAGAGACTAAAAAGATATGATGTAATGAAAGTAGGCAATGTTGAAAAAGTTATCTTTCCCGTAAGTGAAGACAGCTCCAATGTTAGATTTGACGTGTACTTTGAAGAAAGTTTTACCATAATTCATGAGGTACACACCGAAAAAGTCATGATTTACTTAAATTTGTGTGAAAGTTGTCCAAAAAAAAAAAAAAAAAAAAAAAAAAAAAAAAAAAAAAAAAACCCCAAGGTACCTAAGAAAGGACTTGTTGTTAAGCCAATGGTCTTTCAAGAGATGGACTCTGCCAGGTGGACCTAATTGACATGCAGTCGCAACCAGATAATGACTTTAAGTTTATATTTGTCTATCAAGACCACTTGACGAAGTTCGTACAGTTGCGTGCCCAAAAGAGAAAACGTGAAGAAGAGGTTGCATGTCATCTAATTGATATTTTTACTATATTTGGAGCCCTTAGTGTGACAACGGTTGTGAGTTTAGTAACAAAATCGTAGAAGAAGCTTGTGCAATGTGGCCAGATCTGAAAATTGCGCACGAAAAACCTAGGCACAGCCAGACTCAAGGTTCGGTTGAACTTGCAAACCAGGATATTGAAAATATGCTAAGTTCTTGGTTGGAAAGCAGTCACTCCAGTAAATGATCTGAAGGGTTACGTTTTGAGCAACTTATGAAAAATAGAGCATTTCATGAAGGCATCAAGTGTTCTCCTTATAAAGCAATGTTTGGGACGCCTGCAAAATTTGGCGGCTTGAAAACGCCTTCGTTCCTGAATGACTCTATCGAACATCTTGGAATTGAAGAAGAGCTTCAGGCATTAATCGAGACAGTTAATAATGCTTTTGAAAATAATAGCGAAATAGAAAATGTTTCTAATATGAACAATAACGATCTGTCTCAAAATGACTCTCCATCTGAAGTTAATATTAAGACTCAGAAAGAGAATGAAGCAGCGGTCGCTCTAATCCAGACAGATATTTTATGCAGGCAAGAGCAAGTTAGAAAACATAGAATGAGTGCTAAAGAAAGTTTAGAATTACGAGCAAAGAAAATGTTAAAAGTTTCAAATCTTAAATTTCCTGCTGGTAAAGTTGGTGACACAGTAAAACAACGAATACCAGACGTTGACAGAGCAAGAAGTGATCCCCGAAATTTATTAGCGGTGATATTAGAAGTTCAACATGAAGAGTTTTATCAGTTAGGAACAACCGAAAGAAGACTTTCACAGTTGTATACCAGAAATCAATTCACAATTTATGAAGAAAAGTTTATTTTGCTTGACGATGTTCCACACCTAGCAATATCACTTCGATAAAGCGTTAGAAAGACATCTCTATCTGGAGGTCAGGGATATCAGCGATGTGTTTGCAAGGGACAATGCGAGTCTGATAAGTGCAAATGTAAAAAATCTGGCAAACTTTGCAATTCTAAATGTCATAATAGTCTAATATGCTTAAATAAGTAAACTTAAAATATTTAGTAATTCGTAGTAATAGCATTTAACGTTATTTGAAAAAATGTTTTCCCCCTCTAGAATATGGGCTTAGTTTGTTTTTTTTTATATGTAATTGCATTTTTTTTTTATGTGCAACTGTTTTGTACAAGCTCATGTAAATTGCATTTTTTTCATTTCACAACACCTGTCAGGCCCTTATTCCAATTTCGTTCAGGCTAAATAAATGTATGTGACCTAAAATAACCATTTATTGACTTTTTAATTGTAAAATATAAAATATTGTAATTCGTGGTCTCTTAGCCGTATTGTCCAAGCAAAAAATATCTTTCTCAGTAGTAACTACAAAAAAAAAAAAAAAAAAAAAAAAAAACTGCACTCTATTCTACTGGCCCAATAAGTCATGTTATTTATCTCATTTACCATTACAAGTTGGATATTTCCCAAATTTTGTGGTGATTAGGATGATAAGTGCAAATATAAAAAATCTGGCAAGCTTTGTAATTCTAAAACAGTCTAATACGTCTAAAGACGTAAACTTACAACATGTAAATGCAAATAAATGATTTTTTACTATAGAATATGGGTTTGGTTTGTTTCCACAAAATAATCCGAAATTATTACCTTCCCCATTACGAGTTGGAGATTTTATAAACTAACCGGTAAATTTGATAAATATGAAATAATTTATCATATTTACAAAATTCAGTGGTGATTATGTATAATCATCGGTAATTTTATATAATCACCGATTTATCATTTTTACTGTAACATATACACTGCTGGCTACCCAAATTGCAACACCAAGAAAGACAAGAGATATCACAACAAAATTTATTTAGTAGATAACATGTTGACCAAGTATCAAATGAATAAATATATAGACTTCTGTGAAGTGTGGTTCCTTCCAGAATCAGTAGCCAGAGTAGCCGCCATTGTTGGAGATCACCGCTGCCGCACGCCTCAGCATTGATTCAAAGAGACTTTGGATATGTTCTTGGGGTACAGCAGACCAAGCAGCTCCTACACGTTGCCAAAGTTCATTTGGTGTGGATCTTGGGATGCAATCTGGGTCAATCGTTTAGCAACCATGGACCACATGTTTTCTATCGGTGAAAGATCCGGAGAGCGAGCCGGCTAGGGAAGCAGCTCAATCTGGCGATTGACGAAGAACCCTTGGACAATGCGTGCCACGTGTGGTCGCGCATTATCCTGTTGAAATATGGCTGCGGGCAAGCCTTGAAGGTAAGGAAGGACAACTAGCTCCAACACCTCGGAGATGTAGAGCTGGTTGTTTAAAGTACCAGCAATGCGTATTAGAGGAGTGCGAGAGTGATATCCAATACCGCCCCATACCATAATACCCAGTGCAGGACCAGTGTGGGGGTGCATAACGCAGCTGTTCACCATCCTCTCTCCACGGTGTCTCCAGACTCGAATCTGACCATCGTGGTGTTGCAGACAGAAGCGTGACTCGTCAGTAAAGACAATTTCATTCCATTCTGCCGTCCACATCCTTCTTTCATCGCACCATTGACGGCGGAGACATCTGTGGTTCTGCGTCAAGGGTAAACGAAGCAATGGACGTCTTGCGGACAGACCACTCTGCTGTAAACGGCGTCGAATGGTACGCGCAGACACTGGATGATGCGTTACAGACTGAATGTGCTGTGCTATGGTTCATGATGTAACTGAGCGATCCGTCACTGCCATGCGCACAATGTTTCTGTCATCACGTGAAGTGGTGCACTGAGGTGGATGCGATCGAACACGTCGGTCCGTCATACCCTTCTGCATCCAGCGGTCACATATCCGCATTAGAGTTGTTTGGTTTTGTCCAACACGACTACCGATTTTCCTGAAAGATAATCCACACTCTCGGTAGGCCACTATCCTTCCTCTGTCGAACTCGGATACTTGATCAAAGCCTTAAATAGCGCTTTGAAGTGGCGCCACAGGCGCGCGTGATGTGCGTCTGAGCTGAAATTCTAATCATTTGCATATCTCACCTCCTCTAATGCATGTTGTAAATTTCAGATTATTTGCATGCTTCCTTCAGGGTGTTGCATTTACGGTGGCCAGCAGTGTATATGTGATAACAACAAACTTAGAAATAATAACTAGCAGTAATTTTGATGGCGTAGAAGTGTTGATCCATAATGAATAGAAAATTGGAGGCGAAGGCAGATTAAATCTTCATTCTTTTTTATTTCAGCAAACATGTTGCGGCCACAATCAAGTTGGCACATTAATTGTGCCTATTCCAAAAAGCTTACATTTTAGATAATTTTGCAGTAAGAAAGGAGGAACAGACAGACTGCAGTCCAGCTAGGCCAAAGTGTAGAAAGCAAGTGCGTAATGTTCAGGGTGAAATCTTAATTCAAATAGAGTTAGTTTTGGTTGTAAATGCATTTTGATTGGATAGTTAATATTGCTGTAAAATTACTATTGGCTGCTTGAGTTTTAGCTCCATTTGCATCACCAAAATTATATAAGAGTTATATGACATGGATTAATCTAGAAATGACGCAGTGCAGAGAGAGGTCACTATTTTTAGAATTGAGAAGGGAAATTTGCGTTGCTAATTTAATCTTTTACATATTCTTTATTTTTCTTACATACACCTGATAATTTACTTTTTAAATTTGATACTTGGTGGATGCTTCTCAGACATGTACTTTTTTCCTTTTTGCTTTTCTTTCTTTCTTTCTTTCTTTCTTTTTTTTTTTTTTCTTTTCCTGTTTTGTTTCAAATGTTTCGTTTGGTATTCCCATTATAGAATTCGTAATCAACGATTCTTAAATCGTAGCATGTTTTGCAGTATAACTTATTAATAAAGAATTTTTCCTTATAACAACAAAAATGAGTTAATTTTTTATTTATCAATGAAAACATATTAATGCAGATAACATTTTCTTCATTATACTTTATTGAAATTTTATTATTATTCAATTAAATCAATGATTCTGTCATTTTCTTTACTTCCTGCTCTTCTTACATTGTGCAGGGATGCCATCTCCCTCAGATTCAAGCGGTGCATTCCCAATATGTAAAACTGAATATTTTCCTTTCATTATACTATAAAGGTGGATATATTTTTTTAGTTTATTTTATTTATTAAATACTCTTGCCCACTATGAGGGCATAGATATCTCTTAAATAACTCCATTAGATAAGCAGGGAGATATTGCCATTTTATTAAAATAAATAATACTTCTACAGCTACTAACTATACTACTAACTATAAATGGTTCTCTGAACTAATTTTCGTTCTCCAGTGCAGCCATGCTTATAGGGATGCTCGAGTGCTTTTGCAGGCTTCAAGAAAAATCACGCTTAGGGCTTCGAAAATACTTTTCCGTGAATATCTCGGATGTTGCCTAAATGACAAGAAATCGCCAAGTTTCACCAGATGGGTGCCGAAGATTTTTACCAGTGGGAAGAGTTGCTGCTTATATCTCAAATGTATTTACGATTCGAAAATTCATGAATTCTGTTAAATGAAGCCTCGAATCGTACAAAATTAAACGATAAAAATTGTTTAAAACTAACAAAGAGATTTAGCTGAAAAAAAGTATGTTCTAATAAATGATCAGCAATGATCTACATATACACAGTTAAAAAAATTATTATTTTTTGTCAGGTTTCTACATTTGTCTATGATAAATATTATTAAATAATGAACAAAACAGTCTTGTATGTATGTATACATGTAAGTGTGTGTGTGTGTTTGTCTATATGTTCCTCGCAATGGGAAAAAAGCGGCACTCAGAGTCATCAAATATTTGGGACACATACCCATTCAAACATGTGCACATCCAAGCCCGAATTTTAAATGACGAAGTTTTCTTTCATTACTTTATGTTTTGTGTGAATTTAATAATTTTAATTAACAAATCAGCGATTTAAAAGCAATGCGCTGCTAAGAGGGAGATATTCATGTTTCAAATTTAGTCAGAAAACTCAGCGATTTTATATTAGAAAAGGTGAAGAGAAAAAAAAAAAAAAAAAAAAAAAAATGTGTATAGAGTGGACACGCTCAGCTGATCAATGTTTTATGTTTATTGAACGTTAAATGTTGCTATACTTTCTTTTATATTTGCTATACTGTTTATATACGAGATGTAAATTGGTCGAGATATTCGGATTTGCTCCGGATATCTTCACCTGTAAAAGTTGTTACTGCTTCGAGATAAAAAAAAGATTCAAAATTTTGGTTAATTTTTTTTTCCTATTCTGTTATGCTTATTCACAAAGTTTATTCAACACGCAGTAATATTCGCTCAATATTTAAAACCACTAGAAAATATCAAAATGTTTAGTTAATTCAAATATTGTTTTAAAGCTAAGGATGGTAAGGAAATGTACAACAATTTAAAACGGAATCCTGAGTTTTAAGACTCAATTTAGGAAACAGATTACAAGATCTAGCATTTTTAGGCTACATGACTAATCTAGATCTTGCAATGAACCTGACGAATTCTTGGCCAGGCGTGTCGTAATAACAGCTGAGAAGAAGGGTGAAATTAACCCTTTATTAATTCAAACTAAAGAACAGAAGGCACGATCTTCCTGCTTTACAATAACACCGACAACTTGCGGTGGAACTTAAATGTTATAACAAAAATCAATTCAAGTATAAATAGAATAGTGCTAGATCAACACGACATAATCACACACACACACGTATATATATATATATATATGTTGCTTGCGTGCGGGTCTCTAACTGATTGAATGCAAACAGCTTCGATGAGAGGTTGATAAAATTAATTTTATCAAGAGAAACAGAGTTTTAGAACACTCCCCAGAAATACTTGTACATTTATTCACAGTATTATCGAGTACAATCAGTAGTTACACTTCGAACTGAGAACGTTAAACACAAGACAGTACAAAGCGCATCTAAAGAACGAAGCTAACCCAGAGAAATCTCAGTACTCCGAACTCACGCTGAACTAAACACTAACATCTACGCAGAAACTAATACTCTCTCCGGTCTTATATAGATTTTACTCGGCCTCCGAGATATTTCTAGTATTGCTTCTCGAAATCACTTGAAGTCATTTAAGGGCCAAATACGATTACAGTCGCACAGAGCGTTAATTACAGTTATTCAATTACAACGCTCATTACAGTTACACATGAATCAACATTTTGATGTCGCCAAGTTGGCGACTTTCAACAATTTCTCGCCAAATTTTCCGACTAATCAGTCGCCAAAACCGTTGCTAGCCTGGTGACATCTAGCTATTTTAGCGAGAGAGCTATTTACTCGATATTAAATAGACTTGCGCTTGTATTCTTATTTTTACGGCAGAGCATTGTTTCTTTAAATTTTCATATTACATTATACAGGAAAAAATACAGCAATTTCACATATAATTTCACTCAAATTATCTATTGTATATACAAAATTCATAATAATGACACAGATATAATCCTTTTGAACGCATTTTACATGTACCACCATACCATATGTACCATACCATACCATTACCATATGTAATGTAAATAATGCACTAATTTTCTAGATAATTTAGCATGTAATTTTATTGATATTTTAACGTAGAAAATTATCTTTTCCCTATACACTTGATGAATGTTGATATTAAGAATATTTTCAAAAGTTTAAAAATATTAGGATTTTTTTATATCTGGAATTGATCAAGACTTGATTAAAAACTGATATTCGAAAACTGGATTGAGTGGCTTCAGTTATAATAGTTAAACGATACGTTTACTTGTTTGTCAATCACGAAAGAGAATTTTAAAATTCTCCTTTACTTATTTGTTTCAGAAATGCGGTCTACTCTGAGTAAATTGGGGAAAAAAAAATATTTCTGAATTGTTACGAATTTCTTGCAGTTTTCTTAAAATATCATCACATAACTAAATTGACGCAGTGGGATCCAGTGATTTCATTTGTAAAATCGTTCTTAATAGCAGCCTCTGTATATGAAAAAGCAGCAATCATAAATCTTTAAAAATAATTTTCTTTAGATTCGTTGAACCAAGTTTTAAAATTTTTTTCACCTCTTTGATGATAATAAATGGATCTCTTTTTATTACATTCACTTAAGTACATCCAAGTTTCGTCTATTGTGACAACATTTTTCTCTTTTTATCAAGATAATGTTTCTCATAAAGAATTCTGCAGCGCGTTCTGCATTCGGCGATATGTCATGGAAAAATATGATGCACATGTTTTTTCTCCTTTTTAAAATTCAAATCAGCCTTAATCATTTGTTTATAGTTGACACTAAGCATTTGAATGATTTTTCTATTGTCCTTTAAATTGAAGTTCCTTTATATATATATATATATATTTTAAAGGTGTCTTACGTTTTCAACATTCGAAACATTCCGTTTTTTTTGTTGGATACGTATTTGGAACAATTTTTCTTCTTGAAGCTAAATTTTGACGTTTTTTTACCCTTGGTTGTTGACAGCATTACCTATCGTAGCTTTAGATATCGAAAAACCATGGCTTTCACAGTTTTTTTTAATAAATAGATATGAATAATTTTCTTCGGAAAGAATACAAACCTAGCCTTCCATCCGCTGCTTCTTTAAAAGCGACATTTTGCATGAAAACAAACCTGTCAAACAGCAAACGGTAATATATGCTTTCAAAAATATAGTTGCAGTTAAAAGTAAATTCCAAGCAGAATTTTTTTTTTTTTTTTTTTTTTTTTTTTTTTTTTTTACAGCAAAGCAAATGTGTCTAAAATTTGTGAGAACAGCCTCTATAGTTTTTCAAATCAGAACATTTCAATGAAATTAAGAGTATATAAGTCCCAAAATATGATACATTATCATGTCAGTTCTCTGCTGTTTTTCAGTGGGTGAATCAAAAGTTTCAATAATCTCCAGCGTGCGAGACTGTGTATAGGAAATTCCAAAGATATGCTCATTTTAAAACTATTTTACGAGACTGCTGTCGAACTGAATTTTATGGTTTAATTGCAAATAATATGATATTCAATAAATAAAAGTAACACACAAAACGTTAAAAAAACGCCGATTTTGGCGTAATGTAAAATCTGAAAGCTTTATATTTCCTTCCATTTTTATTTTTTCCATTATAATTCTATGTTCTATTAATTTCTTAAATTCTTTGCGCTCAGCATTTTGGAAACAAATCTTACACAATAGCACTCAAATAATATTTGATTAGTTTTTCTAATCTGTCGGTAGCTGGCAATTATAATGACCGTCAAGTGGCAATTCAAAATCGTCTGAAACATCGAATAGACCTGAGCTTAGAGTTGTTTATTCTGCTAAGTCTTGTCGTAAGAAGCTACAACATAATAGAAAAAAAGACTACATATTTCAACAAACTGAGAAAATACTGTTTATAATGTTATATCACTGTATTTCTTATATGTTTCAGTTATTGATATTTCTACATACATTTCGAGTATACTATTTCTCTCAATACAGCATCAATTGACAGTATTAAAATTCTCTGTTATATGTTTTAATGATGTATGTTATGTGACTGTATACGTCTTAGTTTGGAACATGACTGTAATTCTCAGACAGCCTCACAAAGTGTTCCTAACTGTTAATGCCAACACAATGCCTATGCCACTTCCTTTATATATCTTTCTTCAAACTCGCATAAATCTATTAATAAAATAAGTTAAACAATATGGCCTTAAATTTGACATAAGTATTTATTATATTTTCCATAAACTAAATTTATAACCTCTCGGATGGAAACGCTTATAAACTACGAAATTAAAAATTGGGATATTAAACTAACAACCCAAAAATATAAAATATACTAAATAACAAATTATAATTTCCAAAAGTGAAGTGCTTGGAACACTACTACATTCCTGATGAAACTGATTTTCCTTGTCCATAGCACTCTAATCCATTCATCTTTTCGGCTAACAAGAACGTTAAATCCAAAAGAAGACTTCTCTTTATATTGTGAAATTTATGGGAACTTAAGTTCAATTTGGAACTTTTAAAGTGCCTCGAGAAACACAGCAATTAGTGTTATCTTTTTGTTATACACCATCTCAAAAATTCTTCTGTATTATATGAGAAAGGGTTGTCAGAATTTGCATTAACAGTTCTCAGATCGTTTTCAGCAACAATAAGCCGCCAATTATATGCTGCTTATCTCAGTGGTATTACTGTTTTAGCGATTTCGCAACAGAAAAAAAAAAAAAAAAAATATATATGTCAGTATAGTACATGTCCCTCTCTTAGGTTATAAGTTAATTTTTATATGCATTAATGTATATATATTATATGCATTTAATCTTTCTTTAATTTTATTTACTCTCGAGTTTTTAATTAAGACAAATATTAGAGGAAGTTTCTTTTTTTTTTTTTTTTTTTTTTTTTTTTTTTTTTTTTTCCTTGATTGAATTGGATCTTTTAAAGGAAAAAAATAAAAAATACCCCCGGAATGTGCCGGGAAATAAACTCGCCGGAAACTTTATTTTAGGTCCTTATGAAAAAAATGAGTGCAATTTCTTTGCATGTTAGACAATACAGTAATAAAATAATGCAAAAATACAACAAAAGTAATGTAACAGTAAAACGTACATTACCACTAATATAAATGGAAAGCTTGTACAATCGTCTATGAACATAACATAATCTTCTCTTTTGGTAATATTTCAAGATTCAAACATAAATTAGTACAGTTATATCTATGCTTTCAAATCAACTGAGGAGCAGTTTATATCAATGAATTATCATCATCTTCTTCTTCAATGACTCGATATCCCATGTCTCCAAATGCCATAAATTTGAAAACATCCAACAATGTTTCTCAGAATCTTTCTCTCAAAGACTGCAAGCATTTCATTATCCTTTCCTGTCAATGTCTAGGTTCCAGCTCAAAGTTTAAAAATCTAATTGAGCATTTATAAATTGTAATTTGGTTGTTCTTTTGATAAAGTTTGATTTCAGATACTTCCTTAAACCAATGAATCATCACTCAAGTAGCACGGCAACGTCGTAATGACGTTGCAAACTCGAGGAGGGTCATGTTGCAAAAGCGTTGCAATATGTCGTCTTTAAGACGTCCAAATGTCCGCGATACTTCGCTGTTTTGCAACCATTGCAAAGATGTCTTTATTATGTCTTTGCAGATGAGGTTTCTATCACCTAGACATCGTTATTGCGTCTTTCTCAGGTTATATTTTGGTTGTGAAAGCATCGTATCACGACGTCTTAACGACGCCTAAATGTTCGCAGAATTCCACCTTTTTGCAACAGTTGTGAAAACGTCGTTATTATGTCCTCGTATTAAATATTAATTTATACAGAAAAATAAGCTTAATAATTAATATATTTTTCTTCTTTTTTAGAATTTTGTATTCCTTGTATTTTTCTAAAGTTTAAATATTTTATCATTTCCTGAAACTAGAACATAATACTATTTTTTCTCTTTAGACTAAATATGCATAATTTATAATAGCCTTAATTATTTTCAATATTTTAAACTATATTTTTAAATAATTTCCAAATAAATTCCAAGTTACGATTATTTAAGATTTCATCATTTCTTTTCTTAATCCTTTAGTATGTAAGTGAGAGTAATTATGAAAGTGATTATTATAAATATATAACAATAAAAGTAGGTTTTAAGTAAATAAAACTCAATCAGACATAAATAAAAGTAAAGCTATATATGTGGGGAAAAAAAAGAGCGTTTCTGATTATAACAGCATTATCACATTCTTTTCTTTGAAATCTCAGAGACTACTTTGTAAAAGTAAATACTAATTGTATGTAATAATTGAGAATTGCCCCTATCATGATAAATTAGAAAGCGGTTCTTAAGATAACACAATCAATATTTTACTTAAACTCAAGTATAAATTTATTCGAGTTTCATGCTAAAAAATATAATCATTAACTTCTATATCTCCAAGATATGCAAATGAAAGACTGTATAAAGTGGTTAATAAATGTCATCAAAAATATTTTATACAAAAATGTACCTAAATCTAATAACCAAAAAAATTTCCCATATTCATATTTAAAATGAAATAATAACCTAACAAAACACTTACATGACACCACTTTTAAGAAAAAACATGAACTAGCAGTGTCTGAAAGTATAAATAGCAAAAGGTAGGTAACAGAACTAAAATTTCCAATTAATACAAATTATTTGTGTTTTTTAAATAGTAAGCAATTAAAAGTGCAATAATTATAGAATTTACTGGTAATGCTGATATTTCTTAAAACCATTTCTTTCGATCATATGTAAATGTATTTACTTATTTTTAGTTTCTACATTTTAGGATAGTGTAGAAACTAAAAATAAAAAGAAACGTTTTGTTTCTATTTATTATGAATTTATTTATTACCATACCCACATAAAAAGTAAGCGAAGAAAATACAATATGCTTAAATTTAATAAAAAAATAAAACCTTATTTCCAACATTCACTTATTGAGATTATCTAATAAACATACATGACAGTATTATTTAAAAAAAAAAAAAAAAATCTGATGTGTAAACCACATGACTTCCTTGTACGAAATATTAAATTATACGCATTTTTTCTTGCATTTGTTTAAACTTATTGGATTTAATTAAATCTACTTCGTCGACAGCGCATAAACTACAATAGAATAAATGCATTCTTTAAAATTCACTTTATTTGTTTACCATAGAGACACTCTGGCGCTAGGTTCACTTAAGAGTATTATATTTCGTTCATATTATAACTCAAAATGCACGAAATTTATATCATTTAAAGAATTATCTAATCGTTGACACATGTTCTATTCAAATGCTAAAATAAAGCTAGAACGATGTATAAAAGAAATTAAGCAAACAAAACAAAAAAGAAACTTTTCACAGACGATTGAGTATTTCTCATTCAATTAATTCAGTTCTCACTTCGCGACAAGGCAAAAATACATAAAAACTCAAAATATCTGTATTACAAATTGCGAAGTAAGTCTTAAACACTTACAGTGTCTCACAAAAGTGATGGGACACTTGTGCTTTACAAAAGGAAACTGTAGTAAAATAAATTTAAAAAAACATGTAAAAATTTTTTGTCGGTGTGTTTCATACTTAAATTTAGTAACAATTATTACATAACATAAATTTTCTCAAAATATTAAAATATTAATTTAATAAAAATACAATTGTTTAGAACGGAGCAAAAAATGGCTCACATAAATGATGGGACATTTACTTTTCCATCAAATATTTATCCAAAAATTTTACTTTTTAAAAGGTTTTAATATTTTGTTGGATTTCCTTTTACTTTTAAAACATGATTTAATCTTCTTGGGGTGGATTCGACTAATTTTTTTGCGATTTCTTGTGATTTTACCCCATTCTTCTTGAAGCACCGATTGTAATTGTTGTTTTGAAGAAATGGTGTGTTTGCGAATTCTTGATTCCAATTCTTGCCAAATATTCTCTATGGGATTTAAGTCTAGAGATTGTGGTGGTGTTTTTATTATTTCAGGACAGTTATACAGCAGCCAGAGTCTAACGTTCAAAGCAGTGTGCTTGAGGTCATTGTCCTGGTAGAATTTAAAATCGTTATGAAGGTTCAATTTTCGTGCTGAAGATTTTAAATTTTGATTTAAAATGTCAATATACTTGTACTGATCCATTATACTGTCAATAAAAACAAGATTACCTACTCCAGCAGAGGACATACACCCCCATACCATAACTCCTCCTCCTCCACCATGTTTTACTGTTGGCACCAAGTTCTGTTTGCGAAATTCTTCGATGGGTTTTCTCCACACCAAGATTCTACCGTCAGAACCAAATATATTAAATTTACTCTCATCAGCAAATATAACTTCATTCCAGTAATCAGAATTCTTATTTATGTTGGATTTTGCGAAAGCTAGTCTGAGTTTTCTATTCTTTTCACTCACAAAGAATTTTTTCCTGGCTGCTCTACCGTGATATACAGCAGATCGAATTGCTCTTCAAATAGTCTCAGGATTAACAATTACTCTATATAATGCTTGTAAATCAGCAGCAACTTTAGGAGCACTCATTCTTGGATTTTTTTTTTAATATTTCGAACGATAATTCGCTTTATTCCATTGGATAGCTTTGATGGTCGGCCAGGTCTTCTTTTATCCTGAATCAAATTATTCTTTTTATATCGTTTAACGATACTGAAAACTGTTGAATGACTCAGGTTAACTGTTTCAGCATAGTTTCAGTTTCTCTAATAGATTTTCCACGTTCATTATGCAAATTAATAACTAATTTTTGAATTTCAGGCAAAGTTTCTTTTCGTTTAGCATTCATGGCTTCACAGAGCTAAAAAACACAAAAATTCCAAAACAAACTGGAGAGAAATACTGCACACGATTTTATAAATTATTGCCAATTGCTTTTGGGTAAAAATTAAAACCTCAAAAAATATTTTTATTGCTTACTTCAGACGATTTTTGTTGCATAGTACGTAGTAGTATCTAATGGTGTCCCATCACTTATGTGAACCATTTTTTGCTCCGTTCTAAACAATCGTATTTTTATTAAATTAATATTTTAATATTTTAAGAAAATGTATGTTATGTAATAATTGTTACTAAATTTAAGTATGAAGCACACCCACAAAAATTTTTACATGTTTTTTTTAATTTATTTTATTACAGTTTCCTTTTGTAAAACACGAGTGTCCCATCACTTTTGTGAGACACTGTATTTCTCCGAAAAAATTCCAGAAAGGATTAAGCATGATTTAATTCGCAATAATAAATGAAGGCGTTATCTTTGTTGCTGCGAAGCTACGTTTCTCTAGATTGGCAACAAATCCACTACTCTGCTGTTTCAAATGTAAACAAGCAATGGCCGCCATCAAAAAGATTATTAAGCTTAGCGGCACTTAAACAACTTTTAAATTGTTGATAATTCTAAAAATATTGCATACAGATTTACTAAAGGCATAAAAACCTTAACCGGAAGATAAGAACAACATAATTCAATCATTTTTAAAGTAAAAAATGTACAATTTACAAACATATAGGAGTAATGAAACTGAGATCACTGAGCCGGGTAACAGAGCGGATATATTTATAAATATATTTATATACCTTTGGCACCACCGATTGCAACCAAAATACGAGGTGCACATCTACATGTTATAGTAGTCGCATATACAAAATTTCAACGTTCTGATGCTACTCGTTTTTCAGTTATGCGAGATACGTACGTACGTACATACGTTCGTACAGACGCCACGAAAAATTCTCTTCAGAATTCATTTTAAAGCAGTTTTATAATTTTTTTGGAAGAAAAGAGTCTTTTATTCTGTCCTTACGTACAGATAATCACGCAGAAGCATCGTTAAATTGCATTCGAAAGCGGTCAAAATGGATATTTTCGTTGAAATATGCTGCCTGAAACTTTTCGCGATTACAATACTTCCTTTTTACTTCGTACAAGGAAGTATAAAGCGAATTACACAGTGTTTGGAAGAATTGATACCCAACGAAAAGTAATAAAACTGCAATTTCCAATCAATTAAAAAATATTTAGTGTTTTTAATATTACACAATTAAAAGTCATATAATTATAGATTACAATATTTCATAGTAATACTAATGTTTCCTTAATACTATTTTTCGATCATATGTGGACATATGTGGATTATAGTAAATACATCCACATATGTTTCTGCATTTTAGGATAATGGCAGATTAGCAAAATCATTTCATATACTGTTTAAAATCATTAACCTTTTTTGCATATTATACAAAAGGCAACATTTTCTAGAATGTGAATTAAAACCGCTCTTCGTTAAATAGTACGGCATAATTGTTTTTAATGTATTGCTTTCTTGTTTTTATATATATCTAATTAAGCAACGGAGCTAAAACTATACTTAAATATAATGACCCAAAAAATCAAATATTCATATTTATAGTGGTTTCTTAACATCTCCTCTTTGGAATAATCATGATCATTGCATTCAAATAATACATTTTCTAAAATCAGTAACCTTTTTTTTAGCATACAGTAGCACAGAATACTATACCTTTGAATACTATCTAGCATACTACGAGCGTTAAAAAAAGTACTCTTCATTAAGTGAAGTACAGTGAAACCTTTTTTTTAATCATGAATTTTCCTTCTATCACAAATATAAACAAAAATAAACCATGAAAACAAAATATACTTTAATACTAAAAAATCTAAATTCAAGCATTTAGATTTATATTATGATCATGACTTAACGAACACATATAACTGATTTTTAAATGGCACAAGCGATGCAGTATTTGGAGTTACAATGTGAAAAATAATAAAACTGCATTTTACAATTGAGATAAAAATACTTAATGCCTTTTAAATTTTTTTAGTTTTCATTCATTTGAAGCAGAAAACTTACTATCTGCTAAAACTTTTGTATAATTGTTTAAACAAATATTTGCAAATGTAGTCAGCATTTTGATGACAAAATTAAAGAATTCACTACTGCAATACTGGTAAATTTCATTACAAAGTAGTCCGCTGTTAATTATATGCATTTTAAAAAGTGAAGTAACGACTAAATGCTGACTGTCAAATTTTTGAAAATATGTTTTATATTTTTTGGATATAAGTAGTCTAAAAATTCAATAACAATGGATTATAATATTAAAAACTAATAAGGATGGTTGTTTAAGATCATCTCTATCTACCATACATAAATATTTGCACTTATCTTTGTTTTCTGTTGTTTGCTATAATGGAAGATTATGAGAATCATCCCCTTCAGTCATATGTTATCCAAGCTTAACAATTTTTCTTTGCAGATCATACACTGATGTTTCAAAGAATGTCCGATATCGAACACACAACATTTATCAAACACACAACACGATATCAAACAAATAATAAAGCCTGCTTTGTTAAATTAAATAAATCTTCAGCATATATATTAAGTACTGGTACCAGTCCAATAATTTCTTTATATTTTGAAAATAATGAACATACCATAAAAGCTTGAATTGTTGTTGCTTCTGCATTGCTTGCATTTTCAGCAAAATCCAATTTAATTGACAGTGCATTACATTTGCTTTTAATATAAGCATTATTATTTATATCAGTCATTGTTTGATTCAGTTTCAGACATGAAGTCAGTCTTTTCAAATATCTTACAGATGGCATCTTTACCAAATTGCTTATAGTACAGGATTCTAATTCCAATGGTGAATTAGAAAACCGTGAAGAAAATATTCCCGACAATAAAATGGAGTCTGAAATCATTGCGCAGTTAATAACTTTTTCGAATTTTGCAGCTAGCCAAAGTGTGTAAGCCTCGAGCTCAGATGATCATTTATATAAGCATCTAGTAAATAATATACATGGAATGTCATCGGTCGAACAGCAATTCAGTATAATTTTCAGCGATTTATACGATTGCATTAAGCCTTTCGACGGTTCTACTGGTAATTTAATAGAATCCTTTTTAAATGGACTAGAAGAATTATTCCAACTGAATAGAACGAACAATGTTCACAAGATTAAATTTACAAAAACAAAAACAAAAAAAAAAAAAAAAAAAAAAAAAAAAAAATTCGCACTGCCTGATGACAAACATGACAAAATGACAAAACATTTGTAATGTCGATGTCACCAAATCCCGAGTGTACCGTATTCTAAGATTGAACCAAGCATTTTTGATTGTATGGAGAAGGATAAAAATATAAAAACGTAGCAAACAGTTCATCAGAATTTTTATATGTAATGAATTTTGTATTTTTGTTCACAGTTTCTCTAATTTTGATGTCAGCATTTATTAGTAATTTATTAAATCCATTAAATTTTGTCGTTTGCCATGAAAAGTGTTAATATTTCTTTCGCTTTTTCCATTAATTTTTCCATTCTGCTTCTCCTGACTGTCGGTAAGTTTCCCTTCACATATATTGGACAGCCGTTATATATGGATATGCATCGTCTTTTAACATTAGATGTTTTCTCGGAATTCTTAAATTCTCCCCATTTTTATCCATGAATACATCTTCACACACAATATCTTCGCGAAAATTGTACTTTTTGCACTGTATGCAGTAAAATGCTTCATATTATATCAGCATATTAATTAAAATAAATTCATTCTTACTTCATAAATAATAAATAGTCACATTTCAACAGTTAAATAATCGCTAGCATGTGATTTGCATTGATTTCGGAAATATGATTTTTTAACATATATAAAATGCAGAACTTAATAACTTACTTTATAGATTAGTTTCATTTTTAAATATTTTACTATAATATTTTTTAAAAATATTTTAAGTATTAATAATTTTAACAAAATTTTAAACAATAATTTAGCAATTTTTAGTACTAATTAAATTTAATAAATCAAAAGTATTTATATTAAATTTATATTTTAGATGAAGCTACCTTAGATTAATATATTGTTACGAAATGTACAGGCGCGGTGAGATAGCTTCCCCGCAAAGCAGTTTTAGGGTTGCCATAAAATAACGAGGAAGGCAGTGTTGATACATTTGGTGATAAATCGCCCATTTGGTGACAAAAATGGCTATATACCATGGACGGATGGAGAACCTTCTGGAACGAATTCTTACCGGTTTAGCTCAGAATGTTCTCGAACACAAGCCGAAAGCTATATAAACCCTGCTGGTCCGCAGTCAGTCAGTGGGTTTCATCGAGAGGGCGACTGAGTGTGCCTCGTCTAGTAAGTATCGAGTTGGTGTCTCGTCTACCGAGTCAATCCCTGTGGAGTCGATCGAGTTGACAGCCGGGCAGTGAGTGCCGAGTGGGTCGTCGAGTTCACCAAAGGAGTCTCTTAGTGTATTGCGGGTAGTGCATCGTCGAGAGAGTGTGTTGAGCTCCAGGAACGACTGATCTGAAGAGTCGGGAGCCGTGCTCTGTGTGTCGTCGAGTGCATCGCGAGTTGTAACGTGGAGAGTCTCGAGAGTACGTGGAGTTCCGAGAACGACCGAACAGAGTCGGGAGCTGTACTCTGGTGCTTTGCAGTGAAGCTGTCTTCACCGTGATAGCCTGATAACCTGAAGGCTATGTCGCTGATCGTGTCAACGTGTTTATGACGCTGTTCATCGACGACTGTAAAACGTATTTTGCAGCTGTCCTGAAGATACTGGCTAATAAAAGTGTGTTTCGATACTTCATCGAGTAGTGTCGTCATTATTCACTCCAAATCCATACGAACCCCGTACGAACGTGAATGAAGAAAATAACGTAACAACTGGTGTCAGAAAAGAAAAATGCAACAATATTTAGATTAAATAAAGTAATGAAACATTGCAAAATATATCTTATGCAGACTTCAGATTCTTGAAAGGGCAGATTTAGTCTCTTTTCACTCTAAAAGTAACGCTGATGAACTATGAAAAAGATTCTAAAACGACCACGTCTAAAAGCCGTCAAATCATGACGTTTCAGCGACGTCGACAAATTGCCAAAATGCAACAGCAAATATTTTGCGTCTTCGCTGCGTTGTAAAGACGTCGTAAGACCACTTTGTAACCTCTCGGACCAGTCTGCAACGTCTTTGCTACGTCATGTGCTACTTGGGCAGCTACCAAGTGTTTCTCTGTTATGAATTTCAAGAGACTAGGGTGGAACGTGCTGTTGGCAGTGAGAGTGTTTTACAAGCAGGGTGATAGTATGAATGCCACACAAAGGGTATTTAGACAGCATTACATCCTGAACATGTCCAGCTAGGACATGTTACAGCTAGGACATCCTGAGCATGTCCCTTCTGCTCGTCTCGTTTAGTACAATGTAGGTAAGTTTCGTTTCTGGATTTTTAAAATTCTTTTATGAAACTTTTGTAACAGAAGCTGGGATGGAACCTGGGCAGCCAGACAGAATGTCCCTTCCCTGAGTGAAAATTCCTATCATTTCTTTGAAAGTGACCTTATAATATTTCAAAATACCTCGTACCACGATAGTTCCTTTGATGGACATGCCAACAATTCTTTTTAATGTGACCAGGTTTTCCACAATTATAACAGACATTCCCTTGTGGACCCGATTTGCTTGTTTCGATTTTGAACGCATTTGATTTTCTGCTAGTGCACAATCTTCATAATCAATTTTCTCTTCAAGTAATTTTGATTTGATTTTGCTCTTTAGGTAATCGACTGTTCTGTCCTTTTCTGGTAATACATCTATTAAGTCACCAATGTCTTAGCATATAGTTCAATTTTTCTTGTTCCGTCACGGTGGCGCCGGCATGTTTCAGTTCGTTCACATACTTCTCAAAATCATCGAAAAATATATTTACATCAGGATAATTTTTCAGTTTCACACATTCTAAGTTATTTCGACAAACAATTTGTAAAGATGTTGAAGTTTTTAAATGCATTGCATCAAAATTTGTAATTATATCGAATGCAGTCTCACACTCGTGAATATATTCCAATTGCTTGTTTGTTATGGCGCCGTAAATGTAATTTGTAGATTGTATATCCTTTTCTTCCCATTTTTCCACGTCATCGTTTTCACTGACTTTTCGCTGAACCACATCTTTACACTTTTTAAATTGAAGAAATTTCATCATACGCACTTTCCAATTAAAATAGTCCGAACCATCAAATAGCGGTATGCCGATATCACTGCTCCTTGTACATGCCGTTTTTACGCTAGTACCGGTAACTTTTAAAACAAATTATAACTACTAAATTCTTCATTCATATTCAGAAACCACGAGAACTGCTACCATGTTAAATAAACCGATATGAAGAACATAACATATATGAACATCATATGAAGAAGCAAGTCGAAAAATAAGAAACGTATCTTTTCACATTATTTATTGAAACTAAACAACACGTGCACAACATTACAACGGCATCCATAGCTCGCACTCAGAGAAGAGACTTGGTGTTGCCAACATGGTAAATATAAATGTACCAAACTAACAAATACCCTCTCAGAGACTTGAAGCGCAGACCTCTCGATACGCGCCGAGTGCGCTGGCCACGAAGGCATGCTAAGAAGACGGGAGAAATACGTTATATACTCCCCCTTTTAAAGGGCGACTGGGAGTTATGGGACCCAACCTCCAAATCATTGTGGTGAAGAATCATCATCCAGCACCTGTTTTAGTTTACCACTTTTTTAGTTTACCATGACTTGATTTTTTTTGAAGCAGGAGATTTGAAAAATGAGCGACTCGTACCACGGACCACTCGATACGCGCCGAGTGTGCTGGCCATTACACCACGAAGGCATGATAAGAAGGCGTGCGAAAATACCTGATAAGTCTCAACAATTACTTTTCGTTCAAGACTGACGTCATATTTCATGAAGCTCGTAATAATTTTAACTGTCATCCTCCCACCTTGCATTGAGAAATAAGGAATTGAACATTGCAACATTCGTAATCATAAGTCTAATCTCTGGGTTTCCTTGAAAGTCCTTCCATGTTTCGTAATACGAGAGATTCCATCATTTGAAACGAATATGTTTCTCTGTTGAGGTGGTTTCACTGCAAATTGCCTTTCTTTTATCCCTATGCATATAAGGGCCTGCAGAATTAACGCCGGTAATCTGAAACACGGATGCATCTTGAATTCGATCACTCGGCAGTGGCGAGGGACGGACCCTTTTGCTAGAATATCTTTTACAAATAATGCAAGATCTCAAGATGGATGAAAAAGGTTCTTCATTCAGATAATAACCAGAATCTTTCTCGTAGAGAATTTAAGACGTGAGAATTTCCGACATGTCCTTTAATTTGATGTCCTTCCATTACTATGGTTTTGATAAGAGGAAGGTCACTGTGTAGAATGGGGAGTTTTAAACTCTGACTCATTATCTCTTTGATATACTGCTGTTTTCGTCCTAATGATTCCTTGATCTAAAAATGGATTTAGTAACACTAAAAGCTTATCTTCAACTCCAGCAAAAGATTCAATTTGTATCAAACAAATGAGCAATTTCTCAGCTTCGATAAGCTCAAGAACGGTAAGTTCATCTTTCCTTTTCTTCTCATACTTGCAGTTGTGAATGAATCGACAAATCCAAGCCATCCTTCTAATAGTTCGGTGGTAAATTTAAAACCGAAAAATATTTATTAGACCAACGGAATTTGTATTAATCAAAGATGATACAATATTCTTTCTATTGTCTTTGGCTGCTTCTTCTTCATTTACAATGAAGTCGTTGCTTGGCCAGTTTTCTCGCGGATAATATAACCATTCCCGTCCCTCCCACCCATGTTATGCGACTAAATAGCGGGCAGAAAATTCTCTACTGGGCAAATCAGCAGAGTTCATTGTTCCTGGGATATGCCTCCAGGCATCCCTTGGAGTAAGCTGTCATATTTCCATAACTATGTTCTGAACAAACATATCACATACTACATCTCTTTGTATCCAGGTCAGTACAGGAGAAGAATCAGTCAGTACAGAAGAAGAACAGATTTCTACAGACTCTGAAGCATAAGCTTAGGAAGCATGGTAATAGCAGATAATATTCCCGGAGGATCAAATACTTTATGAGCAGTTGCTAAAATTGTCCTCTTAGTTACATGTTCGGACAATTCATAAATAACATTAATAATATTCAAGCTTAGTGTATCGCTATTACGTTCCCATTGCATTCTTAACGAAATAGTAGTTTAAGGAATTCTCTGATGTGTCAATGTATTCCTATCCATGTAATTCGAATTTCCTTTCAGCTAAAATGTCTGTAGCCATCTCTATGATGTAATGTAGTTCTTAATCATTTTTGACTCTGTCTATACAGTTATCGACATAAAAACTGTTCAACTTTTCAACAATTTCTGCTGAATATTTTAATTTTCCTTCAAGAGCATCTTTCAAAATGGAACACAAATCATATTGAATAACAGAACCGAGTAAAAAAAGACTACTGGCCACTCCAATTACAACTCTACAATATCTGTAATATTGAAACTGGCCATCAGCTTGATTCCATAAGAATCTAAAAAAATTCTTGTCTTTATGATTAAGGCTGATTTGCAAAAACCTTTTCGTCTATAGGATGTACTATTTTGTTTACCCTATTTTGTTCATCTGGAATCGATGAATAACTGAAAATTCATAGAATACAGATAACATTTCCACACACAAAAACATACACAACGCAACACACACACACACACACACACACACACACACAAAAAAAAAAAAAAAACTAATCATTAAAAGTAATCAAGAGCAACTTCTTATATCCTGTCAATGGCTGTCAGGGCGAAATCTGACAAGTATCAGGGTCAAATGAGTTCTGTCAGAGGCGATCTGACAAGGGTAGCAAGACCTTGAACTCGTTTGTTAAAAATACTTCCCCTGGCTATTATTTTTGATTTATTAATAATTTTAAGTCAAAGCGTCGCTCAGTTTCAAACCATTTGTGAAAAGCAAAGGCTTATCATA
Organism: Stegodyphus dumicola; assembly: GCF_044657685.1. Classification (NCBI taxonomy): domain Eukaryota; kingdom Metazoa; phylum Arthropoda; class Arachnida; order Araneae; family Eresidae; genus Stegodyphus; species Stegodyphus dumicola. The sequence continues at coordinate 219,073,697 of NC_140769.1, forward strand.
TTTAGGTTAAATTCTTTAAATGATTGTTTTGTAGATTAAAGCGTTAATATTTTAAAGAATGGCAGAAAAGGCTAGAAAATTGATTAAAAACCAAAGCAGGGAAATTGGTTGATCAGATTTGGATAAAGGAAGAATTAATGCGTATTATTTTACTGAAAGTTGTCTCTAAAGTAATATTAATAGTAGCAAATTAAAAATTTCTGAGATGCAAATTTTCTGTTGTGATGTGTTATTAAAAAGGTTTATAAATAGAAGCACGTGCCTGCAATAATGTTCGTTAATTACAAACGTATTTTCTTCGTTTCTGGCAGCATTATGTCGGAGGCGCGATAGTTGTGTTTATGTTTAGAGTTTTAAATAAAAATTTTAGGTAACCCGGCTAAATCTTTTGTAATCTAAATTTCAAAATGACAGAAGAGCAGGTAAATAAGTTAAGATTGCTTATTTTATATCACAGCCATGTGATGCTTTTATATTTTTTACCTCGTCACATTATACATAAATTAATATCAACAAAGAAAAAAGTTCAACGGTTTTTGAAATGCATAAGGTTTAACAATGAAATATTTTATACTACAGGAAATGGTTAAAAGACTACGTTTTAAATGCGACTGTTGTCATATCTACGATTTCGTAAACAATTTCCTATATATTTAATTTTTGTTCTTACAGTTCAACTCGTAAAAGTACTATTTGTCGCATCCCCATTTTCTCCCCTCGCTTAGATATTTGGCCCTTAATTTACTTCAGAAAGTTGTTATACATGTGCAGTTTATATGCATTGATAACACAAGAATTGTGAAGAAAAGTGGTTATACGCGTATATCCCTTATATGTCCTTAAGCGAGAGCAGTTACTGATGTATTTTCAAATACAGTGCAGAATCGCCCACTTATTTGTTTGGCGTTCTTTACAAGAGTAAGAAGAATTGGAGTTTTGTCAATTTTCTTTGACTTTTTAAGTGAAAATAGGTTGATGTGTACATGGTATGTCAAGGAAATGTGCAATGCCATATTTGTGCAATTCTGGGATTTTTTTTTTTAAATCAAAATAGTTTGATGTGCACATAAATACTGAGTATGTGCAGTTTGTAAAAACGCTCCAAGCGGTGGGTGATTCTGCACTTTCCCCGTATTTTAAACTGTTATTTGATCTAACAGTGGCCGAAAATACTGTTAATTTCTCTCTTCCCCCCTTTTTTTTTTGTTCCCAATGCTAACTGCATTTTGTTTTTATAGTTCCTTGAATTTAAAACCACCACAGAAGCACACAATAATAATAAGTAGCAATTGTAATTCTTTGTTGTAATATTGTATCATCTGAAACTGTTAATCTAATTCTGAAGGCCGTTTCTAATATCTGAATATTAGTTGGATTTTAAGAACACTATTGTGTGTATTACATTAATTCTTTTGAGGATATTTGTTTCCAAAGTCTTACAACCTTTAATAGTCTGTCATTGTGTATACTCTGATGTTTGATTTTATATTTTAGTTAAACATGTAGAGTTATGTTCTCATTATATCAATGCCCCTGGTTGAGGATTGTGTGTTTCCCCCCTCCACGCACAGTAGGTCTTCATCGCTTTCAGACCTTTCCCTCATTCTTATTGCTTGCGGAGTTATAATTATGACGTACTGTTCTGAATTTTACATGCAAATGATGTAAATTTTGGAATGGAAGAAATCTGGCATTTGCTTTTCATAGAATTTTCTGCAGGAAAAGCTGTTGGTATTTACGTATTTTATGAAGCAAAAAGAACAAATTCATGCCAAAATTAGATTTATTTTTTAAGGATTTGTTAAAATAGGTTAGCAAAATCTTGCTTAAAATGTTAAAAGTGTACAATATTTATTGTCAATACAAGTATGATCATCTACCTAAGATGTGCTTAGAGCAAACAGATTTTCATATTATTGTAGCTTGTGCTACACTGCAATGAAATGAGAAAACTTTTGCATAACATTTAAAAGAAGGGTTTTTCATTTTTTCCATGACTGTAAGTTATGTACTCAAAGTGTTTACAGTCTTTTAGTGTTACTTGTTTAGAATTAACAAGCAGCAAATAACTTTGGAGAGTTTTTCGTTCGGGGTTTAACTTTTTGCGGCTTTCTTCGTAATGGATGTGTAGAATACGTTAAGCTAATTAAAAAAAAAAAACTGTTTTGATTGTTTTATTGTATCAAAAAAGTAAAATTTAGTAGATTTTTACAGTGTACTTATTTAAAAAAAATTGGGTAAATTTACTTCTCAGTCAGTTTTGGTGGCCTTTGTAAAAAGGTGGCCAAACTGTTGATATTTAGTTACAAGTTATCAAAAATTATCAAAGCAAAACATGCTTCAGGAGTATAAAGCAAAAATTTTAATGTAATAAAGATTATATGATACAAAATATTAGATCCTATAGAAAGTTCTATGTTTTTTTTTTTTTTTTCCAAATCCAAACATATTTTCTTTTATTTTGTTACTGTTGATAAAGAGTGATCATGATAGAAGCAGAAGTTGAAATGTGTTTTTTACTCACATTGTCCTAGCATATATTGTGGATAACACAAGCCTGCAAAATTTGTCTTGTTTTTCCAACATTTGTTGATTGATTCATATTTATTTTTTAGTGCAGAATCCAAAAATAGCATTCATTTTTTTATCGTCATGCCAGGGTTTTTAGAATCACAATTTTCAAATTTGCAAGAAGTCAAAGTGTTGCTAAAATATGAGACTTCAAAATGGGCTTGACTTTCTTTCCTTAGAATTTATTCTTAACTTTAGCTTATTCTATGACGCTAAATAAATTACACAATTTTATTTCACGTGTCAAAGTTTCTGTTGACTGCTTGTTTTCTGCTTCATACTTTTCCTGTTATAGTCTTGATGGAGTTCATCTCAATGTTAACATCTAGCAGTAGTTGATCATCATCAAAGTAGTCCATTTTCCTTGGTGCCTTCTTTCCATTTATTTGATGTCTTGATGGAAATCTCTTACCTTTCTGTCACAAATGGCACTCAGATTTTCAGAAAAATAATCTAAATGTGAATTTAGGAAGTGAACCTGGTCTTTAACGAAATTTTTTAACTTCTGAAATATATTCTCAGCGATTAATTTAAAGTTCAGATCTTTCTCATCGCCCAGAAACATGGTTACTATGTCTTTAAAGGTTTCCGTGGCTCCTTTTTCTGCAGCTTCCTTTTTTTCCCTCAAAATTACTATCTTTGAGAAGTTTTGTAATGCCAGAACCAATAAAGACGGCATGTTTTTTTTTGACAGTTGATAAAGTTAAAAATTTTTCAGGAATTGATCTTTTGGTAAGGCTTTAATAAATTGCTAGTTGATCTTTACATTACGGTAACTTGGCATTTTTTTGGCGAAAATTTGGCGACCAACTCTCCTACAGCAACCCTCTATTTTTTTTTTTCCCGCCGCCATTTTGTCTTCACGAAGTAAAGACATGTTTCTTTTCTTTTTATCTACTGAACACTTCTTCCAACAATCTACTAGCCGAATTACACTTATGCTAGAAATTTTATCTAACAAAACTGCTTAATCATGACAAATATTCACTGCAAAATTGGAAAAAAGTGCACAATACCATACTCCTTACGCGTTTTTCAAAATAACACATACACATAAACCATGTACACGCCAACTTATTTTTACTTAAAAAAACATCCCAGAATTGCACAAAAATGGCATTGCGCACACTCTTCAATATATCCATGTACACTGCTTTTTTCTCATAAATTAGAAAAATTTCACGAAAATACATGACAATTTTCTCAATCTTTAAACCCGGTAAAAAGAACATATATGAAATTACCTGATCGCGAAAAAGTATTTACCCTTTACAAATATGAACATTTCCACATATAAAATAATAATAATATCCAAAAACTTTTACCTCTAAATCATCTATTACATTATACACGTCACCAACGAATTCATACCGCAAATATTACAAATACTTAGTATCAAATATTTAAATTATTTCCATGCACGTTTATTTCAACTTAAACGTATACCAAATTCCTACAAACATAAAATTCACAAAATAACTATCATTTCATTAAAATATAATTAAATTCAAAAACACTACTTAAAATATAAATGAGCACATACATTAAATTAATAAAAATTACCTTACAATCCTAATTACTTTAAACTAAATCATTGCTAATAACAATTTCCCAATAATACCAAATTCCTTTCCACCTTACATTTAGAACAATGCATAAAAATAATATCCTCAAATAATTAAAAATATTAACTTACCTAATCTTCTTCAGAATCTTGATTACGTGGCGGATACACTTTTCTAATTCATTCAATAAAATTATTGAAAGATTTTTTCTGCGAATTTTTCCTCCATACTTCCTCCGCTAAATAAAAAGCAAACTTCTCTTTATCACAATGCCTAAATACCCATTTCAAATTCACTTTAGTTAGGGCCATCTGATCCAAAAATTACACAACACTGTTTCACACAACACAGAATAAAGCTAAATACAAAATTTCCACATTTTTTCCCGATTTCCCCTCTTTTCCGATTAAAGAACGTAATTCGTCCATTAATATCACATGACATATCCTCCCATGATCTCTCATTTCCCTCACGCAAAATAATGCGTAATCGGAACTGAGTACTGCTCATTTTATTACCAAAGTCCCAGGTAGTAACCTTTATCGCCTCCAGAATGTCGCCAAACTACCAGTTACCATATTGTAAAGATCAACCAAATTGCTTCATCGTAACTTGATATGCAGAAGTGGAAGGAGAACTTTATTTGGATCTATGAGAGCTTTTCGAAGCACATTTTTGGTTCCAACTCTAATGAAGTCTTTTTTCTCAATGTTTTTTCGTGTAATGATTTTCTTTGTCTCTGCTACATTCGCGCAAGTAAACATTGTGTACCCTCTTTGCTGCCCTAGCAACGTCGATGTTATTTTGAGATTGTTATATGTAATCCACTTAAGCGATCATTGTATTTAATTATCAAGAATGAATTCCAAATCTTTGTAATGCTCAAGTAAATGTAAAAAAATATATATCTAAATATTATAAGAAAAAATGTTACGAGTCTTTTAATGTGAAATATTTTCACAATTTTTTTACCTTTTTAACAATTTGCAATTTATAAAAAATCCTTACGTAATGATAAAGAATAAAGAAAATTTTCAGATTCAGCCTAAAAATTACATAATCATGTATCAAAAGTTAAAAAACACTGTCGTTGTTGCAGGCTTGTGTAATTTTTGCTTCAGTGCAGTGTTAGAAATGAAAAATGTTAATTTTTTTCTTCTTATATTCTTTTATTTCAGAAGGAAAAACTATTCAATGCACACATGCATAAAGCATACATTACGCATAGTCGAAATTAGAAAATTGTAACCAGAAAACTATTTGATGTGTATTCGTGATATTTATAATGAATTTGATTTAAGTCATATCAAAGACAGTATATCGAGATGGAATACTACATTTAGTAATTAATTATAAGCTGAATAAAATAAAAACATCTGCCCTGAAGATAAGGATAGTGCTGGCAGATCAACTTTCAGTTCATTGTGTGCCGCCACGTCCCCCCCCTCCCGTCAGAGCAGCGTTAAATTGATAAACAGATTTTTGAATGGTTAGAGAAACAAAGGATATGCTTTTACCTATTTTTTGCAGCAATTCCACTTTTTGTTTGATGGACATCGAAACATCCTTTCACTTTGTAGATCCTTTTGCAGCTCCAGAATCGGAAACTCTTTTTGACATAATAGAAAGTTCAAGCTTAGTTCTTATAAAATTGCTGTAATAATAACAGTCTGCAAAAAATAATAAGTTGGATCAAATTAGAAGATCAGGGAGCAGCGCAGTCTGCTATATTAGTTGAAATGCCTTAGAAATCGGTAAATACATAAAACATTAAACACGCATGCGTAAACATATTATGCGCATTCATAAACACGTTATGCATTTACGCATGCGCAGAAAGTTTGTAGCTTTGAGGTCTGGATAATAGATCATTCCGGATTATGCACGTCTGGATTAAAGACTTTTGACTGTATTATTGTTATACATTAAATTTCTTTTATTTATTAAAAGTATTGAATTAATTTTAAAATTAATAAACTGCTTTGTCTGCTTTTACTTTATTTTAAAAAAAACCTATATTTCTTCTGTTATCAGGACTGGATTCAGAAATGTATGTATATATGCATGGGTGTATATACACTTACACATACATGCACCTACATATACACGTGCATACATACGTACATTTTGAATCCATTCCCGATAACAGAAGAGTACCAAATATTAAATAATAAAAACTACTTATGATCTTTGTATATCTGCAAATAATTGTAGTGAAATTGTAGGATCTTTCATGTAATGCAACGTGAAATGCTTGAAAAAGCAGAGTTCTTTTGGGAAAATAGGTTATAGGAGCAAGTCTGTCTAACAGTGAGATAAATGACTATCTCACTAAATTGTCGAGATATTGTTAAGCTGAAGATAGTTTTGGAGACTAATAAATTTTACAGCAAATTAGAAAATTTAGTGACCATTTAGAGACATTTTGGTCTGGTCCTTATTTACCTGTAGTTGATCCTTGTGTGTAACTGTAACCATATCCTGCCCTTATATGTAACTTTAACCATATGTGCTTTCCAGTAATTTCGAGAAATTGAAGGTACTAGAAATTTCTCAGTGACCAGGAGAAAAATTTATAAGCTCAAAGAGAGCATCAGTCTTCTATTTTTAGTTCAGATCTGACTTCAGAGATCTCTGTGTTAGCTTCACCTTTTAGATGCGCTTTGCATTGCTTTGCGTTTAACGTTCTTAGTAGCTTGAAGTGTAACTACTAATTGTGCTCTATGATGCTGAGAGAAGCTGTAAGAGTTCTTTTAGAGAAAGTTCCACAACTGTAACATGTTTCTTTTGGGAAAATAAATTTTATTCAGCCATCATGGTTCCATGTGCATTTAATCCATTACAAACCTGTACTCAAGTATCAATATAATTAAATGTTAAAACAAAAGGTTTAAAAGCAGCAAGAGAAATCTTGATGAATTTTGCAGTGTTACTTGTTTATTTTCTTTAGTTTATATATTTATTGTATATGACATAATTAAAATAAATTAAAAACTTATAAACTAAAACTGTCTCATTCTCTGTATAATATTTGTAGGTGAAAAATTCAAAATTACATTTTCTGTTACTCTTTGCCTTGGGATAAGTTTAGGTGGGGGTGAAGTTATATTCACTATTCTTTAAAATAAAATTGAAATTGCAAATTCATCATATTTCATCATAATTTCACAATTTCTATAAAAAACAGACAAATCAATAGTTAATCCAGATCATGAATCTAAAAATCTCTATCTGAAGACCATGTTGGTGATAACGATGAGCTTGCCCAATTTTAGGGATCATTGGTAGGTCAAACTTTTGGTATTCAGATATTTTTATTTACAGATTCCTTAATTTGGTGTAAAAAATCACTATTGTTGAATTGTCATATAAAACTGAATTAAAAAGAGAATTGTTCATACACAGGACGGAGTGTTTAATGAAACCGTAACTTTCTGTAGTTTCGTCATATTCTTTCCTTCCTGCATTGAAAGTTTTTATTGAAAACTATGAATTTTGGTTAAGTTACTATTATGGTGACATATATAAGAAAATAATCGGTTAAAAAAAAAAAAAAGAGAAATACTTCAGTTTTATTTCTGTTACTGCTGGAGAAAACGAAATTGATAAAATGACAACATGTTTTGAACTTTTGCAGTTTATTTTGGCATACTGTATCCAAAACATAGTTCCAAATATTGTAATATATTATTGCTTATTCTTTGCACAATTGCTGTAAATGTTACTTGTTGTGATAGATATTTTTCTGAATATAAATCAATTGTGAAGCACCTAAGATCTAAAAATATGTATCTTGTGCTTCAGGAGTCTTATTGTATTAGTTACAGAAAAATCAACTGGAGTCATGAAATAATGTGTTGGAATATTATTTATGATTTTGTTAACAGAAAAATAAGAAAAGTGGCACATTAGAATATTGGAATTAAAGTTTTATTTAAAAAATAAAAAGAGCTTTTATTTCTCTATATAGCGTTTTGACATTTTATAGGCTTTTTGGTGTGTATTGAAAAGGGTAGCAAATGGATTGCCTTGAATGCCAAAAGCTCTGGCTATGCCATTGTATTAAATAGACTGAAGTAAAGTATCATTTCTGCATCTTTTTATTTAAATTTTGGTTTTGTAATTATGAATCATCTTTCTCACAAAACTATCTGGTAAAAATTATGTTTATCAATGTATTTTTTAAATAAAACAATCACGTTTATTAGTACTTATTTGCTTTGGTACCTTTGGTGTCGTTTGAAATTTATGTGCTACAGATTGTTTATTGATTACCAATTTTAAAAGCTAAACCTGGTTGCCATTTTAATTAAAAAGTATTAAACAGTTGTAAAAATTGCTCAAGATCATCAAACTTAATTCTGGTAGAATAAGTTAAGTATTTTATGACTTATTAGTTTTCCTTTCTCCTTTAACCCTTTATCGGGCCCAGGCCATTTATTTTCCAAATTCATATTTTATGCAACTATTAGGGAAAAGTAGCTCGTTTATGACCAAAAATACTATTTTTGGAATTCTGTTGTTGCTGTTGTTTATAATAGGGGTGGTAACATATTTACCACCGCCCGGTATAAGCAATGGCATTTTACTGAGTTGTGCAAAAGAAAAAATCATAATTACAAAAATATCGCAAATAAACATGTATTTTTGATGAAAACTATTTATTCTTGATTATTTAAATATACATATAATATAAAATCGACGATTAATATAAAATTGATTACAGATATAAATATAACCAAATGCACTACTTCTACTGATTTTAATTTTAATTTTTATTTATAACACGAAGCAGCACAGAATGGTACATGGCATGTTGAACATAACACCTTGGTACATTTCTGATTTACTTTTGTGCTGCAATACTTGCACCTTCTGTAACTTTCTCCTCTGACTGGCATGTGTGTTCTAACATTAGTTGTTCAGATTTCCCCTTGGAATAGCATTTTCCTTTTTTCGCTGATGCTCAGTTTGATTGCAGTTTTCGTTTTTTACTAGAGAAGCCTCCAATTAGGCTGCGAGCTACTCTCAACCTAAATTCAAGCCTTTTACACAGTGTAAACTTCAGATTGATATAGGTAACCAATTGATGCATTTGATCTAGCCCAAATCTTAGGCTGCTATCACACGGCGGTTTGTTTCGGAAGAACAACTGTTTGGAACAATTCTTCTGCTTTGTCACAACAACCAATCACCATAGATCGCTTTGAGGTTAACACAGAAGAAACTGGTTCCCCATTACAACAAGCTGATAGCTAATTGGTTGAAAACGAACAACTTGCAATTTTTTTGGAAAGGAAGGAAAAAGTCGCACGTCTTTCTATCAATAGTAAACTAGTGAAAAAAATTGTCCAAAACAGTTGTTTGTGTGAAACAAACGTCGTGTGATATGGGCCTTATAAACTCTTTTTACAGGCTTCCCTGGCATATATTGCTTCATTGTGGACCTTCCTTTGAATTTTACCAATTTTTCATCAATAGAATAAAAAGTCTGAATATTTTTCTTGAATTTTTATCTAAATGGGTGATCAAAGAAAAAATGCATTTACTGTAATTTCTCAAATTCTGGCTCATTTCAAGGGACAGCCTTTTGATTGCCATTGCATAGTTGCCAACTCTCCCGATTTAGGCGGGAGACTCCCGATTTTCGACCGCTCTCCCGCCAACCCGATTTACAACATATTTCTCCCGACTTTTTCATATTCTTAATATTTCTCACGATTTTTATGGAGCTTGGCTTAATACTTCGTTATATGAACAAAAAAAAAAAAAAAAAAAAAAAAAAAAGATTTTGGACGTCTGAAAGCAACTGAATTTTCTCTAGATTATATCTAAAATAAAACCTTGCGAATCAGATGAGAATTTCTGCTTTGTGAGTGACAGCATAAGTATCCAGAAACGTCGCTCTCCAGTTGTCCAATGGGCATCGAGCTCCACTGCGTGTCATCTGGCATATATTAGCCAATAAGCACAAAGCAAGCTCAAGGCCGTTGCAAAGAAGATTCTTTAGCCGTTGGGCCATTATTTGGATGTTCTTTCGTTATTTCGTTCATCTTGTCCTGAGTTGTGTGAGTACACGTGCCTTTGGGAAATAGTTTTAGAAATAATCGTCTTTTGTTATGTCTGCGAGAAAGGTGAAATACTCGTGCACTTTTCAAAAATCGTACACAGTTGACTTTCCTTCCACTATTTCTTCAAGGAAATGTAATAAATTTGCGATGTGTACCATCTGTCGTTGCGATTTTTCGATTTCGCATGGTGGAAGGGCAGATGTTCTCAAACATGTGCGTACACAAAAACACAAGGACAACATGAGTTGTTTTGAAAAAAACGAAAAATTAAATTTTTCTTCGGAAACAAAAGACCAAAAAGTGATTAATGCAGAATGTCTGTTCTCTGCCTTTTTACTGGAGCACAACCTACCACTGAATGCATCGGATCACGCTGCAGCTTTATTTAAAAGAATGTTTCCCGATAGTGAAATCGCTAAGAAATACTCTAGTGCAAGGACCAAAACAGGTGCAATTGTTAAAGAAATGGGTTTGAAAAATAAATCTTCAGTTATTGATTGCATTAAAACAGCTCCGTTCTGCTTCTCTACGGATGGAAGCAATAATACCGATTCAAAACTGTATCCAATTGTTGTTTCTTTTTTTAATCCAGAGTCTTCAGAAATTGAGTGCAGTTTACTTTCTGTCCCCACTTTAGAAGGACATTCGACAGGCTTTAATATAGCACAGCTAATTATTAAAACTTTAAAAGAAAATGCAGTCCCTCTGGATAATTGCTTAGCACTTGGTGCCGATAATGCACCAGTAATGGTAGGCTTGAAGACTGGTGTTGCAGGCATCTTAAGAAAGGCAAATTCAGATTTGCAGATAATGAGGTATACCTGTCACCTCTTAAATTTAGCAGCTGAAAAAGGGGCAGCTTCTTTACCATTAAATGTGGATGAACACATTGTTGATATTTATTATTATCTTGAAAGAAGTTCTAAAAGAAAGGGAAAATTGAAACAGTTCCAACAGCTGCATAATACTGAAATAAGAAAAATTTTGAAACGTATGTACACGCTGGCTGTCTTTAAAGAAATGCTTATCTAGAATCCTTAGAAATTATTAATTACTGAAATGCTAATATAAAAGTATTAGATATACAAAGAAATCAAGTACCATGCCAAACAAAATGCTATTTTTAAAGCAAAACATATTAGTAAAACTGTGTTTCGATCAAGCAGTGGTAAATTATTTACCACCTCTAAAATCACTAACCGTGCCGTAGTAAATATTTTACCACCAAATTCAAATATGTATAAAACAAAATATTTCGCTATATTTTTTTAAATGCCTAATACAATTTAGCTATCAAACCTTTAAGATACAAAATATATGAATATATAGCTTTTAACGTATTTTTATATATCAATACACAATAAAATAAGAAAAGAGTACGTGCTTACCCTCTCCATTTTGCTTGAAAATTGGATTGAATGCAGAAATGTTGCTGTTTACGTGGCCTCTAGAGCCACCTATTACAGAAAATGTAAAGCTCTGGTTCCAGAGGAAAATTCCTGATATCGGGCGCTGGTAAATAATTTTCCGTATGCTGCTAGAAAACAAATTGCTTAGTGGTAAGATATTTACCACCTCCTGTAAAAGGCTTAAGCTTTTTGGTACTTTTCCATTTTCCCGGTGCAAGCGATAAGTCGCCAATAATGGTATAACCGATGGCAAACAAAATATCCTCGCTGATAACCTTTTACATCTCATTTTCAAAGCAAGTCGCATCCATTTCTCATCAGATTCATTGTTTCTTTCAATACTGGCATACAGTTGCATAGAATTTTTACCAGATAGTTCAATTTTATGCCCTAAGGCCATTTGCGGTAATTAAGTCAATTAGGATGCAATCACACTGCTCACTCGAAGGCGAAAATATAGAAAATGCAAAGTCAAAGGTTAAATTCATCAGTTCTAATGAGAATGCACTAGCGAAGTAAAGCACTGCATTTTTACATAATTTCTGAGTAAGTGATTCGTACGAATTGAAATAATTCTTGCATTTAAACTTGTGTTCCAGACTAATATTTAACTTGAAATTAATGTAGATAATAACTAAGAGAATTAGATTTTTGTCAATCAATCAGTCAGACAAATTATTGCTGGGATAGCGCATGAAACACGCTGTTTCCAGCTCATGAAGAGTTGCGTATAAGCACATGACTTTAAAAATTCTGAAGTTGAAGCTGAACTATTGAAGTGATAAAAAAAGAAGGCCCAAAGCATGGCAGGCGTAGAGGGAGGTGTCAGTCACGAGAAGTAGGCGTGTCTACTAACCAGAGCAGGAACGCAGAGTCCGGAGGGCGGTGCTATTCCCTGAAACCCGAGCAAACTCGAAATTAAGCAAAGTTAATATCAAATTCATCATGCAAAAGAATAAGAGAAATTTTACAAGTCCATTTTTATCATCTGTTCAACCATTCCCAGGGCAAGTAATACTTTGTCCTGCGGCGAATCAATTTTCTTACATTTTTCAACAAATTCTAGGAATTTGACTGCAATCTTCTGAAGGTTTTTATTCATCGCAAAATCCACTTTAGCTGGAGTACTAGCATCTGAGTGGGAGTCTGATGGCATACTATTTTCTTTCTGTAATGGTATTTCAGTCAACGGAGACATATTCATAGACTGCGACTTCCGTGCTGAAATCCTTTTCATCCTGTCAGAGACAACATGAATTTTTGGTTTAAATTCGCATAACTTCGAAGTAGTAATATGATCCTTTGTACAGTTCACGCAAGTAGGTTTCAGTTCTTTGGCTAATTTGCCTGTGTAGGTCAGGTGTCCCTGCCCACACTTGAGACATCTTGGCGAATTGTTACAAAACATCTGACCGTGTCCATATCGTTGACATCTGAAGCAAATCATGTTGCTTAGATTGCATCTATATCTTCTAAACTTGACTCTAAGGTCCAGCAGAGTTTTCTTTCTGTAGATGTTTCTACTCACTTCGTTCCTCTTGAATGATGCAAAGAAAACTGGTAACTTTATTTCCTTTCCATCAATTTTCTTGGTAAACTGCGTTACGTTTAATACAGGGAATCCATCTTTAACCAACTCAGCCTTGATTTCTCTTCCACAGACGAGTCGTCAGGCAATCCACGAATAACCACTTTCAGCGGTATATCTTTCTTAGGGCGAAAGGTGCTAAATTGCACTTCATCTTTCATTAGCACAGCTAGTGCTCTATCTCTTTGATCGGCTGTATTAAAAATCAGAGTGATTTTATCGTTAGTCAAAACGCCAACGTAATCCTTGATGTCAAATTTGTTAAATTGTCCTCTCAATTCGCTCCATTTCACATCCGGTCTTGGGCAGAAAATCGGTGGAAGTCGTTCACTTTTATGATCAGTCTTAGTGTTAGAAACAAACATAAGATCTTTATCAGCTTTCGCGGAATTATCAGCACTGTCCATAGCCACTGGATCAGGAACTGTAACGAGAGCTTGAAAACAGTTTGACGTTACTACTTTGGAAATCTCAGTAGCAGCGGGAGTCTTCTTCATAGGGGTTTTCAACGGTTCCTTAACAGGAGCAGCGAAAATCTTAGCAGTCTTCGTAGGCGTTTGCCATTCATCATCTGTAGTTTTATCTGATATGAGAAACTGCTTTCTCTTCCTTTCAGCTTGTCTTCGGTAAAATTCAATCACAATCGGATGCTTTTTGGGAAATTCTTTCATGAAATCTTTATCACAGAATTGATCCAATGAAAGGCTTTCCTTCTCCGTAAGGGCAAGGAAAATCTTCTCCGCTTTCCTTAGCGCTGACTTAGCAGGCCTGCCGTTTCGTAATTGTTCTTGCAGAACATCCACTTTGTTAAGAGCTTCGTATATCTCTTTATTTGCAGGATCATCCAAAGCATGACCAAAATTCTTTAATACAGCATACGACTGGTCCACAAGGACCGAACGATGTTCGTTAGGCATAGCGATAATGCACGAGGCAAGGGACGTGCTTCGAAAAATTCACGTGGTTAAAACCAGAGAAGCGTCGGAGACAGACAACCTTCACGTATGAAAGCCACACCTCGATATGATATGAGATAGATTTTTGTAGCATAGTTTACGTGAAATGAGATCACTTGGGGTCACGTGATTTGAACCGGTGATTCAGGATGTTGAACCATGAAAGCACAATAAATTCTTAAATTAATGTCTTTTTACAAATTTATTGTGTTTATTTATTGGATTTTTACAAAATTTTAAACGATATTAAAACGTTTATGCCTTCAAAATAAAAAATTCTTAGAACTAACATGTGTTAGAACAACGTGAACTAACGTGTTTTAGAACTAACATGTGTATGCTGTATGTTGTCTGCTCGCGGACACTTAGCCGACAACCATTTAGCCAACGAGACACTTAACCGACACCAGTTAGCCGACATAAACATTTAGCCGACAAGGACACTTAGCCGACACGGACAGTTAGCCGACTCACAGAATTCGCCGTCAGGGCATTTAGCTACGGGACAGTTAACTGTCAAGACATTTAGTCAACAGGACACTAAGCTGATAGTGAGGTTTAGCTGATGCGTACCCAATAATCATTTAAATTTAAAGTCAATTACAAAATTTCTCGACTTCTCCATAAGTTCAATATTTAAGTTATTTTTTTCATTCATCAGTAAAGTTCAGTTTTCGATTATTGAAGATCTCATACGTGCTTTTAATTATTGTGTTAATTTAGCATTGTTTGGTATGTAACGTGCTGTTTGGTGTATATTGGCCAAATTGGAAAAGCGCTGAAATTTCTCGTCAGGGAATGTGAATTAAATTTCGAAAGGAAAAGAGAATTTTTTTTAGCTAAGTACGATAGTCACTTAATTACATTTTAAAATGGGATCTTCAAAAATTAAACGTAATGCTTCTTCATTTAATCAAGTGGGTATTTTTGAACTCTTTCACATGATTATCAATTTCCCTTGTTTACTTAATGATAATAATTTTCCAATCTCGTTCTTCCAAATACATTCAAATTTCTAATATCTTTACGTTTCGTTAATATTTTACTCGTCACATCATGTTACATTCTTTCCCTTATAAAATCGTTTGGCTCCTCCCACTATTGAAATTTCCTTTCCTTGTCTTATGAAGCGACGCAATCGCAGATGTAGGTATCCAGCCATTGCCTTACCCTGTATATAGCAAGTGAAATTACTGAGCATAAGTTTTTCTGTGCTAGCATTAAGTTCAGGAGATTTGAATGCGAAGCATTCAGATACCATATTAGCAACGTAGGAGGGGATGAGCAATTATATTCATAGGGAGCAAATATAGTTATCTGCCAGATACTGTTTAGGCATAACTTGGTTGTAGGAATATCATGCGAGAATCCGCAGTGAGGTGGGATCATTCATTTTGTGTTACGAAGCGCAGTCACTTGAGAGACATCGTACGCTAGACTGAACTGGCTGCTGTCCTCACCATAGTAGGAGTAGACCGTTCTGAAAAATCTGAATAATGCAATAAAAATTATTGTTATTCTTGAATTACATTATATATAATTTGCTAAATTAGTGAATTTATTTTCATGGAATGATTTTGCACTTGATTTGCTTATGCTTCTGAATTTAAATGATATTGTAGATTAGTTCGAGAATTAAATCTTTTATATGTTTACACATTTTTTTTTTAAATTAAAAAAAATATTTTTTGGCTTTAAATTTGCTTTTTTACTTTCTACGTGTTTGTTAAAATTTAAATTTAAATTTCATTCCTTGCAGCAATGGCACAAAGAATTATTTAATTATTTATTTTATTAAATTTGTATTTAAATTAAATTTATGTAATTAAATTCAATTTTTTCTTTTGGAGGCTTAGTTTAGCAAATATATTTTATTTTGTCATTAGAAACAATTAAAAAAAGAAGACAAGCAAAGGTATAAATTATTTGTGACCTCTATAATTTGCAGTTCATGTCACCATTCTTAAGATAAAAATATTGTGACATTTTATTGACCATGCCTCTCGCTTAAAATACATACTTAGGTTAATGTTTATTGCCCTAAACTAGTTCATAATGTTGAATTTAGAAGTAAAATATTCTTTAAGGTTTTGTTTTTTTCATAACTGAAGCTGCAGAATTGGGGTCACAAAGTAGGGCGGAGCAAAGTGACAGATTGTGAAAAGTCACCGTAATGTAGTGCCATCTAACGATGCTAGATTGAACTATATCTGTCATGTAAATAGATATTATTTACTGTGTTGAAAGTCGTGATGTGTAATTTGCAATATAATATGCTATATTAATGTTTTTCTTATAAAGTATAACTTTTCTCAATATCTGTTAAAAATGTATAAATTTTCATTTCATTTCTTATTAAATTTTTTTTTCATCTTTCATTCCTTCTCTTTCTCGTTTTTGGTTTAGCGGCCACCTAACAGTAATAAGTTTGGTTTATGTAATTACGGCAAAGCCAGAGGGCTATTTAGAGGACTTTCTAAGGAAAACTTCCTCGTATACATGCTACACATGGAAAAAACCACGAAAACAGCCTGTCTGTTCGCAGAATTCAAATTCGGACTTAACTGCCAAGGTTCAGTAATATTACTGCTCGGCAGCTGCTGACTAACAAAATAGAGTGACCGTTTTACTTAATACATAACCAGTCTCTTCCAATAAAAATTGCCTTTTTAAGCTAGAACTTTATTAATACATTCAGGAAAATGGGCACCAAAAATTTTCCCATTACTATGTAGCTAAACCGAAAACGAGAAAGAGAAGGAATGAGAGAGAAAAAAAATAAAATGAAATGAAAATTTATACATTTTTAACAGATATTGAGAAAAGTTATATTTTATGAGAAAAACATTAATATAACATATTATGGTACTTTTCCGTTTGGTAAAGTCGCCAATAATGGTACGATCGATGCCAAACGGAATATACTTGCTGGTAACCTTTTACTGTTCATTTTCAAAACAGATCGCAGCCATTTCTTATCAGATTGATTGTTTCTTTCAATACTGGCATACAATTACATAGAATTTTTATCAAATAGTACAATTTTATGCCCTAAGGCCATTTGTGGTAATTAAGTCAATTAGAATGCAATCACACCGCTCACCCGAAGGCGAAAGTATAGAAAAAGCAGTCAAGTGTTAAATTCATCAATTCTAATTGAGAATGCACTAATGAAGTAAAGTACTGCGGTTTTACATAATTTCTGAATAAGCTGTTCATATGAATTGAAGTAATTCTTGCATTTAAATTTGTATTCCAAATTAAGAGTTAACTTGAAATTAATGTAGAAAATTTGAGAGAATTATATTTTTGTAACGTAGTTTGCGTGAGATGAGATCACTTGGGGTCACGTGATATGAACTTGGCGAATCAGGATGTTGAACCATGAAAGCATAGTAAATTCTTAAATTAATGTCTTTTTACAAATTTATTGTTTTTATTTATTGGCTTTTTACAAAATTTTAAACGATATTAAAATGTTTATGCCTTCAAAATAAAAAAAATTCTTAGAACTAACATTTGCTAAAACTTTTTATGTGTATGTTGTCACCAACTGCTTGGCGAGATTTGCGCCGAAAATTACACATCGCGACTTTCAAAACATAGTACATAATATTATCTATTGACATGACTGATCTATTTAAATCTAGCATCGATAGATGGCACCACATTACGGTGACTTTTCATGATCTGACACGCTTTGCTCCGCCGTACTTGATTTGTGGCGGCCTCCTTCTGCAGCTTTAGTTATGAATAAAATAAAACCTTAAAGAATATTTTACTTCTAAATTCAATATTAACCTTAGTAAGTATTTTAAGCGAGAAGCGGGGTCAATAAAAAGTTAGAGAATTTTTATCTCAAAGATGGTGGCATGAACTGCAAATTATAGAGGTCACAAATAATTTATACCTTTGCTGGTCTTAAAAATTCACTTTTCTAAATTGTTTTTCGTAACAAAATAAAATATATTTGCTAAACGAACTCTCACTGCCATATGTTTCTATAAAAAAAGTATAATTCAAGAATAACAATAATTTTTATTGCATTTTTCAGATTTTTCATGACAGGCAAAGGAAATTTCATTAGTGGGAGGAGCCAAACGATTTTTTAAGGGAAGGAATGTAACACGATGTGATGAGCAAAATAGTAATGTAACGCAAAGATATTAGAAATTTGAAAGCATTTGGAAGAGCGAGATTGAAAAATTAATATCATTAAGTAAACAAGAAAAATTTTTTATGATGTGAAAGTTGATTAAATGAAGAAGCTTTACGGATAATTTTTGAAGATCCCATATTAAAATGTTATTAAGTGACCGCCGTACTTAGCTAAAAAAATTCTTTTTCCTTTCGAAATTTAATTCATATTCCTTGACGAGAAATTTCAGTGCTTTTTCAATTTAGCCAATGTACACTAAACAGCACGATACATATCAAACAATGCTAAATTAACACAATAATTAAAAGCACGTATGAGATCTTCAAGAATCAAAAACTGAATTTTACTGATAGGTGAAAAAAATAACTTCAATATTGAACTTATGGAGAAGTCGAGAAATTTTGTAATTGATTGTAAATTTAAATGATTATTGGGTACGCGTCAGCTAAACGTCACTGTCGGCTTAGTGTCCTGTTGACTAAATGTCTTGACAGTAGTTAACTGTCCCGTAGCTAAATGCCCTGACGGCGAATTCTGTGTGTCGGCTAACTGTCCGTGTCGGGTAAATGTGCAGTCGACATACCTGCCAACTTTTACGAATTTTTCGTAATTTTTATGAAAATGCGTTTGTCTTTAAGATTTTACGATCGTAATCCATTTTTTACGATTTTTTTTCCTTTTTCAAGTGTTTTCAGTGATTTTTGTCGAAATTTTAGAATTTTCCGCCAATTGCATCGTGTTTTACCGCCAACTACAGACTACTTCGAATCCAGTAACCTGCGGTTTCGCACAACTCGCCGCTTAACCAGCCAATCCAATGCGTTGAACTTGTTTCTCCCTATCTTTTCTTTGGGGGCGCCAGATTATTTTTTTCGCGTTCGCTTCAGCAGCAAGGGAATTACTCAGCTCGGACTGAGCGAGCGTAGATTGTCGCATTCCTTTTTTTTTTTTTTTTTCCACGCACTACGAATTTTCTGAATACGTTGTTGTTACGAAATGAGTTCAAAAAAACCGTATTCTCAATATTTTCGGCCAGCCTACAATTTCCAACAATTAAAGAATCCTTTAAAGGAAATAACTATGCATTTTGCAACGTGTGCGTGTGTGACTTCATAATATGTCACGGTGAAAGAAGCGACATTGTGAAAGCAGGAAGTTAATGCTTCGGCTTCGACAACGTCAAAGAAAGTGGATGATTTTTTTTTTTTTTTTTTTTTTTTTTTTTTTTTTTTTTTTTTTCAAATTTGGCTACGAATTCGGATGCCGATGTCATTTTGGCAGAGTGTTTGTTTACTGCATTCCTCATCAAACACAACGTGCTGCTAAGCGCTGCCAATCACGCCGGTCAACTTTTCAGTCGGATGTTTCCCGACTCCAAGATTGCTCAGAAATATGCTTGTGCTCGCACGAAAACATCTTCTATTGTGAACGAAATTGCTTGCGATGCACAAAGTAAAACGATAGCTGCACTCCAGAATTCAGCATTTTCGGTGTCAATCGATGGCAGCAACGACAGTGATTTGAAGCTTTACCCCATCATTGTCACATATTTCTGTGATGTTTCTGATGAAATGAAAACTCATCTTTTGCGTCTTCCATTGTTAAATGGAGACGCTACGGGGAAAATATTGCCTCCTTGGTAATTAATGAGTTGAAACAACTTAACATCCCAATATCAAACTGCATTTCATTTGGTGCAGATAATGCTCATGTCATGGTGGGTGACAAAAAGGGTGTAACCTCTTTCCTCAAAAAAGAACAAAATGAATTAACTATTATTGAATGCCCATGCCACTTAATTAATTTGGCAGCAGAAAAAGCTTTTAAATGCTGAAGTGGCAAATTTGAAACAAATTGAAAATTCATCTTTTGAAAAGATTCTTTTTTTATTGATAAATTTCCATTTTTGTTAACAATTAAAGAAAATGAATGCCATAATAATGCTTTAGATGAACTACAGAACCAATTTTCTGATGCACAGTTTGAAGACTTTGCCAGTTCTGGAGAAGATAGACTTGATGTCCTCTTTGGTACCTTAAAAAGAATAAAAAGAGCTGATGTAACACCAAAATATGATAGACTAGCAAAAGTTTTATGTGCTATTCTCGTAATTCCACACAGTAATGCTGAGTGCGAGAGAGTCTTCAGTGTTGTGAAGAAAAACAAAACTATGTTTCGATCTTCAAATTCACCATAAACTCTAGAAAACATTTTAATTGCTAAATGTTGTGAGGAAACTAATTGTTATGACCTTTTTCTATTTGTATAAATTGTTATTTTTTTAATATCAAAGCATGATATTAATTCTTCGTGTTCTTCTGAATTTTTATCTTTAGAGGTTGGCAGGTATGGCAGTCGGTTAAGTGTCCCGTCAGCTAAGTGTCACGGACCCTATGTTGTTTCCAATAAAGTGTGCTTGGCGAGATTTGTGTCGGCGAAACGGAAAATGCCAGTGTTTTTAGTGTTAGTTTAAATCAAAAGTATTTTTTTATGCATTTTCTTAATTATTATTTTATTTTAGGGAGATGTGGCATCAAGCCCTGAGATACACTTTGAACCTATTGTTAAATTGCCTTTAGTTGAAATCAGAACTTTAGAAGAAAATGAAGAAACACTCTTTCAAATGTAAGTTGGTCATTTATTTAAATTATGTAACAGAAATAATATAACTTAAATTGACTGTTTTTAGTATAGAGTTGTGATTATTGTTTGAACTAAATGCTACAAATGTGCAGTTGCATCAGAAGATTATTAAAGGCAATGAAATTAAGTTTCACGCTTGTATATTTTTACTTTTGAAGCAAAATTTCATGTTACTTGTCTGTATTAAAGTTTCATATTTCTATTCTTAAGCTGGAATTAAGTTTTCAACATTATACAATTTACAAGAGTGTAAACTTTAATTTTATTGCTAAAACACTCGCCCCCTTTTTTTTAGTATTACTGGATACAATGAAATGAATAAAAGCAAAGCATTTATAAATTCAGAATATCATTTCTTTTTTAAGCATGTGCATTCTTGGTGTAGCAGAGTTAATGTTTGAGAAGAAAGATAATTTGGTATTAATAGACATTATATGTCAGTAAATGTTTAAATCTTTTTATTGCATTGTTGGAATATTGTGCATTAATGTAGTGCTTAATATTTTCAATCCATGGAGAAAGAAACTGTAATTGATGTTTACAGTTATTATTGAACTGCTGTGATCAGAAAAAATCAACTTTTGAATGTGCTTATGTTTTTCTAATCAGTTGGAAACAAAATTATATTAAGTAAAATAATAAATAGGATTTCCGGATATGTTTAATAGAATTTTTCTTTAAATGTTTATTGTTATTAAAGTAAATTGCTAACAGAATTGTATTAAATTATATTATACTAGCAGCTTTGCTGCCAGCCTTCGTCTGGCTTCTAAATGTACCAGAAAAATGGCTGAAGGGAACACTAAACATTAAATTTAAAAACTGCATAGAATTTTACTCTGCAGAAGAACTTCATAAAAGAGTTATTACGTATAACAAAATTACAATGAAATAAGCAATATCCCTTAATACAAATATTAATTATCCTAATAAATAAATTAACCAACTTCCCTTTGCAAAATCTTAAGAACTGAAATGGTATAAAGGAGGTTAAGAACTTTGTTTCCTAAAAAAATCACTCAAAACTTTTCAATATCTTAAAAACAGTGAAATGAGCAATAAATAACATAAAAAAAAAAAAAAAAAAAAAAATTCTGAAAAGCCAAGTATAATTAATGATATTTTATCTTATACTTTTAAGAGAAAAAAATTACAATGAAATAAGCTATATCCCTTAATACAAATTTTAATTATCCTAATAAAAAATTAACCAACTTTCCGTTGAAGAAAAGAAATCATGCAAAACTTTTCAATATTTTACAAACTGTGAAATAAGCAAAAAATAACATGAAAGCAACTCAAAAAACATAAAATTCCGTGCAGAATTTTACTCTACAGAACAATTTTATCAAAAAAAAAAAAAAAAATCAATAAAAGTGTATTATATATATATATAAATGAGAATGAAATACGCGAATCTTTTAAAAACAGTGACATAAGAAATACGATGAAAAATTGTTGCCAAACCCATATTTCTAAAAGAATGAAACTTTTCCTAAAAAAATCACTCAAAACTTTTCAATATCTTAAAAACAGTGAAATGAGCAATAAATAACATAAAAGAATACAAAAACAAAAAATTCTGAAAAGCCAAGTATAATTAATGATATTTTATCTTATACTTTCAAGAGAAAAAAATTACAATGAAATAAGCTATATCCCTTAATACAAATATTAATTATCCTAATAAAAAATTAACCAACCTTCCGTTGAAGGAAAAAATCATGCAAAACTTTTCAATATCTTACAAACAGTGAAATAAGCAAAAAAATAACATGAAAGCAACTAAAAAACATAAAATTCCGTGCAGAATTTTACTCTACAGAACAACTTTATCAAAAAAACTCAATAAAAATGTGTTATATATATATATATATATATAATTTATTTCCTAAACGGTATTGATTAATTGATTATATTATCTCCTAAGTTTAATTAAAGTAGAATTATTTTAAAAGTGTGCATCCATACTGGTAAGTTATATTTTGAAAGATGTTTTGAAGTAATTTAAAAGCAAAATGTTAATAATGTTTTAACGGGGACTGGAGTTAAATCATCACGAAGAATAATATTACAATTGTAAAAGGAAAAATTAAAACATGTAATTATTGTCATTGATCAGAAATTAGTTGACTTTTCAAGGGGAACAAACCAACTCCCGTTCAATGAACAATAATTGAAAAAAATACGTAAATATGAAAGTGTTTCGTCTTTACTCGAGTTATAAGTTAAAGCCAAACCGGCAATTCTAGTCAGGCCAAATATTTCCGCGAATAGTTGCTACTCAAAGAACTTATTCTCATGAAGCATTTTAGTCAATTCAATTTGGAGCACTAAATGCATTTAAGTTCATACAACATTATATATATATATATATATATATATATATATATAAATGAGTATGAAATATGCGAATCTTTTAAAAACAGTGACATCAGAAATACGATGAAAAATTGTTGCCAAACCCATATTTCTAAAAGAATGAAACTATTCAAAATGATGCTATTTCATCAAAAATCTATCAACAATAATAAGACAGGAAATTGTTGCCAAAATCACAATTTTAAAGATGTGAGATGTGAGAAGTGTTCTCGGAAGCTTCATTTAAAAAGTTTTTAAAAAATACAAAATATTATCATTTTTTCAAAATTCTTTTTGTAAAAGCAGTCACAAGGATGAAAGTTTAATGTACCCAAAAATCAAAGAAAAATAAACTGTACATTTTTAAAAATAAACTTTTTTAGAAAAAATCCTGCTGAAAACTTGTTAAGCTCCTTTTGTTAAATAAATTTGTATTTAATCGATTTATTGAAACATGGAATTTATTTTAAGTTCGTAAAATAGCTAAGTGCCTACGTTTCATGACGATGTGAAAATGGAGTGTGTAGAGTAAAATCTCGCTTTCCTATAGCCCATTATGTCTCAAAATGACGCAATTTCGTCACAAAACATAAAATAAAAAAAATTCAAATTTCGAAAAAAAACGCTTCGAGGTGCACTGACTCTTGTCTAGATGCACCTATGTACCAAATTTCATAGCCATGGGTCTATTAGCTTACACGCAGTGCGAACGAAAGACACACACACACAGACAGATTCTTTGTTTTATTATATGTAATTTGCTCTATATGTTTGTTAAATAACTTTTATTATATCTATATTCTGAGTTACCAACTCTCCCGATTCACAATTTACTGTATATTCCAGCACATAACATGCATCTTAAATCCAATTCCTAATTTCGCAAATTCATTCAAGTCAGAAATGCATTTTTACCCACAATTTATGTCCTCCTTTTCTCGAAATTCTACAATATTTTTCTCGTGCACAGCTGCATTAAATGCAACCCACTCTCTTAGCCAAATTATTTACTCCCCTTAAGCATACTGTTCTCCTTATCACTTGCAATTTTAGTATATTATTGTTCGAAAGACTAGAAAAACACTTTGAATGAATGACTTGAAAGGATAAGATCATCGCATAAGTATCCTTAATGTTCCTCCATGAAGAAGAGGGTGCTGCATATAATATGACGAATATACTTAAAATTTAAAATATGCAATTTGAAATTATAGATGCATGTTGTTATATCCTGGAATGTTGTGAATTGGGAGATTTGGCAACTCAGAATATAGATATAATACAGTCAAAAATCTTTAATCCGGACCTCAAAGCTACAAACCTTCTGTGCATGCGCATAATAGCTTTACGCATGTGCATATACCTTTACACGTGCGCATAATATGTTTACGTATGCACGTTTAATGTATAACGGACGGTATAAGCTAAGCTAAAATTATCTATTTCAGTTAATGTTGCAGATTGTGTTGTTCCTTAATCTTCTAATTGGATCCAGCTTATTATTTTTTGCAGACTTATAGAGAAATTTTGTGAAAGTAAGCTTGAACTTTCGATTATGTCAAAAAGAATTTCCGATTCTGGAGCTGCCAAAGGATTTACAAAGTGAAAGCATGTTTTGATGTCCGTCAAACAAAAAGTGGAATTGCTGCAAAAAATGGATAAAGGCATATCCTTTGTTTCTCTAATCATTCCGAAATCTGTTTATCGATTCTGCGCTGTTCTGCCAGGTGGGGGGAGCTTATAATTCCTTACTAAATGTAGTATTTCATCTCGATGTACCCCTTCTTTGATATGATTTAAATCAAATTCCTCGTCATTATAAATATCACGAATACACATCAAATAGTTTTCTGGTTGCAATTTTCTAATTTTGACTATGCGTAATGTATGCTTTATGCATGCGCGCATTGAAAGAAATGTTTAATAAAGTAAGCAAATAAATATTAAGTGTTTTTTTTTTTTTTGTAAATTTTGATACTTTTTAGATCATAATTGCTCTTTATTTCATAAATTACGGTTTCATATTTTTAATTTTATAATTTCTGCATGTCATCTTACCAGATTTAAATTGATGATCTATAATCCGGAATCGCCGAAGTCCCGCCGAGTCTGGATTAAAGACTTTTGACTGTACAAGTTATTTAATATATAGAGCAAATTTAATATAAATTTATATTTCTTTTAGAATTTAATACAATTTTGTATGCAATTTATTTTAATAACAGTATACATTAAAAAATTGTATTAAACATATCCGAAAATCCTATTTATTATTTTACTTAATATAATTTTGCAAAATGGCTCCTAGAAAATTGCTAGAATGGATTAATTGCTAGGAAACATCATATGTTTATTTGCTATTAAGTGGGCAAAAAAGGATGCAAATGAAAGTGAAAACTTTAAAGCAACTTTGAGTTCGTGTAGTCGATTTATGTCACAGAATAATTTAGTTCCATAAGAAAAAAAGTTTCACAAAGGTTTCAGAAGGATTTAGACAACAAATTGATGAGTTTCTAAGACTATATTATTGACCTATGAAGAGAAAATAAATAAGTAAATAAATAAATATTTACTGTCATATATTGGAAATGTGGATGAAACTTCAGTAACGTTTATTATGATAGGAAATAAAGCAATTGATGTGAAAGAAACAAAATAGTTCACATAAAGAGAATATGTCACCAAAAATACTTTCCTGCTTAGCTGACAGTACAAAAATAAAATATGTGGTTGTTTTTAAAAGAATGACTTTGCCAAATTGTAATTTCCCAAATGGTGTTTTCTTTCATGTTCACGAGAATGGATGGATGAAAGCGGTGTGAAATAAGGAATAATAGCAGAAGCATCTTTTTCCCCTTAAAGAATCCAATAAGTCTTTTACTTTTGGACATATTCAGATCCCATCTAATGCATAATACAAAGAAATTGTTCAAAGAGTGTAATACAGACATGGCAGTTATTCCAGGCTGATTAATGCCATTAATTCAGCTGATCAATGCCATTAATTCAGCCTTTAGATGTATCGGTAAACTGCTTAAAGAAAATTTAAGACGACATTGGAATATGTGAATCTTAGAAGGTGAAGAACATTTAAAAAAGGAGGCCAAGGGCATCATGCCAGTCTAGAAGTAGTGTGTAAGTGGATAGTAAAAATCTGGAATGGAATCAAAGATAACGTAATTCTAACGTCATTTAAAAAACGCAATATATCTTAACAGTTGAGATGAAACGGAAAATTATTTATGGATAAGAAAACAGTGATTGTGAATATGGGCGTAGCCAGGGGGTGCAGGAAAATGCATTTGGACCCCCCTAAACGAATGCAACTCTTTTTTTATTTCAACTAACAAGTTAGCGAAAAGTTTTCTGTTTCTTATATTATTCTTCCCCCCCCCCAGTATTATGTTTTGCAGAAGTTCTAAATATCGTGCAGCCGTTAATGTAGCCTGGTAAAATACTGTTATTATAAATTCCATACCAAACATTGACATTGAATTTGGTTTTCGATTAAACACAGGCAGAACATGATGGCTTTTCCAGTGCCCAGTAATGAATGTTCTTCCTATGATACATTTTATGTTATGAAAAGCATGCCTCATCCGTTCACACTGTATCTGCCAAGAATGTTGGCTGGACCTCTATCTGATTTGTGACAAAGTTTCACCATGTGAAGCGTCTCTCGGCATTCCCATTCAATAATGCGTGATTAGGTGTTGGCTGGTATGAATGGGCACCTAATTCATTTAGAACTTTCCAAACAAGATTTTTTGAGAGGCCACAGTTTTCACCTATCGGAAATGTGAAGGAGTATGATAAAACACCATCCGGCTATACTATTCGCCCTACCGTAACTGGTCTGCCGGATCGAAGTCGGCTTGTTACACAACTTAAGCCCCCTTAAACATTTTACAACCTGTACAAAGTTTTGCATGTAGGATGCTGGCCTGCAGAAAATGTTGCCAATACAACCACACTGTCGATCATGCATTGCACCCTCATTCACCGTAAAGCAGAACCATCTCACAATAATCACTTTTTGAAAATCGTTCCATGAACATGAGCTTCAACATACAACCCCGAGGTGATATCTCTTTTATAGCTGTCTGGGGTGAACAGATGTGAGGTTTTATACACTATTTACATAATTCACAAATTCGCACACCAAACTCAAGTTGTATTGAGTTGATTCATTTTGTGACACAATCTGCATGTTATCTACTGTTTGTAGTGGCAGTCAGTACAAGGATGCACCCCGCGGCGTTTGAACCACAGTCCTTTCAATTGTAAATTAAAAGTGATAGTACTGTGCCGTGATGCAGGCTCATGTTTTGTCCAAAGGATAATCTTCTCTCTTTCGTTCAAGTTTCGTGATATCACAGTTTTGGAAATTGTGAAGAAACACACGCATTTTTAGCATTCATATCTACAAGGTGTCTTTGTACTAAATTGATGATGCTCAACAACTTTGTAATTCACATTTTTTTCCTATTTCGTATGGTTTTCAAGGTAGGGACACTAACTCCTTCGGTTTCCACCAGGTGGTGCTCTAAGCTATCACATCTAGTAGTGCACAGCCATTTTACTATGCCTAGACACCACTTTTATGACTATAGCTGCAGCCGTTTGGCAGTTAAATGGGTGGTACCGGACTTTCAAAATTTGAGTGTATTCTATATGCTACCAAAATAAAAGTAATTTTGAAATATTAAAATGATTGGTTTTTGTCATGATTATGATTTTGTATTTCATGTTTTTTTCTCTTTTCTCTTTTTTTTTTTCAGGAGAGCTAAATTGTTCCGATATGACAGGTCAGCAGATCCTCCAGAGTGGAAAGAACGAGGCACAGGAGAAGTTAAAATTTTGAAACATAAATCGGAAGATTATGTTCGCATATTAATGCGAAGGGACAAAACTTTGAAGATATGTGCAAATCACTACAGTATGTTTTGTTTGTAGTTTAGTTTATACGGGTTCTAATTCTTTGGAGTTGTTTTCTAACATACCAAATTTTACTGGTGAATATTGGGTTATAAAATATTGCTGTATATAGATCTTAAAATTGTAATATGTTTTAAATTATGCAAGAAACTTGATAAAATGTTTGCTGAGTTCCTCCCCCCCCTGCATGTTCTTATATAGAAGCCTATTCTTTCTCATATGCAACAAAATATGCTGCATCTGGTAGTTGAATGTTGTTGGTGATCTGCTTTTTTAAATCTGACATAAATGCGAAAAAACTTGAACCACACCACTTGAAACTTGAAAAAAATCAGTCGCAGAAAGATAGGTCTGGGGAGTAATGGAGCTTTGACAGAATATTTTAATGAATTTTAGTTTATCTGATCCAGTACATAGTAAATGCAACTATAGCTGCAATACACAGTGTACAGTGTTGAACTAGGGAGAAATTGTTTTACATTAATCTGTCTTTACAGTTTTGCTATCTATAAGCTCATGCTTAAATACAACTAGAATGTGATTCTGGTATCTCTGCTCCCCCCCCCAAAAAAAAACTTTTCCGATAAAGGATCCAATAATATCAAAACACTATTTTGTTTCATACCAGCTGAATAACTGCAATTGGTGTTCAGTGTGGTGTCCGCCGATAACATCGCGGCAAAAACATCGTGGACGAAAACGTCGCGGAGAAAACAATGCAAGGCGAAAACGTCGTGCTACAAAACACCGTGGGAGAAAACATCGTGGCACAAAACGTCGTCGAAAATATAGCAGTTCAAAAAAAAACATCGCAGTTTAAAAACATCGTCGTCGAAAATATCGTGGTAAAAAATAAAGTATCTACAAATCATCGCATGACGATAACATCGCAGACATGCTTTTTTCAGGTTTTAATAATTGTAAATGGATATTCCCATAATGATTTGTGAGCGCAAGGTGTAAAGAAGGATAAATTTTACTTTCACATTTTTTATTAACTAATAAATTTTTGCTGAAAACGTAAGAAAACTTAAGCATAGAAAATTAAATGTAACTTATAGATTATACTTTTCATGAAATATTACCAGTAAAAACTTTATAAAAAGGATTTATTAATGGCCTTTGTTAGTTAACTATGTCGGTTTAAAATTTTATTAAGTGCTATAAGTTGCATTAATTTTCTATGCTTAAGTTTCCTTTTTATTTTCTCGGCAAAAATTTATTAATTAATAAAAAATGTGAAAGTAAAAATTATCCTTCTTTCCATCTTGCGCTCACAAATCATTATGGGAATATCCATTTACACTTATTAAAGCATGCCTGAAAAAAGCATGTCTGCGATGTTATCGTCATGCGATGATTTGTAGATACTTTATTTTTTACCACGATATTTTCGACGACGATGTTTTTAAACTGAGAAGTTTTTGAACTGCTTTATTTTCGACGATGGTGTTTTGTACCACGATGTTTTGTAGCACGACGTTTTCGCCTTGCGTTGTTTTCTCCGTGATGTTTTCGGCTGTAACCGTTCAGTGTAGCAGTGATCATAATTCGGCCCTCATATGCCTTCCAGTAATTTTGAGAAGCAGAAAGTACTAAAAATATTTTGTCAGCTGGTGGAAACTATGTAAGACCGGAGAAAACATCTACTCTCAGTTGTTCTTGTTGATAGTTCAATGTGAGTGCGGAGTACTGAGATACCTCTGGGCTAGCTTAGTTGTTTAGATATGCTTTGCATTCTGTTCACATTCCGTAAGTTTGTGTTTAATGTTCTTAGTAGTGTGAGTGATCGTGAACTGATTGTACTGTGTGATGCACTGACTGTACAAGTATTTCTATGGAAAATTTCAGAACTCTGAAATAAATAAAATAAATTGATCAACCTATTATCAATTCCTATGTGCATTCAATTTATTACAAACCCGTACTCTCACAACAATATTAACACAAAATTTTTGTTATTAATGCAACAGTTATCTTAGTAGCTAGTAAAATTGGCATTAATGCTAGTTACTGAATGTATGCATCACTTTTTCCTGCAAGAGCAAAATTCAAAGAAAAACTTGATCTGATGAAGAAATTTCCTGTGTCAAAATGGCACTTTAGGGTAAAGAACATTTATGGACTTTATTAGCATCCCCTGAATGAACTTAAATTTCAAGGAATGCTAACTTTACCTATTTAATCAAAAAAGCTTTAAATGATTTTGAAGTTTGAAGTTGAAACAAGGAAGCAGATTTATTTACACTATCCGATATTGAAACTCCTAGATTGATGCATCTGCCAACAAACAGTGGCACACCCGCAAGCCACCTCTACCTCCATTCTGCAGCTTGTTCAAGACACCCTGAATGTTTCCATATCAACCAGAACCACTTATCGCCGATTGTTGGCTAGTGATATGCACTCGTGTTGTCCATTAAGAAGACTGCCATTGACCCCCCCCCACATGAATGCCAATGTCTGCAATGATGCTGGGCTCGAGCGATGTTGACGATGGAATGGCACAGGGTCATGTTCTCAGATGAACCATGCTTCTGTTTCTCCATTGATAGTCACTGTGTGGTGTCAATGTGGAGACCGGTCCAATCCAGCAGCAATTATGAAATGATTCACCGTGTGATAATCTGGCATTGTGGTTTGGGGCACAATTGCATATGATTCCAAGTAACCTCTAGTTTATATTCAGGACCCAATGATATGTGGATGATGTGCTGCGGTCAGTGACACT